>NC_092138.1:35662852-36912852 GCF_043159975.1 Macaca nemestrina
TTAATTGATTTAATTCTTATAATGAATTATTTAAAGGGTAGAAACAGGCATTGGAAAAAATTTTAAATACAGATTTAATAACTGACTCGGAGGAAAGTTATAAGAGTGTTGGAGGATATCTGCCACCCAGACATTTGATGCTCATTTTGTTCTCCTAAAATAAGAATGTTTGAGCTGGGTGTGATGGCTCATGCCTGTAATCCCAGCACTTTGGGAGGCCCAGGCAGGTGGATCACCTGAGGTCAGGAGTTCAAGACCAGCCTGGCCAACATAGTGAAACCCCATCTCTACTAAAAATATAAAAATTAGCTGGGTGTCGTGGCACACGCCTGTAGTCCCAGCTACTAAGGAGGCTGAGGCTGGAGAATCTCTTGAACCCAGGAGGTGGAGATTGCAGTGAGCTGAGCGATACACTGTCTCAAAAAAAAAAAAAAAAAAAAAAAAAAAGAATGTTTGGTTCCTCCCGGGACTACAGAATGCCCAGTAGAAGCAATGCTTAGTGGGAGGGATGGTGGAGAATGAGGAAAGAACCAAAGTAGAAATTAGACTGACATTTATTAGACATTTTATTAGCTATAAATTTAAGGAAAAAAACACTCAGAAAAATACCTTACACTGTAGACATATTAAACTGTATTGTAAAAATAAAGCACTCAGAAAAAATATTTATAATAATACTAGTAGGGTTACAAAAGTGAAAATGTATCTGATTGATTAGACCTACTGTTTTGGACAGTTTCTTGTGTAACAGAAAAAATAAAAATTATACAAAGGACCTGCCCAGTTGGGTAGTGTACTTGGTAGAAAGACTTAAGATGCCAAAACATTTTTATCTGCATCTTCAGCTGGCATAAGAAATAATGCCCGGGTGTGGTGGCTCACACTTGTAATCCCAGCATTTTGGGAGGCCGAGGTGGGCGGATCTCCTGAGGTCAGGAGTTCTAGATCAGCCTGGCCAACATGGCGAAAACCCATCTCTACTAAAAATACAAAAATTAGCTGGGCGTGGTGGCACGCGCCTGAAATCCCAGTTACTTGGGATGGTGAGGCAGGAGAATTGCTTGAACCCCCGAGGCGGAGGTTGCAGTGAGCCGACATCGTGCCTCTGCACTCCAGCCTGGCGACAAAGCAAGACTCCGTCTCAAAAAAAGGAAGGAAGGAAGGAAGGAAGGAAGGAAGGAAGGAAGGAAGGAAGGAAGGAAGGAAGGCAGGCAGGCAGGCAGGCAGGGAGGGAGGGAGGCAGGCAGGGAGGGAAGTAAGGAATCCTGGCCAACACAGTGAAACCCCATCTTTACTAAAAATATAAAAAATTAGCCAGATGTGGTGGCAAGCGCCTGAAGTCCCAGCTACTCCAGAGCCTGAGGCAGGAGAATGGCATGAACCCGGGAGGTGGAGCTTGCAGTGAGCAGAGATGGCGCCACTGCATTCCAGCCTGGGCAACAGAGTGAGACTCCGTGTCTAAAAGAAAAGGAAAGAAAAGGAGAGGAGAGGAGAGGAGAGGGGAGGTTAAAGGAGAGGAGAAGGGAGGGGAAAGGAGAGGAGAGGGGAGGGGAGAGGAGGAAAATTATTTAGCCATTGAATTAGAAGTCCTGTTAGTATAAAACTACCATTAGTGTACTGATCTGTTTGCAGCCATTGTATCATGATATGTCTAATGCATTATTGTGTGTATACTTTTCAAGAGCTTGTGAAATCTGATATATTAGAACTGTGACGTGTGATTGGTTACAAGAGTAATCACTTAAACTTGGCCACCATGTTGGCCAAACGAATTACTTGCAAATTAAGGGTGCCCAGGACCAGGGTTTCTTGATGGAGGACTTTTAGTCCTGGGAGAGTCCTAGGCAAAGGGGGACCCTAACTTTTCCCTAAGTTTCATCAGCTTTTAAGTGTCAGAAAAATATTTGTTGCAAAAAGATATTAACTATAAAGGTTAAACCAAATTCAAGTTAAACATTTTTAACAAGAATCCTTTATAAGTGATGCTTTGTAATTCATATGCATTACATCACGATGAACATAATATTTGGTTGTCTTTCGATTATTGTTGCTAAGCTTTAAGTGTTGACTGCCTGATCCTTCTATTTTGTTTTTCTCCTTGAGATCAATAGCTTATTTTAGGGTGTTGATACTTTGACAAACTTCAGATTGTCCTTGTCTGAATCAGTTATTTCATCAGGAGTGGGGACAAAGGTGATTGTTTTTCTAATTCTGTATTTCTTCCTATATTTATAAGCTGCTGTTATTCTGTAAAGAGGAGCTCTCCCTCATTTTCTAAGGCTAATTGGCCACTGTGAAGGAGTGCTTAATTCTTACTGTTTAATTACAATTTGCAGAGTAAGGAGTTAGTGTAATAGCCACCTCCAGTGATGACAAATATGGTTGTTTTGTTATGTTTTGTTTGATTTTCTTTTTTGTTGATTCACCAGGAACTGTGAAGAGTCAGATTTTACCCTACTTCAAAGTGAACAAGCTGGCCTTCCAGTTATGTTTTTTATCTCTGATGCAGAAGTCTCATATGCTTTTACCAGTGCTGGTAAAAGAGATGAGATTTCTGCATCAGAGATAAAAAATAATAATTTATTACTCACAGCAAGAACAGTAGTCAGAGTACCAACATTTTTTCCCACGAGTTCCCAACCCCCAATTCATACAGAATGATTAGAAGAGAATGACAGCTGCATGCACTGTGGGTTGTGTACAGAAGAGAAATGCAGAGCTTAGAGTACTGGAATCTTTTATAATGAAAAACCCTGACTTTTCCAAAAGCTTGACTGCTTTTGCTCCAAAGAAGGACATTATCTTTCTATTCTTGACAGTAACCATGCCTACCCTTTGCTCCAGAGGGAGACATTATTTCTGTCTTCCAAGGCTGTTCACTATTCAAACATCCTCAAAAAGGTAGTTCAGAATGTCTTCACTCACAAGACGTGTATAAGTGTGAGAGACCATGAGTATCATTACGTGCCAGTTGTTTTCCATCCTGGCATAAACCAATGGCAGTCAGGCTTCTTTGCTGTCTGGCTTCTGGTTGGATTAGCCAGATAAGCATCAGCAAGGGACTGGAAAGGGAGTTAGGGTATTTATTCCCATCTCTCCACCCCATTGTCTCCCACCTTGCTGCAGTTCTGGTTCTGGCTGCATTCTATAGTTACATTTCTTATGAGAGGACTCTCTTTCAGGCTACACACTCTTTCTAGGCTCATTCTCTCCCATATCTCCTTTAGGCCTATAAGTGGTAAAAGTATATCATTGTTGCCAGATTCTGTCCCTTATTGTGTTCTCATAACCTTGCCTATATCTCTGTAAACAATCCCTTCAGTACTTTCTTCAGTAACACTTTCTAAATATACTTTGTTTCTTGCCAGGATCCTGACAGGAACTTACAGATTTAGTTAAGTTTCAAAAGAGAAAAGTTAGAAATTAATAGAGCCACAGGTTAGAAAGGTAGTAGTTTAACAAAAAATGATTTTAGAATATAGAAATATTATCCTGATATACTAATTTATGCTAATATATTTGCTAATCAAGGTTTATAATTTATCGTCTAAGGTTGGTATCATATAAAGAAAGGTAATAATGTAATTTATTACATTAGCAGGAAAAATAGTAAGAATCATGTGAACATAGCAATAGACACCAAAAAGGATTTAATAAAATTAAAAGTCAAGGAAAATAAAATATAAAGGGTGTTTTATAAATGAAGAGCCTTAGAATGAATTGTAAAATTCATTTAAAATAATTTCTTTAAACCAAACCATCATAAATAACAGAAAAACACTGCAGCACTGCTGTTTGAAGTCTGATCCCCTGACCACCTGAAACAGGATCACCTAGCACATTTGTTGAAAACACAGATCCCTGGCTTCCATCCTGAGCTACTGAACAAATTTTTGAATCTGAATTTTTAACCAGCATCTCAGGTTCTCAGGTGATTCTTAGAACCACTGTAGTATAGTCATTCTTTTTTTTTTTTAAGAGATGGGGTCGCCTAGGCTGGTCTTGTACTCTTGGGCTCAAGCAATCATCCACCTTGGCCTCCCAAAGCGTTGGGATGACAGGCGTGAGCCACCACGCCCGGCCATTCTTTTATAATGCTTTTACATTTTGAAAATTCATGTTAAAAATCAAATAGTACAGCACAGAATGTAATAAAAAGCAATGGTTCCTGGTTCCATATCTTCCAACCCTGAGTCCTGCTCCTCAAAATCAGCTGCTTTTAAACTTTTCTGTTTTTACATTTTCTGGTGGTTATTTACATAATTCTGATTAATAATCATTGTCTTCTAAAACAGTAACAAAATGAGACATGCTCCTGTTACCATTCTAGGAAAAACTGTGCTAGAAGTGCTGTCAAAAGTTCTTTAGATAGAACAGAGAAGGAAACAGTCTAATTATAGGAAAATAAAAATCGCTGAACTTTTTTTTAATTTAATTTTTTTTTTTTTTTGAGATGGAGTTTTGCTTTTGTTGCCCAGACTGGAGTGCAATGGCATGATCTCAGTTCACTGCAGCCTCCGCCTCCCAGGTTCAGGTATTGTCCTGCCTCAGCCTCTCGAGTAGCTGGGATTACAGGTGCCCGGCCACCATGCCCAGCTAATTTTTGTATTTTTATTAGAGACAGGGTTGCACCATGTTGGCCAGGCTGGTCTCTAACTCCTGAGCTCGTGATCCACCCATCTTGGACTCCCAAAGTGCTGGGATTACAGGCGTGAGCCACCGCACTTGGCCTCATTATCACTTTTTATTTATTTTTTATTTTATTTTATTTTTATTTATTATTATTATTTTTTGAGATGGAGTCTCGCTGTCTCCCAGGCTGGAGTGCAGTGGCGCAATCTTGGCTCACTGCAAGCTCTGCCTTCTGGGTTCACGTCATTCTCCTGCCTCAGCCTCCGGAGCAGCTGGGACTACAGGCGCCTGCCACCACGCCTGGCTATTTTTTGTATTTTTAGTAGAGATGGGGTTTCATCATATTAACCAGGATGGTCTTGATCTCCTGACCTCTTGATCCGCCCGCCTCGGCCTCCCAAAGTGCTGGGATCACAGGCGTGAGCCACTGCACCCGGCCTCATTGTCACTTTTTAATGTGGCATGTATGTTTAGCTAAAAGCACTAGAGATAATACTTAGATAAAAATACAGAGGATAAGGGCCGGGCGTGATGGCTCACGCCTGTAATCCTAGCACTCTGGGAGGCCGAAGCGGGCGGAACATGAGGTCAGGAGATGGAGACCCTCCTGGCTAACGCTGTGAAATCCCGTCTCTACTAAAAATACCAACAACAACAACAAAAAATTAGCTGGGCATGGTGGTAGGCACCTGTAGTCCCAGCTACTTGGGAGGCTGAGGCAGGAGCATGGTGTGAACCTGGGAGGTGGAGCTTGCAGTGAGCTGAGATTGTGCCACTGCACTCCAGCCTGGGCGACAGAGTGAGACTCCATCTCAAAAAAAGAAAATATATATATATACACACACACACATATATATATAGAGAGAGAGGATAAGGTAAATACTCAAAAATCAATAGCATCTCCTGTTTTCTACTGACCCAGGCTTAGGGAATACAATAAAGTTTTTTTTTTTTTTTCCCCTCTCTGTCGCCAGGCTGGAGTGCAGTGGGGTAATCTCAGCTCACTGCGACCTCTGCCTCCTGGGTTCAAGCTGTTCTCTTGCCTCAGCCTCCCGAGTAGCTGTGACTACAGGTGTGCACCACCATGCCCAGCTAATTTTTGTATTTTTAGTAGAGATGTGGTTTCACTATGTTGGCCAGGGTGGTCTCGATCTTTTGTCCTCCTGATCCACCTGCCTTGGCCTCCCAAAGTAAAATAATTTTATGAAGTACAATGAAACAAATACTTGGATAACTAACTTTGGGGGAAAAAAAGGTTATTTTGAAATTGTAGGAAGAAAATAAATGAGTAAAAGAGTCATAATT
Source organism: Macaca nemestrina (assembly GCF_043159975.1). Taxonomy (NCBI): domain Eukaryota; kingdom Metazoa; phylum Chordata; class Mammalia; order Primates; family Cercopithecidae; genus Macaca; species Macaca nemestrina. The sequence continues at coordinate 35,668,790 of NC_092138.1, forward strand.
TGCTTCTAATGTTAAAGGCTAAATGCAATAGATATAACAATTTTCATATTAATGTACCAGTTAAAGCACTATCTTTAATAAAAAGAGCCTTTTATTAAAGGCTCTTTAGGATTTTATAGAAGTTGATGACACATTGATAAAGAAATTACTTTGAAAAATAAAAGGTCAGATACCAAAAATATTAATATGTTTATTTTATTTTATTTATTTATTTTTAAAAACAGTCTTACTCTATTGCCCAGGCTGAAGTGCAGTGGCACAATCACAGCTCACTGCAGCTTCCAACTCTGGGCTCAAACCATCCTCCCACTTCAGCCTCCTGAGTAGCTGAGACTGCAGGCATGCACCACCACACTCGGCTAAATTTTGTTTAATTTTAATGCTAGAGTACCAATACCAGATACTGTTTTACAAAATGGAAATAATCCAAATCAGTTGTTATTAAATCAAATCCATGGAGAATGTAATAAAATAGATTTCAAAAATAAATCCCAACTATCATAAGAATTTAGTATGTGACAAGTCAAAGGCAAAACAATTGCTAGTCCTGGCGTGAAGGATTTGAATGAGGTGGAAGTCAGAGATATCTCTCTTGCTGTCAGATGAATTCCATCAGGTGACAGGCGTCCTACATAATCTGGGAGATGTGTCACAAGTGGCAATTAGAGATATATATTTTGGCAATTGGAGACATCCAGTGTTTTGTGGTTACTAATAAAAAAATAATTAAAGTAGTAATATTAAAATATTTTTACAATGTGAAGTTCACTGATAAAGGCCAAGTCAAACGTTGGGAGGAACAAAAGTAAATCAGAAACAAAGTAGCAAGTGAGTCACAGAACAACTCAGACTATCCAGTCAGTTTTTTTTTTTTTTTTTTTTTTTTAATTTTTTTTTTTGAGACGGAGTCTCGCTTTGTCGCCCAGGCTGGAGTGCAGTGGCCGGATCTCAGCTCACTGCAAGCTCTGCCTCCCAGGTTTACGCCATTCTCCTGCCTCAGCCTCCCGAGTAGCTGGGACTACAGGCGCCCACCACCTCGCCCAGCTAGTTTTTTGAATTTTTTTTTAGTAGAGACGGGGTTTCACCGTGTTAACCAGGATGGTCTCGATTTCCTGACCTCGTGATCCACCCGTCTCGGCCTCCCAAAGTGCTGGGATTACAGGCTTGAGCCACCGCGACCGGCCTCCAGTCAGTTTTTACCAATCTTCCTTGCAAGTTACTTGGGATACATTTTATTCACATGTTCATATATGAGTGAATTTCATCTGAGGATGTTTTAAAAGCACCGATTGGCCTGGCCTGGGCACAGCGGCTCATGTTTGTAATTCCAGCACTTTGGGACGCCAAGGCGGGTGGATCACCTGAGGTCAGGAGTTCGAGACCAGCCTGGCCAACATGGTGAAACCCCTGTCTCAACTAAAAATTCAAATATTAGCCAGGTGTAGTGTGATTACAGGTGTGCGCCTGTAACCTGGGAGGCAGAGGTTGCAGTGAACCAAGATCGTGCCACTGCATTCCAGCCTGGGTGATACAGTGAGACTCCATCTCAAAAAAAAAAAAAAAAGAACCGATTGACTTCTGACAGAAAGTGACAAAAAACAATTAACATTTAATAAATATTTATGGGTCAATTAGTTTAACAATATAGTACATCTCACACCATATACATCAAAATAAGCTCTAGGATTCCTGCACCAAGATAGCTGACTAGACACAGCCAGGAGGAACATCTCCCACCAAGGAACCAGATCTTCAGAGGGAAGGCATTGAGAGGGGGTAGAGGGAAGACACAGAGGCTGGGCTGAAGGGAGAGGAAGCTGGGAACCCTGTGTGGGGCTACCACTGCTTCTTGCCTGTGAGTTCAATATGCAAGAAGCAACTCTCTCTTGTTATGGACCTCTGGAATCCTAGCAAAAGGAGACCCCTCTACCATTAGGGATACTTGAATTGGCAGGGAAAGCTGCCTAAGGAAGTGGTAGGGTCAGAACTCCAGCTGGAGAGGAGCTCAGAGGATTTGGTGAGGGAGTGTCTGGAGATGCCAGGGACACCCATCCTGTCAGCTCCTGTATCATTTTATTGTGATTCATAGCTTCCTTAGATTGGGTTTCAGTGTTCTCCTGAATCTGATCTTCCTTCCTATCTGTATTCTGAATCCTATTTCTGTCATTTTAGCCATCTCAGCCCAGTTAAGAACCCTTGCTAGAGAACTAGTGTGATTGTTTGGAGAAAATAAAGTTTGACTTGCTCCCACAGGATACTTTAGCCCTAGGTGAACTGTTAGACCTGAACTCTTAATGGTGGTCTTGGACCTGGACAGCCCTTGCTCTGCTGGCCTCTCCTGGGGCCCCAGCCTGGCTGTGTCTGCTTGCATGGCAGCCCCCAGGTACCTCTTGAGGGATGCATCATAGCTTCTGCACTGGCACATCAGGCCTGACTAGCAGAGTGCTCCAGCAGAGCTGCCCATAAACACACAGCAGCCCACCTGGGCCCTCCTCTCACTGCAGCCTCCTCCATCTGCCTTGCCTGCAGGCACTCGCCCATAGCTATTCCCTCTCCTCACATCACTTTGCCAGTGTATGTGTGTACTAGAGGTCCTAGCCTTCCCTCTTCCACCAGCACACACGTGCACATGCATCCTACCATGCCAGTGCTGCCAGAGTGAGTGCACCCCACTCCCCTTCTCTCCACTGCACAGCCATTATCATGAGAGTATTGGCAGCACAGGGCCCACTAGTGTTAACATGCACAGAGCATGCACACAGTCCTGTACCCACCAGTGCCCTGCCCCTGTGTTAACACCACCAGTAAGAACACATGCACAGTCACTGGCAGGAGCTGCACCCCCTTAGTCGTACTGCTACCACTGCTGCTGCAAACACTCACATGAAGGCCAGTACCCCAGCACCCACTAACATCCTGCTGCAGCTGACCAGGATGTACTCTGTTGTGCTGCTGCTGACACTGCATCGCAGTGTTGTGACCAGCAATCTGGGAGCATTTTGGTCCCTCCGGTGCAACAGGTTCCTAACCTTGAGTAGCCAGAGAACAAAGCTAGGGTCTGATACCAGTGCCCCAAAGTTAGAGCATGCAGTCAGGAGTCCTGAACTGAGCCTTGCCCCACTAAGACCTTCCAGTAATGAAAACAGTCCACTGAACCCTCCTTATACCACAATCAAACCCCCAATGTCATCAAATAAGATAAAAGAAAAAAAAAGTCCATCCAAAGGATAGCAACTTCAGACATTGAAGGAACATCACCCCGCACAAATAAGAAAGAACCAGTGCAAGAACTCTAACAATTCCAAAAGCCAGAGTGTCTTATTTTCTCCAACCAATCATACTAGTTCTCCAGCAAGGGTTCTTAACTGGGCTGAGATGGCTAAAATGACAGAAATAGGATTCAGAATACAGATAGGAAGGAAGATCATTGAGATTCAGGAGAACACTGAAACCCAATCTAAGGAAGCTACAAATCACAATAAAATGATACAGGAGCTGACAGACAAAATAGCCAGTATAGAAAAGAATGTAACTGACTTGAGCTGAAAAACACTCTACAAGAATTTCATAATGCAATTTCAAGTGTTAACAGCAGAATAGACCAAGCTGAAGAAAGGATCTCATAGCTTAAAGACTTGCTTTCTGAAATAAGACACTCAGACAAGAATAACAAGAAAAGAATACAAAAGAATGAAAAACTCTAAGAAATATGGTATTATGTAAGGAGACTGAATCTACAACTCATTAGCATCCCTGCAAGAGAATGGGAAGAATGGAAGCAACATGAAAACATATTTCAGAATATCATCTGTGAGAACTTCCCCGACCTGGCTAGAGAGGCCAATATTCAAATTCAGGAAATACAAGAACTCCTGAAAAATACTTGACAAGAAGATAATTCCCAAGACACACAATCATAAGATTCTTCAAGGTTGAAATGAAAGAAAAAATGTTAAAGGCAGTTGAAATAAAAGAAAAAAGTGTTAAAGGCAGTTAGAGAGAAAAGACAGGTCACCTACAAAGGGAAGCCCATCAGAACTCTCAGTAGAAACTCTACAAACCAGAAGTGAATGGGGGCCTATATTCAATATTCTTAAAGAAAAAAAATTCCAACCAAAAATTTCATATCTGACCAAACTAAGCTTCATAAGCGAAGGAGAAATAAAATCATTTTCAGACAACCAAATGCTGAGGGAATTTGTTACCACCAGACCTACCTTACAAGAGCTCCTAAAAGTAGTAGTAACATGGAAAGGAAAGACCATTACCAGCCATTACAAAAACACATTTAAGTACACAGACCAGTGACAATATAAAGCAATCACACAAACAATTCAGCAATAAATAGCTAGCAACATGATGACAGGATCAAATCAAGGCAAATCAATACTAACCTTGAATGTAAATGGGCTAAATGCCCCAATAAAAAGGCACTGCAAGTAGCAAGCTGAATAATGAAGCAAGACCCAATGGTATGCTGTCTTCAAGAGACCCATTTCACATACAATGACACCCACAAGCTCAAAATAAAAGGATAGAGAAAAATATACCACCAAATAGAAAATAGAAAAAAGCAGGAATTGCCATCCTAATTTCAGACAAAACAAATGTTAAACCAACAAAGATCAAAAAAGACAAAGAAGGGCATTACATAATGGTAAAGGGTTCAATTCAACAATATCTAATTATCCTAAATATATATGCACCCAACACAGGATTCATAAAGCAAGGTCTTAGAGACCTTCAAAAAGACTTAGACTACCACACAATAAGAGTGGGAGACTTCAACACCCCACTGATAGTATGAGATCATTGAGGCAGAAAATTAACAAAGATATTGAGAACTTGAACTCAACACTGGACCAAATGGACCTGATAGACATCTACAGAACTCTCCACCCAAAAACAATAGAATATACATTTCCCTCATTTGCACATGGCACATACTTTAAAATCGACCACATAATTGGACATAAAACAATCCTCAGAAAATTTGAAAAACCTGAAATAATACCATCCATACACTTGGACCACAGTGCAATAAAAATAGAATTCAATATGAAGAAAACACCTCAAAGCCATACATTTACATGAAAATTAAACAACCTGCTCCTGAATGACTTTTGGCAAATAATAAAATTAAAGGAGAAATCAGGAAGTTCTTCAAGACTAATGAGAACAAAGATATAATGCACCAGAATCTCTGAGACACAGCTAATGCTGTGTTAAGAGGGAAATTTATAGCACTAAATGCCCACATCAAAAAGTTAGAAAGATCTCAAATTAACAATCTAACATTACAACTAAAAGAATAAGAGAAGCAAGAGCAAACCAACCCCAAAGCTAGCAGAAGACAAGAAATAATCAAAATCAGAGCTGAACCAAAGGAGATTGAGATATGAAAAATCCCTCAAAAGATTAATGAATGCAGGAGCTGTTTTTTTTTTTTTTTGAAAAAATTAGTAAGACAGATAGACTACTAGCTAGACTAACAAAGAACATGCAAGAGAATATGCAAATAAATACAATCAAAACAAAGGGGATATTACCACTAACCCCACAGAAATACAAATAATCATCAGAGATTATTATGAACATCTCTATGCACACAAACTAGAAAATCTAGAAAAAATGGATAAATTCTTGGACACCTACACCTTCCCAAGACTGAATCAGGAAGAAACCAAATCCTTGAACAGACCAAAATTGAATCAGTAATAAATAGCCCACCAACCAAAATAAGCCCCAGGCAGTCAGAGTCCCAGCCAAATTCTACCAGATGTACAAAGTAGAGCTGGTACCATTCCTACTGAAACTTTTCCAAAAAAAGTTTCTATGAGGCCAGTATCATCCTGATACCAAAATCTGGCAAAGACACAACAACAATAAAAAAAACTACAGGCCATAGCTGGGTGTTGTGGTGTGCACCTGTGATCTCAGCTACTCGGGAGGCTGAGGCAGGAGAATCGCTTGAAACCAGGAGGTGGAGGTCTCAGTGAGCCGAGATTGTGCCACTGCACTTCAGCTTTGGTGACAAGAGCAAAAGTCTGTCTCAAAAAAAAAAAAAAAGAAAGAAAACTACAGGCCAATATCCTTGATGACCAATTGATGCCAAAAATCCTCAACAAAATACTAGCAAATTTTATCCAGCAGCCCCTCAAAAATCTAAGCCACCACAATCAAGTAGCAATAATATAGAAAGGAATTATTTCTGGGATGCAATGCTGGTTCAACATATACAAATCAATAAACATGATTCATCACATAAGCAGAACTAAAGACAAAAACCACATGATCATCTCAATAGATGCAGAAAAGGCTTTTGATAAAATTCAATATCTTTTCTGTTAAAAATTTTCAATAAACTAGGTATTGAAGGAACATACTTCAAAGTAATAAGAGCCATATATGACAAACCCACAGCCAACATCATACTGAATGGGCAAAAGCTGGAAGCATTCCCCTTGAAACTGGCATAGGACAAGGATACTCTCTCTTATCACTCCTATTTAACATAGTATTGGAAGTCCTGGCCAGTGCAATCAGGCAAGAGAAAGAAATAAAAGGCATACAAATAGGAAAAGGTAAAGTCAAACTATCCTTGTTTACAGACGGCACGATTTGATATCTAGAAAACCCCATAGTCTCACCCTCAAAGCTCCTTCAGCTGATAAACAGCTTCAGCCAGGTTTCAGGATACAAAATCAATGAACAATAACCATTAGCATTCCTATACACCAACAACAGCCAAGATGAGAGCCAAATCAGGATGGCAACCCCATACACAATTGCCACAAAAAGAATAAAACACCTAGGAATATAGCTAACCAGGGAGGTGAAAGATCTCTATAATAAGAATCACAAAACACTGCTGATAGAAATCAGAGATGACACAAACAAATGGAAAAACATTCCATACTTATGAATGGAAAGAATCAATATTGTTAAAATGGCCATACTGCCCAATGTAATTTACAGATTCAATGCTATTCCTATCAAACTACCAATAACATTCTTCATGAAACTAGAAAAAACTATTTTAAAATTCATGTGGAACCAAAAAAAGAGCCTGAATGGCCAAGGCAATCCTACTCAAAAAGAACAAAGCAAGAGGCATCATTCTACCCAACTTAAAAGTATACTAAAGGGCTACAGTAACCAAAACAGCAGGGTGCTGATACAAAAACTGACATACAGTCCATGGAACAGAATAGAGAGCCCAGAAATAAGGTTGCACACCTAAAACCGTCTGATCTTCGACAATACTGACAAAAACAGGCGATTAGGAAAGGACTCCACATTCAGTAAATGGTGCTGAGATAACTGGCTAGCCATATGCATAAGATTGAAACTGGACCCCTTCCTTACACCACATACAAAAATCAACTCAAGATGAATCAAAGACTTAAATGTAAAACCCCAAACTATAAAAACCCTGGGAGACAACCTAGGCAATACCATTGAGGACACAGGAACGGGCAAAGATTTCATGAGAAAGATGCCAAAAGCAATCACAACAAAAGCAAAAATTGACAAATGGGACTTAAACTAAAGAGCTTTTGCACAACAAAAGAAACTGCCAACGGAGTAGACAACCTGCAGAATGGGAAAAATACTTGCAAACTATGCATCTGACAAAGGTCCAATATCCAGCACCTGTAAGGAAAAACAAACTTACAAGAAAAAACAACCCCATTAAAAACTGGGCAAAGGATACGAACAGACAATTTTCAAAAGAAGACATACATGCAGCCAATACATGTATGAAAAAAAGCTCAATTTTACTAATCATTAGGGAAATGCAAATCAAGCCACAATGAGATACCATCTTACATCAGTCAGAATGGCTATTTAAAAGTCAAAAAATAACAGATGCTGGCAAGATTGCAAAGAAAAGGGAATGCTAATACACTGTTGGTGGGAGTGTAAATTAGTTTAATAATTGTTGAAAGCAGTGTGTTGATTCCTCAAAGAACTAAAATAGAACTACCATTTGACTCAGCAATCTCATTACTGGGTATATATCCAAAGGGACATAAAATCATTCTATCATAAAGACACATGCACACATATGTTCATTGCAGCACTATTCACAATGGCAAAGACATATAGAATCAATCTAAATGCCCATCAATGGAAGAATGGGTAAAGAAAATGTGTTACATATACACTACGAAAAGGAATGAGATCATGTCCTTTGCAGGAACATGGATAGAGCTAGAGGCCATGACCCTTAGCAAACTAATGCAGGAACAGAAAACCAAATACCACAGGTTCTCATCTATAAGTTGGAACGAAATGATGAGAACACATGGACAAAAGGAGGAGAACGACATACATGAGGGCCTACCAGAAGGGTAGAGGTTGGGAGGAGGAAGAAGAGCAGAAAAAATAACTCTAGTACCTGGGTGATGAAATAATCTGTTCATCAAACCCTTGTGACACGAGATTACCTATATAACAAACCTGCACATGTACCCCTGAACCTAAAATAAAAGTTAAAAAACAAAATAAAAAACCTAAATAGATGAAGACGAAATGTTTTCCAAAGTCCATAAAGCAAATAAATTGTGTATCTATGCAACTTTGTTGGGGAAAAATAAGTTCTTCATCTTCAATGACATGTTGAATATTGGAAATCTTATGTTTAAATAAATGTAAGAAACTCAATTAGGTATAGCAAAATACATATCAGTTAGAAAGCAACAAAATATAAAACCATATGGCAAATCTTTTAAGAATGTACCCTTTAAAGAAATGATACAAATATGCAAGACCAATAAATACCAATAAAACTCTTTTAGGATAATTTATAGAATGTGACTACACAGTAACTGTGAAATTACTTAAAAAGTCAAAGGGTCAAAGGTACAAAACATTTATATCCTATATGCTAAATGACCAGAGAAGATAATTTATTGACAAAGAAATATACACTCTAAGTCACAACACGAAAAATTCCAATTTGGTAGCAATTAAAGCAAAGCAAAATAAAGATACAACCACATTTCTACATAACTATCCAAGATAAATCAAACCAACACCACAGCATTGGTGAACTGTTGAAAAATAAATATATTGCTGGTAATCCTTGAGGACTTTGCTGAGACTCTAGAGCAGTGGTTACAAAAGTCTTTGATGTAGTAATTTTGTTTTGAGCAATAGATCCTATATATTATATAAATATAATGAGATTTATATATATTTATATATGATATATATATTTATATGATATATATGATATATATTTATATATAGATGATATATAGATGATATAAATGATATAAATGAAAACAAAAACCAGATGTATGTTTCTCTACAGTAGATGTATGTTAGAGTACTGAAAATTGAAAATAACTCAACGATGGGTGGAATAATTGTTGAATAAACCATGATATTTTTTCCAAAATATATATATATTTTTTTCAATAGCTTTTCCAGTACAAGTGGTTTTTGGTTACATGGATGAATTGTGTAGTGGTGAAGTCCAAGATTTTAGTGCACTTGTCACCCCAATAGTTCACATTATACTCAATATGTAGTTTTTTTACTCCCCAACTCCCTTCCATTTTACCCTCTTCTAAGTCTCCAATGTTATACCACTCTGTATGCATTTATGTACTCATAACTTAGCTTCCACTTATAAGTGAGAACATACAGTATTTGGTTTTTCATTCCTGAGTTACTTTACTTAGAATAATGGCTTCAGCTCCAACCAAGTTGCTTCAAAAGACATTATTTTATTTCTTTTAATGGCTGAGTAGTATTCCACAGCATATATACACCACATTTTCTTTATTCACTCATCAGTTGATGGGCACATAGGTTGGTTCCATATCTTTGCAACTGTGAATTGAACTGTGATAAACACATGCATACAAATGTCTTTTGATATAATGCCTGACTTATATTCCTTTGGGTAGATGCCCAGTAGTGGTATTGCTGGGTTAAATGGTAGATCTACTTTTAGTTCTTTGAGAAACCTCCATTCCGTTTTCCAGAGAGGTTGTAATGTTCCCTTTCCACCACATCCACGCCAACATCTTTTTTTTTTTTTTTTTTTTTTTCCAATAATGGCCATTCTGGTTCAGGCAAGGTGGTAGCTCACTGTGGTTTTTATTTGCATTTCCCTGATGATTAGTGATGTTGAGTATTTTTCATATCTTTGTTGGCCATCTGTATATCTTCTTTTGAGAAGTATCCACGACATTTGCCTACTTTTTTGATGGGATTATTTGTTTTTTTTCTTGCTGATTTGTTTGAGTTCCTTGTAGATTTTGGATATTAGTCCTCTGTCAGATGCATAGTTTGCAAATATTTTATACCATTCTGTGGGTTGTCTGCTTATGCTGATGATTATTTCTTTTGCTGTGCAGAAGCCTTTAAAATTTAATTTGGTTCTATTTACATGTTTTTGTATTTGTTGCATTCACATTGGGGGTCTTGGTCATAAATTCTTTTCTTAGGCCAATGTCCAGAAGAGTTTTTCCTAGGTTTTCTTCTAGAATGTCTTTGGTTTCAGGTCTTAAAGTCTTTAATTCATCTTTAGTTGATTTTTGTATATGCTGAGAAACAGGGGTCCAGTTTCATTCTTCTACATGTGGCTTGCCAGTTATCCCAGCACCACTTATTGAATAGGGCATGCTTTCCTCAATTTATATTTTTGTATGTTTTGTCAAAGATCCATTGGTTGTAAGTATTTGGCTTTATTTCTGGGTTCTCTATTCTGTTCAGTTGGTCCATGTATCCACTTTTACACCAGCACCATGCTGTTTTGGTTACCGTAGCCTCGTAGTATAATTATGATTTGAAATTAGGTAATGTGATGCCTTTGGACTTGTTCTTTTTGCTTAGGATTGTTTTGGTAACTCAGGCTCTTTTTTTTTTTTTATTCTATATGAATTTTAGGATTTTTTTTCTAATTTTATTAGAAAAATGATGTGAGTATTTTCTTCCTTTCTTTTTTCTTTCCCCCTCTTTTTAGAGACGGAGTTCCACTGTTGTTGCCCAGGCTGGAGTACAATGGCGTGATCTCAGCTCACTGCAACCTCTGCCTCCCAGGTTCAAGGAATTCTTCTGTTTCAGCCTCCCGAGTAGCTGGGATTACAGGCACCCACCACCATGCCAGCTAATTTTTGTATTTTTTAGTAGACATGGGATTTCACCATGTTGGCCAGGCTCATCCTGAACTCCTGACCTAAGGTAATCCACCCGCCTTGGCTTCCGAAAGTACTGGGATTACAGGCATGAGCCACCTAGGCTGGCTTGATGTGGGTATTTTCATAGGAATTGCGTTGAATTTGTACATTCCTTTGGGCACTATGGTCATTTTCACAGTATTGATTCTTCCAATCCAGAGCATGGGATGTATTTCCATTTGTTTGTGTCATCTATGATTTCCTTCAGCAGTGTTTTGTCTTTCTCCTTGTAGAGCTTTTTCACCTTCTTGGTTAAGTACACCCCTAGGTATTTTATTTTATTATTTTCAGCTAATTGTAAAAGGAATTGAGTTCCTGATTTAATCCTCAACTTGGTCATTGTTGCTGTATAACAGTGCTACTGATTTGTGTACATTGATTTTCGTAACCTGATACTTCACTGAATTAATTTATCAAATCTAGGAGTCTTCTGGAGGAGTCTTTAGGGTTTTCTAGGTGTACCAATCACGTCATTGGCAAACAGATAGTTTGACTTCCTCTATTCCAATTTGTGTGCCCTTTGTTTCTTTCTCTTGCCTGATTAGTCTGACTACCACTTTCAGTACCATGTTGAATAGAAGTGGTGAAAGTGGGTATTCTTGTCCTGTTCTAGTTCTTAGGGGGAATGTTTTCAACTTCTCCCCATTCATATGTTGTTGGCTGTGGGTTTGTCATAATAGCTTTTACTGTTTTGAGATATGTCCTTCAATGCCTAGTTTGTTGAGGGTTTTTAATCATAAATGGAAGGTGGGTTTTACCAAATGCTTTTTCTGCATTTATTGAGATAATAATATGGTTTTTGTTTTAGATTCTGTTTATGTAGTGAATTACATTTATTGACTTGCATATGTTGAACCATCCCTACATCCTTGGTATGAAACCCACTTGATCATGGTGAATTTTCTTTCTGATGTGCTGTTGGATTTGGTTTGCTAGTATTTTATTGTGTTGAGAATGTTTGCATCTGTTTATTAGCCATATTGGTCTTTAGTTTTCTTTTTTCATTATGTCCTTACCTGGCTTTGGTATCAGGGTGATATTGGTGTCATAGAATGAATTAGGGAGGATTCCTTCTTCCATAATCGTTTGGAATAGTTTCAGTAGGGTTGGTACCAATTCTTCTTCCTCTTCTTCTCCTCCTCCTCTTCCTTCTCCTTCCTCCTCCTCCCTTCTTCCTCCTCCTCCTTCCTTTTCTTCCTTCTTCTTCATCTTCTCCTTCCTCTTTCTTCTTCTCCTTCCTCCTCCTTCCTTCTTCTCCTTCCTCCTTCTTCTCCTTCCTTCTTCCTCTTCTCCTTCCTCCTCCTTCCTCCTTCTCCTTCCTTCTTCTTCCCCCTACTCCTCCTCCTTCTTCTTCTCCACACCCCCCCCCTCCTCCTCCTTCTTTTTTTTTTCTTTTTTGAAACAGAGTCTCACTCTGTCACCCAGGCTGGAGTGCAATGGCATGATCTCAGCTCACTGCAACCTCTGCCTCCTGGGTTCAAGTGATTCTCATGCCTCAGCCTCCCAAGTAACTGGGACTACAGGGGTGCACCACTACACCTGGCTAATTTTTGTATTTTTAGTGAAGACAGGGTTTCACCTTGTTGGCCAGGCTGGTCTTGAGCCCCTGACCTCAGGTGATCTGTCTACCTTGGCCTCCCAAAGTGCTGGGATTACAGGCATGAGCCACCACACCCAGCCTGAATTCTTCTTTGAATGTCTGGTTGAATTTGGCTGTGAATCTATCTGGCCCTGGAGTTTTTGTTGTTGTTGGCATTTTTTTTTCTGTTACTGATTCAATCTTACTACTTGTTATTGGTCTGTTAGGGATTTTTATTTCTTCCTAATTCAAGGTAGAAGAGTTGTATGCTTCCAGGAATTTAACCATTTCCTCTAGATTTTCTAGTTTGTGTGCATAGAGTTGTTCATAGTCATCTCAAATGATCATTTGTATTTCTGTGGTGTCAGTTGTAATGTCTCCATTTTCATTTCTAGTTGACCTTATTTGAGTTTTCTCTCTTCTTGGTTAATTTAGCTAATGGTCTATCAATTTTGTTTATCTTTTTAAATACCAACTTGTTGTTTCATTGATCTTTTGTATTTTTTGTTTCCGTTTCATATAGTTCTGCTTTTATCTTTATTTTTTATTTTCTTCTGCTAGCTTTGGGTTTTTTTCTTGTTGCTCTAGTTCCTTGAGGTGTGATGTTAGGTTGTCAATTTGTGATCTTTCAGGCTTTTTGATGCAGGCATTTAGCACTATAAACTTTTCTCTTAGCACTGCTTTTGCTCTATCCCAGAGGTTTTGATAACTCATGTCACTACTGTCATTCATTTGAAGAATTTTAAAATTCCCATCTTGATTTAATTGTTAACCCAGACATCATTCAGGAGAAGGTTGTTTTATTTCCATGTATTTGTATAGTTTTGAGGGTTCCTTTTCGAGTTGATTTCTAGTTTTATTCCACTGTGGTCTGAGAAGATACCTGATATAATTCCAATTTTTAAAAGTTTATTGTTTTGTGGCCTATTATATGGCCTATCTTGGAGAATGTTCCATGTGCTGATGAGAAGAATGTATATTCTGCAGTTCCTGTGTAGAATGTTCCATAAATATCTGTTAGGCCCATTTGTTTTAGAGTGAACTTTATTTCTAGTGTTTATTTTTTATTTTCTGCCTCAATGATCTATCCAGTGCTGTCAGTGGAGTGTTGAAGTCCCCTACGATTATTGTATCGCTGTTGAGCTCTTTTCTTAGGTCTAATAGTAATTGTTTTATGAATCTGGGAGCTCAAGAGTTAGGTGCATATATATTTAGGACTGTAATATCTTTTTGTTGGATCGATTATATTATTATTGTATAACGACCTTCTGTGGTCATTATACAATAATAGCTACTCCTGCTTGCTTTTGGTTTCCATTTGCATGGAATATCTTTTTTCACCCCTTTACCTTGAGTCTATATGAATCCTTATGCGTTAGGTGAGTCTCTTGAAGACAGCAGATATTTGGTTTGTGATTTTTTAAATCCATTCTGCCAATCTGTATCTTTTAAGTGGAGCATTTAGAACATTTGAATTTAATGTTAATAATGACTATTCCAGTCATCATGTTGATTGTTACCTAGATACTTTGGTTTCCTTACTGTGTTATTGTTTTATAGGCCCTGTGACTTTTCTGCTTTGAAAAGTTCTATTCTGGTGCACATTGACCTTTTATTTCAAGATTTAGAACTAATTTTAACACTTCTTGTAGGACTAGTCTGGTAGTGACAAACTCCCTCAGCATTTGCTTGTCTGAAAAAGACAACTTCTTTTTCTTTTGTGACACTTAGTTTTGCTGGATTGAAAATTGTTGACTAACAGCTATTCTGTTTAAAGAGGCTAAAGATAGGACCCCAATCCCTTCTGGCTCGTGAGGTTTCTACTGAGAAGTCTGCTGTTAGTCTGAAAGGTTATCTTTTGTAGGTTACCTGATGCTTTTGTATCACTGCTCTTAGAATTTTTCATTCATGATGACTTTAGACAGCCTGATGACTGTATGTATTGCTGATGTCCTTTTTGCAATGAATCTCCAAGGAATTCTTTGAGCCTCTTGTATTTGGATGTCTAAATCTTTAGCAAGGCCAGGGAAGTTTTCCTCAACTATTCCCTCAAATAAATTTTCCAGACTTTTGGCTTTTCCTTTTCCCTCAGGAACACCAAGGATTCTTAGGTTAGGCCATTGTACATAATTCCATATTTCTTGGGGACTTTGTTCATTTCTTTTAATTCTTTTTTTCTTTAGTTTTGTCTGTTGGGTTAATTCAAAAGTCTTGTCTTTGGGCTCTGAAATTCTTTCTTCTACTTGGTCTAGTCTATTGTTAAAACTTTCCTCTGCATTTTGTAATCCCCTAAATGTGTCTTTCATTTCCAAAAATTCTGGCTGGTTTTTTAAAAAAATACATATATCTGTTTAGAAAATTTTTCATCCATATCCTGAATGTTTTAAAAATTTCTTTATGTTGGTTTTCACATTTCTTTTGTATCTTCTTGAGTAACTTATTAATCAAGCTTTTGAATTCTTTATCTGGTATTTCAGATTTCTTTTTTCTTTTTTTTTTTTTGAGATGGAGTCTTACTCTGTTGCCTAGGCTGGAGTGCAGTAGCAGGATTTTGGCTCGCTGCAACCTCCGCCTCCCAGGTTCAAGCAATTCTCCTGCCTCAGCCTTCCAAGTAGCTGGGATTAAAGGTGTCCACCACCATGCCCAGCTAATTTTTGTATTTTTAGTACAGACGAGGTTTCACCATGTTGTTCAGGCTGGTCTTAAAATCCTGACCTCAGGTAAACTGCTCGCCTTGGCCTCCCAGAGTGTTAGGATTACAGGCGTGAGCCATCATGCCCGGCCTGGATTTCATCTTGGATTGGATCCATTACTGGATAGCTAGTGTGATCTTCTGGGGATATTACAGAACCTTGTTTTGTGATATTGCCAGATTTATTTTTCTGGTTCCTTCTCATTTGAGTATACTATTTCTTCTAATTATTTTTGAATTTATTTTTTATTCAACTGTATTTATTTTTTAATTTTTTTTCTCCCTTGAGGATGTGACTTTAATGATTACAGTTTTGTTTTTCTTTAATAACCTAATTCAGCTATGAATGCTTTCAGGGTTAAACATTCTTTACGAGTTTCTTAGTTATGGAGAATCTTTTTAGGATGGCTTTCTCAGATGCTGGGTGTAGTAGCAATATGCATGGTGTGTGAACAGATTCACTGTCTCTTGTGGGAATGGCAGAGGCCTCTTGAAGCTTATGTCACTCCCCAGTGGTGTGCACTTTTTATTTATTTTTCCCCCAGTATTTTATTTACTGGGTTGAACAGTTCAGGCTTCAGGCCAGTAGAGCAGGTGTCCATGGTTAAACACTGGCTGTGGCTAAAGCAGTTGGGTAAATTCAATACCCAATGGTGGGCAGAGGTCCCAGCCTTGACAGAAGTCACTGGGGGAGCTCTCAGTGAAACACACTGATGTCTTCTCAGGAGGAAAAGTGGGAGCCACCTCAGCTTCCCTGCCAGTCCAGCAGAAAAGTTATCCACCTTCCAGTCACACTCCTGACCCAGTGTTCTGGCTATTCAGATCAGACAGGCACTTCTTTTCATTTGCAGGAATGTCAATATTCCATGTAGAGAGGGATGATAGCCTCTACCTCTCATGCAAGTCTGAACCTGTAGGGTACTCCTTCTGTGGGGATGCAGTCACCCTAAAGTGTTCCCAAAAGGCTGTCTACTGTTTCCACCCATGCTGAGCTCCTATGGGAGAAGTCCCAGCTGTGTCTGCAGTGGTGGGTGAGGGGAAGAAGAAATCCCCTTCTCTAAGACCCTTCATGAGCACCAGGGCTGCCTGTTGGGGTAGAGTCACAGACTTTCCCCCACTGGGCTCAGCACTGCATCTGTACTTCTGCTGAAACAAACTTCACACAAGAAGAAAGTCCTGGGACTCACGGCTTGCCACCTGGATTCTTTTGTCCTATGGGGGTGCTCCCTTGATATGGTGTACCCCCCTTTCCCCAGGAGTAGGAGTCTCTGAAGGCCAGATTACTGTGAATGCTGCTGCTCCTCTGTGTCTAGCTGCCCAGTTGGGCTGCCATCCTCCAGGCCGGTGCTGGGGAATGTCTGCAAGGGATCCAATGATGTGACCTGTCCTCAAGTCTCCCAGCACTGGGTACCAGCACCAGATCAGATAGAGGTGGCTGGGGAGTGATATAGACTCTGTGAGATTCCTTGGTTATAAATAGCCTTGGTGTGTTGGCTTTCTCAAATGCCAGCTGTAGTAGTAATGAACTGGTCACGTGGACAGACTTAGGACCTCCTGGTTAGTTAAGGTGATACAAGCAATTATGATAGCTGAGGTCATACACAAGTTTTTGCCTTCCTGAGCACTGTGTTCTTCTGCCTGAAGATTCTGTAATGGCTGTATCAGCTGACCTCCAGCTTTGATCCTTTCATCACAACACTTCCTAAACTCTGTGCTCATGTGCCAAGCCACCTCTCTTCCTTCATTCAAGTATTTCCTGAAATGTGACCTTCATTTGTGCTTGCCTTCCATTACCCAGGGGAAGTACTCTGATATCTCAGGCAACGAGCGGGGCCATAGGGCTCCCAAAAGTTTCTGTCCTTTGTGTTATGTGACCAGCATGGGTGGATGGGCAAAGCCAGGTAGGGGCTGGGTCAGGCAAGTCCATGTTCTGGTTCTCGGTGTGCAGACACAAGCAGCGGCCCCAGTGGGGATCAGAGGGCAGTTCTCTGGCTGCTGGAGTAATGTTCCATGGGGGAGTACAGTGGCTTCTGCTGCACAGAAGAGTCTACAAGGGGAGTGGGGAGCAGCAGGTGGCAGTAAGCCCCACCCAGTTTCCATGCACTTGGCAAGGCAGGTCTCACACCTGGAATGTTCCACTAGCAGCAGCTCACTGGGTTCCAGGCAGCCTATGCTCAGAATTCAAAACTGCCGCAGACCATAAGCCTTCCCCATGGAGATGGATATTGAGGCTCTCAGGCCACACTCCTCCTGGTCTGCCCAAGAAGCAGGGGCACCCAGCTCCTGCTTAATCTCCATTAGGAGCTTCTCTCATCCTGTGACTGCTGCCTGAATTAGCTGGCTGACTTCTAAAGTGAAGTACCCTGTGAGGCAGGATCAAGAATGGCTTCCCTCTGTCCCCACTGGAGACTGGGAGTGCACACACAGCATGTCCCAATGCTACTCCTTCTCATATACTCCCCACCATTCACTACATTAGCTCTAGCACTGGGTAGGGTTAAAAAGCTTCCCCCGTGGCCTGGATTGCCAGGTTCTCCAATGGAAATGTATATCCCAGAGGCAGCTTCTCCCTGCTCACACTCTGGGGATTTTCAGGTTTACACTTGGCTCATGGTGTAGGCTGCAGCCTGCTGCTTCTTTCAAAGGGTCTGGTTTTCATCAGTTTTCCTGTTCCTGTGTTGCTTCTTGAAATAAAGTTCACAGTGTGAATCTCTACACAGTACTTTGTCTTTCCAACTGGGAGAGGCATGCTAACGATGCCTCCAATCTGCCATCTTGGAAAAACACCCACCATACTTTAAGACATGCTGAAATATTTATATGGAAAAAAGAAGATACATAGTATGTACATACTGTATATACTTTGTATAAAAATATGGCTTTATGTTCATTGGTTTCTTTTTGTTTTCCTATAAAGTTTCCTAGAGCTCTGATTTGTTTTAAAGATGTTGATTTGATTTACATAACAATTTAGTGCAACATTCTAAGCTTGTGGCATTTACTCGATCTTTACCAATTTTTTTTTTAATAGAGAAAATGAATGTATCATTAAAAATAAAGAAAATGTGATAGAAAGATAAGTCATAATGGCTGGACCAGTGAATATTCTCCTTCTCATATACTCCCACCTCTCACTAAATTAGCTCCAGCACTGGATAGGGTTAACACCTACTTAACTCTTTGAGAATAATAAAAGACCTTTTTGATTAGCATCAGCACAAGTGATTCATTGATTGTGGGTCAGAACATTTCCTACTCTCAAAGAAGTCAACTTGTCTGAAGTCATACAATTAGAAAGCGGCAGAACAAGACTGAAACTTAGCCTTTCTGGCTCTCAAGCTGTCCCTGGTGTGGGAATGGGATGCAAAGAACAAATGGAGAGGATAGAACATGAAGGAAAAAATGGACATGCTTTTACTGAAAAGGGAGAGAGCCTGGATGAGATGCATGTGAGGTAAGTCTGCAGTTGAAGTGGTAGGTAAGCAGTAATTGAAGGAATTTTTTAAAACTAATGATCAGGCCGAGGAGGGAGGATCACCTGAGGTCAGGAGTTCAAGACCAGCCTGGCCAACATGGTGAAACCCTGTCTCTACTAAAAATACAAAAATTAGCCAGGCGTGGTGGCAGGCACCTGTAATCCCAGCTACTCAGGAGGCTGAGGCAGGAGAATTGCTTGAACCTGGGAGGCAGAGGTTGCAGTGAGCTGAGATCACGCCATTGCATTTCAGCCTGGGGGCAAGAGTGAGACTTCATCTTAAAACAACAACAACAACAACAACAAAAACTAATAATCTCTATGTCTTTATTGTTTATTGATTTAGAGATAGGGTCTCACTCTGTCACCCAGGTTGAAGTGCAGTTGTGTGATCTCAGCTCACTTGCAGCCTCGACTTCCCGGGCTCAAGTGATCCTCCTGCCTCATTGTCCTGAGGAGCTGGCACCACAGGTGTGCACCACCATGTCTGGCTAATTTATTTATTTATTTTTATTTCTTGTAGAATTGGGTCTTGCCATGTTGCCTAGGCTGGTCTTAAACTCCTGGGTTCAAGCAACTCTCCTGCCTTGGCCTCCCAAAGTGCTGAGATTTATAGTCAGGAGCCACCACACCTGGCCGTGGTTGCTATTTCTTAGGGAGAATGTTGTCTATAAGTGAGAGGGCAAGAGTTTGAGGAAAGAGTCAACGGTTTAGAAGAAGCTACGGGAATGGTGGGGTGAGAGGGGAGGGAAATGAACAAAGATAAATATAAGAACAGAAAAGAAAAGAATTGTCAACCTTTATCCAGTTGAGATTAGAAACCAGGTATTTATAGTGGTGACAATCCACCAATTCATACTCTAAAGTGAAAAAGGCATATCATTGGTTTGATTCCATTTTATAAAAAACAAAACCTGTACTGTGTATAACACATGTGTAGGAAAATGTGTCCCTCCTAGGGAAGAGAGTGCTTTATTTCTAGAAGAGGAGTGTCTTTGAGATTAGGAGAAAGGACTTTCACTTTTACTTTCTATACTTCTATATGGTTTGAATTTTTTATGACAAAAATGTATTTTTTCCAGTACTTGTGTAAAACATGCAGAATGTGAAATGATAGTCTAGTAAGGATTCCTGAGCTCGGTGCATGTCTCTGACTCCACAGAGATCGTTTAAGACCTATCCTACAGTAACTTGAAGCTTCAGAGCCAGCAAAAGTCCCACCTGGCTCCTTCTAGTGCAGTGTGCACCTCAGCCTCCCAAGTAGCTGGGACTACAGGTGCCTGCCACCACGCCTGGCTAATTTTTTTTTTTTGTAATTTTAGTAGAGACGAGGTTTCACCGTGTTAGGATGGTCTCCATCTCCTGACCTTGTGATCCGCCCGCCTTGACCTCCCAAAGTGCTGGGATTACAGGCGTGAGCCACCGCGCCCGGCCTAGAACAGCTTTTAATAAACAGATGCAAGCACTATGGCTAGCTGAAACCTCCCACCCCAGCAGCAGTGGGATCAGGTATCACCTTCCAGCGTGGGCTCTGTTTTAGGCCACAGGTGCACGCTGTGCTAGAAGGAGCCAGGTGGGACTTTTGCTGGCTCTGAAGCTTCAAGCTACTGTAGAATAGGTCCTAAATGATCTCTGTGGAGACAGAGACATGCACCCAGCTAAGGAACCCTTCTTGTGATATTAATTCATATGGGTTTTTTTTCTTTTTCTTTTTTTCTCTTTCCTATTTCCAAGAAGATCCATTATGTACCTTTTCCTTGGGGATTATCTAGTAGGAGAAAAGCAGTTGTTCAAAGACAAAGACTTCTCTTGTGTTTTGTGAAAGCTTCAATTCATCAAGGAGATTGTATTAGGCAGGGAGGGTGGCAAGGAGGAGGAGAAGGTGGGAGTCCTTGCATGCAAAGATGTAGAAACAGAATGGATATTTCTGCTAACTTGATGAAAGAGATGAAACATGTTCCATGAGAATTGGGAGCTACTGTTCTGGTGTGTAGATTTCCACAGGTGTGGAAATATAGGTGAGACTGGATGGTAATACTGAGGCTCCCAGCCCTGGAAAATATTACTGTGCCCAAAAGAAAGTGGTATGTTAACTACATACTTCTAGGAGACTAGTGGGCTTGGGTAATGAACATCTCAGTGGTGGCTTACGTGGATTAAAGCCTGGAGAGGGTTCTCTATTTATTTTTCTTTTGCTAAGACTCATGGGAACTTTCGTGTTACTCAGTTGGATATTACCTTGAAGTCACAGTTTGAGGTAAGGGCTTGGATGCAGGTAATTTACTTAGGAATTAATCCAATGGAACAAGAGTATGAGACAGAAAGTAAAGGAAACATGAGGTTGCATTATTTAGTTGGTTACAGCTACAGCCTCAAAAATTGTTCACTTGAAGGGTCAAGGAACAAGCAAGAGAAGCATTCATTCATCTGCTTCTGCCCCCTACAAGTTGGGGCAACAACCTCTCAGTTTGTGTGTCTGGTAAGTGCTGAGTAGGCACCTATGGGCACACGTAGCAAGGAGTCAGAGAAGCCCTGAAGCAGGAAGTGAGAAAAACAAAGGTTAAGTCTGAGGTGAGATACTGTCAGTGCAAAGAGGTGGAAGCCTTCAGGGACCTTTTTGTCACAGCTGGAATCTGAGCTGAGGCTTAGAGGATGTGAAGTGGGGCTGATACACGTTTCCTGTGGTATGTGATACAGGGAAAGGGGCTCAATAATGACTAAGCAATATGGGACACAGAGACATAGTTTTTTTTCTCCTGATTAAAAAAGTAATACAGGCTGAATGTGGTAGCTCACACCTGTAATCCCAGCATTTGGGGAGGCTAAGGTGGGAGGATCACTTGAAGCCAGGAGTTTGAGACCAGCCTGAACAACATACTAAGACTCTGTCTCTAGAAAAAAGGTTTCTTAAAAAATAACTGGGCATGGTGGCACATGCCTGTAATTCTAACTACCTGGGAGGCGATGCAGAAGGATCACTTGAGCCCAGGAATTTGAGGTTGCAGTGAGCTGTGACAGCACCACTGCACTCCAGCCTGGGCAACAGAATGTGACCCCCAATTCTAAAAAATGTAATATATATATTTTTGGCATCAAAATGAATTTAATTTGATTAAATGGAACTGTAATCTTTCTGATTTATCCTTGTTTCTGGACTAAGGTTTATTCCTGTTATAGTAACACAATGTCATATAACAGGCAATTTTTTTTTTTTTTTTTTGAGATGGAGTCTTGGTCTGTTGGCCAGGCTGGAGTGCAGTGGCATAATCTTGGCTCACTGCAACCTCCAACTCCCAGGTTCATGCCGTTCTCCTGCCTCAGCCTCCTGAGTAGCTGGGACTACAGGCGCCTGCCCCCACGCCTGGCTAATTTTTTTGTATTTTTAGTAGAGACAGGGTTTCACCGTATTAGCCAGGATGCTCTCGATTTCCTGACCTCATGATCTGCCCGCCTCAGCCTCCCAAAGTGCTGGGATTACAGGCGTGAGCCACTGCGCCTGGCCAACAGACATGTCTTAGTCTGTTTTTGGTTGCTATAACAGAATACCTGAGACTGGACAATCTATAAAGAAAAGAGGTTTGCAGTCAGAATGGCTATAATTAAAAAGTCAAAAAATAATGGATGCTGGCAAGGAGAAAAAGAATACTTATACACTATTGGTGGGAGGGTAAATTAGTTCAACCATTGTGGAAAGCAGGGGGTGATTCCTCAAATTGCTAAAAACAGAACTACTATTTAACCCAGCAATCCCATTACTGGGCATATACCCAAAGGAATATAAATCATTCTATCATAGAAACACATGCACGTATATGTTCACTGCACCACTATTCACAATAGTGAATACATGGAATCAACCTAAATGTCCATCAATAATAGACTCAGATAAAGAAAATGTGGTATATCTATACCATGGAATACTAGGCAGCCATAAAAAAGAATGAGATCATATCCTTTGCAGGATCATGGATGGAGCTGGAGGCCATTATCCTTAGCAAACTAATACAGGAGCAGAAAACCAAATATTGCATATTCTCACTTGTAAGTGGGTGCTAAATATTGAGAACACATGCACACATAGAGGGAAACAACACATGCTGGGGCCTATTGGAGAGTGGAGTGTGGGAGAAGGGAGAGGATCAGAAAAAATAACTAATGGGTATACTAGGCTTAATATCTGGGTGACAAAATAATCTGTACAATGAACCCCCATGACATGAGGTTACCTATATGAAAAAATTGCACATGTGCCCCTTAAGTTAATAAAGAGGAAGAAGAAGAAAGAGGAAGAAAGAGGAGGAGGAGGAGGAGGAAGAGGAAGAAGAAGAAGAAGAGAAGAGAGAAGAGAAGAGAAGATAAGTATTTTGGCTTATGGTTCTGGAGGCTGGGAAGTCCGAGATTGAAGACCTGAATCTGTTGAGGGCCTTATGGTGCTTCTTAACACGGTGGAAAAACAAGGGATCGCATGGCAAGAAAAGAAGCAAGAGTGAAACAAGAAAGCT
Source organism: Macaca nemestrina (assembly GCF_043159975.1). Lineage (NCBI taxonomy): Eukaryota > Metazoa > Chordata > Mammalia > Primates > Cercopithecidae > Macaca > Macaca nemestrina. The sequence continues at coordinate 35,692,236 of NC_092138.1, forward strand.
GAACTCACCTTTATAATAACCCACTCTTGTGATAATAAGGTTCCCTCCCATGAGAACTAACTGACTCTTGTGAGAATGGCATTAATCCCTTCATGAGAGTTGAACCCCTGTGACATAAACACCTCTTTTGGACCCTACCATCTTTTGACACCATTACTTTAGGAACCAAATTTCAACTTGTGCCTTGGAGGGAACAAACCACATCTAAACCACAGCAAAGCACTAAACAACAACAACAACAACAACAACAATGTTAGTTCCTTTTTTCTAATCACACATCAATTAAGCACACATATGTATATACATACTTGTCTAAAAAATATGAGGAAAAGTTCTTAGGAAGTTCTGTGATTCCATTGGGAGTTTATACTGGTGTTCTGTCAGCATTTGGCTCTGAATTTTCAAGAAACTGACCTGGGATCTCTTTGCTTCCCAAAATAGTTGTTTTGGGATTTGGAATGTATCTCTATTCATTATTCTGTAAAGAATCCCTGTAAAGATGGCTCCATTTAGAGTACAGCTTCTCAAACTTTAATGTGCACACAAATCACTCAGACTGATGCTCATCTACCATCTCTGCTTTATGTTTCTCCTTAGCACTTATCTTCTAACATACTACATACATAACCTACTCATCCTGTTCATTGTTTGCCTCCTCCACTAGAATGTAGACTTAATGAAGGCTGACGTTTTGTCTGTCTCTGGTGCCTCGCTCAAAGTAAGAACTCAGTGTCAGCACTCCAATACATATTTGTGGAATAAATGAATAAATATGTAAATTCATAAAAGTAAGTTGCATTTTAAAGTATAATGAGTATTTGCTAGATATTAAGCATTGTGGGAGGTAGTCTGTGGAATCCCAAGATAAAATAACACTGAAAATACTTGGAGTCTGAAAACATGCTCAGATGAGATGCCTCTGCTATGTGACCTCACCTGGCTCTCAGTGAATTTAAACAGGTTTGGTGCTATCAGTCATGCTCTTACGTCATAAAAGCAGCTTACCTAGAAGCTTTGTACTCTTATACTTGAAAGAAGGTCAGCTGAGGAGGGTAGGGTTTTACTAGTACTGTTATTAAATTTTAGGAAAAAAACTGTAAGCTCTCAATTCAGCCTTTCTTATTAAAAATAAATCCAATCCCTTCCCCCCACCCCGCCACCCAACACACACACACATACACACACACACACACACAAAACACTGGGCAAAAAACAAAAACAAAAACAAAACACTGGGCCCCCTCCCTTCAGGAGTTGACAGGTTAGTGGGGAAGACAGACATGTATAAATAAATGTAATAAAGACAGAATTATCAAAATTCTGGTACAGATAGAAGCTGAATACTGGAAGAGCCCAAGGAATCAAGTCTGAATTGTGACTTGGGGCAGCAAGGGGAGACTACATGAAGGTGGAAACATTTGAGTGATGGTAGAATTTTTACTGATGAGGATGAGGAAGAAATTTCAGGGAAAGGGAACAACTGGAGCAGAGGCCTGGGGACATAAATATATTCTTAATGTTTTATTCAAGGGATAATAATCTCTATTGTAACTGACCTGTGGAGCACTGTGTGGACAATAAGTGAGAAAAGGTTAACTGGGACCTGATAGTATAGAAACATGAAAATCAGAGTCTTTCATATTAGGGTCTTCCATTGTAGCCACATATGAAAAAAAGACTTGCTCAGGCCCTATGTGAATTATGCATGTGTACTTGAAAAGCTCCCTAGGTGGTCCTAGTGGGAGCTAAGATGATGACTTAAAAGGTGATGTGGAAGGCAGTGTGAGAAGTGAGATGACTGGAGGAGGCAGGAACTGGAGGCAAGGGATCTGGGTGGAAGATTTGCAAAACCAGGGTAGAGTTTGTGGAGAATAAGACGAATCCAGTTCAAGTTAGTGGAGAGATTGGCAGCACTCTTATCTGCTAAATATTGAGGGTGTCCCAAGATCCATAGGCTAGAACCTAGCTTAAGTGATCCTTCCTCTTGCGTTTGTGGCTCCATGAATTTCTCTTTTCTTTATTGGGAACATGTGACACAGATTCTAACTGGTCATGGTATATAGTATAACACAGTAATTAAGAAGCATGATATAAGGTCAAAGGACTTACCTTGCTCCATGACCTTGGGTAAGTCCTTACAGTTTCTAAGTCTCAATTTTCTCATCTGAAAAAAGGAAAAAATAAATATATTGAGAGGATCGAATATGCAGATACTTGATTGAGTACCTAGCTGTGATAGTCAAAGTTGTGTACGCTCTGCTGCAGTAAGCATTAATCCCCGGATGCCTGTGGTTTTAGATGAGATTTATTTTTCAATCACGTTACTTGTCTACTGTGGATCAGCAGGGGGACTCTGCCCATTGTAGTTACTCAGGGACCTAGGCTGACAGAATAGCTACCATCTTGAATATTGTTAGTACCTATATCAAGGGGAAAGAGAACTCTGGAGGGTCTGGCACCAACAACTCAATGCTTGGTGAAGAACAGATACATGTCTGTAATCCCAGTATTCTGGAAGGCCTAAGCAGGAGGATTGCTTGAGGCCCACGAGTTCAAGATCAGCCTTAGAAACATAGTGAGACCCTGTCTCTACAAAGTTTAAGAAAGAAGAAGAAGGAGGAGAAGAAAAAGAGGCAGAAGGAGCAAAGAGATACATACCATCCCTGCTGACAACTTATTGGCTGTTGGCCAGGGCCAATCATATGGTCCCACCCACTACAGGAGGATTAAGAAGTACAACCCTGGCCGGGCGCGGTGGCTCAAGCCTGTAATCCCAGCACTTTGGGAGGCCGAGACCGGCGGATCACGAGGTCAGGAGATCGAGACCATCCTGGCTAACCCAGTGAAACCCCGTCTCTACTAAAAAATACAAAAAACTAGCCGGGCGAGGCGGCGGGCGCCTGTAGTCCCAGCTACTCGGGAGGCTGAGGCAGGAGAATGGCGTGAACCCGGGAGGCGGAGCTTGCAGTGAGCTGAGATCTGGCCACTGCACTCCAGCCTGGGCGACAGACCGAGACTCCGTCTCAAAAAAAAAAAAAAAAAAAAAAAAAAAAAAGAAGTACAACCCTACCATGTACCCAGTAGATGGGGGAGCCTGAAATATTTGGTAAGCCTTTATTACTACTATTTACTTATAACCTAAGATCTGCAATGTTAACTGTCTTCCTTCCTGCACCCCTGCCTCATCCTGGAGTCGCCATTGCAGGGGGCAGCCATCCAATAGCTCTCCTCACCTAACTAGCAACAGAGTCCTCACAGTGCCCTCTAGTGGCACCTAGACTTATTTCATTAGCCCTAGGCGGGAACTTAATTCTGAGGCATCTGGAGCAGAATTTACTGAGCAGGGTTGAATAACATTAATTAATGTTAATTAATGTCCAGTTTGCCTTACTTTGTAAGCCTCATAAAAGCATTCAGGATAAGCCCTTATGCCCTGAGACTACCCTTTCAGGAGAATTCTGGAATCTATCCTTCCTTTTTGGCAAGAATATCTAAACTTCAATAATTTAAAGGACCTAGATACAAAACCCAACATGTTTGCACTATGTAGATGGATTCTATTGTATAACCCCCCCTTCTGTCTCCAACAACCTTTCCTTTCTTATAAACCATATAAATATTTATAGAGATGGAGCCAAAACCATTATGTAATTCCTGAAAGCCTACCTGCAAACTCAACTAGAATAATTATCCTTAATTATAAGAATAATAGGGAGGAGTTGCTTCTGAAGGAACCAAAATGTCATGTTCCCAGCCTCCTATTATGGCTTCCTAACTAGAGTCCATGGACACCTGACCACAACAGTATTTTCATATAATTGATTTCCTTTGTAATTCCATGTATTGTATTTTATACATTTAAAAACATTAATCTGAGAAGAGGCTCAAAACTTCATCAGTCCGCTAGAGTCACTTGGCATCTTAACGTTGTAAGATTGAAGCTGTATTTGCCAGTGTGAAGAAACATTTTAAATTTTGCCACAGGGTGGTGCTATTGCTTTAAGGGTAAGGAAGAGTAAATCAGCAGGTTGAACAATAATCTGTTACCTCCGAGAAGATTGAGAAACAAAGATGTGGTCACAGAAACTTTAGTCTTAGTCTTAAGTGGCAGTTACAAATTCCTAGCAGATAAAATGCAAATCCATTAACTAAGACATTTTGGTCTAGTATATAAGATGTGGTTGGTAATGGTTTTTCCTATTTTAAAGTAGTGTATAATACAAACATTATAAACCCCTCAAGATTTTGAGGAGCTGTTAGCCAACCAATTACATAAACATTCATTCTACACAAGATTAAAGATTTTCTTCAACACACAGGTGGGTGACCGTGGTATCATTTCTCTCACCCATGTTGTCAGTTTTATTTTTCCCCTTGGCTCCATTCTGGTTGTAGACATCATACTTCACATGTACTGAATTCCAGCAAGGCACAATCATGATGAGATGCACATGGCAAGTTCAAAAGTAGAAGACCAACTCCTGAATGGGAACTGATAATCAAATGATGAAAACTGCACAAAGAACCCAAGGAACAAACATAAAATGGAGTTGGTTATACTGGCAAAAGCAACATATACTTACAGATAAGACAACTTACTTCAAAACAATCTGGGGGAGAAGGTGGTGATGGAGAAATGGGTAGTGGTATAGTCAAAATAAGATGATTATGTGATAATTGTTAAAGCAGAGAGATAGGTAATTGGGAGCTCCTTATACAATCTATTTTTTTTTATACATTTGAAGTTTTTCATTAAAATAATTAACATATCCATAAAATAACATAATGTTAAATGACTGAATTTTTGGTGATCAGTGAGTATATACCAATAAAATAACATAATGTTAAAGAGCTGAATTTTTGGTGATCAATGAGTATATACCAAGCCACAGAATTACTGGAAGGGAAGGAAGGATGAACACTGATACAGAAGAAGTTGTAAGTTACAGAAAATGGATAAACTTCAGAAAGGTGTGATACCGAGTTGTGGTACTCAATCCCCATTTAGATTAGACTTTTTTTTTTTTTGAGAAAAAGGTTTTGTAACTTTTTTTCCTTTTTTATTATACTTAAAGTTCTAGGGTACATGTGCACAACGTGCAGGTTTGTTACATATGTATACATGTGCCATGTTGGTGTGCTGCACCCGTTAATTTGTCATTTACATTAGATATATCTCCTAATGCTATCCCTCCCCCTTCCCCCCACCCCACAACAGGCCCCAGTGTGTGATGTTCCCCACCCTGTGTCCAAGTGTTCTCATGGTTCAATTCCCACCTATGAGTGAGAATGTGTGGTGTTTGGTTTTCTGTCCTTGCGATAGTTTGCTCAGTATGATGGCTTCCAGCTTCATCCAGGTCCCTACAAAGGACATGAACTCATCCTTTTTTAAGGCTGCATAGCATTCCATGGTGTATACGTGCCACATTTTCTTGATCCAGCCTATCATTGATGGACATTTGAGTCGGTTCCAAGTCTTTGCTATTGTGAATAGTGCTGCAATAAACATACGTGTGCATGTGTCTTTGTAACAGTATGATTTATAATCCTTTGGGTATATACCCAGTAATGGGATGGCTGGGTCAAATGGTATTTCTAGTTCTAGATCCTTGAGGAATTGCCACACTGTTTTCCACAATGGTTGAACTAGTTTGCAGTCCCACCAACAGTATAAAAGTGTTCCTATTTCTGCACATCCTCTCCAGCACCTGTTGTTTCCTGATTTTTTTTTTTTTTTTTTTTTTGAGACGGAGTCTCGCTCTGTCGCCCAGACTGGAGTGCAGTGGCCGGATCTCAGCTCACTGCAAGCTCCGCCTCCTGGGTTCACGCCATTCTCCCGCCTCAGCCTCCCGAGTAGCTGGGACCACAGGCGCCCGCCACCTCGCCCGGCTAATTTTTTGTATTTTTTAGTAGAGACGGGGTTTCACCATGTTAGCCAGCATGGTCTCGATCTCCTGACCTCGTGATCCGCCCATCTTGGCCTCCCAAAGTGCTGGGATTACAGGCTTGAGCCACCGCGCCCGGCCTGTTTCCTGATTTTTTAATGATTGCCATTCTAACCGGTGTGAGATGGTATCTCATTGGGGTTTTGATTTGCATTTCTCTGATGGCAGGTGATGATGAGCATTTTTTCATGTGTTTGTTGGCTGCATAAATGTCTTCTTTTGAGAAGTGTCTGTTTATATCCTTTGCCAACTTTTTGATGGGATTGTTTGCTTTTTTCTTGTAAATTTGTTTGAGTTCTTTGTAGGTTCTGGATATTAGCCCTTTGTCAGATGGGTAGATTGTAAAAATGTTCTCCCATTCTGTAGGTTGCCTGTTCACTCTGATGGTAGTTTCTTTTGCTGTGCAGAAGCTCTTTAGTTAGATCCCATTTGTCAATTTTGGCTTTTGTTGCCATTGCTTTTGGTGTTTTAGACATGAAGTCCTTGTCCATGCCTGTGTACTGAATGGTATTACCTCTTTTTGTTAGTTTTCCTTCTAACAGTCAGGACCCTCAGCTGCAGGTCTGTTGGAGTTTGCTGGAGGTCCACTCCAGATCCTTTTTGTCTGGGTATCACCAGCGGAGGCTGCAGAACAGCAAATATTATGGAACGGTAAATGTTTCTGCCTGATCCTTCCTCTGGAAGCTTCGTCTCAGAGGGCACCCGGCCTTATGAGGTGTTAGCTGGCCCCTACTGGGAGGTGTCTCCCAGTTAGGCTACTCAGGGGTCAGGGACCCACTTGAGGAGGCAGTCTGTCCATTCTCAGATCTCAAACTCCATGCTGGGAGAACCACTACTCTTTTCAAAGCTGTCAGACAGGGATGTTTAAATCTGCAGAAGTTTCTGCTGCCTTTTGTTCAGCTATGCCCTGACCCCAGAGGTGGAGTCTACAGAGTCAGGCAGGACTCCTTGAGCTGCGGTGGGCTCCACCCAGTTTGAGCTTAGCAGCGGCTTTGCTTACCTCCTCAAGCCTCAGCAATGGCAGATGCCCCTCCCCCAGCCTCACTGCTGTCTTGCAGTTTGATATTAGACTGCTGTGCTAGCAGGGAGCAAGGCTCTGTGGGCGTGGTACCCTCCAAGCCAGGTGTGGGATATAATCTCCTGATGTGCTGTTTGCTAAGACCGTTGGAAAAGCGCAGGATTAGGGTGGGAGTGTCCCGATTTTCCAGGTACGTCCGTCTGTTGCGGCTTCCCTTGGCTAGGAAAGGGAATTCTCCAACCCCTTGTGCCTCTGGGGTGAGGTGATGCCCCGCTCTGCTCCGTGGGCTGCACCCACTGACTGACAGGCCCCAGTGGGATGAACCCAGTACCTCAGTTGGAAATGCAGAAATCACCCGTCTTCTGCTTGCTCATGCTGGGAGCTGTAGACTAGAGCTGTTCCTATTCGGCCATCTTGGAACCTCTGTAACATTTTTTTCTATCAGATCTAAAACTTAGTTTTTATGAAACTTTAAGTCTCCTGGACTTTTGTTTGGGAATAGGTGAGTGTGGAGTAAGGGAATTGGTGAGAGTCAGCAAAAACCAGGTGTTAGGGAAGACAGGAGACTCTCTTTTCAGCATTTTTAGGCAAAAGGGTCAGGAAGAAAGCTGGTCTTTCCTATTATCCTTGTAAATTCTTCATGGTTTTTAAAAAGAGGAGACTTAATTAGTTTATTTTTATTAACTATGATCCACTTGAAGATATTTATTTTGAGAAATCTATTTCATGTTCACTGACAAAAGAACTTTCAAGGTTGTTATAAATGCATGTCCATGGAATTTAGTATTTTCGAAAAGGTCAGATAGAAATGCTTTTTTATCCATGAATGCCTCTAGATCTGCTCTAACCACAAGAGAAAAAAACGCCTTTAAGTTGACCCTTCTTAGCATTCAGAAAACCACTCATTTTTTACTTTTAGCAGGATAACTAAGGAAGACCTTTCTATTTTTAGTTTTACAAGGACAAGTAGGAATTGCAACTTAGTCTCTATCAATACAAGAGTAGTACTTTACCCTCTTGTATAAAAGAAACAATTTATTAATGGTTATGCAATATAGCTTTATTTAAACCAAAAATACCTATAAGCCAATTAGTATTGCAGTCATTTAAAAATCATCTAATTGGTAAGCTGATTTTTTTCTCCCATACCTTGTCTACCATTAAGATTCTACCATGAGGTTGGAGTCCGGAAGGAGAGGATGTGACTTAGATGAAGTGGAAAGCATGAAAGTTGCCCCTTCTGGTTCCAGGGTATTGTAGGGGAGAAGGGAAACAGATTGAAGAGAGATGAAGGGTGAGGATCAAGTGGCCTAGCCCCCGCTGTCTGAGCTTTGACCAGAATGGGAGCATCCATGTTGAGGGGCATTGCCTTGTTTCATATTTGGGGCTCCAGAGGGAACTTCTATACTAACTGGGAGCGGCCACAGCAGAGATCTCTGTGGCACAGCCTGCTTGCACAGACTCTGGGCCTGAGTTAAGTTTTCCTGAGTTGTCCTTGGTTTCTAGGTGGCAAAGATGGAAAGTCCCTGTATATTGCTGAAGGGGCATGAGGAAGGTGGGCCTGCTATGGGGTCTGCTATGGTGAAAGTGGCACAGCTTAGGTAGGCATTATAGGTCAGGGCTGGATAGGGAAAAGGCAGTGTCTTAGAGGAGTCTTCAGCATCAGTTGAAAGCCAAGGCAAGGCTGAGCTGTCTGAAAGAGCATAACCTGGTTCTGATGAAGCTGAGAGATGAAACCACCATGACGTACCCCACTGCACTTCAGCAGCACTGGCCAGGAGAAGGCACAGGGATGGGACCAGTCACCCTTGAGCACTCACCAGGGAGCACTGTGGAATAGCCACTCAATGGCAAAGAAAAGCTGTGGTCCAGGTTCCATCACAAGGATTTGAGGACTTCATGTCACCTCTGCTGTCACTGAACACCCAGCTATTGTCCTTGTTCTATGAACACAGATGACAAAAAACAGAGGCTCTGGAGGAAGGTGGTGAAAATTTGAGAGATTAAACTACTAAAAGAGATTTAGTGCTTATCTAAAGAGGGTATTTAAATTATTTCAGTAGATTAAGTTTATTGGAGTGGCCTAACAGTTAGTGGTTCCCCTTCCCCACAATGCCTGACAAATGGGAGCACATGAAAGAAATCTGATTCATTATATACCAAAAAAAATTTACTGTACATGTTCTCTACACATCTAAGTATAGTATAAGTATTTCTGAATCCTTATTTATACAACTGCTGTAAATAAATACAAGTATTTTATGTATAGAAACTAAAGACTTTTAAAAAATCAGAACCCTGTATCATGAAAAGATTAATGAAAACTCCTAGGCCAGGCGCGGTGGCGCAAGCCTGTAATCCCAGCACTTTGGGAGGCCGAGACGGGTGGATCATGAGGTCAGGAGATCGAGACCATCCTGGCTAACACAGTGAAACCCCGTCTCTACTAAAAAATACAAAAAAATAGCCGGGCGAGGTGGCGGGCACCTGTAGTCCCAGCTATAGGGAGCTGAGGCAGGGGAATGCCACAAACCCGGGAGGCAGAGCTTGCAGTGAGCTGAGATCCGGCCACTGCACTCCAGCCTGGGCGACAGTGCGAGACTCCCTCTCAAAAAAAAAAAAAAAAAAAAAAAAAAGAAAACTCCTTTAGTGGTTTCTTCATAGTTTAAGTTTATGATTGATACTGTCTCTACTTCAGATAAGAAGTAGAGATAGTTAACAACAGAATAAGAGTAGCTAATGCTGACTGAGTGGTTCTTCTTTCTGCTAGGCACTGTTTTAGATGTTCTAAAGTATATTGTTGAATCTACAAGGCAGCAGCATTGTATTATACCTATGTGACAGATGACAGAAATTAGGCTCAGAAGGGTGGAGCAACTGGCCCAAGTCTTCATAGCTAGGAACTGGGAGAGATGGGCTACAAACCTACTTAGCTTTCAAAGCTTGTGTTTTTAACTACTATGCTATCAAAATAAAAACTTAAGTATCTTAGGGAAAGAGGCAACAATTATATCCAAAGAAGGCTAGCGTAGTCTTCATAACCAAACATTAAATTTAGTTTACCAAACATCCAGAGCAACTAAAACTTATCTTTGTTTATCAGATGACCAGGAACTGAACTCAAAAGAAAATTATGAAAAGTAACATTGGACATTCTGCTTGATAAAGTTTACAAAAATTTTGCCAAAGAGCTCAAGAAAATAAGCATATCTGCTAACTAAGAATATAAAGGCAGCTTGGACTTTTTGCAGTGTGTCAGATATTATGCCAGATCCTTCACATGAATTATCTTCTCTAATGCTCACAATAAAGGCTCTGAAGGTAGGACTTTATTGTTCTTATTTTACAGATAAGGAAACTGAGGCTCAGGCAAAGCTTCTTGAGGCCCTGCAGTTAGTAAAGGGTAGAGCTGGGATTTGATCTTGCATGCTTTACCATATCACATCATACTGCCTCCTGCTACTACAGAACACCACGATGTTCATCAGATGATCACTGCCAGGACCAAGATGCTGCTAATGTATACTGGAACAGCCCCACAGTTTACCTGTGATTGGCATCCATCCTGACTGGTCTGTGCCTATGTTCTTACTTGTTATACATTTTAAATATCATCTCTGTCAACTTCCAGTGAAAAGGTTAGGGAGTCAAGATATGTCCTCAACCAGTGAGAGCAATTCCTGTTTGAAAGCACTTTTGCACAAATAAAATGGAAATATATAAATAAATAAATTCCAAAAATGTAAAGCCATTATTTCAAATGATTTTAAATGGCCAAACTGAAAGTTTTGGCGGCTGGGTGACTTTATGGGAAAAAATAAATTGCTGATGAATCAGCAATTTGGTTAAAGTCCTTTGTCTGGGGAGTGAGAATCAATAAAATGGGAGGATCAGAAAAGAGCAATTTATAATCATTAGGTTTGCTGTAGGTCACATTTTGTTTCTGATGTATGGTATCAAGGGATGTTGGTGGTGAATTTAAGTGCTAGGCATAACCCTGGGGCCAAGCAAATGGTGGGCAAGTATAGGAAATAGGAGTTTGGCTCAGGCAGAATGAGTGGGAACTGAGGGGAGCCACTCTAGTAAGCATGAGTTCAATGAGGATGTCAAAGCAGGTCCAAGTATGGCCTGACTATCATAAGGCAAAGAAAACGAAAACAATTGAAGACATAGTAAATGCCTGCTGGAGTTTTAACAGAAACACAAGTTTTTCCCTTGGCCCTTTAACTCATGGGAGAGTCTTTTAGAAACAGCACAAGTGTGCTCTTTGTTTCTTCTTGTTTCTTCCTCCATCTTGTTCTTCAGAATGTGGATACTGAACATGGTCCATCTTGGACCATGAAGTCAAATCTCTACAGAATGGACCAAGAAGATTGAGAGAACTTGATCTCTGCACCAAACCATGATGCACCATACTACCTTTAGATCTCTGATATGGACTTTGATTTGGGGGGAATAAATTTCTGTGCTACCTGAACCATTATTGTGTTGGTTGTTGATCACCTGCATCTGAACTTAATCATAACTAATAAATACCACTTACCATAGGTGAGGCTTACCAGGAAGCAGACTGCAATGAAGATTGGTATGAGGAAGTATATTAGGGGGTGCCCTTGGAATCCACAATTGTGGAAGGGAAGGAGGCAGAATTGAACAGACGGAGAAGATGAGCTGTGATGTAATCACAACAAAGGCCCCAGCTGATACATGAAAAACTGTCATGCTGGCATGGTCATTGAAAGTTGTCCTGAGTAGGGGATAGGTAGCCAAGCCTTTATGTGCTCATGCTGACCAGTCATTCTGTGTGGGCTGCATCCAGGGAAGGGAGTGTGACTTTGGTTGAGGTAGATCTTTATATTCAAAGAACTTCCCAAAGAGGGATGACAGCTGAGGTCTTACAACAGGTTGGGGAACCTGTTCCTGGTAGTTGAACATGATGGCATGGCACAGCCCCCAGTCTACCACTTGTCCTTATTTTAAAATGATGTATTTTTGAGTTATTGATGGTTTAAAAGTGGTACTCAATCAGTTTTAATGCTTTCAGTTGCAAGTAACAGAACATCCAACTTAAAGGAAAGGGGCAAGCTTGCAGGAAAGGATCTTTAAGTCATCTACATTTGGGTATAAATGACAGCCACAGAATATTTACCTTCTTTTAGAAGTAATTTTATCAGTAGACCAAAGCTTTTAGCTAAAAACATAAATTTCAAACAATAGGACAGTCATTTTATAGGAACAAAATAAATAATTTCAAAGAGACTATTACTTTCTCAAAGACTAGACTGCAATTGTGAGCCCCTGAAGTATCCACAGATCCTGAGGAGTGCCCAACTGTCTTGACAAGGAAACAGAGAGTCAAGAAGTTTAGTGAGGTCAACAAGAATCCTGCAGCATCTCATCTTCCAGATCTGCAGCAGCTTGTGTTGCAGTCCTACTAAGCTCAAGGCTTAACCATGTCTGCCAGTTCAGGGTATAGAACACTGGTTACTATTTATTTTCCTTCTTTCTTCCTGTAGTGGATATTCTCCTTCAGTGGCCACACAATGTCAAAGATCCTCCTTCATTTTAGTAATTTTCTACATTCTGTGTACTACCTTCTCAATGTAGAAGCCAGAAAACTTACACATGCTCAGATTCCTGTATAGAGTGCAATCATGTGACCTATATTCTATGAATCATATGTATCCACATGAGACCCGGATTTCTTCAAGTGCAGTGTGACCAGACAGTCACAGACAGCGGGACTGATCTTCTGGTACTTTATCCTGAGCATTATAGATGTTTAATGACAATGACAGTGATATACCCCCAAAAGCACCCCCACTCCCACCTCATCCAAAGTGTGGTCTGGGCACTGGGTTTGGCTATGTGGCCTCAGAGTCTGGCCTCTGATCCTCCCAGAGAATCTGTGAGCTATCAGTTATTGCTTAACGAAACTCTCCTCCTTATTTTTTTCTTAGACTAGCTATAAAAGATTCTACTGTTTGCAGCTAACAATATACTCCTGAAAGGCAAATATAGTCAGTAAGGGCCCATATGAGCCAAATCCCACCTTACATGTAGTAATATATTCTGAATGTTTCACGCATTAATATTCTGATTTCTGCTTTAAATCTATAGCCTTAACCTTGTATCACATGTCTTACGTTCACTTTCTCTTTCCTATAAGGAAATGGTGCTAACTGAATGACATGGGTGTCAGCAAAAGATGCTGCAGCTTTACAACAATGCTTTGTAATATTATGAGGTAGCTTTGTTCCTTTTCCTTTTTGTTTCTGATCTGTTTTTGTTTTTCAGGCAGATAAAATTGCTAAGGTAATCTTCAAAAGCAAGGCATCAAAATGGTCTTTTTTTTTTTTGAGATAAGTTCTTGCTCTGTCACCCAGGTTGGAGTGCAGTGATGTAATCATAGCATAATGCAGCCTCAGACTCTTGGGCTCAAGTGCTCCTCCCAGCTCAGCCTCCCAAGAGCTAGGACTACAGGTGTGTGCCAATTTTTTAATTTTAATTTTTGTAGAGTTAGGGGGTCTTGTTATGTTGTCCAGGCTCATATAAAATCTTGGCCACTAGAAATACCATTTATGGCCAAAACCACATTATGAAGGACTTGACTGCCCTTTCCCTACATGGGTATTTCCCTGAACTGGTTTTTTTTTTTTTTTTTTTTTTTTGAGACAGAGTCTCTGTTGCCCAGGCTGGAGTGCAGTGGCACAATCTCGGCTCACTGCAACCTCTGCCTCCTAGGCTGAAGCAATTCTCCTGCCTCAGCCTCCCGAGTACTGGGATTACAGGCCCGTGCCACCACACCCAGCTAAATTTTGTGGTTTTTTGCAGAGACAGGGTTTCACCATGCTGCACAGGCTGGTCTCGAACTCCTGAGCTCAAGTGATCCACCTGCCTCAGCCTCCCAAAGTGCTAGGATTACAGGTGTGAGCAACTATGCCCGACCCTGAACTGTTCTTAACCTTCACAATAGCGAGCAACAACCACTTCTGGCCTGACACCCAGTCCACAGGGAGACTCATGACTGTCTCCTCTCCTATTACTTAACAGAGATTGATTTTGAGATTGGGCAATGTTATGGGGATTGACTTATTGAGAATATTTTCTGAAGTGTTCTTTTTTTGGAACTGCTTTAGAAGTGATAATGTGAACATTCTCCAATGATACATGCTTTTGCTGCTGCAATTATGCAAGCGCAAAAACCTGTAGCACTTGGATGTGCACAGGACCTACACTCTTTCTCTTTGTGCATGATACGTGGGAGCTCAGGCATGGAGAAAAATATCAGAAAAATCAAAGTTCTAACGGGATTTGAGAGGGCCAGGTTAATATATTTTTAGTTTCACTTTTGTTGAGATTAGGTTAAAAGTTCCATATTATCATCCTCTTTAAAAGGTGCTAATTATTTACAAGATTTTCAATGAAGAATTCTAATAGGAGAATCCGTATTTAAAATCTGCAGTAGACTGAATTAAAGGCCTAAATTCTTCATCTTTTCCTGTATCCATGCCATTTGTCACCTAACTTTTCAGTTTCTCCCTCTAAAGCAGGGTTTCTTAATCTCAGCACTATTGACATTGGGGCTGGATAATTCTTTGCTGTGAGGAGCTGTTCTGGACATTGTAAGATGTTTAACTGCACCTGTGGCTTCTGCCTAGTGGATGTCAGTATCATTACTCGCCACCTGCGATTGTGACAACCAAAAATGCCTCTAGACATTGCCAATGTCCTCCCATGGGGGACAGAATCTCCTCTAGCTGGGAACCACCACTGTAAAGGTGGGTAGCTCTCACACTGATTTCAGACTTAAGCAATGTAACTTTCTGTGTCAAAGAAAAACTTGAAATATGTTTGTGTAGTGAAGCTTGCTCTCTTATGCCTCTTACATCACCATGAGTAGAAGTCTCCAGGGAAGCTGCTCCGTCTTCATCTTAGGCCCTAGAATGAAGCATTTGGGGCACAGCCACCTTGGCTGATTCAAGAAGTGTGTTTCGAAAGAAGTGTGATCCAAAGAAGTAGGACCACCCCAGCTACCAAGTCCTGAAGTAGAGTTGTTTCATCCAACCTCAGACATGTGAGAAATAGATGGACATTGTATGCCACTGAGATTTTGTGGTTGGTTGTTATGTAGCAAAAGCTGACTGATACAGACCGCTTAGCCAAAGTAAAGTATATCCAACTCTTAGTTATATTGTATTGGAATTTTTTAGTTGTTTACTATATCTTGAGATTCTCCCTTACTCCTGTTTCCTTCCCTGATTGTAGCTAATCCTCTCTGTCAAAGATGCTTCTGCTTCAAACTAATCCTTCCAGCTCTCTTCTGAGAGATACCTGAAACAACTTGACCACTTACTTGATGTGAATTTAGGCAATGAAACTGGATTGTTTGTCCTGTTAGGATTGAATTTTATAGGCATTCTTTATACATTTTGGATACAAATCCTTTGCCAGATATATAAATTGCAAATATTTTTCCCAATCTGTTGCATTTTTTTCAGTTTAATAGCATCTTTTGATGAGCAAAAAATAAAAGTAATTTTGATGAATCTAATCTATCATTTCTTTTTTGTCTTTTCTGGTTAGAGCATTTTTTGTTCTAAGAAGGCTTTGCCTAGATTGCAAAGATATTCTCCTATCTTGTCTTCTTTATAGTTGTAGCTTTAGTGTTTAGCTTTTATAGATTAGCTTCATAGTCTTAGCTTTTGTATTAGGGCTATGAGCTACCTTGAATTAATTTTTGTGAATGGTGTGAGTTGTGGGTCAAGATTAATTTTCATTCATGTAAATACCCAGTTTTAGTAAATTTTGATATAATATCTTATGTTATTGAAAAAAGCAGGATGTAAAATATATACTGTAGGGTCAGAACCATTTTTAATCTTATTTAAAGAAATAGGAAATAAAAGCAATCAGATTAATAGACACTATCATTGGTAGGACGTGGGTGAGTTTTTTTTTCTTCCTACTTTTCTGTGTTTTCCAGTTTTCTATGCTAAAGTTATATTAATTTAATAATTTGGAGAAAAGCTCTAGTTTTCTTTTCTTTTCTTTTCTTTTTTTTTTTTTTTGAGACAGAGTTTTGCTCTTGTCACCCAGGCTGGAATGCAATGGCACAATCTCAGCTCACTACAACCTCCACCTCCCGGGTTCAAGCAATTCTCCTGTCTCAGCCTCCTGAATAGCTGGAATTACAGGTGTTCACCACTACCTATGGCTAATTTTTGTATTTGTAGTAGAGACGGGGTTTCACCATGTTGGTCAGGCTGGCCTTGAACTCTTAACCTCAGGTGATCTGCTCACCTCGTCCTCCCAAAGTGCTGGGATTACAGGCATGAGCCACCGTGCCTGGCTGGAATTGCAAGAACCTTTAAGGTGATCCCCCACAAACTGGAGTTAGGATTAAGGTGGTCCTCAGGCCTTTGTTCTGCCTACAATGTTCCTGAGAGTTGCCTTCTAGGTTTGACTGCTGCTCAAACATTCAAAATCTGAAATAGCCAAGAAAAAAGAGGAAATCCGTTCCAAAGCAGCTACCGTAACTGAAAGTTGAATGCATGCCAGGAAGCAGTATTATAATTTGATATAATTTGACATTTCAGCCTTTTTTATTCTGAATTCCTAAAGCTTTGTAGGTATCAAATGCATTATGAAAAAATATTGTTCACCTAGAAGCTTAGGGTGCCAAAGTGTATACCTTCTGCGTTTCATTTGGCCTGTGGACAGGGGAAATATTACATAATTCTAAAACTAAGGCCATCTCTCTGCAACTTCTCCATAGCATTCTGTGTCCTTGACCTTTACATGGTGGGCTGTGCTGTCCCTGTCACAATGCTTGTGCATTATTCTTCTCTCAACCAGACCTCCTTATTTACTCCTAAGTAGATAACTCTTATCTTAATATACTGTCTGCAATCCCCATTCACTCCACTCAGACCTTTGCGCCTTCCTTTCCTCCTAGACTACATGATTAATTACTTCTAGTAGATTTGTTCTCTTACCACAACTGCCTTTCCTCCTATAGTTTCCTTCTTGACAGTGCTAGCTTCCAGAAAATATTTTGCTATGCAGCCATGTAACATTGCCACCTGTCATATTACAACCGAGACGGGAGTGCTGGGAAGGGAAGAGCATCGTTTCTTTAAATGATACGGAAGCGGAGAAGGGAAGTGCTGGATAAGTAGGGCGTGGTTCCTGGCTAGGGCTCCACCCCCAAGGACCTAGCGGAGGACAGGCACTTCTGCCTCTGAGCCCAAATGTTGCATTTCCCAAGACCACCCTGGCCCACCATGCCCATCCTGTGCCTCTAAAAATCTGAGACCCTAGCAGGCACACACACACAAGTGGCTGGACGTCATGAGGAACACATCGGCGGAAAACACAAACAGCTGGTTGTGGAGGGCACACTGCGGAAGAGCATGCTGACAGGCACCAGCAGGCCATCATCTGGCAGAAGATGCGAAGTTTGGCCAGAGCAGTTGGAGAAGGGTCCAGTGGCAGGACTCCAGGGAAAAACCATCTCCCTTCTGGCTCCCCGATCTGCTGAGAGCTACTTCCACTCAATAAAACCTCACACTCATTCTCCAAGCCCACATGTGATATGATTCTTCCAGTACACCAAGACAAAACCCCCCAGGATACAGAAATCCCTCTGTCCTTGTGATAAGGAAGGGGGTCTAATTGAGCTGGTTAACACAAGCCTCCTACAGATGGCAAACTAAGAGAGCACCCTGTAACACAGGCCCACTGTCTACAGACATTCACCCCTAGACACTGCCATGGGGTCGGAGCCCCACAGCCTGCCCGTCTGTATGCTCCCCTTGAGGTCTGAGCAGTGGGGCACTGAAGAAGCGAGCCACACCCCCATTGCATGCCCTGTGAGGGGGACAAGGGAACCTTTCCTGTTTCACAACCAGAAAACAAATGGGGTTGGAGGTAACATGGGAAGAATTAGTAAATAAAAATCAACAGAACTGCAATTCTATAGAGAATCTGACTAACCAGGATAGCATCAAATTTCAGAAATATGTAATCTGGGCAATGAGAATAAAGACATAGCTTTAAAAATATAAGGCAGAAAAAGTAGGATATCATAAAGGTGGGTCATGTAGGGAAAATTTAGGAAAGACTGCAATGTCTGAGTGTCTTCAATGGGAAATTAGGCCTCATTTAGCACATAACCTCCAGATTATCTGATTCTGTGAGGTTTGTGCCTTTCATTATCTTTGTAAATTTAGACAATGACTAGTGATGCAAATTATTCTTGTTCCTGATGTGCAAATGAGTTCAGTGGAGTGACAGTTGTTATCCCTACCCCATCCCCTGTGGAATAAGCCAGTTTTACTTCATTTGTTAATTCATTTCAGTATTCTTAAGTGTCTCTATACATGTATGTATGTATGGCTCTTTGAATTTTCCTTTGAACTGGCTGTCATGACTTACTGGTCCCTTGGTTAAGAGTAAAATAAGGCTGGGCACACTGGCTCATGCCTCTAATCCCAGCACTTTGGGAAGCCAGGATCACTTGAGGCTAGGAGTTCAAGATCAGCCTGGGTGACATAGCAAGACCCCATCCCTAAAAAAAAAAATTTGCCTGGGTGCAGCAGCACCTACCTGTTGTCCTAGCCACTTGGAAGGCTGAGGCAGGAGGATTGCTTGAGCATGGGAGGTTGCAGCTGCAGTGAGCCTTGATTATGCCACTGCACTCCAGCCTCAGCAACAGAGTCAGACCCTGTGTCAAAAAAAAAAAAAAAAAAAAAATCTTTTAACAATAAAGACATTAGTTAAAAAATAAATTTAGGAACTGTGACAATAAGGTCTTTCGTTCACAAATGGGCCTAGCAGAAATTATGGCAAAATGTGTTCCCACTCCAATTAGGTGCCAGAACCCTGATTTAGTGGAGAAATGCCATGTACTCAAGAATTCAGATTTGGGGGCATTATGTGTGATACCTGGCCACTCCACATTGCATTTAAGAGGTTTACCACCTGGTGGCATTCCCCAAAACTTGGGGCTTCTGTTGTCATACAAGGAGCAGCCATGGTTATTTATAAACCTTGTCATTTTGTAGGTGAGTATTATGGCTGTTAGATTTGGCTGGCTGCTTCTTGTTTCAGTACAAAGTGGTGCAGCCCCCAGAGAGCTGCACCTGGAATGGAGTTGTGTCAGTATAGGGATTCACTAATTTTTTTCTGAGGTCCAATCCTGGATTGTAGTGCTATTCTCTTCCTGTTCCTATTCCTGTGTTTCAGAGTTCAGAATGTTCCTAAAAGAAATTTCAGAATGAAGCAGACTGAAATAAGAAAATTCATTATTTTTTCCAGTCTACCATGCTGCTCTAATCTAATTGACTTCCTGGTTATACTTTACTTTCCTCCCTACTTCCCTCCTCCAGGTTCTCTTTGCTTCCCTTTCAGCTAACAGACTCATTAGGCACAACCTCTTTACATACACTTTCCTGCCTTCATTCTTTTACCTTTCTTCTCCTTATTCTTGATCAGCCTGAATAATTCCATCAAGCCACCAAACACCTCAACCGTCACATTGGCACTGCATAAAAGGGGAGTGTTCACCTCACCCAAATTCAAAGACATAGTCCTGAACTACTTCCTCCATCTTTTCTTTCGGAGGCAGTCTTACTCTGTCGCCCAGGCTGGTCTCAAGCCATTCTCCCACCCACCTCAGCCTCCCAAAGTGTTGGGATTCCAGGCATAAGCCACTGCGCCTGGCCTCCTCAATCTATTTTTTACTCCTATTGTTTTCTACTTTCTGATTCTTTTGGCTATTGACTTGACTGCCATATTGACCTGTACTTTGGACTGATGCTAGATATGATTTATTTTCAGCTTTATTAGTTTTTCTTAGCAATTATGATTTTCTGCTTTGCATGTATTGCCTTCAAACTGTCTTGAATAAACACTTTCTCAATTTATCTTAGTCCTAAAATCCTTCCCCTCTTGTCCTGCATCCAATGGCAAAGCTTCCTGCCAGCTCACCCAGGGCTTCATAAGAAAGTGATCATTTCCAGCTGGGCATGGTGGCTCACACCTGTAATCCTAGCACTTTGGGAGGCCAAGGCAGGAGGATCACGAGGTCAGGAGTTTGAGACCAGCCTGGGCAACATGGTAAAACCCCGTCTCTACTAAAATACCAAAAAAAAAAAAAAAAAAAAAAAAAAAAAAAAAAAATTAACCAGGCATGTGGCATGCACCTGTAGTCCCAGCTGCTTGGGAGGCTGAGACAAGAGAATTGCTTGAACTCGGGAGGCAGAGGTTGCAGTGAGCCGAGATTGTGCCACTGCACTCCAGTCTGGCGACAGAGTGACTCTGTCTCAAAAAAAAAAAAAAGTTCATTTCCTTTCCATCTCAGAAGAGTCATCTAATCCAGTGCAGTCTATATAGTAGTTACTCAATAATGTGAATGTCAATGATGGCTGCTAGGAGTTACCAAGTAGAAGAGTGGCTCAAACTTTCTGTTATTTGCCTAAATTTCTACAGCTACATTCTGTTAATTTCATCCTAATGGCCCTCCTTCTGGAACCATAATCTACCCTTAGAAATATACACTCACCAATCAGGACAATGGTTTCCCAGCAATCCTAGTTATGGTTAAATTATTTTCAACCTATCCTTTTCCCAAAAATGCCTCATTTCCTCTCAATTCCACCCACATAATATGACTCCTCAACTTACACAAAGTCATGTATTATTTCTATTTTTTTCTTCTCAGAAACATTAGTCATCTTCAAGACTTCCTCTTCCAAGTTTCCCGTCATATGCATAGTTGCCCAAACCTGAAGGCTTTGTTATCATCTTCCAATCTTCTTTCTCTCCCACTTCACTTCTTCTTCTTCTCTCAACCGAATCAATCCCACTTCATCCCCTCCTTTGTACTAAGACTCAGACTGTTTGAGTTCAGACACTCATTACTCCTTCCTGGTGTTAACACAGTGTCTTCATATCACTCTCTAGAGGTGAAGATAGCGTCCTAAAGATTATCTCTGTCCTTTCTTTGCTCTTGCTTTTTCAGTGATCTGTATTGCCTTCAGAGACATTTTTCTTCTTCCCCCACCCTTTTATTTTTTGGCAGGGCGTGTTATAGCAGCAATGGACAGAGACATTTTTCAAAGGATGTGCCAAGGAACAGTTACATCAGGGCTTGTTAATTATTATTTGTAAAAACAATTTATGGGCTCAAATAACTGGGGAATACTGAGTTAAACAAAGATGATTGGTTTCTCCACTTAAGACTTTCAGGCCAGGCATGGTGGTTCACACTTGTAATCGCAGCCCTTTGGGAAGCTGAGGTGGGAAGATCACCTGAGGTCAGGAGTTTGAGACCAGCCTGGCCGACATGGTGAAACCCCGTCTCTACTAAAAATACAAAATTTAGCCGGTCATGGTGGCAGACGCCTGTAATCCAAGGAGGCTGAGGCAGGAGAATTGCTTGAACCTGGGAGGCAAAGGTTGCAGTGAGCCGAGATTGTGCCACTGCATTCCAGCCCGGGTGACAGAACGAGACTCTGTCTCAAAAAATAAAAATTAAAAAAAAATATTTTCAAAGCTTGTAACATATTACTCATTATGAATTGCTAAGGGAATATGGGCTCCAACCTATTATTCAAGTATTATCTCATTGTATATTCTGAACAAAATATAAATTCTATTCTACTTTCAGCTTCAGTGAGCAGTTTGAAAGGCTAGTTTCCGGAATTTAAGATACAAGTATTCAATTGCAAAGGCTTTATATTCTAAAATTTCATTAGAACAGGAAATTAACAAATGAGATATGTGGATGGGATTTCTTTGCAGCCTCGAAGAAATTCAGAAGCGGTCTCTGGGCAAAAACACCTTCAAATGTCTGAGCCTCCAGGCTCTGACAGAGAGAAGATTAATTTCAAACCTACTTATTATATCACAATTGTGCAATACAATGGACACTTTTCAGTGCTTGCCTCACTTGTGTCCCTGTGGTCTTTCTGTCTTGGAACTCTTTCCTCTGTCAACTTCCATTACCCCATCTTACTATTTTTCCTTTTACTTTTGAGACTGTTCTTTCTTGGCTTCCTTTCTGTATTTTTTTACATAGTAATATCCCTAAAGAGTCCTTCTTACTCTGGCTCCTCTTTTCATTCTCTGTACTCTCCTTCAATTATACTACTTGTCCTGATAACTCAACTGCCCACCAAATATCTCTGCAAAGGCCGCACATCCACTGTGAACTCGATGTGTGCAAACCTAAACTCACCACTCACCCTAAACCACTAAATTCTCTAGATTCCAAACCAGAAGAGTCTCTTGTCTCCTCCAGTTTAGTAAATGATACCACCAGTCCCCTATAGCTTTTTAAGTTGTGGGATACAATGAGGTTTCTCTTCAAATAGCCTGATCAATCCTTTATTCTTTAATTCATAGTACCCCCACCCCTTTTTCCTTTTTCTCCTTTTTTCTTCCTTTCTGCCTTTGTTTCAGGTCCCTCTCCTATTTGTGTCACTCTTCCAGCTGCCCCCAATCCCGCCCCTCCCGTTTGAGATCCCTCCCCTGCTTGTGTCACTCCTCCAGCTGCCCCCAATCCTGCCCCTCTGGTTCCCGTTTGAGGTCCCTCTCCTGCTTGTGTCACTCTTACAGCTGCCCCAAATCCCGTCCCTCCTGTTTCCATTTCAGGTCCCTCCCCTGTTTGCATCACTCTTCTGATTGCCCCCAATCCTGCCCCTCCAGCTCCCGTTTCCATTTCAGGTCCCTCACCTGCTTCTGTCACTCTTCCAGTGGTCCCTGATCCCGTTCCTCCTCGCTCCTCCAGTTTCCATCCCGCCGGCTGTGGTTTCGGGTTACTCCCCAGTTGTTTCAGGCCACTCCCTCACCTGTGTCACTTGCCCGTGTTCCATTCCCCTAGCTGCTGCTGCAGATCCCTCCCCCACTTGTGGTGCCTGTACTCATATACTCATATTGCTCCTCCTCCCTATAATCCTGACTTCGCAGAATTACCATCTTGTGAGCCTGCCCCTCACCCCCAACCAAACTATTAAGTATCCCTCTTTAAAGGGGTTTCAACGTGAGATAGAGCAATATAAAAAAGATATTCAAAACTTTCCATTTCCCTCTATACCTAAAGAGCCAGATCCAACTTTCTTTCCTCTAAGAGTGGTACCACAAGGGGTTGGGGAGCTATTGGCTTTGTAAACACTCCCTTGACTAGTTCAGAAGTCAAGAATTTTAAAAAGGAGCTTAAGCCATTACTGGATGACCTTTATGGAGTAGCAGATCAAACTGATCAATTTCTAGGTCCTCAGATATACACTGGGCTGAGCTGATGTCCATTTTGAGCATCCTCTTTTCAGGGAAAGAACAAAGTATGATTCGGAGGGCTGCTATGGTGGTTTGGGAACGTGAGCACCCTTCTGGTCAAAATGTTCCTCCTGCAGACCATAAATTTCCCACTCGAGACCCCCAGTGGGATAATAACAATGCAAATCTCCGGGAAAACATGCAGGACCTAAGAGAGATGATAATAAAAGGAATTCGAGAATCAGTACCCCGAACTCAAAATCTTTCTAAAGCATTTGATATTCAACAGGAAAAAGATGAGGTACCCGCTAGATTCTTAAATAGATTGAGGGAGCAAATGAGACAATATCAGGCCTTGATTTGGAAAACCCCCTTGGACAATGAATGTTAAAACTTCACTTTGTTACTAAAAGTTGGCCAAACATTTCAAGAAAATTACAAAAGATAGAAAATTGGGAGGACCATCCTCTGAGTGAACTGCTCAGGGAGGCTCGAACAGTATATGTGAGAAGAGATGAGGAAAAACAAAAATCAAAGACAAAACTTATGTTTTCTGCCTTCCAACAGATGGCTCCAAATCCATATATCTCTAAGCAGGACTTTCAAGGAGTCAGAGATTATAAGGGGCCTCAACCCTCCTTTAGAGAACCCAAGCCTCCATCTGGAAGGTCAAGGTCCTCATTTAATAAGCTCCCTAAGGAGTATAGGGGAGCAAGGGCAGAGAATGCTAAAACAGAGAAGGAAGAAGGACAAGATAGATGCTACAGATGTGGAAGAACACACTACTTCAAGAGGGAATGTCCTGAACTAAAGAGAGAGAGAGAAACTTTTACACTTATGACTTCTGAAGAACAATAGGGGGGGCAGGGGCTCCGCCTCTTTTATTTTGAGTCCCACCAGGAGCCCTTGATAAATTTGCAGGTGGGACCTAAACGTGAATTTGTCACCTTTTTAGTTTCATACTCCTCTGTTTGTTTCCCTCCACCTAGTCTTACCTGCTCTTCAGAAGAACTTTTAGTCACCGGGGTAAAAGGAGAAGGATTTAAGACAAAAATTTTAGAAAGCACAGAAGTCAGATATCAAGATCGATTTACTCATATTCAATTTTTATTAATTCCTGAAGTGGGAACTAATCTATTAGGAAGGGACTTAATGTTAAGGCTAGGTATAGGCCGTCAAGTGGACCCTAAAGGATTCCTCGCTTCACTACATTTACTCACTGCTGTAGGTGAGAAATATATTCATCCTGATGTCTGGTCAAAGGAAGGAAATAGCAGGAAACTCCATGTGCTTCCAATACATATCAAACTAAAAACTCCTGGGGAAATAGTAAGGAGAAAGCAGTACCCCATTCTTTTAGAGGGCAGAGTAGGGCTAAAGCCTGTAATTAAGGATTTCATTAAAGATGGGCTTCTTGAACCCTGTAAGTCTCCTTACAATACCCCAATCATGCCTGTCAAGAAATCAGATGGGTCGTATAGATTAGTGCAAGACCTTAGAACTATTAATCAAATAGTCCAGACCACTCACCCCATTGTTCCTAACCCTTACACCATTCTTAGCAAAATTCTGTACAATCATCAGTCCTTTAAGGTGATAGATTTAAAGGATGCCTTCTGGCATGCCCCTTGGCTGAGGATAGCTGAGTATATTTGCTTTTGAGTAGGAAGATCCCCATTCTGGGCAGAGACAACAATATCAACAGTCTTGCCCCAGGGGTTCGCAGACTCCCCCAACCTCTTTGGTCAGATCCTAGAACAAGTACTAGAGAAAGTCACAGTCCCTAAGCAAATATGCCTACTTCAGTAGGTAGATGATCTTCTTATATCTGGTAAAGATATAAAAGGAGTAGGTGACTTCTCTACACATATTCTCAATCACTTGCAATGTGGGGGTTGCGGGTCTCAAAAGGGAAACTTCAGTATGTAGAACCTGAAGTTAAATAGTTAGGTCACCTAATCAGTGCAGGTAACCTAAGAATAGGACCTGAAAGAGTGGAGGGAATTGTTTTCCTACCCCTGCCTCAAAATAAACAAGAACTCAGGAAATTTTTAGGACTAATTAGATATTGCTGTTTATGGATTGACTCATATGCATTAAAAAGTAAACTTCTATATGAGAAACTTGCCCAGTGGAAGCCTGATTGTCTCTGGTGGACTTCTGAGGAAATCCAGGAAACTGAGGAATTAAAAGAGATGCTTGTAACTGCCCCTATTCTAGCTCTACACTCCCTAGAGTTTTTGTCAATGTAAATAACGGGGTAGCTCTAGAAGTGCTTACCCAAGGGCATGGAGGCCATTGACAGCCCATGGCCTTCTTGTCAAAGGTCTTAGACCCAGTCACTCGTGAGTGGCCCCAGTGTATCTAATCCATGACGGCTACAGCAGTATTAGTTGAAGAAAATAGGAAGTTAACCTTTGGAGGAAAGTTAACGGTAAGCACACCCCACCAAGTTAGAACTATTTTAAATCAGAAAGCAGGAAGGTGGATCACTGACTCACAGATTTTAAAATATGAGGCTATCCTACTGGAAAAAGATGATTTAATATTAACTACTGATAATTCACTTAATCCAGCAGGCTTTTTACAGGGGATCCAAACTTAAAAAGAGAACACACATGTTTAGATCTGATTGATTACCATAAAAAAGTTCGACCAGACTTAGGAGAAACTCCCTTCAAGACAGGGGGGCACTTATTCATAGATGGGTCCTCCTGGGTAATTGAAGGGAAAATACATCATGGGTATTCAGTGACTGATGGAGAAACGCTTGAAGAAGTAGAATCAGGAAGACTGCCTAATAATTGGTTTGCCCAGACGTGTGAACTGTTTGCACTCAGTCAAGCTTTAGAACATTTACAAAACCAAGAAGGAACTATCTGTTCTGACTCTAACTATGCCTTTGGGGTGGCACACACATTTGGAAAAATTTGGATGGAGAGGGGTCTTACCAATAGTAGAGGCCAAGATTTAGTTCATAGAGAACTAATTGCTTGTGTCCTCTACAATCTCCAATTGCCAGAAGAGATAGTTATTGTACATGTCCCAGGGCATCAAACGGACTTGTCTTTCTTTCACAATTCGGGGAAATAATCTCACAGATCAGATAGCAAAGCAAGTTGCCGTTTCTTCTGAAATGCCTGTTTTTCATTTAACTGCATGCCTTCCTTCTCCTACTGCAACCCCCATTTTCTCTTCAATTGAAAAAGAGAAGTTAATAAGAACAGGAGCTAAAGAGAACGCAGAAGGGAAATGGGTATCACCAGATCAAAGGGAGATGTTGTCAAAACCTCTCATGAGGGAGGTCTTGTCTCAATTACATCAGGGGACCCACTGGGGGCCCCAAGAAATGTATGATGCGGTTGTCCAGGTTTATGGATGTATAGGAATTTATACCCTCGCCAAACAAGTTATAGATAGTTGTTTAATATGTAAAAAAGACTAATAAGCAAATTCTAAGGAAATTTCCCCTTGGAGGAAGGAATCCAGGGCTGAGACCATTTCAAAGTGTTCAGATTGATTATACTGAAATGCCCCCAGTTGGTCGTTTAAAATACTTAGTAATAATAGACCACTTTATCCACTGGGTAGAGGCTATTCCATTCTCAAGTGCAACCACCAATAATGTAGTTAAAGCATTAAGTGAAAACATCATACCCAGATTTGGACTAGTAGAAAATATTGATTCAGATAATGGAACCCATTTCACTGCACATGTCATTAAGAAGTTAGCCCAGATAGTAGATATAAATTGGGAATACCATACCCCTTGGCATCTATCCTCCTCAGGAAGAGTAGAGCCGATGAAAAAGTCTCTAAAAAACCACTTAACTTAGTTTTAGAAACCCAATTGCCATGGAATAAATGTCTTCCTATTGCTTTGTTAAGAATCCAGACTGCCCCTTGGAGAGATATGGCCTTTCCCCTTATGAAATGCTCTATGGGCCGGGCGCGGTGGCTCAAGCCTGTAATCCCAGCACTTTGGGAGGCCGAGACGGGTGGATCATGAGGTCAGGAGATCGAGACCATGCTGGCTAATACGGTGAAACCCCGTCTCTACTAAAAAATACAAAAAACTAGCCGGGCGAAGTGGCGGGTGCCTGTAGTCCCAGCTACTCGGGAGGCTGAGGCAGGAGAATGGCGTGAACCCGAGAGGAGGAGCTTGCAGTGAGCTGAGATCCGGCCACTGCACTCCAGCCTGGGTGACAGAGCAAGACTCCGACTGAAAAAAAAAAAAAAAAAAAAAAGAAATGCTCTATGGACTGCCCTACTTACACTCCACTGCTGACTTCCCTACATTTGAAACAAAAGATCATTTCCTCAAAAATTATATACTTGGTCTATCCTCTACCTTCTCTTCCCTTAAGATTAAAGGCCTCCTAACACAGGCGCCACCCCTGGAGTTTCTAGCACATCAGCATCAGCCTGGAGACCATGTCCTCATCAAAGGGTGGAAGGAAGAGGAACTTGAACCAGCTTGGGAAGGACCCTACCTAGTGCTCCTGAGACTGCAGTCTGGACAGCAGAAAGAGGATGAACTCATCACACCCAAGTCAAAAAGGCACTGCCACCTTCAGAATCATGGACTGTCACTCCAGGGCTCACCCCCACCAAACTAACTCTAAAAAGAGCTTATTAGTCACGTGTTTATTTTCTTTTTTATTTTCAACAGAAGGTCATCTTGTCATCAGTGTAACTCAGGCTAGCCATCCTTTAACCCTTCTGTTCAACGCCTGTTCAGTCATCCCATGCAGAGAGAAGCAAGCTCAAAGGAAGGTATCCCATGTTGATAAATATCTATGTCCATACTGTAAAGAGTCAACCAAGTATAAGTATGGAGCTTTAAAAGGGCCCTGTAGTGACCGGGCAGATGTTTGGTGGACCACTAAGTACACAGGGTAGACAGCCAGGCCCCCTGCTTCAAATAGGTTACAGGGACTAAGACAAAAACTCCAACTAATCCATGGTCCCACCCCACCAAATTGTAAACCATTGCACTGTAACCCCTTGTTGCTGATTATAGATCATACCTGGACAATGGCCCAAGAACCCTCTATATTTGAACGGTATGGGTTAGAAGCAGATGTTTCAGGACAAGACCCTATAGGAATCTTCTCCCTAAGGTTAGTTAAACCACTGGTTAACAATAATAAAGGAATTCAGACCCAGAGTCCGTGAGACACGTGGAGCCCAAGGCTCTCCCCAAGTACAGCAAGTCCAACCTCCTCCTCCCATCTCCAAAATGACCCAACCAAGGTAATAGTTGTGGAGGTAGAAAACTTAAGGCAAACTATAGCTCTAGTGACAGGGTATCAAGATGCAAATGCTCGGCTGGAAAGGATTAAATATTCCATCCACACTTTAAACAAAGGTGAATGTTATGCTCGTGTGCACAGTAAGACCAGAGGCCCAGATTGTCCTCGTTCCACTTAGATGGTCTTCCAGCTGACCGGGCATGAGCTGTATGGTAGCTCTCTTCCAAAACCCCTCAGCCTGGGGCAATAAATCATGCCAAGCTCTTTCTCTGCTGTTCCCTGAAGTTTGACACCCTGTGGATCAGCCCCTAAAGGCCATTCAATGTCCATTTCCCAATGCCAATTTTACTTCATGTCTCTCATCACAGGGAGAAAACTGAGCATTCCTGGAAGCCTTAATGGGATGTAGTAAGCTTAAGTACTACCAAGAGCTTATCCATCAGTCTGCCCTTAGCCATCCTTGAGTGGATGTGTGATGGTATTGTGGTAGACCAATACTGGACACTGTGCCAAGTAACTGGAGCGGAATTTGTGCTGTAATTCAATTGGCCATCCCTTTCACCCTGGCATTTCATCAATCAGAAAGGATAGGAACCAAATATCATCAAACAAGAGCGGCCTCCCCATGGGTCCTTCTATTCTCATGTTTATACAGATGCCATTGGGGTCCCAAGAGGAGTGCCAAATGAATTTAAGGCCCAAAATCAAATAACTGCCGGATTTGAATCTATGTTCTTCTAGTGGTTAACTGTAAATAAAAATGTGAATTGGATAAATTACACTTATTACAATCAACAATGACTTATTAATTATACTAGAGATGCTGTTAAAGGGATGGCTGAACAACTAGGACCCACCAGTCAAATGACCTGGGGAAATAGGACAGCATTAGACATGATATTAGCAAAGGAGGGTGGAGTTTGTCATGATCAGGACGCAATGCTCTACTTATATCCCTAATAATACTGCTCCTAGCGGGACCATAACTAAAGCATTACAAAGTCTTACTGCCTTATCAAATGAATTAGCCAAAAATTCTGGACTAAACAATCCCTTCACAAATTTAATGGGAAATTGGTTCGGTAGATGGAAGGAACTTACGTCCTCAATCCTCATCTCTCTGGCCATCGGAATAGGGTTGCTTATTCTTGTAGGATGCTGTATTATACCCTGTGCCCAAGGACTAATACAAAGATTTATTGAAACAGCTCTCAATAAAACCTCTTATGATCCTCCTCCCCCTTATTCAAATGAGCTTTTCCTTCTAGAAGATCAAGTAGAACAACAGAGCCAAATTATGCTAAAAAGATTTGAAGAGAGAGTTAGAAAAAGAAGGGGAAAGCTATGGGATATGATGAGGTTTCTCTTCAAATAGCCTGATCAATCCTTTATTCTTTAATTCATAGTACCCCCAACCCCTTTTTCCTTTTTCTCCTTTTTTCTTCCTTTCTGCCTTTGTTACATGCCCAGACATGCCACAGTACCAGGTGTTATCAGTACCAGCTCACATTCTTTTCCTTATTTGGAAAGAAGACTAGCTCTCTAGCTCATTGCAGACACCCCTTTCCCTTTTCCCTCTCTCCCTTACATGCCCACCTCATCTAAAAAAGTTTCAAATGTTTAGCTAACTGGGAATAGTTTAGATTGTACGGCCTGACCCCGGCCAATGGGGAAAGGGTATAGCGGCAGGACTTGCAGCAGGAATAAAAGCTCTCGTGACCCTTTGTTCAGGTGTGCTCTCATGGCGACTGGCCAAGGAGAAGCACCCCTCTGCGCAAAAGTAAAATTGCTTTGCTAAGAATCCTGTGTTTTGAGTGTTCAATTTCCTTAGGATTTTGAGCGTTATTCTTAACATATGACTTCTAAAATTGTTATTTTTTTGTGTAGTAATAATTCTTTATTTTCATTTGCCTAGTGTGCTGTGCCTTTATTAATTAGTCCCAATTTTTCATGGAGCAGCATAGCTACTGTCAGCAGGAACAAATGTATCGAATAATTGCTTCCATTTTGCTCCTAGGGTCTTTAGTATTCATGACTCAATCTGTATGTTTCTCTCTAGGCTTTCTACATAACCCTCATTCTTCACTGTCAATCTGGAAAGTCTGCTTTTCCCCTGTAATGGATTCTATATTTCCTATATCCCATGTCTTCTACTTTTGGGGTTTATTTTTGTGAAGAAACTGATGGTTGTATACTTAATATTCAATTTTTTTCTATTTCTAAGGGGAATCACAATTTATTTGTGGGTGGGAGTGTGTCCAGTCAAAACCTATATTTCTGAGTCCACCTTGCAGATAAATATGGCCCTGTAACATGGTTATGGTTGCTGTAATATAAGCAGAAGTTTTTGGATAAGGCTTGCTAAGAAAGATCTTAAGAAGGCGGGAGAGGATAGTCTCAGCTGGCATGCACGTTGTGTCCTAAACCCTTCCCTTTCTTCTTGTAGGGAATAAAGATGTGAGTCTTCCCATTGAGGAGAAGGTATAAGTCAAATGAACTTAATAATTCAGTTCTCTATAATTTAAAATTTCTCACCATAAATTGATAAATTGACATTCTAGTATATACGTCACTCTATGGACCTATGTAATTAGAGTTTACCTTGAGAGATAAACCCAGTCTTGACATTTTTCAAATTAGTTTTCTTAGACTACAAGATTGAAGAAAAGACTATGAGAAATTCTTCACAGCTTGTGAAGCTTTTTAGGAGTTAGACACTACCAGCCTCACCTGGCAACAATCTAAATACATATATATATATATGTTATATATATATATATATCATAAAAATAAAGCTTTTCTTTTGAACTTCAGGGGATTACGTATTTGTATTAATAATACATAAATGCTCCACTGAAGAAAAAGTAAAATGTGACTTAGAGGCAATCCATGAGGAGGAGTAAAAGCTTTCTTCTTCACAAGGCTACACCACATTGGTTAATGATTTTTTCAACCAATCATATTCTCTCTTGGGGAATTTGAATGTGAGACATATAGAGAAGTACACAAATGGTAGAGAAACACAGAAACGGACAGCAATGCAGAAAACACTATATAAAAAGTCATGAGGTAGCAAAGTCATGAATAAGCAGAAAATCATGAATAAGTTGAAACAATATCAGGTGGTATGAGTTGTGTCATATCTTGATGATGATCCATATCTCTTTGAAACCTGCTGAAAATATGTAGATAATTTCATATTTCTTATTTTCTCATTCATCTTTAAATATACCACTTAAGATGATCTGAGTGGGCCTTTTAATAACTTTTAATAGTTATTAGCACAAATATTTCCCAAATCTGTTACCTCATATCCATGCCCATTTCCCTGCCCAGGTTAAGCTTTCATTCTTATTCACATAGATGACTAGAAAAATAATTCATAGCTTCCCAGCTTTCACTCTTCCATCACGTAACACAGATCTTATCGTGTCACTCTCTCTGTGTTCATGAATAATGCATATGTGAGAACTGGCATGTCATACAACAGTGAATCATAGGGTTGGCTGTAGAACCATTCCATCTGTGTGTGTGCATAGGCCTGAGAGATTGAGTTGGAGAAGCCTTATCATACACTTTGAGTAGGGAGGTGAGAACCAGAAAATTAGAGGCAGTTTCATTCACTCCTCTGATTTCCATCACCATGTATATGCTGATGACCTCTACTTCAATTTCTCCACCCTCTTCTGACCTTAGATGCAAATAGCCAACTGTTTACCCCACATCTCCACCAGGAGGACTTACAGGCACCTGAATCTCAACATGTCTAAAACAAAGGTCATCAGCTTTCCCTTCCTGTGAGGGTGACTTCATTTCTCTCTTTAGAGACTGGCATCACCATTTGTTCAAGCCAAAAAGCCAAGAGTCCTCTTCTTCTCCCTCATTCTTCATTTACAAGAAATCACCAAGTTCTCTTAATTTTACTTCTTTAATGTTTTTTGAATCTGAGCTCTTCTCTCTTTTTCACTGAATTACTTTAATCTGATCCATCCCTCTCATGTAGGTAATTCACAGGTCTTTCTCACCTAATCCAGGATCTTCCCGAATGCATTCACTAGTCTGCATGCATCCACAGGTGGCTATTTAAGTAAATTATGATACACCTATACAGTGTGACACTGAGTAGCCTTTAGAAAGAATGAAGCAGACTTGCATGTGCTGAATATTTGATAAATATTTGATAAAAATGCAAATAACTGAATAGCATGTATTGTATTATCTTCCTAGGCAAATTTACAAAGTATATGAAATGTTGTTGCTATAGTTTCATTTGTTTGCCCCCTCCAAATCTCATATTGAATGTTGATGCCCAATGTTGGGAGTGGGGTCTAGTGGGAGGTGTTTGTATCATAGGACCAGATCCCTCATAAATGTCTTGGTGCCATCCTCTTTGTAATGAGTGAGTTCTCACTGTGCTAGTTCCTGCAAGTGCTGGTTGTTAAAAATAGCCTGGCACCTCCCAGCTCTCTCTCTTGCTTCTTCACCATGGGACCTCTGCATACACCAGCTTCATTCTGCTTTCTGCCACAAATGAAGGGGGCCTGAGGCTCTCATCAGAAGCAGATGCTGGTGCCATGGTTCTTGTACAGCCTGCAGAATTATGAGCCAAATAAACCTCTTCTCTTTATAAATTACCCAGCTTCAGGGTAATTTATAAAGTCTGTTGTGTTGTTATCACAATACAAACAGACTAAGAGAGCTGTCATATGCACATGTGGATGATTTTAATTATTTTTCTAAGGATTCCAAAGAAAATGATTGCCTACAGGGAGAAACACTCATAGCCTAGAGTGGTTGAGGCAGAGAATGTGGATACTTTCCTTAAAAAGCAGAGGGTGTGGTGACCTTCTATTATGAAAAATTCTAAACATACACATAAGTAGGGAGAATAGATAATTCCTTTCTTCATGATCACCCAGCTTCAATAATGATTAACTTGTAGTCAATCTTGTTTTGTTTATGTCCTCACTCACTCTACTTCTAATTCTACTGTTATTATTTTAAAGCAATTTTCAGGTGTTACAGAATTTCATTAGTGGAATACTTTAGTATGTATCTCTAAGATAATGTTGTCCAACAGGATTCTCTGCAATGATGAAAATATCCTATATATGTACTTTCCAATACAGTATCCACGAGCCATACAGGGCTAACTGAGCACTGGAAATGTGACTGATGTGGCTGAGGAACTAAACTTTTAAAGTTTTTCCTATTTTAACTGACTTAAATCTAAATGTAAACAGTCACATGTGGCTAGGGGCTACACAACTGGACAGTACATCTCTTAGATATAAGGATTCTTTAAAAAATTTGTAACTAAAATAGATAGACCAGGCCAGGGTGGCTCATACCTGTAATCCCAGAAATTTGGGAGGCCCAGGTGGGAGGATCACTTGAGGACAGGAGTTCAAGTTTACAGTGAGCTATGATTGTGATGCTGCACTCCAGCCTGGGCAACAGAAAGAGACCCTGTTTAAACAAACAAACAAAACAAAACATAACTGAAATATGTCACATCTAAAAATTAGTACCATTTCCTGAATATTATCAATTTTCAATTGCAGTGCTCAAATATTTTCAGATATATCATAAATATTTTTTGTTTCCTTTTTTGTTTTTGAAATGGGTCTTGCTCTGTTGCCTGGGCTGTAGTGCAGTGGTATGATCATGGCTCACTGCAACCTCAGCATCCTGAGTAGCTGGGACTGCAGGTGCACATCACCATGCCTGGCTTTGTTTTGTTTTGTAGAGATGAGGTCACTATATTGCCCAGGCTGGTCTTGAACTCCTGAGCTCAAGTGATCCTCCTGCCTTGGCCTCCCAAAGTGCTGGGGTTACAGGCATGACTCATTGGCCATAATTTTAATAGTTACTTTGCTTGAATCTAAATCCATACACTTTATTGTTTGTCAATATGTTTCTTAAGTTCTTTTAATCTAAAGTTTTGATAAGGATGCATTAATTTTCATTTTATATCAATCTATGTAGTTTGAATTTTTAAACCATTTTAAACCATGAATATATCATTTTT
Organism: Macaca nemestrina; assembly: GCF_043159975.1. Taxonomy (NCBI): domain Eukaryota; kingdom Metazoa; phylum Chordata; class Mammalia; order Primates; family Cercopithecidae; genus Macaca; species Macaca nemestrina. Next base: position 35,726,766 of record NC_092138.1, read on the forward strand.
AATCACTAGTATACCATCAGAGATTGTCTAAGTGGTAGGACTGTATGTCAATACTTGTTATTATTAAAGAATGCTTGCCTTTTTTTAAGTACAAATCTTTTAATATAATTTCTGTGCCCTAAAGGGCTCTTCTTTTAAACTTCTAAAATTTAATATCCAAATTCTTTTTTTCTATTTTTTTTTCAACTTTTATTTTGGATTTAGAGGGTACCTATGCAGGTTTGTTATATAGGCATATTGTGTGATACTGAGATTTGGAGTATGGAAATTATCCTGTCACTTGGGTAGTGAGCATAGTACCCAATAGTTAGTTTTACAGCCCATGCCCCTCCCTTCCCTCCCATTTCTAGTAGTCCCCAGTGTCTGTTGTTCCCATCTTTATGTCTATGTGTACCCAGTGTTTAGCTCCCACTTATAAGCGAGAACATGCAGTAAGGGTTTCCTGATCCTTTATTAGTTCACTTAGGATAATGGTCTCCAACTGCATCTATGTTGCTGCAAAGGACATGATTTCATTCTTTTTTGTGGCTGTGTAGTATTTCATGGTGTACATACCACATTTTGTTTATCCAATCCACAATTGATGGGCATCTAGGCTGATTCCACGACTTTGCTATGGTGAATAGCACAGTGATGAACATGTGAGTGCATGTGTCTTTTGGTATAATGACCTATATTCCTTTAGAATATACCCAGTAATGGAATTGCTAGGTTGAATGGTAGTTCTAAGTTTTTTGAGAAATCTCCAAACTAATTTACATTCCTACCAAAAGTATATAAACACTCCCTTTTCTCTTCAGCTTTTTTTTTTTTTTTTTTACTGTTTAACAATATAATAGCTATTTGGACTAGTGTGAGATGGTGTCTCATTGCTGTTTTGATTTGCATTTCTCTGATGGTTAGTGATGTGGAGCATGTTTTTTCATATGTTTGTTGGCCACCTGTATGTCTTTTCTTGAAAAGTGTCTGAGATAATTTCTCTTGCTGTGCAGAAGCTCTTTAGTTTAATTAGGTCCTGCTTAATCAATTTTCAGTTTTGGAGACTTAGCTATAATTTATTTACCAAAGCTGATATTGAGAAGGGTATTTCCTAGGTTTTCTTCTATAGGTTTTGTAGTTTGAAGTCTTACCCTTAGATACTAAGTTTTATACATGGTAAAAGGTAAGGGTCCAGCTTTATTCTTCTGTGTATGGCTAGGCAATTATCTTAGCACCATTTATTGAATAGGGAGTTCTTTCCCCATTGCTTATTTTTGTTGACTTTGTTGAAGATCACATGGTTGTAGGTGTGCAGCTTTATTTCTGGGTTCTCTATTCTGTTTCATTGGTCTATGTGTCTATTTTTGTGCCAGTATCATGCTGTTTGGGTTACTGTAAACTTATAGTATAGTTTGAAGTTGGGTAATGTGATGCCTCCAACTTTGTTCTTTTACTTAGGATTGCTTTGGCTATTCAGGATCTTTTTTGGTTTGACATACATTTTAGAATAGTTTTTCTTTCTATTCTGATAGGAATATTGAATCTATAAATTGCTTTGGGCAGCATGGCCATTTTAATGATATTGATTCTTCTAATCCATGACCATCGAATATTTTTCTATTCATTTGTGCTGTCTCTGATTTCTTTTAGCAGTGTTTTGTAGTTCTCCTTGTATTGCTCTTTCAACTTCTGGGTTAGATGCATACCTAGGTATTTCAGTCTTTTTGTGTGGTTATGGTAAATGGGATTGTGTTCCTGATTTGGCGCTCAGCTAGAATTTTATTGGTGTATAGAAATACTACTGATTTTTGTACATTGATTTTATATCCTAAAACTTTACTGAAGTCATTTATCAGTTCTAGGACCCTCTTGGCAGAGTCTTTAGGGTTTTCTAAATATAGAATCAAATAATCAGCAAGCAGAGATAGTTTCACTTCTTCTTTTCCAATTTGGATGCCTTTTATTTCTTTCTCTTGGTTGATTGCTCTGGCTAGGATTTCCAGTACTATGTAGAATAGGAGTGGGCATCCTTGTCTTGTACCAGTTCACAAGTGGAATGGTTCCAGCTATTGCCTGTTCAGTATGATGTGGGTTTGTTATAGATGGCTCTTATTATTTTGAGGTATGTTCCTTCAATGCCTAGCCTATTAAGGGTTTTTATCATGAAAAGATGTTGGATTTTGATATGATTTGTCTGTGTTTCTATACAAATCTCATTTTGAATTGTAGCTCCCATAATCCCATATGTTGTGAGAGGGACCCAGTGGGAGATAACTGAATCATGGGGTCAGTTTTCCTATACTGTTCTGTTGGTAGTAAATAAGTCTCATGAGATCTGATGATTTTATAAGGGGAAACCCCTTTTACTTGGCTCTCATTCTTTCTTGTCTGCCACCAAGTAAGATGTGCCTTTCACCTTCTGCTATAATTGTGAGGCCTCCCCAGCCACGTGGAACTGTGAGTCCATTAAACCTCTTTTTCTTTATAAATTACCCAGTCTTGGGTATGTTTATATCAGCAACATGAAAACGGACTCATACAGATTTCATGAAAAATTTTTTCTCCATCTATTGAGATGATGATATGGTTTTTACTTTTTTTCTGTTTATATGGTGAGTCACATTTATTGATCTTTGTTTGTTTAACCAACCTTGCATTGCAGGAAGAAAGTCTAGTTGATCATGGCAAATTAACTTTTTGATGTGCTGTTGGATTCTGTTTGCCAGTATTTTGTTGAGGACTCTTGTGTCTACATTCATCACAGATATTGGCCTGAAGTTTTTTTCCATTGTGTCTCTGCCAGATTTTGGTATTAGGATCATGTTTGCTTTGTAACACAAGTAAGGGAGAAGCCCCTTCTCCTTGATTTTTTAGAATAGTTTCAGTAGAATTGGTATCAAATTCTCTTTTGTATGTGTGGTAGAATTCAGTTGTGACTCCATCTGGTCCAGGGCTTTTTTCGGTTGGTAGGTTTTTTTTTTTTTATTACTAATTGAATTTAAGAATTTGTTATTGGTCTCTTCAGGTTTCACTTCCTTCCTGGTTCAATTGTGGGAGAATGTGTGTTTCAAGGAATGTATCAGTTTCTTCAAATTTTCTAATTTGTGTGCATAGGGATGTTCATAAGTCTCTAAGGATATTTTGTATTTCTGTGGGATAAGTTGTAATGTCATCTTTGTCATTTCTGATTGTGCTTATTTGGATCTTCTCTTTTTTTGTTTCTTTGTTCTCCCAGCCCTAGTGATGATAGCTGCTTTCTTCAATATCTGTATCCAGGATGCCTTTAGTGTTGTCTATTTGTCTTGCTAGTTCTCCAATGCCTGTTAACAATTTTTTTTTATATTAAATAGGTAATATCATGTAAGTAATCATCAGTAAACTTTCAGGTCATCTGTCCATTTATCAATTATATATCTTCTCCTCTGTTTACCTATTTTTTTCCTATTGATCTAGCCAATGTATTTTTATTAGAAAATTTCCATTTTTTTTTGTTTGTTTTTTTGAGACAAGAGTCTCCCTCTGTCACCAGGCTGGAGTGTAATAGTGGTGCAATCTCGGTTCACTACAACCTCTGCCTCCCGGGTTCAAGTGATTCTCCTGCCTCAGCCTCCCAAATAGCTGGGACTACAGACGTGTGCCATTACGCCCAGCTAATTCTTGTATTTTTAGTAGAGATAGGGTTTCACCATGTTGGCCAGGATGGTCTCAATCTCTCGACCTCATGATCTGCCCACCTCGGCCTCCCAAAGTGCTGGAATTACAGGCGTGAGCCACCACACCCTGCCAAAATTTCCATGTTTTGTGGAGACCACTTGCCAGTCCGACTTGATGTAAATAATTATCTTCAGAGTGTAGTCTGAAGGGTAACTCTGGTCCCAGCATATCTCCCCCACTGCCTGTTGCCTACCAAAATTTCCACCATTAGGGGAATCATCCTCTTGGGATGAATTTTCTATCTCTGAGGATTCTCTTAAAATGAAGATGTAATCACCTGATGAGTTCTTCCTGCCTGCATCACAGACAAAACCAGCTCACTGAGACCATGGTATTGCAGTAGAGAAAGAATTTGATTAATGCAAAGCCAGCCACATGGAAGATGGAGTTATTACTCAAATCTGTCTCCTCAAAGCCTTGGAGGTTAGGGGTTTTCAAGGATTGCTTGGGGGGCAGGAGGTAGAGAATGGGGCAATCAACCAATGTTGATTGGTTGGGGATGCAATCATTTGGGTGTGGAAAGGAGTCCTCCTGAACTGAGCCAGCCGCTGAGTGGGGGCCACAGACTGGTTGAATCATGGGTTGTGTGTTCTGACCTGGATCCATGAACCATATTTCAACCAGTCTTGTGGCGCCCACTCGGAGGCAGCCAGTCAGCCAGTTATCAGAAATGCAAAAGTATGAAACAAAATCTCAAAAGACCAATCTTAGTTTCTACAATAATGATGTTATCCACAGGAGTAACCAGGGAAGTTACAAATCTTGTGACCTCTGGAACAATGGTTGGTAATTGTTTATGCCTACATCTTAGCAGAATTCAGGACCCTCTGGATGGCGACAGGAGGCAGCCAAATGCCTAGGCAGATGGGGTGGGTCCCCAGTGAAACCCCACCTTCAAGCCAAAAACAACCTGAAGGCTGAAAAACCAGACTGCTGGTCCCGAATGAAATCTGCAACCCAGAGGGAGAACTTCTGTTCCTGTTTGCCTGCACTTTCCTGATTGATTCTTTCTGAGTAATGCCTTTTAACCAATCAATGTTGCCTTTCCAATACTACCTAGGCCTGCCCCTTCCCCATTCTGAGCCCATAAAAAGCCCCCAGACTCAGCCATATTGAGGGGGACTTCCCACCTTCGGAGAGGGGAACCACTCCCACATCCTCTCTCTGCTGAAAGCTGTTTCATCACTCAATAAAACTCCCCATCTTGCTCACTCTTCGAATATCAGCGCATCATCATTCTTCTTGGGTGCGGGACAATAACTTGGGAACCATTGTATAAGCCAGACTTGGCCTGGGTGGGCTGAGTAGGCAGGCCAGCTCCTGCAGCAGGTAAAGGCCATCTCCAGCAGCAGGTAGTGTGGCTGAGTGATGCCCAGGTGGTGCATCACCAGCCAGAGGTTCCTGGCTTCCAAAGTGACCAAGAAGAAAATTTTGCATTACTCTCATAATCCTAACCTTGGCCTTTTGTTAGTTTTACAAAGGGGGTTTAGTTTTGGGAAGGGCTATTATTAGTCTTGCTTTAAGGTTAAACTATAAATTAAACTCCTCCCAGAGTTAGCTTAGCCTATATCCAGGTATGACCAACGACATCTTGGAGGTTAGAAACAAGATGATGTCAACTATGTCAGGTTTCTCTTTCTGACACAATTTTGCATAGGTGGTTTCAGAGATATTCCTCGGCTTGTAGAGTATGGTATCATTCATATCATAACATAGATTAGCAGATCATATTGTTTATTCACCTGTCAGAGCAATGGCAAAAAGGAGCATAGAGCATTGTAAGTTTTCATAACTTGACCATGAGCCCTTGTTTTCCTATATCCTTGGGATTTTCTTGGTGACTTGTATACATTATACTCTGAATGTGTGAATAGCATGAGGCAGTTGAGGTAGGAGAAAATGAAGCAGAAGATGGAGTGTGGCACAGGAGGCAATGTTAGAGTGTGGCAACTTCTCAGCCAGGAGGTAGTCTCAGAGCCACGGCCACCTGAAAAAGGGAAAGGAGCAGAGAAATGGCAGGAAGGAGTGCTCAGGGTAAACTCTGGTTATTTCAAAAGTCCTGTCTCAGACTGGTCCCCTGACACAGAGATTGCGCTTAAAGGAAATTAAATTGGCAACAAATCATCTTTTCCAAAAACTGTGATAAGAAATTGTTGCTTGCACCATAGCACTGACCTTCCTTTCCTGTAGTGTCATTCTATATCAGTGTAAAGTTAGTCGTAAGATCATGCTTATGGAGAATCCTTGACCCAGGCAAACTCAGGATGTGGAATAATCTGTAGATTGAGAAATTGTATCTCTTCTCGTATTAGGAAAGACTAGTTTCCCTTAAGCAGCTGTGGGATGGGGAACTGACAAAGACTTACTCATTTAGGCTCTGTTATTTACAATTCTTTTTCATTCCTGCTTACAAGGTTTTCAGCACTGACACTTTTTACCAGCCTTGCACTTTTCTCCCCTTCTCCAAAATTTGTCAGAGAAATGTTTATCTATGTCAATATCTATGTCCAAATCTATATTTCTTTATTTTTTTTTTTTCTCAGCAGAGCTTCCCTTACAGAGGTCTTCTTCATATGCTAAGCAGCATTACAGAAGTACTAGAAAACTATAAAAAGATGGATCACTCTCACTATACAGGTATTGATTGCTCTTAGGTTTTCAGGGAGATTTTATGGTCTGGAGCCTCGTGTCCTGATTGCAGGCTGTGAGCAGAAAAGAGGAGAAAGGAAACTAATGTGATAAATAGAACAATTATTGGACTTCCACTCATGTAGGCAGAGTGATGGGTTAATACTGAGTGTCAACTTGACTGAATTGAAGAATACAAAGTATTGATCCTGGGTGTGTCTGTGAGGGTGTTGCCAAAGGAGATTAACATTTGAGCCAGTGGGCTGGGAAAGGCAGACCCACCTTTAATCTGGGTGGGCACAATCTAATCAGCTGCCAGCGTGGCTAGAATATGAGCAGGCAGGAAAATATTAAGAATATTAGGAATGGAGTTCTTTCATTGTTTTGGGGTTTTCTGGAGTTGGCTGCTTAATATGATTAGACCCCAAAATGCTAAGGACTCTACTTCTAATATTATAGAGAACACTGATAGTCCTTGGTGTGAACTGTAGAGAGTTATGCAAAATAAATGCATTTGCCACTCTTGATTCATCACTCATGAGAGGCAAGGAGTTTAGTGACTCTATACATAATACCTTTGACCATATGTGGAGAACCAAAGAACACAATGAAGCTGGTTGTTTGCTCCTAAGTTCAGTGGACAAAGTGATGAAAGAAAATGTTGAACTCAGGGATTCTGTCTCCTAGCTTCAGAAGCTGATACTGAGCCTCAAATCTGCTAAGATTGCTCTGAGTGAGAGTCTTATCTCTTATAGAGAAAGAGTTGAAATTGTGGAAAAACAGACACAAGCTCTTATCATGCAAGTGGCTGACCTGCAATGAAAGGTACATTCACAGCCTCACCATGTGTCTATTGTTAAAGTGAGGGCATTGATTGGAAAAGAATGGGAGCCTGCAACTTGGAATGGGGATGTTGGGAGGATGCTGATGAAGCTGGGGACACTGAGTTTGTAAACTCTGATGAAACTTTTTTGCTAGAAGAAACAGCTTTCCCATCCCCAGTAGTGGCAACATCCCCTCCCCATCCCATGCTGCCATCAGCCTTTCCACCTTTGTCTGAGGAGATAAACCCTGCCTTGCCTGAGACAACAGTGATAGCCTCCCCTGACGGGCAGTTGCCAGGCAAAATAATGTTGATTCTCCTCAGTAGCCACTACTAACACCCCTGTTTTGCTTCCAGACCTCTAACTAGACTAAAGTCCTGGTGGGCCCCTAAAGGTGAGGTTGAGATTGTGACCCATGAGGAGGTGCCCTACACTCGAAAAGAACTGCTTGAGTTTTCTAATTTACATAAACAGAAATCTGGAGAACAGGCATGGGAATGGATATTAAGGGTGTGAGATAATGGTGGAAAGAACACAGAGTTGGATCAGGATGAATTTATTGATTTGGGCTCACTAAGTAGGGACTCTGCATTTAATGTTGCAGCTCAAGGAGTTAAAAGGGTTCTAATAATTTCTTTGCTTGGTTAGCTGAAATATGCATAAAAAGATGGCCCACTGTGAATGAGCTGGAAATGCCTGATCTCCTTTAGTTTAATGTAGAGGAAGGGATCCAAAGGCTTAGGGAGATTGGGATGGTGGAGTGGATTAGTCACTTTAGACCTACTCATCCCAGCTGGGAGGGTCCAGAAGATACACCCTTGACCGATGCCTTGTGAAATAGATTTGTGAGGGCAGCACCTACATTTTAAAGAACGCTGCAATATTGCTCTTCTCTGTATGTCAGATCTAACAGTGGGAACCACAGTCACTCAACTACAAAATTTAAATACAATGGGAATAATTGGATCCCAAGGTGGCAGGGACCAAGTGGCAGCACCCAACCATTGAAGGCAAGTTGGGCATAGCTACCATAATGGATGGCAGAAACAAAAGAATAGTCTGACTGGTGTAGGGCTCTGTGCATTGGCTAATTAATCACAGTGTTCCTGGAAGTGAAATTGATAGGAAGCCTACTGCATTCCTACTTAATTTATATAAGCAGAAAACTTCTAGGTCAAATGGACAAAAGACTTATTTAAATTTGAATAACAAAAATAGAGAATCATGGCCCTTCAATCAATTTCCAGACTTAAGTCAATTTACAGACCCAGAACCCCTTGAATGAAGGGGAGGTCACGTCCACTTGAGGAAGGACCCCACTACATTACCGAAAATTTATGCAGTAAATCTTTCTCCCATCCTTCCCCAAGGAGACCTCTGGCCTTTTTCTGTGGTAACTGTGCATTGGGGAAAGGGAAATAATCAGATATTTCAGGGACTACAGGACACTGGCTCTGAGCTGATGATTCCAGGGACCCAAAACATCATTGTGATCCTCCAGTTAAAGTAGGGCTAATAGAGGTCAGGTAATTAATGAAGTTTTAACTCAGGTCTGACTTATAGTGGGTGCAGTGGGCTCTTGGACTCATCCCGTGGTAATTTCCCTATTGCCAGAATGCATAACTGGCATAGACATACTTAGCAGCTGGCAGAACCCCAACATTGGCTCCCTGACTAGTAGGGTGAGAGTTATTACAGGGCAAAGGGTCAAATGGAAGCCATCAGAGCTGCCTCTACCTAGAAAAATAGTAAATCAAAAACAATATCACATCACAAAAACTAATATCACATTAGTGCCACCATCAAGGACTTGAAAGATACAGAGGTGGTGATTACCACCACATCCCCATTCAACTCTCCCATTTGGCCTGTACAGAAGACAGACAGATCTTGGAGAATGACAGTGGATTATCGTAAGCTTAACCAAGTGGTGACTCCAATTGCAGCTGTTGTACCAGATGTGGTTTCATTGCTTAAGCAAATTAACACATCTCCTGGTACCTGGTATGCAGCCATTGATGTGGCAAATGCCTTTTTCTCCATTCCTGTTCACAAGGCCAGTTTGCCTTCAGCTGGCAAGGTAGGCAATATACCTTTACTGTCCTACCTCAGGGGTGTATCAACTCTCTGGCTTTGTGTCATAATCTTACTTGCAGAGATCTTGATCACTTTTTGCTTCCACAAGATATCACACTGGTCCATTACATTGATGACATGCTGACTAGATGCAGTGAGTAAGAAGTAGCAAACACACTGGAATCATTGGTGAGACATTTGTGTGCCAGAGGATGGGAAATCTGACTTTCAGGGACCTTCTGCCTCGGCAAAATTTCTAGGCGTCCAGTGGTGTGTGGCCTCTTGAGATATTCCTTCTAAGGTGAAGGATAAGTTGCTGCATTTGGCCCCTCCTATAACCAAGAAAGAGGTGCAAAGCCAAGTGGGTCTCATTGGATTTTGCAGGCAACACATTCCTCCTTTGGGTGTGCTACTCCAGGCCATTTATCAAGTGACCTGTAAGGCTGCCTGTTTTGAGTGGGGTCCAGGAGAAGGCTCTGCAACAGGTCCCATCTGCTGTGCAAGCTGCTCTGCCACTTGGGCCATATGACCCAGCAGATCCGATGGTACTTGAGGTGTCAGTGGCAGATAGAGATGCTGTTTGGAGTCTTTGGCAGGCTCCCATAGGTGAGTCACAGTGGAGGCCTCTAGGATTTTGGAGCAAGGCCCTGCCATCTTCTGCAGATAACTACTCTCCTTTTGAGATACAGCTCTTGGCCTATTACTGGGCTTTGGTGGAAACTGAACATTTGACTATGGGTCACCAAGTCACCATGCATCCTAAACTGCCTATCATGAACTGGGTGCTTTCTGACTCATCTAGCCATAAAGTTAGTCATGCACAGCAGCATTTCATCATCAAATGAAAGTGGTAAATACGTGATCAGGCTTGAGCATGTCCTAAAGGACAAGTAAGTTACTTTTACATGAGGAAGTGACTCAACTGCCCATGGTCTCCATTCCTGCCATCCTACCTTCTCTCCCCAAGCCTGCCTCAATAGCCTCATGGGGAGTTGCCTATGATCAGTTGACAGAGGAAGTGAAGACTAGGACCTGGTTCACACATGGTTCTGCACGATATGCAGGCACCACCCAAAAGTGGACAGCTGCAGCATTACAGCCCCTTTCTAGGACATCTCTGAAGGACAGCAATGAAGGGAAATCTTCCCAGTGGGCAGAATTTCGAGCAGTGCACCTGATTGTGCGCTTTGCATGGAAGGAGAAATGGCCAGTTGTGCGATTATATACTGATTCATGGGCCATAGCCAATGGTTTGGCTGGATGGTCAGGGAACTGGAAGAAGCATGATTGGAAAATTGGTGACAAAGAAATTTGGGGAAGAGGTATGTGGATGGACCTCTTTGAGTGGTCAAAAACTGTGAAGATATTTGTATCTCATCTGAGTGCTCACCAACAGGTGACCTCAGCAGAGGAGGATTTTAGTAATCAAGAGGATAAGATGACCCATTCTGTGGACACAACTCAGCCTCTTTCCCCAGCTACCCCATCATCACCCAATGGGCCCATGAACAAAGTGGCCATGGTGGCAGGGATGGAGGTTATGCATGGGCTCAGCAACATTCTGCTTACTAAGGCTGCCCTGGCTATGGCCACTGTTGAGTGACCAATTTGCCATCAGCAGAGACCAACACTGAACCCTCAATATGGCACCATTCCTCGGGGTGATCAGCCAGCTACCTGGTGGCAGGTTGATTATACTGGACCTCTTACACCATGGAAAGGGCAGAGGGTTGTCTGCACTGAAATAGACACTTACTCCAGATATAGGATTTCCTATCTTGCATGCAATGCTTCTGCCAAGACTACCATCTGTGGACTCATGGAATGCCTTATCCACCATCATGGTGTTCCACACAGCATTGCCTCTGACCAAGGCACTTACTATTTGGCTAAAGAAGTACAGCAGTGGGCTCATGCTCATGGAAGTTATTAATCCTACCATGTTCCCCATCATCCTGAAGCAGCTGGATTGATAGAATGGTGGAATGGCCTTTTGAAGTCACAATTACAATGCCAACTAGGTGACAATACTTTGCAGGGCTAGGACTAAGTTCTCCAGAAGGCTGTGTATCCTCTGAATCAACACCCAATATATGGTACTGTATCTCCCATAGCCAGGATTCATGGGTCCAGGAATCAAGGTGTGGAAGTGGAAGTGACACCACTCACCATCACCCTTAGTGTGTCACTAGTAAAATTTTAGCTTTCTGTTCCCGCAACATTATGTTCTACTGGCCTAGAGGTCTTAGTTCCAGAGGAAGAAACACTGCCACCAGGAGACACAACAATGATTCCATTAAACTGGAAGTTAAGACTGCCACTGGGACACTTTGGGCTCCTCCCACCTTTAAGTCAATAGGCTAAGGGAGTTATAGTGTTGACTGGAGTGATTGACCCAGACTATCAAGATGAAATCAGTCTCCTACTCTACAATGGAGGTAAGGAAGAGTATGCATGAAATACAGGAGATCATTAGGGCATCTCTTAGTATTACCATGCCCTGGGATTAAGGTCTTCCATCATGGAAAGGGCAGAGGTTTGTCCTCACTGGAATAGACACTTACTCTAGATAGGGGTTTGCCTATTCTGTATGCAGTGCTTCTGCGAAGACTACCATCTGTGAACTCACAGAATGCCTTATACACTGTCATGGTATTCCACACAGCATGGGAAATTACAACAGCCCAATCCAGGCAGGACTACAAATGATCCAGTCCCTTCAGGAATGAAGGTTTGGGTCACTCCACCAGGTAAAAAAAACACAATCTGTTGAGGTGCTTGCTGAAGGCAAAGGCAATACAGAATGGGTAGTAGAACAAGGGAGTCATCAATACCAGCTGTGACCATGTGACCAGCTGCAGAAACGAGGACTGTAATTGTTATGAGTATTTCCTCCTTCTTTTGTTAAAAACATGTTTGTGCGTGTATACATTTGTACTAAAAAATCTTCATTTTATTTCCTTTCTCCTTTATCATGTGACATAGATTTATGGACTTCGTATCAGCATTTAAGCATTAACTTTATGTAATAGTATTTGGTTTGGGGATTGGTGTGTTTCCAGTTGTATGAAGGATAGTTGTATTATGTTAGGCATAATTATGACCTTATTATTGTCTTTATTTGGAGATTATGTATGATCTCAGGAGATGTGTATGGGTTCAAGTTGACAAGGTGTGGACTTGTTATAGTTAATACTGAGTGTCAACTTGAATGGATTGAAGGATACAAAGAATTGATCCTGGGTGTGTCTGTGAGGGTATTGCCAAAGGAGATTAATGTTTGTGTCAGTGGGCTTCGAAAGGCAGACCCACCCTTAATCTGGGTGGACACAGTGTAATCAGCTGCCAGCATGGCTATAATATAAGCAGGCAGAAAAATGTGGAAAGAGAAACTGACCTAGCTCCCCCAAGCCTACATCTTTCTCCCATGCTGGATGCTTCTTGCCCTCAAACATCAGACTCCCAAGTTCTTCAGATTTGGAACTGGGACTGACTCTCCTTGCTCCTCAGCCTACAGACAGCCTATTTTTGGACCTTGTAACTGCATGAGTTAACACTTAATAAACTCCCCTTTATATATATATATGTATATATTCCATTAGTTCTGTCCCCCTAGAGAACCCTGACTAATACAGGCAGCAAATACGTAACTGTTCACAGCATTTCACGTCATTCCCAGAATTGACAGGCAAGCAGTCATAAGTCCTTCCTTCATGCTCATGGGTCCTACGGATGCAAGGTAATGTTTTCTAAAAAAAAATAAAAACATAAAAAAATAAAAAAGAGACAAGAAAATTTGAAGGTAGCAGGGCTGGTTTTGAATCCTGGCTCTGCTCTGACGCTTATTCCACACTGCAGAACAAGTTATTTAATGCCTGTAAGTCCCGCTGTGCTCATCTGTAAGATGGGACTATCAATCTCTACAATGTTGGGTTGCTGGAAAAGATACATGAGATAGCACCCGGAACAGAGCAAGTACTTCATAAAAGTTGGTTCTTAGCCCTAGCCCTTTATGCCTCTATTTCCTGCCTTTGATCATCATTAGTGTGAACTTTTCTGCCTATTGAATAATAGAGAAATGCTTTGTGATGAAAAGAACATAGCAAAGAGTGAGGTATGTAAATTCTGGGGCAGAGAAAATTATCTGGACTAAACACACTTTAGCATACATGAACATCCCTCCAAATTTTATCAGACCGGTGCTTATATGTTTCAGCTTAAAATATACTTCCTGATAAACAGAAAGACAGTTTCAAGTAATAGATAAATAACGTGTACACATGGACATACAGTGTGGAATGACAGACACTAGAGATTCGGAAGGTGGGAAGAAAGTGTAGGGTAAGAAATTACTTAGGGGGTAAAATGTGTATTATTCTGGCAGTGAATACACTACAAATTCAGGCTTTACCACCACTCAATATATCCATGTAACAAAATTACACTTGTACTCCCTAAATTTATACAAATAAAAATTAACTTCTCTCTCTCTCTCTCCTTGGAAGAAAAGAACTAGTAGGTTTATTTTGGGTTGGATAGGACTTACTTGCTTTTCAATATCCAAAGAATAACTTTGAAAATTTTTTTTTTTTTTTTTTTTTTTTTTTTTTTTTTTTTTTTTTTTTTTTTTTGAGACGGAGTCTCGCTGTGTCTCCCAGGCTGGAGTGCAGTGGCGTGATCTCGGCTCACTGCAAGCTCTGCCTCCCGGGTTCATGCCATTCTCCCGCCTCAGCCTCCCGAGTAGCTGAGACTACAGGCGCCCGACACCACGCCTGGCTAGTTTTTTGTATTTTTAGTAGAGACGGGGTTTCACCGTGTTACCCAGGATAGTCTCGATCTCCTGACCTCATGATCCACCCGCCTCGGCCTCCCAAAGTGCTGGGATTACAGGCTTGAGCCACCGCGCCCGGCCGAAAATGTTATTTTCAAAATAAATTGTGTGTTCCTTGGAAGTTGTTGTATTTTTTTAATTGGTTATTTTGGAGTAGTCTAGAAGACATCCTTACAATTATTGTTTAAGGCTGAAAATAAACCCTTTAGTAGGCAAATTTGAAAAAAGTAAAGCTTTCTTGAAAATAGATTTATACATACTCTATCAGAGTCCAAGCAAGAAACAGAAACTACACCAGTTACTTGAACATAGACTTTAAGGAGGGGTTGGTAACCAGGTAACTGAAAGGATTAAATTAAAAAACAAACAGACAAACAACAATGAAAGCAATGTGGAGGTAGCAACTGCAGGAAGCAGCTACCACTCCTGGGGCTGGGGGTAGCAGAGGGAAGTGCTTGGATTTAGTAAAAGTTAGAAACTTTGAGAAAGGGCCCCACAGCTTGCACTGTCTGTGAGCTGGGATAAGCAGCCCTGTGGGCCTGCTACCCAAACCTTTGAGGACAGGGCGCTATTGATAGCTCACTGGTGTCTATGAGGTGGGGGCATGATGAAGCTGTTTTTGCAAAAGTTGGAAAAACTGCAAAGTGGATCGGAACGGCATGGGTGAAGCAGCAATGCTGGAGTGATCTTACAGAAATCACAAGCTGACAAGCCTACAGGGAACAAACTGGAAGGAACTTGTCCTTTCTCCTTCAGCCTGGCTGTCTCCCTCTGTAACATCCTCTAGTGACAGAGCCTAACTGGAGCAGCTGGCAAAGCTAAAAACGGCGTTTTGAGTCCCAGGCCTGCATTGCACCAGTGTATAGAGAAGGGTAGCTGAGAGACAATAACTTAACGTAAAACTTGTTTGAAAATAGACCTCTAATGCAAAGGTAGGACATGTTGAGGAACTGATATCCTCTCGTTCCCTTTTCTTCCCAACTCCTCATTCAAGGCTAAGAGAATGTACCAAACTGTAATGGTATTTGGAGGATGACACAAGATGAAATGTGACCCAACATTTCTTTTCCACCTTGCCATGACTCCAGTGGCTCCAAGACATTTGTATTCCACAGACGGGTAAAATTTTCTATTTGTGGCAACTGACTTAGAGTTGATTGCTTTTTATTTTGTCTAGTGATAGCATTAAGTACCCAGTAGCATTTCATTAAAGAAAGAATATTTCAACCACCAAAACTCGGGAAGAACATAATCTCAGAGTAACGAGTAGTTCTTACTTGGATGATTTTGCTTTTTTGAAAAACCCACTGTTAAAATGCAAATACCGAGGCAGAGAAATAAATTAATATTTTTTCTTTTTCTTGTTTTTTAAAAAACTTTATCTTATTTTATTTATTTATTTATATGTATTTATTTTTTGGAGATGGAGGCTCGCTCTGTCACCCAGGCTGGAGTGCAGTGGCGTGATCGCGGCTCACTGCAAGCTTTGCCTCCTGGGTTCATGTCATTTTCCCGCCTCAGCCTCCCAAGTAGCTGGGACTACAGGCGCCTGCCACCATGCCTGGCTAATTTTTTTTGTACTTTTAGTAGAGATGGGTTTCACCGTGTTAGCCAGGATGGTCTTGACCTCCTGACCTTGTGATCCACCCACCTCGGCCTCCCAAAGTGCTGGGATTACAGGTGTAAGCCACCGTGCCCGGCCTCTTTTGAGACATGGGCTTGGTCTGGCACCCAGGCTGGAGTGCAGTGGTGTAAATATAGCTCACTGCAGACTCAAATCACCTGGGCTTAAGCGAGCCTCCCACCTCAGCCTCTTGAGTAGCTGGGACTATAGCCACCACACCTGACTAATTTTTAAAAATGTTTTGTAGAGATGGGGTCTTGCCAAGTTCCCTAGGCTAGTCTTGAAATCCTGGCCTCAAGCAATCCTCCTGCCAAAGTGCTAGGGTTGCAGGCATAGGCCACCATGCCCAGCTGAACAATCTTGATACTCATAAATTTGCATGGGTTTTACAGTTACAGTAATTGTAATAATAATCTGTAATTATTGAGAGCTTACTATGAACTGGGATTATGATGAACACTATATATATGATTTAATCTTCCTTGTAAGTCTCCCAACTGGGTCCCATTATCATCCCCATTACACATTAAGGAAAATGAGAATTGGTGAAGATGTGTGCCTAAGATTACACAGCTAAGTGGCAGAGCTATGTCTAGAAGCCAGATCTTCCGACAACAAAGTCTGGCTGGGCTGCCTGGCTACCCATACCTCTCTGTCTGGAATCCTTTTTACATATTCCCTACATGGGTTCCTACTGAAGGTATGGGCCATGGGCCCAGGTGACCACTGACTTTATCATATGGCTCTGCCCTCCTAGACAAAGCTTGTTCTAACTTTCAAGACAAAGATTATATAACTTTCAACTACAGCCTGGCTACATGTTGTTCCTTGCCCTTGTATTATTTGAGTTGTTTTCTTAAAATGAACAAACTTCTCTTGGCTTGAGATATTTATGTTACCATTCCTTGCATTCTTTCTATTTTTATATTCTTTGCAAATAATCCTTGCTTCAAGTGTTCGAAATCTCCCCGCAAGTGGGCACCCCTGGTAGACCCAGAAAGCCTGAGCTGCTGCTGTGTAGTCCAACATCTACTCACGCTGTTGAGGCTGGAGAAGGGGAGATGGAAATGGTGCTCACAGCCTTCCAGCTTTGTCTGTTTCTGTGGCTCAGTGGCTATTTGCAGATGGAGTTTTTGACTGGGGCTCAAGCCCTAAGGTTGGAATACTAGCTTCCCTGACTGTGTTTCCTGTTCCTTCTCTCACTGTTCTGAGCAGTGGTTCTGTATCATCTGCTTAATGCAAATGATGTGTATTTTCTCTCTCTTTAATGAACGTAGACAGTTGTGATAGAACAACACATAACACATAGCACGGACAGGGAGAGGTTTTATGAGTTCTGACCCAAAGTTGGGGCAGTGAATGCAACCTCTTACACGGAAATTCATCAGAAAGTCTCCAATGTCAACATATGGCACTTTTTACTCAGTACTGTCAGGTAGCTTTTATTTCATCCCTTTACTTGTAAAAAAACAGGCTCAGATATCATAACTAGCTAGCTACTGGCAGAATCATAGGTATCATAACTAGCTAGCTACTGGCAGAATCATGATTACAATGGAAGGATTTTGATTCCTGTTACAAGACTACACTACCTCTTGTCAAAATAAAATCATTCATTCATTCTTCATTTATTCAGCACATATTTGTCTAGTACCTTTTCTGTGCTAGGTTTTGGGGAATTCCAAAGGGAGCAGAACATGGTCACAGATGTCATGGTCACTACAGTTCTGTGTCAGATCAGACATGAGCCAGATAATCATATAAACTTACTAATTTTTGTTTAGAAATAAGGGAGGGATAGATAGCCCCAAGAGAACAGATGACAAAAATAAGGTTAGTAAGATTTCATGTAAGTTGGGTTAATCATATTTAAAAAGCAAGAATTTAAATAAACACCAAGCAAAAACAAATTTCTTTTCTGAAATCATCAATGATCAAGAAATCACCACTATACAATATATCCATGTAACAAAACTGCATTTGTACTCCTTAAATTTATACAAATTTAAAAAGAAATCTTTGATGTGTCAGTGTTTGAAGAAAATCATATCTTTTTCATCTGCGTTGCCACCAATCAGATCACAGCTGATCTGATTAGAGGCTAGATTGCTAACAGCTGCTAGCTCCTTTGGGCTGCAGAGCTTATGGTTAAATTTGATACTTAGGAATACAATTTTTAAAAAATAAATTGCTTATTCTGGTTTCTTTTAGCAGAGACATTTTCCTCTCTTGTCACCAGGCAAGTCTACTTGGGTTATTCCCTAAAAGAAAACCTTCTCTTTTCCTTGCCCTTTAGCTAGGCCTAGACTCAGTGGAAGCTAAAAGACATGAAGACACAGGCCTATCAGCCCTCAAACCATCTCTTCCACATAGGACACAGTCCCTCTGGCCTTTTCACTTCTGGAAAGTTCCTTTGCTATCTCCCCTCCCAGTCCTAGAAGTCTACATATTCATCTAGCAGCCTGTTTCTTTTGTGGGCTTCATGCAGATGAAGTGCTAGGTGACATTTTATGTTTTTCTCTTTACAAAAGTAATACAGGTTTCCTATAAAAAACATAGAAATGTGAAATGTCACCACTCGTCATCAAGTTTCTGTTGTTTCTCTTTGTTTTTCAAAATTGAGAAAGAATGGAATTATAGACTCTTAAATTTCCTTTTGCTTTTAAAAGCTATTTCATAAAATAATTGCCCCCAACCTAACCTTTCTGGTTCTTTTAGGCTTTTAGACAAAGCAGATCAACTGAAAACCCCAGTTACAGTGGAATGTGGGGTGAGGGGGTGAGGAGAGAGGGGAGACGGTGGGTTTTAATCTTGCTTTTACTCTATATTATACTTTGTGGTCTCTGTCAATGTGAAAAAGTCTTGGGCATTCCATCACTGTTGGTATAATTGTCTTAAAGCTCCAGAGCCACTACTTTTACATGTGATAGTCTTGAGTTGTGCAGTGCACAATCTCCACAGCTGTACCCTTCCTCACTCTTTCTGCTCTGTTCCAGGTCTATTCAACTTCTCTAGCCTTTCTCTTGGTCTCTTATTTCCTGTTCAGTACCCCTTAGCCTGAAACTTCCTGAGTAAATTTGGCCTTCCAAGTTTGGCCCTTTTATACACAATTTGTCCTTATCAGTGTGGCTAGATTTAGCAAATAAAAATATAGGACACCTGGTTACATTTTGGGGACATATTTATACTAAAAATTATTCACTGCAATTGAGATTTATTATAGTTGGGCATCTTATATTTTATCTGGCAACCCTTACCCTGACCCTAGCTCTTTTAGGCCTTGGATGTGTTTGCTGATCCCTCTGCCTGCTCAGGTCTCTTCAACCCTACCCTAGGGAATGTTCATGTCCTCTAGGGGACAATCGATTTTCTCACAAGAAGTGTAAGAAGCAAAGTTCTTCTGACTGAGGAGCATGGATGAACACTGTCTAGATTCTAAACGAATCTTGCCTCACAATTGTCTATTCACTAGCAATTTCCTATGTGTTTATATCTGTTACATTGCAAGTTCCTGGAAGTCAGGGACTTGATTTTTTTCTTTAGTGTCACAGTAGGGTTTGTTAAGATCAGAGAGATTCAATTACAATCAAATCAATAAAGCTTTAATATATTGGCTAATAGACTTCTAAGAAAACCAAGCTTCCCTGAAAAAAAAGAACAATTAAATATTTTTTTAAATTCAATTTATCATGCAAGCATCTGAGTAATTTACTTTTGTTTGTTCAATTCTCACATAGCTCAATTTATAAGTATTGGTGTGGAGGCTATAGGTTTAAGAAACATATTTGTGTAAAGTTGCTGACCCACATAGCATTTACCACCATACTATGTTGTTTATCTTGAGAGGCTGAATATACAAATAAACACTGGCCAGACCACAGATGACAAAACAACTTTGACCATAATCTCTGCAGCAACCAGCCCGGGAAGCCCAACCACAACCTTTGTAGCCATTGGCCCAAATTGGTCAGAACCTGGTCAGTGACTCCCCACTTTCCTAATGTTTGCCCTCACTTCTAACCCAGAACCAACTAGAGCAAGAAAAAATGCTCCCCAAACCAATCATAGAAGATGCCGGCTTCTACATAGCCCACATCCAGCTTCCCTGGGCCAACAGCTTTTCATCAGGGCACACCTGAAACTTTTCCTTCTTTTTCTGCTGTAAAGCTTTCCCACTCCTCTGCCTGTCTGTGAGTCTCTGCCAAACAAAAGTCATGGTACCTGACTTCCTTGCAAGCCCTGGATGAATAACCTCTGCCTTTTCTAGATCAGATTGTCTTTGTCTATTTCCACAGTGTTTACTAGGATCTCTATACATAATCTCTTAAGTGGCAAGATTAACCCTGCCCAGGATTAGGAAATCATCTAGGGCCACTGAATATCAAATATGGTGCCAGAAAAAGTGTTGACAGTGGTTCAAACCTGGGTCAAGAGTCTTTTGATCTAGATCAAATCTGTGATAAGCTGATACTACTCATTCCTCTTTCCAGTTCATCTCAGCAAAAGTCTCACTGCTTGTGAGTGTCCTGCATACAGTCTGATTTGGGTGGTTGTTTTCTTTGTGGAACTACTCAGAGGTCATATGACATTTACCTGTGGATAGTTCAAAATGATTCTATTTCCTTAGGTCTATTTTGCCCTATTCACTGAGAAATGTATGGTCTCTGATGTTAGATTGTTTCAATTTGAATTCTGCCAATATCTTTTATTCATCTTGTGAGTTTGGAAAAGTATATAGACTTATTTAAGTCTTAAATTACTTATTTAAAAATTGTTATAGTGACATTAGCACCTACCTTATAGGGTTGTTTGAGAACAAAAGCATAATTTCTGCAGGACAATTACCAAAGTCCTAACATGTAATAGTTATTCAGTAAGTAATAGCTATCATTATTACTATTATTACATCGAAATAGGTACTTATATTTCCAAATTAACAATCTTTTATACTTTTGCTGTGACAATATGTGCATTAAGTGGTACGAAGAATTAAGGCACTGTCTTCATAATTAGGTGATAGCAACTTTCTTCTTTATTAGAAATCAAGCATCTCAGAACTATCATGATTGGCTATTAGGCTTTTTGGCCCCAGCATTGTCAATGGCTTTTACTGGTAGGGCAAGTTACAGCTAGTAACTTGGTCAAGGTTTTTGGACATGAACTTTACTTTTTAGAGTTTAGACCAACGTACATTTAAGATATGATACTCCAGAGGCACAGAAAGGTACATGACACAGCCAACTGAAGAGGCATTCTCTTTTGAGCCCTGTTATAATCAAAGAAATCTTCATGGTGAAATGCTCATTTTGCAGACATGACATCTGTTTTAATTTCAAAATTGAACAAAGGAAAAATCCCTGGGCATTTTATGTGCATTTTTGTTAATGTGATCACAGACAGTCATTCAATCCCAAATGAGACATGATCTCACTGGGAGGGAAAGGACACGTCAATCGCACTGCCCATGCACTCCTGTCTCCTCACTGACATCAGGAATTTGTTCTGCGAAGTCTCTAGCAAACATTTTTGGAATAGGTATTTTGTGAGAATCTCACCGTTTTTGTCACAAAAGTCATTCAGTGGTCTAACTGGAACCAAGAATGGAATGATTTACCTTATTAAAAATTTTAAATCAAAAAGTGTTTATTTTGTTTGGTGGGTTTCAGAAGAAATTAGAGGAGCAGATCATGATGGAGAAGCAGGGGATCTATCAGGAGCACCACGAATGCTTTTTCAAAATATATATATTCTATTAGATTAAATGTTACTAAGAACAGGCCCTCAACACAGCCCCATATAGCATATTTTCCCACTTTTCTACAGTGAATATTTCAAGTATTTTCCATTCTCTTCAAATCTCTACTCCTGTGTCCTTTATCAACTACCCCTAATGATGGCAGCAGCGGGCCATCTGGAGCAGCCACCACCATCACGCTGGCTGCAGTAGGGAGGCGTGGCCAGGGCTGCACACGCTGTGGAACCAGTGGGAGCTGGGGACAACTGGGAGCCCTACCCCTTTCGAGTTGGGGTGGGAGCTCCCTGGGCGCTGCTGCAGCTGCCCAAACTGCAGCTGCAGACCCAGGCCTCCTGCTCCACAGAGCAGGCAGGAGCCCCACCCCCCAACCCCCAGGCACAGTTGCAGCCCCAAACTGCAGAGGCTGTGGACCCAGGCATCCCTGCACTGTTGGGGGCCTGCGAAGGCCCCTTCTGCCATCGCAAACTCAGAAATGCCTGCTCCCCCTGACTGGCTTCTTCCTACTGTTGGCACCCACTCTGATCTTGGAGCAAAGTCAGGGCCAAGCCTGGCCACTGTCACAGCCCAGCTGAGTGTGCACACACTTGGGTAAGTGCTGACATGCCAGCCCCCTGCCACCTTGGCCCCCTCTGGACTTTGGGCACTGACAAGCATAGGAGGGAAGCTGATGGAGGGCTGAGGGCAGCTCAGTGCATGTCTGCAGGCACCCCTCGGCACCTATAGCCTGGATGCCATGAATGGCAGCAGGAGCCAGACACGTTCCTTGGAGGAAGAGGGTGGCCTGAAGGCTGGGGGCCAGGCTGCCAGTCCCACGAACTGAAGTGGGAACTTGCGATACCTTTTCTGGGCCCACTCACAGCTGCCCATGGACCAACTAGTGTGTGCACTTCCTCCCCTCTGAGGTCCATAGCCCCGGGCTCCAGAGCTGAGCAGATGTCAGGATGACTGGTTGCAGAGAGGAGCTACCCATTCCAGGGCCACCTCTCTGCTGAGAGCTGCAGAGACAACAGGACAACCAACCTGCAGAGAGGGACTACTCACTCCAGGGCATCCTCTGAGCTACTGTTGCTCAATAAAGCTCCTCTTCATCTTGCTTGCCCTCCATTTGTCTATGTACCTCATTCTTCCTGGGTGCAGGACAAGAACTTGGGACCCACTGAATGAGGATAAAAGAGCTGTAATACAATCAGGGCTAAGACACATCCCTTGCTTGCCACATTGTGGGTGAAGGAAGAAAAGAAGAGCTGAAGCTCTTTGGGGAGCCTAGACATGGGAGCTCTCTGAGCCAGGGCTGTGAATCCCTCTTTGGGGCCCTGTGGTTCCTGGCATCTCTAAGCTTCTGGGTGCCACTCTGTTCCCAGTGCTAGCTGTGGAAGCTGTTTGCAGTGTGCCTGGTCCAGCTGCAGCCTCACAAAGAACTGGCACCTGTGCTGGCACCTGGAGCTGCCTGTCGCACTGCAGCAGCTAGCATGTCTGACTGTGCAGTGGCTGGACCCCATGCTTGCTCACACACCCCTTGCTGTTCCATGCAGACTCCCTTGGCAGGCGTGGGATCCAGACCAGTAGCGTGAGCCGAGTGCAGTCTGCCAGGCAAAGTGGGCAGAATGAGCCCAGCGGGCCTAAGCAAAACTCAGGCAAAGGTGCCACTAGCCACAGGTTTCTGACCAGAAAAGCGACGCTGCAAAGATCCTGTAACACTATTTAACAGGAAAAATACAATCACAAACTTCTTGTCTCCCAACCCATATACCTAATTGCATCTGTACCAATTCTTTCCTTGGAAAAAGACTTGACTCTTTCCCATCCCTCTACTCTGCTTCTTCTTCTCCTTTACTTTCCCTTTCCTCCATTATGAATTTCTAATTTTAAAAATTTTTTAATTTTTTATTTCAATAGGTTTTTGGGGAACAGGTGGTATTTGGGTACATGAATAAGTTCTTTAGAGATGATTTCTGAGATTTTGGTGCACCCATCACCTGAGCACTGTACATTGTACCCATTGTGTAGTCTTTTATCCCTTACCACCCCCACCCTTTCCTCTGAGTCCCCAGAGTGTCATTCTTATGCCTTTGCGTCCTCATAGGTTAGCTCCCACATATAAGTGAGAACATATGATGTTTGGTTTTCCATTTCTGAGTTACTTCACTTAAAATAATAGTTTCCAGGCAAGGTGTGGTGGCTCATGCCTGAAATCCCAGCACTTTGGGAGGCTGAGGCAGGTGGATCACCTGAGGTTAGGAGTTCAAGACCAGCCTGGCCAACATGGTGAAACCCTGTCTCTACTAAAAATACAAAAAACTAGCCAGGCATGGTGGTGGGTGCCTGTAATCCCAGTTACTTGAGAGGCTAAGGCAGGAGAATCCCTTGAACCCAGGAGGCGGAGATTGCAGTGAGCTGAGATCGTGCCATTGCACTCCAGCCTGGACAACAAGAACAAAACTCCATCTCAAATAATAATAATAATAATAATAATAATAATAGTCTTTAATCCCATCCTGGTTGCCATGAATGCCATTATTTCATTCCTTTTTATAACTGAGTAGTATTCCATGTTGTATATATACCACATTATCCACACATTGATTGATGGGCATTTAAGCTGGTTCCATATGTTTGCAAATTGTGCTGCTATAAACATGCATGTACAAGTATCTTTTTCGTATAATGACTTCTTTTCCTCTGGGTAGATACCTACTCGTGAGATTGCTGAATCAAACAGTAGATATACTTTTATTTCTTTAAGGAATCTCCACACTGTTTTCCATAGTGGTTGTCCTAGTTTACATTCCCACCAGCAATGTAGAAGTGTTCCCTTTTCACTGCATCCACACCAACATCTATTATTTCTGGATTTTTTGATTATGGTCATTCTTGCGGGAGTGAAGTGGTTTTGTAGCATTGTGGTTTTGATTTTTAATTTCCCTGATAATTAGTGACGTTGATCATTTTTTCATGTTTCTTGGCCATTTGTATATCTTCTTTTGAGAATTGTCTATTCATGTCTTTAGCCCACTTTTTGATGGGATTGTTCGATTTTTTTCTTGCTGATTTGTTTGAGTTATTTGTAGATTCTGGATATTAGTCCTTTGTTGGATATAAAGATTGTGAAGATTTTCTCCAACTCTGTGGATGGTCAACTCTGCTGATTATTTATTTTGCTGTGCAGAAGCTTCTTAATTTAATTAAGTCCCATCTATTTATCTTTGATTTTGTTGCATTTGCTTTTAGGTGTTGGTCATGAAGTCTTTGCCGAAGCCAATGGCTAGAAGGTTTTTTCCAATGCTATCTTTTAGAATCTTTATGGTTTCAGATCTCAGATTTAAGTCTTTGATCCATCTTGAGTTGATTTTTATATAAGGTGAGAGATGAGGATACAGTTTTATTCTCCTACATGTGGGTTGCCAATTATCCCAGCAACGTTTGTTGAATAGGGTGTTTTGTTTGCCTTGTTGAAGATCAGTTGGCTGCATTTGGATTTATTTCTGGATTCTCTACTCTGTTCCATTAGTCTATATGCCTATTTTTATACAGATACCAGGCTGTTTTGATGACTATGGCCTTATAGTATAATTTGAAATTATGTAATGTGATGCCTCCAGATTTGTTCTTTTTGCTTAGTCTTGTTGTGGCTATGTGGGCTCTTTTTGGTTCCATATGAATTTTAGGATTGTTTCTTTCTAGTTCTGTGAAGAATAATGGGGTATTTTGATGGGAATTACATTGAATTTATAGATTGCTTTTGGCAGTATGGTCATTTTCACAATATTTATTCTACCCATCCATGAGCATGGAATGTGTTTCCATTTGTTTGTGTCATCAGTGATTTCTTTCAGCAGTGTTTTGTAGTTTTCCTTGAAGAGATCTTTCACCTCCTTGGTTAGGCAAGTTCCTAAGTATTTTATTTGTTTTTGCAGCTATTGTGAAGGTGGTTGAGTTCTTGATTTTATTCTCAGATTGGTTGCTGTTGGTGTATAGCAGAGCTACTGATTTGTGTACATTAATGTTGTATCCTGAAGCTTTGCTGAATTCATTTACCAATTCTAGGAGCTTTTTGGATGAGTCTTTAGGGTTTTCTAGGTATACGATCATATCATCAGCAAACAGCAAGAGTTTGACTTCTTCTTTACTGATTTGGATGCCCTTTATTTCTTTCTCTTGTCTGATTGCTCTGGCTAGGACTTCCAGTACTGTATTGAATACGAGTGGTGAAAGTGGGCATCCTTGTGTTGTTCCAGTTTTCAGAGGAAATGCTTTCAATCTTTCCCCATTCAGTATTATGTTGGCTGTAATTTTGCCATAGATGGCTTTTATTACCTTACAGTGTGTCCCTATGATGATTTTGCTAAGCATTTTAATCATAAAGGAATGCTGGATTTTGTCAAATGCTTTTTCTGTGTCTATTGAAATGATTATGTGATTTTTGTTTTTAATTCTGTTTATGTGGTATATCACATTTATTGACTTATGTATGTTAAACCATCCCTTAATCCCTGAAATGAAATCCAATTGACCATGGTGGATTATCATTCTGATATGCTGTTGGATTCAGTTCACTAGTATTTTGTTGAGGATTTTTGTATCTATGTTCATCAGGGATATTGGTCTGTAGTTTTCT
Source organism: Macaca nemestrina (assembly GCF_043159975.1). Taxonomy (NCBI): domain Eukaryota; kingdom Metazoa; phylum Chordata; class Mammalia; order Primates; family Cercopithecidae; genus Macaca; species Macaca nemestrina. The sequence continues at coordinate 35,752,812 of NC_092138.1, forward strand.
TTTTTTGTTATGTCTTTCCCTGGTTTTGGTATTAGGGTAATACTGGCTTCACAGAAATTATTCAGAGAGGATTCCCTCTTTCTCTATCTTTTGGAATAGTGTCAATAGGATTGGTACCAATTCTTCTTTGAATGTCTGATAGAATTCCATGGTACATCAGTCTGGTCCTGGACTTTTTTTGTTGGCAATTTTTTAATTACCATTTCAATCTTGCTGCTTGTTATTGGTCTGTTCAGAGATTCTTCCTGGTTTAATCTAGGAGGGTTCTATATTTCCAGGAATTTGTCCATCTTCTCTGTTTTTTCTAGTTTATATGAGTAAAGGTGTTTATAGTAGCCTTGAATAAGCTTTTGTATTTCTGTGGTATTGGTTGTAATATCTACTGTTTTGCCTCTAATTGAGGTAATTTGGATCTTCTCTCTTCTTTTCTTGGTTAATCTTGCTAATGGTCTATCAATTTTATTTATCTTTTCAAAGAATCAGTCTTTTGTTTCATTTATCTCTTGTATGTTTTTGTCTTAATTTCGTTTAGTTCTGCTCTGATCTTGGTTATTTCTTTTCTTCTGCTGAGTTTAATATGGAACAAAAAAAGAGCCTGTGCAGCCAAGACAATCCTAAGCAAAAACAACAAAGCTAGAGGCATCATGCTACTTGACTTCAAACTTTACTACAAGGCTACAGTAACCAAAACAGCATGGTACTGGTACCAAGACATATAGACCAGTGGAACAGAACAGAGACTTCAGAAATAACACCATACATCTACAACCATCTGATTTTCAATAAACCTGAAAAAAACAAGCAATGGCAAAAGGATTCTCTATTTAATAAATGGTGTTAGGAAAACTGGCTAGCCATATGCAGAAAACAAAACTGTAACTGGATCCCTTCCTTACATCTTATACAAAAATTAACTCGAGATGGATTAAAGACTTAAATGTAAAACCCAAAGCCATAAAAACTCTACAATAAAACCTAGGCAATACCATTCAGGACATAGGCATGGGCAAAACCTTCATGACTAAAACACCAAAATCAATTGCCACAAAATCCAAAATTGGTAAATGGGATCTAATTACACTAAAGAGCTTCTGCACAGCAAAAGAAACTATCATCAGAGTAAACAGGCAACCTACAGAATGGAAGAAAATGTTTACAATCTACCCATCTGACAAAGGTCTAATATCCAGGATCTACAAGGAGTTTAAACAAATTTATAACAATAAAATCAAAAAGTGGGTGAAGGAAATGAACAGACACTTCTCAAAAGAAGACATTTATGTGGCCAACAAACATGAAAAAAATCTCATCACTGGTCATTAGAAAAATGCAAATCAAAACCACAATGAGATATCAACTCATGCCAGTCAGAATGGCTATAATTTTATTTTATTTTTTTGAGATAGAGTCTCACTCTGTCACCAGGTTGGAGTGCAGTGGTGTGATCTCAGCTCACCACAACCTCTGCCTCCCAGGTTCAAGTGATTCTCCTGCCTCAGCCTCCCAAGTAGCTGGTACTACAGGCAAACGCCACCACGCCTGGTTAATTTTTGTATTTTTAGTAGAGATTGGGTTTCACCAGGTTAGCCAGGATGTTCTCGATCTCCTAACCTCGTGATCCACCCACCTTGGCCTCCTAAAGTGCTGGGATTACACAGAATGGCTATTACTAAGAAGTCAGGAAACAACAGATGCTGGTGAGGATGTGGAGAAATAGGAATGCTTTTACACTATTGGTGGGAGTGTAAATTAGTTCAACCATTGTGGAAAACGGTGTGGCAATTCCTCAAGGATCTAGAACCAGAAATACCATTTGACCCAGTAATTCCATTACTGGATGTATATCCAAAGGATTATAAATCTTCTACTATAAAGACACATGCACATGTATATTTATTGCAGCACTATTTATAATAGCAAGGACTTGGAACCAACCCAAATGCCCATCAATAATACACTGGATAAAGAAAATGTGGCACATATATGCCATGGAATACTATGCAGCCATAAAAAAAGAATAAGTTCATGTCATTTGCAGGGACATGGATGAAGCTGGAAGCCATCATTCTCAGCAAACTAACACAGGAACAGAAAACCAAACACCACATGTTCTGACTCATAAGTGGGAGTTGAACAATGAGAACACATGGACACAGGGAGGGGAACATCACACCCTGGGGCCTGTCAGGGGGTGGGGGGCAAGGGAAGGGAGAGCATTAGGACATACCTAACGCATGCAGGGCTTAAAACCTAAATGATGGGTTGATAGGTTCAGCAAACCACCATGGCCCATGTATACCTATATAATAAACTTGCACATTCTGCACATGTATCTTGGAACTTAAAGTAAAAAATAAAACTAAAAATAAAAAATACGTTTTATTGTGTGTACTTAAGGTATACAACATGACAGCTTTGTTGAAATATAATTTACATATTATGCAATTTATCCATTTAAATTATACAATTCAGACATTTTTAGTATATTCCTAGAGTTGTGTAGGCATCAAGAAACTAATGTTTCTATCTCCATAGATTTGCCTATGAATCATATAGATTCATACAATATGTGGTCTTTTGTGACTGACTTCTTTCACTTAGCATGACGTTTTCTTGTTTTTTTTTATGTTTTATTTTTGTTGTCTGTTGTTTTTTATTTAAAACATTTTTCTTTTTAGCATGATGTTTTCAATGTTCATCCATTTTGTAGCATGTATCAGTACTTCATTTTTTGTTTGTTTTTTTGAGACAGTGTCTTGCTTTGTTACCAAGACTGGAGTGCAGTGGCAGGATCTTGGCTCACTGCAACCTCTGCCTCCTGAGTTCAAGACATTCTCCTGTTTCAGCCTCCGGAGTAGCTGGGACTACAGGCACATGCCACCATGCCTGGCTAAATTTTGTATTTTTAATAGAGATGGGGTTTTACCATATTGATTGGGGTGGTCTCAAACTCCTGACCTCAGGTGATCCACCCGCCTTGGCCTCCCAAATGCTAGGATTACAGGCATGAGCCACCATGCCTGGCCAGTACTTCAGTTTTTCAATTACATAATTATATTACATTGCTTGGATATACTACATTTTATTTCTCCATTCATCAGTTGGTATACATTTGGGGTGTTTCTGCTTTTTGGCCATTATGAATAGTGTGGGTAAGAACATTCATGTACAGGACTTTATGTGGACATATGTTTTCATTTCTCTTGGGTATATAACTAGGAGTGAAACTGCTGGGTCATACATGAAATCTATGTTGGACCTTTAGAGGAACTGACAGACTGCTGCATATTACATTCCTACCAGCAGTACATAAGCAGTATATGAGAACCTCACTCTAGAGTGTTAACTAGCTTTTCCCTCTCTCCCTCTTTTCCTTCCTTCCTTTCCTTCTTCCCACTTTTTCTTTCTTTTTATTATAGCTATCCTAGTGGATGTGAAGTAGTGTCTTACTGTGGTTTTTTATTTGCAATTTCCAAATTCCTAATGATGTTGAATATCTTTTCACATGATTTTTGGACCCTTGTATGTCTTCTTGTATATTTTTTTGAAGAAATGTATACCTAAATCCTTGACACATTTTTAAATTGCTTTTTTTTATTGTTGAGTGTCAATAATTCTTATATATGCTAGATGCCAGTCTCTTATCAGATATGATTTGCCAATATTTTCCTCATTCTGTGAATTGTCTTTTTATTTTCTTGATGGTATCCTTTGAATCAGAAAAGTTTTAAGTTTTGATGAAGTCCAATTTATCTAATTTTTTTAATTGTTTGTACTTTTAGTGTTATAGTTAAGAAACCACTGCCTAATCCAATATCAGGAAAATTTAACCTTATGTTTTCTTCTAATAGTGTTATGTTTTAGCCATTACACTTAAGCATTAGATCCACTTCTAGTTAATTTTTGTACATGGTTTACAAAAGGGAAGATCAAACAAGGGATTTTATGGCCAGGACTGAAAATGGAATGCATGAGTTCTTCTCACATTCTAGTGGTCACGACCCAGTCACATAGTAACTACAGTGGAGATAAGAAAATTTAGCCTTCCTGTTTATTCAGGAAAAAGAAATTGGATTGGTAAGCATCTAGCCAATTTGTGTTACAAGAGGGTTTTGGTTGTGTTTCTGTTTCAATTTTTTTCATAATAGAAAAAGTACCTGGCATCCTGGCAATCTAGATTTTTCAGCTGGAAGCCAACATTTTCACATGTAAAATAGATTCTTACAGCGGTGTTTCTTTTTAGCCACGGAGATCTTAAGAAATCAGGTGCCACCTTGAGAGGAGGCTTATGGGAGAGGCCTTTTTGTCTCCGATCTTCACTTCTACCACAACACATCTGTTTTAAAATTATTCTTAAGTTTGAGGGTCCTATGTAGAGTGGTGTTAAAAAAAAAATTTCTATTACTAAAAAATATATATTTTTAAAACCACTTAACTAGATGATCAATAAGCTTACTTTCAGCTCTGATACTTGCAACAGAGAATTGGGGTTAATTAATTCATACATGAATTCAATGACCTACCTTGTATTATAAACTGGACTACGTGGTGAGGACATCTCTATAAAGCATATACTGTAGCTAACAAAACAAGGAATTCATACCTTTTGTAAGGGTTTCTTGTATGTGTGCTTTCTGGCTCTCCACAGAACCAATTTTTCTCCAAATACAAATCTCTTCAATAAATGTTTACCTGAGTTGTATTGAAAGGAAAAATGAGGCTTTGTTAAATTATGATTATTTTCACCTCTTTATCATTGTATTCATTCATTCTTTTTAAATTTTTTTGTTTTATCAACACAAGTGATATAAGAAAATTATTTTTCATTTTTATCAAAGCAATATGTACACATAGTTTTGAAAGTCACATAATATTAAATGGCTTGAAATAAAAATCAGTAGTACCCATCTTATTTTTCTCCACTTTTGGTTCCTGTTCCACAAAATTGCTTCCTTTCTTCACTTTTTATTTCCTGATCTACAAATATTTAAAATATTTTAATGTACTTTTTAGGGTTTATTTCCATGTATAATATACTTCTTGATTTGTAAGATTCTGGCATTATGTACAAGATTTATTTTATGGTAGTGGGTTGAACAGTGTCTCCCCCAAAATTTAATGCCTGCCTGGAACCTCAGAATGTCACTTTATTTGGAAGTAAAATCTTTGCAGATGTGATTAGTTGAGGATCCTGAGGTGAAATTGTGCTGGATTTAATGACTGGTGTCCTTGTAATAACAGGAGAGGACATGGAAAGAAGTCCATGTGAAGACAGAGACAGAGATTGGAGTTATTTGCCACAGGCCAAGGAATTCCTGGGGCTACCAGAAAGTAGGAAGAGGCAAGGAAGGATTCTTTGCTAGAGCTTTCAGAGAAAGCATGACCCTGTTGAGATTTCAGACTTTTGGCTTCATGATTGGTGATCATATACATTTCTGTTGTTTTAATTCACCCACTTTGTGGTACTTTGTTACAGCAGCCCTTGAAAACTATTAAAGTGAGGGAGGAATTGGCTTACCCACCCCTGCCCTGTCTTAGCCCATTCCTTTCATTCCCATGCCCACTCTTCTATTCCCAGAAGTTTCATGAAATTTTTTGGTTAAACCAGTATTTACATTATTATGTTCACATACATATTGTTTCCTGCTAAGCGAAGTATACTATGTGATATGGTTTGGCTCTGTGTCCCCACTCAAATCTCATGTTGAATTGTAATCCCCACATGTCAGGGGAGGCACCTGGTGGGAGGTAATCAGATCATGGGGGTGGATTTCCCTCTTGCTGTTCTCATGATAGTGAGTTCTCATAAGAGCTGATTGTTTAAAAGTGTGTGGCAGCTCCCCCTTCGCTCTCTCTCTCTCCTGCTTTGCTGTGGTGAGACATGCTTGCTTCCCTTTCACCTTTGGTCACGATTGTAAATTTCTTGAGGCCTTCTAACCATGACTCTTGTAGAAGCTTCCTAGCCTGTGAAACTGTGAGTCAACTAAACCTCTTTTCTTCATAAATTCCCAGCCTCAGGTAGTTCTTTAAAGCAGTGTGAAAACAGACTATTACACCATGATTTATTTCCTTCATTGATAATGACCTCCCATACCTTTTCTTCTTTGTTGCTTAATTTTCTACAGATATATTACAATTCTTCCACACTGCACAACAAACTGCTAACACATTTCCCATATTAAATACTGTATCAGTATTTTTGTTGTTGGTGTTGTTGGTGTTTTTCCCTAGAGTCCTCTGGCTCTGGTCTAAATTGGTGCTCTCTGCTACTGCTACACAGCTATCAACCTAAATCTTGCTTTGCCATCATTCTGAGTAATTGCATTGTCTCTCTGTTGTCTGGGATTACTCATTTCCTGTATCCCGTGCCTTTCACTTTTTTGCTTATTCTCTTATTTGGTGAAGCACATTCCCCATGGCTTCCTGAAAAAAAAGATATTTAGAGGTAAAGGTATCGATACAATATGCATCGAAAATGTCTTGATTCTGCCTTTGTTAGTGTGGCTAGGATGAAAATAATTTTCCCACAGAATTTTAAACAAATTTCTCAATGCAGTCTACATCTAGTGTTGGAAAGTTAGATACTTTTCTGATTTCTGTTCCATTGTGTATGACTTTCCTCTGCCTCAGAAAGCTTTTAGCATCTTGTATTTACTTGAAACATGAAATATCATTATGATGTATCCTTGCATGGGTGTTTTTTAATCTTTTGTTTACATTGAACACTAGCAGGTGGCCCTTTAAGTGTGGAAACTGACATCTCTCGTGTTTTATATTCTTCCATATTTCCATATGCCTTCCCCTGGGCTTGTGAAATTCTTGTTAGTTGGTGGATATTGGACTTTCTGGATTTATGCTGTATTTTTCTTTACTTTTCTTCTCCATTAAAAAATAAACTTCCTTTAGAATAGTGTTATATTTATTAAAAAGTTGTGAAGATGGCCGGGCGTGATGGCTCATGCCTGTAATCCCAGCACTTTGGGAGGCCGAGGCAGGTGGATCACCTGAGGTCAGGAATTTGAGACCAGCCTGGCCAACATGGCGAAACCCCATCTCTACTAAAAATACGAAAATCAGCCGGACGTGGTGGCAAGCGCCATAATCCCAGCTACTTGGGAGGCTGAGGCGAGAGAATCACTTGAACCTGAAAGGTGGTGGTTGCAGTAAGCCGAGACCATGCCAAAAATGCACTCCAGCCTGGGTGACAGAGCGAGACTCTGTCTCAAAAAAAAAAAAAAACAGTTGTGAAGATAGAACAGAGTTCCCATACTACCCTACATCCTGTTTCCCAGATTATTAATCTATTAGTATGGTACTTTTGTTACAATGAACAAGCATTGATAAATTAGTATTAAGTAATGTCCATACTTTATCAGATTTTCTTAGTTTTTACCTAATGTATTTTTTTTTTTTTCTGTTCCAAGATCCCATCCAGGATACCACATTATATTTAGTCATCACATCTTAGGCTCTTCTTGGCTTGATAGTTTCTCAGATTTTCCTCGTTTTAGATGACCTTGAAATTAAAGAACTACTAATCAGATATTTTGTAGAATGTTCCTCAGTTGAGATTTACCAGGTATTTTTTCTTGTGAATAGATTGGGATTAGGGTTTTTTTTTTTTTTTTTTTTTTTTTGTAAGACCATGTAGCTAAAGTACTATTCTCATCATATCATATCAAAGGCACACATTGTCAATATATTTACCACTGTTGATGCTAACTTTGATTACCTGGTAGTGTTTGTCAGATTTTTCCACTATAAAGTTACTCTTCCTTCCCCATTTCCATACTGTACTCTTTGAAAGGAAGTCACTGTGAACAGCCTACACTTAAGAAGTGGAGAGTTATGTTCCACTTCCTTAAAGGCAGATTGTATATTGAAATTATTTGGAATTCTTCTGCATGGGTGATATTCTTTGGCATGAGAGATTTATCTATTTTCCCCCATTTATGTATTTACTCGATAAATCATCTATATAAATATGGACTCATAGATATTTATTTTGTAATTTTCCATGTAATTAAATACTATTTTATATACTTTGTTGCTCAAATTGTTCCAGCTTTCGCCATTGGGAGCTCTTTCAGTTCGTTCCTGTGTCACTTTGACATATTCCAATTATTGTGTTTTGTTTGGTTTTATGTTTTGGCACTTCCTTACTTCTGGTACTACTAGATGTTCCAGGCAGCCAACACACATATGAAAAAATGCTTAACATCACAAATCATCAGACAAATGCAAATCAAAACCACAATGAGATACCACCTTACACTGATCAGAATGGCTTCTATTAAAAAGTCAAAAAACAACAGACGCTGACGAGGGTGCAGAGAAAAAGGAACACGTATACACTGTTGGAAGGAATGTAAATTAGTCCAGCTACTGTGGAAAGCAGCTTGGAGATTTCTCAAAGAACTTAAAGCACAACTACCATTCAACCTAGCAATCCCATAAATGAGTACATATCCAGAAGAAAACAAATCATTCTACCAAAAGACACAGGCACTTGTATGTTCACTGCAGTACTAGTCACAATACCAAAAACACAGTCACCCTAGGTGCCCATAAACAGTGACTGGATAAAGAATGTGGTAGATATACACTATGGAATAGTATGCAGACATAAAAATAACAGAATCATATCCTTTGCAGCAACATGGATGCAGCTGGAGGCCATTATCCTAAGCACATTAACGCAGGAACAGAAAATCGTATAACCACATAGTTCTCACTTATAAGTGGGAGCTAAATATTGGGTACTCGTGGACATAAAGATGGCAACAATAGATACTGTGAAGTACTAGAAGGAGTGGGGAGGGAGTGGGGCAAGGATTGAAAAACTAAGTTTTGGGTACTATGCTCACTACTTTGGTGATGGGTTCATTTGTGTCCCAAACCTCAGCATCATGCAATATATTCATGTAACAACCTGAACATGTACCCCCAAATCTAAAATAAAAGTTGAAATTATTTTTTTGAAAAAAGAATCAGAGATATATATTGGGGAACTGACCTCATAAAGCCCAATGGTGGCCAATTCTCCAAGGAAAAAATAAACATACACAATTTGGCTAAAAATAATAATTTTAAAAAGATGCTCCAGGTTTATCTTGTATATTCCCTGCCCCAGTCCTAAATTTAGCCATTTCTTTTTTTTTTTTTTCTTTTTTTGAGACAGAGTCTCGCTCTGTCACCCAGGCTGGAGTACAGTGGCGTGATCTCAACTCACCACAACCTCTGCCTCCCGGGTTCAAGCGATTCTCCTGCCTCAGCCTCCTGAGTAGCTGGGACTAGAGGTGCCTGCCACCAAGCCCAGCTAATTTTTGTATTTTTAGTAGAGATGGGGTTTCACTGTGTTAACCAGGATGGTCTTGATCTCCTGACCTCATCCATGATCCGCCCACCTCATCCTCCCAAAGTGCTGGGATTACAGGTGTGAGGCACCACGCCTGGCAAATTTAGCCATTTCCTCAATGAGTCCTGGTTCCTTTTATTAGAGAATGGTATTAGACACCAATATCTGGGTGCTAGATGTGCTCATTGACACTCATGTACTGTGACTTCTAGGCCCTTTCAGCTAACAGAGCAAGGAAATACGTATTTATACTTACCTATCTATCTATCTGTCTATCTATCTATCTGTCTATGGAACAATCTCTATCAATATTAAGCTAAACATGAGCCCATACAGACATATCAACTAACCCATTATCACACAGATCACCCTAGCCTTCTCCCTGTGCCTATCTGTAAATTTTCACTCCAACAGTGAGAAACCTAGTTGCCAACCATCTACTATCCACTTACTTAATTGTTCAATTCCATGATACGAGTATAGCAGCATCAGAATTCTTCATCTGTATCCCTGTGTAAAACAACTTTATCAGCTAGCGTATAGTGCTTATATGCAGTTGCTTTTACTTTTAGTTTTACAGATTACATTTATTTCCAAATTTACTTAGGTTACATCTTTCCTTCATGGCTTTTAGTGAGGTTGTTTGATATATTTGTAATACAATTAGATTCTTTTGTGACAGTGTGGATTCATTGCTGAGTTTTCCTCAACCTCCTGAATGATTTTTAAAAATCTGCATCTATTAAGGCTACTCTTTATATGGTAAGGTTCTATGGGTCTTGGAAATTGCCTAGTGTCATGTATTCATCATTATAGTATGATACAGAATAGTTTCTACACCATGCAAAATAGTGCCCTGTGGTTCACCTATTCAATCTTCCCCCACCCTTAAATCCTGGCAACTGCTCAACTGTTTGCTATCTCTATAGCCTTTCCAGGATGTCATATAAATGGAATTGTATAGTGTGTAGCCTTTTTAGATGGGCTCATTTTACTTAGCAATATGCACTTAGGATTCATCCATGTCTTTGCATGGTTTTCTAGATCAGTCCTTCTTATTTCTGAATTGTATTCCATTATACGGATGTACAACGCTTTGTTTACCTATTTCCCTCTTAAGGACATTGTATTAGTCCATTCTCACATTGTATTAGGATCTTTATAGATACTAACTGAGACTGGGTAATTTATAAAGAAAAGAGGTTTAATTGAATCACTGTTCTGCATGGCTGGGGAGGCCTCAGGAAACTTACAATCATAAGTGGAAAATAAAGGAACACCAAGGCACATCTTCTTATGGCGGACAAAGAGAGAGATAGTGAAGGAGAAATGGCCAAACACTTTTGAAGCATCATATCTGTGAGAACTCCCTCAATATCTGAGAACAACATGGGGAAACTGACCCCATGATCCAGTCACCTCACATCAGGTCTCTCCCTTGACACATGGGGACTACAATTTGAGATGAGATTTTGGTGGGGACACAGAGCCAAGTCATATCATTCCACCCCTGCCCCCTCCCAAATCTCATATCCTTTGCACATTTTGAAACCAATCATGCCTTCCCAATAGTCCTCTCAAATCTTAACTCATTCCAGCATTAACTCAAAAGTCCAAGTCCCAAGTTTCATATGAGACAAGGCACACCCCTCTGCCTATAAACTTGCAAAATCAAAAGCAAGTTATTAAATTCCAAGATACAATGGCAATACAGGCAATGAGTAAATGTTCCCATTCCAAATGGGAGAAACTGACCAGAACAAAGGGATCACAGGCCCTATGCAAGTCCAAAACACAGGCAGGCAGACATTAAATCTTAAAACTCTAAAATCTCCTTTGACACCATGTCTCCATATCCAGGGAATGCTGATGCAAGGGGTGGGCTCCCACGGCCTTGGACAGCTCTGCCCCTGTGGCTATGCAGGGTACAGTCCCTGCATCTGCTTTCATGGGCTGGCATTGAGTGCCTGCAGCTTTTCCAGGCACAGGGTGCAAGCTGTCTGTGAATCTACCTTTCTGGGGTTTGGAGGACAGTGACTCTCTTCTCACAGATCCACCAGGCAGTGCCCCAGTGGGGACTCTGTGTGGGGGTTCCAACTCCACGTTTCCCCTCTGCGTTGCCCTAGTAGAGGTTCTCTATGAGGGCTCTGGCCCTACAGCAGACTTCTGCCTGGACATCCAGGCATTTCCATACATCTTCTGAAATCTAGGGGGAGGCTCCCAAAGATCAACTCTTGTCTTCTGTGCACCTGCAGGCCCAATGCTATGTGGAAACCACCAAAGCTTGGGGCTTGCACCCTCTGAAGCCACAGTCAGAGCTACTCCTTGGCCCCTTTTAGCCATGGCTGGAACTGAAGTAACTGGAACACAGGGTGCCATGTCCCAAGGCTGCACAGAGCAGCTGGGCCCTGGGCCTGGCCTAAGAAATCATTTTTCCCTCCTAGGCCTCTGGCCTCTGGGCCTGTGATGGGAGGGGCTCCCTTGAAGATCTCTGAAGTTCCCTGGAGACATTTTCACCATTGTCTTGGTGATTAACATTCGGCTTCACATTACTTATGCAAATTTCTGCAGCCAGCTTGAATTTCTTCCCATTTGGGTTTTCCTTTTCTACCACATGGTCAGACTGCAAATTTTCCAAACTTTTACACTCCACTTCCCCTTTAAATGTAAGTTCCAATTTCAAACTATCTTTTTGTGAGTGCATATAACAGTATGCTCTCGGGAAAAGCTGGTCACCTCTTTAATTCTTTGCTGCTTAGAAAATTTATTCTGCTAGATACCCTAAATCATCTCTCTCAAGCTCAAAATTCCACAGATCTCTAGGCTAGGGACAAAATGCCACCAGTCTGTTTGCTAAAGCATAGCAAGAGTGATCTTTGCATCAGTTCCAAATAAGTTCCTCATCTCCATCTGGAAGTACCTCAGCCTGGACTTCATTGTCCATATCACCATCAGCATTTTGGTCAAATCCATTCAACAAGTCTCTAGGAAGTTCCAAATTTCCTACATCTTCCTGTCTTCTTCTGAGCCCTCCAAACTGTTCCAAACTCTGCCCATTACTCAGTTCTAAAGTTGATTTCACATTTTCAAGTATCTTAGACCAGTGCCCCACTCCTGGTACCAATTTCCTGTATTAGTCTGTTCTCACACTGCTATAGAGATAGTACCCAAGATTGTGTTATTTATAAAAGAAAGAGATTTAATTGACTCACAGTTCCACATGGCTGGGGAGGCCTCAGGAAACTTACAATTATGGCAGAAGGTGAAGGGGAAGCAAGGCACATCTTCTTATGGTGGCAGGAGAGAGACAGTAAAGGAGGAACTGCCCACTGATTTCTTTTTCAAAAAGGTAAACAACTATTTAAAAAAGATAAATAATTATTGATTCCATTTCTTCAGTAAATGCAGGGCTATTCAAGTCATCTACCTGTCTTGTGTTTTGGTATTTTGTGTCTTTCAAAAAATTACTCCACTTCAAACAAGTTGTCAAATTTGTGGGCACTGAGTTTTTCATAGAATTCCTTTTTTTAAAATCATTTTAACATGTTGGAACCAGTAGTGATGATCTATTTTTTCTGATATTGGCAATTTGTGTCTTATTTTTAATTGGTCAGACTACCTAGAGTTTTGTCAATTTCATTGATGTTTTCAAAGAACCTATTTTTTGTTTCATTGATTTTTCTCCATTGATTTTCTTTTTAAAATATCATTTATTTCTGCTCTAATTTTTGTGATTTCATGTCTTATGTTTGCTTTAGGTTTAAATCACTCTTTTTTGTCTACTTTCCTAAGGCAAAAGCTAAATAATTTTAGGGCTTATCTTCTTTTCTAACCTATGTATTTAATGCTTTAAATTACTCTCAGTCTCACAAATTTATGTTGCATCTCACAAATTTTGACAAGTTGTGTTTTCTATTTTAATTTGGTTTAAAATATTTTTTACTTTCCCTTGATACTTCTTATTTGATCCATGTTATTTAGAAATGTGCTGTTTTTTCCACATTTTTGGAAATTTTCTGTTTTCCAAAAATTTGGAAAAATCTTTCTGTTCCTTATTTCTAGTTCTATTTCATTGTGGTCTGAGAATATTCTTTGTATGATTTTTACTTTTACATTTGTTAAGGTATGTTTGATAGCCCAGAATGGGAATATTCCAAGTGAGCTTGAGAAGAATGTGTATTCTGTAATTCTTGGATGAAATAGTTTATAGATGTCTATTATATCTTGTTGATTGATAGTTGTGTTGAACTCAACTATTTTCTGTAGTTTGAATATGATATGATATGCTTAGCTGTAGCTGCTTTGTCTTGTTTTTGTTTTGGAATTTATCTTCCTTGGTGTTTTTTGAGATTTCTAGATATTAGGTTTGGTATCTGACATTAATTGTGATATTCTCAGTCATTAATGTTACAAATACTTATTCTGTTCCTTTCCTCTCTTTCTGATATTTTCATTACATGTATGTATGTATTATTACATTATGACTTTTGTAGTTGCTCCACAGTTCTTGAATACTCTATTCTGTTTTTTTGTTCTCTTTGCTTTTCAGTTTCAGAAGTTTCTATTGACATATCCTCAAGCTCAGAGATTCTTTCCTCAGCTGTGTCTTGTCACAAAAGGCATTCTTCATTTGTGTTACAGTGGTTTGCTTTTGTTTTGTTTTGAGACAGGGTCTCACTCTATTGCCCAGGCTGGAGTGTAGTGGTGCAATAATGGCTCACTGCAGCCCTGACCTCCCAAGTTCAAGAAATCCTCCTGTCTCAGCCTCCTGAGTAGCTGGGACCATAGGTGCATGCCACCATGTCAGGCCAATTTATTTTGTTGTTTGTTTATTTTTGTGGAGAGATGGGGTTTCACCATGTTTCCCAGGCTGGTCTTGAACTCCTGGGCTCAAGCAATCCTCCTGCCTTAGCCTTCCAAAGTGCTGGGATCACAGGCATGAGTCACTGCGTCTGGCTCTTACAATGTTTTTGATCTCTAGCATTTCTTTTTGTTTTTTGTTTTTTTTCTTAGAATTTCCATCTCTCTGCTAACATTACCAATCTTTTAAAAAAACTGATACATAATAGTTGTACATACTTATGGGGTACACGTGGTATTTTGATGTATGCAAACAATATATAAATTATCACATCAGGTTAGTTAGAATATTCATCAGCTCAAACACTTATCATTTCTTTGTATTGGGAACATTGTAAATCTTCTCTTCTAGCTGTTTTAAAATATACAATAAATTATTGTTACCTATATCCACCCTACTATGCTATCAAACAAAACTAAAACTTATTCCTCTAATCTAATTATATTTTTGTACTTATTAACGAAATTCTCTTCATTCCGCCTCTTTCTTCCCCTTCCCAGCCTCTGGTAATCACCATTCTACTGTCTACCTCCATGAAATCAATTATTGTAGCTCCCACATATAAGTGAGAACATGTGATATTTGTCTTTCTATGCCTGGCTTATTTCACTTAGTGTAATGTCCTCCAGTTCTATCCATGTTGCTGCATATGATAAAATTGTATTCTTTTTAATGGCTGAATAATATTCAATTGTGTATATAATGCTACATTTTTTTAAATCCATTTATCCATTGATGGGCACTTAGGTTGATTTCATATCTTGGCTATTATGCATAGTGCTACCATAAACATGAGAGTTCAGATATCTCTTTGATAATACTGATTTTCTTTCTTTCAAATGAATATATACCTAGCAGTAGGATTGCTGGATCAGTGGTGGTTCCATATTTAGTTTTTAAAAAAACTTCCATACCGTTTTCCATAAGGCTGTACTGATTTACATTCTCACGAACAGTGTATGAACATTATCATTTCTCCATATCCTTGCCAGCATCTGTAATTTTCTGTCTTTTTGACAACAGTTAAAATTGGAATGACATGATATCTCATTGTGGTTTTGATTCACATTTCTCCGGTGATTAGCAGTGTTGAGAATTTTTAATATATTTTTTGACCATTTCTATGTCTTCTTTTGAGAAATACCTATTCAGATCTTTTGTCTAATTTTGATTGGATTTTTTTTTTTTTGTTCTTGAGTTGCTTGAGTTCCTTATATATTCTGTTTATTAGTTCCCTGTTGAGTTGAGATTTTGCAGTTATTTTTTCCCATTCTATATGTTTTCTTTTTGCTTTGTTGATTGTTTCCTTTGCTGTGCAGAAGTGGGCTTTATGTAATCCATTTGTCTATTTTTGCTATGCTTTTGATATCTTACCCCCCAAAATCTTTGCCCAGACCAATCACCTGAAGTATTCCCCCAATATTGTCTTATAGTAGTTTCATAGTTTCCGGTCTTACATTTAAGTCTTTAATCCATTTTGATTTGATTTTTGTATGTGATGAGAGATAATGGTTTAGTTTTATTCTTCTGTATATGATTATCTAGTTTTCCTAGAACTATTTATTGAAAAGACTGTCCTTTCCCAATGTATGTACTTGGTCTTGGCACTTTTGCCAAAAACAAGTTGACTGTAAACGTGTGGATTTATTTCTGGGATCTCTATTCCATTCCATTGGTGTATGTGTCTGCTTTTATGTCAGTACCTTGCTGTTTTGGTTACTATAGTTTTGTAGTATATTTTGAAGGCAAATAGTGTAATACCTCCCAATTAGTTCTTTTTGCTCAGGATTGCTTTGGCTGTTTGGGGTCTTTTGGATTCCACGTAAATCTTAGGATTGTTTTTCTATTTCTGTGAAGAATGTCATTGGTATTTTTGTTTGTTTGTTTACCTTTACAGTTCAATTTACTATATGTAAATCATTTGGGTTTCACATTTTCAGTTAACTTTTGAACTGAGGTTACAATAGTGTAAAACTTTTTTTATTAATCAAAACGTTTTAGCATACAAAATTAAAATACATAGGTTAAAACTTCAAATATAATACTGAATGTCTTAAAGTTACCACATCATTCACAAGTGATATGTGCAACTCTGAGCTGTTTCACATAGAACAGCTCTCCTGCAGATATGGCAAAATTGATATGGCAGGAAGTTCAAGCCTGTATAGTCAAGCCAAGGACTCAAAGTTGCACGGTCTTTTAAAACCTTTGGCATTTCTGGAAGACAACAATGCATTAACGTATAAAGAAGATAGGAAATAATTCTTCTTCCTTGTTATGGCAAAAAATACAAATTCCATGGTAGCTTAGAATTCTGCATAAAACCCCATATTATACCTCAGAAAAGTCCAAAGGCAATTAATGACAATGGGTTGGGGTTCTACATTTTTAAAATTAATAGAACCCATGAAATTCAAATGGGCATTAGTCAAATAAAAAATTATTAAGCACCTATTGATTTAAGAGACTGAAATTTATTAGAGATTCATGATCAATTTCTTTAATCCTTGAAGTCAAGGTGTAAAAACCAGCTAATAACCCATTTCCCATTTGCCCTTAAAATACTCTTGTCTCTAATACTAATATAACATCATATACATTTCTGTTACATTAGGATTAAAGACAAGTTCTGTTTAGAAATAACTCAAAGAACAGCTTTTATATTTTATTTTCACATTGAAAATCAGTCAGATTTGCTTCAGCCTCAAAAAGTGTGTTTATATAAAATTATATGAGCTCTGGCAATGAGCTGTACCTTTTTTTCTAAATAGGAAATGGGCTAAGTACATTCCAAACTTCTCCTATGTAGCACAGATATAATTTTCTGTCCATTGGCACCAAAGGGAAATCACATTTCCTCTTGGGAGACAGAAATTCCATATCTGAACATAGAGTAAGTTAAGAAAAAATGATCCCTGTGTATTACTATGGTGATTCTGAGATCTAGGATTACTAATATACCAGTCATAAACAAAGCAAATTCCTGGAAACAACTGTCAGGTTATTGACACTAACAATCCTTCCCTAACAACCCTACAATTTTAGTATGAAAAGAATTAAAAGTAATGACTAAGCTTTACAAATGGAAAATAATAAGAAACTAAGGGAATAATTCAAACCAATAATAAAAAAGATCCTAAATTTGAAATCACTGTAATTGAAGAAAATAAATGTGCTTTATCCCAACTCTGAATTTAAATATTCTGGGCAAAAGAGCATCAGGTTTCTGGATAAAGATGTAGCCCTTCTCATGCTCTTCAGTTTTCTGCAATTTTATTTTCTTCTTCCCATGTTTATTCAAAGTATTTAATAGACTCTTCCATTTCAGCTACAAGATTTGTGATTCAAAGATTTACTAAGGTACTCTGCACTCTTTCTATACAGAAACACCTATTAATTATTACAACTGATTTACACAGGATTAACATATTGGTGTTAACATTGTTAAACATCATGCTTATTGCACATCAACTCTCCATAAAGAATCTGAACTTCACAATAATTTACCAAACACTTTACTTAAATTACTAATCAAATAACTGAAAAATGGACTGAGTCCAACAAAAATGGGTATAAAGAAAAAAAACCCTTCAGAACAGTTCATATACACACCTATTTTAAAATCTTTGCTAGCTGGCCCCTTTCTCAAAGTTTTAGCCTGAAAAAAAGTAAAATCTACACAAAATTTAATTGCAATCATACAAGGGTAACATTAGGTCAAATACAACAAATACTTTGATGCAATTTTACATTTATTAAACTACAGTTCAAAGTATAAATTTATGCATTCTAAATACACTGAATGTATCTAATGAAGCCATACTGTTCTTCCACTAACATTTGATATATCTGTGTGAAAGACAACTTTATAAGACTTTTAAACACAAATCTTTAGTATTAAAACTGTGTGCTTGTATGTAAATGTTTTAATAGGGAACCTAATTAATGGGCTTCCATCTCCACTAAGTCATCCATTTTGTTGCACATTTTATTTTAAATGCTTGAAGGGCAGGACAGACTGGTAGGTTTAAATCTGGAGATATTACCTAAATCTCTCATTACTTCCTATGAATTATATATAAAAGCTGATTTTTTTCTGGTCCCAAATAGCTATTGCTAACAGCTTTTGTTTTCAAGAGAATTAACAGAATAGGATTGTTTGAATTTTTTTTTTTTTTTTTTGCTTACTGGAATGTTGACCAGACAAGCTTAACCTACAACTTCAGACCTAAAGAAGTGTTAATGTGGAGAAAAATGGTGGATAAGAGGCAAGCCTAGATTGCAGCTCCCTCTTGGACAGACCAAGCAGCATGTGGAAACTCACATGATGAACTTTTGCTCCAGAACTCCTGCAGGAATATGCCAGGAAAGCCTAGAGAATCCACAGATCCTCTGAAGGAAGCAGACTGCTCCTGCAGAACCTAGGAGACAACCTAAATACTGTGAGCACTCAAGCTAAGTGGGAAAGGGGGATTATCTGCCCCCAAACACATCTTCACTGGGGAACCTGAAGGTCTGGATCACAGGAGAAGGATTTGACCTTACCTGGAACTGAGTCAATTTAGAGAGCCAAGCAAAATACAGGGATAGAGAAAGTGGCGGGAAAAGCCCTGTGGGCTCTCTGGGTCCCCAGGGAAACGATTTCTGATTTGTCTCACAAAGGTCCTGGGGAGGGCTGCTGTAGGTACTAGAAAAAGACCACAGTGAGAAGGAAAATTCCAGCTGAACTCTGTAAGAACTCCAACTGAATGCAAAGTCTCCTGGCCAGAACTCAGGGGAGGGTGTGAATCCTGTGTGCTGACAGGTGGGGAGGCCAGAAAGCCCTGGTTGCTTTCTCAGCTGGGAGGCTGGTAGCCAGGGGGAATTTCTCAGCTTTGTTCTATCACTGCCTATAAACAGACTTGGTGCTATTGTGGGTGGGAGCATGGTGGGAGTGAGATGGACCTTTTGGATTTCCCTTTTGGATTTCCTGGAAGCTAGGGGAGGCCTGTAACTGCCAACTTTCCCTTACTTCCCTGACAACCTGCATAACAAAGCAGAGACTGCCATAATCCTACTGGGAACATATCTCCATTAACCTTGAACCATACTCCCATGCCCCACAGCAGCTGCAGCAAGCCCCACCCAAGGGGAGTCTGAGCTCAGACATGCCTAACCCTCCTTGCACCTGATGGACCTTCCCTAGCCACCCTGGTAGCTGAAGACAAAGGGCATATTCTCTTGGGAGTTGTAGGGCCCCACCCAACACCTAATCCTCCGTATGCTACCATAGCCAATGCTCTCTTGAAAGTGCCATCTCATGGCAGGAGGCCAAACAGCAAAAAAAAATAGTGCATTAAACAACCAAAATTAAGGACTCTCACAAAGTCCATTTCACTCCTCTGCCACCTCCACCAGAGCAGGTGCTGGTATCCACAGCTGAGAGACCTGCAGATAGTTCACATCACAGGATTCTGTGCAGACAATCCCCAGTACCAGCCAGAGCCTGGCAGCTCTCCTGGGTGGCTAGATCCAGAAGAGAAATAACAATCACTGCAGCTCAGTTCTCAGGAAAATGAGAAAAAGGGGGAGAGTAATACATCAAGGGAATACCCCGTGGGACAAAAGAATCTGAACAGGAGCCTTGAGATCCAGATCTTCCCTCTAACAAAGCCTACCCAAATGAGAAGGAACCAGAAAAACAATTCTGGTAATATGAAAAAACAAGGTTCTTTCACACCCCGAAAAAAATCACACTAGCTCACCAGCAATGGATCCAAACAAAGAAGAAACCCCTGATTTACCTGAAAAAAAAAAAAAAAAAGTAGAAGGTTGATTATTAAGCTAATCAAGGAGGCACCAGAGAAATGTGAAGTCCAATTTGAAGAAATCCAAAAAACGATACAAGAAATGAGAAGAGAAATCATCAGTGAAGTAGATAGCATAGATAAACAACCACAACTTCAGGAAACAAAGAACACACTTAGAGAATGCAAAATGCACTGGAAAATCTCAGCAATAGAAATGAACAAGCAGAAGAAAGAACTTCAGAGCTTGAAGAATTAACCCAATCTGACAAAGAAAAACGAATTTTAAAAAATGAACAAAGCCTCCA
The DNA here is from genome assembly GCF_043159975.1 of Macaca nemestrina. Classification (NCBI taxonomy): domain Eukaryota; kingdom Metazoa; phylum Chordata; class Mammalia; order Primates; family Cercopithecidae; genus Macaca; species Macaca nemestrina. The sequence goes on from NC_092138.1 coordinate 35,773,125, forward strand.
AGAAGTCTGGGATTATGTTAAATGACCAAACCTAAGAATAATTGATGTTCCTGAGGAAGAAGAGAAATCTAAAAGCTTGAAAGACATATTTAGGGGAATAATTAAGAAAAACTTCCCTGGCCTTGGTGGAGACCTAGACATCCAAATACAAGAAACTCAAAGAACACCTGGGAAATTCATCACAAAGAAATCATCACCTAGACACACTGTCACCAGGTTATCTAAAGTCAAGACAAAGGATGTAATCTTAACAGCTGTGAGGCAAAAGCACCAGGTAACCTATAAAGGAAAACCTATCAGATTAACAGCAGATTTTTCGGTAGGAACTAGAAGCTAGAAGGGATTAGGGCCCTATCTTCAGCCTCCTTAAACAAAACAATTATCAGCCAAGTATTCTGTATCCAGCAAAAAACTAAGCTTCACAAATGAAGGAAAGGTACAGTCTTTTTCAGACAAACAAATGCTGAGAGAATTTGCCACTACCAAGCCAGCACTACAAGAACTGGTAAAAGGAGCTCTAAATCTTGAAACAAATCCTGGAAACACATCAAAACAGAACCTCTTTAAAGCATAAATCTCACAACATCTGTAAAACAAAACTACGAAAAAAAAAAAAAAAAAAAAAAAAAAGGTAGGCCAGGAGTGGTGGCTCAAACCTGAATCCCAGCACTTTGGGAGGCCAAGGCAGGTGGATCACAAGGTCAGGAGATCAAGACCATCCTGACTAACATGGTGAAACCCCATCTCTACTAAAAATACCAAAAATTAGCTGAATGTGGTGGCTGGCGCCTGTAGTCCCAGCTACTTGGGAGGCTGAGGCAGGAGAATGGCATGAACCCAGGAGGTGGAGCTTGCAGTGAGCCAAGATTGCGCCACTGCACTCCAGCCTGGGCGATAGAGTGAGACTCCGTCTCAAAAACAAACAAACAAACAAACAAACAAACAAACAAAAAACAAGGTATACAGGCAACAAATAGCACAATGAATAGAATAGTACTTTAAATCTCAATACTGACATTGAATGTAAATGGCCTAAATGCTCCATTAAAAAGATACAGAATTGCACAATGAATACTAATTCACCAACAAATTATCTGCTGCCTTCAAGATACTCAACACAAAAGGACTCACATAAACATGGTAAAGAAATGGAAAAAAACATTCCATGCAAATGGACACCAAAAGCAAACAGGAGTAGCTATTCTTATATCAGATAAAACAAACTTTAAAGCAACAGCAAAAAAAGACAAAGAGATACATTATATAAAGATAAAAGGTCTTGTCCAACAGGAAAATATTACAATCCTAAATATATATGGAACTAACACTGGAGCTCCCAAATTTATAAAACAATTACTACTAGACCTAAGAAACAAGATAGAATGCAACACAATAATAGTGGGGGACTTCAATACTCCACTGATAGCACTAGACAAGTCATTGAGACAGAGAGACAACAAAGAAACAATGGATTTAAATGATAGCCTGGAATAAATGAACTTAACAGATATTTACAGAACATTCTACCCAACAACTGCAGAATATACATTCTATTCAACAGCATGTGAAACATTCACCAAGATAGACCATATGATGGTCCACAAAACAAGTCTCAGTAAATTTAAGAAAATCAAAATTATATCAAGTACTCTTACAGACCACAGAGGAATAAAACTGAAAATCAACTCCAAAAGGAACTTTCAAAACTATGCAAACACATGAAAATTAAATAACCTACTCCTGAATTATCATTGGTCATCAATGAAATTAAGATGAAAATTTAAAAAATTCTTTGACCTGAAAGATAATAGTGACACAACCTATCAAAACCTCTGGGATACAGTAAAGGCAGTGCTCAGAGGAAAGTTCATAGCCTTAAATGCCTAACTCAAAAAGTCCAAAACTGCACAAACACACAATCTAAGGCCACACCTCAAGGAACTAGAGAAACAAGAATAAACAAAACCCAAACCCAGCAGAAAAAAGGAAATAACTAGATCAGAGCAGAACTAAATGAATATGAAACCAACATAATACAAAAGAATTATGAAACCAAGAGCTGGTTCTTTGAAAAGGTAAATAAAATTGATAAGCAACTAGCAAGATTAATCAAGAAAAGGAGACAGTCCAAGTAAGCTCAATTAGAAACAAAACAGGAGATATTACAACCAATATTACAGAAAAACAAAAGATCATTCAAGGCTACTATGAACACTTTTACCTGCATAAACTAGAAAATCTGGAGGAGATGGATAAATTCCTGGAAATGCACAACCCTCTTTACTTAAATCAGGAAAAATTAGAAACCCTGAACAGACCAATAACAAGCAGTGAGACTGAAACGGTAATAAAAAAAAAAAAAAATCCAGGACCAGATGGATTCACAGCTGAATTCTACCAGACATTCAAAGAATTGATACCAATCCTATTGACACTATTCCACAAGACAGAGAAAGAGGGAATCCTTCCTAAATCATTCTATCACCCTAATACCAAAACCAGGGAAGGGCATAACAAAAAAAGAAACCTACAGACCAAGATCCCTGATGAACATAGATGCAAAAATCCTTAACTAAACACTGGCTAACTGAATCCAACAGCATAGCAGAATAATCCACAATTATCAAGTGGGTTTCATATCAGGAATGCAGGGATGGTTTAACATACACAAGTCAATAAATGTGATACACCACACAAACAGAATTAAAAACAAAAATCACATGATCATCTCAATATATGCAGAAAAAGCTTTTGACAAAATCCAGCATCCTTTATGATTAAAACTCTCAGCAAAATTGGCATACAAGGGACATATCTTAATGTAATAAAAGCCATCTATGACAAACCCACAGCCAACATTATAGTGAATAGGGAAAAGTTGAAAGCATTCCCTCTGAGAACTGGAAGAAGAGAAGGATGCCCACTCTCACCACCTCTATCCAACACTGTACTGGAAGTCCCAGCCAGAGCAATCAGACAAGAGAAAGAAATAAAGGGCATCCAAATCAGTAAAAAGGAAGTAAAACTCTTGCTGCTTTACTGATGATAGGATTGTATACCTAGAAAACCCTAGACTCCTTCAAAAAGCTCCTAGAACTGATAAATGAATTCAGCAAAGTTCCAGGATTCAACATTAATGTACAAAAATCAGTAGCTCTGCTATACATCAACAGCAACCACTCTGAGAATCAAATCAAGAACTCAACCTCTTTCACAATAGCTGCAAAATAAAATAAAATACTCATGAATATACCTAACCAAGGATGTGAAAGACCTCTACAAGGAAAACTATAGAACACTGCTGAAAGAAATCACTGAATACACAAACAAATTGAAACACGTCCCATGTTCGTGAATGGGTAGAATCAACATTGTGAAAATGACCATACTGCCACAGGCAATCTACAAATTCAATGCAATTCCTGTCAAAATACTACCATCATGCTTCACAGAACTAGAAAAAAAAAAATCTTAAAATTCATATGGAACCAAAAAGAGCCCACATAGCCACAGCAAGACCAAGCAAAAAGAACAAATCTGGAGGCATCACATTACCTGATTTCAAACTATGCTATAAGGCCATAGTCACCAGCACAGTACTGGTATAAAAATAGGCATACAGACCAATGGAACAGAATAGAGAACCCACAAATAAACCCAAATATTTACAGCCAACTCATCTTCAACAAAGCAAACAAAAACATAAAGTAGGGAAAGGATACCCTATTCAACAAATGGTTCTGGGATAACTGGCAAGCCACATATAGGAGAAAGAAATTATCCTCATCTCTCACCTTATACAAAAATCAACTCAAGATGGATGAAGAACTTAAATCTAAGACCTGAAACTATAAAAATTCTAGAAGATAACAATTGGAAAAAACCCTTCTAGACACCTATAGGCTTAGGCAAAGATTTCATGACCAAGAACCCAAAAGTAAACGCAATATAAACAAAGATAAATAGGTGGGGCTTAATGAAACTAAAGAGCTTTGCACGACAAAAGCAACAGACAACAGAATAAGCAGAAAACCCACAGAGTGGGAGAAAATCTTCACAATCTATATATTCAACAAAGGACTATAAATAACTCAAATAAGCAAAGAAAAAACAATCCCATCAAAAAGTGGGCTAACAACATGAATAGATAATTCTCAAAAGGAGATATAGAAATGGCCAACAAACATATGACAAAAATGCTCAACATCACTAATGATAAGTGAAATGCAAATCAAAACCACACTGCAATACCACCTTACTCCTACTAAGGGAGGAGACCACCCTTATATTGTCTTATGCCCAATTTCTGTCTCCAAAGAAAGAAGCAAAAACTAAAAGGCAGAAATGGAACCCACAGGCAGACAGCCCAGCACCGCACCCTAGGCCTGGTAGTTAAAAATCAACCCCTGACCTAACTGTTTGTGTTGTCTGTAGATTTCAAATACTGTATGGAAAAGCATTGTGAAAATCCCTGTCCTGTTCTGTTCTGTTCTGTTCTGTTCTGATTATTGGTTCATGCAGCCCCAGTCACATACCCACTGCTTGCTCAATCGATCACGACCCTCTCATGCAGACCCCCTTAGAGTTGTAAGCCCTTAAAAGGGACAGGAATTCTCACTCGGGGAGCTCGGTTTTTGATGTGAGTCTGCCAATGCTCCCAGTTGAATAAAGCCCTTTCCTTCTACAGCTCAGTGTCTGAGAGGTTCTTGTCTGCGGCTTGTCCTGCTAAGCTACAAGAATGGTCATAATCAAAAAATTAAAAAATAATAGATGTTGGTGTGGATGTGTTGAAAAGGTAATACTTCTACATTGCTGGTGGGAGTGCAAACTAGTATGAACACTATGGAAAGCAGTGTGGAGATTCCTTGAAGAACTAAAAGTAGAACTACCATTTGATCCAGCAATCCCACTCTACCAAGTATCTGGGTAGATACTTGATATCTACCCAGAGCAAAAGAAGTCACTATACAAAAAATGATACTTGCATGTGCATATTTATAGCAGCACAATTTGCAGTTACAAAAATGTAGAACCAGCCCAAATGCCCATCAATCAATGAGTGGATAAAGAAACTGTGGTATATATATATGATGGAATACTACTCAGCCATAAAAAGGAAAGAGTTAATGGCATTTGCAGCAACCTGGTTGGGATTGGAGACTATTATTCTAAGTGAAATAACTCAGGAATGGAAAACCAAACATCATATGTTCTCATTCATAAGTGGGAGTTAAGCTATGAGGATGCAAAAGCATAAGAATAATACAATGGACTTTGGGGATTCAGAGGGAAAGGGTGAGAACAGGGTGAGGGATAAAAGACTACAAATTGGGTAGAGTGTATACTGTGATGGGTACACCAAAATCTCACAAATCACCACTAAAGAAATTATGCATGTAACCAAATACCACCTGTTCTTCAAAAACCTATGGAAACATAAAATTTTAAAAAAGTGTACATATATGTGATTTTAAAAAAGCAATAATGACTGTTTACGCTTCAGTGGAAATGCTGTCTTCTTGGCTCAGCTGAATGCATGAAGGCACAAAGAAGAATTTCTTCGTCATTGTGTCTGAAGTAATTCCTGCATCTTGCATCTCATACCAATTAATAATTCCCATGAAGCCTCCACAAATATCTAACATGTTCATCGTAAAACCAAAGTCTCTAACCATGCCAAACACACATCAAGCATCAGATAGAGCATGTGCATATACTTGAGATTCTTTGCAAGCACCTAAAACATGAAATTTTAACCCCAATCATTTGGATATCAAGTTTCTTAGCATATTCCAAAAAAATGCCTACAGTTATTCGGGGAAGTGCCAAACTTCATGCTACCCTCTTCACTACCAATATTATCTTTTGTTGCAAAATGTGGCAGGACCCTAAGAGAAGAGGAGATGATCAAGGCAGAGTTCATTTACATCATCATCTGCACACATGAAGCCTGAAGATTGTAAGAAGTATGTTGGTTATGTTGTTAGTGCTCACAAATCCAGTAATAGGTGAATCAAGTGAACTTAAGGAAAAACAGTCTTGGCATTTGGGTGATTACATACAGTTTTCTTCAATTCAATTTTATTGCTTCATGTCATAATATTTGCTCCAAATTCTGCTGCATACTTTATTTGAGACACTTGCTTGCAAGGACTTACATAAATGTTTTCTGCGGATACACATGACTCTTTTACTAAAGTCATTTCATTTTTATCGGAACAAGCAAATCCAGTGCCAAGAGCTGTTAAAATCTCAAGTACAGCTGGAGTAGAGTTGCACTTCACTGTGTAGAATGGCTTTATCTGAGCCACTACATTCTGCCATTGACTGTGTTTCTTCACAGTCTTTCCAAGATCTCCCACAAAAAGATTTTTGCCTTGTTCGAGAATGTTCAACAAACATAGTTATCAATAACATTTATAAGGTTTGTTCCTTCATCCAACAGACCAATGAAATAGTTTGCATCATCAATAAATCCTGTCATCTCAGCTGAATTTTCACAAAACTAAAAGTCATAAACCAGGAAAAGTAAGGAATGGGTCACCAAGCCTATGTCTTGGTTCTTAGAATATGCAACAAAATGGACAAGTTGAGAGATGGAATCCCCCATCATCAGCTGGGTTCCCAAGGTGGCTCAGTGTCTGAAGTTGAACTGCTGTCTACACAGCAATTCTCCTAGGCCCTCTGGGTAGGTGTACACTTGGACAGAAAGTTTGCCATGAGATAATGGCTCAAAGATTTGGGTAAAGCATATTCTCTTTTTTCATGATATTTTTAAGGAGAGATGTGGTTACCTTCAGCAGAAATATCCAAGGTGGCCTGGGCCACAGGCTGTGGGAACAACGTGGAGGTAAAAACATGCAACAGTGTGAGAATGGATGAGAAGAGGCAGAGATGGCAATGGCAGGAGGAAAAAAGGAAACACTGCTGCTGGCCAGAGAAGAGCCAGAGATTGTAGTTCTCATTGGTATTTTGATAGGGATTGAACTGAATATGTAGATTGCATTGGATAGTATAACAATATTAATTCTTTTTTTTTTTTTTTTTTTTTTTTTGAGACGGAGTCTCGCTCTGTCACTCAGGCTGGAGTGCAGTGGCTGGATCTCAGCTCACTGCAAGCTCCGCCTCCCGGGTTCACGCCATTCTCCTGCCTCAGCCTCTGGAGTAGCTGGGACTACAGGCGCCTGCCACCTCGCCTGGCTAAGTTTTTGTATTTTTTTTTTAGTAGAGACGGGGTTTCACTGTGTTAGCCAGGATGGTCTCGATCTCCTGACCTCGTGATCCGCCCGTCTCGGCCTCCCAAAGTGCTGGGATTACAGGCTTGAGCCACCGCGCCCGGCCAACAATATTAATTCTTTTGATCTATGAGCACGGAATATATTTTCATTTGTTATGTCCTCTTGAATTGTTTTCATTAGTGTTTTACAGGTTCCATTGTATAATCTTTACTTCTTTGGTTAAATTTATTCTTAAGTGTTTTATTTATTTATTTATTTATTTGGTAGCTATTGCAAATGGGATTGCTTTCTTGGTTTCTTTTTCAACTTGTTCACTGTTGGTATATATAAATGCTATTGTTTTATGTATGTTGATTTTCTATCCTGCAACTCTACTTAATTTGTTTATCAGTTCTAATAGTTTTTTTGGTGGAGTCTGTAGGTTTTTCCAAATGTAAGATCATGTCATCTGCAAACAAGGATAATTTAACTTGTTACTTTCCAATTTGAATGCTCTTCATTTTCTTCTCTTGCCTAATTGCTCTGACTAGGACTTCAAGTACTATGTTGAATAAAAGTGGTGAAAGTGGGCATCCTTGTCTTGTCCCAGATCTTAGAAGAAAGACTTTCAATTTTCCCTCATTAAGCATGATATTAGCTGTGGGCTTGCCATACATGGTCTTTATTTTTTTGAGGTATGTTCCTTTTATAGCCAGTTTGTTGAGGGTTTTTATCATGAAGAGATGGTGAATTTATCAAATGCTTTTTCAGCATCTATTGAAATATATTATTTTGACCTTCATTCTGTTAATGTGATGTGTCACATCTATTGATTTGTATATATTGAACCATCCTTGCATACTGGGATGAATAATGGTGAATGATGTTTTTAATGTGTTGTTGAATTCAGTTTGCTGGTATTTTCTTGAGTATTTTTAGATCTATGTTCACCAGAGACACTAGCTTGTAGTTACCATTTTTTTGTTGTTGTGTCCTTGTCTGGTTTTGGTATCAGGGAAATACTGGCCTTGTAGAATGAGTTTAGCAGTATTCCTTCCTCTGCTAATTTTTGGAATCATTCAAATTGGGTCTGTATTAGTTTTTCTTTAAATGTTTGGTAAAATTCAGCAGTGAAGCCACCGGGTTCCAGGCTTCTATTTGATGGCAGACTCTTTACTACTGCTTCGATCTCATTACTCATTATTGGTCTGTTCATGTTTTCTATTTCTTCATGGTTCAATCTTGGTAGGTCATGTTTCCAGAAATCTATCCATTTCTTCTAGGTTTTTCAATTTGTTAGGATGTGGTTCTTCCTAATAGTCTCTAATTATCCTTTGTATTTATGTAGTATCAGTTGTAATGCCTCCCTTTTCATACCTGATTTTATGTATTTGGGTCTTCTCTTTTTTTTAATTTTTATTTTATTTATTTATTTTTTCTTATTCCAGCTAGATTGATATTATCTTTTTTAAAAAACCAGACTTTTGGCTGGTCACAGTGGCTCATGCCTGTAATCCCAGCAGTTTGGGAGGCCAAGGCAGGCAGATGACAAGATCCAGAGATGAAAACCAACCTGGCCAATATAGTGAAACCTTGCTCTACTAAAAATATAAAAATTAGCTGGACATGGTGGCATGTGCCTGTAGTCCCAGCTACTCAGAGGCTGAGGCAGGAGAATCACTTGAAACTGGAAGGCAGAGGTTTCAGTGAGTGGAGATCGTGACACTGCACTCCAGCCTGGTGACAGAGCGAGACTCCATCTCAAAAAGAAAAAAAAAAAAGCAAACTTTCATTCTGTTGATTCTTAACTGCTTTTTTAGTCTCATTTTCATTTATATCTGCTCTAATCATTATTTCTTTTTTTTTTTCCCACTTATTTTGAGTTTGGTTTGCTCTGGCTTTCTTAGCTCCTTTATGTATTTTGTTAGGTTTTTATCTGAAGTCTTTTTTTTTAAATGTAGGTGTGCATTGCTAAAAACTTCCCTCTTAATACTGCTTTTGCTGTATCCCATAGATTTTGATATTTTGTGTTTCCATTTTCATTTGTCTGAAGACATTTTCCAACTTTTTTCTTAATTTCTCATTGATCAACAGGTCAATGAAGAACATGATATTTAATTTTTGAGGAGCATGTTATTTAATTTTCATGTATTTGTGCTGTTTCCAAAGTTTCTCTTCTAACTGATTTTTAGCTTTATTCCATTGTGGTCAGAAGATATATTTGATATGATTTTGACTATTTTGATATTGCTGATCCTTACATAGTGGCCTAAGATATGATCTATACTGAAGAATGTTCCATGTGCTGATGAAAAGAATGTGTATTCTGCAGCAGCTGAATGATATATTCTGTAAATGTCAGGACAATGTGGTCTGGAGTGTAGTTTAACTCCAATGTTTCTTTGTTGATTTTCTCTCTGTCTGGATGATGGGTTAATTACTGAAAGAGGATGTTGAAGTCCCCTACTACTATTGTATTGCAGTTTATCTCTCTTTAGATTAATATTTACTTTATATATTTGGATGTTTTGGTGTTAGGTGCATATGTTTACAATTGTTATATCCCCTTGCTGAATTGACCTCTTTATCATTATATGGTGACCTTCATTGTCATTTCTTTTTCTGTTTTTGACTTGACATACGTCTGTTTTTGTACTGAAGGATTAATTATTTATTCCAGTCTCTGCTATCTGGCTTGGTTTGGCCTTTCTTGAGGATACCTGCTTAGAGGTTCTGAGAAGTTTGCCTATTGAGTTCCTTTAGCCCTAAATCACTGCCACCTTATCAAAACTAGATGGTACTCTAAGCCCAGATTTGCCACAGTTCTTAGAAGTGCTCAAAGTGCTGCCTTTCCTGGATGAGGGGAGTCCCAAAAAGAATACTTCAGCTGTGTTAGAAGGCTGGCTAGGGATTTGTGCCCAGAGGACCTGTGAAGTGCACCTCCTACAGCACAGTACTGCTGAACTTCATCTCTAATTTGGCATCTCCTTTGTCTAAGTTGGAGAGCTGCTCCTGTGTTTCATGTGCTGGGATTGTTAGTCCCATCTTCACTGTCTGTCTCTAGCTGCCCTTAGGGGTTTCTCTCCTTACAATCACTCATGATGTTTCCTGTAAGTTGAGGCAGGAATGGCTTTCCTGTAAAGAAGCCCAAGATGATGGGGAGGCTGACTATCCACTTTGATCTTACTTTTTCTAGTGGAAACCATGAGTCTGGGGGGACTTTTCCTCATGATGCTTGGCAGCTTGGGATAGGGCAGTCATGGATTCCATTTCTTATTGTCTGATCAAAGTTCCTCATTCCTCTGAGCCCCCAGGGGGCATCATCCCCTCAGTTTGGAGTTCTAGAATATTTCTGGTGACAATCTTGGCACCAAATCAATTATTTGTGGTTTTCTGCAGGGAAGAATGAAGCCAGATTGATTCTACTCCACCATTTTGGTCATGTCACTCACCTACCCATCTGTTCTTGAATGCTACCTACTTTATCCATTGGATTCATTAGCATATTAATCATAGTTGTTTTAAATTCTGGATCTGATAATCCCAATATCCCTGGCTGCTACGGTTTCAATGTCTGTGTTCCCCCAAACTTCATCTTAAAAATTAACCTCCAATGTAATAGTATAAAGATGTGGGGCCTTTAGGAGGGGATTAGATCATAACGGCTCCTCTCCTGTGAATGGGATTAGGCCTTTAAAAAAGATGCTTCACACAGCATTCATCCTGTCTATCATTCCATCTTCTGCCATGTGAGGGTGCAGCAATAAGGAACCATCTTGGAAGCAGAGACCAGGCTCTCACCAGAGCTTGAACCTGCTAGCATCTTAATCTTGGACTTCCCAGCCTATAGAACTGTGAGAAATAAGTTTCTGTATATTATAAATTAGCCAGCCTAAGGTATTTTGTTATAGCAGCAGGAATAGACTGTGGCACTGCCATACCTGGCTCTAGTTCTGATGCTTACTCTTTCTCTTCAGACTGTGTTTTTTGCTTTTTAGTGTGTCTTGTAATTTTTTTTTTTTTTTTTTTTGATAGCTGGACATGTTGTACTGGGTAAAGGAACTGTTGTAAACAGGCCTTCATTAATGTGTTGGCAAAGTGTGTTTGTGGAAGGTGTGTTCTGTAGTCCCATGACTAGGTCTCGTGCCTGTGGACTGAATATCATATGTGCTTCCCAATTTTCCACCCCTTAGGTAGAACAGAATGACTAGTGTGAGCTGGAATTGGGTAATTCCCTTCCTCCAGGTCAGTTAGACTGTCATAATACACCAGGAGATTACGCTTAAGTTAAATAGTTTCTCCTGACAAAGGAGAGCTTATTAGGCTGTCCTTGAAGTAGAGGAAGGTGGTATTACTGCTAAATAAACAATTATTTTTAGTTCTTTTTTTTTTTTTTTTTTTTTTGAGACGGAGTCTCGCTCTGTCACCCAGGCTGGAGGGCAGTGGCGTAATCTCAGCTCACTGCAACCTCCACCTCCTGGGTTCAAGCAATTCTTCTGCCTCAGGCTCCCAAGTAGCTGGGACTACAGGTGCGCACTGCCATGCCCGGCTAATTTTTGTATTTTTAGTACAGACAGGGTTTCATCATATTGGTCAGGCTGGTTTTGAACTCCTGACCTCGTGATCCACCTGCCTTGCCCTTACAAAGTGCTGGGATTACAGGCGTGAGGCACCTGTAGTTCTTATAGGTGGGGATTGAAGTTTTTCAATTGTTTTGTTCTATTTTGTAAATAAAATGACAAAAGACCAATGAGTGCCTGGTTAGAGATAAGTATAATGTGCTATCTCTTTAAAAAGGTTTCCTTCTATTATGGAATTTTGGAAAAATGTTAAAAACCTTTTGAAGACTTTCTCATTACAGAATCTTCCATGGTAGTGTCCAAGCTAGTCATCCGGTTGTTGTGCTCCCTAAAACATGGGATTATTTAACACTATATACAAAAATGTTTGTCAATATTATTACTCTTAGCTCCAAAACAGAAAAAAATGACTGCCCCCGCTACCACCTGCAATTTGTCGAGTCCTATTATATGCCAAATATTAGTCTAATCTTGGAAGATAGCTAGTATTATACTCAAATCACAGTAAAGGAAACTGAGGCACAGAGGGGTTACGTAACTTGCTCAATGCCTTAGAGCTAGATTAGCAGGAAGCTAGAATTCTGTTCCAAATCCTTCTGGGCTTCTTGTCACTATACCTTTTCTATTTCTAGAGCTCTGGCCATTTTCAGGGGTCTGTTAACATTGTGAATACTTCTGTGTAATTTTCTGTTTATTATTATTTTTTCATTCAGCTAAGAAATTTACATTTCAAGATCTCTTCATTTGAAGTCTTCAGAATTAGTGTTTTTTATACCTATATAAAACCTCTCTCATTGCTCCATTTAAATATACTTTCATGTGTAAGACTTCATAGGGGTAAAGAAGGCAGTCACAAATGCAAGGATCAGGAAAATGTCACCTATAGGATCCTCCATCAATTTTTCTACCTACCAAGGCTTCTGTGAGACTGGACATATAGGCTATCTTTGAAATAGAGGAAGAGTTTGGGAACCACTATTACAAGTCAATCACTGTGAGACTGCACTGGGAACATGAGTTAGGACTATTAAAGATGGCTGAGTTTACCCAAACAGTGGACTTGGGGGAAAAAAAACAAAAACAAAACAAAACAAAACAAAAAAACTACACCAAACTATTACCTCATAAGAAATAACCACTTGCTTTCAGACAATGTAGTTACCATTCCCCTGAAACACTAGAGGAAGATGGATTTAAAAACTTTCCAAGAGATAAGAAAATATAACTGTCATTGGTCCACTGTGAAATAAGATGAAAATCAGATAATTAATCTAGTGTCCAGAAGAACCTGCCTGATCTTGAGAAGACAGAAATGTACCCAAAAATGTATCCTCAGGGAGGGCCAACCTTCCTCTTAAAAAAACAAAGAAATGGTAATTCCACAAGAACCTAAAACTCCAAAGAATTATAGAAACTTCACTTCCTCATGCATAAAATCTAAATAAGTTGACACATTTTTCTAGAGTTAATGAATATTTAAATGGATATATGGTATTAGTTATAATCATATTTTTATGTCAGACATTATTCTTTACATTTGAACTAGCTTTTTGTATCTCATTATTTCAGCTAGAGAAATAGAAATCTGTGTCCACCTAATTGAGACAAGCTGGTTCTCTACAGGAAGGTGCAAATTAGCTTAGAAGTCACAGACTGGCGGGGCATGGTGGCTCACGCCTGTAATCCCAGCACTTTGGGAGGCCAAGGCAGGCAGATCACTTGAGGTCAGGAGTCCGAGACCAGCCTGGCTAACATGGTGAAACCCTGTCTCTACTAAAAATACAAAAATTAGGTGGGTGTGGTGGCACATGCCTGTAACCCTAACTATTAGGGAGGCTAAGGCAGGAAAATTGCTTGAACCCGGGGGACAGAGCTTGCAATAAGCCGAGATCTTGCCACTACACTCCAGGCTGGGTGACAGAGAGATTTCGTCTCAAAAAAAAAAAAAAAAAAAGAAAAAGAAAAAAAAAGAAGTCACAGATTATCAATTAACTGTGACATGGTGGGGAAAAGGTATTGGACACTGGGAAGACAGCAGCATGCCTAAAATTTTAAAACCAAGAGAGCCCTTTTTGGATGCCGCCTCAATTTAAAAGGGATTTATTATCCAAACTTAGTATCAGAATAACCATTTTCCCTCTCTTGTTTTTAGTAACAGTTGTATTAGGGTATAATTAATATAGCATAAAATTATCCTTTTAAAGAGTACAATTCAGTGGTTTTTAGTGTTCACAGAGTTTTGCATCCATCACCACTGTCTAATTCCTGAAAATTTTCATCATCTCAAAAGAAACCTATACTTATGAGCAGTCATTCCCCATTCTCACCTCCCCTCAGACACTGGTAACCACTAACATACTTTCTGTTGGTCCCAATTTCCCTCTTCTAGACATTTTTTAATAAGTCAAATAATACAATGTGTGCCTTTTTGTATCTGGTTTGGAACTATTTCTTTTTTGCATTCATCTTCTAGACAAAGCTTTACAAGATGTTCCTGTCGTGCCCAGGAATTTTGTACTCTCTGTTTTTTATAAATTTCTACACCCTGTGCTTGAATCATCCATGTCAACTCTGAGTCCTCCCAGCCTTTCTCTGTGGGCTGTATTGCTGAATTTCCAGTCTGGGCCCAACATAACTGATCTGACCCCACAGAGAAAAATCCCAATCAGATCGCAGTTCCACCAGTTCTGCTCAGAAAGGTCATGAGAAGGCATCTATCTGCTACTTCCTGTGGTTTTCCAAGGCATATATTAATAAATATATTACTTATATTTACTCCAAATAAAATTCCAAATAAAAATTATTTGGAATTACAGTTGCTAAAGAAAGCTCTATGCGGCAGATTACATTATTTTGGAGGGCAGTTTTTGAAACAGATCCTTACAGTTTGATTGATGGGTTTAACACTATTATATACACATTCCTGCTTTGCCAAATGAGTAAAACATTCCACAAGGGTTATTTATAATATCAGATAACTAATAAACTAAACTGACAAAACTAAAAAGTAAAAGAAATTATAAAAATCAATTGAAAATCATCCATCCAATTACTTGTAGTTAACCATTCTCACCTTTAGAAATGACTTTTTAATTTTCTGCTATTTATATTATCATTTTCTTCAACTACCTCAAGTATTATTTAAGGAATATGTTTATTCCTTTTTAATCCAACACACTAGATTTTATTTTGTTTCTATTTTAAAATTATGATGGCATAAAAGCAAATTTTTAAAGAAAAAAATTCATCTATAATCCTCATACTGCTAGAAAAATTGTTGCTATTTCCCTGTTCATTTTTTTCTTTGATTTCCAGAAAACTTTTATAATTAATCGCCTTAAATGCCTCGATAATACATTCTCTTCTATATTTTTGTAGAAAAATGTGGGGAACCCCTGCCCATCTAATTTCTTTTATATACCAGCTAGAAAAGATATATTTGCTGTTTCTAAGTTTCTTATAAGTTTGTGCCTGCAAACACTGGAATCAGATAAATTCTATGTTACAAATTTACTATAATTTTAAAAGTTTATTTCCATGCGGACCTTCCCATAGAATTTCTCCCAAGCATGCCAGCTGGCTTCATTAGAGCATGCAAGCAAGAGGGCAAGAGAGCATGAGCCAAAGAGAATATGCTCCCTTTCTGCTTTTCTACATACACCTTTTTGTTATAACTATAACACAGCTTACATTCATTTTTGTGTTGTTCTTGTTCCATTTAACCCAATTAATTTATCCCATATACTACAGAATGACTTTTAAAGTTTCACAACAGATTATTCTATATTTTACATAATATTTTACTTACAAATTCTCCAACTATTGTGTGATATGGTGGTTTCAAATTTTTCTGAAGCATAATTTGGGTAAGGAGCATGCTGAGTCTACCTGGGGGAAGAAATGAAGGAGACTTTGGGCCTGAGCAGGGCCCCAGACACTGTTTTTAAAACTCCATCAAATAAAGGAAGACTAAGGCTAAGTTTAGAGCCTGGAGGTAGTAGGACAGAAGGTCCTGGCCAGGACCTCTTGCAGATGTTAGAAGTGAGAGATTTGAGATCCTCCTCGGCTCCTGGCACTGAATTAGAGGAGAGTGCTCACAAGATCACTCCTCTTCTGTCATCCACTTCCCAAAGAACTTCCTGTTGACTCCTCCCTAGGAGCAGCCACAAACTTGGGTTAACCAGATAGCTGCTTAATGGTTACATCATGTACAGGTCATTCTTCCTGAGGATTGGTGGAAGAGATGGCTCATCTGCAGGGAGCAAGCTCTCTCCACTGGGAAAGGAGCACCATGGCCCTTAGGGCAGTCGTTGGATTCAGTAGCACTGGCAGGAGCAGAGCTGGTGACTGTCGTTATTTTCTGAAGCCAATGTAGCCCTTCTCCAACTCTGCTTGAGTTCAGCTCTTCCTCCTGGTTCCCTGATATAGCGCAGGGCCCACTATCTACCCCATCAGCCAAATCTCATGCCTGGATGTCTGTGTGACACTGTCAGCTTCCTCAGCTCCTCAAATCCATTACGATGGAAAAAAAAAAAGGTCTTGATGCTTCTGACCAAGTATTTTGTACTTACTTTATAGAGGAACACTTCTGTAAACAGACAATCTACTCCATGACCACATATTGTCAAAGGGTCAAAGGAATTAGTGAATAAGTGGATGAATAAATAAAGGCTTTTCTGTGTGTAGAAAATGGAAAGCTATAGTTCTAGACTCTTTAGTACTAGACTCTTCCATTTAGATTAAGCTTCAATTAAAACAATTCTGACCAGTTTACTGTGGATTGTTTGCATCTGGCACATAGGAAGAGTTTAATAGAACTAGTCTGGTTTTCACACTATGTTCACAATCACCAGCAACTTTCTTTCTTTTTTTTTTTTTTTTTTTGTTCTGGCCAAAGACAATTATTCAAATTGGCAGAACTGCTTTTTTGCCATGTTTAAAATCATAATATTTAAAAAATATTCTGATCTGGTTTCTTTAACAAATAAATAACAAACAGAAAAGGCGAGGAAGGTCAATCTTTAGAGAACGAAAGAGACTTTAAAGACATAACCAAATGCAGAAGAGGCTTTTGTTTGGATCCTGATGTAAACAAATAGAAGGTTAAAAAATATGTGAGAGAGACAAGAAAATCTGAACTCTGATAGGAAATTTTATAACATTAAAGAATTAATGAGGCCAGGCACAGTGGCTCATGCTTGTAATCTCAACACCTTGCACAAAGCCAAGGCAGGAGGATAGCTTAAGCCCTGGAGTTTGAGACCAGTCTGGGCAACATAACAAGACTCTGTCTCTACAAAAATTAAAACAATTAGCCAGGCATGGTGGCATGTGCCTGTAGTCCCAGACACTCTGGAGGATGAGGTAGGAGGATTGCTTGAGCCCAGGATTTGACATTGAGCTATAATCACACCACCACACTCCAGCCTGGGTGACAGGGCAAGACCCTATCTCTAAAAAAAAATTTTTTTAATTAAAATAAAGAATCAGTGTAATTTTTAAGGTGTGATAATGGAGTTTTTCTATTTTAAAAAAGAGAGTCCTTATCTTTTATGGAAACATAATAAATTATTGACAGATCGTTTGAGATAATGTCTGGGATTTGCTTCAAATGATCCAGAGGGGTGGTGAGAGTGGGTGGGTAGAAAATGGACTAAATAAGACTGGCTCATGTGGCTGGTAGGCTGGCCATGACCTCTCTTGTCCCACTTCACCTCGAGGCGCTGACTCTCCCCACCTCCTGGCTACACCTTGTATCCTTTCAACTTCAGCTCCTGCTGGTAACTACCTCAGTTACTAATTCAGGAGCAGCAGGAACTTGGAGGCAGATGTCCCATCTCTTCCATAATTACATCTGACAGCTCAGGTTACTCTCTGCAGCAAGAAATAATACTCTCCATGCATCTGACTGGCTTAATTTAGCTCAATGTCATTCAAACTTTTCTCATGGGTAGAAACCTGTTCTCAAAATAAAATCATACATAAAATATCTATATATGAACATATGAAAGTTGAGCCACTTTGATGGGCACTGCTCAGCCCTCTCCAGGCCTGTGCCTTTGCCTCAGTGCTCAAGGGTTCTGCAGAAGAGAATGTGAAAACCACACATCTGTGTGCTGGTTCATGTCCGAGAAAGTGCATGTTCTAAGATCAGCCAGGAGGGATGATAGATGTGGGGCTATACCAAAGAAGGGCTCCTCCTTGGAGTGTGGCTGGACTGAGCATGATGAGAAATGAGGCAGGAGAAGATACAGTCAAGGGTCTGTAGTCTGGCTTTGGGCACAGCTTCTGCGCCAGTCTATGGTCATGTTTTTCCTCCAGGTCTGCTATTGTGGAGCCAGCCTTGGGCAACTTCATCCTCACTGTGAGACCCGCCCTACTCTTGCCCACTATGGTAGTTTGCCCATCCTACATTGATATGCAAAGGCATTTTCCATTCAGGCTGCCCCCACTCGCAATCACTTTCATTTTTCCCTGTACATGAGGATTTATTGTGTCACTGATTTACCAATGAGTCCAACCCCAGCATATGTCATGCTTTACAGAAAGTCTATGAGTTTTCTTATTTCTAAGAACTGGATAAATATTGGTCAGGTTTAGGACAGCTTACCATGTATAGGAGAATCATTTATTTGGGAACTTGTGATTTAGTAAGTGCTAAGCTACCTGGAGCAATTCATGATTTCCTTCTATTAGAAGCATACCTGGAATGTGCCTCCTAAGGCCCAAGATTCTTTGTCAAAAAATAGCTGAAGAAGAATGCTATAGATATGGATTTTAAGGACTTAACTTTCTGGATTCTTATTGGTATATTATGTTAATGAACATTTACAATTTTTCTCTTTGTCAACTTTAACATATATTCATCAGCTAACAAATTTAGCTGTAGTACTGGTGAGGCCAAAAACTTGATGCTCCTTATTAGCTGTTGTTGTAATTGTGGTTGTTGCTTTTTAAAATACTTTAAAGTTTTAGATTTACAGGAAATGTTATTGTTTTAACCTACACATGGTCCTTGTGTTAATGGCACGGGATCCTTTTTTGTTGTTGCTGTTATGGATGTAACTAAATATTCAATCCATTTAATGCCTAAAAATATCGATCTAAGACTTTAAAAACATCTTTTTTTGTTTTTAACGCCCCTTTTGTTTACCCTTCTTGGGTTACCTAACAGTAAGAAACCAGAGACGCTAAATTGCCTGATTGCTTAAAGCAGTGCTTGCCAAACTTCACTGAATAGCACACATAGCAAATTATAACGTGTGTACAGTCAGCTGGGATAAGCAGGAGAGGCATCTCCAATCTAAACTGACCTGAGGATTCTGGTTCAAGAAGACCTTGAGGGGATCATATGTCCTCATATCTATAACTCTTCCACACCACATGTGGTGGAAAGCCCTAGAATGCTGTCACTAGTAGATCACTAGGATGGTGGATGGAACAGGAAACAGTTCATGGTGACAGGTGGTCTAAACACACCATGCTACATGCTCTAGGGCAGCAGATGCTAGTGTTTGAGAGTACTGACTTTGTTAGTCAGATCTGCGTTTCTATCTGGGCTCTATCTTGTTGTCATTCATTCATTCATTCATTCATTCATTCATTCATGGAATGTGTCAAAGGTTACCAGCAACAGAGTGAAAAGACAACCCAAAGAAAATGAAGTATTTCCAAATCATATCTAAGAGATTAATGCCCAAAATATAAAAATAAGTCTTAATAACTGAACAACAGAACAAACAACTGAATTCAAAAATGGGCAATTACTTGAATAAACATTTCTCCAAAGAAAATACACAAATGGCCAATGAGCATATGGAAAGATGCTCAACATCACTACTCATTAGGGTTATGCAAAGCCAAACCACTTCATACTGGTTAGGATGGCTGTTACCAGAAAAATGAAAAATCAAGTGTTGGCAAGGATGTGGAGAAATGGGAATCCTGGTATATTGCTAGTGGAAATGAAAAGTGGTGCAGTCCCTGTGGAAAACAGCAATGTCAGTTCCTCAAGAAGTTCAACATAGAGGCTGGGCGCAGTGGCTCATGCCTGTAATCACAACACTTTGGGAGGCCAACGCAGGCGGATCACAAGGTCAGGAGTTTGAGACCATCCTGGCCAACATGGTGAAACCCCATCTCTACTAAAATACAAAAAGATTAGCCAGGCGTGGTGGAGCATGCCTGTAGTCCCAGCTAGTCAGGAGGCTGAGGCAGGGGAATCGCTTAAACCCAGGAGGCAGAGGTTGCAGTTAACTGAAATTGTGCCACTGCACTCCAGCCTGGTGCCAGAGCAAGACCCGGTCTCAAAAAAAAAAAAAAAAAAAAAAAAAAAAAAAAAAAGTTCAGCATAGAAATACCACATGATCCAGCAATTTTACTTCTAGATATACATCTGAAACATTGAAGGTAGGGACTCAGATACTTTCACATCCACGTTAATAGCACATTATTCACAATAGCCAAAAGATAGAAACAACTCAAATGTTCATCAACAGATGAATGGATAAACAAAATATGGTGTAGATATACAATGGAATGTCATTCAGCCTTAAATAGGAATGACTTTTTGGATGTATAATATAAGATGAATGAAACTTGAAAACATTATGCTAAGTGAAATAAGCCAAATACAAAGGGACAAATATTTTATGATTCCACTTATATGAGTGTATTGGTCCATTTGCATTTCTATAAAAGAATATCTGAGACTGGGTAATTTATAAAGAAAAGAGGTTTGGTTGGCTCACTGTTCTGCAAGCTGTACAGGAAGCATGGCACTGGCATCTGCTCAGCTTCTAGTGAGGGCCTCAGACAGCTTACAATCATGGCAGAAGGTGAAGGGGGAACCAGTGCATCAGACAGCAACAGAGGGAGCAAGAGAGCATGGGAGGAGGTGCCGGGCTCTTTAAACAACCATCTCTCATGTGAACAAATAGAACAAGAACTCACTCATTACCATGAGGAGGGCATCAAGTCATTCATGAAAGATCTACTACCCCCATGACCCAAACACCTCGCACCAGATCCCATCTCCAACATTGGGTATCACATTTCAATATGAGATTTTGGTGGGACAAATCTCCAAACCATATCAATGAGGTTCCTAGAATAGTTAAATTTGTAGAGACAGAAGGTATAACAGAGGTTAAGAGGGGCTGGAAGAAGGGGAAAATGGGGAGTTATTATTTAATGGGATAATGAAAAAGTTCTTTGTGATGATAGAAAGTTCTGGAAATGGGTAGTGATGATAATTGCACAACACTGTAAATGCATTTAATGATGATAGATTTCATGTTCTATAAAAGTTTTTTTAAAAGATGAAATAAACATCCTCAGATATATGAAAGCTTTGAGAATTTATTAGGCACTATGCTTGAAGCTTTATTTGTATTGTTTTACTTAATTCTAATAGTTCTATAAAGAAGATATAATCTCTATTATATAGTTGAGAAAACAAAGACTTAAAAGACAGACTTGCCTAAGGTCAAAAACCTAGTAAGAGGGCAAACAGTGATTTAAACCTCAGCCCCCATGTTTCTAAAACTCATGGCTTTTCCACTATATTATTTTTTAATTAGGTTGTAAACTCCTAAAGGCTGTGATTACTGTACTTTCTCTGGTTTTATAATATCCCTCCCTTGACTTCTAATCACATCCAATAGCACATAGCACTCTTGATTCAAAATATTAAGACAATTTATTATTCCTACTGGAAATTTCAAATACTCAGACACTTTTAAGTATGTAAATTACATATAATTCACCATTTTATATCCAAAATTTGATTTCTCCTTTTATTCTTTTTATAAATATAAATCTATCTTTATCATAAATAAAATATGCTGATTTTTAAAATATTTTAAAAGTCCAGGCAAGTAAAAATGTCCTCATAATCTTATGCCCCAGAGATAATCCTCCAAACCATCATTTGAAAATTTGATCATTTTAACTTCATGCCAACTTATATAGTTTTGCACATTAAAAAAATTAATTTTAATTTCCTGTTTCAGTCCCTCTGGTTGAAATTAGCAACCACTATTGAAACAAAAAATTTAAAAGTCACATATTCAAAGTTTACAAAGCTAAGTATAAAAGAAATACAAGTAAACTTTTAAGTTTTTAGCATTTGTAACTCTGAGATAAATCTTAAAAGTTCACTAAGATTTTTGGCATACCTGTATTTCTAAGTTAGTACATAAAACTTCACCTTATATTTTTAACTACCAGATACCTTATTTTGAACAGCTGTGTCACAGTTCAGTGTCTCAGGGAGACCTCGCTTTGGTTTCCATCTTTATGAATAAAAAGATTTCTCTCCTTATTTTTCCTTTAATCAGGAGAAGGGGGTTTGGTAAGCTGAGACATCTCCTTTGAGGATACAAGGGTCTGTGGCAGGTTGGAAAAGCAGAGAGGAAAAGGCCTCCCAAGACACAAGAACCACACATTACCGCTCACGTGATCTTGCTTTCATTTCTGGATTGGGTTGCAGGTGCTGCTCAGCTAATACACCACACAGGCTGCAGGGAGGCAGAGCTGGCACTGGTGAGACTTATTGGATCAGGGAATCACCCCTCCCTAGCTATTCCCACCTTAGAAAGAGCTTCAACGGTCCAGGATGCTTTTCCCAAGCTAGGAGCCTGTGCTTTGTCAGCAGATTCTTAAAGCACAAAATCTGGTTTAAAAGCTTCTTGCATCAGACTTAGTTAAGTGAATCCTACAATATAACCCAGTAACTACGCTAGCTTCAGTTGGTCAATAGGTCAAAACTAAAACTGACAAACTGAGCATCAATAATGGTAATAATTGTTGTAGATTGAAACATATTAAATATGTTTATAACTTTGAGTTAATAATGATGCCAATCACTTCTTGGTCTTTTGGCTAAGACCAAACATAATGATGGGGAAAAAAAAAAAAAACCCTAATTGTTCACCTGTGGAAGATGCTAAGGAACCAACTACTTATTTTGAAAAGTAGTAGTAAGTAAAGTGCAAGGCTCAAACATTTATCCTGACTTTACAATACAAACTGTACTATTGGATAGCTAAATACCAGATGAGGAGACGTCTTTTTGATATAATTTGCAAAAAAGTAAATAAAGTAAATAAAGAAGAAATGATAGAATTGAAATAACATTTTGCAATATCTAATGAATTAAGGATATAAACACTGAGCTCCAGGGCTGCTGACAATGCAAACCAGACAGTATGTGCCTCTTGGTGAACAGCCCAACGTCATCTTTGAAGCACTCTTCATTCTAAAAAATCAACCTTCATTCTCATTATCTTTTAGATCCAACTACTGATGTGTAGAAAGTATAGAGGACAGAGATGCGCATTTGGGTGATAAAGCTATAAATAAAAATAGGGAAGCAATTCCCCAAAAGGTTAGGACCATGATTACTCTTAGTGAGATGCAGGGGGCTGTATTTGGAAGAGGCCTCATAGAGAACTTCTGGGATGGCTGGTGAGGTTCTATCTCCTTTCATGGGTGCTGGTTAAAAGAATGTTTGCCCTCTAATGATTCATTAAGTGGCACATTTGTTTTATGCCTTTTTCTGCGTATGTGTTATTTTTAACAATAAAACACTTCTAAAACTAAGCTAAGTCTGAAGACAATCTTGGCAGATTTAGGTTTGCAGTGATATCTAGGGAGCAGAGTCAAGAATCAGTTCCAGGAGAGCAGGGTGGAGAGAGGCATCATGTTCCAAGGGTTCTTCTAGAAAGCAAAGGGAAGTCCCAGCTGCCTGCTGGGAAATAAGAGCCATGAGCTGTAGCTCAGGCTCTGGGGACCAGAGGAGAATGGAGGAATTCTGGGAACTGTTGGGCTAGAGGGAAATTGGTACAGAAGGTGCCTGGACTCATAAAATGTTAAGAAGGACAATATGATATGGCTTTGGATTCCATCAAAACCTATTCCTGCTGTGAAAATGGTTTGGCAGTCTGGGTGCAGTGGCTCACACCTGTAATCAAGAGTTCGAGATCAGCCTGGCCAACGTGGCAAAACCCCACCTCTACTAAAACTACAAAAATTAGCTAGGCATGGTGGCACGTGCCTGAAATCTCAGCTACTCGGGAGGCTGAGGCAGGAGAATCACTTGAACCTGGGAGGCGGAGGTGGCAGTGAGCAGAGATCGCGCCACTGCACTCCAGCCTGGGTGACAGAGGGAGACTCCATCGAAACAAACAAACAAACAAACAAACAAAACAAACAAAAATGGTCTGGCAGTGCCTCAAAAACTTAAACATAGAATTACCACACTCTCTAGCAATTCTATTATTCTATTCCTAAATAAATGTACTTAAACAAATAAATGCACATACCTGTTCAAAGCAGCACTATTCACAGTAGCCAAAAGGTAAAAGCAACCCAAATGTTCATCAAAGGATGAAAGGATAAACAAATTGTGATATACACGTAACTATAAATATTATTTGGTCATGTAAAGAAATGAAGTAGTAATACTTGTTACAACATGGCTGAACTGTGAAAACATCATAGTAAATGAAAGAAACCAGATACGAAGGGTCACATGTTGTATGATTCAATTTATATGAAATATCCAGAATAGGTAAAATCCATAGAGACAGAAGGCAGATTGGTTGTTGTCAGGGGATAGGGGAATGAAAAATAACTGTTTATTGAGTATGAAGTTTCCTTTTGGGGCCAGATAGAGGTGGTGGTTGCACAACAATGTGAATATACTTAATATCACCAAGCTGTAAGCTTAAAAAGACTATAATAGTTATCTTCATGTTATGTGTATTTAACACATTTACTACAATTAGAAAAATCTCAAGTTAACAACCTAACATCACAACTAAAAGAACTAGAAAACCAAGAGCAAACAAATCACAATGCTAGCAGAAGACAAGAAATAACCCATATCAGAGCTGAACTGAGGGAGCTAGAGACACAAAAAACCATTCAAAAGATCAACAAGTCCAGAAGCTGGTTTTTTGAAAAAAATTAATAGAATAGATAGACCACTAGCTAGACTAGTAAAGAAGAAAATAGAGAAGATTCAAATAAACACAATCAGAAACAACAAGGGGGATATACCACTGACCCCACAGAAATACAAACAGCCATTAGAGAATATTATTACTACATCTATGCACATAAACTAGAAAATCTAGAAGAAATGGATAAATTCCTGGACACATATACCCTCCCAACACTGAACCAGGAAGAAATTGAATCCATGAACAAACCAATAAAGAGTTCTGAAATTGAGGAAGTAATAAATAGCCTACTAACCAAAACAAAACAAAAAGCCCAGGACCAGGACCAGAAAGGTTCACAGCTGAATTCTACCAGATGTACAAAAAAGAATTTGTACCCTTCCTAATGAAACTATTCAAAATTTGAGGTGGAGGGGGGCTCCTCCCTAACTCATTGTATTAGGTCAGCATCATCCTGATACCAAAATCTAGCAGAGATACAACACAAAAAACTTCAGGCCAATATCCTTTATGAAGATCTATGCAAAAACTCTCAACAAAATACTAACACACTGAATCTAGCAGCACATCAAAAAGCTTATCCACCATAATCAAGTAGGCTTTATCCCAGGGACATAATGTTGGTTCAACATATCTAAATCAATAAATGTGATTCATCACATAAACAGAACTAAAGACAAAAACCTCCATGATTATCTCAATTGATGCAGAAAAGGCTTTCAATAAAATTCAGCATCCATTCATACTAAAAACTCTCAATAAACTAGGTTTTGAAAGAACATACCTCAAAATAAGAGCCATCCCAATACATAAAGGTGGGTATGTAAGAAATAAAATGTTTTATTTTTATCTTATCCAACCTCATTCTTATCTGAAGATTTTATTTCATCAGAGTGGCAGAAACAAGATTTCAGCAAATCTGGATTCTCCTCTCCTTTTTCCAGGGCTGTATCTAAATCCCTGAGGCTTATAAAGTGCAAAGACCTGGAGAATGCAGTGGGTACATTAGGATCTGTCTCTGCCTCCCTGATAGCTCTGGAATCATCCAGAGGCCGAACTGGCTACTGGACTAAAAACATTGGTGCTGAGATAATATAATAATAATGACAGATTATCTTTTCATGGTGCTTACCGTGTGCCAGGAATTAACTAAACACTTTGCATACATTAATTAATTTAATTTAAACAGCAACCATTCAAAGTGGCACCCTCTTAACAAATGAAGTCAAATGACACATAAGTTGCCTGATTTGTACAAGGTCACACAGGCTGGTGAATGGTAGAGCTAGTACAGGAACCCTTGGAGTCTGGATCCAGAGTCTGCATGTTTAACAAGCCCATAATACTATCCCTCAGGCTTGTCTGTGAGACTCCCGTCAAGAGGTCAGCAATCACTGCTGTTTCCCTGACATACTTGAGGTCTCAAGAATCTTTCTGCTGCTTCTATCTCTGGCCCCCTGTTTTGGGTATGCTCTGTTTGCTGGCCAGGCACGCTGCCCAGAAATTAGGCACAGGACCACTTGCCTTTCAACTCTCACCTACCTCCTTTTGTTTTTCTCTGACCTTCCCTGGGGAATCCTATTCTAGTCTCTAAGCGGAAAGCCTTCTCTCTATTAATTTTGCTGCTTTCTTTAAACAATTTGTTTTGTTTTCAGACTTTGTTAGAAGGCAAAGCAAGAAATAGTCTCCTTAAAGTATTTGTGTAAAAGGAAAGGGAATGGTAGGAGGTTAGGGAAGAAGACAGAGGGAAATATCAAAAAGAAAAAAGAAGCTAGGTAAAACATTCTGCCAGAGTGGCGTCTGGTTAAAGTGAATGGATTGACTACCACGTTTATTGTGTTTCTGAGTACTGCTAGTTTTTTCAGGGTGTCCCTAAAGATATTTCATAAGTGTACTTAACCAATCATCAACAATACTTTGTTCTCTTCCCTGGAGTCACTGGATGTACACTTTTTAGTATCTGGGACTACCATCTCATCACTGATGTTAGTGTGGCTTTAGTCATTCTTTCCCTGTCACAGCATTGACGTAGGAAAAGGGCGCTGTTTTTCAAAAAGCTGGGAGTCTAGTTTGGTGGATTGATTACAAAATGGCCTCTCTATTCTACTTTCTTATACTCATGCCCTTTGTGTAAGACTTTGCACCTCTCTCATCAGAAAGTGAAGTCTATTTCCCTATTTCTTGAATCAGGGCATGGCTATGACTTGTCTAAGCGGCAGAAGTGTCTATGCTCTTGCCCTAAGCCAAAGGCCTCAAAGCCCTTGCCCAGTCTACTCTCCCTTGCTCCTCCGCCTGCACCACAGGACACATGGAGCAAAGCCATTCTTCCCAGCCGAGGCTGTCTTCATCAACCAAAGGCCAGTCAACCACTAACAGGTGAGTACCAGCTATGACAGAACCACTGACAAGATCAGCAGAATCCACAGACTTGAAATAAGTGGTTGTTTTGAGCCACTGAGTTTGGGAATGGTTTGTTACACAGCACTACTGTGGCAAGAGATAAGTGCTCCAACTGTGTACTCTCAGTTTCTTAAAAGTTTTCTGGTTTGGGGACTGTATCTGTTTTTAAAGCTCACCTACATCAGTACTCTGGCACAAATCCCTTAAAAGACGGACTTGAGAGATAAGAACACTCCACCTTAGGGCAGGGGTATAGGAACCTAGGAACTACTTTTGTGCTGTAAGCGGGGAGCAAAGACTCAGCTTACCCATTTCAAATATTGCAAAACATTGTCAGCCTTTCCTTAAAGCCTTGGGACCATATCAATTCACTTCCATTCTTTTCTCTTTGGTCTGAGACAAATAAAGTAGTATTGCTTGGTTTCAGCAGAAATACCAATGTGGGCACTAGAATCCCAGACCCTAGTTTGAATATGATTGTTAAAATCATCTACTATTGTTTCTCTTTCCCCAGTATACCAGCCACTCTTCAAGGACCAAGACCATTCATCTGTGTCCTCAGAACCCAGAAAAATGCCTGGTCCAGAGAAAATATTCAGTATAAGAATTAAAGAATAAATAGATCAGGAGTGTCAAGACATTCAAATCTAAGACAAGGTAGGTA
Source organism: Macaca nemestrina (assembly GCF_043159975.1). NCBI lineage: Eukaryota > Metazoa > Chordata > Mammalia > Primates > Cercopithecidae > Macaca > Macaca nemestrina. Next base: position 35,800,954 of record NC_092138.1, read on the forward strand.
GACGAGAGTGCGGCAATCAGAGATTGCAGATGTTAAGACTGGCTCACAGAGGAAACTGGGATTTCTAGTGGGGAGGAGAAGCTGGTGAGGCAGGATGTGGTAAAGAATAGTCAATAGGGCCTGGCTAATGGTGTCAGATGCAGATGCTATGAAAGATGTGGAACTGGTAATTGCTTAATCAGAGAGTCCTGGTTAAATTACAGGAAATCTGGGGTAATGAGGCAGAGAACCAGAGTACTTTGAGGTCAGGGATGAAAACTAGATTTTTTTTTTTTTTTTGTCTGAGAAACTTGCTGCTTTGAAGAGGCCCAAGGATTAATTGCTTTGATCTTCCTTTTCTTACAGCTCTTTCAAGGGCAGAGCCCTCCTTATCCTGAAGGACTCTTATCCTTAGCTACAGTATATACTCTCTGCTACTAAAAAAGGAAGAAATCTTGAGGCCTATTGGCATTCTCCCTGAACATCATGAAGGTCCTCTTTGTGTGTGTGTGTGTGTGTGTGTGTGTGTGTGGGTGGGGGGGTGGATGCGCGAGCGCGCAAGTGTGACGGGGTCTTGCTCTGTCTCCCATGCTGTAGTGCAATGGCACAATCCTGGCTCACTGCAGCGTTGACGTCCTTGGGCTCAGGTGATCCTCCTACCTCAGACTCCAGAGTATCTGGGATGACGGGCATGCACCACCATGCCGGGGTAATTTTTAGGTTTTTTTGCAGAGGCAGGGTTTTGCTGTATTGCCCAGGCTGGTCTTGAACTCCTGGGCTCAAGTGATCTGCCCACCTCCACCTCCCAAGGTGCTGGGATCACAGGCATAAGTCACCAAGCCCAGCCAAATGTTCTCATTAATATGGTAAACACAAATTGCTAATGGCCCCTTAAATAACTGAGATATAATTTTGTTAATTATAGATTAATTTTTGTTGCCATATTTCTGGATTTCACAGAACTATAATTTGTTGTTACTGTAGTTGGGTTTGGAGGACTGACATAGGGTTGCAAACATCTCTTTTAACAATCAAGTAGGAATGGAATAATATCATAATAAATATCAGTATTGACCAAAAAGGAATAGTTGGCCACATTACACTCACACATGTATCTTGCATCATCCTCATTTTTCTCATTTTTCTTCTAGCCCCGTGAGAGCATTGTCTTGGGTCCGTACTAGTCTATTGGTCTAAAACTGCTAGAATGAAGAATGGAAAATTGTCTAGTAGGCAGCAATAACAAATCTTGCACTTCAGTGGATGTAACAATGAACCATCAGAGAAATATGGCATTAACGATCTGGAGTTAACCACTCCCCGCAACATTTATTGCCCCTATAGAAAATGCAGTGACTTTTCTATTGCCCTGGAGCTATGGAACCACACCTAAAGTATTTCGATAAAGAATTCTTTGCCAAACCTGAGTGTGCCCCAAAATTAACCCTCAAGGTGATGGGAGGATTTGCAACCATATTATACAATGAACTAAGACTATGAGCTGAGAGAACACATGGGTATATTTGCAGGAATGAAGGGAATAGTAATTAAAGGGTATAACTTTTGAATGGTCTGCCCAGTGTACCAACCAATGACTTATCCAGGAACCTTCCACAGAGGGCCTCAGAGGCCCACCTTTTCCCCAGCAACCAAACTATGACCTTGCTCCTGGAGCCATGGTTGACCAAACCCAGGCCAGCTGATTGTCTCCCAGAGTTTGGAATTGGGACTGAGATAGTCTGAGTTGGTGTTTGGCTAAGGGAGTGTCAAGAAGAACTTATAGAAAGAGCTCTTCAAAATAAAAAAGCCTTCTCAGAGAGCAAGTATGTGTCCCTTACCTGAATCAAATCTCTTCTCTCCCTCTCCTCCTCTTACGTGGAGAAAGCTGGCAGCCATTTGCCAAGGTTCTCAGTCTGAGGGATTCACACATCAGAAAATTATTTCAATCAGATAAAACCCTTAAGGAACCGACAAACTCTGAGAGGCGGTAGTACAAGATGATGTCAGGTGATTCCATGGATGAATGCTTTTACTTTAATGCTTATGTTGATTAGTTTATTTTCATGATGACAGACTTGAACATAAACATACAAGAACTCAACAAACTCCAAATAAGAATTAAAGAGATTCACCCAAAAACACATTATAATCAAACTTTTGAAAACCAAAGACAAAAATAGAATCTTGAAAGTGGCAAGAGAAGAGCGATTTTTCACTTACAAGAGATCCTCAATTAGAATATCATCAGAATTCTCATCAGAAACTTTGGAAAACAGAAGCCAGTGGGCTAATAAATTCAAAGGGTTAAAAGAGAAAAAAAAAAAACCAAAAACCTGTAAATCAAGAATCTTTTATCTTGCAAAACTCTCCTTTAAAAGTGAGGAAGCAATTAAAATATTCCCAGATAAACAAAAGCTGAGTGAGTTCACTACTAAACCTGCCCTGCAAGAAATGCTTACATCTTGCAAGGTGAAATGTAAGAACACTAGACAGTAACCCAAAGCTGTATGAAGAAATAAAAATCTCAGTGAAGGTAAATACATGGACACTTATAGAAGCTAGTATTATTGTAACAATGGTTTGTAACTCTATTTTTTGTTTTTTGCATCGTTTGAGATTCATACATTAAAAACTATTAGTCTAAAAGCTAGTATTACTGTAACTTTGGCTTGTAACTCCTATCGACCGAAATTAAGGCTGTTGAGGCAGAAATAATTTGATAAAGGTTTACTGGAACCCAAATGTGAGGATCAACCTGAGAAGACACATCAGAAAGTTGGGAATGTTCCAGAATCTGTTACAAGTTGGAAGGCTTTTATAAGTAAGTTTAGGAGAAGGGAGAGGGATTCCTCATAGTGAAGTTGTCCTTTTTCATTGGCAGGTACAATACAAAGATTGGCTGCAAAGTACAACATACAGGGCAACATACAGGCTAAAATGTCTATGCACAAGACAATCAGTGAAACTTCATGATTCAGAAACAAATCACCAAAACCTTATGATTCAGAAACAAATCAGCAGCCTTTCTGATGTCAGTAGGTTATAAATTAATCATTATACGTCAATAATTTGAGAAACTCAGATAAGATTTTTACTCAGGAACAGGATGTTGCCATGAATCACAAGACGGCCCCAAGATGGATTGATTTAAGAAGTTCTGTTTACTTTTAAAGTAAACTGCCAAATGTGACTTGTAGGTTATCACCCCACATTTTATTTTCTACATTTTTTTTTTTGAGACAGAGTCTTGCGCTGTTGCTCAGGCTGGAGTGCAGTGGTACAATCTCGGCTCATTGCAACCTCTGTCTCCTGGGTTCAAGAGATTCTCATGCCTCAGCCTCCCCAGTAGTTGGGATTACAAGTGCCCGTCATCATGCCTGGCTAATTTTTGTATTTTTAGTAGAGACGGGGTTTCACCATGTTGGCCAGGCTGGTCTCAAACTCACGACCTCAGGTGATCCACCCACCTTGAGCTCCCAAAGTGCTGGGATTACAGGCATAAACCACCATGTCTGGCCAATCTTCTACATAATTTAAGAGACTAATGTATGTAAATAAATTATTACTTTAGGTTTTGGGGCATGAAATATAAAAAGATGTAATTTTATGACACTAACAATTGAAAGAGGTGGGGGCAGGATTGTAAAGAAGCCGAGTTTTGTATGTTATTGAACTTAAGCTGGTATAAATTCAAATTAGAGTGTTATAACTTTAGGATGTTAAGTATAATCCCCATGGTAACCATAAAGGAAATAGCTAAAGAATGTACACAAAAGGAAATGGAAAGAAATTTTAAAATTTCACTACAAAAAATCAACTAAACATAAAAGAAGACACTCAATAAATGCAGGAAATGAGAGGCAAATAAGCTATAAGGCATAAAAAACAAATAGCAAAATGAAAAAAATTAAGTTTCTCCTTATCAGTATATACTTTGTATGCAAATGGATTAAACCCTACCATCAAAACACAGGGATTAGCAGAATGGATAAATACATGGTCCGACTATTTACTGTTTACAAAAGACTCACTTTTGATCCAAAGATATAAACAGATTAAAAGTGGAAGCATGGAAAAAATATTCCATGCAAATAGTAACCAAAACACAGCAGGAGTGGCTATAATAATATCAGACAAAATAGACTTATTTTTTTTTAACAGGGTCTCACCCTGTCACCCAGGTTGGAGTGCAGTGGCACAATCTTGGCTCACTATAGCCTTGACCTCCCAGCTCAAGCAATCTTCCTACCTCAGTCTCCCAAGTAGCTGGGACTACAGGTAAGCACCACCACGCCCTGCTAACTATTGTATTTTTTGTAAAGATGGCGTTTCACCATGTTGTCCAGGCTAGTCTAGAACTCCTGGGCTCAAGTGTCCCACCTGCCTCAGCCTCCCAAAATGCTAGGAGCACAGGCATGAGCCACTGCTCCCAGCCAAAATAAACTTACAAGGCTACAGTGGACAAAGAAGGACATTATACATTAATAAAAGACCCAATATAGCAAGAAGATATTCAATTATAAACATTTACCCACCTAAGGACAGACCATCAAAACATATAAAGCAAAAGCTTACAGAATGTAAGGGAAAAAGAGATAGTTCTATAACAATAGTTGGAGACTTCAATACCCAACTCTCAATAACGGTTAGAACAACCAGACAAAAAATAAGCAAGGAAACAGAAGACTTAAACAATGTGATAAACCAACCAGACTAACAGGTATATTCAGAATCCTCTATCCAACAACTATAGTATACAAACTTTTCTCAGGTGCACATGGGACATTTTGCAGGATGCATCAAATGTTAGGCCACAAATTAAGTCTCAATAGATATCAAAAGACGGATATCATACAAAGTATCTTCTCTGACCAATGACATAAAGTTAGAAATGAATAACAGAAGTGAAACAGAAAATGCATAAATTTGGGGAAATTAAACAACAAACTCTTAAACAACCAATAGGTCAAAGGAAAAATCACGGGAAATTAGAAAATACTTAGAGACAAATACAAATGAAAACACAACATACTAAATCTTATGGGACAAAGCAAAAGCAGTCTGTGGGTGCAAATTTATAGCTATATATGTTTACATTAAAAAACAAGAAAAATGTCAAATCAACATCCTAACTTTACAAGTTAAGAATAAGAAGAACAGGCTGGGTGTAGTGGCTTATGCCTGTAGTCCCAGCATTTTGGGAGGCCAAGGCAAGCAGATCACTTGAGCCCAGGAGTTCAAGACCAGCCTGAGCAACATAGTGAAATTCAATCTTTACAAAAAATACAAATATTATCCAGGCATGGTGGCACATGCCTGTGGTCTCAGTACTCAGGGGGCTGAGGTGAGGGAATTGCTTGAACCTGGGAGGTCAAGGCTGCAGTGAGCTATGATTGCACCACTGCACACCAGCCTGGGTGACAGAGTGAGATCCTGTTGCAAAAAAAAAAAAAAAAAAAAAAAAAAGAAAGAAAAAAAGAAAAGAAAAGAAAAAGAAGAACAAACTAAACTCAAAGGTAGCAGAAAGAAGGAAATAATAAATATTAGAGTAGAGGTAACAAAATAAAGAATAGAAATCAAGAGAAAATCAATAAAACCAAGAGTTAGTTCTTTGACAAAATTAAGAAAATTGACAAATGTTTAGTTAGGTATATTAAGAAAAAAAAGAGAACATTCAAATTACTAAAATCAGAAATAAAAGTGTGGACATTACTGCTTATTCTACAGAAATAGAAAAGATTATGAGAGTACTATGAACAATTGTGTATAGACAGATTAGATAACCTAGATGAAATGGACAAATTCCTTGAAACAGAAAGCCTACCAAGACTAAATCAAGGAGAAATAAATAATCTGAATAGACTTATAACTAGTAAAAATATCTAATGAGTAATGAAAAATCTTCTTACAAGGAAAAGCCCTGAACCTGATGACTTCGCTGATGAATTCCACCAAACATTTAGAGAAGAATACCAATCCTTCTCAAACTATCCCCCCAAAATTGTAGAGGGAACCCTTCCTAACTCATTCTATAAGGCCAGCATTACTCTGATACCAAAGACAGACAAAGACACTACAAGAAAAGAACATTATGTCATAAAATTCATTTTGCTAATATTTTGTCCAGGATTTACAAAAACCCTTTTAATCTTTTAAAAGAATATATTTTATGATTATTGATGTAAAAATCCTTGACAAAATATTAACAAAATTGATTGAGCAGCATATTAACAGGACTACACACCATATATACCATTACCAAGTGGTATTTATTCCTGTAATGCAAGGATGATTCAACATATGAAAATTGATTAACAGAATATACCACATTAACACAGTGAATAGAAACAACCACATGATCATCTCAATTCATACAGAAAAAACATTGACAAAATTTGACAAAATTCTATACCCTTTTATGATAAAAACACTCAACAAACTAGGAATAGAAGGGAAGTTCCTCAACATGATAAAGGGCATTTATAAAATTTTCATGGCAGCATTCCACTCAATGGTGAAAGACTGAAAGCTTTTCTTCAGAGATCAGGAACAAGGAAAGATGTCTGCTTTTTCTGCTTCTATTCAACATAGTCCTAGAAGTTCTAGCCAGAGAAATAAGGAAAGTGGAAGAAGTAAAAGGTATCCAAATTGGAAAGAAAGAAGTAAAATTATCTCTGTTTGTAGATGATATAATTTTATATGTAGAAAACCCTAAAGATTCTACAAAAAACTGTTGGAACTAATAAATAAATTCAGCAAAGTAGCAGGATACAAAATCAACACACAAAAATTAGTTTTAGTTCTATACACTAAAAATGAACAATATGAAAAAGGAATTATTAAAATTCTGTTTATAATAGCACCAAAACGAATAAAATACTTAGGAATTAACTAAGGAAGTAAAAGACTTGAACAATAAAAACTACAAAACATGGCTGAAAGAAATTAAGACACAAAGAAATTGAAACAAATTTCATGTTTGTGCATTAGAAGACAATATTGTTAAACTGTCAATACTACAGAAAGAGATCTACAGATTCAGTGCAACCCCAGCAAAATCCCAGTGATTTTTTTTTTTTTTTTTTGCAGAAAAACCCATTCAAAAATTCATATGGAATTTCAAGGAATCCTGAATAGCCAAAACAATCTCAAGAAAGAAGAAAGCTAGAAGACTCACACTTCCTAATTTCAAAATTTACTACAAAGCGACAGTCATTGAAACAGTATGGTACTGGCATAAAGGCAGTGCCATAAAGGCATAAAGTCAGACATACAGATCAAATAAATAGGATTGGGAGCCCAAAAATAAACCCTCACATGTACGGTCAAATAATTTTTGACAAGGAAGCTAAGACCATTCAATGGGGAAAAGAATAGCTTTTTCAACAAATGGTGGTGGAAAAACTAGATATCCACATATCAAAGAATCAAGCTGAAACCTTACCTAATTATATACAAAAATTAACTCAAAATGGATTAAAGACCTAAATGTAAGACTTAACAAAACCCTCAGAAGAAAACATAGGGGAAAATTTCACAACATTGGACTTGGCAATGATTTCTTGGCTATAACAACAAAAACACAGGCAACAACAACAAAATAGATTGGTCTTCATAAAAATTTGTGCATGAAAAACTACTATCACCATCTGCTGCATAATCCACCTGTAATTGGTTTGTGAGTTTCCTTTCTTATACATGAAATTCTTGTATTATTTGAAATGGTTTCAGAGTCATTTATTCAGCACGCATCCCACCCCCTGACCCCCACCCTTTCCTTAGAGACAGGAAACTCTGTCCCTCAGGTTGGAGTGCAGTGGTACAATCATGACTTGCTACAGCCTAAAACTCTTGGGCTCAAGTGATCCTCCTGCCTCAGCCTCCTGTGTAGCTAAGATGACAGGCTCATACTTCCATGCACAGCTTCCTTCCTTCCTTCCTTCCCTTCCTTCCTTCCTTTTTTTTTATTTTTAAATTATTTTTCTAGAGACAGTTTCTTGCTCTGTTGCCCAGATTGGTCTCAAACTCCTGGCCTTAAGCAATCCTCCCACCTTGGCCTCCCAAAGTGCTGAGATTACAGGCATGAGCCACTGTGTTTGGCCTTTTTTTTTTTCTCTCATTAATTTGTTCATTAATTCTTGTTCATATAGCCTTTTTACTTCCTTAGGTTATAATTCATTTATACCCAGCTGAGAAAGTATCTGTTTTTATCTTAATTATTTTTTGCCAAATATTTTATAGTAATCTCACTTGTTAATTTCCCAGGTGAAATATAACCAGGAAAATTTTGTCCATTTCTAAATTCTGATTGTGTTAAGTTCTTCTAGAATTTCAACTGGAAGTGTGGTAAACTATGAATTACTCAATTACTCGGAGAGGAATTGAAGTTTTTCAAATGAGCTTTCCATTCAAGAATACATATTTTTATATATTTACTCAAATCTTCTTTTATATTTTGTATACATCTCACACTTTTTTTTTTTAGGGGTATTTGGTGTGTTTTTTAATTGCTACTGTGGCTGGAATATTTTTTTGCCATCACACCTTTTAACAGGTTATATAGAAACAAGGTAAACAGGGAGTAAAAAAAAAAAAGGCAACAGAATGAGAGAAAATAATCTGCAAATTATATATCTGATAAGAGATTAATATCCAGAATATATGGCAAACTCCTAAAACTCAAAAACAAACAAATGAACAAAAAACACAATTCAAAAATGGGCAAAGGAGTTCAATAGACATTTTCCCAAAAGAAATATAAATGAAAAGGTGCTAAACATTACTGATTATTAGAACAATGCACATCAAAACTCCAATGAAATACTACTTTACACTCATTAGGATGGTTACTATCCAAAACAAAACTAAACAAAAGTAAAGGTTGGCAAAGATGTGCAGAAATTGGAACATCTGTGCACTGTTGGTGGAAATGTAAAATTATACAACCACTGGAAAACAGCATAGCAGTTTTTCAAAGTTAAAAATAGAATAAAAAATAGAATTACCATATGAACCATCAATTTCACTTTTGGGTATACACCCAAATGAATTGAAAGTCGGATCTCGAAGATTTGTTTGTACACTTGTGTTCATAGAAGCATTATTTACAATAGCTAAAAGACGGAAGCAATCCAATGTCCATCAATGAATGACTGGATAAGTAAAATGTGGTATATCCTTACAACAGAATATTACTCATTCTGTTCAGCCTTAAAAAGGAAGGAAATTCTGCAGTATGCAACAACATGGATGAACTTTAAGGACATTATGCTAAGTGAAACAAGTCAGTCACGAAAAAGACAAACACTGAATGATTGCACTTATATGAGGTACTTAAGAGCAGTCAAAATCATAGAAATAAAGTAGAATAGTGGTTTCCAGGAGCTGGGAGTAGGAGAAATAGGGAGTTATTGTTTGTTTAATGGGTATAGTTCTTATTTTACAAGATGAAAAGAGTTATGGAGATGGATGGTGGTGATGAGTGTACAAAATTATGAATGTATTTAATACCACTGAACTGCATACTTAAAAATGGTAAGATGAGGCTTACCATGCAGTGGCTCATGCCTGTAATCCCAGCACTTTGGGAGGCTTAGGCAGGTGAACCACCTGAGGTCAGGAGTTCCAGACCAGCCTGGCCAACATGGGGAAACCCCATCTCTACTAAAAATACAAAAAAAATTAGCCAGGCATGGTGGCACCCACCTGTAGTCCCAGCTACTTGGGAGGCTGAGGCAGAAGAATTACTTGAACCTGGAAGGCAGAGGTTACAGTGAGCCAAGATCACGCCACTGCACTCCCAGCCTGGATAAAAGAACAAGACTCTGTCTCAAGAAAAAAAAAAAAAAGGTAAGATGATAAATTTTATGTTATGTATATTTTATCATCATAAAAAACTGGAAAAAATATATAATCTGCCTTATTTCATTTATTTCTATGTAATCTTCCTTTTCCTTAACAATGCTTTAAATATATTTTTATCTTTGGTATCATAATACCAGTGTCTAGTCATGAATTGCTTTATTCTGATGTGTCTAATCATGACTTGCTTTTTGAAAAAACCCTAAGTGGTATACAATATGCTTCCTCACCATGTGGACTCATGTATTTCATCAATTCTAAAAGTTCTCAGCCATTATCTCATCAAATTTGGCCCTCCTTCATTTTCTCTAGCCTTTTCTTCTAGGACTCCAATTAGACATATATTAGATCTTCTCATACTGTCTTCTAAATTATAAACTTCTTTTTCATGTTTTTATCTCTTCTCTTCTCCTGTCTTTTCCTCCACCTACCCTTTCCTGAATTCTAGGCATTTTATCTTGTTCTGCTTCTAGTTAATCAATTATCTAATCACCTAAACCACTGTTAACTTGTCCATTAAAGAAATTTCTACAATTATACTTTCATTTCTAGAAGTTTCCATTGTTTGTATTAAAAATAGTCATTTATTATAGTCTATTTACATACTCATCTTTTGTGAATTATACTTTATTTCTTTAAACATTTATAGATAGCTTTCTTACATTATGTATTTGAAAATGCCCATATCTGTAGTTCTTAAAGCTCTAAATCTATCATTTGTTGTTGCTGCTGACTCTTCCTCATGGTGGCTTACCTCCATGCATGCCTAGTGACCTTTGATTATCTTGACCATCTCTTCTCCATTAACTTATGAGAAGAAACAAAGCCCTGGGAGAATATTTGGAAATTAGAGGAGTGCTCCCATTCTATCTCTGTCTTTGTTTCTGTATATGTATCTGTCTCTCTGTCTCCCTGTCTTTTTCTCTCTCCCCCACCTCTTCTCAGTCTACAGGTTCTCCCATCTCTGTTTCTCTTTCTCTGTCATTTACATTCTCTTTCCTTTTCCTGAGGTCATGCAGTTCTCTACTTCTTTTTACATTTTATAGAAGATGGCTGTCTCACAGTTTATATAATCCTCAGTTTCAGTCACATATGAGGACTAACTGATTGAGAAATAGAGACTACCTGATTGGTCCATCTCAGGCAAATATACCCCCTGATCCAATCAGCTGCAACTACAGGGTCAAGAACACATGGCACAAAGATGGCTGTGGACTTTCCAGCCCTGAGGAAGAGAGGAGTAATTCTCAGGCAGGAATAATTGAGCTTCTATATGTCTTCCAAACACCCTGTACTCTCAATCCCTGCTGTTGTTTCTGCCTTCATTCATCATTTCACAATGAATGGCTGCAAATATTTCCTCACAAATTGTCTTGCTTCTAGCTTTTTCTTCTCAATCCACTCCCTACCAGAGTGATCTTTGTACACTGAAAATTGTACCATGTTACTTTCCTAATGAAAACCCTTCAAGAATTCTCCATAACCTCTATGACAAATTCCAGACTTCTTAGGTTGGATAGAAGAAGTAATTTACTAATTTGAGTCCTAACTCCTAATCTTTTTCTTTACCATAATCCATCCACCCTAATTCCAGACATTCCAAACTATATTTTGCTTCCCAAAATTTCCTGAGTCTCTCATTCCTCTCTGCTTTCACTCATGCTGCTCCATCTACCCACAAGGCCCTTCTTCCCCTTGCCAGCTTGCCAAATATCTATCCATCTATAAAGAACCAACTTGCTACTTCTGGGAGGCTTTTTTTCTAAATCCACTTATCTATTGGGAATTGACCACATTTTTTGTGTCATCCCTATTCTTTTTTTCTTAGACAGAGTCTCACTCTGTCACCCAGGCTGGAGTGCAACAGCATGATCTTGGCTCATTGCAACCTCTACCTCCCGCGTTCAAGCAATTCTCCTGCCTCAGCCTCCCAAACAGCTGAGATTACAGGTGCCTGCCACCATGTCCAGCTAATTTTTTGTATTTCCAGTAGAGACAGGGTTTTACCATGTTGGCCAGGCTGGTCTCAAACTCCTGACCTCAGGTGATCCACCTGCCTCAGCCTCCCAAAGTGCTGGGATTACAGACATGAGCCACTGCACCCAGCCGCATCCCCATTCTTATAAGCCATACAGTACCTTTCACACTCTAACCCAGTGATTTGTTTGCCTGCCTGCTCCAATCGTCATTGAACTATTAGCATTTTAAAGGTAGGAACTGTGTCTTATTATCTTCGTATTTCCATTTCCTAACACAGAACCTGGTACATACAGTGTTCGAAGAAATGCTTGTTGAATAGATGAATCATTCCTTCTTCCTGTGCTTCTGTGGATGTCACAAATCAAAGGATCTCGTAGCCGTTGGACTCACATTCTTAAAGAAAGAGCTAACATAGAATGCCACCTCTAAATTTTTTCTAGAAATATAGGTATTGTATCTTTTTCAAATTGCCATTGTTAATTCCCTCTGACCATGGAAGATACCTGTGAGTGGACTAGAGATTAGGTTTTCTAAAGCTCTCAATGAAAGACCCCAAGCCAAATAGAGAACCAGTGGCATTTGCAATCTAAAATAATTTAAAACCTTCAACATAGGTGTCACTGAACTAAAGCTAAGTGAGGAGAGCTTAAATTCCAGCCCACTAGGTAAAATGGCATTTGAATAATCAAATTCCAGGAAGGGCCCCAGTTCAGGGCTCAGCACACATTTGAGGGCCTCAACTGTGTGTGTGTGTGTGTGTGTGTGTGTGCACATGTGTGTGTGTGTGTAATCTCCACATTTCCTAATAAGATCTTTTAAGTGAAAATTACTGACTGTAATTTTTTCAAAATACAGAAGTAATTTTTAATAAAACAAAAGTTAACTTTATGCGCACTCAGCATACACATACACAAAACAGCTTTATTCAATATCTTTTTTTTTTACTGCACTTTTTTTTAATTTTTAAATTTTATTTTATTTTATTATTTTTTGTTTTTTTGTTTTTTTAAAATTATACTTTAAGTTCTAGGGTACATGTGCATAACGTGCAGGTTTGTTACATATGTATACTTGTGCCATATTGGTGTGCTGCACCCATTAACTCGTCAGCACCCATCAACTCGTCATTTACATCAGGTATAACTCCCAGTGCAATCCCTCCCCCCTTCCCCCTCCCCGTGATAGGTCCCGGTGTGTGATGTTCCCCTTCCCGAGTCCAAGTGATCTCATTGTTCAGTTCCCACCTATGAGTGAGAACATGCGGTGTTTGGTTTTTCTGTTCTTGCGATAGTTTGCTGAGAATGATGGTTTCCAGCTGCATCCATGTCCCTACAAAGGACACAGACTCATCCTTTTTTATGGCTGCATAGTATTCCATGGTGTATATGAGCCACATTTTCTTAATCCAGTCTGTCACTGATGGACATTTGGGTTGATTCCAAGTCTTTGCTATTGTGAATAGTGCTGCAATAAACATACGTGTGCATGTGTCTTTATAGCAGCATGACTTATAATCCTTTGGGTATATACCCAGTAATGGGATGACTGGGTCATATGGTACTTCTAGTTCTAGATCCTTGAGGAATGGCCATACTGTTTTCCATAATGGTTGAACTAGTTTACAATCCCACCAACAGTGTAAAAGTGTTCCTATTTCTCCACATCCTCTCCAGCACCTGTTGTTTCCTGACTTTTTAATGATTGCCATTCTAACTGGTGTGAGATGGTATCTCATTGTGGTTTTGATTTTGGCCACAAAATCAAACTCTGATGGCCAGTGATGATGAGCATTTTTTCATGTGTCTGTTGGCTATATGAATGTCTTCTTTTGAGAAATATCTGTTCATATCCTTTGCCCACTTTTTGATGGGGTTGTTTGTTTGTTTGTTTTTGTAAATTTGTTTGAGTTCTCTGTAGGTTCTGGATATTAGCCCTTTATCTGATGAGTAGATTGCAAAAATGTTTTCCCATTCTGTAGGTTGCCTGTTCACTCTGATGGTAGTTTCTTTTGCTATGCAGAAGCTCTTTAGTTTAATTAGATCCCATTTGTCAATTTTGGCTTTTGTTGCCATTGCTTTTGGTGTTTTAGACATGAAGTCCTTGCCCATGCCTATGTCCTGAATGGTATTACCTAGGTTTTCTTCTAGGGTTTTTATGGTATTAGGTCTAACATTTAAGTCTCTAATCCATCTTGAATTAATTTTCGTATAAGGAGTAAGGAAAGGATCCAGTTTCAGCTTTCTACTTATGGCTAGCCAATTTTCCCAGCACCAGCACCATTTATTAAATAGGGAATCCTTTCCCCATTTCTTGCTTTTCTCAGGTTTGTCAAAGATCAGATGGCTGTAGGTGTGTGGTATTATTTCTGAGGACTCTGTTCTGTTCCATTGGTCTAGATCTCTGTTTTGGTACCAGTACCATGCTGTTTTGGTTACTGTAGCCTTGTAGTATAGTTTGAAGTCAGGTAGCGTGATGCCTCCAGCTTTGTTCTTTTGACTTAGGATTGTCTTGGCAATGCGGGCTCTTTTTTGGTTCCATATGAACTTTAAAGCAGTTTTTTTCCAATTCTGTGAAGAAACTCACTGGTAGCTTGATGGGGATGGCACTGAATCTGTAAATTACCTTGGGCTGTATGGCCATTTTCACGATACTGATTCTTCCTCATCATGAGCATGGTATGTTCTTCCATTTGTTTGTGTCCTCTTTTATTTCACTGAGCAGTGGTTTGTAGTTCTCCTTGAAGAGGTCCTTGACATCCCTTGTAAGTTGGATTCCTAGGTATTTTATTCTCTTTGAAGCAATTGTGAATGGAAGTTCATTCATGATTTGGCTCTCTGTTTGTCTGTTTCTTATCAGCTTAAGGAGATTTTGGACTGAGACAATTGGGTTTTCTAAATATACAATCATGTCATCTACAAACAGGGACAATTTGACTTCCTCTTTTCCTAACTGAATACCCTTTATTTCTTTCTCTTGCCTGATTGCCCTAGTCAGAACTTCCAACACTATGTTGAATAGGAGTGGTGAGAGAGGGCATCCCTGTCTTGTGCCAGGTTTCAAATGGAATTTTTCCAGTTTTTGCCCATTCTGTATGATATTGGCTGTGGGTTTGTCATAAATAGCTCTTATTATTTTGAGATATGTTACATCAATACCGAATTTATTGAGCGTTTTTAGCATGAAGGGCTGTTGAATTTTGTCAAAGGCCTTTTCTGCATCTATTGAGATAATCATGTGGTTTTTGTCTTTGGTTCTGTTTATATGCTGGATTACGTTTATTGATTTGCGTATGTTGAACCAGCCTTGCATCCCAGGGATGAAGCCCACTTGATCATGGTGGATAAGCTTTTTGATGTGCTGCTGGATCCAGTTTGCCAGTATTTTGTTGAGGACTTTTGCATCGATGTTCATCAGGGATATTGGTCTAAAATTCTCTTTTTTTGTTGTGTCTCTGCCAGGCTTTGGTATCAGGATGATGCTGGCCTCATAAAATGAGTTAGGGAGGATTCCCTCTTTTTCTATTGATTGGAATAGTTTCAGAAGGAATGGTACCAGCTCCTCCTTGTACCTCTGGTAGAATTCAGCTGTGAATCCATCTGGTCCTGGACTTTTTTTGGTTGGTAGGCTATTAATTATTGCCTCAATTTCAGAGCCTGCTATTGGTCTATTCAGGGATTCAGCTTCTTCCTGGTTTAGTCTTGGGAGAGTGTAAGTGTCCAGGAAATTATCCATTTCTTCTAGATTTTCTAGTTTATTTGCGTAGAGGTATTTATAGTATTCTCTGATGGTAGTTTGTATTTCTGTGGGGTCGGTGGTGATATCCCCTTTATCATTTTTTATTGCATCTATTTGATTCTTCTCTCTTTTCTTCTTTATTAGTCTTGCTAGTGGTCTATCAATTTTGTTGATCTTTTCAAAAAACCAACTCCTGGGTTCATTGATTTTTTGGAGGGTTTTTTGTGTCTCTATCTCCTTCAGTTCTGCTCTGATCTTAGTTATTTCTTGCCTTCTGCTAGCTTTCGAATGTGTTTGCTCTTGCTTCTCTAGTTCTTTTAATTGCGATGTTAGAGTGTCAATTTTAGATCTTTCCTGCTTTCTCTTGTGGGCTTTTAGTGCTATAAATTTCCCTCTACACACTGCTTTAAATGTGTCCCAGAGATTCTGGTATGTTGTATCTTTGTTCTCATTGGTTTCAAAGAACATCTTTATTTCTGCCTTCATTTTGTTCTGTACCCAGTAGTCATTCAGGAGCAAGTTATTCAGTTTCCATGTAGTTGAGCGGTTTTGATTGAGTTGCTTGGTCCTGAGTTCTAGTTTGATTGCACTGTGGTCTGAGAGACAGTTTGTTATAATTTCTGTTCTTGTACATTTGCTAAGGAGTGCTTTACTTCCAACTGTGTGGTCAATTTTGGAATAAGTACGATGTGGTGCTGAGAAGAATGTATATTCTGTTGATTTGGGGTGGAGAGTTCTGTAGATGTCTATTAGGTCTGCTTGCTGCAGAGATGAGTTCAATTCCTGGATATCCTTGCTAACTTTCTGTCTCGTTGATCTGTCTAATGTTGACAGTGGGGTGTTGAAGTCTCCCATTATTATTGTATGGGAGTCTAAGTCTCTTTGTAAGTCTCTAAAGACTTGCTTGATGAATCTGGGTGCTCCTGTATTGGGTGCATATATATTTAGGATAGTTAGCTCTTCCTGTTGAATTGATCCCTTTACCATTATGTAATGGCCTTCTTTGTCTCTTTTGATCTTTGATGGTTTAAAGTCTGTTTTATCAGAGACTAGTATTGCAACCCTGCTTTCTTTTGTTCTCCATTTGCTTGGTAGATCTTCCTCCATCCCTTTATTTTGAACAACCTATGTATGTCTCTGCATGTGAGATGGGTCTCCTGAATACAGCAGACTGATGAGTCTTGACTCTTTATCCAGTTTGCCAGTCTGTGTCTTTTAATTGGAGCATTTAGTCCATTTACATTTAAGGTTAATATTGTTATGTGTGAACTTGATCCTGCCATTATGGTATTAACTGGTTATTTTGCTCGTTAGTTGATGCAGTTTCTTCCTAGCCTCGATGGTCTTTACATTTTGGCATGTTTTTGCAATGACTGGTACTGGTTGTTCCTTTCCATGTTTAGTGCTTCCTTCAGGGTCTCTTGTAAGGCAGGCCTGGTGGTGACAAAATCTCTAAGCATTTGCTTATCTGTAAAGGATTTTATTTCTCCTTCATTTATGAAACTTAGTTTGGCTGGATATGAAATTCTGGGTTTAAAATTCTTTTCTTTAAGAATGTTGAATATTGGCCCCCACTCTCTTCTGGCTTGGAGAGTTTCTGCCAAGAGATCTGCTGTTAGTCCGATGGGCTTCCCTTTGTGGGTAACCCGACCTTTATCTCTGGCTGCCCTTAAGATTTTTTCCTTCGTTTCAACTTTGGTGAATCTGGCAATTATGTGTCTTGGAGTTGCTCTTCTCAAGGAGTATCTTTGTGGCATTCTCTGTATTTCTTGAATTTGAAAGTTGGCCTGCCCTACTGGATTGGGGAAGTTCTCCCGGATGATATCCTAAAGAGTGTTTTCCAACTTGGTTCCATTTTCCCCCTCACTTTCAGGCACCCCAACCAGACGTAGATTTGGTCTTTTTACATAATCCCATACTTCTTGCAGGCTTTGTTCATTTCTTTTTCTTCTTTTTTCTTTAGATTTCTCTTCTCGCTTCATTTCATTCATTTGATCCTCAATCGCTGATACCCTTTCTTCCAGTTGATCGAGTCGGTTACTGAAGCTTATGCATTTGTCACGTATTTCTCGTGTCATGGTTTTCATCTCTGTCAGTTTGTTTATGGCCTTCTCTGCATTAATTATTCTAGTTATCAATTCTTCCACTCTTTTTTCAAGATTTTTAGTTTCTTTGCACTGGGTACGTAATTCCTCCTTTAGCTCTGAGAAGTTTGATGGACTGAAGCCTTCTCTTGTCTCGTCAAAGTCACTCTCCGTCCAGCTGGCGATGAGCTGTGTTCCTTTGCAGGGGGAGATGTGCTCTTATTTTTTGAATTTCCAGCTTTTCTGCCCTGCTTTTTCCCCGTCTTTGTGGTTTTATCTGCCTCTGGTCTTTGGTGATGGTGACATACTGATGGGGTTTTGGTGTGGGTGTCCTCCTGTTTGTTAGTTTTCCTTCTAACAGTCAGGACCCTCAGCTGTAGGTCTGTTGGAGATTGCTTGAGGTCCACTCCAGACTCTGTTTGCTTGGGTATCAGCAGCAGAGGCTGCAGAAGATAGAATATTGCTGAACAGCGAGTATACCTGTCTGATTCTTGCTTTGGAAGCTTCCTCTCAGGGGTGTACTCCACCGTGTGAGGTGTGGGGTGTCAGTCTGCCCCTAGTGGGGGATGTCTCCCAGTTAGGCTACTCAGGGGTCAGGGACCCACTTGAGCAGGCAGGCAGTCTGTTCTCAGATCTCAACCTCCGTGTTGGGAGATCCACTGCTCTCTTCAAAGCTGTCAGACAGAGTTGTTTGTGTCTGCAGAGGTTTCTGCTGTTTTGTTGTTGTTGCTGTTGTTTAGCTGTGCCCTGTCCCCAGAGGTGGAGTCTACAGAGACAGGCAAACCTCCTTGAGCTGCTGTGAGCTCCACCCAGTTCGAGCTTCCCAGTGGCTTTGTTTACCTACTTAAGCCTCAGCAATGGCAGGCGCCCCTCCCCCAGCCTCGCTGCTGCTTTTCCGTTAGCTCGCAGACTGCTGTGCTAGCAATGAGGGAGGCTCTGTGGGCATGGGACCCTCCCGGCCAGGTATGAGATATAATCTCCTGGTGTGCCCGTTTGCTAAGACTCGGTAAAGCGCAGTATTGGGGTGGGAGTTACCCGATTTTCCAGTTGTTGTGTGTCTCAGTTCCCCTGGCTAGGAAAAGGGATTCCCTTCCCCCTTGCACTTCCCAGGTGAAGCGATGCCTCGCCCTGCTTCAGCTCTGGCTGGTCGAGCTGCAGCAGCTGACCAGCACTGATTGTCCGGCACTCCCTAGTGAGATGAACCCAGTACCTCAGTTGAAAATGCAGAAATCACCCATCTTCTGTGTCGCTCGCGCTGGGAGCTGGAGACTGGAGGTGTTCCTATTCGGCCATCTTGCTCCACCTCAATATTTTATTCAATTGTGTAAGCTGCATTCTTCACTCAACATGTTTCTACGTTAATCAAGTTTTTATGACTCCCTTATATTCCACATTATGGATGTAACATAATTCATTTATCCAATTCTCTATTAATAGAGAATAGTGCTTACTATGAGTTCTAGACATCTTATATATACAAACCAGTTTATTGTTCACAATCCTATGAAGTAGGTACTATTATTACCCACATTTTGTATATAGGGAAATTAAGGCACAGAGAACTTAAGCAACTTGCCCAAGGTCAGATACTTTATACGTGGTAGAGGTAGGCTCCAGAGTCTGCTTTTGATGATTATGCAATATGATTTCTCTGAAACTGGGATTAAATTGATTTGTGAGCAAGGATAAGTAGGAAGGTTACATTTTGCTGAGACCTTGTGTTAAATATGGCTAAGAGTACATGTTCTAAGTCAGGTTGTCTGGCTTCAAATCCCACCTTTGCTACTTATCAACCCTGTAGCTTTGGGTTATTTGATTTACTTCTATATCTCACTTTTCTTATCTGTGAAACAGGGTTAATAACA
The DNA here is from genome assembly GCF_043159975.1 of Macaca nemestrina. Taxonomy (NCBI): domain Eukaryota; kingdom Metazoa; phylum Chordata; class Mammalia; order Primates; family Cercopithecidae; genus Macaca; species Macaca nemestrina. Next base: position 35,820,458 of record NC_092138.1, read on the forward strand.
GTGCCTACTTTAGATAATGCTATTAGGGCCAATTATTAAATACTTAAGCCTTCAAATAAATGATAACTTTTATTAAAACACCTTGATTCACCATGGGGCAATTTTCCTGAATTGTAGAATGACTCCCACAAAAAAGCAAAACAAAACAAAACAAACAAACAAACAAAAAAACCCTGCCTTTTTAAAACTTACTTGGCCTTCCAAGTCCAGTCTTAGGAGATAAGAGAACTAGCCCTAACTAGTAATACTGACAAACAGAAAGAAACATATCTGCAAATCAGTGGTGCTATATTACATATAGTGGGGAGGAAATGGTTCCATAATATACAAAAAGGTATCTGAACTGAAGTCACTATCCTTAAAGTTGAGTCTTTGACATTGTCCATTTCCTCCTGATGTCAAGAGGGCTGGCTCAGGGTCCAGAGAAATCTAGACAATGGTGGAGTGGAAATGACAAGGCAGCTTTCCCAAGACAGAAAAGCATGTGAAAAAGTAAGCATTAACTCTTTTTCCCCACTAGCTTTTAAATTTGTTAATTTTTGGCATCCTTAAAGTCTCACTTCCCTAGAGCACGGCCTTAATTACCCTGCCTTAGCTGTGATTCAATAATAAGGAAGAGTTTTCAAGTGCATGCAATGGGCTAGCACCTACACTTAACATTTATTATCTCTTTAACTCACAGCAACCCAGTGAGGTGGAAGGAGCCAACGTATGCCAGAGGTTTTTGTGTGTGCAGTTTTTTTGTTTTGTTTTGTTTTTAGAGACAAGTCTCTCTATGTTGACCATGCTGGCACTCCTCCTACCTTAGCCTCCCAAGTAGCTAGGACTACAGGTGCATGCCACTACACCCAGCAACAAAAGGTTTCAAATGACATGCCCAAGTTTACTAAGGTAACAAATGACAGAGCCAGAGTGAATCCAGGAAGCCCACACACTTAATGGTACAGTTTTACATGGCACAGCTTCTCTGTGTGGTAATGGTCAACCAGTTAGAAATGTTAAAGATGGAAGGAGCCTTAGGAGTTCCCTAATCCAAAATTTCTCAAAGTGCAATATATATCCCTATCTGGTATAAGAGGTGACTTTAAGGGGTGTAGAAATAAACATTTTAAAAGTAATATGTATGTTTTTATATTAACGTATAGTAGAAAATATAGCTAACATATCAAAACTGTGATTTCAGTCACATGTATTAATGTGTAAAGTGTTGGTATATCATAAGTGTTGTGTAAGTGTTTGCTATGATGACCTAGATCATTACGATGAGACTAATTTCTTAAGAGTCAATCTTGAAAATAATAATAGTAAAAGCAGTACATAGAAATAGCGAAAGTCATAAAATAGATTCTTAAGTTACTAAAGTTTGAAAATACTAAACTCTTCCAACTTCTTTGTAACAGCACAAGCTTTGAAATACTGTTCAGAATTGTTAGGTTGAGCCATATTAAATTGCCATTTGTATAGCTTCAGTGTGTTGACTGGAAATGCTGTTTGGCTCAACCTATTATTCAAGGCTCTTTCTATGCTTATTAACTGTGAGAACATGGGCAAGTTACTTAACCAGGCAATAAAGAGGGTCCAGCTCTTTGTCTATATTGGCTAAATGTCTCTGCTCTCAGGCCTGGTCCTGCACTACCTATCATCTCCTGCTCTGGGTGGGCTCAGAGAAAGCCCCATTGTGGCCCTTTCCACTGACCACAGGCATGGCCATGGAGGCTTTCACTGCCTTTCTCAAGATCAGAATAATTAGTGGTTGCTTCTTCAGGTGTCTCCTAGCCACCCCACGCTGAGGGTGCTATGAGCAACTGGGGGATGATTTTTATCATTCATGAAAACCTTGATTCAGTGTTGGCGAAGCTAACTCTTCCACTCCCTGATAAGGTTTGTTTTCCCTTTATCAACTCACAGTATAAGCTTCCATCCCAATCCTCTGTACTCTCATTCGGTTGAGATTACCCTCATAAAAACATAGATGAAATCCGTCATCCTATCATATGACAATTTCTGCCCTGAAACACACAGAAAATTAACCATGTGCCCTCATTTAAAACAAAACAGCTCCAAACTCAGACTGCTAAAGCTGGTGTATTCTACCTATAAGGAGATGCAGAAAGTAAAAGGTATTTTTCATTGTTGTGTGACCTTCTTATATTGGTTAAGAACTTGACTGAAATTGATATCTGTGAGTATCCTGCCACTTGGACCTTTCTCTATTAGTCTTGGAGTGACATGAAAAGAATATTATTTCAATTATTGCTGGGGTAGGCTTCAGTGAGGCAATAAATCACATGCACAGGAAGGTATTTTCCTTTGTGAAGAACAAGAATGTGAGTTACCAGGCTGGGTGCAGTGACTCACGCCTGTTATCCCGACACTTTGGGAGGCCGAGGCGGGCGGATCATGAGGTCAGGAGATCGAGACCATCCTGGCTAGCTCGGTGAAACTCTCTCTCTACTAAAAATACAAAAAAAAAAAAAAAAAAAAAAATTAGCCGGGCATGGTGGCGGGCAACTGTAGTTCCAGCTACTCGGGAGGCTGAGGCAGAATAATGGCGTGAACCCAGGAGGCGGAGCTTGCAGTGAGTGGAGATCGCGCCACTGCACTCCAGCCTGGGCAATAGAACGAGACTCCGTCTCAAAAAAGAAAAAAAAAAAAAAAAAGAATGTGAGTTACCAGATCAAAACTGACTTGGAAGGCGGAATTTTAACACATTCTTTTTTGTAAACTAAGTGAGAAAGACACATTTGGAAAGTGATCACATGCTGTTAATGAGCAACTTAATCAGTTTTGTTCTGAGTTTGAGGGTAATTAACTGTTAAGAAATCATGGTTCAAAACAATAGAACTTCAACACACAACATGAACATGTTCCAAGACGGTCACGAATGTGCATATTTGTGAACACAGAAATGTTTAGGCAGATGCCTGACCTTCTCTCAAATCATAGATCCCACTGAGAGTCTCCGGTTTTCTGTGCATATTCTCAAGCCACAGGTGTTAACTCCCTTTCAACTTCTACTAAAGTTTTCCTGTCCTCTGATAGCTATTTTTCACATGTGAAAACTCGTTTCCATCTTTCACAAATGTAGTATGCTACAATGAGTGGAATTCAGCAAAGGCAAGATGAGACACAGCTGAGTGGTCAGCTAGGCATGCTCTTTGTCAAAATAACTCCAGTTTTAAAATACCTGTGATTCAGGATCACTTGAGGCCAGGAATGAGCTAATATGATTCAAGCAGCCTTACAATCTGTTCAACAAATATTTTGGCATTACAAAAAGAACCTTTTCAAATTTATTTTTTAGTTTCCTTGGCAAAGGGGTTAACCAAAAGGATTTTCTGTAGGTGGAAAAGGATTGAGAAAACTAAGTAATTTGATCCATTGAACCTATTGTGACAGAAATGCAGTGGTTTTGCATGGACCTAAATAGGTCTTGGGCAACATAGCAAGACCTCGTCTCTGCAAAATAAAAATTGAGGCCGGGTGCAGTGGCTCACGACTGTAATCCCAGCACTCTGGGAGGCCAAGGCAAGTGGATCACGAGGTCAGGAGATAGAGACCATCCTGGCTAACATGGTGAAACCCCGTCTCTACTAAAAAATACAAAAAATTAGCTGGGCGTGGTGGCGGGTGCCTGTAGTCCCAGCTACTCGGGAGGCTGAGGCAGGAGAATGGCGTGAACCCAGGAGGTGCAGCTTGCGGTGAGCCGAGATCATGCCACTGCACTCCAGCCTGGGAGACAGAGCGAGACTCCATCTCAAAAAAAAAAAAAAAGAAAAGAAAAAGAAAAAGAAAAATTGAAAAATGAGCCAGGCATCATGACATGTTTCTGTGGTCTTAGCTATTTGGGAGGCTGAGGCAGGAGGACTGCTGCTTCAAACCCAGGCAGTTGAGCCTGCAGTGAGCCATGATTGCACCACTGCACTCCAGCCTAGGCAACAGACTGAGAGCCTGACTCCAAAAAACTAAAGAAAATATATGTAAATAAGTGAAACAATAAATATAAAATACTCAAACACACGTGATGGGAAGGTGTGATCTCAAACACACATGATGGGAAGGTGTGATCACTTGCAGAAGAGTTATCATTGAAAAAGTTAAATTCATAAAAACTAAGCGTCTACTGTAGCAAAAATTACGTATCAAGTGAGAACGTAATTGTTTAAAAGTGCCTGAGACAGGTGCAGCGGCACACACCTGTATTACTAGCTACTTGGAGAGCTGAGATGGGAAGACTGCTTGGGCCCAGAAGGCGGAGACTACCCTGGGCAAGATAGCTGGATCCTATCTCTAAAAGGAAATAAAAGTGGCTGAAAGAAAAAAAAAACTTGCTGAACATCCTTGTGAACATCCTTGTGTTCCAGTGCCCCAACTGCAATCCATACTATAGAACTGTTCAGAGCCTAGAAGCTGCTGGAGCCAGAGGGTAGAGATGAGCCATAGGTGAAAACTGAGCAGAGCTGCTAGAAGAAATAGACAACAATTTGACCTAATAACAAGGGCAATTAAAGACATATAAATATAGCAAAATCAAAATATATTGGGGGGCTAACAAGCCATTATTTGTAAACCTCCCTTCCCACCCAAGTCACCTCCTTTATGTGTGGTAGGATGTCCCCAGTCTAAGATTTAATCTATGTTCAACCTTCCAGGTTCTGTTTTAAACAGGTATAACCCTAGCTTTGGGATTTCAGTAAAGACTAACCCTTTTCTCACCATGGACTTTCAAAAGCCTGGTTTTAAACTCAGAGCTAAGCAACTCCTTTCTGCCTAGACAGTATCTGCCTTTCCTTTTCTAGGGCAATAAACCTCAGCCTCAAAGTCTAATCTTCCTGTCAGAGGGGTTATGAGAAGAATCCATTATCAAGAAAAGAAAATACTTCAAGTGGCATTTTGACATGATACTAGGACACAAAAAATGATTATACCCAATTCCCAGATATACCTCCTCAAATTTGCATTCTCTGGGACCTAGGGATACCTCCTTTAAAGATGCATCAGGAGGGAACATGTCAGAGCTCAACGCTCTTCCTTTCCTAAGTCAAGTGCATGAGACTCCACACTCCTTCTGATTGTATGAACTCAGGGACTGTGCATCATGTTTATTTGTGTCCTCTCTGCTTTAAGCAGCACAGTGCACATTGCAGTTGTTTAGATCCATATAGAACCACTGCATTTCTGCCACAATAGGTTCAATAGATCTAATTACTTAGTTTTCTCAATCCTTGTCCACCCACAGAAGATCCTTTTGGTTAACCACTTTGCCAAGAAAACTAAAAAATAAACTTGAAAAGGTTCTTTTTGTAATACCAAAATATTTGTTGAACAGATTGTAAGGCCACTTGAATCACATTAGCTCACTAAAACATCTATCGCAAAGTCACAGTCTTAATGTTACTGGATTCTTAGAATTCTTATTCTCCTCTAACCCCACAGAAACAAAAATTGCTAAAAGTTCAATCTATCTTTAAAGAAAAGTATTCAAATTTGTAACGTCTGTGGATAACTAGGAGGCAAAAAAGTTGAAAACTGAAACCCTGTATCATATATCACTAGTAGGTCTTACCTCTCATTGTTTCTTGACATAAAGCAATTATTGGATAATTCAGCTTGGTAGAGAGGCTGAACTGTGATATTTGGGGTGTCATAAAAGGCAGTATTTGCAAGATCAAGTGGGAGACATAATACACACAGTAAAAAATACCCAAGGATGGGAACTAGACTACAGGCTAGATAAACCTAACCCACGGATAACTGAAGTTCTAGAATGAGAAATAAAAACAGATAGAGACAAGGTAATAATACTAAACTATTAGAAGACAATTTTCCTGAAATTAAGAAAAATTTAAATCTGCAGTTTGAAGTATTCAAGTATGTATAGGAATGCTGAAAAAAAAAAAAAGCCTGATAAAATTTCTAAACTTTTAGGATAAATTTTAAAACTTCCAGACAGAAAGAATCTACACTATTATATTAATAAAGATGCTTTGTGGTGGCAAGTATCAGAAACATCAAAGTGACTTTAAAAATAAGGAAACTGTATATATGCATATCTCATGTACACACACGTGCACACATATACACACAAAGCCCAGGGTAAAACCACTCTAGAGTTAGTTAATTCAGTGGCTTAACTGCATTAGTAAAGAAAGATCAGGTTTTTTTCAAACTAATAAATCTGCCTTTATCCTCACACTACCTTCTTTCATGGCAAAAGTTATAGCATCACAATTTCCAAAAGCAGCAAATGAATTGTCTCTCCTCCTGTCTTAGTGGCAGTAGTTGTTGATTACATATCCAAGATCCACCATCCTCTTCTTCACTAAAAGAACCTTGATTTTATGCCCAGCTAAACACACTTTCTAAGACTTCCTTTTGGTCAAGGGTGACCATGTGATATAATTTTGGACTATAAAATGTAAGCAGAAGTTTGTGTGATGGTTAATTTTATGTGTCAACTTGACTGGACCATGGGGTCCCCAGATGCTTGTTTAAACATTATTCCGAGTATATCTTCAAGGGTGTTTATGGATGAGATTAACATTTTAATCTGTAAAGCAGATTGCTTTCCATAATGTAGTTGGGCCTTATTCTATCAGGCCTAAATAGAACAAAAAGTCTGACTCTTCCCTGAGTAAGAGAGAATTTTCCGCCAGACAGCCTTTGGACTTCATCAGAAATATCAGCTCTTCTGACTGATGACCTTTAAAGGGGGACATCAGCTATCCTTGAGTCTCCAGTCTGCAACCCACTCTGCAGATTGGACTTGCCAGCTTTCATAATACTGTGAACCATTCCTTATTTATATTTATTCATCATATATATGTACACACACATACACACATATATATGTAAATACATATATGTATAATATTCCATATATATATTCTGTTTCTCTGAAGAACCCTGACCAATCTAATATATTTTGCTAAATGGTTTCTGGGAAACCATAAGCCTTCTTGATATGAAAGGACAGTAGCATGTGGTATAGACATTATCCTACCTATTTTTCCTTCTTGCTTTGAAGTGATGACTGGAGCTAGAACTGCAGCAGCCGTCTTGCAACTATGAGGGAAAGGTCAAAGAAACTGCAGATATATATACCCTGGTATCAGAAATGCAACATCAGCAACTGCCTGCCTCTGGGCTTTTTTGCTATATGAGAAAACTATTCCCCAATTTTTAAAGGTCATTTTTGTTTTATGTTATTTTGATTTGAAAACTTTCCTAATTGATAGAGTAGTGATCTCAAATGCTACAAAACTTTTCTAAAAAATATTTCTTAATAGACTTTCCTTGATGTATCATTGACTAGAGCACAGTCACATGCTCACTTCTAAGCTAATTAGAAGTAAATGACCTTTCCATGATTGACTTAAACAAATCAAAATCCACAATTCCAGAACAGGAAATGGGATAAATACCATGGAGAATGGGATAATACCTGAGAAAATCAGTGCTGATGTTAGGAAGCCAGTAGATGTTGAGTGGGTAACCAAGAGTGTCTGCCACACTTATAAAAGAAAAAGAATCAGATTGGCCTCAAACTTCCCGAATATATGCTAAAATCTAAAAACTAATTAGGTTATTTCTATAAGCTACCTCCAAAAATGAGCTGAAACCCAAAAATTCACTCTCTAGCCCAGTCAGGAGAAAAATATATATATTTGCAGAAACTCAGGAATTCAGAAAACATTAATCACATACTTCATGTGAGAAAAACACTGCTAAACTACAAATGTTAGAACAGAGACTTCAAAATGGGGAGAGGAGAAGTAGTAAGCATACATCTGTCTCTATATGTAGAAAAATATAAGCGAATAGTGGCAGAGTGACCAAGAAATTATAATTTTAATTATAAATAAGGATTTTTGAAACAAAAACTACATACTGCAAGAAAAAATATAAAAACCTTTGGGTCTTAGAGTAATAAATATTTCAATACTTGGATCTTAAAATACAATTTTAAAAAACTCCAGGATTTGATAGTAGTGGGTGGAAAACAGATTATGGGAAATAAAAGCATTCCAACAACAAATTAATTAGTTACAGTTTCTTTTCTTTTCTGTGTGGCTTGTTTTCTTTTCTTTACAGCTGGCTTTCATTTCCTTTCAAATTTAAAAGAGTGTATTTAACATTGCATGTTAAGGCAATGTGATAACCATGAAGTCTTTGCGTGAGAAAGGAAAGAGGTAGGTTAATTTATAATGAAAGTTGATAGTGTAGAGGAAATCCCCAGCATCCTTCAACCATTTACAACATTTTACAAAACAATGCAGGTAAGGGAAAAGCTTTCACCCATAACGAGGAAAAACGGTTCTAACTGCCTGCATTACAGCAGCCTATGATGTGACTCAAGCCTCGTAATTCACATTTTTTTGAAGGCTCACAATAATTTAGAGTTCCAACAGCTTTGATTTTGAATTACTTATTTTTACAATAACACAAATAAAACTTGATATAATAAATGCATATATCCTTAGAATTAACAATATATATTTTATATGACCATGATTTGTACAAAAATTATATTTGCTGCAGAAAACATTAAAATATAAAACAGTAAAGATTTTTAAAACCACAAACTCTGATCCTAATCCAATAAAATCAGAAATATATCATATAAAAATGAAGTGACCAAGATGGCAGAATAGAAGGTAAACCACTCACATCTCCCTACAAGAATTCTGCATCCATCTATGGTAAAAAGTCACTCTGCAGGAGCCTCAGGATTGAGGTAAGAGTTTGCAAAACCCTAGTGAAGTCCAAGACATCAGAGGATCACTTGCAGAGGGAAGACCTACACATAGGTGGCTGATCCACCAAGCTTGTTCCTGGGTTCAAGCCAGAAAATGACCCAGTCTCCCAAGGGGTTTGGTTTCATCCCTACTTGGCCTTGATCCTGCAACCAAAGCCATCTGCCAAGGAGTCAAGAACAAATTGTGCACACTAGTAGAAAGGCTCATCTACCCACTGACAGTCGTGTTGGCAGTCAATCTGAACATTGCTGTCTGGTTCTGCTCCAGCCCCCTCAGGTGAGGTACCAGCACAGAGCTGCTCACACAAGGACCCAGAGGGAGACTTGTCCATAACTTGTCGCTCAGTAGTCTGAGCCTCTCAGACAGGCTAGAGCTCATAAACCTCTGTTCCACAACAGATACCAAGGAGGCCCAGTCTCAGCTCTGGCCTCTCATACTGCAACCAAGGAACTATTCCATCTGTACAGAAACTTGCAAGGAGAATGTGCCTCTTTGAGCCAATGAGACAGGGCTCTCCAGCTTCTGCCCCACAGCAGATGTCAAGGGGGCCCCATCTCAGCTCCAGTCCATCCTGCTGCAGTTGGGGAACTATTACATCTATGCTGAGACCTGCTTGGAGATGTATACCTGTTTGAACCAATGAGAAGGGCTCTTCAGCTTCTGTCCCACAGCATTTCCTGATGGGCCCCAGTAACCGCTCTGACTCCTCCTGCTGCATAGAACTATCCCATCTATCCAGAGACCTACTATAAGATGCATACCCATATAAACCATTGGGATAGGCATGCCAGTATCTGTCTCACAGCAGGTCCCTTGGAGGTCCAGCCTCAGCTTTGGCTTTTACTGCTGCAAAGAACTACTGCTGGGTGATACATACATGTCTGAGCCAACAAGATAGGCTCATCAGCTTCCTTCCCATAACAGATCCTGATGAGAGAAGAGAGATAGACCCTCTCACATTGTTTTATATTGTTTTATACTCAGAAAAGAAAAGCAAAACAAAAGGCAGGTAGCCCGGCACCTAGGAACCAGACCCAAAACCAAGAAACCAGACCCGAAACCAGGTCTGGGCCTGCCTGACCTAAGCCTGGTAGTTAAAGATCAACCCCTTACCTAACCGGTTATGTTATCTATAGATTTCAGATATTGTATAGAAAAGACATTGTGAAACTTCCTGGTCTGTTCTGTTTCACTCTGAATTACCAGTGCATACAGCACCTGTCACATACCCCTTGCTTGCTCAGTCAATCACGACCCTCTCAAGCGGACCCCCTTAGAGTTGTGAGTCCTTAAAAGGGACAGGAATTGCCCACTTGGGGAACTCAGCTCTTGAGACAGGAGTCTTGCCCGATGCTCCTGGCCGAATAAACCACTTCCTTCTTTAACTTGGTGTCTGAGGAGTTTTGTCTGCAGTCCTTCCTGCTACATTTCTTTGTTCCCTGACTGGGAAGCAAGGTGATTGGCGGATGGTTGAGGCAGCTCCTTAGGTGGCTTTCTGTCCTGTGGAACATCCCTGCGGGGACCGACCAGTCTGAGCGACGCGGATCCTGAGAGCGCGCCCGGGTAGGCATTTGCCGCTGTGGGACGCCTCGACAGAGCAGTGTGTAGCAGGCCCCCATGGAAGATCAACACAGTGGCTGAACACTGGGAAGGAACTGGTACTTGAAGTCTGGACATCTGAAACTTGGTAAGACTAGTCTTTGGAACTTGCCTACTCCGTTTGAGTGGAAGCGTGGCCTGATCACCCATGGCGTGCCTTTATCGGCACTTTGGTTTGGTTTTGGTTTTGACTTGGTTTGAATTGCTTGGCAGGACCGGTCTTGGGAACTTGCCCACTCCATTTGAGTGGAAGCGTGGCCTGATCACCCAGGGCATGCCTTTATCAGCACTTTGGTTTTGACTTGGTTTGAACTGCTTGACAGAAGACTTGTCTTGGGAACTTGCCTACTCCATTTGAGTGGAAGTGTGGCCTGATCACCCACAGTGTGCCTGTACTGGCACTATGGTTTTTGTTTTTGACTTGACTTGGATTGCTTGATACTTTGGTTTTGGTTTTGACCTGGCTTGGATTTCTGAATACTCTGATTTTGGTTTTGATTTTGGTTTGGTGTAAACTGCAAAAGTGTGTGTGTGTCCTTTTAACCCATTCTTTGTTTTGTGATGTGTGTGTGGTGTTAGCATGAGCATGGTGTTTTGTCTTGAAAAAGCATGGGTCAGGCACAAATAAGCCCACCCTACTAGGAACTATGTTGAAAAATTTCAAGAAAGGATTTAAGGGAGACTATGGAGTACTGTGACACCAGGAAAACTTAAAACTTTGTGTAAAGTAGACTGGCCAGCATTAGAGGTAGGTTGGCCATCAGAAGGAAGCTTGGACAGGTCCCTTGTTTCAAAGGTATGGCACAAGGTAACCTGTAAAGCCAGGGCACCCAGACCAGTTTCCATACATAGACGCTTGGTTACAGCTGGTTTTAGATCTCTCCACAGTAGCTGAGAGAACTGCAGCATAAGCGAGAAGAGAGAGGGAAAGAGACAGAGGTAAAAGGAAAGTCAAAGAGAGAGGGACAAAGTCAAAGAGAGACAGACAACGTCAAAGAGAGAAAGAGAAAGAGATATATACAAGTAGTTAAGAAAAAAAACAGTGTACCCTATTCCTTTAAAAGCCATCTGTACCAATTCCAAATTAACTTAGACAAAATAAGGTCTTATTAATAGCAAAGGATAATTAAAATCCCAAACTTACAAGGTTTTCAACAAAAGTAAAGTTTGCTAAAAGTTAACAGTGTAACATGTATTATACTAACTTCTATTCTTGTGGCCTTAGACAGTCTAGCCCACAGACATAAAAGAAGTTCGCTTTAGAAAAGAATGGTTATCATCTTCAAAAAAAAGGAAAAAAAGGCGGGGCAGGGGCAGAATTTATGTAAAAAGAGTATTATATGGTAAATTCTTGTCCTGAAATAAATTAACTGGTTGTTTAAAGAAAAAATTATTTGTAATAAGTTAGAAAGTTAAAGTATGTCAAATAATTGTCTGCAAAAGTCGTGAAAGAAAAAAATGTCATAAAAAAAACTTTATGCAAGAAATGTTCTATAATTTAAAAGTAACTAGGCCTCCTTAATACAAAACTAAAAAAAAACCAAACAAACAAAAAAACAATAGTTTATGTGTAAGGTATATAAGGAAAGTAAAATATACCTTTGGTAAAAGAATTATAAGGAGGCATAGAATATAAATTTTTACCTACATTAAAAGGTTAAAAATATGTGTATATTATTTTAAAGGTTTAATCAAGTTTTAAAATGTTAATTGGAAAGAAAATTCTGTGTTTCTGTGTGTAAACGTTGGCTAAAGTTAAACAGGTATCATCCAGTTTTTCTGTAAACTGGACATTAAAATAAAAGCAAAGTAGGCTTTTCCTAAAGCACCAACCTGCTCTTTAGCAAAAATTATAAAAGGTTAAAAAGAGTCTATAAAATCTTACCTTATGGTCAAACATTAAAAATTGGATAAATACGTCTACAAGATTTTATTAAAATTAAGTTTAACATTAAAGCACACTAATATAAAGGTAAAATTTAGCTTATCCAGTATAAAATCATACAAAAAGCATTGCTTAAATATAAAATGGTACTTGGTTTTCTTTGGTTTAAAAACTAATTAAAATAGGTGCTAAAAGAAATTACTCAGTAAAAAGGCACTAAGGACTATAAAGTCCACTGCGAAGATTCCCACATTTAAAACAAAAGGTCCATTTCTTAAAAATTATATACTTGGTTTATCTTCCACTTTCCTTTCCCTCGAAAACTAAAAGTCTTTTAGCACATGTACCACCCCTAGAATTTCCGGTAAACTAGCACCAGCCTGAAGATCATGCTCTCATCAAAGGGTGGAAAGAAGAAAAACTCGAGCCAGCCTGGTAAGGACCCTACCTTGTGCTGCTAACCACCAAGACTGCTGCTCGTACAGCAAAAAAGGAGGGACTCATCACATCCGAGTCAAGAAAGCGCCATCCCCTACAGAGTTGTGGGCCATAGTCCTAGGGGAAAACCCTACCAAATTAAAGCTAAGAAAAATGTAACTCTTTTCATCTATTCTATTACTCTATCTTCTTTCCTTGTTCTATTGCTAACCATCTAGTTATTAACATATCAAGTCAATTTCACCTCAAACTATTGCATTTAATGCTTGCCTTGTTATACCCTGTGGAGACTTGCCTAGTCAAAGACAGCTTTCTACTTCAGAAAAGTAATTCTGTCCCTCCTGACGCTCCTCAGACTAGGCATTAGTAAACTAGGACCATTTAATCTGGGGAGATTTTGATAAAGACCCCAGTGCCAATCAACAGTCTTGCCCCCAATATAGAGCTTTTATGCTGTAGTTGGTCCAACATTCTGTGGACCTCTAAAGAGCAAGGATGGACTGCCCCAACCAGTTTTTGTAATTTCCTAAAATCATACATTCATTTTACTAGAAGATCATAGAAGTTAAAGACTTAAAACCAACTTTAGAAATTAAGACAGGATACCAAGATGCAAATGCCTGGTTAAAATGGATCAAATATTCCATCTGCACGTTAAACAAAAGCAATTGTTATGCTTGGGCACATGGCAGGCCAGAGGCCCAAATTGTCCCCCTTCCACTAAGGTGGTCCTCCAGTCGACCAGGCATAGGCTGCATGGTAGCTCTTTTCCAGAATTCTACAGCCTGGAGTAATAAGTCATGCCAAGCTCTCTTTGCTATATCACAAAGTCTGGCACCCTGCGGGTCAGTCCCTCGAGGGCCATCCAGCTTCTGTCTCCCAATACTAAGTTCACTTCATGTCTCTCACAACAGGAAGGAAACTTAGCATTCCTTGGAGACCTGAAGGGATGCAATGAGCTTAAGAATTTTCAAGAGCTTATCAATCAGTCAGCCCTTGTTCATCCCTGAGCGGATGTGTGGTGGTATTGTGGTGGACCTTTACTGGGCACTCTGCCCAGTAACTAGAGTGGCACTTGTGCATTAGTCCACTTGGCTATCCCTTTCACCCTGGCATTTCATCAACCAGAGAGAATGTATAACCCTAAAAATTGATAGAGCTAGACTGGATCTTCAAGTAAATATCATGGTTTGAGAAAAAGTTTATAAACGCTCTCCTGAGCCAGTATTTCAAACTTTCTATGATGAACTGAATGTGCCAGTACCAGAAATTCCAGGAAAAACAAGAAATTTGTTTTTGCAATTAGCCGAGCATATAGCCCAGTCTCTCAATGTCACTTCATGTTATGTATCAGCACAAGTGTACTATATGAATCATTATCAATCTATTGCACAGGAAGACATAAGTAGCAAAAATAAGAGTGAGAACTCCCACTAATAAAATGTGAGAGTCTCAAAGCGGGGAAATGAGAGAAGAGAGACAGACCCTCTCATATTGTTTTATACTCAGAAAAGAAAAGAAAAGCAAAACAAAAGACAGGTAGCCCGGTCCTAAGAACCAGATCTGAAACCAAGGAACCAGACCTGAAACCAGGCCTGGGCCTGCCTGACCTAAGCCTGGTGGTTAAAGATCGACCCCTGACCTAACTAGTTATGTTATCTATAGATTCCAGATATTGTATAGAAAAGACATTGTGAAACTTCCCAGTCTGTTCTGTTTCACTCTGACCACCGGCACATGCAGCCCCTGTCATGTACCCCTTGCTTGCTCAATCGATTATGACCCTCTCATGTGGACCCCCTTAGAGTTGTGAGCCCTTAAAAGGGACAGGAATTGCTCACCTGGGGAGCTCGGCTCTTGAGACAGGAGTCTTGCCCGATGCTCCTGGCCAAATAAACCACTTCCTTCTTTAACTCAGTGTCTGAGGAGTTTTGTCTGCGACTCATTCTGCTACACTGAGAGGGCCCAATTTCAACTCCAGCCTCCCTTGCTGCAGTTGGGGACCCATCCCACATGTGCAGAAACCTGCTGAGAGTCATGCACAGGTGAGATGGGTCCCCAAGTGGGGATAGCCATCCATCTTGGCCACCAGGACAGTCTTCTGGATTCAGGTCCCTGGCCAGCATTCCCACACAGCCCAAGTACCCTTCTTGGGTCTTCCCCGATCCATCTGGGCTGGAAAGCTGTGCCAATCTCATAGCCCTCACAAGACTTGCAGCAAGCCTGTACTTAGAGCATCTTCTAGTGCTGAGACAGCTACAGAGGGCAGAAGCCCAGGGAACACAATAGTCAGACTGTATAGAATCCCTACAAGGATAGACATAAACAAAGCTGGACTACAAAGACTAAAATATTAAATAAATACCTAATCTATCAATACACAGACATCATTTCATGTTCATAGCATCAAAAACATTCAAGGAAATATGACTCATCATATGGAAAAATTAAGGTGCCAGAGGCTGACCCTAAAGTGATAAAGATACGCACTTTCTTAGACAAATAATACAAAATAGCTGTTTTAAGAAGCTTGATTGACTTCCACAAAATACACAGAATCAATTCAGAAACTTATCAGAGAAATTTAACAGAGATTAAAATAATTTTTTTAAAAAATCAACCAGAAATCCTGGAGCTGAAAAATACAATGAATGAAAGGAAAAATGCAACAGATATTATCAACAGCAGAACTGATCAAGCTGAAGAATCAGTGAGCTTGAAGACAGAATATTTGAAAATATACAGTCAGAGGAGAAAAAAGAATGAAAAGTATAAAGAAAGCTTACAGAAATGACAAGACAACATCAAAAGAGCAATCATTCATGTTATTTAGTTAAAGAGGGAAATGAGAAAGACAAGAAGGTAGAAAGTTTATTCAAAGAAATAGTAACATAAACCTTCCAAACCTGGAGAAAGATATAAATATCCAGGTACAGGAAGGTCAAGGGTCACCAATCACTTTCAATCCATATAAGAATACACTTATGTATTATAATCAAACTGTCAAAGGTGAAAGACAAAGAAACGATTATGAAAGCAATGAGAAAAAAGAAGCAAATAACAGATAAGGTAGATCTGAAATGCCTGGCAGCAGACTTCTCAGTAGAAACAGTACAGGCCAGGAGAGGTGAGATGATATTTTCAGAGTGCTGAAAGAAGTAAACTGCAAAGCAAGAATACTGTTTCCAGTAAAGCTATCCTTCAAAAATGAAGGAAAGATAAAGCCTTTCCTAGACAAACAAAAGCTGAGGGAATTTGTTGCTACCAGACCTGTTCCATAAGAAATGCTAATGAGAGTTCTATTTAGGTCAAAAGGATACCAATGTGATTGTTATACTAATATTGTAATTGTGGTGTATAAATCAATTAAATCTTTACTAAGAAGACTAAAAGATAAAACTACTAAAAATAATAATGACAACAATTTATTAAGAGATTAGCAATATAAAAATGTAAATTGTGGTATCAAAAATTCAAAATGTGTGAGGAGAGGGGAATTAATATGTATAAGGTTTTATTTTGTTTGTTTCTTTTTGTTTTTTTGTGATCAAAACTAAGTTAGAATCAGTTTTAAGTAACTTGTTATAACTATAGAATTTTTTGTAATCTTCATGCTAACCACCAAACAAAAACTTATAATAGATATACTGAAAATAAAAAGCAATGAATTAAAACATGCTAGAAAATCACTTAACCACAAAGGAAGACTGTGAGAAAGGATGGAACTGGAGGTCATTGGTAAGCCAGGCACAGAAAGACAAATATTGCATGTTCTCATTCATATGTGGAAGCTAAGAAAGTGGATCTCATGGATGTAGAGGTTAAAATGGTGCTTACCAGAGGATGTAAAGGAAAGGGGAGAGAGGTAGGGATGAAGAGAAGTTGGTTAAAGGATACAAAAACATAGAAGGAATAGGTTCTAGTATTTGATGTATAGTAGGGAAAGTTAACTTATTATAACTTATTGTGCATTTCAAGGTAGCTGGAAGAGAAGATTTATAAAGCTCCCAACAGAAAGAAAACATAAATGTTTGAAGTGATGGCTATCCTAATTACCCTGATTTGCTCATTACACATTATATGTAGGTATCAAAATATCTCATATACAATTTTATATATCAATTTTTTTAAAACTTAAAAATCAAAAAATACTTTTCAAAAAGAAACCTGTAAGTGCTAATGACTGTGGAGTAACCATAACACTCATGAAAGGAAAATAAATTTCTATTTGGATAAAAGAAATACATAATATAAATATGATCTTAAAAATCAGAAAAAGCAATCAAAAACCCAAACTAAGAAAATAAAAGCTAAAATTGATGAAACAGAAATTTTTTTACATGCAAGAAGAATGCATCAACTGAAAAGCTATTCCTTTGAGAAAACCAATAAAAACAACAAGCTTCAGAGCCTGATTATGGCAAAAATAAAATATGCCCACAAGAAAAAATATACATGATTAGGTATGCAAAATGATAACTATCAAAGAAATAAAGATTTTTAACAAATTGTTTAAGAGCCAGGTATGATGGCTCATGCCTGTAATCCCAGCACTTTGGGAGGCCAAGGCAGGAGGATGGCTTGGGGCCACGAATTCAAACAGCCTGTGCACCATGGTGACACCCTGCCTCCCACAAAAAAAACCTAAAAAATTAGTCAGGCATGGTGGCTCATACCTGTAGACCTAGCTACTCAGGAGCCTGAGGCAAGATGATTGCTTGAGCCCAGGAGGTTGAGGATGCAGTGAGCTACGATTGCACCACTGTACCCTAGCCCAGGTAGTAGAGTGAGACTCTGTCTCAAAAAGGAAAAAAAAAAAAAAAAATATATATATATATATATATATATATATGAATATTATATGCAAATCTATAGAAACAAATTTGAAAACTAGGAGGAAACTGCTGATTTCCTAGCAAAATACAAATGTCTAAAATTGACCTAGGAAATAGAAAACATTAAAGGGCCAATTTCCATAGAATAGATTTGAAAGGTGATAAACCATAGCTCTCCAAAGATGTCTGTGTTCTAATCCCTGAGTATGGAATAAAGTATGTTATTTTATATGGCAAAAGGAACTTCACAGTTGTGATTAAGGATCTAGACATAGGAAAAGTGCCTTGCATTATCCAGGTGGCCCCAGTGATGTAATCGCAAAGGTCTTTACAAGAGGGAGTGTGGTACGCTGAATAATGGCTCCCAAATATATCCAAGTCTTGATCCTTGGATCCTATGAATATTACCTTATATGGCAAAGGGATTTTGCAGGTGTGATTCTATTAGGAATTTTTTTAGATGAAGAGATTATCCTGTATTAGCTGTGTGGGCCCTAAATATAATCACAAGTGTGCTTGTAAGAAGGAGAAAGAGGGAGATTTGACCACAGTAGAGGGTGATGTCATCATGGAAGCAGAGAGATTTGATGATGCTATACTGCTACCATTGAAAATGGAGGAAGGTGCCATGAGCCAAGTAATGCAAATGGCCCCTAAAAGCTGGAAAAGGCAAGGAAACAGATTCTCCTCCAGAGCTTTCAGAGGGAGTGCATTCCTGCTGACACCTTGACTTTAGCCCAGTGAAGCGGATTTTGTACTTATGACTTCTATAACTACAAGAGAATAAATTTGTGTTGTCTTAAGCCCCTAAATTTGTGGTAATTTGTTACAGTAGAAATAGGAAACTAACACAGGTGAATATTGATCTACCATTAAAACAAGGTGCCAGGACCACATGCTTCATAAAAGTGCTCTCTCTAACTCTTAAATAACAGATAGTTCTAATCCTATTTAAACTCCTTCATTTATTTTATGAAGTTAGCATAATCCTAATACCAAAGCCAGATGGAGAGTATAAAAATGTAAAACTCTTACAAACCAATGTGGATATAAAAATGCAAATAAATTATTAGTAAACAAAATCTAGCCTCTAATAAAATGAATATTACTAAGTTGTGTATATTTTAGGAATGCGAATGTATTGAGAGGTGACAATGTGCTAGCAGCCCTCACTCTCAGCACCTCCTCGGCCTCAGCATCCACTCTGGCAGCGCTTGAGGAGCCCTTCAATCCACCACTGCACTGTGGGAGCCCCTCTCTGGGCTGCACGAAGCCAGAGCCGGCTCCCTCTGCTTGCCCAGAGGTGTGGAGAGAGAGGTGAGGGCAGGAGCAGGGGCTGGGGGCGGCGCTCATGGTCCAGCGCGAGTTCTGGCAGGTGCGGGCTCGGCAGGCCCCGCAATCAGAGCAGCCAGCAGGCACTGCCAGTCCAGGGCAGTGAGGGGCTTAGCACCCAGGCCAGCAGCTGTGGTGGGTATGCTGGGACCCCAGCAGTGCCAGCCCACTAGCGCGCTGTGCTTGAGTTCTTGCCGGGCCTTATCTGCCTCCCTGCGGGGCAGGGCTCGGGACCTGCGGCCTGCTATGCCTGAACACCCATCCCCGCCTGCAATGGGCTCTTGCGGAGCCCGAGCCTCCCCAACGAGTGCCACCCCCTGCTCCACGGCGCTCAGTCCCATCAACTGCCCAAGGGCTGAGGAGTATGGGTGCACTGGCAGGCAGCTCTGTCCACGGCCCCAGGGCGGGATCCACTAGGTGAAGCCAGCTGGGCTCCTGAGTCTAGTGGGGACTTGGAGAACTTTTATGTCTAGCTAAGGGATCGTAAATGCACCAATCAGCACTCTGTGTCTAGCTCAGGGTTTGTAAATACACCAATTAGCACTCTGTGTCCAGCTCAGGGTTTGTAAATACACCAATTAGCACTCTGTGTCTAGCTCAGGGTTTGTAAATACACTAATCAGTACTCTGTATCTAGCTGACCTAGTGGGGACTTGGAGAACTTTTATGTCTAGCTAGAGGATTGTAAATGCACCAATCAGCACTCTGTGTCTAGCTCAGGGATTGTAAATGCAGCAATCAGCACTCTGTCAAAATGGAGCAATCCGCTCTCAGTAATATGGACCAATCAGCTCTCTGTAAAATGGACCAATCAGCAGGATGTGGGTGGGGTCAGATAAGGGAATAAAAGCAGGCTGCCCGAGCCAGCCAGAGGCAACCCGCTTGGGTCCCCGTCCACACTGGTGGAAGCTTTGTTCTTTCTCTCTTTGCAATAAATCTTGCTGCTGCTCACTCTTTGGGTCCATGCTGCCTTTATGAGCTGTAACACTCACCACGAAGGTCTGCAGCTTCACTCCTGTCAGCGAGACCACGAACCCACCAGAAGGAGGAAGCTCCAGACACATCTGAACATCTGAAGGAACAAACTCCAGACACACCATCTTTGAGAACTGTAACACTCACCACGAGGGTCCACTACTTCATTCTTGAAGTCAGCGAGACCAAGAACCCACCAATTCCAGACACAGTATGATCTAAAATCAATCACTTATCACTCATTATAACAGCAGATTATGAAAGGTAAACTACATAATCATATCAATTCTTACTGAAAAGGTATTGATAAAATTCATCCATCTCACCTAATAAAATCTCAACATAGAAATAGAAGGAAATCAATGAAAAAACAATGAATGGCAAATACATGAGATATAGTAAGTTCTCATTAATTTAAAATATATTCAAGTAGTTCCTAGTACTGGGCACACACTGGTGATACAAAAGTGAACATGATAGATACAGTCTGTGCTCTGCAAAGCTTACAGTACAGTGGGAGTAACTGGAAATTTATTGGAGGCTTTGACATGGAAGAAGGATATGGAAACCCATGAGAAAACAGTAAGCTCAGTCAGGGCCATGTGACAATAGAATTCCTGCAGACAGTGACAATTAAATTGAGATCTGAAAAGTGAGAAAGATGTATACAGATTAAAGGGAGGTTGGTTGGAGAAAATATTTCTGGGATACAGAATAACCCTTACAAAGGCCTGGATAGGAAAGAACCAAAGTAAGTCAAGTATGGCAGAAGTACAGAGCAAGAGCTCAGGATGAAGTATGTGATACAAACTGCTGAGAAAGGCTCAGCCCAGATCAGGAAGGCTTTGGAAGCCAAATCTAGCAGCTTGGACTTTACACTACATGCAGTGTGAAGACATGGCTGAGTGTTAAGTAGAAGAGTTGCACTAGTTCTTTTGTTTCCCATACCTCCAGATCCATTCTCCGCCCTGGAAATCAGATCCCCATAGGGTCTGTCACCCACTCTCCCTTGCCTACTGGATTCCAGATGGGTTCAGTCAATGTGGTGCCTTTTCCCTGGGTCTCCTTGCTTCAGTGCTATACCCCTGATAGTAAATGCATCCCTCCTTGAACATAGGTCCTGCCAGGCAGCCCCTTTGTGGCTCCAGCTTTCACTGAGTAACTATTTCTTGTCTCTTCAGGCTACAGATAAATATGGCTTCCTCTGTTTCTAGTCTCTTTAATTCTGCCCACACGTCTGTAAGCAGCCCTTTCATCAAAGCTTTTCATTTGAACCATTTGAATTAAAGTCTATTTCCTTTTGGGACCCTGACTGATACAGGCATGACTAGGTCAGATTTGTGTTTTATAACAATCCCTCTTGCTGCTTTATGGAAAAACAGATTGGAGGATGGCAAAGACTGGCTCCAAGGAGACCAGTAAGGAGGCTGCTGTAATTCTGGAGGTAAGAGAGGATGGTGGCCTGGGCTCAGGTAGCAGAACCGGGGTTCAGGAGTGAGGAGTCTAACTCCTGGCCAAAATCACATGTGTGATATTTCAGGCCCAGTCACAGGCAATTACAAAGGCTTTGCCTGGAAGGCCTCATAGGAAAAGCTGCCATTCCCACACCAGACTTAGTACAGAGCCAATGCATTAGAGTGTCTAAAGAGAGTTGCAGCCAAAGATTCAGGCCCCCTGGTCAGTTGTGCTCTTATACACATCTGCATTCATGGCCTAGGCATCTCCATTTGGAAATCTTCTTTTCAGGGAACCTTGAAGACACTTTACCCACTCCGAATCAATACTCGGTATTTTCTACCTCTAGTCTTCCCATTCTTCCTCACTTCTGGCTTCAGCGTTCATAAAACTGCAGGTGCCTTTTGGTTGGAGATCCCTAAACAGTGAGTTGACTCTACCAACACACTGTTCCATTGGGGGAAATGAAACAAAGGGGGATCAAGGTTTGACTGTTACTTTCATTTTGGCTCATTTTTAATCAGCTACTCTAACACCTGAAAGCTCAGCTGAGTGGCTGATGGAAAGAAGCATGTAGATTCCAGAGATATTTGGACGACAGAGTTGACAGAATTTGGCCATTGATTAGATTGGGGGATGGGCTAGGATAGAGAACAGTGAGGGAAAATAAAAAGCCAAGGAAACTGCATAAATGATTTGGGCAATAGAGTGGATGGTACCATTCACTGGACCATGAAACAAGGAACAGGAGTTGAGTGGCAGGAAAATACTTTCATCTGGGGCATGATACTTCAGAGAAGCCTGTGGGTCATCCAAGGCAGATATTCAGAAAACAGCTAGATATGTAAAAAGGAATTTAGCGGAGATGTCTGAATTGTTATGTAGATTTGAGAATCATTCATTAATAAATGGAAAGTATAGATATTGGCATGAATAAAATGGAGCTGGGAGAATACATAGAATGAGAAGAAAAGATGGCCTGAAACTGAGGCTTACCATGGTCTCTTTTTAAACGTGTCCTCTTTTGGTTCTCTAGATAATTCCCTAATGATATGTTTTTCTATGACCCTCTCAAAACCTTTCTTAAACTTACTGAATAAAATAGAGACAGAAGGTTACAATGGAGATCCAAAACTTAGAGTCCAGATGCACTGATTTCAACTCTTTGAGTTTTATTTTATCTGAAAACAGGAATAGTAGTAGCACTTACCTTGATAACATTGAACTTTATTTTATCTGAAAACAGGAATAGTAGTAGCACTTACCTTGATAACATTACTGTATTAAATGAGAAAATGAAGATAAATTAAAGAGCTTGTAGATAAAATGTAGATAAATGACAGAGCTTGGAACATTATAGATACTCAATAAATGTGTACAACCTTCCTTTCTAACTTTGTATATTTCTCAGGATTGTGTTAAGAATCCTGAGTTAATTAAGGTTCCTGGCTAAAGACAAAGCTATGTCTAAATGAAAGCAGCTGCTATCATACTTGCAGATGCCATATTTCTTTAAATAATGAGTTTTACATATTTACTGTAAAGGATTCTTTTGGTTCACATATTATTTATCCTAAACAGCAAAGGATACCACCTTCAAACCAAACCAAACGAAATCATGCCTCTGAGTAAAGTTGTAGAATAATTTTTTTGAAACTTTAAAATTTTAATTTTCTATTAGTAAGGTAAAACAAAGCAGAGGCTACATTCCACAGTCTCCAGAAATACGGGAATTGCTATATGTAAGTGTATTAGTCCATTTTCATACTGCCCAAGACTGGGTGATTTATAAAGAAAAAGAGGTTTAGAAACTGGGTGATTTATAAAGAAAAAGAAGTTTAATCCCAGCTACTCAGGAGGCTGAGGCAGGAGAATGGCTTGAACCTGGGAGGTGGAGGTTGCAGTGAGCCGAGATCATGCCACTGTACTCTAGCCTGGGTGGCAGGGTGAGATTCTGTCACAAAAAAAAAAAAAAGAAGAAGAAGAAGAAAAGGAAGGAAGGAAGGAAGGAGAAAAAGAGGTTTAATGGACTCACAGTTCCACATGGCTGGGGTGGCCTCACAACCATGGTGGAAGGCAAAGGAGGAGCAAAGGCATATCTTGCATGGCAGCAGGTAAGAGAGCATGTGCAGGGGAACTGCCCTTTATAAAACCATCAGATCTTGTGAGACTTATTCACTATCATAAAAACAGCATGGGAAAAACCTGCCCTCATGATTCAATTACCTCCCATCGGGTCCCTCTCATGACATGTGGGGATTATGGGAACTACAACTCAAGATGAAATTTGGGTGGAGACACAGCCATATCATATCAGTAAGTTTATCCTGAAAGGCTGAAAAAGCAATCATAAAGATGGGGATTTCCTGCTTTTCTCATTCTGTTTATATTTTTACATCCTGTTTTGTCTAAAGTGTTCTTTTGAAACAAAGACCTGGAAAGAAGGCCAAGTAGACTCTGACCTCTCTTGCATCTCCTGTACCCATATTGGATGTATTACAGATATCATACTTCTATGAAAAGAATGCAGGACTTGCAATCAGGCTGACTTGGGCTCAAATATGAACTTCATCTCTAACTAGATATGTGAGCCTTAATTCTTCTATCTTTGTAATGAAAACTTCTTTGGGGTTCTGGTCTGGATTAAACAAAACATTGTGTATAAAGCCCCAGGCACATAGTAGGTGCTCAACATAGTAAGTGGTCAATAAGTGGTAGTCACAATGATATTTATTATGAAGCGGGTCAGACTTTGGGAGGAAGAAAGAAGGGAAAGAAAGATATAGACCAAGTGGGAAGACAATGTCATGGCTTTAATTCACTTTTCGTGGAAATTAGAAGAGATTGTGAGTAACAGAAGGTCACTTGGGGAGCTGTCCAGGGTGCAGAGGATGCCAAGAAATATTCATCTGATTGAAGAAGAGAGTTCAAAGTTCATTAAAACTTCTGTTTACATTTGAGCAAAACCTCCTCTTAATGATTACTCTCAAAAGTTGCAAGTTAAAGTAACTAGATAATTCAATAAGTATATAGATAACAGGTCTGAGACTCAGAAGGACTGTCCAGGGTGGGTCACCAAGCTCCAGACCACCAGACTAGGGACAAGAGTTAGGCTGCAATTCCCAGGAAGGAAGAATGGAAGCCATTATCCCAGAGGAATATAGAACAGGCTATACTCTATAGGGTGGAGGGAGGAATCTAGAGAACAGTACCTGGCAACAGGGACTGCAGGGGTAGCTGGTTTTGTGTGTGTGTTTGCTTCCCAGGAACAATTTCCATATATTTGGGTGACAGATCCGTATTTTACTTTGCCAAAATTACCTCTCCTAGTGAAGGTGCAGGCCTTCCCAAGACTGACTGATTCATTTTCTTCCTTTGAATGTTGAATCTTCAGGAGATATTTAAAAATGAAAAATGGTCAGTATGAATTCCTCTGAGCAGGAGTGCTTTGCCAAGCCCCTATTCCATCCTTATTACCAGATCCTGTTGTTTCCTATGCTAGATTCTCCAGGTTTCTTGTAGTTCTGTGAATTGCTCAATATCCTTCCAACAAATCCATTTTCTGCTTAAGTAAGTAAAAGACGGAGACTCATCCCTGGGACACTGACTCACAACACAGTTTATATGAAAAGAGGGGATGCTCACCATCCCCTGAAGTTCAAGACCAGGCTGAGAAACAGTGGGACTCTGTCTCTACAAAAAAAAAGAATTCTAAAAATTAGTCAGGCTTGGTAGCACACACCTGTAGTCCCAGCTACTTGGGAGGCTGAAGCCACAGGATCACTTGAGGCCAGGATATCGGGGCTGCAGTGAGCCATGATTGCACCACTGCACTCCAGCCTGGGTGACAGAGTGAGACTTTGTCACAAAACATAACAAAACAAATAACTAAATAACAAAACACATAACAACTCCTGGGAAAGCTGACTTTTAGCTTAATTCCTGCCCTTCAATATTCTCTATATTGTAAGGTGCTAACAATTTACAAACTAGATTCCCAAGTTTCCTAACTAGGTGGTTTCCAGTTAGATTTTCCCAAAGGCAGGTCTTGGAGAAAGACCAGCAGGCAAAAGGAAGAGAGAAGCTATTTTTTTCCCCCATTTTCTGTTTCTGGATCCGGCAGTAGCCACAGGCAGCCATGGGATACAGAAGTCTTGGCAGTGAGTCCAGTAACATCAAGCGGACTATGGGCTCCCAAGTTCTTGCAGCTTCTGTAAATGTACAAATTCTCAGCCTCTTGAAAGGTAACAGCAGCAGTGGTTTCAATAGCAACAGCAGCAGCATTCACAAAAGGATGCTGGCAACCTTAGCAACACAGCTCTTTTGAATTCTGGGTACCATCACTGGCTCTTTTTGCCCCTCCTTGGATTTTATTTTCTGTTTGAATGCCTAGAGAAATTCTGCTTTTCTAATTGAACACCAGTTAATAACTGAGAGTGATTTACTAGTAAACTTTTGGTGGGAATGTTAACACATGAGTACAATCAGTAAATGCAGTCCAATTGAACAGACTTGTGTTTGAACCAGGCTCCCCCACCTATTAGCAGTGTCATCTTAGGCAAATAACTCAACCAAGCCTCAGTTTTCCTTATCTGTAAAATAGGGATGATAGAATCCCTCATAGGAATGTTACATAAATTATGACATAATGTTTTATATATAATGATATAATGTATGTAAAAAGTACCTGGCACAAAGGCATTCAATAAATTTTGGTTTCCAAATCTCTTTCACCCAGCACTTGCTTGGTTATGGCTTGGGTGCATGAACACAGGCACATTCCAGAGATGTTTATCTCCATCAAGCTTCTATCAGGAACTAGGGTACAATAGAAATGGATCACATGAAGAAGTCAGATATGGAGGAAAAATTAAGTAGTTGCTGACAGGGAGTGTTAAATGGGATTTCCAGAAAGGACACTTCTCAGAAGAGAAATATGATGGAAAAAAATTTTTAAACCCTCACTTAGTGACAACCTAGTTCAAATCACAAACATAGGTCTATACTCAGAAAAATTATGTTCCTACATAAGCATGGGAATTAGACATTCTTTGGAAGAAAGAAACCCTGGCCGCTGGTCTTATTGTGGATACCTTTGTAATTCACTTGGAAGATGGAACAGATTATTGTTGTTGTTGTTATTGTTATTATTATTATTATTATTTGAGACAGGGTCTTACTCTGTCACCCAGGCTGGAATGCAGTGGCACAATCAAGGCTCACTGTAACCTCCACCCTCCCAGACTCAAGTGATCCTCCCATCTCAGCCTTCCAAGTAGCTGGGACTACAGGCATGCCACCACACCCAGCTAATTTTTTGTTTTTTGTTTTTTTGTAGAGACAGCTTTTCACCATGTTGCCCAGGCTTGTCTTGAACTCCTGAGCTCAAGCAATCTGCCTGTCTTGCCCTCTCATAGTGCTGGGATTACAGGCATTCAGCCACCGCACCCTGGCCAGAAGATACAAAATCATTTTGTATCTGTCTGTGGAGATATTTCACACTTACTATAATTTAGTATAAGTCATGGTGAATGTTAAGAGACAAATATGGCTTTTCACAAGGTGCCCCTTTGACCCTTCAGAGCACTACATCTCTAAAATGAAGTATTTGGAGTCCAAAAGATATAAATAAGATAAGAGGTCATGACGGTGTCTTCATGAGAAAAGATTAGGAATTAAAGATGCCTATGCTGAAATAGAATTATAAGATATAGTACTGGATGATGCTTTAAAGACTCTCACCTCCCACACATATTTTAGATGAGAAAACATAAGCTCAGAGGAGGAAACTGTTCTTAAATTACACAAAAATTTGGAGGCAGAAATGTCACTAGGTTTCTTATATCCGGGAAAGAGACCCAAAAAAGGTGTTATCCTTCTGGAACAGTCTTGGCCAGAGGCTTTCTCCTCTAAGAGTGGGACTGGACGATGGAGCCAGGTCAGTGGTGGGTCTGTGCCATTGGCTGGTGGAGAGCTCCCACATAAAAATATGCCACCCTTTGAGTGCAGCCACTGATGTTACAATCTAGTATTGAGTAAATGGACACTTGATTTTACATATCTCCTTCAACATATTTCATCATAATATTAACAACTGTCATAACTACAAATTATCAAAAATTCCCTACTTTTGAAAAATATACATAAAATGAAGAATGATGGCTCTTCTCTGTCCTAGCAAGGGACAAAGATTGGCCTAGAAAGCAGGTCTCTTGATATCTAGTCCGATGTCTTTCCAGTTTCCCCAAAACAATAGTAGTATTCAAAGGTATTAAAATATAGTGCCTTACATGGGTCCAAAAGGCAGATTTTGTTCTTGCTTGAAAAGGGAGCAGTAATAAGTAGTCTAAATTTCTAGCAGGCACAGTAGAAGAACCTAAGGTAAATGTTTTAATTTTATGCTAATGGTTACTAAGGATTATCATAGAATTACCATTTTTGGAGAGTTTGAAAAATAGATGTGACAATTTGAGGGATGAAAAGATAACCAAAAAATAAATTTAGCTCCTGCTGTTGCCACTGAATGTGATGACAAGTGATACAGAGAGGTCATTCTCACAAGACCTAGGCTAGGCCAAGGAGAGTGAAGAGGAGACATCGCACCAGCATTTAACTTAAGAAATCAGGTGTGTGAGGCTGGGCGCGGTGGCTCAAGCCTGTAATCCCAGCACTTTGGGAGGCCGAGGCGGGCGGATCACGAGGTCAGGAGATCGAGACCATCCTGGTTAACACGGTGAAACCCCGTCTCTACTAAAAAATACAAAAAAACTAGCTGGGCGAGGTGGCGGGCGCCTGCAGTCCCAGCTACTTGGGAGGCTGAGGCAGGATAATGGCGTGAACTCGGGAGACGGAGCTTGCAGTGAGCTGAGATCCGGCCACTGCACTCCAGCCTGGGTGACAGAGCGAGACTCAGTCTCAAAAAAAATAAATAAATTTAAAAAAAAAAGAAATCAGGTATGTGGGTGGCTGTTGTGGTTGCTTTTAACGACTAGTTAAAAAAAAAACAGCTTTATTTGAAATACACTAATAATTCACAGACACACAATTCACTCACTTAAAAGTGAACAGATCGATGGTGTTTACTATATTCACAGAGTTGTGTAACTTCCACCAGAATATTGGAATATTTTCATGACCTCAGATTAAACCCCATACCCATTAGCAGTTCCTCCCTTTCTCTCCCTTCATCCCACCCCAGACCCTGGCAACCACTAATCTACTTTCTGTCTCTTTGGATTTGCCTATTCTGGACCCTGCATATAAATAGACTCACACAAAAAAATCACTGATATGCAGTCTTTTGTATCTTGCTTCTTTCACTTAACATAATATATTACAGGCTCCTTCATGTTGCAGTATGTACCAGTACTTCATTTCTTTATACTGTCAAATAATATTCCATTGTATAGAGTGTATACTGAGGAGTGAATAACTGGGTCATACAGAACTCTACGTTTAATCTTTTGAGGAACTTCCAGATTATTTTCCAAAGTGGCTGCACCATTTCACATCCCTACCAGCAAGATCTGAAGGTTGCAACTCTCCACATCTTTTTCAATACTTGTTATTATGTCTCTTTTATATTTTAACCATCCTATCATGTATGAAGTGATATCTCACTGTGGTTTTGATTTGCATTTCCTGATAGATAATGATATTGACTCTTTTCATGTATTATTGGCTATTTGCATATTTTCTTTGAGAAATTGCCTTTTATTGAAAGATAGTTTTGCTGGACATAAATTATTTGATTAACAACTTTTTGTCTTTCAGTACCTTCAAAATGTTACCTTCCTACCTTCTGGCATCCATTACTTCTGATGAGAATTCAGCTATAAGTATCATTGGCATTTCACTATACATGATCAGTCCTTTTTCTCTTACGCTTTCAATATTTTTGCTTTGGCTTTGGCTTTGAACATTTTTACAGTAATGTGCTGTGTGTGGATTTCTTTGCATCTATCTCACTTAGAATTCATTGAGTTTCTTAGATATGTAGAGTAATAATTTGTATGAAATTTGGGGACTCTTCGACCATGAATTCTTTGAATACTTTCTGCTCTATTTTCTGTCTCCTCTCCTTATAGTACACTAATTACACTTATGTGTGCACTGTTAGTGGTGTCCCACATTTCCCTGAGGTTCTGACACTTTTTTCCCGTTATTTTTCTCTCTGTTCTTGAGATAGTATAATCTCTCTCAGTCTCTCTTCAAGTTTACAGATTTTTTTCTTCCACCAAAACCAATACTTGAAGGTACCAAATAGAGAAAAAAAACAGATAAATACTGAGGGAAGTCAATGCTGCGCAGAAAAGAACAAACATCAGCTCCCATTTTGTGTGTGTGGGTTTTCACCACGTGGGGTAACTAACACTCTGATAGAAAATCCTAGTTTTACTGGCTTAAGAATCAGAGAAAAGGATTTGTGTTTGGAGAACTAGATCCATTGCAAAGTGAAGAAGGAACTCCCAGAAAGGATAGAGCCAAAGAATGGGTCTCATACTCTAGGTACAAAATTTTCCCAAATCTCTGCGTGATCCTTAAACATGACTATTGGGGAAAGACTCAAAGCAAATTAGTTAAAGTTAAAAGAATTGAAGTAAAATTTCAGCTACACTCATCACAGTGGAGATACAGTGCTACAGTTTGATTCTATAAAAGTTAAATATATGCTTAAAATCAGTAGTATTCAGAGGAACATTCAGATTCTGGAACTTCTACAACACATTATTTACAATATTGAGGATGCAATCCAAAATTATACAACATTCAGGCCAGGCGCAGTGGCTCACACCTGTAATCCCAGCACTTTAGAAGGCTGAGGCAGGCAGATCACCTGAGGCCAGGACTTCAAGACCAACCTGCCTAACATAGTAAAACCCCATCTCTACAAAAATACAAAAATTAGCTGGGCATGATGGTGGGTTCCTGTAATCCCAGCTACTCAGGAGGCTGAGGCGGGAGAATCGTTTGAACCCGGGAGGTGGAGGTTGCAGTGAGCTGAGATCGCACCATTGCACTTTAGCCTGGGTGACACAGCAAGACTCCATCTTAAAAAAAAAAAAAATTATACAACATTCAAAGAAGCAGGAAAACATGACCAATTCATAAGAGAAAGATTAACAGAAAACAAGCTAGGATGACCCAGATGTTGGCCAACAATTATTTTAAAGTGTATATTAAAATGATGCTCAGTGGTAAAAGGGAAAATATGCTCACAGCTAATAAAAGGTGGGAAATTTCAGCAGAAGAAAAGAGATTATTTTTTAAAGCCCAAATAGAAATCCTAGAACTAAAAAAAAAACAGCTGAAATATAAAATTAACTGGGTAAGCTTAAGAACAAAATGGAATGATGCAGGAAAGAAACAATGGACTTAAAAGTCAATAGAAATTATCTGATTTGAAAACTGCAGAGAAATAAATTTTAATTAAAAAATCCTATGGATCTGTGAGACAATTCAAAATTGAAGACCTGAAAGAAGAAGAGAGAGAGAACTGAGAGGAAAAAATATGGCCCAAATTCCCTAAATGTGGCATAAAACATAGAGTTACAAATTTATGAAGCTTAGAAAGAATAAGTAGAAAAAACACTCCTACTTACATCATAATCAAGCTATGGAAGAAAAATATTTGAAGGCAAAGAAAAAGGACACATTGAATACAGGGAAACAATTAAAATGATGGCTGCTTTCTCATAA
This sequence comes from Macaca nemestrina, assembly GCF_043159975.1. Lineage (NCBI taxonomy): Eukaryota > Metazoa > Chordata > Mammalia > Primates > Cercopithecidae > Macaca > Macaca nemestrina. The sequence continues at coordinate 35,851,435 of NC_092138.1, forward strand.
GAAGCAATAGAAGGGGAGTCAGAAGACAGTGAAACAGTATCTTTAAAGTACATGAGAAAAGCTTGTCCACTTGGAATTCTGTATTCCGCAAAAATATCTTTCATTATTGAAGGTGAAATAAGAGTTTCAGAGAAAGAAAAATAAGAGAATTTATAACCACCGCATCTGTGGTGAAACAAAACAAACAAACAACAAAACTGAAGTAAATTCTTCTAGTCTAAAAGGAAATAAACCTTCCTATGTGCCAGGGCCTACCTTAGGCACAGAAATACAAGTTTGAGTATAATGAGGTTCACTAGGGAGTTTATAGCTTATAGATGAAATGGAAACCAAACATTGTACTTCATGGCAGTACCAATGGGAGCAGGAATGCCTGGCCTCAATAATAATAGGAGCCAGAAACCACACATGTATTTACTAAAATGTCTTTCAAGAGGGCACACATATAAGTCTCTGCATTTTGCCACTTACACAACTTCATCTTTGAGTGCTTACATAGAGTCAGATTACCTAACAATAGCTGTAAGCTAAAAGAAAATTGGAGGAGGAGAGAATTAATAGATACATGAGACAGGATATGAGGGCTAAGCTTTAGATTTTTCTATCCTGACTCGACCCAGGGTATTTGGTTTCTATTGTTTTTCACTAAATGAAGATAGGTCTTTCAACAATCCCATCTTCTGTGGAATTAGTGGAAAATAAACCAAGAACTAGAGACTCAAATGTACCTATTTACAGTAGGTACATTGTTGAAGTCACACTGTAACTGCCCAATGGGTTCATTTTGCCTGCTGCCCAGATAAACCCAATGTATTAAGACAGAGGAATTGTAATAGACAAATAGTTTAATTCATGCACAGCCAGCTAAACAGGAGACAGAAAATTCAGAGATTGGAGTTTTTTAAGGGCAATTTGGCAGGCAGGGGGCCAGAGAATGAGGAGTGCTGATTAGTTGGGTTGGAGATGAAATCATAGGGGGTCAAAGTGGGTTCTTCTTGCTGTCTTCGGTTTCTGGACAGGATTGTAGAACTGATTTAGCCAGATTACTGGCCTGGATGGTGCTAGCTGGTGCATCAGAATTTTAAGGTCTGAAAAATATTTCCAGCACCAATCTTAGGTTTTACAATAGTGGTGTTATTCCTAGGAGCAATTGGGGAGGTTTGGAATCATGTGGCCCCTGGCTGCATGACTCCTAAACCATAATTTCTAATCTTGTTGCCAATTTGTTAGACTAACAAAGGCAATCTGGTCCCCTGGCAAGAAGGACATTCATTTCCGGAAAAGGCTGTTATCATCTTTGTTTCAAAGTTAAACCACAAACTGAAGTCCTCCCAAAAGTTAGTCTGACCTTTGCCCAGGAATGAACAAGGGCAGTTTGGAGGTTGGAAATCAGATGGAGTCAGTTAGGTCAGATCTCTTTCACATCATAATTTTCTCACTGTTACAATTTTTGCAAAGGCAGTTTCAATACCAGAGTTAGATCAACAAATATTTTGAAAATGGGAAAAACGGCCTTTTCAAATTAATTTTTTAAAGAGATAACCCCAGAAGGTCTTGTATGGGGTGGAAAAGCAATAGGAAAATGATATATGATGGTTCTGTGAAACAAGTGGGTCAGAAATAAGTGTTTACAGGTCAGGGCCTGGTGGCAACAGAATGAGCTCTTGGAAGTGGCTGGCTTTGTGTGTTGGGTCCATATGCTGGTGCACCCATGTGGCTGCATACCTGATCTGGGTGGGTGCTAAGGCTAGGGAGCCTGAGGCATTGTCATCCCTGACCATTGCCTAGGCATTTCTCGTGGCCTGCTAGAGACCAGTCCCATGCCCTTGTACCCTCCCTCCCCTGCACTCTCTAAGAAGTTCATCTGCTCCTTCCAGGACTGCATGTAGCACCAATTACAATAAGGTCCAGATGTTTGAAGAGCACCTATGCAAGCACATGAGGAAGAGACCATTCATTTGTGATTATGAAGGGTGTGGCAAGACTTTCCTCAGGGTGTACCGCCTGAGTCACAACATCCTGATTCATATAGGAGAAAAGCTGTTTATGCACTAGTGGCTGTGATAGAAAATTCAACACAAAATCAAACTTGAAGAAATATTTTGAACATAAAGATGAGATTCAGCAAACAACATGCATGCAATTTTGAAGGCTGTAAAAAGATCTTTAAGGATCAGTAGCTGAAAATCCATCAGTGCCAGCATACCAACGAACCCAGAAAGGATGTGGGAAATACTGCCTGACCCAGCAGGCTAAAACAACACAGGGAGGTCCAGGAGGGCTAGATGTCAAAACAGATGTTCCTTTGTGGCAAAAACATGGATTGAACTTCCAAAATATGTGAGGCAAAAAACCCATACAGAGGAAATAACATGGGAATATGGCAGAAAACTTTTAAACACAAAGATTATCTTAAGCAATATATGAAAACTCTTGCTCCAGAGAGAAATATTTGCCAATGTCCAAGAGAAGGCTGTGGTAGAACCCACATGACTGTATTTGATCTACAGAGCCATATCTTCTCTTTTCATGAGGAAAGGCCCCTATTTTTGTGTGACTATCCTGGCTGTGGCAAAAGGTCTGCAATGAAAGTCTCACATAGACATACCATTGCAACAAGAAGAGAATTAAACTCAAAAGTAAAACCAACTCATGAAAAACGGAGTTTGGTGGGGTGTAGTGGCTCATGCCACTTTGGGAGGCCGAGGCAGGTGGATCACTTGAGGTTAGGAGTTTGAGACCAGCCTGACCAACACGGCAAAGCCCCGTCTCTACTAAAAATACAAATATTAGCTGGGCGTGGTGGCGTGTGCCTGTAATCCCAGCTACTCGGGAGGCTGAGGCAGGAGAATTGCTTGAATCTGGGAGGCAGAGGTTGCACTGATTCCAGTCATGCCACTGCACTCCAGCCTGGGTGATGAAAGCGAGACTCCATCTCAAAAAATAAAAATAAAAGTAAAAACAGAGTTTGGCCTCTGGTCTCAGTGGATATACCCCTTCTAAAAGGAAACAAAAACAAGGTTTACCTTTGTCTAAAAATGGAAAGACAGTGAACTGTACTAGAGACATGGTGCAATAACTTACCCTCAACTAAATATCACATTACTTTGTTTAAAGGACTACAAACCAGTGAACTTTCTTTCTTTCAGAAGCATATTTTTAAATTAAAATCACCGATGCAGAACAACAATGTGTTTTCCATGTGCACTTGGTTAACACCTACATCTTTACTATGTCTCCTATGAGCAGGTACTGGGCACAGAGGATGCAAAAAAATAGAAACAAAAATGAGGCACCATCAGGGATTTCCTCCAGAAGGCAGTGTCACTTTAGGAAGACACCAGTGACCCAGGGATCATGTCACCATCTTCAATTCAGTCTAGATTCCTGGCCTTCAGAGAGACATGACTGCTGACGGCAGTAGCCTAAAAAAGGAAACCCCTGGCCCTTGGGCTGGATGCCTCTGTGCACCCCTCTGGGCCCACTCTCCACCTCCCACAACCCTGCTTTATGACCAGAGAGGCTGACTTTCTAGGCTGCTCCACTGGGCAAACTTGCTGTCAAGTCAAGGTGGTAGGATTTAGTGAGCTTTCACCAAGCGATGCTTCACGGCCAACAACCTCAAATTATTACAATTAATATCTCTTCCTGTTTCATGTTACATAAGGGCTTGGGGTAGGTGGTACATCTGTGGCTCTATGGCTCAGCTGCAGTGTGGTGACACCGCAGGTCTGTTCCATACGTCTGTCTTCTCATCCAGGGACCCCTGGTAAAGGATCAATCACTCCTGGGGCATACACTGAGGTTAGAGCTTTCCTTTCCTGAGCTTCCTCCTTACCAGGATTTTGTGGTTGGCAGATTCCCTGTACTGAATCCTTAGCTGCTGCCTAACAATCCCTTCCTAGAGCTGTGTTCTCTAGGCCCAGTCTCTGCTCGTCCTTGACTCTTGGCTACAGAAAGTAGCACCATCCTTGAAAGAAATGCAGCCCTGCCAGTACTGTGATCCTTGTCTGGTGAGCCTGGTGTTGGACTTCTCTGACCTGTAAGATTATACGTTTGTATTGGTTTGAGCCACTAGGTTTGTGGCTATTTATTACGGAAGCAATAGAAAAGTAATAAACTCTCTCTCTTCTGTTTTCAGGAAGTAGATGAAATCTTGAGCCTTGAGGGGCACACTCCTGGGATGATGAAAAGAATGCAAACACTGAGTATGCCAAGTAGCTTAGCATCATCCGCTTAGCTCTTCCTGAGTTGTAAACCACTCTTCCTGAGATTGTAAACATTGCTCAAGACATTTACCTTAGAAATAAGGAAATTTGCAGACTCTATAAAATATCCCCTACAGTGGGTAAAACTCATTGCTCAATCAGTCAAACAATAAGGCCTTGTGTAAAAGGAAAAATAATGTGAGTTGGGGCAGCCCAAGTGGGAAATGCCTCTGCATAGGGGAGTGGCATGGGAAAACAACACTAGTGGAAAGGAGTAGGGTGGGTTCCATGGTGGGGATGAAGTTGCCCAAAGTAACTACCCTAACAATAGATGGTCTGGAAGAAAAGGACCATAGGCTGGTGCAGAAGGTGTACCCAAAGTCAGACTACAAATCCTCGACTGTATCATCTCCCTCCTCATTTCTCACCATGCTCAGTCCAGCAATACTCCAAGGAAGAACACATCTTTGGTGTAGCTCCCACGTATCTTCTCTCCTGGCTTGTAATATGCACCTGTCATAAATTCCTGGGAGTTGAAGACTGAAGGCTGTTTCTCTTAGAATATGCTGTTTCCCTTAGAATTTTCTCAGATATGAACCAATTCTGGACATGCCTATAGATTGGTGGTTCTCAAATCTCTCCTGCAGAATCCTAGAATCTCGAGGCCTCCCACAACTGGGATAGTTTAAGCAATAGTGATCTTCCCTCTACTTCTCCTTCCACTGTAGGAGCTCTGCATCTATATGTTGACATGTATGAATTCTGTGTTAAGATTTTATTTGATGAAAGTTTGTTCTTTTAAGAAAAATCTGAAAACTATTGAGCTAAACCAAGTTTAGTAGTACATGGAGAGAATATTTTCTGTCCCAGACTTGCCTGAGAGCTCACTGTAGAAAAGACTGGGCATTTGATGCCAAGTATAGTAGTCCCCCTTATCCATGGGGGATACATTCCAAGACGCCCAGTGGATGCCTGAAGCCATGGATAGTACCAAACCCTCTATATTATATCGTTTTCCCCCATATATACATACTTTTGATAAAGTTTAGTTTATAAATTGGCACAGTAAGAGATTAATAATTAATAAAACAGTTATAACAAAATACTGTAATAAAATCTATGTGAATGTGGTCTCTTTCTCATTCTCAAAATACTGTAATATTTTCAGACCACTGTTAAATGCAGAAAGTGAAACTGCAAATAAGCAGGGAGTACTGTACCTGCTATTTCTCAATTGGTGCAGCTTATGGATTACTTTTCTAGGCACCAGGGATGGAAACAGAGAGGGAACTTTACCTCTGTGATTTCCACAAAACAAACAAAAACCAGGCTTATTGGTGTATAGCAGACTAGACTGTTCTAAATCCTGGCACCATTCATTTAACAGGCAGCATTTTCCTTTCTAGCTGCATCTCTTTTCAAATAAAGAATGAAAAGAGGTTGAGAGTAAAATCAAACATTGGCTTGATGATCTCCCAGGAAGGGCAGTTGTCTGCTGCCCAGCACTTCTCTTCACACATAAATCCACAATACAGCAGGTTGGTATCTGTCCAATGATCACTGAATAAGGGGCATGAGGAGCACAGGCAGACTACATTTTCCAGAGATTTTCATTTTTATATACTGGATGCTAATGAGCAAACTTCTAATGGAGGATTCACTGATTATTTTTAAAAAGGGTTAAATACGTGTGCTAAAAAAAAGTGTGAAGTAAAATTTTTCAGAATTGGCTACGGAGCATGTAACTCACTCTTCATACCATGTGGGGATGGTAGGCATTCTAGAATATCTTCCCTCTATCTCTCAGCTCCTCTCCCCATCCCTCTTCTTCTCAATCCAATCATCTCCCCCTCACAGAACTCTCACTATGTGTCACTTCCTGGCATCCCTGTTCCCTTCCTCAAGACATACCATCCTTACCTCTCCACAATACAATGTAGATTCCAGTCCTAAGTCGTCCAGAATCTTGCAACCTGTCACCTGAGACTTCATATGCCTGTCACTAGGGGATCTACTTTGGCTTCTGCTCAGTGTCCTCCACGAGGAAGCTCTGGTACCTTTGAAAGGGACAGAAAGGAAATGGTGGTGCTTCAATTTCAGCTCAGTCTCTTTCCACTAAAGTTTCTTCACAAGAAGGCAAACACAACTTATTAATGAAAGAATGTCTCTCTTCTTCCTACTAGCTGTTCTGGTCTATGTGAGGAACATAGATCTTTATCATCTCGATTGTGACCCGACTTCTTGTAAAATAATCGCCTTGGTCTAATGATCCTAAAATACTTGACTTCTTTCCCGACCTGGATTTTTCAAATTAATGGTGTTTTATCATAATCTTTTTATTGTAAGGACTAGCTTAATTGCCTTGTGACCAGAGAACATGGTTTGTTTGAAACAGCTTTTAAAAAAATGTCCACTTAAAAGTAGTTTTTTAAAACTGAGGTAAAATTCACATGATATAAAATTAACCAATTTAAAATGTACAATTCAGTAGCATTTAGTACATTCACAATATTGTGTAAACATTACCTGTGTCTAGTTCCAAACAGTTTCATCACTCCAGAAGGAAATCTTGTATCCATAAAGCATCCATTCGCCATTTTCCCTTACCTCTAGCCCCTGGCAACCATCAATTTGCTTTCTATTTCTGTAGATTGTCCTTTCTGGATATTTCATATAAATGGAATCATACATTATGTGATATTTTGTGTCTGGCTTCTTTCACTTAGCATAATGTTTTTATTCATGTTGTAGCAAGTATAACTACCTTATTTCTTTTTATGTCTGAACAATATTCTATTATGTGGATATACCACATTTTGTTTATTTATTCGTCAGTTGGTGAACATTTTAATTGATTCCACCATTTGGCTATTGTGAATGGCATTACTGTAAACATTTAGGTACAAGTTTTCATTCAAATACCTGATTTCAATTCTTCGAGTATACACTTTGGGATGGAATTGCTGGGCCATATGGTAATCTCATATGTAACTTTTTAAGGAACCACCAAACTGTTTTATGTAGTGGCTGCACCATTTTACATTCCCACCAGAATATATGAGGGTTGCATATTCTTCACATACTCAACAATAGTTATTTTTCCTTTTTTTTTAAAAAAAAAAAAAAAAAGTACACGCATCCTAGTGGGTGAAAAGTAGTATTTCACTGTGGTTTTGATTGGCATTTCTCCAATGACTGATGAAACTGAACATGTTTTCATGTGCTTGTTAGCCATTTGTATATCTTCTTTGGAGAAATACCCATTGAAAACTTTTGCCCATTTTAAAATTGGGTTACCTTTTTGGTTTTGAGTTATAAGAGCTCTTTATATATTCTGCATATTAGATCCTAATTAGATATATGATTTGCAAATATTTCCTTCTATCCTGTAGGTTGTATTTTCACTATCTTGATAGTGTCATTGAACCACAAATATTTTAATTGTATTGAAGCCTAGATGTGGTGGCTCATGCTTGTAATCCCAACACTGTAGGAGGACAAGGCAGGAGGATCACTTGAGACAATTAGCTTAGGAAACATTGCAAAACCCTGTCTCTATAAAAAAATACAAAAATTAGCTGTGTGTAGTGGCATGCACCTGTCATCCCAGCTACTTGGGAGGCTGAGGTGGGAGGATTGCTTGGGCCCAGGAGGTCAAGGCTGCAGTAAGCCATGCACTCCAGCCTACGCAACAGAGCAAGACTCTGTCTCAAATAAATAAATAAATAAATAAATAAATAAATAATTGTAATGAAATTCAATTTACCTATTTTGTTTTTACTTCTGCTTTTGTTGTCATATCTAAAAAAATCTATTACCAAATCTAAAGTCATGAAGATTTACTCCTATATTTTCTTCTAAGAGTTCTATAGCTTTAACTCTTACATTTAGATTTTTAATCCATTTTGGTGTATTTTGTATATGGTGTGAAACAGAGGTCCAACTTCACTCTTTTGAATGTTGATATTCAGCTGTCCCAACACTATCTGTCAAAAAGACTATTGCTCAAGACAATTCCTTTCCTCATTGATTTTTACTCCCTTGTCAAGAACCAGTTGATCATAGATGTGAAGGTTTATTTCTAGACTCTCAAGTTTATTTCACTTATTTATATGCACATCCTCTGTCAGTATCATACTTTATTACTGTTACTTTATGGTAAGGTTTGAAATTGGAAAACGTGAGTACTCCAACTTTATTCTTTTTCAAGATTGTTTTGGCTTTTCTGGGTCTAAAATTCTGTATCAATTTTAGAATCAGCTTCTCAATTTCTACAAATAATCCAGCTGAAATTTGGCCTAGAGAATGTGTAGAATATTTAGATCAATGTGAAGCATGTTACTATTTAATAATATTAAGCTTTCTTAGTGATAAACATAGGATGTCTTTCCATTCATTTAAATCTTTTTAAATTTATTTCAACAACATTTTGTAGTTTTCAGTATTCAATTCTCTCACCTCCTTAGTTAAATTTATTCCTAAGTATTTCATTTTTGACACAATTGTAAATAAAATTGATTTCTTAATTTTCTGTTTTGAGACATTTATATTGTATAAAAGTACAATTGATTCTTAAGTGCTGCTCCTGTATCTGCAGCTTTGCTAAATTCATTTATTATCTCTAACAGTTTTTTGTGGGTTCTTTGGGATTTTCTATATATAGAATGATGTCATCTGCAATAAAGATAATTTTATTTCTTTCTCTTCCAATTTGCCTGCCTTTTATTTCTTTCTTTCTTTCTTTCTTTCTTTTTTTTTTTTTTTTTTTTTTTTTTTTTTTTTTTTTTGCCTAATTGTTCTGGCTAAAATTTCTGGCATGATGTTGAACAAAAGTTTGAAAATGGGCATTCTTCAGCAGACACCTCATATAGGAGAGCTCTGGATGGCATCTGGCAGGTGCCCCTCTGGGATGAAGCTTCCAAAGGAAAGAACAGGCAGCAATCTTTGCTGTTCTGCAGCCTCCACTGGTGATAACCAGGCAAACAGGGTCTGAAGTGGACCTAAAGCAAACTCCAGCAGATCTGCAGCAGAGGGGCCTGTTAGAAGGAAAACTAACTAACAGAAAGGAAGAGCACATCCACTTAGAGACCCCATCTGAAGGTCACCAACATCAAAGACCAAAGGTAGATAAATCCACAAAGATGGGGAGAAACCAGTGCAAAAAGGATGCAAATTCCGAAAACAAGAATGCCTCTTCTCCTCCAAAGGATCATAATTCCTCACCAGCAAGGGAACAAAACTAGACAGAGAATGAGTTTGATGAATTGTCAGAAGTAGGCTTCAGAAACTGTGTAATAACAAGCTCCTCTGAGCTAAAGGAACATGTTCAAATCCAATGCAAGGGAGTTAAGAACATTGAAAAAAAGTTAGATGAATTGCTAATTAGAATAACTGGTTTAGAGAAGACCATAAATGACCTGACGGAGCTGAAAAACACACCACGAGAACTTGATGAAGCATACACAAGTATCAATAGCCGAATCAACCAAGCAGAGGAAAGGATATTAGAGATTGAAGATCAACTTAATGAAGTAAAGCGTGAAGACAAGAACAGAAAAAAAAGAATGAAAAGGAACGAACAAATCCTCTAAGAAATATGAGACTGTGTGAAAAGACCAAACCTATGTTTGATTGGTGTACCTGAAAGTGATGGGGAGAATGGAACCAAGCTGGAAAACACTCTTCAGGATATTATCCAGGAAACTTCCCCAACCTAGTAAGACAGGCCAACATTCAAATTCAGGAAATACAGAGAACAACTCAAAGATACTCCTCGAGAAGTATCTCTGATACTCCGAGAAGTATCTCTGCACTCTGCGCCACTGCACTCCAGCCTGGGCGACTGAGTGAGACTCCGTCTCAAAAAAAAAAAAACAAAAAAAAAAAAACAAAAAACTCCTGGTCTCAAGCACTCCTACTGCCTCAGCCTCCCAAGTAGCTGGGACTACAGGCATGTGCCTCCATGCCTAGCTAATTTAAAATTTTCTTTCGTAGAGACAAAGACTTACTATATTGCCCAGGCTGGTCTCAAACTCCTGGGCTCAAGCAATCTGCCCACCCCAGTCTACCAAAACACTGGGATTACAGGAAGGAACCACCATGCCCGGTATATTAGTCAGGGTTCTCTAGAGAGACAGAACTAATAGAATAGATATATAAAGGAGTTTATTAGGTATTAACTTACACAATCACAAGGTCCTACAATAGGCTGTCTGCAAGCTTGAGGAGCAGGAGAGCCAGTCTGAGTCTCAAAACTGAAGAACTTGGAGTCTGATATTCGAGGGCAGGAAGCATCCAGGACAGGAGAAAGATGTAGGCTGAGAGGTTAGGCTAGTCTCTCTTTTTTCATTTTTCTGCCAGCTTTATATTTGCTGGAAGCTGATTAGATTGTGCCCACCATAATTAAGGGTGGATCTGCCTTCCCCAGTCCAGTGGCTCAAATGTTCATCTCTTTTGGTAACACCCAGACACACCCAGGATTAATACTTTGTATCCTTCAATCCAATCAAGTTGACACTCAGTATTAACCATCACACCTGGCCAGTAACTTCTTTGTATCTTTAGTATATGTCTCTTTAAAACAGCACTACATGGATCTTTTCTTTTCAAGTCTAAGTATATTAGTTTCTTCGACTGGTGCCTTTAGTCCATGTAATGAGATTACTGATATATTTGTGTTAAATCTATCATGTTTTGTTTTTTCTCTTGGTATTACCTTTCCTATGCTTTGTTGTCTCTTCTTTCTTGATTTCTGCTGGATAGACTGCTGTTTTCTTCTCGTTCTATTTTTCTCCTCTAATCATTTGGAAGTTAGTTATATGTCCAATTTCTATTATTCTGAATTTTTTTCTAGAAATTTAAAAATGAATACAGAGCCCAAAACTCAGCAATATTTTTACCCTCTTCCTGAGCAATACAATATACTTGGGAACTCTCATTCCTATCATCATCTCTCCAGACGTACAGGCTATTTTTTGTAATGTATTTAGTTCTAGTTTGTTTTTCTTAAACTTACAAGATATTATCATCAGTATTTACCATTAATATTGGTTAGCATTACCTCAATATTTATCATAGTTTTTATTCTTCAATTCTGCTTATATCTCAGACCCTATTTAGGTTCACCTTCCTCCATGTGAAGTATATCCTTTAAATTTTCATTTTTTTAAGGTCTATTGGCACAAAACATCAATTTGAACTTTTTTTCTTTGGTAATAAAATAGTGCCACCAAATCAAGTATATGTCTATGGGTCAGCAAAATTTTAGACAGTCACCCATATAGCTTGCATCTACCCTGAAAGGAGAAAGTTAGTAAGGCAGATTTGGGATTTGGGAAGTAATGGGGTTGGGGATGAGGAACTATAAAAGTCATAAAACCTGGGGTGACCATATCTCAGTGTTTTCCTACTATTCTGGTCAAATGATTAACAACATTCTTTTCATTCTCAAACACTTACGATTCAGATAACAAGTTATATGGTTACTAGAATAAAGTCTGTACGATCTAACCCATAGTCATCCTGCCTTCTAGAGCCATGCTTCCATCTTCATTCAACTAGCTACTTGAGTAGCATGGAGTAACTTGTGGCAGTCCAATGTTACCATTGAGAATAACCAGAAAGGCAGATAAGGAGAGAGAGCTGCTGAAGCACTAAGGATGAGGGGCTAAGATTCCATGGAGAGATTAGCTAACAGTTATGGCTACTTTTCATAACAGTTACAAGAGCATTTGCCAAGGCAGGGAATCTGTATTTTACCAAGGTAGGAGGTCACTGCCAGGAGATAGAGAAATCACTGTTGATTGGTGCTGTGGGAATGAAGAGACAAAATTGGAAATTAGAAGGGCCAAGCCCCCATCAAGAAGAGAGGGCTGGAGAACTCAACCTACATATAATGAGTTTCCTCTTCAAAACACCAGCCGAATTATGCAGCTGCATGGGGGTAAAGGCAAAAAAAAAAAAAAAATCAGAAAGCCTCTTAAAAGCAGAGCTGTGGTTTTGGCAGGCTTTTTGCTTTTGTTCTTGTTTCATAAAGAGACTAGAGTTATAGTTCATGACTGCTGGGAGAAAATTGAATAATTTTTAAAAAATTATTTCGTCCAGGCCGGACACGGTGGCTCACACCTGTAATCCCAGCACTTTGGGAGGGCAAGGCGGGTGGATCACGAGGTCAGGGGATCAAGACCATCCTGGCTAACACAGTGAAACCCCGTCTCTACTAAAACATACAAAAAATTAGCCGGCCATGGTGGCGGGTGTCTGTAGTCCCAGCTACTCGGGATGCTGAGGCAGGAGAATGATATAAACCCAGGAGGCAGAACTTGCAGGGAACTGAGATCGCACCACTGCACTCCAGCCTAGGTGACAGAACGTGACTCTGTCTCAAAAAAAAAAAAAATTGTTTCATCAAAAAAAGAGCATAAGACAGGGGGACAAAATAGGGGGGAAGAAAGCAAGATAGTAGAAACAAATTAAAATTTGTCAATAATTACAACAGATGTTCCAGTTCAAAGACAAATGATTGTCAAACTGGTAAACAAACAAACAAACAAAAAACTGTATACCTCATATATGTGACATATCTTAAATATAAGGACACAGAAAGTTTGAAAAAAAAAACATGAAAAGAGAAACACTATGTGAAAACTAACCAAAAGAATGTTTGCAGAACTCTGCTAATGGAGAAAGCAGACAAATGGACAAAGCAGACTTTAAGGCATGAAGCATAACTAGAGATAAAAAGAGAAATTTTTGAAACAATGAAGGAGGGTTCAATACATATCATAAAGATACATTATTCATCCTTTGTAATTTCCTCAGTATTTGCAAGAATTCCCAGAGTAGAGTATGCTAATATTCCCTGGGCTGTTACTCGTCACCCCTCCCTCCTATTTATTGCACACAGTTCAATTCCTGATTAACTTTTGTCATGTTGGCATCCTGTCTGCTTGCTTCACTGCTTTATCCAAAGGGCGGACACAGCCATCTTTCTTCATTTCTCACAAACACAACACTATCGCTTGTAGCAGATGATTGCTCAGGTTTGGGGATGATTAAAGGGGATTACTGCACAGAAAATGAAACAACTTTAAACAAGATAACAGAGTTCCTTAGTTGTTTTTCCCAAAGGGGACTCCACCACAGTCACATTTTTCCAAGCCTGGTCAGCCATCTATTGCTGTCTCATTTTCTCTTTCCCCTGGATTTCAGAACCCTAACATTCTATCCCTCAAAATGCCATGAGAAAAACTAAAAAATTCCTAATTCATTTTACAGTAAACTTTTTTCTGCTGTCCCTTTGTTTCAAGCTCACCCTTCTAATATTGTAGACTGAATGGCTGTAGGGGCTTGCTAGGGTAACAGTCCATCACAATATCCTTCTAAGTACAGCAGCAGTCTTCCTTCCAATGAGTGATCTTAGGATGTAGAATCAGTCCAAGTCTTAAAAGAGCATTACCTCACCCCTTTATTTCTGCTACAGATGCCAAACGAAATGGAGAGAGGGTGAGTAGGAGCAAAATTTCTCATGAGGTAAGAACAATTTCTCATGGGATCTACAGTACAGGATTTGCTTTTGTAATAAAGTATTATCTTCTGTGAGATTTTTGAGATGAATAGGAAGAAAAGATGAACAGTGGGGAGCAGGAAGACACATCAGATATGTTGGAATACAGAGTATCTGACAGCTTTTATTTGCAGATGAGCTGCTTATTACTGATATGCCAAAGAGGGTCGCAAATTTCTATTATAAAGGAATTTGGAATAAACTGATCTCTTAATGAAGGTTGTAAATTAAGAAGCCAATGGCCAAAAGTGAAAATATAAATGGCAAAAGAATTTCAAAATGAACAGTGCTGAAGTTAAAGTTTAGTTTAACTCCAAAGAGAGCCAAAACGTAAAGTTTAGGGGCAGAAGAATCATAATTGCTGGTTTAAAATATTAAGATGGAGGGAGGATGCAGAAAGTAATGAGCCTTAGAAGTTGACAGAATTGCAACTCTGTTGGCTCTTTACATGAGATTTCAAGCCTGCTAAAATCTCACCCGCCCAGATCTCCCTTCTAAGGCAATTTGGTTCTCTGCCAAACTTTTGTTAATAAAAAGAATCTAGACTCCTCTGAACACAGAGCTGCAGCTCTTCAGGGAAGAAATCAAAACAAGACCACAAGGTAAGACTGAATATTCCGGGAGATTTTTAGTCAGATTTTGCAAAGTAAAACCTTGGGAACCATGGAGAACTGTGTTTTTGTTTTTGTTTTTTTTCCTGAAAAATAAATGATAAGGCCAGTTTGTTATTATTGCTAATAGCAATAAAAGTCGATGAAAATAGCTGTTACTAACATAATTCCATTTGCTTTCCTTTGGGTGATTTCTAAAATTAATAAATTGCTAAAAGAGATTATAATGGTTTTTATAGTAAATTCTGCCCCCTCCATGACACTTTATTTTATTTTATTTTATTTTATTTTATTTTATTTTATGTTTTTTAAGAGAAGGGATCTTGCTCTATAGCGCAGGCTGGAGCACAGTGGTGTAACCCTAGCTCACTACAGCCTCCAACTCCTGGGCTCAAGCAATCATTCTGTCTCAGCTTCCCAAGTAGCTGGAACTATAGGCACACACCACTGTGCCTGGGTAATTTTTTTATTTTATGTAGAGATAGGGTCTTTGCTTTGTTGCCAGGCTGGAAACTTTATAAAGCAAGTTGATAATTCTACTTCAAACTCCTAATGCTTACTTAAGACAAACATGCTTGCAATTGTTTACAAGTGGTTTTCAGTAAAGGGGGGACACCGCCAAGCGTGGTGGCTCAAGCCTGTAATCCCAACACTTTGGGAGGCCGAGGCAGTGGATCGCCTGGGGTCAGGAGTTCATGACCAGCCTGGCCAACAGGGTGAAACCCCATCTCTACTAAAAAAAAAAAAACACACACACACACACAAATTAGCTGGGTGTGGTGGCGGGTGCCTGTAATCCCAGCTACTCGGGAGGCTGAGGCTGGAGAATTGCTTGAACCCAGGAGGTGGAGGTTGCAGTGAGCCAAGATCATGCCATTGCACTCCAGCCTGGGTAACAAGAGCTAAATCTGGTCTCAAAAAAAAAAAAAAAAAGTAAAAGTGGAACAAACATGTAATTGCCCAATGGGCTCTTCCTGCCCACTGCACAGACAAAACCAATTCGCTGAAACCATGGCATGGCAGTGAAGAGTTTAATTGACCCAAGGCCAGCCATGCCACAGAGGATTTAAAGTTATTACTCAAATCTCCCCAAAAATTTGGAGGCTAGAGTTTTTCAAGGTTAGTTCGACAGGCAAAGGGCTTAGGGGAATAGGTGCTGCTGATTGGTTGGGAATAAAATCATAGACAAGTGAAAAATAGTCCTCGTGTGTGCGCTGAGTCTATTTCTGTGTGGGGGCCACAGAGGAGTCACTGGTCATCAGAAATGCAAAAACCTGAACAGACATCTCTAAAGGTCAATCTTGGCTTATGCAATAGTGATGTTATTTACAGTAGTCACTGGGGAAGTTGCAAATCTTGTGACCTCCAGAATAATGGTTGGTAATCATTTTTCTATGCCTACATCTTGGCAGAATTCAGGCCCCTCTCTAACTCCTAACTTGGTGGTCTTTCATTAGTTTTACCATGATGGTTACTTTTGGGGAAGGGTTATTATCCTTTAAACCATACACTAAATTTCTCCCAAAGTTAGCTTGGCCCAAGCCCAGGAATGACCAAGCAATTTGGAGGTTAAAAGCATGATGGGGGTTGGTTATGTCTGATCTCTTTCACTGTCATAATTTTCTCACCGTTACTTCTCACTTTCAGTTTCAAATACAAGAACTGAGAGGTACCATCCCCTCAAAAATAAACTTTTGTGGAAAAATAAGGAATTGATACCCTAAATGGAGAAACTCAAAAGCTCATCAGTTTTGCTACTATTCTTCATTTACAGACTTTCTTTTGAAGATTGTTTTCTTTTCTTTATTCCTTGCTCTCTGCCTCCTCACAATTTTCTCTGCCTTTTCTTTCCACACATGAATATATGCCTCCATACTATTTTAATTAAGAAAATAGCACAAATCCAAAAGTATGTCCTGTGGCTGCATACAAGTCCGAGACTTGAGAGTGAAGCATCTAGGGCAAAGACCTGTACTTCCTCTTCTGCACTGTGCTTCTCCCACCTGAAGCATCCTTCTGTGCCACACTGAGGTCCTATACTGTTTCCAACATTCTTACTTATTGCTTCTCAAGTTTGTTTTTTGAATACTTAATGGTCCTCTTTTGATTTCCACCCAGAAAATGTACCGAAAACTTCAGAATCCTCTATTTCCCAAAGTTTAGGGTGCTTGAACTGAATCACACAGCTCGGTAGTGTCTTAAACAGTTAAGAACTTCTAGCACAAGCATCACACTTCCCTCAGCTCAAATTTCACATTTTCTCCATTCTTCTCTGAAAGGATCCTGGACCTTCTACCAATCTTTGGTTACTTCATAATTGATTTCCTAAGCAACCTAGATATTTATCTCTTTCCCATCACTGTCTAGCTTACAGTATCTACAGCCAGAAAGTACCTCTTTCCCTTTCCCATTTATAGAGAGAAAAGAATCCTGAGGCAAACTTTCACTTAGGGGTTGAAATAGCCAGAACTGAAAATAAGGGAAGAGACTGAGAAACAGGAAATGTCACTCTAGGCCAGGGTTTCCCAGGGATTAAGGAAATAAAGCTTACAATTAACTTCGGGGAAATAGGCATGAAATTCAATTGTGAAAAGTTAAGCTCCATCAGGGAATTAAATCATTACAAAGAAATACTGAAGAGGGGTCAGCATTGGGAGAAAGATAGATAGATATATAGATAGATAGATAGATAGATAGATAGATAGATAGATAGATAGATAGATAGATAGATAGATATCCATATAGATATTCTCCATATATATGTGTGTGTATATATATGTCTACATCAGAAAATACATATGTCAGTAAATCTGATACCATAAGGGTTTTTCTGGAGATGTGAGTGAGACTGTGCCAAAATCAATGTATCTTTCATTCAAGTTGAAATTTTGGCAAACATGGTGGAAATCAAGAGGATTATTGGAATTCACCTTCTTTGTATCTCAGTTTGTAGCAGGAACATTTAGAAACATTAAGACCAAATATGAACTCCTGGAACAGCAGAAAGAAATGGACCTTAATTCTATCAACAACAAAATGATTGGGTTGGGTTCAAGAACTTCAGGAAATCATGGTAGAACCTCTAATCTCTTCGGTTTCCTGTAGGTTCTCTGGTGCTGACATCTGCAAGCAAAAGTAACTTTTAAGGGGACACAACCTTAGTGGGCCTCAAAAAGTTCAGGCAAAGTTCAGTATGCAGGGAGTGGTAAGGGGGAGTGAGGAATTGGGGGTGCTTCCTGCCTATAGCGGACTCCTGGCACATGCTGCTCATGTTATTATTGGTAGATTACACTATACCTATGAAGGTATTTATTTTTGTTTCGTATGTTTTTAAGTGAAGAGTGCAATATAGCATAATAGTAAAAACACAAATTTTTAGAGGCAGTCAGGCCTCCAGTCCATCATCCATCATTCATCAGCTGTGTAATTTTGGATCTTACTTAACTTTCCTGAGCCTGAATTTTTTTCTCCTGTGTAAAATCTGAAACAAACAAGCAACAAAATCCCACTCAAGACAGGTGTTGTGGTGGGTAAAACAAGTTAGAAGCAGTCATCAAAGGTAGTTTAGTAATCCCTGACCATTTACTAAAAGTGAGACTTTTATCTTCCACATTATCCCTCACAGCACCTCTGTGAGGTAAATATTATCTCCATTTATGAAATTGAGACAGTGGGATTTGAAAAGATTGTAGTACTAACCCAAAATCATAAAGTCAGTAAATTTCAGACCAGAGATTAAAGTCCAGGGTCAGGTCCCATTAAGAAAAAAGAACTAAAGAACAATTCCAAACTACTTAATTTAGTGCATCTCTAATCCTCTTCGTGAAGCTATTTTTTTTACTCAAAGTTTCCATCATTTTCAAATATGAAAATATTAATGAGGTGACATTAAAATCTTCTATCTATTTCCTTCAGGGCTACATTCACTGTTGTGTGAGGGAAAGAGTTTCTGCCAGCCATCGTTCTCTTCTGTAACTTTTTTTTTTTTTTTTTTGCCATTCCCATTGCTATTTTCAGAACAAAGGAGAAGTTCACTTACAAACTTGGCTGAGTGCTTTACTTTTAATCAGCACCCAGTTTACATCTAATTCCCCTCCACTTTGAACACTCCATAAATTAAACGATTGTCATAATTTTCCCTAGCCATATTAGTGCATCTGAGACCTTTTGCAATGGTAAGAATGTTTTGCTCACTATTTCCCACGTAGTTCCTAGCAAATATTCAATAGTTCCTTAAAAAGTTTCACAGAACTTCATAGTTTTGTGTGTCTGCTGTGCTCAAATCTCAGCCACTCTAACTTCTTAGCCTGCTGACTTATTAATGGCAATTGTTTAAGAAATGCTATTTAAGTTGTTTATAATTTCTTTTTAGAGGACTATATGCTTTTCTTCACTTGTTCTTTTCTTTGGAGAATTATTAGACCCAAACATGAACTTCCTCAAATCTGAATTTACTAGTTTCAAAGATTTTCCCCCCTAAATTTTATTTTTCCATTATCTCTTATACATATATATTATTTGTCCACGTTCTTTAACAATCCTGTTTAACAATACTTGATCAGTAGTCAGCATAACTACTTCATATTGGTAAATAATAATAATTATTATTATTTATTTTTGAGACAGAGTCTGTCACCCTAGCTGGAGAGCAGTAGCTCAATCACAACTCACTGCAGCCTTCACATCCTGGGCTCAGGGTATCCTCCCACCTCAGCCTCCTAAGTAGCTGAGACCATAGGCCTGTGCTGCCTCACCTGGCTAGTTTTTTTACATTTTGTAGAAATGAGGTCTCACTATGTTGCCCAGGATGATCTCAAACTCCTGGGCTTAAGTGACCTTCTTGCCTCAGCCTCTCCAAGTGCTGGGATTACTGGTGTGAGCCACTGTGCCTGATACATAATTTTAAAGTTTCCTTTAGTAATATTTCATCCTAAACTTTTGAACAAGTTTCAGGCACAGAAATAAGTGCCAATATTCATTCTTATGTAATTTAATGACTATCACCAGCTTCCTGTTTTTTCCCCCATAAGAAAAAAGGTCCATACTACCTGAATGTATGTCGGCATTATTTTTTCTTCACTGACTTATTCAAGAGCCATATGGTGTGTGGAACCTTAATCATAATTGTCAGTATGTAGTGGTCATTTAATATAATAAATTAGATGCTATTAAATCAAAGGAGTATAAGCTGTTTTACAAAAAATGTTTGGAGGATACCATGCCTAGGATGTGACAGGTAATGCTTACATCTGGCTGTCCAATTATTATTACTTTTCATTATGTCAAGTGGAAGAATTTCTGCTCAGTGCTATAAGGCCCATGAAAGCAGATTCAACATTTAGAAGCATTTAAAGTCATTTGCACTGTGATGTGACAGAAAAAAAATTTTTAAGTCTTTATATTTCTTAATTCATAAAAGCATAAAACTTAGAAGTCTATTATTTTGTCAGCATTCAATTTTTTTCTAGGTATTTATGGCAAAAGCTGGTAAAAGGGCATCTGGGTTTAGACCCATTGGTTCTCCCTACTGTCTAGGTGGAACCATGCAGCAACTAGTAACCTCTAGAATGGCAGTTCACTGTACCTATTTTATGAAAAGTCTCTTGGCAAAGGAAAGGCTACCAGTTATATTTATTTCTCTGTACATCAGTGGGTACACTCAAGAAGAAGTCATCTGTCCACAGTGGGAAAATAATTTAGTCTTATCTTTGGGGTTTAACAGTCTTTTCACTTTAGTAGATTTCCCACTAAGCCCAGCTACCAGGTAAGTAAGGCTGAGCCAACTAAGAATTCCACAGAGAAATAATGAAGTCAGCAATTTGGGGAATAGCTGGAGCAGCCCATGAAGGAGGCAAAGTGAAAAGCTTGTCATACTATGGTGCTCAAGCTTCCAGACGTTTGAGCTGCATTTTCAGATCACCGCACAAGGCAGTTCTGTTAAAACTTTATGGAAATGAAATATTCAGGGTGTAGATTGTGGCTTATTTTATTCAGATAAATGGCCAGAAAGTTTCATATCTATGAGAAAAAGGCCTCTATACTCTTAAGTTTTAAATGGCTTGTAATAATCACATTTAATTTCATCTAATAATGTTGTGTGTTAGCAGGCAGCCATTTGGTTGTACAAGAAAATCTCATGCTTTCTACTCAGGTGATATTCAAAATATTTAATAGCTGGCATGGCATTAGCAAAGACAAATAAGAAAGGAACCAGCCTTGCAGCATACCAGCTAAATAGCAGCATTGGGAGGGACTCTCATTTTGGCTTTTGACTATGCCAGATAAGTTGGATGGTGTGGCAGTGAAAGTGTTGTGGAATATATTACATGCTTTACAAAACTTTTAATAACCTGTGCTATAATATCAGTTATTTCTGTCACTATTCAATAAGCATATCTCAAACACAAGAAGAAAAGCCTGCAAAAGTTATGCTATCTGTAACTTTAGTCTTGGCACAAGGAAAAACTTTCACATATTTTTTTGTTTTAGTCAAATTGTCACCATTTAGCACATAGAATCCCCTTTATACTAGCCCACTTGTTCTTTTAAAATATAACCACAGAATTTTAAATAATGCATTCCTGCTGTCAGGCAGCAATTTCTTTTTAATTTTGAAAGTGTTGATGTTGTATTAACTGATTTTTTTTTTTTTTTTAACTTGGTAGCTACATTTGTTCCTGGAGGATAGGGAAGTCTGCTTAACAGTTGACTTTATGAGTAGAATGTTAACTGAAGATTGATTTTCTTTCTTTCAAGCTTTTTAATTAAGAAATATATCATACACATAAACTAATATATGGAATGTATATGTAAGTGTAAGTTCTGGAGAAAAATAAGAAAACAAATACCTGTGTATTTATCATGCAGTTTAAAAAATAGAATATTTCTTATACCTTTGAAGGCTCCTCTGTGTCACTACCTAATTGCATCTCCTTTGGTTTCCCCCAGACGTAACAACCAAGAATTTATGTTTATTATTCCTTCCTTTGCTTTATGATTTTATGAAGTTTGATTTTCAAAGTCTTGGCAAGTCATTTCATTTTGTCACTATTTGTCCCACGATGACTTAAGGCATGACTTACATGTATATGATATTCATAATCATTTTGTAGACAAATTTAAATACACTAAATGTTTTGTAAACAAACATAACTGATGTTTTACTGTTTTGCAAAAATAAAATAGTAATAACAGTACTATTACTGGTAATCTGCACTTGTTTTTTTTTTTTAAAAGAGTACCTCAAAGAGTTACTTATAAGTTTTTAAAATCTTGTTCTGATACAACAGATTTTCAGTTTATTTTTTCTATTTTTTGATATATCATGCTTTTCTATCATATTTAATATTATTTTCTTGATTTTTAGCACAGGAATTTACATATCCATGTTATACTAAAATTTTCTTTAAAACATAACATTATTTAAACATTAAAATGTTTAAACAATTCAACTATAATAAAGACATTATTAAAGCAATGTCCAGAATACATTAGTTATTTGCCATTTCTTTTTAGGATTTAGAAAAAGCCAACGCAGATTACACTTACACAAAAAATAAAGAGAATTTATATCACTTGATATACTTTTAGCTGCAACTGGGGAACACAAAACTGAACGAGGCTTAAAACATAAGGACACTTTTTGCTCACTTAATCAGAAGTTTAGTCGGGCAGTCTCAGAGTTGGTGTCAAAAATCAAGGATATCATCAAGGACTCAGGGTCTTCCCACCCTTCTACTCTACCATCCTCAGAGCATCTACAATCTCTCTTCATGGTAAAAGATGGTTGGCCCAGCTCTGAGCATCAGATACTCAGAGAAGCCGAAGGAGTAGAGGCCAAGAAGCACTTACTCCTCACATGCCCCTTATTTCAAGCAGAAAAATGTTCCCAGAAGTCCCAGGCCAACCCCTTCTCTTGGTCCTAAGTTGGTTTTTTTTTTTTTTTTTTTTTTTTTTTTTGAGACGGAGTCTCGCTCTGTCCCCCAGGCTGGAGCGCAGTGGCCGGATCTCAGCTCACTGCAAGCTCCGCCTCCCGGGTTCATGCCATTCTCCTGCCTCAGCCTCCTGAGTAGCTGGGACTACAGGCGCCCGCCATCGCGCCCGGCTAATTTTTGTATTTTTTTTAGTAGAGACGGGGTTTCACCGTGTTAGCCAGGATGGTCTCCATCTCCTGACCTCGTGATCCGCCCGTCTCGGCCTCCCAAAGTGCTGGGATTACAGGCTTGAGCCACCGCGCTCGGCCCTTCTTTCCCTATTTCTATAAGCATCTAATTCATCTTTTCAGAAACTCCTCTTGTTATTCCTTGTTATTTCCTAAAGCTGCCTTCAGATGAAGTCTCCCAGAATCAATTCCAGAGGCATCTAGTGGCATCTCTACGTAGTGGGAATAGAACTTAGGCACACTTTCACTGGCTCTAACTATATAACGGTAAAATCTGGAATAAATCTCTTATTAATGTTTTATGTGTTTGAAAAATGTGCCATACCCAAATTAGCCTGCTTTCCTACAAAGAAACTAATTTAAAAATATATATTGTATTCTGTTTCGAAGATGGGTATCAAAATCCAAAGCTTTGCCATCTGAAAATCTCATGCTTCTCTTTCAAAACAAACAGCAAATCAGCTGATAGGATTTAGAGTACTGCCCAAAGAACTATTGTTGTTAGCTTTTGTAATTAAGTCATGCAAACCACTTTAGGCTTTAGAATCTGGGTACTATTCCCAGAATCAAAAGTGACTTAATAGGCAAGTTCTCATCCTTGGTTAAGCAATTTGTTTAATTGTACTGTTGCCAATTACAAATGCTCTCTTACTTTTTGGCATGTATTTGTGATGAATTATGTATAGAAATAATTTTTCATGCATGCATGCACATACATGCAATAGTATCTTTTCATGAATAAACAGGGTGATACATTTTGATACATAGGCATTACCTACCCTTGCAAATTGTTTTCCTTTGTGGATCTAAGGTACGAACTTTTCAGAAAGCAAACCAAGCCAGATCCAAAGCAGTGAACTCAGGCAGAATAGATGCTTTTATTTTACAGTTTTGTGAATTTATTTGACCTACTGACTCAGGTATATATAATACATGCTGTGGCTTGGCACCTGTCTTTCCCCTATGTATTTCTCAGCAGTCTTTGTATGTGCTGAGATTTGCACCTACCTCTTGTTACCCTTACCACCTTCTACAGAATGCTGTGCCATAACTGATTTCCATGACTCAGATTTAATCACATTTTCTAAAACTTTCTTACACTCCCCTCATACTATGTTATAAGCTATAAGGAAACAAATCAAGACTGCATCCCCTTACCCCCATCCAAAAATGTGAGCAGTTTCATTGGTTCCTGGCGATGGGATATTGCACTGTGTAAGAATGTATTCAGTTATTAAATTCTATACATGAAACATAAGGAATCACCAAAAAGTTCCAATGTAAACTGAAGCTCTACTTTTCTTCACATTTTTTCTTTGTTGCTGAATAAAGAAATGGCAGCAGGATAGAGGGAAGAGCAGTCACAACTATTGCTCTGTGAGTTAAGAGACCTGAGTTCTGGTCCTGGCTCCACCACATACCCATTCACTAGCTGTGTGACCTTGGGGAAGACCCTTTGCCTGCTCTGAGTGGCACTTTCCTCATCTGTAAAATAAGGAGTTTTAAGCCACCTCTGCAGTTTTTAATAATGCTCAGTTGACTACAAGGTGCACCTTGGTTCTGCAAATATCAAATGTTTATTTCACAAGTTCTAGGGCTACTCTCTAAGACTGTAAACTTCCATCCATATGGATGGGTGATTTTTTTCCTCCTCCATATAGTTTTATTGTCCTCAATAACTGACTTTACAATCTTCTCTTTTCTTTTTTCTTTTGAAACAAGGTCTCACTCTGTCACCCAGGGGCTAGAGTGCAGTGATGTGATCACAGCTAACTAGAGCCTGGACTTGTCTAGCTCAAGCGACCCTCCTACCTCAATCACCTGAGTAACTGGGACCACAGGCACATATCACTATGCACAGCTAATTTTTCTCTTTTATGTTTTGTAGAGATGAGGGCTCATTATGGTGCTCTGGCTGGTCTTTCTTTCTTTAATAATCTGCAATTGCATAACTAATATATCAAGATGTGGATTTTTCTTTTCTCTCTCTCTCTTTTTAGAGACAAGGTCTTGCTCTGTAATCCAGGCTGCAGTGTAGTGACATAATCCTAACTTACTGCAGCCTCAAACTCCTGGGCTTAAGCAATCCTCCCACCTCAGCCTCCCTACCAGCTGGAACTACAGGTGTCCGCCACACCTGGCTAATTTTTTTAATTATTATTTTTTTGTAGAGATGGGGTCTTGCTATGTTGCCCAGGCTGGTCTTAAGACTCCTGGCCTCAAGAGATCATCCCACCTCAGCTTCCAAAAGTGCTGGGACTACAAGGCTTGAGCCACCACCCCCAGTCCTTTCTTTCTCTCTATCTGCTTGGGATTCATTGAAATTCTTAGATCTGAGGATTAGGATCTTTCAACAATTCTGAAATGTTGTCAGCCATTATTTCTTCAAATATTGTTCCATCTTCAAATATTGTTCCATCTCTGTCCTAGCACCTCCTTCTACCATTCCAAATAGACATAAAACTGTCTCATTTTTCTTCCAAGTCTTTTGCCCTCTTTTCATATTTTCCACCTCCAAGTATCTCTGGATTGTATTCTGTGGAATACTTCAGACATGTTCTCTAGGTCACTGACTCTTTTTATTTGTGTTTAATCTTCTGTTTAATTGAACCATTGAGTTTTAATGTCAATAATACATCTTTTATGTCTAGATATTCTATTTGGATCTTTTACAAATATACATGTTTATTGTTTGTATTTTCAATCTTTTAGAAATATATCTAACAATATTAAAATCAGTTATTTTATATGTTATTTCTGCTTGTTCCAATACACAAAGGCTTTGTGCCTGGTTTCTGCTACCTGTTCGTTTTGTGGGTTCTCACCATGGTGTCTAGTATTCTTGTTTGCTTTGCAAATTTTGACTGCAGACTACTCATTTGTCCTGAAGGCTTTTCTGTGGGAATTCTTGGTGGTTTGCGTAGCAGCTGAGTTCTTCAAGATAAGATTTGTATTTGCCTTGGGGCACTGCCAACCTAAAACTATGTTATACTTAATTCTCTATTTCAGGCTTTCAGAAGCACACAACTAGTATGATTTCAGACTACAAACCCATGTAGGGGCTAACTTGTCCTGAGAAGATAAATTCTTAGAGATATGTGTTTCCTTCCAGCAAGGGCTGGAGTTAAGACAGACAAGGTTTCTGGCTATTGCCTTCTGTGGAGTTTATTTATCTTGATCACCCTTCTATTGTGAATGTGGTCCTTTGAGAGTCCAGGTTTATGCAGCAGTTTCCTGTTAGACTCCCCATCTTAGACATATCCTGAGCTTTATCTCCTGGTCCTGGTTCTTTACATAATTCTTCCTCTTTGTCTCTAGGATATAGTAGACAACTTTAGAAAAAAGCCAAGGTTGCTAGCCTCCCATTCATGCCCCCTCAATGTTGTTTGAAAATATATTTTAAAATACTTCTTGCAGCATTTTAGTTGTTTTATCAGGAGGGCTGTTCATGGCAATTAATCCATTATTATAGTGGAAACAGTATATTTCATTAAATAACTTTATAATGAGTAAATATAAATGTAAACTTATGAAGCATATTTATATTAATAAATTAATGATTTTGTCTTATCTATTAGGCTTCCTATGCAATATTTTTTTTTTCAGAAAAGGATTCTACTCTTTACAAAGTTTTGAAAACTTCTTCCAATCATTAAGTGTAATGCTTTCTCCTTATGATGCTACTAAATCTTCTCTAGCTTGACTACCACTGATGGTATATGAGCTGGGTCTCACTCTATCATCCTCCTTATAGGGTCAAATAATTAAGGTAGCCTAATGACATATTTTCAAAGTTTTAATTTTGTTTTCTTACCAGTAAAACCTCTTCTATCTAGAAAACTTTCTAGGTAGGCGTTTTCTGCTCTGGATGCAGCGGCTAGGGAGGAAGATCTGGAATGCAACGGATTTGGATTCCTCCAACCGTTTCCTGAAGCACCTCATGAACTCTGAAAATGTTTGCTTGGGGTTTCAGCTATGAGGCCTTGGGTATTTACTTGATTCCTCTGTACCTCAGTTTCCTCATATATAAAAAAGGGATAATAATAATGGTACCCTAACAAGATTGCAGTAATAATTGAATTACTTAAATATGTGAAGCAGTTACTACAGTTCTTGGCACATAGTAAACACTATATAAGGGCTAATTATAAAAAATACAGGAGAGCTAGGCATGGTGGCTCATGCCTCTAATCCCAGCACTTTGGGTGACCAAGGCAGGAGGATCACTTGAGGCCAGGAGTTCAAGGTTGCAATCAGCTATGCACTTCAGTCTGGATTACAGACCAAGACTCTGTCTCTAAAATAAAAAACAAAAACAACAAAAAAAGGAGAAATTTTATTTAACTCTACATACTCTTGCTAAATATTTCATACTCCTTTGAATTTTTACATTACTTGTCCAATTTTATGTAAAATGCATTTAAAAAGTAAAAGAAAAAAATGATCTCAACTTTAGAGTTAAACTAAAACCAAAGGTCTCTATGCACCATGTTGGATTTTTTTTTTCCATACATTGCTTTCTTCCAGCACTGAGAGCTTTCTGAATCCATTAAACAACAGCCAGGCATGGTGGCTCACACCTGTAATCCCAGTGCTCTGGGAAGCCAAGATGCAAGTATCACTTGAGGCCAGGAGTTTGAGACCAACCTGGGCAACAAAGCGAGACCCTGTCTCCACAAAAATGAAAATTAACTGGGCGTGGTAGCACATGCCTGTATTCCTAGCTACTTGGAAGACTGAGGCAGGAAGATCCCTTGAACCTAGGAGTTCAGTGAGGCTATGATCATGCCACTGTCCTCCAGCCTAGGTGACACAGCAAAACACTGACTCAAAAAAAAAAAATCAGCTTTCAGATATTTGGGTACTAAAGAAAAAAACAAATAAAAACAAAAAAACAAAAAAAAAAATGCTGCAGACTCTGTGGACTTTTCTTTTCACTGTAATTTTGTCCTGCTGTAAGGTTAGTAGAAAGGAGAAGAGGAGATCACAGGACTGAGGCAGAATTTGTATATTTTCTGAGGATGGCACCCTTTGTGTTAGTGGAGCTGCCAGGATAGAAGGGGCCCTGGGAGAAGGAAAGAAATGGGCTAAATGAGGAACCTGTACAGGAACACAGGAAACAGGGAGGAAAATGCTAGCTTTAGCATACCCTCCTTGTTTTGAAGACAAGGAAACTGAGACCTGGAGAGCTGCAGGGACTTGAGGGAAGGGAGAAAATCCTGGGTCTAAGCTTGGGAAGGGGACGCCAATCTACCTTTGCTTCTTAAAGAGTACTACAGACTTGATCCACTGGGGCTCCCAAAGTATGTGAGGCATGGGTGGGGGCCCAGGAGGGGAATAAAACAACTTGAACTGAATAATTTGAAATGTTCAGTCACACTAAAACTGCAGAGCCACAGGCCAGCTGGAAAGTCAGATTTTAAAAATGCTTTACAAAGAGCACTGACCCAAGAACAAGAAGATGTGAGTCCTAGTAGACTGAGGCATATAAGACTGTCATTTCTGTAGGTCAAAAATGGTGAAGTAGTGCCAACCTCATAACAGCTCAACCAGGGAGTCTAGCTCCATTTCTCTGCAGATCTTTGGGATTTGGGTAGGATCCCTACATCTGCCTAGTGGATGATGCCTGCCTTACTTAGTTTATAGCGTTTCTGTAAGGACTGATCCAAATTACAGAACATTTACTGAGTGCCTGCTGTGGATAATTTCTGGGGAAATAAAGATGACTAAAGCACAACCCTTGTTCCCAAGGACCTAGCAGTGGAGGAGGCAGGAAAACAGAGTTGGATATATTATGTATATAATATATAAGGAAGGGAGAGAGGAAACAATAAAGTCAGCTTGATTGTGGGTTGTCAGGGAGATCAAAACATTTGAATTGGGTTCCAATGGTTAAACAGAAGTTTCCCAGACAAAGGGAAGAGGTAGCACTAGCAAGAGGAATAGTTTGAGCAAAGCCATGGAGGTGTAAGTGCATGGTGAATTGAGGAACAGTAAACAGTCTAATCGGTCTAAATGTAGAGAGTATGGAGGAAGGGGTAAGTAAGGTTGGAAAGGTTGATGGGGCAGGTAGTGCCAATGTATAAAAATGACTAGATAAGACCGCATCCAGGAAAACCAAGGCAAAGCATAGACGTGCTTTACAAATGATAAGTACTGTTTACCTTAAAGACATAAAAGAAAGTTTCCCTAAAATCTCACACCATTCCTCCCTCTTCTCACAAGGAGTTTGGCTTGACTCATAGATTGATCAACTAGATATCTTTATAGAGTATTTCCTTTCTCTGGGAGAAGTTTCTCCCCAGGGTCCAGGAAAGTGGCAGACGGAAACTTTCAGGGTAGTGGATAGGGGACTGGAAGTGATCCAGTTTGGGTGAGGAGGGTGCTGTCTCATTGTTCCCCAAACTTCAATCTTCCCTTCTTCCATATCACGTATTCTAATCTCCCTTAAGAAAGAAGTGAAACTGCTACACCCAAGGGAGGAGAGGATTGGTGTGACACCCTCCTCTGTGCTGCCACCCCCTGCTTCTTCTCCACTTCTGCCCCTTTGCAAAATCTCCCAGAATGAAGTCATATTGTGTTGGCAAACTTAGTCATAATCCCCATTTCCTCTCCCTATCAGCCAGGACCAGTCTTCTTCCACTGGTTCCACTGGTATTGCTTCCAGTACCCAGCAATATGTTCATTCATCCCAGTATATCCCCATAGATCCTATTCCCATTCAAGGAAAAGCAAGCTTGACAAAGAGGTGAATGAAATATAAGGTCCTGGGATTCAATTATGCCCCATTCTACCAATGTTCTCCATGAACTAAGAGAAAGAGCCAGATAGCCCTAATATCAGATTCTGGCTTTGCTACCTCTTACCTATGTGACCTTTTGCAAGAGCCACTATTTCTTCACTTCTAAAAGGGAGACAATCATACCCAAACTCCAGAATCACAGTGACATTAGAGATAATATATGTAGAGCATCAGTCTTACAGAAGACACCAAACACTGCAGCTAGTACTACATCATTATCATCATCACCACAACCACCATTATTAAGCATCTGAATTAATGCAGACTCCTGGCTGGTCTCATCTCTTCCCTCTTATTGCCCTCCATCTGTTTCTCACATGATAGTCACAGCACTAATTTAAAAATAAAAATCAAATCACATCCCATATTACTCAAAACTCATCTATGGCTTCTCAATACACTCTGGATAAAATCCAAGCTTCTTCCTCTGGCCTCCAGGGCCCAGCCCAACCGAGCTTCTGTCCCTTTCTGTCTGCAACCCCTTCACATTATACTCTCCCCATTGCCCACTCTGCTCCAGCCACACTAGCACTCTCTGTTCACTGAGCACTGCGGCTTCTGTCCATCTCAAGGCCTTTGCCCCTGAGGTTTTCTCTTCCCTGTGTCTCTTCCCTTTCATATGTTCCTCGTACCCTTTAGGGTGCAGTTTAAATGTCACCTTCTCTGACTACACTACCTTAGTAGCATTCTACTTTATCTTCTTTACCAGTCCAATTCTTATCTATCACTGTTCATTAATAACGTATTTGTACTACTATGTGAGCAACTTCTTTCTCCCCAATAGAAAGTAAACTCCAGGAGAGCAAGACAGTTTGCTTTGTTCAGTACTGTATCCCCAGCACCTAGCCCAGTGCTAGAAGTAGTATTTTATTTATTAATGTTTTTAGGCAGCACTCCATGCTATAGTACAAACAGAGGCAAATCCAGCATCATTTGTGCCCTCAGGATCTCGGGAAGGTTAGGATTTCCTTACAATGATTCCCAGTTGTGTCTCTTTTCAGATAATTTAACTACTCCCTAGGACATCAAAGGTCAAACTTTCTCTTTTCTGTATTATCTAAATTTTCCATAATGAGTATGTATTTTTAGTAAGAATTTCTCATAAACTCTGCATTGTAACAAGACTCATCACAGCAAATCAATCTGATTAAATGAATTTATTCTGAAAGTAAAATTCAGAATAAAAAAAGAAAAGCCAATAGCCAACTTAACATTCTTAAATGTATTAGCATTTAAAAGTGGAAAATTGCTAATCAAAGAGCATTGTCCGGCATATAAAAGGTTAGTGATTCAATAAATGATTTTCCAGCTGATCAGATGTAGATAATATGACAATGTGCAATGAAAATATTCATGCAGCACCTCATGAGTTAATGCTGGTGGAATACATAGTCCCTGGCATGTAAAGGGTGCTCAATATTTCTTGAATGTAAGTTTCTGGAAGATTTCTTCAGCCAAAAAGACAACTATGCGAATTTGCAACTTTGAAAAAGACAGTATCTCTTATATTTCTCATTGTTGTTGTTGTTCAGAGGTGAATGACCAACTAATAAATTTCTATTTAAATTATTTTATTTAATTATCATTTCTTGACAGGTTAAAATCTTTCATGTTGTTTCCCTAATTTAAATGTATGTCATTTCCTCTGGGATGTTCCCTACCCACCCACATGCATACACCTTACTCTCTCCCTCCTTTTCCTTCAAAAGCACTATTTCCTGATTATCTAAAATGTGACTTTCCCCTGGTGATGCCATATTCTGAAAACCCACTCCATTTTCTTGTGTGCACATTTCCCAGGGCTAGTAGAGAAGGCCTTTCTAACCCCATCCCCAACCCAGGGCCCAACTATTTATACTAATGTCTTTCCTTTGCGGTCACTAGGGACCCTGACCTCCTTTTCTGTTCGCTGTTGCCTCTGCTGTTGTCACCCTTGGCAACTTCATTGCTGTTGTCACTCTCGGTCATTGCTTTGACTCTTTAACATTCCTCAGCATTCACCCAAAAAATCTCATTCTGACCACCATCATCATCAGAACATCTTTCTCTCTAAGACAAGGAACACTGGAATTCTTCCATTTATGAACAAACTCCCATTTTTCTACTTCTTACACTCCCATTTAAAAAACTCTTTTTTGAACCATTTTTTTAAATTGTGGTAAAACATACATAATATACAATTTACCATTTTGACCATTTTTTAAGTGTACAGTTCAGCGGCATTCACACTGTTGTACAACCATCACCACCCTCCATCTCCAGAACATTTTTTTATCTTCCAAAACTGAAATTTTCTATGCTCACTGAACAATAATACCACGTTCCAAAGTTAATTCTATTTTATATTCTCTAAGGATCTGTTTCAGATTTTTCCCACTTATCCTTAAAACTTCAAACCAATGCTTATTTCTGTTAATCTCTGTAACTCTTTCAGAACCTACATTACAAAGATTGAAGCCATTTTATAAGACCCTTAAGTTCACATCCCTAGACCTTAAAACCTCACATATTCTCTCATTCTCTCACTAGTTCCTCCTCTCCTGCAGGAAGAAGTGTGCCTCTTCCTTTCCAAGCTGATCCTTCCACTCGTGTTCTTTCCCCCTCTCTTCTCTGTCTCCTCTGGAAATATTATATAAGTTTTCCTCTTTTCATTGGCTACTTTCTTTCTGCATTGAAGCATACTCAAGAGTCTATCACATCCCAATATAAACCTCAATATTAATGACAATAATAATAAACGTACTGAGTTTCTACTGTGCACCAGCTATTGTGCTAAGTGCTGAAAATACATCTTCTCATTTAATTCTCACAACAACCTAATAAGCTAAAATTATTATGAAATTATTATGGGTAATATAACAGTTATTATGATGAAAATTATCATTATTATTAAGAAACTGAGGCTTCAGAGACATCAAGTAACTTGCCCAAGGTCACCTAGCTAGTAAGTAGCATCTTCCCTTCTCCACACCACTATGTAAAGATACCATTCTTTCTTTTTTTTTTTTTTTTTTGAGGCGGAGTCTTGCTCTGTTGCCCAGGCTGGAGTGCAGTGGCGCGATCTCGGCTCACTGCAAGCTCCGCCTCCCGGGTTCCCGCCATTCTCCTGCCTCAGCCTCCCGAGTAGCTGGGACTACAGGCGCCGCCACCACGCCCGGCTAATTTTTTTTGTATTTTTAGTGGAGACGGGGTTTCATTGTGTTAGCCAGGATGGTCTCGATCTCCTGACCTCGTGATCCGCCCGTCTCGGCCTCCCAAAGTGCTGGGATTACAGGCTTGAGCCACCGCGCCCGGCCCCAAAGATACCATTCTTTCTTTCCTTGTTCCCTTTCATTACTATATTATACTTCTTGGAAATGTCGTACTTCCTCCTTCTCCACTGTGCAGTCCAGTGCAGTTGTTTTGAGAGTCCCACCATACTTAAATGACTCCTCCAATGTCTCTTAATCTCCAACCAAGTCTCTAAAGTACTCATTACCAACTGTTCCTGCTTTTTGAGACAGTGTTCTCTCCTAGTCTTCATAACATGAACTCTTCTTTTTTCTGCTTCTCTGCCTGGTGTTCTTACTAACTTCGTTTCTCCTCTTTCCCCTTACATGTTAGATATCCCAGAGTTTTATCTTCTCAGAGCTTTCTCTTCCTGCTCCACACTCAGCCAAGACAATCTCATTCACTCCCACACAATCAACTACCATGCCTTCACAAATGAAGAGCAAATCCACAAGGCTAATTTTGGCCTCTGGCCACCTAGTTCCAACTCCCTGCTGAAATGTCCATATAACTGTTCCTCAAGTATCTCAAACTCCATCAGCCCCACATCAAACTCATTCCCTGTCCCTGTCACTGAACTCCCCACCTGAGTTTCCCATTATTAACCACTAGAATTATGTTCACTTCCCTTCACCACCCTGTTTCCCCTCTTCCCCAGTCCAGAGCAGGTACACCCACATCCAGAAAGAGCTGAAGAGGTATTGTGGCACATATGCCCCTAAAATGGGAGTGAGACTTGGGTTTTAATCCTGACTCAGCGACCCAGTAACTGCATGACTTAGTGGAACTAGAACAGGAATCTCTGGGGCTCTTACTCACACCAACCTGCAAGGACTCTAAGAAGTACATGTAGCACTCATCATTCCATCCCCTCCTCGTTAGTCCCATTAACATTGCCCTCACTAGGTCCTCATTGCTTTTTGCCCGGGATATTTTAATTGGCCTCCTAATTATTCATTCATTTCGCCTCCCTCTCCCTTCTTTCCTTCCTTCAGATGGTGCTTCACACAGACATAAAATTATATTCATAAAACACTCTCTAGATGATGTTTCTCACTTGCTTTAGAGACTTTCAAAAGATTCATGTTGCTCATAGGATAAAATTCAAACTCCTTATTGTAGCATTCATAGCGCTCTGCATACTGGTCCCAAAATAACATGTGAAACTTCACTTCGTCTGAATTGAATTTCAAATGTAGTTGGGGTATGTATTTGGAAGAAAAAAAAAATCCCAAACGTATTCTTTTTTCATTATCTTTATTTTTTTCATTTTTGGAGATAAGAGTCTCACTCTGTGGTCCAGACTGGAGTATAGTGCTATCAGAGCTCACTACAACTTTAAACTCCTGGGCTCAGGTAATCCTCCCACCTCAGTCTCCCAAGTAGCTAAGACTGCACATGCACACCACCAAGCCCAGCTAATTTTTTAAATTTTTTTTTTCTGTAGAGACAGGGTCTCTTTATGTTGCCTAGGCTGGTCTTGAACTCCTGGTCTCAAGTGGTCCTCCTGCCTAGGCCTCCCAATGCACTGAGATTACAGGCATGAGACACACACCCAGCCCTAACTTATTCTTTATACCAAAAGTAATAGTGAGTCAATCAAAGATTTATGTGTAAAGTATTAAACAATAAAGTTTTAGATAATATCATAAGTAAATTTATTTATAATCTTGGAAGAGTAAAGGTATTTTGAAGCAGAACACAAAACCAGAAGTTCTCAAAGAAAATACTGATTATATTTTACCACATAATATCTGAAAACTTATGTATGACAAAAAAATGCCACTAGCAAAATCTAAACATAAATGACACAGGGGAAAAAGTTGTAACACATATCACAGACAAGGGTCTAATTTCTTAGTTTAGATAGAGTCCTTAAAAATCAATAATTTATAGAAATTGACAATACACTTTTATTAAAGATAATCTTACGAAATAAAGGAGTAAAATTCAAAACTATAAGATATTTTACACTATTTAGAAAGTCAAACATTTCAAAGGTAACGACACTCATTGTTTCTAGAAGGATGGAGAAAAGGGCACTCCCCGGGATTGTTGACAAAACTGTAAATATAAGCTTTTGGAAGTCAACTCATTAGTATCTGTCAAGCTATAAGATACATGTACTCTCTGATCCAGCAATTCCACTACTAGGAGTTTATGCTACCAACGAACTTATAAATATTTTCAAAGAATCACAACACCTACCCACCCACACCCATAAACTCATACACACACACACACACACACACACACACACACACACAACTCTCAGTTGCAACACTGGCAATATTAGAAAACAAAAACAAAATCTGGAAAGCCAGTATTAATCAATAAAAGACTGGTTAAGATCTATTTCTATGATTGAATACTACGTATAATGTTACTTGTGAAAAGAATGTTTCTAATATGTGGAAATATTTATGATATAGTGTTAATTGGAAAATGGAAAAAACAGCTTATAATATATTCACAGTATGATTCTATTTTTTAAACAAAAGAGATGTGTATAATTTTTTTCTCCTATCATTTTATTTTTTTTAAATTATACTTCAAGTTCTAGGGTACATGTGTACAACCTGTAGGTTTGCTACATATGTATACATGTGCCACGCTGGTGGGCTGCACCCATTAACTTGTCATTTACATTAGGTATATCTCCTAATGCTATCCCTTCCCCTTCCCTCCACCTGATGACAGGCCCCAGTGTGTGATGTTCCCCTTCCTGTGTCCAAGTGTTCTCATTGTTCAATTCCCACCTATGAGTGAGAACATGCGGTGCTTGGTTTTCTGGTCTTGCGATAGTTTGCTCAGAATGATGGTTTCCAGCTGCATCCACGTCCCTACAAAGGACATGAACTCATCCTTTTTTATGGCTGCATAGTATTCCATGGTGTATATGTGCCACATTTTCTTAATCCAGTCTGTCACTGATGAACATTTGGGTTGGTTCCAAGTCTTTGCTATTGTGAATAGTGCTACAATAAACATACGTGTGCATGTGTCTGTATAGCAGCATGATTTATAATCTTTTGGGTAAACACCAAGTAATGGTATGGCTGAGTCAAATGGTATTTCTAGTTCTAGATCCTTGAGGAATCGCCACACTGTTTTCCACAATGGTTGAACTAGTTTACAGTCCCACTAACAGTGTAAAAGTGTTCCCATTTCTCCACCTCCTCTCCAGCACCTGTTGTTTCCTGACTTTTTAATGATGGCCATTCTAACTGGTGTGAGATGGTATTTCATTGTGGTTTTGATTTGCATTTTTCTGATGGCGAGTGATGATGAGCATTTTTTCATGTGTCTATTGGCTGCATAAATGTCTTCTTTTGAGAAGTGTCTGTTTATATCCTTCACCCACTTTTTTACTGGGTTGCTTTTTCTTGTAAATTTGGTTCAGTTCTCTGTAGGTTCTGGATATTAGCCCTCTGTCAGATGAGTAGATGGCAAAAATTTTCTCCCATTCTGTAGGTTACCTGTTCACTCTGAAGGTAGT
Organism: Macaca nemestrina; assembly: GCF_043159975.1. Classification (NCBI taxonomy): domain Eukaryota; kingdom Metazoa; phylum Chordata; class Mammalia; order Primates; family Cercopithecidae; genus Macaca; species Macaca nemestrina. The sequence continues at coordinate 35,887,551 of NC_092138.1, forward strand.
TTATTTTGCTGTGCAGAAGCTCTTTAGTTTAATTAGATCCCATTTGTCAATTTTGGCTTTTGTTGCCATTGCTTTTGGTGTTCTAGACATGAAGTCCTTGCCCATGCCTATGTCCTGAATGGTATTGCCTAGGTTTTCTTCTAGGGTTTTTGTGGTTTTAGGTCTAACATTTAAGTCTTTAATCCATCTTGAATTAATTTTTCTATAAGGTGTAAGGAAAGGATCCAGTTTAAGCTTTCTACATACGAGTAGCCAGTTTTCCCAGCACCATTTATTAAATAAGGAATCCTTTCCCCATTTCTTGTTTTTGACAGGTTTGTCAAAGATCAGATGGTTGTAGATGTGTGGTATTGTTTCTGAGGGCTCTGTTCTGTTTCATTGGTCTATATCTACGTTTTGGTACCAGTACCATGCTGTTTTGGTTACTGTAGCCTTGTAGTAGAGTTTGAAGTCAGGTAGCATGATGCCTCCAGCTTTGTTCTTTTGGCTTAGGATTGTCTTGGCAATGCGGGCTCTTTTTTGGTTCTATATGAACTTTAAAGTAGTTTTTTCCAATTCTGTGAAGAAAGTCATTGGTAGCTTGATGGGGATGGCATTGAATCTATAAATTACCTTGGGCAGTATGGCCATTTTCACAATATTGATTCTTCCTATCCATGAGCAAGGAATGTTCTTCCATTTGTTTGTTTCCTCTTTTATTTTGTTGAGCAGTGGTTTGTAGTTCTTGAAGAGGTCCTTCACATCCCTTGTAAGTTGGATTCCTAGGTATTTTATTCTCTTTGAAGCAATTGTGAATGGGAGTTCAGTCATGATTTGGCTCTCTATTTGTCTGTTATTGGTGTGTAAGAATGCTTGCAATTTTTGCACATTGATTTTGTATCCTGAGACTTTGCTGAAGTTGTTTATCAGCTTAAGGAGATTTTGGGCTGAGACAATGGGGTTTTCTAAATATACAATCATGTCATCTGCAAACAGGGACAATTCGACTTCCTCTTTTCCTAATTGAATAACTTTTATTTCTTTCTCTTGCCTGATTGCCCTGGCCAGAACTTCCAACGCTATGTTGAATAGGAGTGGTGAGAGAGGGCATCTCTGTCTTGTGCCAGTTTTCAAAGGGAATGCTTCCAGTTTTTGCCAGTTTGGTATGATATTGGTTGTGGGTTTGTCATAAATAGCTCTTATTATTTTGAGATACGTTCCATCAATATCGAATTTATTGAGAGTGTTTAGCATGAAGGGCTGTTGAATTTTGTCAAAGGCCTTTTCGGCATCTATTGAGATAATCACGTGGTTTTTGTCTTTGGTTCTGTTTATATGCTGGATGACATTTATTGATTTGTGTATGTTGAACCAGCCTTGCATCCCAGGGATATAGCTAACTTGATCATGGTGGATAAGCTTTTTGATGTGCTGCTGGATTTGGTTTGCCAATATTTTATTGAGGATTTTTGTATCAATGTTCATCAGGGATATTGGTCTAAAATTCTCTTTTTTTGTTGTGTCTCTGCCAGGATCAGGTATTAGGATGATGCTGGCCTCATAAAATGAGTTAGGGAGGATTCCCTCTTTTTCTATTGATTGGAATAACTTCAGAAGGAATGGTACCAGCTCCTCCTTGCACCTCTGGTAGAATTCGGCTGTGAATCTGTCTGGTCCTGGACTTTTTTTGGTTGGTAGGATATTAATTGTTCCTTCAATTTCAGAGCCTGTTATCAGTCTATTCTGGGATTCAAATTTTTCATGGTTTAGTCTTGGGAGGGTGTATGTGTCTAGGAATTTATCCATTTCTTCTAGGTTTTCTAGTTTATTTGTGTAGAGGTGTTTATAGTATTCTCTGATGGTAGTTTGTATTTCTGTGGGGTCGGTAGTGATATCCCCTTTATCACTTTTTATTGTGTCTATTTGATTCTTCAGTCTTTTCTTCTTTATTAGTTTTGCTAGCGGTCTATCAATTTTGTTGATCTCTTCAAAAAACCAGCTCCTGGATTCACTGATTTTTTGGAGGGTTTTTTGTGCCTCTATCTCCTTCAGTTCTGCTCTGATCTTAGTTATTTCTTGCTTTCTGCTAGCTTTTGAATGTGTTTGCTCTTGCTTCTCTAGTTCTTTTAATTATGATGTTAGGGTGTCAATTTTAGATCTTTCCTGCTTTCTCTTGTGGGCATTTAGTGCTATAAATTTCCCTCTACACACTGCTTTAAATGTGTCCCAGAGATTCTGGTATGTTTCATCTTTGTTCTCATTGGTCTCCTGAATACAGCACACTGATGGGTCTTCACTCTTTATTCCATTTGCCAGTCTGTGTCTTTTAATTGGAGCATTTAGCCCATTTACATTTAAGGTTAATATTGTTATGTGTGAATTTGAGCCTGTTGTTATGATGTTAGCTGGTTATTTTGCTCGTTAGTTGATGCAGTTTCTTCCTAGCATTGATGGTCTTTACATTTTGGCATGTTTTTGCAGTGGGTGGTACCGGTTGTTCCTTTCCATGTTTAGTGCTTCCTTCAGGAGTTCTTGTAGGGCAGGCCTGGTAGTGACAAATTCTCTCAGCATTTGCTTGTCTGTAAAGGATTTTATTTCTCCTTCACTTATCAAGCTTAGTTTGGCTGGATATGAAATTGTGGGTTGAAAATTCTTTTCTTTAAGAATGTTGAATATTGGCCCCCACTCTCTTCTGGCTTGGAGAGTTTCTGCCAAGAGATCCACTGTTAATCTGATGTGCTTCCCTTTGTGGGTAACCCGATCTTTCTCTCTGGCTACCCTTAACATTTTTTCCTTTATTTCAACTTTGGTGAATCTGACAATTATGTGTCTTGGAGTTGTTCTTCTCAAGGAGTATCTTTGTGGCGTTCTCTGTATTTCCTGAAGTTGAATGTTGGTCTGCCTTGCTAGGTTGCAGAAGTTCTCCTGGATAATATCCTGCGGAGTGTTTTCCAACTTGGTTCCATTCTCCTTGTCACTTTCAGGTACACCGATCAGATGCAGATTTGATCTTTTCACATAGTGCCATGTTTCTTGAAGGCTTTGTTCGTTTCTTTTTACTCTTTTTTCTCAAAACTTCTCTTCTGCTTCATTTCATTCATTTGATCTCCAATCACTGATATCCTTTCTTCCAGTTGATTGAATCGGTTACTGAAGCTTGTGCATTTGTCATGTAGTTCTCATGCCATGGTTTTCAGCTCTGTCAGGTCATTTAAGGACTTCTTTACATTGGTTATTCTAGTCAGCCATTCATCTAATCTCTTTTCAAGGTTTTTAGCTTCTTTGCGATGGGTTTGAACTTCCTCCTTTAGCTTGGAGAAGTTTGATCGTCTGAAGCCTTCTTTTCTCGTCAAAGTCATTCTCTGTCCAGCTTTGTTCCACTGCTGGCAAGGAGCTGCATTCCTTTGGAGGGGGAGAGGCACTCTGAATTTTAGAATTTTCAGCTTTTCTGCTCTGTTTCTTCCCCATCTTTGTGGTTTTATCTACCTTTGGTCTTTGATGATGGTGATGTACAGATCGGGTTTTGGTGTGGATGTCCTTTCTGTTTGTTAGTTTTCCTTCTAACAGTCAGGACCCTCAGCTGCAGGTCTCTTGGAGTTTGCTGGAGGTCCACTCAGACCCTATTTGCCTGGGTAGGTTGCAGTGGAGGTTGCAGGTGAGTGAATATTGCTGAACAGCAATTGTTGTGGCCTGATGGTTCCTCTGGAAGCTTTGTCTCAGAGGTGTACCTGGCCGTGTCAGGTGTCAGCCTGCCCCTACTGGTGGGTGCCTCCCTGTTAGGCTACTTGGGGTCAGGGACCCACTTGAGGAGACAGTCTGTCCATTCTCAGATCTCAAACTCTGTGGTGGGAGAACCACTACTCTCTTCAAAGCTGTCAGACAGGGACATTTAAATCTGCAGAGGTTTCTGCTGCCTTTTGTTTGGCTATGCCCTGACCCCAGAGGTGGAGTCTACAGAGGCAGGCAGGCCTCCTTGAGCTGTGGTGGGCTCCACACAGTTGGAGCTTCCTGGTGGCTTTGATTACCTACTCAAGCCTTAGCAATGGCAGGCACCCCTCCCCCAGCCTCACTGCAGCCTTGCAGTTAGATCTCAAACTGCTGTGCTAGCAATGAGGGAGGCCCCGTGGGCGTGGGACCTCTGAGCCAGGTGCGGGATATAATCTCCTGGTGCACCGTTTGCTAAAACCCTAGGAAAAGCACAGTATTAGGGTGTGAGTGACCCGATTTTCCAGGTGCTGTGTGTTATGGTTTTCCTTGACTAGGAAAGGGAATTCCCTTACTGCTTGCGCTTCCCGGGTGAGGCGATGCCTTGCCCTGCTTTGGCTCTTGCTTGGTGGGCTGCACCCACTGTCTGGCACCCACTGTCCGACACACCCCAGTGAGATGAACCTGGTACCTCAGTTGGAAATGCAGAAATCACTCATCTTCTGCATTGCTCATGCTGGGAGCTGTGGCCTGGAGCTGTTCCTATTTGGCCATCTTGGAACTGTCCTCCTAATTTTTTACATAGAAAAAAGAATGTCAGGGTCTACCACACATACACTTTCCTCTCATTTACACATTTCCAGCCTGGGCAGCAGAACGAGACTCTGTCTCAAAAATAAAATAAAATAAAATGAAAGTGCTGCAGCTAAAATAATCTCTGTTTAGGATCTGATGGTAGGAAAAAGATAAGCTCCCACATGTTCTAATGCATTTAAGTAGCTCCATCTGCATTGCCTCATACATCAAATGCTGTCATCCAATGTTGCTTAATCCATGTGTGTGTCTATATAAGTAGTACTGAGATGTAACTGCCTTAAATACTACAAATGCTGACTACAGGAAACCACATCATCTGAGACCAGCACTTTATAACTTAGGTGAGTATCATAACCAGTGTGCAGGGATATTTGCTGTATATCACTGGGAATAGCAGCAAAAAAGAACCAGTGATGTTTCCATTGCCATATGTTCTGAAATATTTCTGACATAAAAATAGGAGAGTAATGAGTAAATTTTAGTCTGGAAAAAAATGGTGAAAACAGTGATCAAGGCAAAGAATTTGCAGGTTATTTGAAGAAAATACTTTTTCAGAATAGAATTTGAAAATACTATGCTTTTGACTCATCATGCGGTTCTATAAAGGGTGTTGACTTTCTCTGTGTCAATGACTCCATTGTAAATGTGGTATTTTCAGCTTCTCTATCTTGCTCAATTATGCAAGCCAATACTGGTTTATGGCAAAGTTCTTCCAAGTGCATTCTCTCAAACTAGTCCATGAGGGTGGTTAGAGGGGAGAAAAAGGTTATGAGATCAAATAACTACTGAAAACAATAGTTAAACAAAGGTACCCATGATTCTTCAATAAAGGACTATCAACACCTTTTCTATGCTAACATGAGTCTGACTCTCCTAGAGATAGAATGTAGATTGGAACGTTTCCCATATTTATTTGAATGTAACTTCTTTTTATTAAAATATTCTAAGATTATAACAAAAGAAAAAGTAACTTTTTTAAATGACCAGGAATTGTTTTTTCTAGGATGTAAGTATCCTTGGGTAGAAGAGAAAACAAACAACATCAAGGAAATGCAGTTTTTATGTTAGTAAAGTGTTACTTCATTATCTACTCTGTGTAGTTTACTATTTAAATTATTTTATGTACAACTTAAAATGTAACTACAATTGGATTCCCTATCTTTTTATTCCAAATGTGTGATTACAAATTAACAACCATATTCAGAAACTTATTATTTCAAAGAAGTTGTACAACTGCTTTGTGTATAAGAAAGGCTGAGTGTTTGGAGTTAAATTCCCAGTTCTGATTATTTTCTTCCTATTTTGAGCAGGAAAGGGAGAAAGAACAGAGGCAGACAGGATGGGGAAGTACTGGCATCAAGATGGAAGTCAGGAGGCTAGATTCTGTTCCTGGTTCTGTTTCATAATCCTGGGCAAGGCACTTAATCTTTAGAGTTTCAGTCTACTCATCTGTAAGTTAGGGGCTCAGTAAAATGATATGTAAGATCCTCTGTTTCTAAGCACTCTTGACCAACAAAGGTGGGAGAATCAGAGGAAGAAAATAAGGGTTGATGTGAAGTCTTCAAGCTGTGTGAGCACAACATTTACTCCCATGGCAGAAGATTGAGGGGCAGAATAGGTAGTCTTTAACTGGCTGACCGAGGATTTTGCCCATGGGACTGGATGTAAATAGGTAGCATGCACATAAGGTTATAGCAGTTCTACCTAGACAAGATCATTTGGAGTTTCAGCCTCCACAAGTTTGTCCAGGAACAAAATAAGGGTGCATAAAGTTTACCTTCTAATGAGTCCTCTAACCCAAGAACTCAATGCTCTTCTTTTAACTGCTAGAAGAGATTGTTCATATGAAGTTCGTAAGGGATTTACATTGTAACCACTGCTGGCATAATTTGGTTTGTTTGTTTGGTTTGTAGTGTAGCAAAACAAGAGGCCAATACTTAAAAAGAAGAAGCAATAATTATTGATAGAATTGCAGGCAATGTCAGAGAGTTTAAGACTGGAGAAGAAGTCCTGCTCCCTCCACAAACCACAGCACAGTGTCATACCCTAATGCTGAAGCCAGACTGTAGAACCATACTAAGAGAATATGGAGTTTTCTTCAATTTATGATACAGAACTCCATATTTTTTCAGTATGATACAGTGACCCAGCTTGACCATCAAGGTTTCATATCAATTGATGTCCCTTGCTTGAATCAAATATTAAATTGGGGGTTGCAAGATGGTGTTTTGTCTGATTCTGAGACAGAAAGAAAGAAGAAACCAGCTAGGCAAATAGATCAAGCCACAAACATAGATAACGAAGCAAGCCCCGGTACAAAAGAGTGCCTTCTGTGTAATCAGCAAATTTCATATACATTCAGTTGGCCTCAGTGAACACATTCCTTTCCTTCTTTGGATATATTCAAAAAAGGAAGCTTGCTCAGGAGGACATGCTTGGAACATGCCTATAGCTACACAGAGAAGAGGAGTTACACTGAGCTAGGCATGTCCACAATGGAGGATTCTACTCCCAACACATGTGCAGTAAGGGAAGTCAAACAACATGAAGTAACTTAGGCTATGAGCCCACATACACACTGGAAGGACAGGGTGGGTGTTGTTGTCAGGAATTCATGCCTTCTGAAAATGACACACCTAGTCCTAACCAGTTTTTCACATCTTATGTAAATAAAGCACCCCTTCCCCACTAGTTCATTTATAAAAACCCTTATATTCCACTATAGAACAGCAACCCTTACTCAGGACCCCTCTCTGCAGCAGAGAGCTTTCTCTCCTTCTTTCGTTTATTAAACTTCTGCTCTAACCTCACCCTTGGTGTGTCCACCTTCCTTGATTTCCTCAGTCATTAGACCAAGAACTCCAGGTGGCACCCCAATGAGGCCAGTTTCAATGCTATCATTCCTTCTGTAATGACTAGACCCCTCCCTATTCATTCAATTCCTGAGAAATGCTATGAACTTGTGGGTTTCTTTAAATGCTTTATGGTCAATTATCACCATTATTCTTTTTGATCCTTAAATTGTATCAAGTTTGGCCAGCAGGAGATTTTTCCTGGTGGCTTGTGTATATGCTTCTGACACAATCTCACTAGTTTTTTAGTGACTCTGCTTTGTAGCAGGATGTTCCATGTTCACCACTATTTTACAGCTCCAGATCTGGAGCCACTGTTCCTTTCAGGGCAGAAAGTATTAAGAAACTAAGATGTGGGCACACTGACATTGCTGACTCAAATTTAACATTCCATAGGTTTTCTCATGACTTCTTTTATGTTTGTATCTCCTTTCCCCTACAGTCAAAACCATGTAACATAATATATCTACTTATTTCCTCTATACTAAAGTATAAGAAAACAGTCTCAGAATTGCAGTACCAATATTTCCACTGTCTACAAAAAGAGTGAAACTTTGTAAAATAGTTGAAGAGATTTATTCTGAGCCAAATATGAATGACCATGGCCTGTGACAAAGCCCTCAGGAGATCCTGAGAACAGGTACTCAAAGTGGTCGCTGTGCAGCTTGGTTTTATGCATTTTAGGGAGAGATGAGACTTCAATCAAATACATTTAAGAAATACATTCATTTTGTCCAGAAAGGGTGGGATAACTTGAAGCAGGGGATGGAGGGGTTCAGCTGGGAGATGGGTAAGGGATAAAAGGCTACAGTCAACTGAGATCAATAAAAAGGAATGTCTGGGTTAAAATAAAGGATTGTGGAAACCAAAGTTTTTATTTGCAGAGAACGCCTTCAGGTTGCAGGCTTCAGAGAGAATAGATTATAAAATGTCAATTCTAACACAGCAGTATTTGTGTATCTAAACATACCTAAACACAGAAAAAGTAAAGTAAAAATATGGTATGAAGATTAAAAAATGGTACACTTGTATTGGGCACTTAACCATGAATGGAGCTTGCAGGATGGAAAATTAGTCTAGGTGAGTCAATGAGTAAGTAGTAAGTCAATGTGAAGGCCTAGGTCATTACTGAGCATGACTATCGACTTTATGACCACTGTACACTTAGGTTAAGCTAAATTCATTTGAAATTGTTTCCTTTTTTCCATAATAAATTAACCTTGCTTACTATAACTTTTTTACTTTATAAACTTTTAAGTTTTTTAACGTTTTGACTCTTATAATAACACTTAGCTTAAAACACAAACATCGTACAGCTGTACAAAAATGTCTTCCTTTATACCCTTCTTCTATAAGCTTTTTTCCATTTTTGAAATTTTTAATTTTAATTTTTTACTTTTTATGCTTTTTCCTTAAAATCTAAGACACAAATATACACACCCTAGTCTAGGCCTACACAGGGTCAGGATTATTAATACCACTGTCTTTCGCTTCCATATCTTGTCCTACTGGAAGTTCTTCAGGGGCAATAACATGCATGGAGCTGTCATTTCCTATAACAATGTCTTCTTCTGGAATACCTTTTTGACAGACCTGCAGGAGGCTGCTTTACAATTAACTTATTTTTTTTATAAATAGAAGGAACACAATCTACAATAATGATAAAAAGTATGGTATAGCAAATACATAAACCAGTAACATAGTCATTTGTTATCAAGTATTATATACTACGCATGATTGTATGTGCTACACTTTTATACAACTGGCAGTGCAGTGGGTTTGTTTACACCACCATCACCACAAACACGCAAGTAATGAATTGTTCTAGGATGTTAAAATGACTACAACACCACTAGGTGATAAGAATTTATCAGCTCCATTATAATCTTGTGAGACCACCATTGTATATGCAGTCCATTGACCAAAGCCTCATTATGCAGTGCAGAGTACCATATCCTAGCATGAATACATAGTTAGAATACTATGTTCAAACTTTACTGAAATAATTATTTCCTCTATATGTTTATGTTACCAATTTGGTAGTAAGCTAGCCACAGTTGTTCCTGTTTGTTTTTAAGTTGAGACAAATGAACTAATATTATATTTTAATCCAATAGAAGCCTGAAAAATGAAGCCTAAAATGAAGTATTCAACCAACAAAATTTCCACAGCAAAGCGGAAGAACACAGCAAGCAAAGCCTTGTGTTTCAAGCTGGGAAGTAAGGACTTAAGTTACTTATCTCTGAATGTTTTACACACATTTTTATCTGTTATCAAATGTTTACTACTCCAATGTTTATACATGCTCTCTTATCAAAATCTACTAAGAATAGAAGAACTGAAATAAAAAGGGATGGCACATAAGGATATAATACAGCAGACTGGTTTTGAACAGACCATATATAGCCAACTTTGGCATATTTGATACATCACCAGGCAGGAATAGCTGAGATAATCTGAACCTGTGAATAGTGATACACTTAGTTATAGCCTTTTATATCAACCATTTCTTGCTCCACACATGTCCTGCCGCCAAACCCCCAAAACCTTTTCCCTGATAAACTAGCAAAATTTTAAGCAGGTCCACTTTTATTCAACAAATATTCATTAAGACCTTTGGTGATATCAGGCATGTGGTCTTAACTTGCAACTACTGATGAAGAAGAGAATAATAGATGAAGATATCTGAATAATTATCTCAGTCAATTTGTGTTGCCATAAAAATATACCTGAAGCTGGGTAATTTAACCCTTTTCTCATTTAGAAAAAAAAAGTGTAGCTTGCTGCCAGTCCTTATTTAATTTTACATAAACATCTCTTTGAAGCAGAAGCAAATCTGATTTTCAATGCAAAAACAGAATATAAAAACTGTTCTTGGAGTTATTTCTAAACAGAACTACCATCAGCATTGTCTATTTCAGAAAAAATGAGATTCACCAAATGAAACATGAAGGGGGCCAGCCCCTCCACACCTGTGGGTATTTTTTGTCAGGTGGGACAAGAGACTAAAAAAAGAAATATGACATGGAGACAAAGTATGGAGAAAGAACAGTGGGCCCAGGGGACCGGCGCTCAGCATACAGAGGACCCGTGCCGGCACTGGTCTCTGAGTTCCCTCAGTATTTATTGATCACTATCTCTACCATCTCGCAGAGGGGAATGTGGCAGGACTATAGGGTAATGGTGGGGAGAGGGTCAGCAGGAAAACATGTGAGCAAAGATCTCTCTGTCATAAATAAGTTTAAGGATAGGTGCTATGCCTTGATGTGCAGGTAGGCCAGATTTATGTTTGACTTTACACAAACATCTCGGTGTATTAAAGAGCAGTATTGCCGCCAGCATGTCTTACCTCTAGCCATAAGGCGGTTTTCTCTTATCTCAATAAATAAAATGTACGATCACGTTTTACACCAAGACGTTCCATTCCCAGGGACAAGCAGGAGACAGATGCTTTCCTCTTATCTCAACTGCAAAGTGGCTTTCCTCTTTCACTAATCCTCCTCAGCAGAGACCCTTTACGGCTGTTGGGCTGGGGGACGGTCAGGCCTTTCCCTTCCCATGAGGCCATAACTCAGGCTATCACATGGGGAGAAACCTTGGACAATACCTGGCTTTCCCAGGCGGAGGTCCCTGCAGCCTTCAGCAGTGTATTTAGAGAAATGTGATGACTTTTGCCAAGCATACTGCCTTCAAGCCCTTTTTTAACAAAGCACATCCTGCACAGCCCTAAATCCATTTAACCTTGAGTCAACACAGCACATGTCTCTGCAAGCACAGGGTTGGGGCTAGGGTTACAGATTAACAGCATCTCAAGGCAGAAGAATTTCTCTTAGTACAGAACAAAATGGAGTCTTTTATGTCTACTTCTTTCTACATAGACACAGTAACAGTCTGATATCTCTTTCTTTTCCCCACATTTCCCCCTTTGCTTTTCGACAAAACCGCCATCGTCATCATGGCCCATTCTTGATGGTCGCTGTCTCTTCGGAGCTGCTAAGTACACCTGCAGACTAACAACAGACAGAACAGGCACACAAGGATTAATATGAAATTTATAATAGTAGTACTTTCAATGGTCTTAACCCAAGTGACAGGGTTAAGATTTGCGAGGCCGTCAGCAACTCCCGCGATTGTCTCAGTTCCTGGTACCAAATTTAAATGGCTTTTGATGCTTCAAAAATTTGTTCTCTTCTCTGTAGACGGCATCTAACCATGTCCCAGTAATGCTCAGACTCATTATAAACTCGGGGTGTAATATAAAAATCTGACATATTCCAGTCACACTGTAACTGGAAATGATGTTCTAAGATCATGAGCCTATCTCCCATCCAAATGACAGTTTATCTAAGATCATTAATTTGATTTGCCAATTTTCGATCAATACCAGATTGTGAATTCCACAATCTTGTAGAATTCTTTTGCCAGTCATTAACAAAGTTTACTGCCTGAACAGAAGAGTGCAATGCAACTCCTGCCACAGCGGCCATAGCTGTGGCTGCAATTAATCCCATAATCATTGAAATTAAAGTAAAAATGAATCTTTTGGATCTATTTAAAATGGCTTTTAATACTTCAGTAAAATATGGATGGATGGCAAGGCCTCCCACGGTTGGTCCATGGACACAGGGATCCACACGCCTTCTCTTGCTCTCATTAGCAGAATACAGTGTTGCTAATTGAAAGTTGAATCAATGCAAGTAAACAATCTGCAATTTTCACAGGTTGTAGTTTGGAAGTCTGGTTTAATAACTATATTTCCTAGAACTAGAATATAAGAGGGCTTTATACAACTTTGCAAATGAACTGTTAGACTGGAATTTAGGTCGATAGTATAAAATGGCTTACGATCTCTTGATCTCTTGTTTCTATAGCTTGATTTCCAGACCAAATTCTAATGCAGTATGAGGCCACAGTATGCCTCCATAATTCTGGATGTTCAGGGCCAGAAACAGGACTTATTATTTTTGGTCTTGGGGTAGAGATTCCTTTTTCTCCCCATTCCCAAGGGTAGAAAGACTGTAATTTTTTGTGCTTATGTTCGTCTAAACTTTGTTAAGTCACTATCAATAGCTGGACTCACTTGTGCACTGGGACACAATTGAGTTTGTCCGTGCAATTGTGGTGGGATTGACCTCAAGGTGCCCAATCTATAATAGTTCCGAATTCATTGTTTTATAATATCACCACACTATTGGCCACACATTCTTCTCAAACTAAAACTTCTGTGCCTTTTGATCTTTTTGGAATGTCTTTGGGGCAAGGCTTTCATTTAGGCCTAAATTTTAATGATCTTTGTTAAGAAAAGTCCTATAAATAATTTACCTGTGCCCTGAGTGACATTCCACTTACCATGTGATAAGTAAATCTACTGATGGTACTGACAGTAGGTACTTCTACCAACCAATTTTGGATTGCAGGGAATATGTACCAAGACACCCAACAGATACCTAAACAATGGATAGTACCTAACCCTACATATACTATGTTTTTTCCTACAGATACATACCCATGATAATGTTTAATTTATAAGTTAGGCACAATAAGAAATTAACAATAACTAATAAAAAAGTAGGGCAATTAGAACAACATACCATAATGAAAACAATGTGAATGTCTGCTCTCTCTCTCTCTCTCTCTCTCAAAATATCTTACTGTATTTCACTGTGGGCAACTGAAATCATGGAAAGTAAACTCACAGATGGGGGCGAGTGGGATAGAGCTACTGCACTAAAACTGTGATTATTTAAACAATCCAGGTGAAAAATCTGACCGATATCTCTGGGGTATGTGACAGGTGTAAACTGATTCTCAACTCAAAATGCAAAAGATGTGTCATATCTTGTTTTTCTAAATAAGCTTCTTCTCTAAGATCCCAAGAAACAAGGCAAGAAAGCACATTTAATGCCTTCTCTTCTCTTTAGCTACCAGGATCTGACACAAGTCACAGTTCACAATGCCACAAAACTTAGTAGCCAACCACTGCAGGTGTCCCCACAGTCAGTCCCACATTGTGATCACCCCCAGGGCATTTTGCCTCTAATGTCAACAGGGTACAGGACTTCATGGCCTGGAGGAAAGCCTCTCTCACAACCCTTCCCTTCCCAGTTTACAGGAAGCTACTTCCCAGGGTCAGGCTTTTCTCTTCTCCCACTTTCTCCCCCCCACATCTGTCAACACTTTCTCTTCCCTAAAAATCCAGCCGTCTTCATTCATGGATCTAGCCAGAGGTCACAATATGGGAGCCTTGGGATAGATCCATCCAGCAGGAGTATTTTATAAGGACTGAACAGTGTTATTGATATTTTCTAATTGAGTCAATTTTTTAAAAATAGGATATTTTAAATGAAAATCTAAATGTGTATAGTTTCTCTAAAAAATCCAAAAATCTAGAAACACTGGGTCCATATGTTGCATGGCAATAGTTAGCTAGATCTGAGTAGAGATCAACCCCTTTAGTTTGAGTCTATCCATAGAAGATCTTCTGTTATAGTAAAGGAGATTTGACTTTATCCTGTAGACAGTAGGGAATCATTGAAAATGTTGAACTGAGGAATGATAAAATATTTTTCCTTTACAGATATCACATTGGTGAAGTGTGATGATAGTAGTGTGATGATAAAGTGAGGAGGCAAGAGTAGAAACAGAAACTGGTTAGAAGTCTACTGCATTAATCTAAGGGACTAATGATCAAGGCATGACCTAAGACAACAGAATAGACAGGACAGACTAGATTTTAGATATATTCAGAAGGTGAAATCAAAAAGACTTAATGACAGATTGAATGAATTGTAAGAATGGAAAGAAGGAAAAATAAATGATTCTCAGCTTTTTTATTAAAGAATAGGGTAGAGGCCAGGCGTGGTGGCTCACACCTGTAATCCCAGCACTTTAAGAGGCCGAGGCAGGCGGATCACAAGGTCAGGAGATCAAGACCATCCTGGCTAACACAGTGAAACCCCATCTCTACTAAAAATACAAAAAATTAGCCAGGCAGGGTGGCAGGTGCCTGTAGTCCCAGCTACTCGGGAGGCAGGAGCTTGCAGTGAGCCGAGATCGTGCCACTGCACTCCAGCCTGGGCGACAGAGCGAGACTCCATCTACCAAAAAAAAAAAAAGAAATGGGTGGATAATGATAGATAGTTCTACTATTTCTCAAGATAGGCAATTCAGGAGAAATATATTGGGGGTAGAAAAAGAAAAAGAAATTTTTTATTGTAAGTACTGCTATGGTTTGAATGTCCCCTCCAAAACTCATGTAGAAATTTAATTATCATTGTGATAGTATTAAGAGGTGGAACCGGCCGGGTGCAGTGGCTTATGCCTGTAATCCCAGCACTTTGGGAGGCCAAAGCGGGTGGATCACAAGGTCAAGAGATTGAGACCATCCTTGCCAACATCGTGAAACCCCGTCTCCACTAAAAATATAAAAATTAGCTGGGCATGGTGGCACACCCCTGTAGTCCCAGCTACTCGGGAGGCTGAGGCAGGAGAATCGCTGGAACCCAGGAGGCAGAGGTTGCAGTGAGCCAAGATTGCACCACTGTACTCCAGTCTGTCAACAGAGCAAGGCTCCATCTCAAAAAAAAAAAAAAGAAAAAAGAAGAAGAGAGGTGGGACCTTTAAGAGGTGATTAGATTATAAGGGCTCTGCCTTCATTAATGGATTAATGCCATTGTCGTGGGAGTGAGTTAGTTACTGCAGGATTGGGTTTCTGATAAAAATGATGAAGTTCAGTCCCCATCCTTTCTTTGCCTCATGTGCACTCTCACCATGTGATGCCTTCCACCATGTGACGACACAGCAAGAAGGACCTCATCAGCTACAGCCCCTCAATCTTGGACTTCCCAACCTCCAGAACCAGACAGCAAATAAAACTCTTTTCTTTATAAATTACCTAGTCCATGGTATTCTGTTATGGCAGCAGAAAAGAGACTAAGACCAGTGAATCTTAGTTTAAGGTAGCTATAGGTCATCCAGGTAGAGATATCCAGAATTCACAAGATATACACAGAAAGAGACAGTGATGCTTTGAAGTAGCTGGGTCAAAATGACTTGTGGAGAAAGAACAACCGATAGAAAGCTCAGGAAAAAGGCCAAAGATAGAGTTACAGTCTGGGGAGTCATCAGCCTCTAAAAAGGTGATTGAAATCATTGAAGCAAGTATGATTGCCCAGGAAGAAAGTTTAGAGTGAGAGAAGAAGAAAAAGTCGAAACCCTGAGGAACACCAACATTTATGAGCAGACAGAAGAGGGATAACTAACAAAGAGACAAGGTGCACTAGTCAGAGAGAAACAAGAAGAACCTAGGGAAACTGGTGACATGGCATAAGGAAAGAGGGGTTCAAAGAAAGAAGTAGTCCTGAGAGTCCATTGCCACAGACAGGTAAAGGGTAGTAAGCAGTAAGAAGACACCTTGGTAAAATCCGTGCTTGGGGAAGAAATGAAAGATGGAGTACTTCACCTCTGTGGTTTCTATCAGCCATAGTCTTGTTCTCTGAATGGCAGAATTATAGAAAGATTTCCAGGGTCCTTCCTATTTACTCACCAGAAATCCCTGAGGGATTTATGCTGCTGTTATGATGAAATTAGCTATGGGAATTTTCTTAAAATTCATACTAAGCTATTGCCCTCAGGGAGCAGGCAGGATAGAAACATAGAAAGTGGTAACAGCCTTTATATACATTTGAGCTGGCTCTTTGACCCCAGTGGAATGCTCTCTCCTGCAAAGTCCACATGTCCATGCCAGCTTTACACTTTCCTCTCCAGAACACAACACTCACACTTTCAGCTTCCCAAAACACCAAAGTATATGTTCTTCAAAATTCTCCTGATGCAAAGTGTTTTCAATACTTCAAATGTAGTAACCCCCATCCTTGAACTATAACCAGTGCTTGTCCTACTAGATGCTAGCCCTCACACCTGTATCTTTAACTCTCTTCTTATCTCCAAAAGTCTTCTACATCTTTAGTACTTCCTCAGTATTGTGACCCTCACTTTTAACTACCCAGACTGATATCCTGTTCCCCCAGAGTCCACACTCAGTATTAGGCATGCCTATCATGTTCCCATGTGATGCTGACTAAAATATAAAGAATATAAGGAGTGAGCATTCTTTCAGTTATCATATTATGCCTTTTAGCTTTGAAAAGACAATGTGGTATAGTTGCTATGGTTTGCATGTTTCCACCAAAATTCATGTTAAAATTTAATCACCATTGTAACAGTGTTGAGAGGTCAGATCTTTTTTTTCTTTTCTTTTCTTTCTTTCTTTTTTTTTTTTTTGACAGAGTCTCACTCTGTCGCCAGGCTGGAGTGCAGTGGTACTATCTCGGCTCACTGCAACCTCTGGAGAGGTCGGATCTTTAAGATGTAATTAGGTCATGAGAACTCCACTATCATGAACAGATTACTGCTGTTATCATGGGAGTGGTTTGGTTATCAAGAGACTGGGTTTGTTATAAAAGTGAGTTCGCCGGATTTCCTCTCTGACTCATGTACTCACTGCTGCCTTCCACCATCAGATGATCCTCACCAGATGCCTGCACAATATTCTTGGATTTGCCTGCCTCCAGAAGTGTAATAAATAATTTTCTCTCTGTTTTTTCTTTTTTTAGAGACAGGGTCGCACTCTGTCACCCAGGCTGGAGTGCCATGGCATGATTATAGCTCACTACAGCCTCAAACTCCCAGGCTCAAGCAATCCTTTGGTCTCAGCCTCCCAAGTTGCTGAGACTACAGAAGCAGGCCACCATGCCCAGCTATTTTTTTTTTTAATTTTTTTTTAATTTTTTTTTTAATTTTTTTTTTAATTTTTTTTTTTTATTTTCTGAATTACTGTGACTAATTGAAATTTGACTTTACTGTCTTACTGTGTTGCCCAGGCTGGTCTTGAATGCCTAGCCTCAAGCGATTTTCTCGCCTCAGCCTCCCAAAGTGCTGGGATTACAGGTGTGAGTCACAGCACCTGGCCAACAAATTTTTTTGCTTTATAAATTATCAAGTCTATGGTATTCTGTGATAGTAGCAGAAAACGAATTAATACAAGGGTCAGTAAAGTACTGCATTAAATTACTTGCTAGGAGAATAAGTACAATGCTGGCTCTAGCACTAGTTTTCTTTATAAATTATCTTTGTAAGTGTAAAAGCACTAAAATATAAATACAAGATACCACAGTTGATATTTCTGAATTGAGAATCAATGGTAAAGAGTTCCAGAGTGGGTGTGAATATAATTAAGTGGTCTGCCCTTGTTAAATCAGTTGAAGATAGTTAAAGGTACCTACTCATCTGAATTGGAGGCAAGATGTGGATTAATTCAAAATAATAGCTAATAAAAGCTTTTCCACTTATCTTTGAAAAGCATTATTTTAGGAAGGCAAATCCTCTGGAGAATTTTTTTAATTCATAAAATGAATCCCAAAGTCACAAATAATCATTTTATTTTCTGAATTACTGTGACTAATTGAAATTTGACTTTACTGTATAAATTGCTTGATAATTCATTTACTACATAATGTTAAAAATTGAGGTCCTATGACTCATGTGTTATAATTTTCTTTTCTACCTGATTCTGAAAGATTTTTTATGATTTTCCAAGTAGCAAATTTAATTTTCCTTTTGAGACTTAGATTTTTCTTTAGCAAAATGAAATAATTACTGAATAATCAATTAACTTTTTTACTTCAACTGATTTAATTTGAATTTGCATTTTGTTAGTCCCTCAAATTGTAGTGTAGCATTTTCTTAGATGGCGGTAAGTGGATGGTAATGGAAAGAATAGGTTTGATTTTAGACACGCTTCAATCACAACTTCTCGCCAGCCCTGTAATCTTGGGCAAGTGTCATGACTGACTCCTGAGAGCCTCAGATTATCATCTGTAAAATGGGGACAATAATGCCTATGTTGCAAGATTATTATGAGGAATTAAATGGAGACATATGTAAAATCATTAGCACGGTGTTTGGCTCACTGTAGACACTTAGTAAACAGTAGTTATTTTAATATCAATAACCTTCGTAGACTTCAGCAATCCCCCCAAAATTATTAAAGGTGTATTCTAGATAAGGAGAAAAGATTGCACATTTCATATGAGTAAAAGATCCCCCTCAATTAGGCAAAGGTTGATATATGTTGGATACAGGTTCGCACTCCCTCATATGGAATTCTGAAAACCAAAATTTTTTTCTAAAGACCTAAAGTTTTTCAGAACTTATTTGACAGCAAAATATGACCTAAACTCATTTCTTAGTTAACTCCTGATGTGAACTAACATGAGGTCTTTATTTCACTTTGTGTAAATTTTCCTATGTTTCAACATAAAATTAACTAATTTTGATTATGGGGTGCTGCCCCCCTCTCTTCTGGGGTGCTACATATATATAGTATATGCTCTATATTACAACCCTAAAACCTAAAAAATTCTGAATTTTGAAACACAGCTGACCTAAGGGTTTCTGATAAGATACTGTGAATCAGTACTTGCTTTCTGGGTCTGCTACACTCACGATTTGTAGAAGGATAAAGATGAATGGAATGTAACAGTCTCACAAGTTTTTCAATTGTTTAGAATCCCAACAGAAGGCCAAAGAAGTTTGCCACGTGTACTTTATGAAGCTCCGCTCTGGCCTTATGATAAAAAAGGAGGCCTGTTACTTTAGGAGAGAAACCACCAAAAGGCCTTCACTGAAAACAGGTAAGGGGAACCGTACATTCTCTGGCAATAGTGGTAGGTATCTATTTGCCTTTGCTTACCACATCTAAATATGCAATTATTTTTCCTCACTCCAAGGTTCCTTTTAGAAAATATTAAGGAAGACGAACTGGTTTTTAGCTATTTTAAAAAGGGCATACAAAGAATTTGCATGAGAGAAATGATTATGTTATAATGTTAAGTGAAAACAAAAGATACACAACTATGTATAAATATGTTTACAATATTTTTAAGTGAATTTTTTTAATTTAAAGGAAGTAGGCTTAAGTGTTAATAGTGCTTACCTTTTGGGTGTTGAGATTGTGGGTGACTAGTTTTCTTCCTCCTGATCTCTAATGAATGTGCTTCTACTGGGGTATAAGTGTACCAGGAGGTATCAATCCCTTTGGTCCACGGAGTGGCCAAAGCCCTGGAGTCAAGCACTACTCTCAGCAAGCAACCTTAACTGGGAATTCTCAAAGGGGTGTTTGTGCAGAGTGGGGATTGATGGTCCATCCCTAATCCCATCTGGTCTGCAGGTGGAAAGCACAAAGGACATCTGGTACTCGCTGCCTGTCAACAGCAGTCTACTGTGGAGTGCTTTGCCTTTGGTATATCAGGGGTCCCGAAATATACTAGAGCACTTCATGATTCAAGTATCACAGGTATGACTGGTTACAGGAGTGACGTGGGAGTGAGGAGGGAGGTGTGACACAGGACCCTGGAAAGTGCTACTCCAGGTAGCAGTCCCAAGTCTGTGTCTTTAATGTGTACCAGAAACTTCTGCCCATTCGTAGCTGATGTACCCATCTAATAGTATGCAAAGTGGCACAAGGGAGCTGTTCTAATAATGCACAGGCATTCTCTAGTTAGCACACCACCATTATTTTGAAATACTTGCTATGGATTGGAATCCCATGGTCATTAGTTTTGGTGAAAATATGTTATCTTTTGGGAAAAAAACACATTTCCCCCCCAAATTTCAACATTTTGACCATTAAAGAAAAAAGCTATTGTATTTTTAAATGTAATTCTAACACTTTATACACTTTAAGTAGTAGTTACAATGGTTTTAAATTTTATCACATCCTTGTACAAGGTTCCAAGTTGATGATGACTATCAGGAAGTGAAGAGATCATCATTAAAAAAAAAAAAACTTGACCAGGCGTGGTGGCTTATACCTGTAATCCCAGCACTTTGGGAAGCTGAGGTTGACAGATCACCTGAGGTTAGGAGTTCAACACCAGCCTGGCCAACATGGCGAAACCCTGTCTCTACTAAAACTAGAAAAATTAGTCAGTTATGGTGATGTGCACCCATCATCCCAGCTACTTGTGAGGCTGAGGCACAAGAATCGCTTGAACCCTGACAGAGGTTGCAGTGAGCCGAGATCATGCCAGGGCACTCTCGCCTGGGCAACAAGAGCAGCTGTCTCAGGAAAAAAAAAAAAAAAAAAACTTTTCCTGGAATTGCAGTTGCCATTTCAAGCATTATTCCTGCTATAAATGTCCTAAATTCCCAGAAGCAACACTGAAGTTTCTCATTCAGTATTTCTAAATCATTTACTTTAGAAGTTCATGTACAAATTCAGTATGTAACATTCTCCTTAATATTTTGTATACTATTTTTTTCCAGGCCCCATATAGGTAGTCCCTAAATCTGCTCCAGTTTACCTCAGCAGGCTATAAAAATATTATCATTTTCTATGTGTATTTTGACACTTTTTAAAAGTTAGGAGCACTGCACTAAGTGTCCCTGTTATTTAGCCAGAGGAGAGAACAGGGTTCATACCCACATTCTCCAGGACTGTCAGAAACTTCTGGGTAACTCCATACTTTATAGATGAACATTTATTTATCCATATCTATCAAAATACAGTTCCTTCTTTACCACAGTCCCCAGACCACGTGGTGTCATGAAGTGAAGGTTTCTTCAAGCAATGTCTGTTGGTTTCCATTTTCTTTTTCCCCACCAAACACTCCCATAAGCACACTCACATGGCCTCCCAGGGCCTTTGTGCACGACACTAGCACCTTTAATCCCATTCAAGGGTCACATCTCAGCCTTTGAGCTATGTAAAACTTGTGCCAAAGGCTTTCATCTAGCCAACAGTGACAAACAAAATGCAACTCAAATTGCAAAAATGTTTTTTGAGAGAGCATTTTTTAAAAAGGTTGCCAAAAGAATTGTACCTGACAAGTTTTTGAATTCTTAACAACAGGAATTTCACCTATTACAGAATCTCTTGCTTCTCTAAGCACATACAATGATCAATCCATTACTTTTGCTTTGGAGGATGAAAGTTATGAGATATATGTTGAAGACTTGAAAAAAGATAAAAAGAAAGGTAGATTATTTTCTTTTTCTATAACGATGTAATAATGACTAATAAAAGTAAAATGTTTTAATAAAACTAAATCTACCAAACTTTAAACAATGGATTAACTTAGACATGGCAAACAAGTCATGCTGTATGCTAACTCTAATGCATTGGCAGTGGATGCCTGAATCCACTTGTATGTCAAGATGGATTCAGAAGTTTTGTCAGGTTCATCAAAGAATGCTGACATTGAAATGTAGTATTTGTTGTGAAAGATGGAAAGAGGGACCACAGGTATTTGCTATCTCTAAATTATCCAATAGATCTTTCTAGCCTTATTAGTATCACCAAAGTACAACTTCTTTGTCAATGCTATGAAAAATATTTTAAATATTTTAATAACAACTATATTGGAGAATTCATCAGAGCATATTCATGCATTTTTGAGACCTTTCTCAAAACCACAAAAGTTTTGCTTTTATTGATATATAATAAAATGGGAGGATATTTTCTGATGTTATATATGTGTTGGAACTGAAAACTTAAGAAAATTGTGTCTCACCAGAGGGATTTTCTGTATTCTCTTTCAGATAAGGTGTTACTGAGTTACTATGAGTCTCAACACCCCTCAAGTGAATCAGGTAATTTGGAGGGCTGGGTAGCTATAATGCTTGAATTCTTAAGTATGGGGTAAAGATAAATAAAATCCTTTTCACCCCATAGGAAAAAAGATAGTCTCAGTAGGTTATCTCCAACCCAAGCTCATGGTAAAACCTTAGATTCTCAGAGGATGCATTCTCATCCATTTTACAGCTTAATCGTTAGGATAAAGTTTTGGCTACACTTAATAGAGATCCAAAACAAGAGTGGCTTATGCTAGATAAAACTTTCTGTCTTAGCCACGGCTGGAATGGCTCAACAAGTTGTCCAAGGAACCCATCTCCTTCTGTCTTGTGGTTCTGCCAACATCTACATGGTTCAAGAGTACTTGGGAGCATGATAATGTCCGGTCAACAGGACAGAGAAAAACAAATGCATGCATTCTATTTCCCTTTAAGGGTACAACCTAGAAGTTGCATCTAACACTTCCTCTCATCTCACATTGGTCAAAACTCGGTTGTATTACTACACTTAGCCATAGGAAGGCAAGCTGGGGAATGTCGTATTACCATCCCAAAAGAGGAATGAATATTGGGGGACACTATGAGTGGCTTTACATGCAGACAGGAAAGCTGATGCCCAAAGAAGTACCCATTAGGGTCACAACTCTCCAGTTAAAAAGCATATAAAAAAACTAATTTCTCTCCGGTTTATAAGCACCCTCTGCTTATCAGTGCCTCTTGAATTTGGGTACAAATACTTCTAAGTTACCTGTTAGTGAATGAAGTAATTATTTTAATGTAATGTCTTAGAGTCTTTTCCTGGGTGCTGAATTCATTTAAATAAAGATGAGTTACAGTTCTTAACTTTATCATTTATACTTTCTTAATTGTAAGGTGATGGTGTTGATGGTAAGATGTTAATGGTAACCCTGAGTCCTACAAAAGACTTCTGGTTGCAAGCCAACAACAAGGAGCACTCTGTGGAGGTAAAAAAAAGAAAGAAAGGAAAAAAAGAAAAAAATTATACATATATAAATGATTACAGAACTGTCATGAATGACTCCACCAACTTGTGTAGATTTGGGTGTTGGGGTATTTTGCAGAAGGATTTTTTTGTGCTATTGTATATAAAGCACAATCACTTACTACAAATGACTTTCTTCTAGAGTAAGGAAGGCAGGAAAGTGGCATGTATGGCTTTGCTACTTAAAGTCTGCTCTCTGCCAGCAGCACAGCATCACCTGAGAGCTTGTTAGAAATGCAAGATTCTAAGCCTCCCAGAAATAAATCGGAATCAGCATATTTTAACAAATCTCCAGGAAATTCATATGTGCCTTAAAGTTTGAGAAGCACTGTTATATAGAATGATCTCAAATCCTTGCTATTTGGCTGTAGGAACTACTATGTTCCTCTAGGAAACATTTCTTTGTATAATATCGTTTTCTTAAACAAATATCAAAAAATAATTTTCCATTCTGAGCCTGCTTAAGGGAGGGTCATAAGTGTTTCCATGTGCCAAGATTTATAAATAATCTAACATCTACATTCTGAACATAGGATTCATTGCATATTCTTCTTTAGTTAGTAAATGGCATTATTATATTGGTCATGATGTGTAATTATAACTATTTTGACAAACAAGTCAAAGGTAGAGGCATGGAAGAAAACAGAAGAGCATAATATAGAAGATAAATTATGTAAATACACAAAATTATAAAGCTAACTAACACAGCCATGTAAGGCCTTATTAACATAAACAGTGGATAGTAACCAGCATCTTCCTAACCAAAACATTCCTAAACATATATAATCTAGTGTTTGGCATGTATAACTACTCAATAATAGAGCTACTTAGACTGAGCTCTATTATATAGCAAGCACTGTGCTAAATGTTTTACAAATATTATTTTATTTAATACGGTAACTCTACAATGGAGTTGTTGTATTGGTCAACTGTTGCTATGCAACAAACCATCCCAAAACTCAGTGACCCAAAATAATAATCATTTATATTTATTCATATGTCTGTAGGTATTTTGAGGATTGACTGATCTAGAAAACTAGTTAGACTAAAAAAATGAGGCTTGAGAGATAAAGCAACATGCCCAAGGTCTCAGAGATAGTACATGTCAAAAGAAGGGCACAAATCCAGAACTGCTGCATCCAGATCCAATCACCCCAATCCATACTGCCTCTCTAACTATATTGACTATCAGTGAATCAAATCAAATCCACCCCCCACCCCTCTGGCCCTGTACTCACTTCTCCCCATCTCCCCTCCGCTACTCACTAAGCAAGCTTGCTAGAAATATCAAGTCATACATAAGTATTCCCCTGTAGTTTCCAATACAGGCAGGTAACGTTGACTCTGAACTTCCCATTCACATATGGATTGCTTTCTCTCTTGTTTCCTCAGCTCCATAAGTGTGAAAAACCACTGCCAGACCAGGCCTTCTTTGTCCTTCATAATAGGCCCTTCAACTGTGTTTCATTTGAATGCAAGACTGATCCTGGAGTGTTTATAGGTGTAAAGGATAATCATCTTGCTCTGATTAAAGTAGACTATTCTGAGAATTTGGGTAGTGAGAATATCTTGTTTAAGCTCTCTGAAATTTAGTTGATGGAAACTTGTGGGTCTTGGGTTGAGTACCCAAATGCTACCACTGGAGAAGGAATGAAAGATAAAGAAAGAGACAGTGACATCTAAGGGAAACGAAGAGTGCTTAGCATGCTGTGGAATGTTTTCCTTATTATACATAAAAATATTTTTTCTAATGCTTCAGTTCTTTTTTTCTTTCCCTCTGTATAACTGCATATTCAATGCAAGTATCAGTATATTAAATAGGGTATTGGTAAAGAAACTGTCAACATTCTAAAGAGATACAATCTGACTTTCACTTTTCTCTAGTTTCAGTCCAGAAAGAACTTCACATTTAGAGCTAAGGCCACTGAGGAGAGACAGAGCCATAGCTTGTCTCTCTGTAGACAGGGATCCATTTTAAAGAGCTACTTAGAGAAATAATTTTCCCCCGTTCCAAACAATAGGCTCAAACACTAGAGCTGCTAGTAAAAACAAGACCAGATGCTTCACAGAGTTATCATTTTTTCAACTGGAATAAAACACCAGCTTTGTTTGTAGATGTCTTAGGCAACACTCAGAGCAGCTGTCCCTTACTGTCAGGGGATACGGAACTTCAAAGGCCCACATGGCAAGCCAGGTAACGTAAATGTGTGAAAAAGTAAACATAATTGAAAAATTAAGACAAATAAATTCAGTATTTATAAAGTGAATAACTTCATTTCTAATTGTTTAATTTTTAAAATTCTGATTTTTATATATTGAATTTACTTTAAGCAAGGCATTCTTACATTAGGAAGTGAAGTAAATTTTAGTTCAGACATAAAATTTCATTTATTGGGAATATGTAACATGCTAAAACTTTTTTTTTTTTTAAAGTACTAAGCCACAACATGTTTTAGAGCATCCAGGTACCACATAATTACAATCCATGGTAAGGCCAGAAATCCTCTAACCTACTACAGCCTAGATGAGACACCGAATTAACATTAACATTTCAGTAACTGACTGTCCCTCATGTTCATGGCCTACCATCCCTTCTGACCCTGGCTTCCACAGACCTATGTCTTTTGATATACTCGCAGTCACACTGGGTGAAGTTGCTTTTAATCCTTGCTTCCCATGTGCTCAAGTCTTTTTGTTGTCCAGCTTCCTGATAACCCTGCTTACTGTGGAATATTCATTTGACATCTGTCTCTTTTCATTTCTTTTAACTACCATGTCCTTGATATACCTTTTGCACCCCCTGAATTTCATTTCTGTATCACCTGACCTCTGGATGCCAACACATTTATTCTGCTTTTTCTATTGTAGAGTTTTAGATAAACCTATTAATGGCAATATTTTTTGCTAAACATCTTTGTTTTTTACTGTCACTAGGGCAATAACATTTATACTCAAATATATAACATTTTTTTAACTACTAAAGGAATAGTTTTTAAAGTCTTAGCAATTTCTTTTGCAATTTTTCTTAGACTTAATAGTTATGATAAATGACTAACATAGTAACAGAATATGAAATATGACCTTTTCTGAAAGTATGTACTTTTAAATTTCTACTATATTGAAACCTATTAGATGTAAGTGCTGGTAGAATATAAGATAAAAGAGGCTGAGAATTACTATACCAGGGTATTACAATTGTAAAACAATATATCTTTGTTTCATTGTTTTGTCAATAATTGTTACCAAGGAGATAAAAATAAAAGCAGAATGTGTATCATCCCTTCTGAAAAACACTAATTATTGATGTGTGCATCTGTACGATAAACTTAAAATGATTATTAAATAACCAAATATATCTACTACATTGTTTATATTATTGAATAAAATATATTTTCCAAAAGTATGTGAGACTATAATGATTTTATCATACGATGACTCAATATTCTGAAATTCTTAAGTGAAAGCAAGCATATTCCAACCTACCAATGTTGGTATCCGGAGTAGGTCATTACCTGATAATTTTGGTGATTCAAAACTAAGTAACATTTTCAAGAGAAGAGATTGCGTCTTTTTCACCTGTGTACTGTCAGTGCCCATACTGGTGGGTGACACAAAGGTGTTCAGTGACTTTTACTCAGGATCAAACAGCCAACAGGTACCTGCACCAGAACCTTGATCTTATTATTCTGACTCCTTATGTAGATAAGGAGGAGGGTGGGAGGAGGGACATGAACAGAAAAAATAACTATTGGGTACTGGGCTTAATTCCTGGGTGATGAAATAATCTGCACAACAAACTCCCATGACATGAGTTTACCTATGTAACAAATCTTCACAAGTACCCTCAAACCTATAACAAAAATTTTTTTAAAATTAATTCAAAAAAAAAGAAATCTTCAGATGTGGTACTCCAGTGGGAGTTGGAGCAGTAGGCTTGTCCCAAAACTCCTTCTCCCTTCAAGTATAAGCCTATACAGCCCTGAAATCTCATCTTCTAGCAGTTATACATCAAATAGGTGCCATATGTACTGGACTTTGCTAGGCACCATGACAGCACAAAAGAAACCTAAGCCATGCTCCTTGTTCACATGGAAATTAAAACATATGAAATATGTATTATTATTATTCTTTTTAAACAGAGTCTCACTCTGTCGCCCAGGCTGGAGTACAGTGGCATGATCTCAGCTCACCGCAACCTCCGCCTCCTGGGTTCAAGCGATTCTCCTGCCTCAGCCTCCCGAGTAGCTGGGACTACAGGTGCCCACCACCATGCCCAGCTAATTTTTGTATTTTTTAAGTAGAGACAGGGTTTCACCATATTGGCCAGGCTGGTCTTGAACTCCTGATCTTGGGATCCGCTTGCCTTGGCCTCCCAAAGTGCTGGGATTACAGGCGTGAGCCACCGTGCCCGGCCCCCTAAAACATGTACCATATGTATTATAACTCCAATTCTGCAGTACAGTTGTGCAAAGGTGAGAAAGATCAGTGTGGGTTTGTCATCAGGGAAAGAAATATAACTGAATTGTCTATCCCCATACCCTAAAACCTACCCTGATCTATTCTTATATCCATTCTCAAGGTCTTGTTAAGCAGGTTCCTCATGCAGGTCTTAGGTAAAAGGGGTAAATTCAGTTGTTTTAACCCCTTTAGTGGTCAGGATTTGGTATAGGGACTTAGGAATCTGAGGAAATAAATCAAGAGATGAAAGTGAATGCAAGTTGGTAGAGAGAGAATCGATTAATTATTTCCTGCTGAAGTGCCAAGATGACTGTGATGGTTAATATTAGGTGTCAACTTGACTGGATTGAGGGATGCCTACATGGCTGGTAAAGTATTGTTTCCGGGTATGTCTGTGAAGGTGTTGCCAAAGGATACTGACATTTTTGTTTGTTTATTTTTGAGACAGGGTCTCATTCTGTCACCTAGGCTGGAGTACAGTAGAGCAATCTCAGCTCACTGCAACCTCAGCCTCCCAGGCTCAAGCGATCCTCCCACCTCAGCCTCCTAGGTAGCTGGGACTACAGGTATGTGCCACCACATCCACCTAATATTTGTATTTTTTTGTAGAGCCAGGGTTTCACTATGCTGTCCAGGCTGGTCTCAAACTCCTGGGCTCAAGCAATTCACCTGCCTCAGTCTTCCAAAATGCTGGAATTACAGGCTGAGCCACCGTATCCTGCCAAGATTGAGTTTTGAGTCAGTGGACTGAAAAAGGAAGAACCACCCTCAATGTCGGTAGGCACCATTCAATCAGTCACCAGCACAACTAGAACACAGCAGGTGGAAGAAGGGTGATAAACTTGCTTACTTAGTCTTCTCATACTCTCTTCCCTTGCCAGGTACTTGCTTCCTCTCCTCCTATCCTTGGACATCAGACTCTAGATTCTTCAGTTTTTGGACTCAGATTTGCACTAGTGGCCTCCCAGGGGCTCTTGGGCCTTTGGCCTCAGACTGACGGCCACACTTTCAGCGTCCCTGGATTTGAGACTTTCGGTCTTGGACTAAACCACTCTACCAGCTACTCTTTTTTCCCCAACTTGTAGAGGGCCTATTTTGGGACTTCACCTTGTAATTGTGTGAGCCAATTATCCTTAATAAACTCAGATAGATAGATAGATAGATAGATAGATAGATAGATAGATAGAGTGTGTATATATACATTGTGCGTATGTGTGTATATATATATCCACACATATATAGATACACACACACACACACACACATACATACATATATATATCCTACTGGTTCTGTCCCTTTGGAGAACCCTGACTAATACAAAGATGAAACACTCATCCAAGCTTAATTACAGTCCCTAGCACAGAGGATGCTCCCACAAAGAGATTACGTGAATCAGTGTCCAGTGGATTAAGAACAGGGTTGGTTTGCTGCTTATAGGCTGTGCAACTTTGGCAAGGTAAGTAACCTCTCTCGATATCTATTTCTCCTCTGTAAATAGGGAGCACCAAATATTGTAATTGTCTACCTAATATCCACAACCACCACCCTTACTGCTTTACCAATAGATCCTCATTTTTTTTTATCAGATAATAGTGCACATAACTAAAAATACACTCCCAGATTCCAATGCAGCTAGATAGGGTAACCATTTGGCATAGTTCTGGATAATAAAATATAAGCAGGATAATGGTTTAAGAAAAACTTCTTTTAAAAAGACATATTTGACTGGCAAGCCCTTTTTCAGTCTTTTACCCCTTCTTCTCTTCCTGCCTGAGCCATAGATAGGATGCTGAATGCAGAGCAGCCAACTTCTGACCACAAGGTGAAGAGCATGGGGACAAAGGCCTCCACATTAGAAGAAGTGGCAGGAGGAGCTGGACCAGGCTCACGCCTATAATCCCAGCACTTTGGGAGGCCAAGGCAGGCAGATCACTTGAGGTCAGGAGTTCGAGATCAGCCTGGCCAACATGGAGAAACTCCATCTCCACTAAAAATACAAAACTTAGCTGGGTGTGGTGGTGCACTCCTGTAATCCCGGCTACTCGGGAGGCTGAGGCAGGAGAATCGATTCAACCTGGGAGGCAGAGGCTGCAGTGAGCTGAGATCATGCCACTGCACTCTAGCCTGGGTGACAAAGCAAGAGTATATCTCAAAAAAATTAGAAAAAAAAAAAAAAGGCAGGAGGGAAAGATAAAGGAATCCTGGTGTAGTGGATGATATTGGTACTCTGCTCAAATTCCCTTGAATTTCTTTATATTGGATTATTTGATACCATTACCATATGTGCCACACACCCATACCACCACCATCTTCCATGTTCTTTCAATATCCAGCACTTGCAGCTCTTACAAGGATTGCCTTTGTTGTAGTGATGCTGCTTTGCCCCCTTGCACGGAGAGATGAAAATGTCTATGAGTGTGCATTACTCCCACCAGCCTCACAAGGCTTTTGAAAGCCCAACTCCCCAGTTCTTGGGTGGAATACCTCTGTCTTAAATTTCACTCAAAAATTCTCCTATGGGGCTCATGCTGAATCTGCCCTGTGCTGCACTTTAGCATGAGATCACATTCTTAGATTCCTGTTCGTTCCTGCCCTGTCTTGCCCTGTCCTGCCCTGACTGCCTTATCAGTATTTCTCGGGGATACTTCCTTAGTAAGTCACATTATCATAATCCTTAACTCAGGATCTGCTCCTGGGGAACCTAATGTATGATACCAGGTCACAGGTGACATTGGAGAGCTGCCATATCAATCTTCTAGTACTAACTGCAAACTTTATGTTGAGAGAGAAAAATAAACCCATGTCTGCTTAAGCTAGTGTTGAGTTTTCTGCTGAATATGCCTTAAAGCAAAATTTACCCATAGAAGACATGATGTTAACACCTGCTCCTTAGGCCACTGATAAGAATTTCCTGGAACATAGCAAGCACTCAGTGAAAGTTAGCTTAGAAAAACAAACCAACCTGACTGATAAGGATAATGACTTTTCTTAGGTAAAATTAGAACACAGAAAGACAATCAAATGACTCCACAACTTTAAGAGAATTTATTTTCTGAGAGGTAAAGTAGGAGGCAGAAATTAGAAGATGAAATCTGCCAGGTATTAATCTACAAAACAAATCTATGAAACAAATAGGTATTTATTTATACTTCTCACCCTACAAATAGGTTACATAAATTCTGTCATATATGTCTTAGTTCATTCAGGCCACGATAACAAAATTAACTGAGCAGCTTAAAAACAACAGCAACTTATTTCTCACAGTTCTGGAGGCTGGGAAATCCAAGATCAAGGCACTGGCAGATTCATTGTCTCATGAGGGCCTTTTCCCTAGACAGCATCTTTTGGTTATAACCTCACATGGCCAGAGTGAGGCCACCTAACTCTCTGGGGTCTCCTTTATAAGGCACAAATCCTACTCATGAGGGCTCCACCTTCATGACCTAATAACTTCCCAAAGATCTCGCCTCCCAATACCATCACCTCGTGGGTTAGGATTTCAACACATGGGGGGACACAACCATTCAGACCATAACAATAGGCATCGAATATTACATTATAAATATAAGAAAATTTAATAGTAAAAATGAAAGACTGATATTCCTTCAAAAGATCATTGGACAAAAGTGCAGATGTTCCAAGATACAGGAATTGGATAACTAAAAATTTATATAATAATTTATTAATATTAAATAGGTCAGAAAAAAATAGAGAAATCAAAAGCTGTATATTGAAGAAAAATCAATAAAATTGGTAAACCTTTGTCCAGACTGATCAGGGAAAAAAAAAAGAAAGAGGACACAAATTACCATTATCAATAATAACAGAGTTGACATGAGTAGAGATTCTAAAGATTTTAAAAAGAATAAGATGGAAATATTATAGGCATCACTACATCAATAAATTTGACACCCCTAATGAAAACACACAAATTCCTTGAGAGGCACAGACTACCAAGATTCACTCAAGAAGAAACAGGAAACATTAATAGCCCTCTATCTATTAAGGAAATTAAATGTAAAGCTCAAAGTCTCATAAGAAAACTTCACCCTTCATTAGTGAATTCTTCCAAACATTTAAGGAAGAAATAATATGAAATCTACACAAATTCTTTCAGGAAAACTGAAAAGGAGGAAGTTTTATTGAATTTTTCTATGAGGCAAAATACACTGACATCAAAAACAAACAATACAAGAAAACTACAGACCAATGTTTTTCATCAACATAGACACAAGAATTCTACAGAATTCCATAAAAATTTTTAGCAGCCAGGCATGGTGGCTCACACCTATTATCCCAGAACTTCGGGAGGCTGAGGCAGGAGTATTGCTTGAGAAAATGACACTGTCAGAAACAGAAATGAGGAGGTGGGAAACAAATAAGTACGAAGGAAGATAATGAGTTTGTTGGGACAGGTTGAGGGTGAACTGACAATGGGATTATTAAATGGAAATACAGTTGGAAATATAATTGGTACATTCGAAAATCTTGAAGCACAGTTGGTAATCAGAACATTAGTTATCTTCCACTATCCCTTTATTCAACTCCTCCCTCTTATAGTTTTCCATTCATTCTTAAGTAGTAGACAGTCCTGCTGTCATATTAAGTTGCAAATATAGCCTCAATTCAATAATTAGAATGTCCAGTTCCATGAATAGACAAACCTCTGAACTCAATTTAGCCTCCCAAAGCCTCTGCTGGTTCACTTTGCTCTATGTGGCCCCTGATGGCATGTGGGGGTGCTCTTTCCCCACCCTGTGTGTACCTGTGACTAATAAACCACTGCCAATCTCATCTGACCGGTGTTGGCTGTTGTGTGTTCAGCCATCTCAAGGTCCTCCTTTCCCTTAACTAAGAGAGTGGATAGGAAGTGTTCAGAACAGCTGGAAGCCTGCTGCCGGTTGAGGAAGGAGTAGTTAACAGACATCAAAGACTCTTAGACCCCGACCCTCTTCATTCCTCACTCCACATTGCCTTCCACACTCCCCTGCCCAAGATCATCAGTTCCCAGGGTTTTAGCTGCCCCTTTATTGACTGATAACTCTCCAGACCAGATATCTTTCCTGAGTTGCAAGTCAACTGTGCTTCCAATTGCCTATGGGACAGCACCATTTAGATATGATGCATGGTCACTGATCACCTGGACTTTAGGTTACTTCTTTGCATGATCTTCTCTCTCATAGCAAGACCTTTTGGGTCTATAATATCTGAGACCCAAAAGGATTTGTTTTATCCTGAATTCTGACACCTGGAGTTGCCTGTCTGCCTGTAAGCTTTCTCTTTGTCAATCTTTGGACTTTCCTAGTCCTCCCTTCTTGCCTAGGCTGAAGCCCTAAGCTGCTGCTCACTGTTCAATCCTGACATCAAGCCTAATATTTGCAAAGGCTGGAGTCCAAAGAGATGTCAGTATTGTACAAGGTCAAATTTATCTAAGACAAAAATACTCAGGTTCTGCTTAAAGTACATGACATGATCAAAGCTTCCCTAACACACTGAACCTAAAGAGAAATGTGGCATTTTTATGGACTCAACTGCCAATCACATTTGAGCAGGACCATTCCAGAAACCACAGACCTAATCAATAAATCAGCCATGGATTGTGGGTTACTTTTGTGATGGGCCTCCATATTAGTAAAAGCATGACGGACAACAAAGAGCATGAACTTTGGCACTAGAGAGATCCTGGTTCTAATTTCAATTTCTTCCAGCTATGGGACTTCATTCCACTCTGAACCTCAGTCTCTTTGCCTATAAAATGGGGCTAATATGTCACTTAAACAGAGATCTTGAGAAGATGGGATAAGGACATGGCCGTAAGCACTTATCACAAAGCCTAGCATATATTAGGTCAACCAATGTTAATCCTATTTCTCCTCCTCCACATTCATTTATAATTTAAAACCCACCAGCCTTTTTCTTTCCCCTCAAAAGAGGCCTACTTATCAAAGAGTCACACTCAAGGAAAACAAACAAAACTGGTTAGGTTTCCTGTTGCTTAGGCTCAGAGGAACTGGCCAGATGTTCCCTTAGGTCAGAACGTTGCAGCTGTATGAGTCCTCAAACAGTATTTTTTAAGTTAAACACAGCCAAGAGAGCTAAGTATGTTTCTATTTGTTGGTGTTGATAATATGATATTGTACAATACTGGCCTTTGCTTCTGTGAAAAGAATTATTTTATTCTATGACATTAAACAAACAGTTTGGAATTTTGGAATGAGCCTTAGCTGGGACACTGCCAGTTTGGCCTAAACAGTGTCTACTCAGTGAGAAATCTTAAGTAATTACGGTAAAGCATTTTAAGGAGAACAAGATAAACTGATTTAGTAATTCAGTTTCAGGCAACTATAACTTATTTAATAGAACTTTTCCTATTTTTCCCTGGAACTATCACCAAGACCCCATTGCTGGAAACTAAAACAATAAAGTATCCAATATTTGAAATTCAGCTATTTGGGGCAGCAATCTCTCCTATGACACATCCTTCCCCTTCCGTATAAAAGAGCACTAGGAGGTGATAGAAAAGTCATGTTACTTTTTTTTTTTTTTTTTTTTTTGAAGCAGGGTCTCGCTCTGTTGCCTAGGCTGGAGTGCAGAAAGGCAATCATGGCTCACTGCTGCCTCAACCTCCAACCTTATTAAATGATCCTCCTGCCTCAACCTCCTGAGTTGCTGTCACTACAGGTATGTGCCACCACGCCTGATTAATTTTTTTCTTATTTTTTGTAGAAATGAGGTCTCACTATGTTGCCCAGGCTAGTCTTGAACTTCTGGCCTCAAGTGACCCACCCCCTTGCCCTCCCAAATTCCTGGGATTACAGATGTAAGCCACTGCACCTGGCCAAAAAGTCATCTTTTTGAGGAACACCAAGTTTGCAAAGAGAAAAAAATTTCCCTTCCCTTTATTTCTTGGAAACCAAAAGTGAACATTTCCCATAAAATCGTAAAATATGGCTAAATTTAGGGAGCCAGCCAAAGGACACTAATATTTGATTACTTGGGTGGTACCCGCTCTACTACAGGCCCTGCCCAAGTACTACTGAGCCAGGGAAGGCATGTTTAGGAAAGAATATGGAATGGTCACAATAACAGTTTGAGAAACTTTATAAGACTGTTCTTTCAGTATTTGACAGAATAATTATACTAAAAAAAAATCATTAAGGATAGAGAAGACTGACAACACTATCAACTAAATTGACCTAGTAGGACATTTACAGAACATTCTACCTAACAATATCCATTATTTTCAAGGCACCTAGAACATTCACCAAGAAACACAAAACAACTAAAATCATATTAAGTATGTTCTCAGGCCAGGGGCGGTGGCTCACACCTGTAATCCCAGCACTTTGGGAGGCTGAAGTGGGTAGATCGCTTGAGGCCAGGAGTTCAAGACCAACCTGGCCAACATGGCTAAACTCCAACTCTACTAAAATACAGAAAAAATAGCTGGGCATGGTGGTCCCCACGACTGTAGTCATAGCTACTCGGGAGGCTGAGGCACAAGAATCTCTTGATCCTGGGAGGCAGGGGTTGCAGCAAGCCAACATCATGCCACTGCACTCCAGCCTGGGCAACAGAGTAAGTTTCTGTCCAAAAAAAAATTATCTGACCACATTGGAATTAAATTAGAAGTCAATAAGAGAAAGATATTTGGAAAATCCGCAAGTATTTGAAAATCAAACAATACTTTTCCATAACTAATTTTCTAATGAAAATTAGAAAATATTTTATTTAAATGAAAATAAATATGTCAAAATGAGTGGGGCACAGCTACAGTAATGCTTAAAGGGAAATTTACAATATTACATGCTTATTTTAGCAAAGTCTCAAGTCAATGCTATAAACCTCCACCTTAAAAACTAGCAAAAGAAAAGCAAATTAAACCCAAAGCAAGAAGAAAAGATATAATAAATGGGAGAAATCAGTGAAATAGAAAACAAACAAACAAAAAAACAAATAAATAAACCCTGGTTCTTTGGATAGCTCAGAAAAACTGACAAACCTGCCACTAGACTGACCAACAACAACAAAAAGATGTAAATTATCAATATCAGGAATGAAAGAAGAGGCATCACCATCAATCCCATCAGATAATAATAGAATACTTTTAAAATATTTTTGTTAATGTATTTGAAAGCTTAGATGAAATGGACAAATTCCTTGGAATCATTACTAACACTCACTGAAGAAGAAATAGATTACTTGAATAGCCATGTTTATTAAAGAAATTGAAATCATAGTTAAAACTTTGACACAAAGTGAACTCCAGGCCTAAATGAGTTCACAGGTGAATTCTAGCCAACAATTAAGGAAGAAATTATACCAATTTTACACAAACTTTTCCAGAAAAATAGAAAGGAGGGAAATACCAACTCATTTTATGATGACAGCATTATCCCCAATAGCAAAACCAAATATGTTTCAAGAAACTAAAACAGAACAACCAATATCCTTCCTGAATATCAACTCAAAAATATTTAACAAAATATTGATAAATTGAAACCAGTAATATATAAAACATAATACATCATTAAATGTGATTTATTCCAGTATGCAGGGTTGGTTCCACATTTGAAAATCAATCACAGTCAAATTCATCATATCAACAAATTCAAAACCAAAATGATATCTTAATAGATACAGAAAAAGATTTGCAAAATTCAATATCCATTTGGGATTAGAAACTATTAGCAAACTAGAGATAAATGGGAACTTCCTCAACATGATAAAAATCATCTACACAAAACATAAATTTAACCTCATCTTCAATTCTGAAAGGCTGAATGCTTTCCCTCTATAGCAATCAGCAAGGACGTCTGTTCTCACCATGTCTACTTTAATATTGTACTGGAGATACTAACCAGCACAATCAGGCAAGAAGAAGAAATAAAAGGCAATAGATCAGAAAAAAGCAAAACTATCTTTGTTTGCAGATGACATGATCCTATATATTGAAAATTCTAAAGAAGCAACGAAAAAAAGCTATTAGAACTTACAAGTAAATTTAGTAAGGTCACAAGACATAGGGCCAATATACAAAAATGTATACAGTATACATTTCTTATATACTATCAAAAATAATTATAAACTAAAATGTGAAAAAATATATACAATAGAATCAAAACAAAAAATATATAGGAATATACTTAACAAAATATTTCAAGGCCTATACCACAAAAACTATAAAATATTACAAAAAATAATTTTAAAAGACACAGACCTAAATATAAGAACTAAAACTATAAAACCTCCCTAAGAAAATGCAGGAAAAAAATATGTACGAAAGAAGACATCTGTAAGAATCTGTAAGGACATCTGTAAGAAAGAAGAGGGAGGGAGATAGGGAGGGAAGCAGGACAAAAGCATGGAGAGAGGAAAGGGAAGGAGAGGAAAGAAGAAAAGGTAAGGAAGCAAAGGAAAAAATGAACATCTGTCTTTATTTCACGTTATACACAAAAATTAATTTAAAAAGACACAGACCTAAATATAAGAGCTAAAACTATAAAACTTCCCTAAGAAAACACAGGAAAAAATCGGCACCTGACACTGAGCAGCCGAGCATGGGACATGGCCTGCACCTTGCACAGGGCCTAGGAACCCGCGGCCGCCTTGAGGGCTGAGGGCGGGCACTACGGACGCGGCCACGGCCAGGTTCAGCCCTTGTTGCATAAATTCACCAAAAAATAATAATAATAATAATGATAATGAATGGATAAGAGAAAATGGTATTGGAACAGTGGGAATCAGCAATTTTGCACAGGAAACTTTTTGGGAGATGTTTACTGTAGTCTGCCTGAAATTGGGACAAAATCGAACAAACAAAACTAGTTCAGTGCTTTGGAAAGTGTGAAAGCTGCTACTGAACTTTACTCTCCTATATCAGAAGAAGTTACTGAAATTAGTGAAGCTCTTGCAGAAAATCCAGGACTTGTCAACAAATCGTGTTATGAAGATGGTAGGTGGATCAAGATGACACTGAATAACCCTTCAGAACTAGATGAATTAATAAGCACAGAGGCATATGAGAAATATGTAAAATCTACTGAGAGGTGAAACTGGAACCCCTAGAAAAACTAGTATGAAACAAAATTATTTAAAAAGGGTACACACTCTATGATTCTATTTATATAGCATTCTAAAAAGCCAAACACTATATAGACAGTAGTGGTTGCCTAGGGCAGGGATGGATTACAAAAGGACAACCTTTTGCAGTGATGGAAATGTCCTATATCTTGGTTGTGGTGGTGGTTATACATCCGTATATTGCTAAAACTCATCAAACTATATACTTTAAAATGATGAGTTTTACTGTATTAAAATTATCATTCAATAAACCTGACTAAAAAGTAAAGTAGAATGGCAGCCAGACTGATTCCATGCAGTGTGGAATTCATGTACTAGCCTGTGAGTGAAACCTTTTGACATTTTTAGAGAGGACTGAAAGTACAATGGTTTTTATAGGGTCTCCTTGTTTGTTTGTTATTAACCAGTTTGAAGTCTGGTGCAATGCTAAATTCCGCAGTGGGAATGGAATTTGGTTTTGCCTAGAATAACAGGAAGATGAACTGCTGCTTATAGTGAGAGGTGGTAGAATATAATGGCTAAAAAGAAAACATGATTGAAATGAGATACAACTACATACCTATTCAAATGGCCAAAATCCAAAACACTAATAATACCAAATGCTGGCAAGGATGTGCAGCAGGAATTCTTATTCATTGCTGGTGGGAGCAAAATGATACAGCCACTTTGGAAGACAATTTGACAGTTTCTTAGAAAATGAAACATAGTCTTGCCATATAATCCAGCAGTTATGCTCCCAAATAATTACTCAAATACTTATTTAAATTCTAGTCAAATACTTGAGTTAAAAACTTAAATCCACATAAAAACCTGCACATGAACATTTATAGCAGCTTTATTCATAATTGCCCCAAATTAAAAGCAACCAAAATGCCCTTCAATAGATGAATGGGCAATCCAGACAGTGAAATACTATTCAGCAATAAAAGGAATGAGCTATTATGTCACAAAAAAATATGGAGGATCCCTACCTTGCTAAGTGAAAGAAGCTAGTCTGAAAGGCTACATACTCTGATCCCAACTACAGTCATACACCACACAATGACATTTCAGTCAACGATGGACCATATATATCACTGTATCACAGAAGATTATAATGGAGCTGAAAAATTCCTATTACCTACTTATGACATAATCATAACATCCTAGCACAACACATTCCTCATGTTTGTGATGATCCTGGTATAAACAAACCTACTGCACTGCCAAGCATATAAAACCAGAGCACATGCAATTATGTACATAACTTTTTTTATGTACATACACAAACATTGTACAGCTGTATAAAAATATTTCATTTATATCCTTATCTATAAGCTTTTTTCTATTTTTTTACATTTTTTAATTTTTTTACTTTTTAAACTTTTTTGTTAAAAACTAAGACACACACACCTTAGCCTAGGCCTACACAGAGTCAGGATCATGAATATTACTGTCTTCCACCTCCACATCTTGTCCCACTGGAAGTTCTTCAGGGGCAATAACACACACAGAACTGTCACCTTCTATGATAATGATGTCTTTTTCTGGAATAGCTGGAAAAATCTGCCTGAGGCTGTTTCACAGTTACCCTTAAAAAAACAAATAGAAAGAGCACACTAAAATAATAAAAAGCCTAGTATGGTAGATACATAAACAAGCACAATAGTTTGTTTATTATCATTATTGATAACTACAGACTCTAGTTAGTAACAATGTACCAATATTGATTCATCAGCTATAACAAATGTAACACACCAACGCAAGATGCTAATTATAAAGGAAGCTGTTGGGAGGTGGGAAGCAGTATACGTGGGAATTCTCTCTACTTTCCACTCAATTTTTCTATAAGCCTAAAACTGCTCTAAAAATAAATTTTATTAATTTATATATATATATATTTGTAAATGTGGATGATAGATGCAGACTACCTGAGTTTAAATCTTGGCTTTGTTCCTTAGTTGGATGAACTAGGCTAGTGATTTAATCTCAACTTTCTTGTGTATAAATTAGAAATACTGCAGTGACTACTACATTATAAGATTGTTTTGAGGATTAATATGCGTAATTTCCTTGGAAACTTGCTATTTAAAATATGGTTCTTAGACATACAACATTCTCATTCACCTGGGAGCAAATTAGAAATGGAGAATTTCAGCTGGGATTATACACCTATAATCCCAGTACTCTGGGAGGCCAAGGCAGGCAAATCGCTTGAGCCCAGGAGTTCAAGACCAGCCTGGGCAACATGGAGAAACCCCATCTCTACAAAAAATTAAAAAAATTAGTGAGTGTGGTGGCCCGTGCCAGTATTCCCAGCTGAGGTGGGAGGATCGCTTGAGCCTGGGGAGGTCAAGACTGCAGTGAGCTGTGATTCTGCCACTGCACTCTGGCCCGGGTAGCAGAACAAGACCCTGTCTCAAAAAAGAAAAAAAAGAAAAGAAAAAAAAGAAAGAGAATGGAAAATTTCACACCTCATCTTCGTCATACTGAATCAGCATTTTAATGAGATATACAGACTACTTATACACACATTATTGCACTGATTCATGTGAATGGTTCTCCCTAGTCATGCAACATGGGGCCTCTGAGGAAAGCACAATAAAATCTGAGCTCTATCCTAGCCTCCCAGAGATTTTTAACCTCTACTTCCTCCATGAATTTTTGTTCCTGGACTTAGAAGTCAGGGCAGAGGCAAGCCAAGAAAGGCAGCAAACCAGTTTAAACCCCTCCTCCTCTCTCTTGTTGTCTTATATCTTCTTTTGCCCCTTTGCTGTCTGCCCCAGTCCTCACATTAGTTAGCAGCTACTTTACCCAAACATCAAACTAGCCAGTGAAGCTACTGAACATGGTCATTTAAAAAAAAAAAGAACTCTCTTGGCCAGGCACAGTGGCTCAAGCCTGTAACCCTAAGCACTTTCGGAGGTCGAGGTGGGCAGATCACGAGGTCAGGAGATCAAGACCATCCTGGCTAACATGGTGAAACCCCGTCTCTACTAAAAATACAAAAAAATTTGCCAGGCATGGTGGCGGGCCCCTGTAGTCCCAGCTACTCGGGAGGCTGAGGCAGGAGAATGGCGTGAACACGGGAGGCGGAGCTTGCAGTGAGCTGAGATTGCACCACTGCACTCCAGCCTGGGAGACACAGCGAGACTCTGTCTCAAAAAAAAAAAAAAATTAAATTAAAAAAAGAAAAGAAGAACTCTCTCAACCAGGAAACCTCTTTAGCCATTACTCTTCATGGTTGGGTTGTTTTTGACAATACTAGGACTTGGCCAATCTAAAATTCTAACAAAGCAACTTGCCAAAACTGAGAGGATACTGACAATCTGCCAGACATTGCCATCACAGCTTCCATTCTCATGCTCAAAAACAAAGGCTCCTTCAGTGTGCCAAAGATTTATAATGTGTCAGTTAAATTCTAGTGAATAAGACCACAGTTGACTGAACTCTTTGCTAAAGCAACCGTCCTCCATACAGATGCCTTTGTTTTTTTAAAAAAAATAAATTTTTAATTTTTGTGGGTATATAGTAGGTATGTATATTTATGGGTTACATGAGACATTTTGATACAAGCATGCAATAATAATAATAATCACATGAGGGTAAATGGGGTATCCATCACCTCAAGCATTTATCTTTTGTGTTACAAACCAATTATACACTTTTTAGTTATTTTTGAATGTACAATTAAATTATTTTTTACTATAGTCACCCTGTTGTGCTAGCAAATACCAGGTATTATTCATTCTTTCTATTTTCTTGTACCTATTAACCATCTTCACCTCCTCCCCAACTCTCCCTGTTCCATTACTCTTCCCAGTATCTAGTAACCATCATTCTATTCTACTTTCTATCTCCATGAGTTCAATTGTTTTTAATTTTTATTTCCCACAAATAAGTGAGAACATGCAAAGTCTGCCTTTGTGTGCCTGGCTCATTTCACTTAACACAATGACCTCCAGTTCCATCCACGTTGTTGCAAATGACAGAATCTCATTCTTTTTTATGGTTGAAAAATATTCCATTGTGTATATATGCTACATTTTATTTATCCATTCATCTGTTGATGGACACTTAGGTTGCTTCCAAATCTTGGCTATTGTGAATAGGGCTGCAATAAACATGGAAGTGCAAATATGTCTTCAATATATCAATTTCCTTTCTTTTGAGCATATAACTAGGAGTGGGATTGCTGGATCACATGGTAGCTCTATTTTGAGCTTTTACAGGAACCTCCAAACTGTTCTTGATAGTGATTGTACTACTTTACATTCCACCACCAGTGTATGAGAGTCCCTTTTTCTCCACGTCCTCAACAGCGGTTGTTATTGCCTGACTTTTGGATAAAAGCCATTTTAACTGGGGTAAGATATCTCATTGTAGTTTTGATTTGCATTTCTCTGATGATCAATTTGCCATTTGTATATCTTCTTTTGAGGAATGTCTATCCAGATATTTTCCCCATTTTTATCAGATTATTAGATTTTTACCTACAGAGTTGTTTGAGCTCCTTAGATATTCTAGTTATTAATCCCTTTTTAGATGGATAGTTTGCTAATATTTTCTCCCATTCTGTGGATTGTCTCTTCACTTTGTTGATTGTTTCCTTTGCTGTGCAGAAGCTTCTTAACTTAACGTGATCCTATTTGTCCATTTTTGCTTTGGTTGTCTGGGCTTGTGGGGTATTACTCAAGAAATCTTTGCCCACTCCAATGTCCCAGAGAGTTTCTCCAATGTTTTCTTTTAGTAGTTCCATAGTTTGAGGTCTTAGATTTAAGTCTTAATCCATTTTTATTTTATTTTTGTATATAATGAGAGATAGGGTCTACTTTCATTTTATGCATACAGGTATCCAGTTTTCTCAGTACCATTTATTGAAGAGACTGTCCTTTCCACAATGTATTAAATATGTTATTGGTACCTTCGTCGAAAATGAGTTCACTGTAGATGTATGGGTTTATTTCTGGCTTCTCTATTCTGTTCCACTGGTCTATGTGTCTGTTTTTATGCCAGTACCATGCTGTTTTGGTTACTATAGCTCTATAGTATAAATTGAAGTCAGGTAAAGTGATTCCTCCAGTTTTGTTCTTTTTGTGTAGAATAACTTTGGCTATTCTGGGTCTTTTGTGGTTCTGTATAAATTTTAGGATTGTTTTTTCTATTTCCGTGAAGAATGTCATTGATATTTTGATAGAGATTGCACTGAATCTGTAGATTGCTTTGGATAGTATGGACATTTTACCAATATTGGTCCTTCATATCCATGAATATGGAATCTCTTTCTAATTTTAAGGTCCTTTTCAATTTTTTCATTAATATTTTATAGTTTTCATTGTAGAAATCTCTTACTTCTTTGATCAATTCCTAGGTAATTGTTTTATTGGCAGCTATTGTAAATGGAATTGCTCCACTGTTTCTTTCTTACATCATTCACTCTTGGCATATAAAAATGCTACTGATGAACAGACAGTTCTCAAAAGAAGACATTCATACAGCCAACAGACACATGAAAAAATGCTCATCATCACTGGCCATCAGAGAAATGCAAATCAAAACCACAATGAGATACCATCTCACACCAGTTAGAATGGCGATCATTAAAAAGTCAGGAAACAACAGGTGCTGGAGAGGATGTGGAGAAATAGGAACACTTTTACACTGTTGGTGGGATTGTAAACTAGTTCAACCATTATGGAAAACAGTATGGCGATTCCTCAAGGATCTAGAACTAGATGTACCATATGACCCAGCCATCCCATTACTGGGTATATACCCAAAGGATTATAAATTATGCTGCTATAAAGACACATGCACACGTATGTTTATTGCAGCACTATTCACAATAGCAAAGACTTGGAATCAACCCAAATGTCCATCAGTGACAGACTGGATTAAGAAAATGTGGCACATATACACCATGGAATACTATGCAGCCATAAAAAAGGATGAGTTTGTGTCCTTTGTAGGGACATGGATGCAGCTGGAAACCATCATTCTTAGCAAACTATCACAAGAACAGAAAACCAAACACCGCATGTTCTCACTCATAGGTGGGAACTGAACAATGAGATCACTTGGACTTGGGAAGGGGGACATCACACACTGGGGCCTATCATGGGGAGGGGGGAGTGGGGAGGGATTGCATTGGGAGTTATACCTGATGTAAATGACGAGTTGATGGGTGCTGACGAGTTGATGGGTGCAGCACAGCAACATGGCACAAGTATACATATGTAACAAACCTGCACGTTATGCACATGTACCCTAGAACTTAAAGTATAATAATAATAAATAAATAAATAAAAATTTTTTTAAAAAG
This sequence comes from Macaca nemestrina, assembly GCF_043159975.1. Classification (NCBI taxonomy): domain Eukaryota; kingdom Metazoa; phylum Chordata; class Mammalia; order Primates; family Cercopithecidae; genus Macaca; species Macaca nemestrina. The sequence goes on from NC_092138.1 coordinate 35,931,385, forward strand.
TTACTGATTTTTGTATGTTGATTTTGTAATCTGCAACTTTACTGAATTTGTTCATCAGTTTTTTTTTTGGTAGAGTCTTCAGATTTTTCCAAAAATAAGATTATATGATCTGCAAACAAGGATAATTTGAATTATTTTTCAGTTTGGATGCCCTTTGTTTATTTCTCTTGTCTGACTGCTCTAGCTAGGACTTGCAGTACAATGTTGAGTAAAAGTGGTGAAAGTGGGCATCCTTGTCATGTTCCAGATCTTAGAGAATAGGCTTTCAGTTTTCCCCACTCAGTATGATACTAGTTTTGGGTCTGTCATATATGGCTTTTACTATGTTGAGGTATGTTCCTTCTGTACCCAGGTTTTGAGGGTTTTTATCCTGAAGAGATGTCAAATTTTATCAATGCATTTTCAGCATCCATTGAAATAATTGCATAGTTTTTGTCCTTCATTCTGTTGATATGACGTATCACACTGATTGATTTGCATATGTTAAACCATCCTTGCATATCTAGGATAAATCCCACTTAGTCATGATGAATGATCTTTTTTTTTTTTTTTTTTTTTTTTTTTTTTGAGACGGAGTCTCGCTGTGTCGCCCAGGCTGGAGTGCAGTGGCCCGATCTCAGCTCACTGCAAGCTCTGCCTCCCGGGTTTTTACGCCATTCTCCTGCCTCAGCCTCCCGAGTAGCTGGGACTACAGGCGCCCGCCACCTCGCCCGGCTAGTTTTTTGTATTTTTTAGTAGAGACGGGGTTTCACCGTGTTAGCCAGGATGGTCTCAAACTCCTGACCTCATGATCCGCCCGTCTCGGCCTCCCAAAGTGCTGGGATTACAGGCTTGAGCCACCGCGCCCGGCCATGAATGATCTTTTTAATGTGCTACTGAATTCAGTTTGCTACTATTTTGTTGAAGATTTTTACATCAATATTCATCAGGGACATTGGTCTATAGTCTTCCTTTTTTGATGTGTCTTTGTCCGGTTTTGATATCAGGGTAACACTGGCCTTGTAGAATGAGTTTGGAAGTATTCTCTCTGCTTCTATTTTTTGGAATAGTTTGAGTAGAATTGATAATAGTTCTTTAAATGTTTGGTAGAATTCAGCTGTGAAGCTATTAGACTCCAGGCTTTCTCTGCTGGGAGACATTTTATTATGCCTTTAATCTTGTTATTTGTTATTGATCTGTTCAGTTTTTGAATTTCTTCATGGTTCAATGTTGGCAGGTTGTATGTGTCTAGCAATTTATCCATTGCTTCTGGATTTTCCAATTAATTGACATACAGTTGCTCACAGTAGCCACTAATGATCCTTTGAATTTCTACAGTATCAGTTTTAATGTCTCCTTGTTCTTCTCTAATTTTTTTTTATATGGTGTATTAGTCAGGGTTCTCTAGAGGGACAGAACAAATGGAATGTGTGTATATGTGTGTGTGTGTGTGTAGTGTGTGAGTTAACACTTAATACACTTAAGTCACCACTTTATATATATATAAAGGGGAGTGTATTAAGTGTTAACTCACACAATCACAAGGTTCCTCAATAGGCCATCTGCAGGCTGAGGAACAAGGAGAGCCTGTCCGAGTTCCAAAACTGAAGAACTTGGAGTCTGATGTTCAAGGACAGGAAGCATCCAGTATGGGAGAGATGTAGGCTGGGAGGTTAGGCCAGTCTCTCTTTTCACATGTTTCTACCTGCTTATATTCCAGCTGTGCTGGCAGCTGATTAGGTTGTGCCCACCCACGTTAAGGGTGAGTCTGCCTTTCCCAGCCCACTGACTCAAATGTTAATCTCCTTTGGTAACACCCTTATGGATACACTCAATATCAATACTTTGTACCCTTAAATCCAATCAAGTTGATACTCAGTATTAACCATCACAAGTCCACCCCTCGTCAACTTCAACACATACACATCTCCTGAGATCATACATAATCTCCAAATAAAGACAATAATGAGGTCATAATTACACCTAACCTAACACAACTATCCTACGTACAACCAGAAATGCACCAATCCCCAACCCAAATACTATTACATAAAGTTAACAACACTTAAATGCTGATGTGAAGTCAATAAATCTTATGTCACATAATAAAGAAGAAAGGAAATAAAATGAAGATATTTTCTTAGTACAAGTGTATACATGCACAAACATGTTTTAACAAAAGAAGGAGGAAATAGTCATGACAATTACAGTCCCCATTTCTGCAGCTGGTCCTGTGGTCGTAGCTGGTACTGACAACTACCTTCTTCTACTACCCATTCTGTATTCCCTTTGCCTTCAGCAAGCACCTCAGCAGGTCATGGTTTTTTTCCTGGTGGAGTAATCCAAACCTTCATTCCTGAAGAGTCTGGGTCATTTGCAGTCCTGCCTGGATTGGGCTGTTGTAGTTTCCCATTTACCTAAACCGCAGGGCATGATAATACTAAAAGACAGCGTAATGGATCTCCTGTATTCCATGCATACTCTTCTTTACCTCCATTGTGCAGTAGTAGACTGATTTCATCTTGAGAGTCTGGGTAAATCACCCCAGCCAATACTGTAACTCCCTTCTTCTTAGCCTGTTGACTTACAGGTAGAAGGAACCCAAAGTGTCCAGGTGGCAATCTTAACTTCCAGTTTAATGAATCGTTGTTGTGTCTCCTGCTGGCATTTTTCCTCCCTCTGGAACTAAGACCTCTAGGCCAGCAGAACATAATATCGTGGGAACAGGAAGCAAATATTTTGCTAGTGGATCACTAAGGGTGATGGTAGGTGATGCCACTCCCACTTCCACCCCTTGATTCCTGGACCCATGAATCCTGGCTATGGGAGAAACAGTACCATATATTGGATACTGATTCAGAGCATACATGGCCTTCTGGAGAACCTTGCCCCAGCCCTGCAAAGTACTGTCACCTACTTGGCATTAAAATTGTGACTTCAAAAGGCCATTTCTCCATTATATCAATCCAGCTGCTTCAGGATGATGGGGAACATGGTAAGCGTGAGCACACTGCTGCAGTTCTTTACCCATAAAGTGAGTGACTTGTTCAGAGACAATGCTGTGTGGAATACCATGATGGTGGACAAGGCATTCCGTCAGTCCACAGACGGTAGTCTTGGCAGAAGCACTGCATTCAGGGCAGGTAAACCCCTATCCGAAGTGTTTATTCCAGTGAGGACAAACCTCTGTCTCTTCCATGATGCAAAAAGTCTAATATAAACAACCTGCCACCAGGTTGATCACCCCAAGTAATGTGCCACATTGAGGGCTCAGTGTTGGTCTCTGCTGCTGGCAAATTGGGCACTTAGCAGTGGCTGTAGCCAGGTCAGCCCTGGTGAGAGGAAGTCCACATTGCTGAGCCCATGCATAACCTCTAACCCTGCCACCATGGCCACTTTGTCCATGGGCCCATTGGGCAGGAACAGGAGTGGCTGGGGAAAGAGGCTGAGTGGTGTCCACAGAATGGGTCATCCCATCCTCTTATTAAAACCCTCCTCTGCTGAGGTCACCCATTGGTGAGCACTCACATGGGATACAAATATCTTCACAATTTTTGACCACTCACAGAAGTCCATCCATATACCTCTTCCCCAAATTTCTTAGTTACCAATTTTCCAATCACACTTCTTCCAAGTCCCTGACCAACCAAACCACTGGCTACAGCCCAGTAATATAATCATACATCTGGCCATTTTTCCTTCCAAGCAAAGTGCACAATCAGGTACACTGCTCAAAGTTCTGCCCATTGGGAAGATGTCTCTTCACTGCTGTCCTTCAGAGATGTGCTAGAAAGGGGCTATAGTGCTGCAGCTGTCCACTTTTGGGTGGTGCCTGAATATCATGCAGAATCATGTGTGAACTAGGCCCTGGTCTTCTCTTCCTCATCAACTGAAAATAGGCAACTCTCCATGAGGTCATCGCTGCAGACTGAGGGAGAGAAGTCCGGGTGGCAGGAATGGAGACCAAGGGCATTTGAGCCACTTCCTCAGGCAACTTACTTGCACCTTCAGGACCTGCTTGAGCCCTATCACATATATACCACTTCCATTTGATGATACAATGCTGTTGTGTACGACCCACTTTATGCTAGATGGGTTAGAAAGCACTCAGTTCATGACAGGCAGTTCAGGTTGCATGGTGACCTGATGACCCATAGTCAAAAGTTCAGTTTCCACCAAAGCCCAGTAACAGGTGAAGAGCTATCTCTCAAAAGGACACTAGTTACCTGCAGAAAATGGCAGAGCCTTGCTCCAAAATCCTAGAGGCCTTCACTGTGATTCACCTAGGGGCACCTGCCAAAGGCTCCAAACAACAGCCCTACATGCCACTGACACCTCAAGCACCATTGGATCTGCTGGGTCATATGGCCCAAGTGGCAGAGCAGCTTGCACAGCAGCCTGGACCTGTTGCAGAGCTTTCTTCTGTTCTGGATCCCACTCAAAACTGGCAGCCTTACGGGTCACTCGATAAATGGGCCAGAGTAACACACCCAAATGAGGAATGTGCTGCCTCCAAAATCCAAATAGGCCCACTAGGTGTTGTGCCTCTTTCTTGGTTGTAGGAGGGGCCAAATGCAGCAACTTATCCTTTACCTTAGAAGGAATATCTTGACAGGCCCCACACCACTGGACCCCTAGAAACTTTACTGAACTAGAAGGTCCCTGCATTTTAGTTGGATTTATTTCCCATCCTCTTGCACTCAAATGTCTCACCAGTAAGTCCAGTGTTTGCTACTTCTTGCTCACTGGATCCAATCAATATAATGTCATCAATGTAATGGACCAGTGTGATATCTCACAGAAGCAAAAACAATCAAGGTCTCTCTGAATAACATTATGACACAAAGCCAGAGAGTTGATATATCCCTGAGGTAGGACAGTAGAAGTATATTGCTGGCCTTGCAGTTACCCTGATAAAAGGCCACAGGTCTCCTTGGGGAAGGATGGGAGAAAGGTTCACTGCATAAATTGTTGGTAATGTAGTGGGGTCCTTCCTCAAGGGGACAGGGCCTCCCCTTCATTCAAGGGTTTCTGGGTCTGTAAACTGGCTCAAGTCTGGAAATTGACTGAGGGGCTGTGATTCTCTGTTTTTAGAATTCAAATTAGTCATTCATCCATTCAACCTAGAAGTTTTCTGCTTATATAAATTAAGTAGGAATGTAGTAGGCTTCCTATCAATTTCACTTCTAGGAACACCATGATTAGCCAATGCAGAGCTCTACGGCACTCAGACTATTCTGGTTGCCACTTTGCCTCTGCTATGCCCAGCTTGCCTTTGACAGTTGAGTGCTGGGACTTGGACCCTGCCACCCGGGATTCAATTATTCCCATTGTATTTAAACTTTCTAGTTGAGTGACTGTGGTCCCCACTGTTAGATCTGACATACAGAGCAGAGCAATTACAGAGCTCTTCAAAGATACATGCACTGCCCTCACAAATCTATTTCAAAGGGTATTGGTCAAGGGTGCATCTTCTGGACCCTCTCAGCTGGGATGAGTATGTCTAAAGTGACCAATCCACTCCACCATCCGAATCTCCCTAAGCCTTTGGATCCCTTCCTCTACATTAAACCAAGGGAAATCAGGCATTTCCAGCTCACTCACAGTGAGCCATCTTTTAATCCATATTTCAGTTAACCAAGCAAATAAACTATTAGAACCTTTTTTAACTCTCCAAGCTGCAACATTAAATGCAGAATCCCTACTTAGTGGGCCCAAATCAATAAATTCATCCTGATCCACTTATATGTTCCTTCCATCATTATCCCACACCCTTAATATCCATTTCTGATGCCTGTTCTCCAGATTTCTGTTTATATAAATTAGAAAACTCAAGCAGTTCTTTTTCTAGTGTAGTTCACCTCCTCATGAGTCACACTCCCAGCTTCACCTCTAGGGACCTGCTGGAACTTTAGTTACACGTCTAGAAGCAAACAGGGGTATTGGGGGATGGTTCCTGAGGAGAATCAACATATTGCCTGGTAAGTGCCTCAAGGGAGGCCATTATTGTTGCCTCAGGCAGCACAAGGTTTATCTCCTCAGACAAAGGTGGAAAGGTTGATTGCAGCAGGGTTTGGGGAGGGGATGTTGCCACTACTGGGGATGGGGAAGCTGTTTCTTCTGGAAAAAAAGGTTCATCAGAGTTTACAAACTCAGTGTCTCCAACTTCATCAGGGTCCTCTCACACATCCCCATTCCAAGTTGCAGGCTCCCATTCTTTTCCAGTCAATGCCCTCACTTTAACAGTAGACACCTGGTGAGGCTGTGCATGCACCTTTCATTGCAGGTCAGCCACTTGCACAATAAGAGCTTGTGTGTTTTTCCACAATTTGAGCTCTTTCTCTACAGGAGATAAGATTCTCAACTCAGGGCAATCTTAGCAGATTTGAGGCTCAGTATCTGCTTCTGAAGCCAGGAGACAGAATCCCTGAGTTCATTTTCTTTCATCACTTTGTCCACTAAACTTAGGAGCAACCAATCAGCTTCATTATGTTCCTTGGTTCTCCATATATGGTCAAAGGTATTTGTGTATAGAGTCACTAAACTCCTTGCCTCTCATGAGTGATGAATCAGGAATGTCAAATGTATTTATTTTGCATAACTCTCTAACCCATTTATGCCAAGGACTATCAGTGTTCTCTATACTATTAGAAGTAGAGTCCTTAGCATTTTGGGGTCTAATTATATTAAGCAGCCAACTCCAGAAACCCCCAAACCAATGAAAGAACTCCATCCTTAATATTCTGTTCTTCAAGAACCACTCCCGGTACCAAACTCTGTATTAGTCAGGGTTCTCTAGAGGGACAGAACTAATGGAATAGATATACATAAAAAGGGGAGTTAATTTATTAAGTATTAACTCACACGATCACAAGGTCCCACAATAGGCCATCTGTAGGCTGAGGAGCAAGGAGAGCCAGTCTAAGTTCCAAAACTGAATAACCTGGAGTCTGATGTTCGAGGGCAGAAAGCATCAAGCACAGGAGAAAGATGTAGGCTCCGGGGCTAGGCCAGTCTCTCTTTTCACATTTTTCTGCCTGCTTTATATTCTAGCTGTGCTAGCAGCTGATTAGATTGTACCCACCAAGATTAAGGGTGGGTCTGCTTTTCCCAGCCCACTGACTCAAATGTTAACCTCCTTTGGCAACATCCTCACAGACACATCCAGAATCAATACTTTGTATCCTTCAATCCAATCAAGTTGACACTCAGTATTAACCATAGCCTAAGGATTCACATCCTTCCCCAACTCCAAAACAAAGTAGAGAAAAATCCACTTCTGTCCTGTATTGACAGGACAGGGCATTATTAGATTAAGAATCTTGTAAAACACTCAATACAACAAAAATAACAGCAAAATTAACAAATCTACAATGTTTAATGCTAAATGTCATAATTCATGATAAAGATATAACAAGAATATTTATGCATTAGATACTACAGAAACCAACTTTATGAAACAAAATCTACATGAGCTGCAAGGTGACTTAGAAACATGCTAATAATAGAATATTTTAAAACACTAACTCTCAGCACAAAACAAGTAAACATTAAAAGTAAGGAGATAGCCAATCCAAACAACATATGTAATAACATATATCTTTTAGACTTATGTTGAACCCTATACCTCAAAATAGAGAATACAACTTTTCAAGAGCCTATGTGACACAAATACTGATCATATATTAGATCACAAAGAAAATACTACTAATTTTCATAATGTAGAAGTATTACAAACAACACTCTGATCACAATATGATAAAACTAGAAAATACTTACAAAAATAAAATCAGAAAGGTCTTTCTACCTGGAAATATTAAAACCTTCTACTATTAAACAACTCTGGGTGAAAGAAGAAATACAACTGAAATTATAGAATATTCAAACAATGACAATGAAAACAACTACATATCAGAATCTGTGGGATACATAATAACAGCCATCAGAGGAAAATCCACAGCAGATGTTAAGAAAAAAAAATTACCCATGACATTTGTTAAAACAGTAAAGCAGAATTTATTCAGGACTATTGCAATAGTTACAGGGACTACTACAGTAAGGTTTTGAAGTACGGGAGGGTGATTGGGCCCAGCTCCAAAAAGAATAAGGAAAAGGGGGAATTTATAGTCAGGGAGCAGAGCTGGGGGTGAGGGGAGGTCAGTAGATAGAAAATTACTAAGAGGGTAGGGTAATCCTTGCTAAACTAATCTAAAATGAATATTGCTAACGACAGGCCAGAGTAATCAGATATTACCTGGGAGATGGTGGAGAATGAGGAATTTGATCATATATTCAAGGGTAATCAAATATTGAGGGTGGAGGATTCTAGCTAAGCTGACTTAGCAGGATACTTGCTAAAACTGGGCTCTTGAGGACATGCCTAAAGACAGTGTCTACTTGAAAAAACAGCTGAAAGGAATCTAACTAGAATTTTACCAAGGAAAGAATCTTTGCACAGTGAATACTTTTAATCAGTGAAGATAAATGATTGAAGATAAATCAATTAAAATTTCAGCTTAAAAAAAAAGCAAAAACAGAACAATAAAATAAGCCAAGATAAAGCACAAGGAAGAGCCGGGCACAGTGGCTCACACCTGTAATCCCAAAACTTTCGGAAACAAAGGCGGGCGGTGCACTTGAGGTCAGGAGTTTGAAACCAGACTGGCCAACATGGCAAAACCCCATCTCTGCTAAAAGTACAAAAACTAGCCAGGTGTGGGGGTGGGTGCCTGTAATCCCAGCCATTCAGGAGGCTGAGACATGAGAATCACTTGAACCCAGGAGGTGGAGGTTGCAGTGAGCCAAGGTCATGCTATGCACTCCAGCCTAGGTAACAGAGCAAGACACTGTCTCAAAAAAAAAAAAAAAAAAAGCAGCATAAGGAAGGAACTAACACAAATAAAAGCAGAAATTAATGAGGAGGGAATAGAAAATTACAGTAGACCTAATTAATAAATTAAAATCCTGGGTTTTTAAAAGAACTAAGAAAATACACAAGCCACTAATTAATGTGATCCAGAAAAAAAGGAAATCACAAATCTGCAAAATAAGAAGTGACAAAGGGAAAATAACTATTGAAAGAAGAAATTTTAAAAATTATAAGATACTATTTTGTTACATACCTCTATGCAAATAAATTTGAAAAACTAGATGGAGTGGATCATTTCCTAGAGAAATACAGATTACCAAATTATAATTAGCTTAAACAAACCACTTTCCATAGAAAAAACATAGAGAAAGAATCGTTCCTTACACAAAAACTATCAAGCTCACATGGTCTTCCAGGGAAGGCTTGGTAAGCCTTCAAAGAGCAGATAGTCCCAATGCTCTATAAATTGTTCCAGAGCGTTAAGAAACAAGCAAAACATCTCAATTCCCTTTATAAAGCAAGTGGCACTGGTACCTAAACCTGATGTACATCATATATACCTAAAATCTACATCTATCTATCCTAGAACCAATATTTTATTTAATTGGGAAAGACTAGAAGCATTTCCATTAAGATCAGAAAAGAGACCAGGATGCCCACCATCTCAATTACTATTCAATACTTAATTAGGGATATTGGTCAATGCAGTTAGACAAGAGAAATTACTTCAGAGCATAAGAATGGGTAAAGAATAAGTAAAAATATTTCTACATTCCAATGAAAAACAGTATCCCTGGATGACCCTAAAGTATAATAAAACCAACTTAAGCATTTTAAAATATAATAAGGTAGCAGAATATAAAATTAACAAACAAAAATCAACAGCCTTCACATATACAAACAACCAGTTAGAGAAAATACCACTTGTGATGACAACAAAGAAAACTAAATATTTAATAAGCTTAGCATGAGATGTGTAAAACCTATACGAGGAAAATTTTTTAAATACTTTCAAAAGACACCAAAGTAGACTTGAACAAATAGACATTGCCTGTTCTTGGAAAATAAACTAAATATTAAATTGTCAGCTCTTCCTACTTTAATTTATAAGTTCAACAAAATCTCAATAAAAATAACAATAAGCTTTTCTATAGTATCAGACAAGTTAAAACTATAACTTAGCCAGGCATGGTGGCTCATGCATGTAATCCCAGCATTTTGGGAGGCCAAGGCAGGTGGATCACCTGAGGTCAGGAATTCAGGACCAGCCTGGCCAAGATGGTAAAACCTTGTCTCTACCAAAAATACAAAAATTAGCCAGGCATGGTGGCACATACCTGTAGTCCCAGCTACTCAGGAGGCTGAGGCATGAGAATCGCTTGAACCTGGGAGACAGAGGTTGCAGTGAGCCAAGATCACACCACTGCACTCCAGCCTGAGCGAGAGACCAAGACTCCTTCTCGAAAAAAAAAAAAGAAAGAAAAATAAAAGCTACAACTTATATGGAAAAACAAATATAAAAAATTAGCCAGAAGAATACAAAAAAAACAAAAAGCAAAAGACAGCAAGTAAATAATAATAAGAGAGCAGACGCTATATCATACTATGAAGTCTCTATAACAAAAATAGGGTGGTTCTGGTACATGAATATACAAATACACCAATTTAATACAATAGAAAGCTCAGAACAGACTTGAGAGCATTTGGAAATTCAGATCTGATAAAGGTGACACCTCAAATCATTAAGGTAAAGATGGGTTTTTTAATAGTTATCCTGGGAGAACTAAGTAGCCATTAGAAAAAGATAAAATTAGATGCATACATCACATGACATATAAGAATAAACTCCAAATGGATTAGTAAACTAGATATAAAATATAAAGCCAGTTGAAACTCAAGCCCCCACAAAAAACTGCACAAATGTTTATAGCAGCTTTATTCATAATTGCCAAAACTTGGAAGCAACCAAGAAACCCTTCGGTAGATGAATGGGTAAATACACTTCGGTACATCCAGACAATAGAATATTATTCAGAACTAAAAGAAAAGCAGCTATCATGCCACAAAAAGATGTGAAAGAAACTTAAATGCATATTACTAAGTAAAAAACCAATCTGGGCTGGGCACGGTGGTTCACATCTGTAATCCCAGCACTTTGGGAGGCCGAGGTGGGTGGATAGCTTGAAGTCAGGAGTTCAAGACCAGCCTGGCCAACATGGTGAAACCCTGTCTCTACTAAAAACACAAAAAAATTAGCCAGGCATGGTAGCAAGCGCCTGTAACCCCAGCTACTCCAGAGTCTGAGGCAGGAGAATCGCTTGAACCCAGGAGGCAGAGGTTGCAGTGAGCCAAGATCATACCATTGCACTTCAGCCTGGGCGACAGAGCGAGTCTCCATCTCGGAAAGGGAAGGGGAGGGGAGGGAAGGGAAGGGGAGGGGAGGGAAGGGAAGGGAAGGGAAGGGAAGGGAAGGGAACGGGAGGGGAGGGGAGGGGAGGGGAGAGCAGGGGGAGGGGAGGGGGAGGGGGAGGGGGAGGGAAGGGGAGGGGGAGGGGAGGGAAGGGGGAGGGGGAGGGGAGGGAAGGGGAGGGGGAGGGGAGGGAAGGGGAGGGGGAGGGGAGGGGAGAGAAGGGGAGGGGAGGGGAGGAGAGAGGAAGGGAGGGGAGGGGAGGGGAAAAAGAAGCAGCAGCTAATCTGAAAAGGCTATATACCATATGATTCCAACCATATGACATTCTGGAAAGGCAAAACTATGGAGACAGTAAAAAAAAAAAAAGTACAATAGTCACTACTGTTTTTAAAAAAGTATATATACACACACACAAGTATTCTGATCATCTTCACTACCTCTCCAGTCTGGTTGAATACCTCTCCTGTATACTGCCATGGCAATATGCTTCCTTTACTCTTCTTAGATGGTATTATAATTGTCCATTTCTCTGTTAGAGTAGGCATCACACCAGTCATGTTCACCATTTTAGCCCTAGCTCCAGCAGAATATAAGAATATGGTAGGTACTCAAAAATTATCTGTTGAATGAATGCAGTAATAAGTGAACAAAATAAATCTATCCTCACTCCAGCTGATGACTATATAGCAACAATTCCTTGAACCATTCTTTTCCGGAAGGGTCTGATTTAAGTCTATGTTGGAAAAACATAGCAAAGTTCCAATTAGAAAAGTTTCTCTGAAGGTCAGACTGACCCCAGAGTGAGCAGCTAATTTTCTAGTGGCCTGGGGGCCAATCATACCTTTTATTACTTTTCCAAACATATGAGGGAAGCATTAAACAGCTTGGTTGAGCTTCATCTGTGAAAATGGTCCAGCTCTGGCCCCTGGAATAAAGCATACCAGAGCCCCAGTTTAACATGCAGGTACTACTGCTATTTTCTTTACCTTTAAGAATTTCTTAATCCCAGCCACCCTGACCAGGAACCATTATACTATATATAACTATAGCTGGAACCTTCTTTTGAGTTCTCAGCAGGCATCTCTCCTGGAGAGGACTCCATTTGAGACAACTTTAAAGCAGTCTCCAACTCAGGTAGAGACCAGAAATTTACACATGTATCCAGGGTAGGTGACTTACACTCATGGATGATCCATGGGTCAGTCTCTGACCTCCAGCCCAACTTACCTTCCTAAGAGTCCCTGTGCATTTTCTTCTGTCCCTTCCTTCTGTGAGGAGTGTCCCTGTAATCAGCTATCCTGAGCCACCTAGGACCCACAGCTCACATCTTTTTAGCATGCTAGGCTGATAAATATGTGTGTTTGAATATTAATTATCTTTTCATATTTTCCTTAGAGCAAAGAAGTACTCTCTAATAAACTCAATTGAAATCAGACAAAGGCTTAGTTCGTGGCCGGGCACAGTGGCTCATGCCTGTAATCCCAGCACTTTGGGAGGCCAAGGCAGGTTGATCACTTGAGGTCAGGAGTTCAAGACCAGCCTGGCCAACATGGCAAACCCCATCTCTACTAAAAATACAAAAATTAGCCAGGCGTGGTGGCTCACGCCTGTAAGTCTGACTACTCAGGAGGTTGGAACAGGAGAATCACTTGAACCTGGGAGGTAGAGGCTCCAAGATTGTGCCACTGTACTCCAGCCTGGGCAACGGAGAATCTGTCTCAAAAAAAAAAAAAAAAAAAAATCAGATAAATGCTTAGTTTACCTTTCGGCCCCTCTTTTTTCAATATGACACATTAACATCACAGATGCCTTTTCTTGCTTCCCTATTATTGTTGAGGGCCCTTATCTTATAGGGAAACTGTCAGACAGCTCTGGTTACAGGGGACCAAGAAGGCCAAGGTTCCAAATACAAGTCTCATATGGATCAAACAGCTTCTCTCTACCCGATGGGCACAAACTGCATCTGAACTGTTTTTACTCACAATACTTCTGACACCAAATGGGGGGAAGGAGGGGGTGGGTTCTCACACCAACCAGTTCTCCAACTCTCCAGATACCAAATGAGTGTCACACAATTCACTTCAATTCTGACACTAACTACCCAGAAGTAGCATCAGACTCTACAGGCTTAAGGGCTCAGTCCCACAAAACTACCCTCACTTTCAGACACAAGTCGTGAGTTCAGGGGTTCACACAACCCCCTCTTCAGGTTCCATAATTTGCTAGAATGACTCAAAGAACTCAGGAAAACACTTTATTTGCTCTTACCAGTTTATTACAAAGGATACAGCTCAGAAACAGTCAAAGGCATAGGGCAAGGTATGGGGAAAAGGGTGCAGAGCTTCTATACCCTCTCTGGGAGTGCCACGCTCCCAGCACTTCGATGTGTTCACCAATCTGAAAACTCTTAGAATTCCATCATTTAGGGGGTTTTATGGAGATTTCATCACATAGGCATGACTGAAGAAATCATTGGCCATTGGTGACTAACTCAATCTCCAGTCCCTCTCTCTTCCCCAGAAGTAGTGGGGGAACTTCCTTTTTGAACATACGATAACAACGCTTTTGTTTTTTGTTTATATTATGTCTCATTTCCTTTATTTTTAAAATTTTTTATTTGAATGGCTTTAAGAGTACAACTGGTTTTGGTTGCACAGACGAATTGTAGAGTGGTGAAGTCTGGGTTTTTAGTGTACACATCATCCCAATAATGTACATTGTACCCAAACAGTGATTTTTCATCCCTCACTTCCCCTATCCTTCCTCTTTCTGAATCTCCAACATCCATTATACCACTATGTATGCCTAAAAGATACTTTTTTTTTTTTTTGAGACGGAGTCTCTGTCATCAGGCTGCAGTGCAGTGGCGCGATCTCAGCTCACTGCAACCTCTGCCTCCTGAGTTCAAGTGATTCTCCTGCCTCCAAATGATTCTCCTGCCTCAACCACCTCAGTAGCTAGGATTACAGGCATCTGCCACCACACCAGGCTAATTTTTGTATTTTTAGTAGAGACAGGATTTCACCACGTTGGCCAGGATGGTCTCAATCTCTTGACCTTGTGATCCGCCCGCCTCAGACTCCCAAGGTGCTGGGATTACAGGTGTGAGCCACTGCGCCTGGCCGATACTCTTAGGACTCCAGAGATTCTAAGGGTTTTAGAAGCTGTGTGTAAGCAACCCCCAATTTTTTTTATTATTTTACAGCACCCTAACTTCTAATCAGTTTTCCTAATTGATCAAACAATTATATTAGCAATAAACTCTTCCATTATATGTCCTGCTATTTGTAGCCCTCTGATACTGCCATTCTTATTTATTTTTATTTTATTTTATTTATGTATTTATTTATCTTATGACAGGGTCTCACTCTGTTACCCAGGCTGGAGTGCAGTGGCGAGATCTCAGCTCACTGCAACCTCTGCCTCCCAGGTTCAAGCGATTCTCTTGCCTCAGCCTCCCGAGTAGCAGGGATTACAGGTGCACACCACCACGACTGGCTAATTTTTGTATTTTTAGTAGAGATGGGGTTTCGCCATGTTGGCCAGGCTGTTCTCTAACTCCTGACCTCAGGTGATCCACCTACCTTGGCCTCCCAAAATGCTGGGATTACATTCCATCGCTTCTTAATCCAGTCCATCACTCAGGAAATTTCCAAGAATTTGGAGGTCTTTTCCAAGAATCAGGGACAAAGACCAGCCAAATCTCCCATTCCTATTTATATTTTAACCATTCTGAAATAATGAAATTATACTTTTAAATATTTTAATAACTTAATGAAATCATAATTTTAAAAATGTGCAATAACTTAAGAATCTGCTGCTCAGCATCCCAAAGCACAATGGTTTAGAAGCCACGTGTGTCTGACCCCTCCAATATTTCACTGTTTGCTTGGGGTTTATTGTTTTGCATAATGTAACAACCTAAAATGTCTCTCATATTGTCTTTCTTTAGAATATGAAACATGACTCTCCTCCCCTTCCCCATCTCCCTGTTTTCCCCCAGAGTTTTCTTTCTTTCTTTTAAAAAACATAGAAACATAGCTTCTATCTGGAACATAAATAAAGAAAGATGAGTAAGATTCAATTCTTTTAATGATGTGGGTAAAATTATGTTTTCTTAAGGGTGCTGTTAAATATGTGAGCTACATGGAGAAAATATTCACCCTGACACTGCTGCCTTCACTAGAAAAGCTCTTATGATTTGATGGATGGGAAATGAACAAGTCCTACAACTGCTGTTCTATTCATTAATTACTGAAGTAGGTTCAGCTATGACGGAAAGGTAGTCCTCTCAGGCATTAGCCTGTTACCACTGCAGAAACAACTGACCACACCCTCCACATGGCCTTTGTGTTCTCATTTTACTAGGGTGTAAGTCAGCTTCAAAAGGAAGATGGAGTAGGTATGCAAGTTAGAGACTGACAAACTGATTTCAAAGTCAGCCTTGAAATTGCCTTTTAAAATATTTTCATGTGTACTCCCACTCTAGACTTGCCAAAATGCAGAGATTCAATTCAGCAAATTATTCCTCTTTTATAGCCAGTTGTTGACACTGTACTCTTTATCCCTAAAGGCTTGTGAATTATTTTTAAAGTGGAAGGAAAAGGAAGGAACATGATAAACCATGTTAACATTTCTTGAGTTTAAGAAATAATTTATTTTGAATTTTCCTGCTAGATGAAATGGCAGACACTGTTCATGAACTATATAACAGTTGGGATAGTCATAACATCCTTCCTCCTTGTTCATGAACAGGGAGGCTTATACCTGTCAATAAACATTTGAGTTGGTTTCCATTTCTTGCTATTAAAAACTGCACTGCTATGAACATTCCTGCACTTCCTTCATATGTCTCTTAGCGCAAATGTGCAAGTGTTTCTCTAGGGGTGGGACTGCTGAGTCATGGTTGGTATAAGCATTTTTATGCCACATTTTTTCCAAAGTGGTTATACCAGTTTATATTCCCACTCAAAGTATATGTGTTCTTCTTGCTTCATCTTCTCACCAACACTATTTATTGTTAGATTTAATTTTTGCCAGTCTTATGTGTGGGATAACATGGTATTATATTATGGTTTTAATTTGCATTTCCTTAATTACTAATGAGGTAAAATATTTTAACAGGTTAATTGGCTGTTCTGCTTTCCTCTTCTATGAAATGCCTATTCCAGATTTTGCCCATTTTCCTATTGAATCTTTTTCTAACTGACATATAAAAGTTATGTGTGTATCATGGGTACTGAACTTTCATCAGTTATATCAATTGTAAATGCCTTTTCCCAGTTTGTGCCTGTGTTTTCATTCTCTTTGCTGTCTTTTGGTAAATAAAAATTCTTAATAGAATTGAATTTACGAATCTTTTCCTTTATGGTTTGTCCTTTTTTCTTTTATTTAAGAAATTCTCTCCTACTTCAAGTCATTAAGATATTTTTCTGTATAATTGCTAACAATTTCATAATTTTGTCTTTCACATTTAAATCTTAATGCACCTACATGGGGTGCAGTGGCTCACGCCTACAATCCCATCACTTCAGGAGGCTGAGGCAGGTGGATCACTTGAGGTCAGGAGTTTGAGACCAGCCTGGCCAACATGGTGAAACCCCATCTCTATTAAAAATACAAAAATTAGCCAGGTGTGGTGGCAGGTGCCTGTAATCCCAGCTACTCGGGAGGCTGAGGCAGGAGAATCACTTGAACCCAGGAGGCGGAGGTTGCAGTGAGCTGAGAGCATGCCACTGCACTCCAGCCTGGGTGATAGAACAAGACTCAGTCTCAAAAAAATATTTAAAAATAAAAAAATAAGTCTTAATGCACCTAGAATTCATTTTTATCACATGGATGGATAGTCAACTTCCTTGGCATCATTTATTCAAACATCTACTCTTTCTCTGCTGATTAGATTTAAGTTTCCATATATGCAAAGATCTATTTCTTACTCTCTATTCTATTCCATTAGTCTCTTTGTCTATCTTTGAACACGTAGCTTTATAAATCTTAATATCCAGGATTCCAGTATAACAAGCCCCCCAGCCTGTATTTCTTCAAAAATGGCCTGTCCATTCTTGATCTTTTGCATTTACATATGAATTTTAAAATTAGCTCTTCGACCTTAAATACACAATTGAGACTTTGATCAGAATTACATTGAATTTCATGCTCCTGTGACACTAGCATGAGTCCTTCTCCCAGTTCTACAATTAAGACTCCTAACAATTCATTTATCCAGCCAAAAAATACTTACAAGAGCCTAGGATATGGCAAAAATTATAGTGAACAACAAGGATACAATAGTGCAGAAAACAGAATTAGTCCCTGCATTTGTCAAGGCTTCAGAGTGGAAGCTGTGGGAGAGGGACGGAGGGAAGAATAGTCGTGTACTAATTATTTTTCCATTTGCTTTCATTCCATTTTTCATTTGTAAGCTAGGTTATTCATTTTGAAGTCCCCTAGCTTACCTAGCCCTTTACTTTGTGTATTAGTCAGGGGTCTCTAGAGAAACAGAACCAAGAGAATATGATAGAGAGAAAGGGAGGGTTATTTTAAGAAATTGGTTCATATGATTATAGAGGCTTAGTGAGTCCAAAATTGGATGAGATAGACAGCAGGCTGCAGACTTACATAGGAATTGCAATTAGAGACCAACGGCAGTCTGCTGGCAGAGTTCCTTCTTGCTCAGTCTTTGTTCTATTAGAGCCTTCAACTGATTGGATAAGGCCCACCCCCATTATGGAGGGCAATTTGCTTAACTCAAACTCCACCAATTTAAACGTTAATCTCATTCAAAAACACCCTCACAGAAACATCCAGAATAATGTTTGACCAAATATCTGGGCATTGTGGCTCAGCCAAATTGACACATAAACTTAACCATCTTTTATTTATTTATTTATTTATTTATTTATTTATTTATTTTTGAGACAAGGTCTTGCTCTGTTGCCTAGGCTGGAGAACAGTAGCACATTCATGACTCACTGCAGCCTTGACCTCCCAGGCTCAAGCAATCCTCCCTCCTCAGCCTCCCTAGTGGCTGGGACTACAGACGTGCATCACCATGTCTGGCTAATTTTTGTATTTTTTGCAGAGACAGGGTTTCACTACGTTGCGGAGGCTGGTCTTGAACTCCTGAGCTCAAGGGATCCCCCTGCCTTGGCTTCCCAAAGTGCTGGGATTACAGGCATGAGCCACTGCGCCTGGCCAAACCATCACATTTCTTATCCTTTCTGTTTCCTATGTCCTTGAATCTACTTTTCTTTTTTTATAAAAAAGGAGAATTTGAGTAGGAGGAGGGGAAAAGGGATAAAAGGATATGTGTCAAGAACAAACCATCTGATTCCTCCTTTTTCTTCAGGTTTAGGCTGTAAGGAAGAGTTCAACTCTTCAGCCTGCCTGACTGACCCCGAAGCCCCTGCAAAGTAGCATTGTGTTCATATTCACTTCCCTCAAAAGCTCCTAGTACATGCATAGATTATGCTGCCAACCTTGCTGTAACTAAAGAAAACAAATCTTATAAAGCAGAGTGTTTCTTAGGAGATTATAAAGTTGTTTGGAGTTTTTGTTTGCTTATTTCAAACCTGAAAGGGCCCACATAGACTTTCTATACTAAAACAAATTTAGTTTTCAACCTGGAATAGTAGAAATAACAGAAACTGATTATTTAAAGTTCTATAAAATAAGAATCTGGAAAAGAAAAAATTGTTGAATACAAAACAAGAGGGCTCTTGGGGGATACTGGCAACATATGTGTGTGTTCGCTTTTATTTTTATTTATTTAGTTATTTATTTTTTATTTTGAGACAGAGTCTCGCTCTGTCACCCAGGCTGGAGTGCAGTAGTGCAATCTTGGCTCACTGCAACCACTGACTCCTGAGTTAAAGAAATTCTCCTGCGTCAGCCTCCCAAGTAGCTAGGGTTACACGCGCTGCCACCATGCCCAGCTAATTTTTGTATTTTTAGTAGAGACAGGGTTTCACCATGTTGGCCAGGCTAGTCTCGAACTCCTGACCTCAGGTGACTCACCTGTCTTGGCCTAAAGTGCTGGGATTATGAGTGTGAGCCACTGAGCCCAGCCTGTTTGTTTTTAATTTTTTGTAGAGACAGGGATCTCCCTATTGTTGCCCAAGCTGGTCTTGAGCTCCTGGACTCAAGTGATACTCCTGCCTCAGCTTCTTAAAGTGCTGGGATTACAGGTGTGAGCCACTGCACCAAAACTTATTTGTTTTTCTAAATCTCTCACAGACACGAAAAAAAGACATACCAAACAACAAAATGTATCCTGCTTGTACAATAATGTAATTTACCTAAGTTTCTTCAAGATAGGCATAAAGCTCAGCTTATATATACAGAATAGCAATCTACAGCATTATAAGATAAATGTGCAAATACACAAACCAGAATTCACCCTGGCTCAGTTGAACAGTTCACCATCAGAAGAGTTTACACTACCATCTAGTGGTTCACTTAGTGAAAAGACATTTGTACTCTTCAAAATGTTTCAGCTAGATAGGCAATCTAGTAGATACAAATAAACCACTTTGTCCTGAGGAAAAAACAGGCTAAGATCAACAAAACAAACACTTAGATACATATTAGACCATGGTGGACAAGCTACTGGATTAAAAGCCTCAGATTTGACTTCTAGCTCTGAGATCTATTATTCACAGCTGTGTGATTTTGGACACGTTATTTTACCTCTCGAATTTTGTTTCTTATTTGTTAAATGAAGTGACTGCAATAGATTGGTGTTTCTGAAGTAGTAAATTATAACATACTAGCCAAAATCAATATAATAGGTCATGACCAGATTTTTTTTTTTTTTTAATACTTTTGAGTTCTAGGGTACATGTGCATAACGTGCAGGTTTGTTACATATGTATACTTGTGCCATGTTGCTGTGCTGCACCCATCAACTCGTCAGCACCCATCAACTCATCATTTACATCAGGTATAACTCCCAATGCAATCCCTCCCCCCTGCCCCCTCCCCATGATAGGCCCCGGTGTGTGATGTTCCTCTTCCCGAGTCCAAGTGATCTCATTGTTCAGTTCCCACCTATGAGTGAGAACATGCGGTGTTTGGTTTTCTGTTCTTGTGATAGTTTGCTAAGAATGATGGTTTCCAGCTGCATCCATGTCCCTACAAAGGACACAAACTCATCCTTTTTTATGGCTGCATAGTATTCCATGGTGTATATGTGCCACATTCTCTTAATACAGTCTGTCACTGATGGACATTTGGGTTGATTCCAAGTCTTTGCTATTGTGAATAGTGCTGCAATAAACATACGTGTGCATGTGTCTTTATAGCAGCATGATTTATAATCCTTTGGGTATATACCCAGTAATGGGATGGCTGGGTCATATGGTACATCTAGTTCTAGATCCTTGAGGAATCGCCATACTGTTTTCCATAATGGTTGAACTAGTTTACAATCCCACCAACAGTGTAAAAGTGTTCCTGTTTCTCCACATCCTTTCCAGCACCTGTTGTTTCCTGACTTTTTAATGATCACCATTCTAACTGGTGTGAGATGGTATCTCATTGTGGTTTTGATTTGCATTTCTCTGATGGCCAGTGATGATGAGCATTTTTTCATGTGTCTGTTGGCTGTATGAATGTCTTCTTTTGAGAAATGTCTGTTCATATCCTTTGCCCACTTTTTGATGGGGTTGTTTGTTATTTTTTTGTAAATTTGTTTGAGTTCTTTGTAGGTTCTGGATATTAGCCCTTTGTCAGATGAGTAGATTGCAAAAATTTTCTCCCATTCTGTAGGGTGCCTGTTCACTCTGATGGTAGTTTCTTTTGCTGCGCAGAAGCTCTTTAGTTTAATTAGATCCCATTTGTCAATTTTGGCTTTTGTTGCCATTGCTTTTGGTGTTTTAGACATGAAGTCTTTGCCCATGCCTATGTCCTGAATGGTACTACCTAGGTTTTCCTCTAGGATTTTTATGGTATTAGGTCTAACATTTAAGTCTCTAATCCATCTTGAATTAATTTTCGTATAAGGAGTAAGAAAAGGATCCAGTTTCAGCTTTCTACTTATGGCTAGCCAATTTTCCCAGCACCATTTATTAAATAGGGAATCCTTTCCCCATTTCTTGTTTCTCTCAGGTTTGTCAAAGATCAGATGGCTGTAGATGTGTGGTATTATTTCTGAGGACTCTGTTCTGTTCCATTGGTCTAGATCTCTGTTTTGTTACCAGTACCATGCTGTTTTGGTTACTGTAGCCTTGTAGTATAGTTTGAAGTCAGGTAGCGTGATGCCTCCAGCTTTGTTCTTTTGACTTAGGATTGTATTGGAGATGCGGGCTCTTTTTTGGTTCCATATGAACTTTAAAGCAGTTTTTTCCAATTCTGTGAAGAAACTCATTGGTAGCTTGATGGGGATGGCATTGAATCTATAAATTACCTTGGGCAGTATGGCCATTTTCACGATATTGATTCTTCCTATCCATGAGCATGGTATGTTCTTCCATTTGTTTGTGTCCTCTTTTATTTCACTGAGCAGTGGTTTGTAGTTCTCCTTGAAGAGGTCCTTGACATCCCTTGTAAGTTGGATTCCTAGGTATTTTATTCTCTTTGAAGCAATTGTGAATGGAAGTTCATTCATGATTTGGCTCTCTGTTTGTCTGTTACTGGTGTATAAGAATGCTTGTGATTTTTGCACATTAATTTTGTATCCTGAGACTTTGCTGAAGTTGCTTATCAGCTTAAGGAGATTTTGGGCTGAGACAATGGGGTTTTCTAAATATACAATCATGTCATCTGCAAACAGGGACAATTTGACTTCTTCTTTTCCTAACTGAATACCCTTGATTTCTTTCTCTTGCCTGATTGCCCTAGCCAGAACTTCCAACACTATGTCGAATAGGAGTGGTGAGAGAGGGCATCCCTGTCTTGTGCCAGTTTTCAAAGGGAATTTTTCAACTTTTTGCCCATTCAGTATGATATTGGCTGTGGGTTTGTCATAAATAGCTCTTATTATTTTGAGGTATGTTCCATCAATACCGAATTTATTGAGCGTTTTTAGCATGAAGGGCTGTTGAATTTTGTCAAAAGCCTTTTCTGCATCTATTGAGATAATCATGTGGTTCTTGTCTTTGGTTCTGTTTATATGCTGGATTATGTTTATTGATTTGTGAATGTTGAACCAGCCTTGCATCCCAGGGATGAAGCCCACTTGATCATGGTGGATAAGCTTTTTGATGTGTTGCTGAATCTGGTGTGCCAGTATTTTATTGAGGATTTTTGCATTGATGTTCATCAGGGATATTGGTCTAAAATTCTCTTTTTTTGTTGTGTCTCTGCCAGGCTTTGGTATCAGGATGATGCTGGCCTCATAAAATGAGTTAGGCAGGATTCCCTCCTTTTCTATTGATTAGAATAGTTTCAGAAGGAATGGTACCAGCTCCTCCTTATACCTCTGGTAGAATTCGGCTGTGAATCCATCTGGTCCTGGACTTTTTTTGGTTGG
This sequence comes from Macaca nemestrina, assembly GCF_043159975.1. Classification (NCBI taxonomy): domain Eukaryota; kingdom Metazoa; phylum Chordata; class Mammalia; order Primates; family Cercopithecidae; genus Macaca; species Macaca nemestrina. The sequence continues at coordinate 35,954,113 of NC_092138.1, forward strand.
TAGGCTATTAATTATTGCCTCAATTTCAGAGCCTGCTATTGGTCTATTCAGGGATTCAACTTCTTCCTGGTTTAGTCTTGGAAGAGTGTGAGTGTCCAGGAAATTATCCATTTCTTCTAGATTTTCCAGTTTATTTGCATAGAGGTGTTTATAGTATTCTCTGATGGTAGTTTGTATTTCTGTGGGGTCGGTGGTGATATCCCCTTTATCATTTTTTATTGCGTCAATTTGATTCTTCTCTCTTTTCTTCTTTATTAGTCTTGCTAGCGGTTTGTCAATTTTGTTGATCTTTTCAAAAAACCAACTCCTGGATTCATTGATTTTTTGGAGGGTTTTTTGTGTTTCTATCTCCTTCAGTTCTGCTCTGATCTTAGTTATTTCTTGCCTTCTGCTAGCTTTCGAATGTGTTTGCTCTTGCTTCTCTAGTTCTTTTAATTGTGACGTTAGAGTGTCAATTTTAGATCTTTCCTGCTTTCTCTTGTGGGCATTTAGTGCTATAAATTTCCCTCTACACACTGCTTTAAATGTGTCCCAGAGATTCTGGTATGTTGTATCTTTGTTCTCATTGGTTTCAAAGAACATCTTTATTTCTGCCTTCATTTCGTTATGTACCCAGTAGTCATTCAGGAGCAGGTTGTTCAGTTTCCATGTAGTTGAGTGGTTTTGATTGAGTTTCTTAGTCCTGAGTTCTAGTTTGATTGCACTGTGGTCTGAGAGACAGTTTGTTATAATTTCTGTTCTTGTACATTTGCTGAGGAGTGCTTTACTTCCAATTATGTGGTCAATTTTGGAGTAAGCGCGATGTGGTGCTGAGAATAATGTATAATCTGTTGATTTGGGGTGGAGAGTTCTATAGATGTCTATTAGGTCTGCTTGCTGCAGAGATGAGTTCAATTCCTGGATATCCTTGTTAACTTTCTGTCTCGTTGATCTGTCTAATGTTAACAGTGGAGTGTTGAAGTCTCCCATTATTATTGTATGGGAGTCTAAGTCTCTTTATAAGTCTCTAAGAACTTGCTTTATGAATCTGGGTGCTCCTGTATTGGGTGCATATATATTTAGGATACTTAGCTCTTCCTGTTGAATTGATCCCTTTACCATTATGTAATGGCCTTCTTTGTCTCTTTTGATCTTTGATGGTTTAAAGTTTAAAGAGACTAGTATTGCAACCCCTGCTTTTTTTGTTATCCATTTGCTTGGCGCCCCTCCCCCAGCCTCGCTGCTGCCTTGCCGGTAGATCACAGACTGCTGTGCTAGCAATGAGGGAGGCTCCGTGGGTGTGGGACCCTCCCGGCCAGGTGTGGGATATAATCTCCTGGTGTGCCCGTTTCCTTAAAGCGCAGTATTGGGGTGGGAGTTACCCAATTTTCCAGGTGTTGTGTGTCTCAGTTCCCCTGGCTAGGAAAAGGGATTCCCTTCCCCCTTGCTCTTCCCAGGTGAGGCGATGCCTCGCCCTGCTTCAGCTCTCGCTGGTCGGGCTGCAGCAGCTGACCAGCACCGATTGTCCGGCACTCCCTAGTGAGATGAACCCAGTACCTCAGTTGAAAATGCAGAAATCACCGGTCTTCTGTGTCGCTCGCGCTGGGAGTTGGAGACTGGAGCTGTTCCTATTCGGCCATCTTGCTCCACCCCCCCCGACCAGATTTTTAAAAATGTAAGTGGAACAAAAAAATCAGAGTACATCCGTTACTATGGGTCACAGCTAAAAGAGTTGGAAAGCCTCATCACGCTACCTGACTTCAAACTATACTACAAGGCTACAGTAACCAAAACAGCATGGTACTGGTACCAAAACAGAGATATAGACCAGTGGAACAGAACAGAGCCCTCAGAAATAATACCACACATCTACAACCATCTGATCTTTGACAAACCTGACAAAAACAAGAAATGGGGAAAGGATTCCCTATTTAATAAATGGTGCTGGGGAAACTGGCTAGCCATATGTAGAAAGCTGAAACTGGATGCCTTCCTTACACCTTACACAAAAATTAATTCAAGATGGATTAAAGACTTAAATGTTAGACCCAAAACCATGAAAACCCTAGAAGAAAACCTAGGCAATATCATTCAGGACATAGGCATAAGCAAGGACTTCATGTCTAAAACACCAAAAGCAATGGCAACAAAAGCCAAAATTGACAAATGGGATCTAATTAAACTAAAGAGCTTCTGCACAGCAAAAGAAACTACCATCAGAATGAATAGGCAACCTACAGAATGGGAGAAAATTTTTGCAATCTACTCATCTGACAAAGGGCTAATATCCAGAATCTACAAAGAACTAAAACAAACTTACAAGAAAGAAACAAACAACCCCATCAAAAAGTGGGCAAAGGATATGAACAGACACTTCTCAAAAGAAGACATCTGTGCAGCTAACAGACACATGAAAAAATGCTCATCATCACTCGCCATCAGAGAAATGCAAATCAAAACCACAGTGAGACACTATCTCATACCAGTTAAAATGGCCATCATTAAAAAGTCAGGAAACAACAGGTGCTGGAGAGGATGTGGAGAAATAGGAACACTTTTACACTATTGGTGGGACTGTAAACTAGTTCAACCATTGTGGAAGACAATGTGGCGATTCTTCAAGGATCTAGAACTAGAAACACCATTTGACCCAGCCATCCCATTACTGGGTATGTATCCAAAGGATTATAAATCATGCTGCTATAAAGACACATGCACATGCATGTTTACTGTGGCACTATTCACAATAGCAAAGACTTGGAATCAACCCAAATGTCCATCAATGATAGATTGGATTAAGAAAATGTGGCACATATATACCATGGAATACTATGCAGCCATAAAAAAGGATGAGTTCATGTCCTTTGCAGGGACATGGATGAAGCTGGAAACCATCATTCTCAGCAAACTATCGCAAGGACAAAAAACCAAACACTGCATGTTCTCACTCATAGGTGTGAATTGAACAATGAGAATACTTGGACACAGGAAGGGGAACATCACACACCGGGGCCTGTCGTGGGGTAGGGGGAAGGGGAAGGGATAGCATTAAGAGATATACCTAATGTAAATGATGAGTTAATGGGTGCAGCACACCAACATGGCACACGTATACATATGTAACAAACTTGCAGGTTGTGCACACGTACACTAGAACTTAAAGTCTAATTTAAAAAAAAGAAAAAAAAATTTTTTAAAACAAGAGTTGGAAAGCTCTATGATTCCTATCAGCTCTAAAATTCCATGTTCCTATGAATTGTGGATATCAGTCCCACCTCAGAGTGCTGATACAGAGTTTATAGCTGCCTAATTTATAGTTAGAGATAACTTAGAACTGTCTGCTGACCAGGGGCGATATCTTCTATTTCTCACCTATAACTCAAAAAGACTCCAATCAAAATAGATGCAATCATTTGCCTGGTTGTGTTTATATGTTTTGTTTTCTTTTCATCCTCCAGAGACTACCACCAGTCTTTCTAATGCACTGTTTCTCAAATCATGGTACGGGGACCAACTGCCTCAGATTCACTTGGGGTGCTTCTTTAAAATACATATCCTGCCTCCCCTAACCCACTACCAGACCTACCAAATTAGGACCTCTAAGCATACAGCCTAGTGATCTGCACTGTTTTCAAGTACCCTAGATGATTCTTATGTATCCTAAACCTGGTGAAATTTGAGCTTGAGCTCTTGGCAGGTAATATTGTTGATCCATCTCTATCTTAACATCCTCTCCGCTATCTCTATCCTTACTCTACTCTTTACTCCTCCTAAAGGAATATACTTGCACGTTGCTAGCTCAGAAGTACAGATCTCTAGTATCTAAGAAGAATTAGGCCAACTGAAGTGCCAATACTTTCCAGATCTAAGATCTACAGTAGCTAATATACTACTGAAACAAAATACGATTTCTAACACATTAAGCTATACTGAACAGATAGTAGGTAGCCATTGTTCCTTTCCACATAATCAGGCTTGATACTTATAAACAAAGCCCAAATCCTTTTTCTCCCAAATTTCTTAATACTTTTGAATATTTGGGGTATTTATCCTTGCTACTCAAAGTGTGGTCCATATACCAGCAGCATCAGCATTGCCTGGGAGATTGTTAGAAATCGACTCTCAAATTCTACCCCAGAATTGGAATCATCTGCATGGTAACAAAATTCTCACAGGTGAATTGTATGTACTTTAAACTTTAAGAAGCACTGCTTTATAAATAGTGAGCATGAAATAGTCAATCAGTAAATGCAAAGCAGCTGCAGCCAGGATTGCCTTCTTTTTAAAGACAGGGTCTCACCCTGTTGTCCAGGCTGGAATGCAGTGGTGCAATCCTGGCTCACCGCAATCTTGACCTCCCAAGTTCAAGTAATCCTCCTCCCTCAGTCTTCCAAAGTGCTGGGAGTACAGATGAGAGCCACTATGCCCGGTCAACAGTTTTTTAAAACCTGGTATCTGTTCTCTTTCTTTTCAAGAAGGTGAGGGCCCTAACACCCCTTCTGCCTACGTACAAAAGCTCAGAGCAAACCTTAGGAGGGGAAGTCAAGAGCGGGAGGGAGACAACAGGTGCTGGAGAGGATGTGGAGAAATAGGAACACTTTTACACTGTTGGTGGGATTGTAAACTAGTTCAACCATTATGGAAAACAGTATGGCGATTCCTCAAGGATCTAGAACTAAAAGTACCATATGACCCAGCCATCCCATTACTGGGGATATACCCAAAGGATTATAAATCATGCTACTATAAAGACACATGCACACGTATGTTTATTGCGGCACTATTCATAATAGCAAAGACTTGGAATCAACCCAAATGTCCATCAGTGGCAGACTGGATTAAGAAAATGTGGCACATATACACCATGGAATACTATGCAGCCATAAAAAAAGGATGAGTTTGTGTCCTTTGTAGGGACATGGATGCAGGTGGAAACCATCATTCTTAGCAAACTATCACAAGAACAGAAAACCAAACACCGCATGTTCTCACTCATAGGTGGGAACTGAACAATGAGATCACTTGGACTCGGGAAGAGGAACATCACACACCGGGGCCTATCATGGGGAGGGGGCAGGGGGGAGGGATTGCATTGGGAGTTATACCTGATGTAAATGACGAGTTGATGGGTGCTGACGAGTTGATGGGTGCAGCACAGCAACATGGCACAAGTATACATATGTAACAAACCTGCACATTATGCACATGTACCCTAGAACGTAAAGTATAATAATAATAATAATAAATTTTTTTTTTAATTAAAAAAAAAAAAAGAGCGGGAGGGAGAAGACCCCAAATCTCCATGTAGTTGTTGAAGGTTCTGAATTAAATGAAGTGATTGCAGGTGGAGAAACAGAAATGGTTTAACTATGAAGTCCCTGATATAAGAAAATAAGCAAGTCAACCCTAAAATAAACAGACACAGAAAAAGACCAACTTAAATCTGGTAGCATGCTAAAACAAGACTATAGTAATGCTTCTCTAACTTGACAGTTGCAGCAGAGATTCCATTAGCTACCCACAGTCACTAAGGAAGATATTATTGTTTCCTAAATGTTCACCTGTTACATAACTCCTGTCACTGATGTCACAGTATTTCAATGAAACTGAGTCTGTTTGGGGAAACTGCCTGGACAGAAAGAACAGAGTTTTAGGATTTGAGGCCTAAAGGGCTGATGTTTTTGGTGCTAATGGAAATTGAAAATAAAACTGTTCAAAACCAGCCTGGCCAACACGGCAAAACCCCATCTGTACTAAAAATACAAAATTAGCCTGGCATGGTGGTGCATGCCTATAATCCCAGGGAGGCTGAGGCAGGAGAATCACTTGAACCTAGAAGACGGAGGTTGCAATGAGCCAAAATTGTGCCATTGCACTCCAGCCTGGGCAACAAGAGCGAAACTCTGTCTAAAAAAAAAGAAGGTTTAAAAAAAAGATAAAACCATAATTGTAATATCCTTGACATTAGAGGTAACTTCTTTCTTAAGTGAGGATGAATAGAGAAACCAAATATCAATATTAATAAATGCCCAGTAAGATCATATATTCCATCTGGCTCTTGGAACAAAGTAATCTCCTTCCTGTTATTAGGTGGTATCTCTCCTATGCTGACATCTCCTGCCCTGCTTAAACTAGTCTGCAGGTCTGTATCCATTTTCAGCTTTCTCTCTGGCTTGAATTTGAATTAACCTCTTTGTGAGCAGCCTAAATCTCTGTTTAACACATTCATTTGTATCACGTATTCTATCAGTTACATCTTCTTAAAGAAGCCTTTTCCAGAGTCTTCTGAAATGTTCCAATCTGGACAAGTTGTCTTCAATGCCTTAGTGCATTACCCTCATCCTAGAGTCTACATCATTAATCCTGGGAATTCCTTTGGTCTCATCTGTATCACCCGTTTCATGTACCCTAAGTCTTCCTCTTCCTTGTTTTGGTGGAGCATATCCTCCAGTAACTTTCTGAGTATGAAAAGGTCAACATGGTAGGTAAACTATAAAACTTTGCATGTCTTAAGATGTCTTTATTCTACCTTCACATTTGATTGATAATTTGACTGGGTACAAAATTCTAGGTTAAATTTTAAAGGCATTGCTCCATTGCCTCCTAGATTCTACTACTGTTTTTGAAAAATCTGAGGCCATTAAGATTCCTAGCCTGTTGTATTTGACCTTTTTAAAAAAGAAAACCTCTTTCTCTCTAGGAATTTATAGAATCTTCTCTTTGTCTCCTAAGTTCTGAAATTTCACAGTGATGTACCTTACAAACTTAGGTTGAAATGGATTCTTTTAGTTCCAGGGAATTTTCTTGAATTATTACATTGACAGTTTTCTCAGCTCTATTTTCCCAGTTCTTGTTTTTGGAACCCCTTATACTCAGGTGTTAGACCTCCTAGAATGCCTTATTTTTTTTTTCTTTTCACTCTTATATTTCATTTCCTCTATTTTTTGCTCTATCATCAGAGATGTCTTCAACTTTATTGCCTAATCCTTCTATTGAGTTTACTGCTTTTGTGATCACATGTTTAGTTTCCAAGACCTCCTTTTTATTCTGTAAATATTCTTTTATAGTGTTCTCTTTTTTCATTATTATATCTTCCCTCATGTCTCTAAGAATATTAATGATAATTTAAAATTGTTATTCTTCTCCCTACATTGTCTTTGTCTTTTCCAAATTATTTTTTATGTTTATATGTTTTGTTTTATTTCTTTTGTATATAAAGCCTTCCTCAAATGTCTGATAATCTTCGGTTGCCTTCTCATATTTAACAGTGAGGGACTGGCCGGGCGCGGTGGCTCAAGCCTGTAATCCCAGCACTTTGGGAGGCCGAGACGGGCGGATCACGAGGTCAGGAGATCGAGACCATCCCGGCTAACACGGTGAAACCCCGTCTCTATTAAGAAATACAAAAAAAAAACTAGCCGGGTGAGGTGGCGGGCGCCTGTAGTCCCAGCTACTCGGGAGGCTGAGGCCGGAGAATGGCGTAAACCCGGGAGGCGGAGCTTGCAGTGAGCTGAGATCCGGCCACTGCACTCCAGCCTGGGTGACAGAGCGAGACTCTGTCTCAAAAAAAAAAAAAAAAAAAAAAAAAAAAAAACAGTGAGGGACTAAAAAGCTAAGTGGAAGCACTGAGTAACTGAGTAACACCTCCCTTTGTGAACTCTGTCATTAGATATTCTACAGGGCACTTGTAGTTGGGAACTTCCAATATCAGTACGTGATATGCCAAAAGCTGTTTGGTAGCTAACCTGTCAGCCACTCTCCCTTCCATCTTTGCTAATAGAACACTGATTTTTTTAGATAATTTGTCCAATACAAAGTATGCAATAGTCCCATGGAAGCAGCTAAACAGTGTATAATACAGCATCCAAAGGGCACAGCAAAGCTTTGCCATGGATTGGGGAAGTATCAGTGCTAAAGGAATGCAATCCAGGAATGGATAGCAGAGCTGAGGTAACAGGTGTAACTAAAACCACATAGGTAGCTATATCATGACTCTAGGCTATGTCTGTCCACTTGCAGCAATACTACAGGAAGTGACTGGGGAAGAGGAGAATCAAAGGAAATAGAAGGCACCAAAAAATATCAGAGGTACAATTACTGGGGAGGAAAACTGAGGCCAAAGGCTACTATACCCATAAAGCCAAGGTTGAGGGATGGGAGGGAAACCTACAACTCAGAGATTACCTATGCAGCTTGGGATCTTTTTGGAAAGCAAGCATCAGGTTGCTGGTGTTACTGATTAGACTGCCACCATCTTCAGGACTGCCTCAGGAATTGGTGAAGGCTTGAGTCTGTAGTGGGAATCACCATCTGTAGAAAGCTGGGACAGACATCGAGCAGAGGAAATAAGACAGTGACAGACAACATGTATAGCATGCTAGAAAGGGAAAATAATTCATATAAGGGCAACATAGTTGAAGCAAAAGGGAAAAGACTGATACTTACTTATACATACCATTATGGCCATACCTACTGTAAAATATAAAAACACTTCCTTACTAGTTGGCAAACGGCAGCTCTACTAAGTCCTCAAAGTGTCCTCCTTTCCTTACCCTGCCACTTCTTAGTCCCTCCTGAGATGGTCCAGCATATAAAGGGATATCATGTGGCCCAGCAGAAGGCCTCTTGGACCCTGCTGCAGTCACTGTCCATTCTGGTTGTTAATGCTCATGCATCATCAGTTATTCAATATTTTGCTATGTTCCTGAGAGGCTTAACCTACATTGTGAATATATGTATGCCTGTCTGATTCATTCGATTGCATGCAAATGGACAAATTCACAAATATTTTTACATAAGCAACCCAACAATTTAATATCTTTATAAATATGAGTGCAGAGATATTTCAAGAGGTCATGGAAAGAATTTTCATCAATAAAGAGATCTTTCTCACACTAATCTGAGGCAACTTGTAGGCTCTCTGGTCTACACAGCGATCCTTTATATCTTTCCAGGTCTATGAGACATCTGTAATATTTACCAACCTAACAAGCCCCAGTAAAACAGTTTCAACTCAGGTTTTCCTGTTAAAGATGGAAGACTGAACACAAGAATGTATCTCCACATCCTCCAATAAGATAATTAAAATGAAGTAGAGGGAATTATATACTTTTAAGGTATAATCTTTAAGGACAAAGAGATTAGGAGAAGAGACAACCACAACAAAAATGAGGAAGCTGAAAAGTAGATGGAAGAGTAGCAACCTACTTGGAAGACATAAGAAATTTGAGGTGGTAGTGCAGAAAGTAAAGAATCAAAGCAAATCACACTGCATAATCACCAAAAAGCTCAAGAACTGGCAGCACCAGGTGTCTCTAGAAATGAGAGGGAGAAGGGCAGTGGTGCGAAAGTGGGACTAAAAACACTGGTTGAAAATCTGGTTAAGGATTTACAACTTTCCCCAGACTGTAGTCAAGTAACCATGGTAAAGATCACCCTACAATTTTCCCCAGACTGTAGTCAAGTAACCATGGTAAAGATCACCCTACAACTTTCCCCAGACTGTAGTCAAGTAACCATGGTAAAGATCACTGCAGAATGCTGAATGTTTATTCTCTGGTGAGGGCAAAACAGATGGTCTGTGGATTGAAGAGCACCAGGCATAAATGAAAGCAAGTGTTTTATACCACAACAAGGAGATAATTTAACAAAGCCACAGATGGCCAGTAAAGATAGTTTTATTTTTAAATTTGACTATAACCAAAGAAATATAAATAAAAACCACAAGATATTTTTCTATTAACCTGGCAAAGACTAATGATAATACCTAATATTAATGAGGACACAGAAAAACAAGCTCTCTCACATTCTGCAGATGGAAGGTAAACTGCTAAAATTTTTCTGGAGACGATATATATCAAAAATCTTAAAATTAGAGCCCAGACAATCTACTTCTATGAATGTATCATATGTAAATTGGAATAGACACGCAAGATTTAAATAAAAGAATGTGTATAATAAGCAAAAAGAAAATCTGGACTCAATCTAAATGCTCAAAAGTAGATGATTAAACAATTACATATTTATACAATTAAATATTGAACTGTATATTTTGTTTGCTTCTGCAACTTCAAACTGTACCCTTCTCTACTTTCTCCATTCTTTTCCACCGTATTCCATGCCCTAGAAGGCTAATCTTTAGAGACTGCATCAAACAGGTTCCCTCACCCTTTGGCTTCAGGTTGGGTTTAGGCAACTTTTATGTAAATCTAAAACTATTCTAAAAAGAAAAGCTTATTTTTTAAAAAGCACGTAACCAACTAATTTGGTTTTTACTTCCCATATCCACCATCCCTTGAAGCATTTTTTGGTGAGATGTCCAACAGATAAGCAGCCAGGGTGATATAAACACAGCGAGGGAACCAAATGAGACTTTGTTTCCCATGCCAGAGAACAAACTCCAGGCAAAGAGGATGGGTTTTGTCTTGCTGCTCTTAGAAAAATTCTGAAATCTAGATAAAAATCTCGAAAGCAAATGAAAATAACATGTAATTTATCCTGCTCTTTTTCACCAACAAGTACGTAATTTGTGCCTTAACCTAAAGAGGTTTGAAAAGTTGGTACTGACAATTCTAAGCGGTATTTCCATGCTTCCTGTTCATTACAACTACAACTATATAAAACAGACCTTTCATACAGTCTTTCCCGGCACCAAAGTGCAACTGTGGGGTTTTATTCTGTAATATAGTTGACACTTTGAAAAGGCAACTCTGACTAACCCTTAAGATGACAGTAGGACATCTCCTCTGTTAAGGAAAAGTCCTAAACTAGAATGTCATGGAGAGAGGCTTCCCTAACTAGGAGACACCTGAAAGGAGGGGAAGAGTCAGGCAGGAAATGAGCATTCCAGGGAGAGACAACAAAACTGACAAAGACCTGAAGGCAAGAGAGCATGGTGAATGTATTAGTCCGTTTTTCACACTGCTGATAAAAACATACCTGAGACTGGGCAATTTGTAGAAGAAAGAGGTTTAATTGGGCTTACAGTTCCATGCAGCTGGGGAAGCCTCACAATCATGGCAGAAGGTAAGGAGGAGCAAGTCCCGTCTTACACGGATGGCAGCAAGCAAAGAGAGAATGAGGAAGGCTCAAAAGCGGAAGACCCTGATAAAACCATCAGATCTCATGAGACTTATTCACTACTGCGAGAACAGTATGAGGGAAACTGTCCCCATGATTCAATTATCTCCCACCAAGTCCCTCCCACAACATGTGGGAATTACGGGAGTAAAATTCAAGATGAGATTCAAACCATAGCATGGTTTGAATATGGTTTGGTTTTTAATTTTATCTTTATTATTTAAAATTTTTTTTAGAGTCAGGGTCTCACTCTGTCACCCAGGCTAGAGTGCAGTGGCATGATCATTGCTGCAGCTTCAAACTCCTGGGTTCAAGCAATCATCCTGCTTTACCACACCCAACTAATTAAAAAAATTTTTTTTGAGGGAGAGCTCCTGGGATAATGGTGGATGGGAGGCAGGACTAGCTTGCAGCTCCAGACAGAGCAGCACGCAGAGGGTCACAATGTGAATTTTAGCTCCAGATTGACTGCAAGAACAAACTTGCAATCCCGAGAGGACCCAGAGACCCTCTGAAGAAAGCAGGCTGCTCCGGCAAGACCCAGGAAACGCCCAAATAATGTGAGTGCCCCAACTGCAGAAGTGGGAAAGGGAGACCCTCCTTTCTTGAACACACACCCCCACTGGAGAAGCTGAAGGTCTGTTTGCAGGAGAAGTTTCTGACTTTACCTGGAACTGAGTCAAGTTAGAGAGCCAAGCAAAATACAGGGGTAGAGGAAGCAGCAGAAAGGCCCTGCAAGCTCGCTGGGTCACCAAGCAGCCCGTCCCTGTGTGGCACCACAGGGATTCATTGGGAGGGTGGCCAGAGGAGTAGGGGGTAAAACTCCATGGGAGAAGGAATTCTCTAGCTGAACTTTGTAACAATTTGAATGGGGTAAGAAGCCTCCTGGTCAGAACACAGGGGAGGACATGAATTCAGCGTGCAGACTTCACAGACAGGGGAAGAACTAAAGCCCTTTTCTTTCGCAGCTGGAAGGTGGATAGCGTCGGGACAGTTTTCACGCCCATCTTGCTCTCTACCTGGAAACAGACTAGGGGCTGCTGGGGAGGACACAGTGGGATTGAGACCGGCCCTTCGGTTTGCATGGGAGCTGGGTGAGGCCTATGACAGCCAGCTTTCCCCCACTTCCTGACAACCTGCAAGACTCAGCAGAGGCAGTCACAATCCTGGGTATACAACTTCAGTGACCTGGGAATCTCACCCCCATCCCCCACAGCAGCCTCAGCAAGACCTGCCCAAGGAGAGTCTGAGCTCAGACACGCCGAGCCCCACCCCTACCCAATGGTCCTTCCCTATCCACCCTGGTAGCGGAAGACAAAGGGCATATAATCTTGGGAGTTCTAGGGCCCTGCCCACCACTGGTCCCTCTCCACTCTACTACAGCTGGTACTATAGCTGATGCTTTCTAGAAAGCAACACCTCCTGGCAGGAGGCCAACCAGCACAAAAATAGAACATTAAATCACCAAAGCTACGAAGCCTCACAGAGTCCACTGCACCCACCACCACCTCCACTGGAACAGGCACTAGTATGCATGGCTGAGAGACCCATAGATGGTTCACATCACAGGACTATGCAGACAACCCCCACTACCAGCCCAGAGCTAGGTAGACTCACTGGGCAGCTAGACCCAGAAGAGACAACAATTACTGCAGTTTGGCTCACAGGAAGCCACATCCACAGAAAAAGCGGGAGAGTAATACATCAAGGGAACAACTCATGCAACAAAAGAATCTGAACAACAGCCTTCAGCCCTAGATCTTCCCTCTGACAGAGCCTACCCAAATGAGAAGCAACCAGAAAACCAACCCCGGTAATATGACAAAACAAGGCTCTTCAACACCTCCCCAAAAATCACACTAGTTCACCAGCAATGGATCCAAACCAAGAAGAAATCCCTGACTTACCTGAAAAAGAATTCAGGAGGGTAGTTATTAAGCTAATCAGGGAGGGAACAGAGAAAGGCAAAGCCCAATGCAAGGAAATCCAAAAAATGACACAAGAAGTGAAAGGAGAAGTATTCAAGGAAATAGATTAAAGAAAAAAACAAAAAATTCAGGAAACTTTTGACACACTTGTAGAAATGTGAAATACTCTGGAAAGTCTCAGCAACAGAATTGAACAAGTAGAAGAAAGAAATTCAGAGCTTGAAGACAAGGTCTTCAAATTAACCCAATGCAACAAAGAAAAAAGAATAAAAAAACATGAACAAAGCCTCTAAGAAGTCTGGGATTCTGTTAAATGACCAAACCTAAGAATAATTAGTGTTTCTGAGGAAGAGGAGAATTCTAAAAGCTTGGAAAATATATTTGGGGGAATAATTGGGGAAAACTTCCCCAGCCTTGCTAGAGGCCTAGATATCCAAACACAAGAAGCACAAAGAACACCTGGAAATTCATCGCAAAAAGATCTTCGCCTAGGCACACTGTCATCAGGTTATCCAAAGTTAAGATGAAGGAAAGAATTTTAAGAGCTATGAGACAGAAGCACCAGGTAACCTATAAAGGAAAACCTATCAGATTAACAGTAGATTTCTCAGCAGAAACCCTATAAGCTAGAAGGAGTGGGGCCCTATCTTCAGCCTCCCCAAACAAAACAATTATCAGCCAAGAATTTTGTATCCAGTGAAACTAAGCATCATATATGAAGGAAAGATATAGTCATTTTCAGATAAACAAATGCTGAGAGAATTCGCCATTACCAAGCCACCACTACAAGAACTGCTAAAAGGAGCTCTAAATCTTGAAACAAATCCTGGAAGTACATCAAAACAGAACCTCTTTAAAGCATAAGTCACACAGGACCTATAAAACAAAAATATAAGTTAAAAAGGAAAAACAAGAGAGAAGAAAACAAAACAAAAAACAAAGTTGACAGGCAACAAAGTGCATGATGAATGCAACAGTACCTCACATTTCAATACTAACATTGAATGGAAATGGCCCAAATGCTCCACTAAGAAGATACAGAACCACAGAATTGATAAGAACTCACAACCAATTATCTGCTGCCTTCAGGACACTCAACTAACACAAGAGGACTCACATAAAATTAAAGTAAAGGAGTGGGGGAAAAAAAAAGGCATTTCATGCAAATGGACACCAAAAGCCAGCAGGGGTAGCTATTCTTATATCAGACAAAATAAACTTTAAGGCAACAGTGGTTAAAAGAGACAAAGAGGTACATTATATAACGGTAAAAGGCCTTGTCCAACAGGAAAATATCACCATCCTAAACATATATGCACCTAACACCGGAGCTCCCAAATTTATAAAACAATTACTTTTTTTTTTTCATTAAAGTTCTAGGGTACATGTGCATAATGTGCAGGTTTGTTACATATGTATACTTGTGTCATGTTGGTGTGCTGCACTCATCAACTCATCAGCACCCATCAACTCGTCATTTACATCAGGTATAACTCCCAATGCAATCCCTCCTCCCTCCCCCCTCCCCATAATAGGCCCCGGTATGTGATGTTCCCCTTCCCGAGTCCAAGCGATCTCATTGTTCAATTCCCACCTATGAGTGAGAACATGCGGTGTTTGGTTTTCTGTTCTTGCAATAGTTTGCTGAGAATGATGGTTTCCACCTGCATCCATGTCCCTACAAATGACACAAACTCATCCTTTTTTATGGCTGCATAGTATTCCATGGTGTATATGTGCCACATTTTCTTAATCCAGTCTGCCACTGATGGACATTTGGGTTGATTCCAAGTCTTTGCTATTGTGAATAGTGCCGCAATAAACATACGTGTGCATGTGTCTTTACAGCAGCATGATTTATAATCCTTTGGGTATATACCCAGTAATGGGACGGCTGGGTCAAATGGTGTTTCTAGTTCTAGATCCTTGAGGAATCACCATACTGTTTTCCATAATGGTTGAACTAGTTTACAATCCCACCAACAGTGTAAAAGTGTTCCTATTTCTCCACATCCTCTCCAGCACCTGTAGTTTCCTGACTTTTTAATGATGGCCATTCTAACTGGTGTGAGACTGTATCTCATTGTGGTTTTGATTTGCATTTCTCTGATGGCCAGTGATGACAAGCATTTTTTCATGTGTCTGTTGGCTGTATGTATGTCTTCTTTTGAGAAATGTCTATTCATATCCTTTGCCCACTTTTTGATGGGGTTGTTTGTTTTTTTCTTGTAAATTTGTTTGAGTTCTTTGTAAGTTCTAGATATTAGCCCTTTGTCAGATGAGTAGATTGCAAAAATTTTCTCCCATTCTGTAGGTTGCCTGTTCACTCTGATGGTATATATGTGAATGCTCTATAATAAAAAGTTTAAAAATTTTGGCCCCAAACGGATCACCTGAGGTCAGGAGTTTGAGACCAGCCTGGCCAACATGGTGAAACCCCGTTAAAAAAAAAAAAAAAAAACCATTACTAATAGACCTAAGAAATGAGATAGACAGCAACACAATAATAGTGGGGGACTTCAATACTCCACTGACACTAGCCAGGTCATCAAGACAGAAAGTCAACAAGGAAACAATGGATTTAAACAATACCTTGGAACAAACAGACTTAGCAGATATATACAGAATATTTCATCCAACAACCACAGAATATACATTCTATTCAACAGCGCACAGAACTTTCTCCAAGATAGACCATAATATGATAGGCCATAAAATGAGCCTCAATAAATTTAAGAAAATTGAAATTATATCAAGCACTCTCTCAAACCACAGTGGAATAAAACTGGAAATCAACTCCAAAAGGAACCCTCAAAACCATGCAAATACATGGAAATTAGATAACCTGCTCCTGAATGAGCACTGAGTCAAAAACGAAATCAAGATGGAAATTTAAACATTCTTCAAACTGAATGACAATAATAACACAACCTATCAAAACCTCTGGGACTGGACGCAGTGGCTCACGTCTGAAATCCTAGCACTCTGGGATGCCGATTCAGGTGGATCATGAGGACAAGAGATCGAGACCATCCCAACCAACATGGCAAAACCCTGTCTCTGCTAAAAATACAAAAATTAGCTGGGTGTGGTGGTATGCACCTGTAGTCCCAGCTACTTGGGAGGCTGAGGCAGGAGAATCACTTGAACCCGGGAGGTGGAGGTTGCAGTGAGCCGAGATCGCACAATTGCCCTCCAGTCTAGTGACAGAGTGAGACTCCGTCTCAAAAAAAAAAAAAAAAAAAAAAAGAAAAGAAACTTCTGGGATACAGCAAAGATGGTGCTAAGAGGAAACTTCATAGCCCTAAACACCTACATCAAAAAGTCTGAAAGAGCACAAACAGACGTTCTAAGATCACACCTCAAGGAACTAGAAACTAGAACAAACCAAACCCTAACCCAGCAGAATAAAGGAAATAACCAAGATCAGACCAGAGCTAAATGAAATTGAAACAACAACAACAAAAAAATACAGGCTGGGTGCAGTTGCTCACGTCTGTAATCCCAACACTTTGGGAGGCCAAGGCAGGTGGATCACCTGACGTCAGGAGTTCCAGACCAGCCTGGCCAACACAGGGAAACCCCAACTCTACTAAAAATACAAAAATTAGCCAGGCATGGTGGCACATGCCTTGTAATCCCAGCTACTCGGGAGGCTAGGGCAAGAGAATCACTTGAACCTGGGAGGTGGAGGTTGCAGTGAGCCAAGATCGCACTCCAGCCTGGGCAATAGAGTGAAACTCCATCTCAAAAAACAAACAAGAAGAGATGGATAAATTTCTGGAAAAATACAACACTCTTAGCTTAAATCCAGAAGAATTAGATACCCTGAACAGAGACCAGTAACAAGCAGCAAGATTGAAATGGTAATTAAAAAATTACCAACAGAAGAAAGTCCAGGACCAGATGGATTCACAGATGAATTCTACCAGACATTCAAAGAAGAATTGGTGCCAATCCTTTTGACACTATTCCACAAGATAGAGAAACGAGGAAGGAACCTTCCTTAATTCATTCTATGAAGCCAGCATGACCCTAATACCAAAACCAGGAAAGGACATAACCAAAAAAGAAAACTACAGACTGATATCCTTGATGAACATAGATGCTAAAATCCTTAACAAAATACTAGCTAACCGAATCCAACAACATATCACAAAGATAATCCACTATGATCAAGTGGGTTCCATACCAGGGATGAAGGGATGGTTTAACATATGCAAGTCAATAAATGTGATACACCACATAAGCAGAATTTAAAACAAAAATCACATAATCATCTCAATAGATGCAGAAAAAGACTTTGACAAAATCCAGCATCACTTTATGATTAAAACTCTCAGCAAAATCAGCATACAAGGGACATACCTTAATATAATAAAAGCTATCTATGACAAACCCACAGCCAACATAATACTGAATGGAGAAATGTTGAAAGCATTCCCTCTGAGAACTGGAACAAGACAAGGATGCCCACTCTCAACACTCCTCTTCAACATAGTACTGGAAGTCCTAGCCAGAGCAATCAGACAAGAGAAAGAAATAAAGGGAATCCAAATCAGTAAAGGGGAAGTCAAACTGTCACTGTTTACTGACGATAAGATCATTTACCTTGAAAACCCTCAGGACTCCTCCAGAAAGCTCCTAGAACTGATAAAAGAATTCAGCAAAGTTTGCAGATACAAGATTAATGTACAAAAATCAGTAGCTCTTCTACACACCAACAGCAACCAAGTGGAGAATCAAATCAAGAACTCAACCCTTTTTACAATAGCTGCAAAAAAAAAATACTTAAGAATATACCTAACAAAGGAGTCAAAAGACCTCTACAAGGAAAACTATAAAACATTGCTGAAATAAATCATAGACAACACAAACAAATGTTAACACAACCCATGCTCATGGATGGGTAGAATCAGTATTGTGAAAATGACCATACTGCCAAAAGCAATCTACAAATTCAATGCAATCCCCATCAAAATACCACCATCATTCTTCAGAGAATTAGAAAAAACAATTCTAAAATTCATATGGAACCAAAAATGAGCCCACAACCCACATAGCCAAAGCAAGACAAAGTAAAAAGAACAAATCTGGAAGTATCACACTACTTTATTTCAAATTATACTGTAAGGCCAAAACAGCATGGTACTGGTATAAAAATAGGCACATAGATCAATGGAACAGAATATAGAACCCAAAAATAAACCCAAATGCTTACAGCCAATTGATCTTCAACAAAGCAAACAAAAAACATAAAGTGTGGAAAGGACAACCTTTTCAACAAATGGTGCTGGGATAATTGGCTAGCCACCTGTAGGAGAATGAAACTGGATCCTCATCTCTCACCTTATACAAAAATCAAGTAAAGATGAATTAATGACTTAAACCTAAGATGTGAAACTATAAAAATTCTAGAAGATAACATTGGAAAACCCCTTCTAGACATTGGCTTAGGCAAGGATTTCATGACCAAGAACCCAAAAGTAAATGTAATAAAAACAAAGATAAACAGCTGGGACCTAATTAAACTAAAGAGCTTTTGCACGGCAAAGGGAACAGTCAGCAGAGTAAAAAGACAACCCACAGAGTAGGAGAAAATCTTCACAATGTATACATCTGACAAAAGACTAATACCCAGAATCTACAATGAACTCTAACAAATCAGTAAGAAAAAAACAAACAATCACATCAAAAAGTGGGCTAAGGACATGAATAGACAATTTTCAAAAGAAGATAGACAAATGGCCAACAAACATATGAAAAAATGCTCAACATCACACACTAATGATCAGGGAAATGCAAATCAAAACCACCATATGATACCTTACTCCTGCAAGAATGGTCATAATCAAAAACCCAAAAAACAGTAGATGTTGGCATGGATGCAATGAAAAGGAAACACTTCTACACTGCTGGTGGGAATGTAAACTAGTACAGCCACTATGGAAAACAGTACAGAGATTCCTTAAAGAACTAAAAGTAAAACTACTATTTAATCCAGAAATCCCACTACTGGGTATCTACCCAGAGGAAAAGAAGTCATTATTTGAAAAAGATATTTGCACACCCATGTTTATTGCAGCACAATTAACAATTGCAAAATTGTGGAACCAACCCAAATGCCAACAAGTGGATCAAGAAACTGGTGCGTATACATATATGAGATGGAATACTAGACAGCCATAAAAAGGAGTGAATTCACAGCATTTGCAGTGACCTGGCTGAGATTGGAGACTATTACTCTAAGTGAAGTAACTCAGGAATGAAAAACCAAACATCATATGTTCTCACTGATACGTAGGAGCTAAGCTATGAGGATTCAAAGGCATAAGAATGACACAATGGACTTTGGGGACTCAGGGGGAAGAGTGTGAGGAAGGTGAGGGATTAAAGGACTACAAATATGATGCAGTGTATACTGCTCAGTTGATATGTGCACCAAAATCTCACAAATCACCACTAAAGAACTTACTCATGAAACCAAGTAACACCTGTACCCCAATAACTTATGGAAAAATAAAAATAATAGTAATAATAATAAAATTTTGTGTAGAGAGGGGTCTTGCTGTTTCGCTCAGACTGGTCATTGCTTGAACTCCTGACTTCAAGCAATCTTCTCACCCTTCCCAAATGGCTGGGATTACAGGTGTGAGCCACCACACTCAGCCCTGGATACAGTTTGTTTGGCCCTGTCAAGTCTCAGGTTGAAATCTGACCTCCAGTGTTGGAGGTGCGGCCTGGTGAGAGGTGTCTGGATCATGGGGTTGGATCCTTCATGAATGGTTTGGTGCCATTCTCAAAGGAGGGAGTGAGTTCTCACCCTTAGTTTCCGAGAAAAGTGGTTGTTGAAAAGAGCCTGGCACTTCTTTTGCCATGTGAGGCTAGCTTCCCCCTCAACTTCCATCAGGAATGGAGGAAACATGAGGCCCTGAAGAAGCCAAGCAGATGGATGCTGACACCATGCTTCTTGTACAGCCTGCAGAACCATGAGCCAAATAAATCCCTTTTCTTTATAAATTTCCCAGCCTCACGTATTCCTGTATAACAACCCAAACAGACTAAGGCAGGATTGTATCTTAAAATAAATGTACAATATAGATCTTTCCTCCTAGAAACCTCCTAATAAAGCAAAGATATGTCTTACAACTGATTGTGCCTCAGAATCAAGGAAATAAAATAGTTATTATGCTATAGAAGGCATGACTGTTTTAAGACAAAAATAGCTAAGCTCCTAGGGAGTAGAGTACAGGCTGTAGGTTTATTACATTGCAGCAAATTCACCACAATGGTTATAACCTTTAAAAAGATTGTAACTTTTCCATTAATAGCCTGATCGCCGCCAGGGTTGTGTATGTACAATCACAGCACTTTGGAGGCCAAGGCAGGAGGATCACTTGAGCCCAGGAATTTAACACCAGCCTGGGCAACATGGTGAAACTCCGTCTCTACTAAAAAAAATTTTTTAATTAGCCAGATGTGGTGGCACACGCCTATAGTCCTGGGTACTTGGGAGTCTGAGGGCTGAGGTGGGAGGATCACTTGAGCTTAGGAACCTGCAACACAGCACTCCAGCCTGGGTGACAGAGCAAGACCCTGTCTCAAAAATATAAAACAAAATAAAAATGTAAAATAACCTGATTGTCCTCAGGCTTCTACAGCCTGTAGATACAAATGAATCTAATTACTCTGGCCACTACATTTTGTTAGTTCCAACCCCTCAGTGCCAAGCTTCAGGACTTCAAGACTCCCTTTCCTGAATATCCCCAGTTACTTCTGGGAGTCCTCTATGCTCAGGACTAACTCTTCCACGTGCTTCTGCTCTGTCCTCTCTGTAGATGTCCATTCTGTGTCCAGCCACTTGATGGAAGTATCTTCTGCTGCCACTCTTAACCCTGCACTCTGAGAACCCTACCTTCCCAGGAGAGAAAATATATATATGCCCGATCTAGGAGATGTATCTCCTGGTACTCAAAATTTGTACATCTTTCCAATAAATGTCTTGCTAAATTTTCCTGCTTAGTTAAGGGTCATACATACAGAAAGCTACTACTAGCTCCTTCAAGTAATCTGGATCCCCTACAGACTTTTTAGCAACAGTTATCTCAGTCAGTTTTATGCTACTATAACAGAACATCACAGACTGAATAATTTATAAACAATAGAAATTTATTTCTCATGATTCTGGAGGCTGGAAAGTCCAATATCAAGGCACCAGCATCTGGTGAGGGCCTTCTTGCTGCATCGTACCATGGAAGAAGGTAAAAGAGCAAGAGAACATGAGAGGAGAGAGAGTCAAACTCTCCAATTATTATCAACTCACTCCCAGAATAATTAACCTGTTCCAGTGATAATTGCATTAATTCATTTATGAGGGCAGAGCTCTCACGACCTAACCATCTCTTAAAGATCCCACCTCTCAATACTGTTGCATTGAGTATTAACTTTCCAACACATAGGTTTTGGGGGACACATTCAAACCATAGCAACAATCTATGCCTTTGCTGTAACTGCATGTAATTCAAGGAGAGTGTTGGTTGGGCTGAAGGGGGTGAAGGAGAGTGAGAAGCAAGTGACAGTCATATCCTTTTTCAATCCCCTGCTCCATTTTAAGGCATCCTCCAAATTTCTAGATCATCACTAAAGAAACATACCTAGATCTACCAGTGTTTCTGCAAGCATTGGAGGAAAACTCCAGTCTCTGGAACAAAATACAGTGTTTACAGAGTCCTTACTAGTCTATATAGGCCTTTATATACAAATCTTTTATATTTCAACAAGAAGAATCCTCATTTTTTAATCTAGGGAAGTTCCTACATCATTTGATCATTTTTCTTTCCCTTCTTTCCATCCCTCATTCTCCTTATGATTCCTCTTCTACCTCTAAGACCTGAAACAAACAAACAAACAAACTTCCTCTTTGAAAGTCCCTTCCTCCTTTACATATTAACCCATGTAAGTGGGCATGACAGAGGAGGGGAATACAGTTCTTCAGGCACAACCAGACTCTGAATCTTAATTTGATTCCCCCAGTACCCCTACCACCTTTATATACCACCAAAGAGGATGAATAACAGCAATAAGCTCTAATGTTGATTTAATACACCGATAGTGTATTTTGGTATCAGAGAAGAAAATCCTATCCTATTTATTTTTAAGCTAATTAGTTCAAATAGGAGAGCTGCTGAAAGAAAATATCATCCTTATCCTAAATGATGATCAACTTAACCACTGAAATATGAAAACTGATAGCAGTAATGCTTGTTGCTATAAAGTTCAGTCAATATTCCTGTTCATGCTGGAGAGTATCTATGGAGAGGCGACTAACTACATATATTATTGATGGAGCTGGGCTATGATGTGAGACAATAGTGAAAATAACTTGCAAATTGAAATAAAATAAAATATTCTGACTTTCCACAAGAAAAGCCCAACTACCAATTTTCTCTTACTCTTAAAACATTCTGGGCCGGGCGCCATGGCTCAAGCCTGTAATCCCAGCGCTTTGGGAGGCCGAGACGGGCGGATCACGAGGTCGGGAGTTCGAGACCATCCTGGCTAACACGGTGAAACCCCGTCTCTACTAAAAAATACAAAAAACTAGCTGGGCGAGGTGGCGGGCGCCTGTAGTCCCGGCTACTCGGGAGGCTGAGGCAGGAGAATGGCGTAAAAACCCGGGAGGCAGAGCTTGCAGTGAGCTGAGATCCGGCCACTGCACTCCAGCCTGGGCGACACAGCGAGACTCCGTCTCAAAAAAAAAAAAAAAAAAAAAAAAACATTCTGACTGGAGTAGGGTTTCAGTTATATGCCTTATTTTCAGGCTCAATTCGATATTTAAATATTTTTCCTTGCATTCAGTTAAAATTATGGTAGTTGAATACCAGAAAAGAGTGTTTAAATATTAGAAATAAAGCCTTAGAGAACTCACTTAAATCTAGCAGTGCAAATGACCAGACTGCAAGGTGAGTTGTCAGTTATTTAGAAGCAATCTGAATCATCAATGTAATCAGAAAGCTCTATATTGATCATTTATAACAAAAGAAGTCAAATGGTTAAAACTGCCGGCACTGATACAAGTTCCTAATCATATCCAAACTTGAGTATCACTCGCTATGATCTAACTTCTATTCCCAAATAACCCAGACCTGGTGGAGGATATGGCTTTGTTTTCATATTCAAGCTTTAGGAAATTATTTATAGAACATAACATATACAGGCTTCTACACATAAAGAGAAAAAAATCATTTTATTATACCACTTACCTTTACTTTACAAAAGATTATTATAATCCATCACCCTTACCAGAGAAATAACTCAGTTCTTTCTTTATCAAAAATGGGTCAGTGGTGTCCTCCTTGGAAATAAAGGATATCAAACCGTTGTAGGATTACAAATAATCTCAAGCATTTTCTTTATAGTTCCTGAATCAAATACTTTGGCTATTTTTAGTACTTAAATAAATAGCATCAAAAAGCCTTTGGTTTTATATGAAGTTTTATGAGCCTTTTTGTGTAATATAGAGGATTCCATTGTCTAATCTAGAGATGTGAAATTTTACAATCATGGGGTGAGTGTTTGGTATTTTACACCTTAACAGGATAGCTTATACAAACAGTTGGTTACTATCACTATAAATTAAATAAACTTTCATTTGATAGATCTATGTT
This sequence comes from Macaca nemestrina, assembly GCF_043159975.1. Lineage (NCBI taxonomy): Eukaryota > Metazoa > Chordata > Mammalia > Primates > Cercopithecidae > Macaca > Macaca nemestrina. The sequence continues at coordinate 35,977,766 of NC_092138.1, forward strand.
CTCAAAATATATATGTTGTTTTGTATGTGCTTATGCATACGCCTAATAAAATGGATTGTTTAGCCAGGTTTACTCAGGAGATTAGAACATTGCCAATAAGGAGCATCTCTTCCAGAGGCTATTGTCTTTTTCTTTTTCTACTTTTATTTTAGATTCAGAGGTACATGTGCAGGCTTGTTACTTGGGTATATTGTGTGATGCCAAGGTTTGGGTTACGAATGATTTAATCAGCCAGGTACTGAGCATAGTACCCAATGGTTAGTTTTTCAACCCTTTCCCCGCCCACCCACTTCCCCCTTCTAGTAGTCCCCAGGGTCTATTGTTGTCCTCTTTATGACCATGAGTATCCAATGTTTAGCTCTGACTTATGAGTGAGTACATATGGCATCTGGTTTTCTGTTCCTGTATTAATTCAATTAGGATAATGGCCTCCAACTGCATCCATGTTGCTGGAAATGACATGATTTTATTCTTTTTTATTCCTGTGTAGTATTCCATGCTGTATATATACCAACATTTCCTTTATCCAATCCACTATTGATGGGTACCTAAGTTGATTCCATGTCTTTGCTATTGTGAACTGTGCTGTGATGAACATATGAGTGCATGTCTTTTCAGTAGGATGATTTGGTTTTTTTTGCATATACACCTAGTAATGGGATTGCTGGATTAATGGTAGTTCTGTTTTAAGTTATTTGAGAAATCTATAAACTGTTTTCCACAGTAGCTGAATTTACATTCCCACCACCAGTGTATAAGTGTATAAGCGTTTCCTTTTCTCCACAGCCTTCTTAACATCTGTTGTTTTTTGACTTTTTAAGAATAGCCCTTCTGACAGGTGTGAGATGTTATCTCATTACGGTTTTGATTTGAATTTCTCTGATGATTAGTGATGTGAAACATTTTTTCACATGTTTTTTCATATGTTTGTTGGCTTGAAGACACTTGTATGTCTTCTTCTGCAAAGTGCCTGTTCGTGTCTTTTGTCCATTTTTAAATGGGGTTATTTGGGTTTTGCTTGTTCAATTATTTAAGTTCCATATTGATTCTAGATATTAGACCTTTGTCAGATGCATAGTTTCTGAATATTTTCTCCCATTCTGTAGGTTGTCTGTTTACTTTATTAATAGTTTCTTTTGCTGTGCAGAAGCTCTTTAGTTAGGTCCCACTTGTCAATGTTTGCTTTTGTTGAGATTGCTTTTGGGGACTTAGTCATAAATTCTTTCCCAAGACTGATGTCCAGAATGGTGTCTCCCAGGTTTTCTTCTAGGATTCTTATAGTGTGAGGTTTACATTTAAATCTTTAATCCATCTTGAGTTAGCTTTTGTATATGGTGAAAGATAGGAGTCCAGTTTTATTCTTTATATGGCTAGCCACCTATCTCAGCATGATTTATTGAATCAGGAATCCTTTCCCCACTGCTTATTTTTGTTGACTTTGTCAAATATCAGATGGTTATAGGTGTGTGGCTTTATTTCTGAGTCTCTATTCTGAGTCTCTGTTCCACTGGTCTATGTGTCTGCTCCATTGATCTATTTGTACCAGTACCACGCTGTTTTGATTACTGCAGCATGCTTCCAGCTTTGTTCTTTTTGCTTAGGGTTGCTTTGGCTGTTTAGGCTCTTTTTTGGTTCCATATGAATTTTAGAATAGTTTTTTTTCTAGTTCCGTGAAAAATAACATTGATAATTTGAAAGGAATGGCACTGAATCCACAGATTGCTTTGCACAGTATGGCAATTTTAACAATTTTGATTCTTCTAATCCATGAGCATGTAATGTTTTCCATTAGTTTGTATCATCTATGATTTCTTTTGGCAGTGTTTTGTAGGTCTCCTTGTAGAGATCTTTCATCTCATTGGTTAGATGTAGTCTGAGGTATTTAATTTTTTTGTGGCTATTGTAAATGAGATTGCATTCTTTATTTGGTTCTCAGCTTGAACATTATTGATATATAGAAATGCTACTGATTTTATATCCTGAAACTTTACTGAAGTCATTTATCAGTTTCAGGAGGCTTTTGGTAGAGCCTTTGGGGTTTTCTAGATATGGAATCATATCATCTGCAAAATGAAATAATTCCACTTCTTCTTTTCCTGTTTGAATGAGAGGGTATGTCTTGATGTGGGATCTGGAAACCAAGTATCTGAAAAGTTCAGTTTTGCTATGAGAAAAAAACCATTACTCTATCAAAATGAATCAAGGTTTAATAAAATATTTCATATTTTACATTGAAGGATGAGGAAGCATATAAAGAAAATAGGCATCAAGGTTGGTGGCTGAAATAATGCAGAGAAGTAAAATCAAGTGCAAGTTCAGATTTGGTGACTTGGAGTCTCAACTTTGAATAGAGAATGTATGTTCCATATTATGTAGCATAATTCAGGGATTTCTTTACCCTTTCGTCTCAGGTTTGAAAGAGGAGTTCTGATTCAGAGTCTGGGAGTGTTCCTGAAGCCACCAGTGTTTCTACAGGCAATGGAGGAAAAGCCTAGCCTTTAGAACAAATTGGTTTTTAGGGAGCCCTTGCTGCCCTTTTCACGCCTTTAAACACACAGCCAAATCCCCCATCAGCCTTCACGTTTACAACAAGAACAATTCTCATTTTTTAACTTAGGGAAACACACCATTCAGGACAAGACAATAATAAACACTACTAAATTATGTGAAAGGGCTATAGAACATAAACTCAAAGGAGGGCTGAAGTTGGTTTGAATGCATAGCTAGATGCTTCATTGTAGCCACATAGGCATGAGTAGGGCAAACTGGTGAAATTTGCTGAGGATCAAATTATGCTCCACAAGATCATGCTCGCAAGAACTACCAGAATATCCAACAAAATCACTAGAATCTAAGACTTGCTCAAGAATATTTCTCTGAGAATAGGCAGCCATAGAATGAGTTAAGTGAAGCCAGACCACAACACCTCACTGGATTAATGTCCTGATTTTTCCATTGCATAAGTTTACTCTGGGCAAAATTAGGGTTGGGGGGAGGTTAGGGTGGGAGGTTGGAGGGGAAGAGTGGATCCACACTCTGATAGATCCTATTTAACTAGTTTTACTTTACTGTGCAGACTACCTCCCACAACTGGTAACCTTGAATGTGGGCAGACATGCTTCCAGAAATGTGAGTGGAGGCAGGGGGGAATAAAGAAAATGCAACTACAAAATTGAAAACTCATAACTAGCACAATGATGTTTAAATGATTTTCAAGTGCTGGAAAACCGCTGGTGTGGAAAAGAGTTGCCTGACGCTTTGGCTTGAAGGCCAGGGCTTGTCACTTACCGCGTCAGGAGAAATTTATCTCCTTTCGACAATAATCTCTGCACTGCCTACCTCATGAGGTCCTTGCGATGCCAAGATGCCGCCAGTGTGGGCTGCGCCTCAGCTGAGCACAGATTCTGCAGCCTCGCACTTTGGACGGGAAGTCCCACCTCCGCAACCCTGACCTGACCGGCTACCCACCCCCACCACCCGGAAGTGAACACCACGAGCTAGCGCGTCTACTTCACAGGCCAGGCCATCAACTCAACTGCCAAGGGGTCCATTGTACCAGCTGGGTCATGGATCTCTCCCGCCTGAAATCTGACTCCACCCACCAAAAGTCTGAGCCTGCAGGCCTAGATTTCGACTCTGCTGGCCAAGATTATTTCTCTGCAGCCCAAGAATTCGACTCTTTCTACCAAGAATTGAACCTAGACTCTCTTAATGAAGATCTTCTTTCCCAGTTCATGCCACATGCCAGGACAGAGACCTCTGTGGGCACATATGAATCCCACTCGACTTCTGAACTGGAGGATCTGACAGAGCCTGAGCAAAGAGAGCTCAAAGCCAAACTCACGAAATTGGAGGCTGAAATTGTAACCCTACGCCACGTACTAGCAGCCAAAGATAGACGCTGTGGGAAGCTCAAGAGGAAGTTAGGCTTCACAGCTTTGGTAGGGCTGAGACAGAATCTATCCAAGAGCTGGCTTGATGTTCAGGTCTCCAACACCTATGTGGAACAGAAGGTGTCAGCTGCTCTGTCCACCATGGGCACTGCCCTCTGCAGGAAGCTTGGAGGCATAAAGAAGTCGGCCACATTCAGATCTTTTGAAGGTCTGATGGGGACAATCAAGTCCAAAGTGGCAGGGGGCAAAGAGCTTGGCCCTGACTGTCTTTCTTCTGCAGAGGGTGGAGATGATCCGCTCTCAGTTTTGGGGAGTGGGGAAGACCCACTCCAGATTCCGGGGAGTGGGAATGATCCACTCCCAGTTCTGGAGAATGAAGATGACCAGCTCTGCTTTCTGGAACCAGAATGAGCCCCCTTGGTAACCTTGCCTGGTACTAAACCAGGGCAAGAACCCCCTTCCCTCATTACATTTGCAACTCTGCCCAACAAAAACAAGCAAGTAAACCACAATGGTAAAGTGGTTAATTCCGGAAATTGACAGGATCCAGTTTTGAGAAAAGAACATAGATACTTGCTGCTCTTAAGATAGAGAACCCAAAGTTTTGTACCTGGTTATTTTGCACTTAAGTTTATAGACGAAATGTGTCATTATATTAGCTTTCCTGAGACTGTATCTAATGGACAAGTCAGTGACTCCAGAGGGGTCTTAGCCAAAGCCCAAGCTCTCTTTTGGAAAACTAGTCTATTAGAAAGCCAAAGTAGATTTCTGTTTAAGCTTGAAAGAGGTATGAAGTAATCTGTAGTTTTTTGGTTTTTGTTTTTTTCCCTTCCTCATTTCCTTCCTTCCCTCAGTCTCAGACAAAGTCACCTTGAAAGCTCCACCTGGCCTACAACTTTTATTTAAAAAGATAATCAAGAAAACTTCATCTTCTCTGAGACCCAGAAAAAGAGAGGAAAATAGTAATAGTGCACTTAATGTTACATTATTAATACAGGTTTTGTAAAACTTGTTTGTTTTCAAAGCTCTGGACTAAGCAAAACAACAGCATCAGTTTAGGAAATTGTTACTACTTTGCACACAAACTGAAATTGCAACTTTGCCTTGTGCTTTATTTACAATTTCTTTATATATCAAAATGAGTGTTTTAAAGTTTAACCCTTGAAGCAGCATGTCTTTGCCATAGCAGCACTTCACTTAAAAGGAAGAAATTGCTTCTCTGGCAGTAATTCCTAGTTAGTTACCACCTCCAGCTGAGGGGCTGGAGGAAAACAGGTATAGCCAAATTCAAGAAAGATACACCCCTGTCTCAAGGAACATTTTAAAAAGAATGTCTGTCCCCTGTGAGCTGGCTGTTATGTCTTTGAATGGACCTAACTATACATTTTTGCTCTTAACTCTGCCCTTCTTTTTAGGTAATCCTAAATGAGAAGGAAGCAGAATATAACCCTCTGGAGAGCTCAAGACAGTAGGAACCTGGACTGTGTTTGTTTCAATTTTCTGATATCTGATTTTCACAGGAATATACATTTTTTTTGTTTTCCTTTTCCATTTCCAAAATGCCAAGATCTGGGAGCCTCTTTCATTCCTCTAGTCACACTGCCTGCGACAGAAGTTAGTGTCTTATTGGCTGTGGGCAGAGACTAGGACTCTTATTTGCTTGGGTACATTTCAGTAACCTCTCACTGCCTAAAATAGTAGTCCCTCCAGCCTAAGAAGATGATTCTGTTTTGTTGACTCTTGAATGCTCCCCCAACATTCCTTTGGTTTTCCTATAAGCAAAACCAAATACCACTATAAATATAAAAGCATTTGGTAAACTGTAAAGTTACTCATGTATCCCAACCCTCTACATTTCTGAAGACAAAATTTTGCTTGGATTAAAACAAGATGTTTTACTATTTTGCATGTTTGATTTTTAATTTGTTGTGTTTATCAACCAAAATGGCTTTGTATGCTGAAGAACAAGAGGCGAGCCTGCAGCATACAAGAAATGAAAGTAGTCCAACAGGCAAAGGCTTTGACATATTTCAGGAAAGCTTGTGTTAGGGACAATCTCAGACTATTATCATGGGCCAAACCTGAGAGATGTTATATTTTCTTTAATAATTTCTAAAATAGTAGTAAGTTTCCCCAATAAATTCTCAACTCTGTAAAAGTAGTAAAGTACATATTTATTTTTGTTGATTATTGTCCATTTCTGGCTTAGGATAGATCTTCAATAAACACATGTTAAATCAAGGAAGGAATTAACATCATATACTTCAGACATCAAATATTGAATCTAAGAGATTATCAACAACATGAACTTGTTGACAAGTTCCTTTTGCTTTTAAACAAAAATATATTGTTTATTCAAAGCCTATCTGAGATCCTACTATGTATCAAGAGCTGTCCCAGGTTCTCAAGGCATAGAAGTAAATTAGACATTGTATGTGCTCTCTAGAAACACTCAGACTTTCAAATCATTATAATTCAGTGAGTGCTAAAATAGAGCTGTGTGCCAGATATAAAAGAAGTCCTGAGGAAGGGGTGTTCAACTCTGTCTTGGTAGGTCAGTAAAGCCTTTAGAGAGACAGAAAGTCTTAGAGGACCAGGAGAAGTTTGCAGACAGACAAGAATAGAATATTCCAGACAACATCCAGAGGAACTGAGTCACAAAGGAATGTATAAGAATGGCATATTCTAGGAACTAACAGTACATCACTGCGGCTAGAGAGGAAGGGGAAATGGTGTTACATGAGTAAGAAAAAATAAGCAGGGGGCAAAAATCATAAGTAGTCTTACATACTACCTTAGATATTAATATTTAAGCCTTTAGGAAATGGGAGGCATTGAAGCACTTAAGTTAAAAAAGTAACTATCAAATTTTTGTTTTAGATTACTCTCGTCATCAGAGAAATAGATTAAGTATTAAAGAGGTAGAATCAGACTTAGGAACCAACTGCATGAGGTCGGGAGAGGGGGATAAATTTGCAAGATAATAAGGCTGTAGCATTGAAAAGGCCTGATATTATTGAAACTGGAGTTGCACATTCATTTTGCTTTGGCTTTTTTGTATCAGTGGTCATGGGCACCAAATAAAATGCTTCCATGAACATTTGGATTCTGGCTCTAAAGTTTCCTCGAGATTTCTTTTTTCCACCTGCTTCTACCCTTCCTATGTATTGGCTTTCTTCATCCTCTACCCTGTCTGCCTTCATAACTTGATCATCTCCACTCATCTAGGCCTATTTGGATTTTGTAGCCCAGCTTAAGTCTATTTAACTTGGCCAATTCAGGATGCAATTTTCAATAGTTCCTAGAATATGTGTACACCCAAAGATTCACATCCCTAGGTTTCGCTCAATACCTGAGAACTACCAGATGGGAATGACACTGAAACAAAATTTCCTGAGGCCCTCAGTTTTCTGGGACTTTAATTGCCCATATGAGTGAAGGGATTAGGATAGAAAATTGAGACAAGATGACACGGCCTTGATGTTTATGTCTTCCCACCCCAAATTCATAGGTTGAAATCCTAACCACAGGGTGATGGTATTGGGAGATGAGGCCTTTTGGGAAGTGATTAGCCCTCATAAATGGCTTATCAACAAGCCAAAGGGAGCTTGTTTGCCCTTTTCACCATGGGAAAACACAGTGAGAAGGCACCATTAATAACCCTGGAAATAGGCCTTCACCAGACACTGAATCTACAGATAACTTGATCCACCTCCAGAAAAATAAGAGATAAATTTCTGTCAAGCTACCCAGTTTATAGCAGCCCAGATGACTAAGACACAAGAATTGAAAGTTATGCTTCCCAGAGATAACACTTTCCATGCTGCTGGCAAGGATGATGATAGAATACCAATCCCTATGTTCATTACTATCATACATGTCCCGGAAAAATACTAGCATTGCTCCCAAAGAAATTCGCCAGCATTTTCTAGAGGCTCCTCTGCTTTCTGATTCATCAAAATGCCAAGTTCCATATTTGAAAGAAAGTACTTTTATTACATGCTCTACTCTTAATGGCTTGTGTGGACTACAGAGAGGTGATTAGCAATCACTGATCCAGAACTGTGCAGGTTTCCTGATAGTGGCAGGCAATGTGCTTGATGGCTCCACCTATCAAGGGGACAATGATGGCACAGGTTGATTCTGCTAAGGATTTGCATCTGGGCACAGAATTTCAGTTTCTTGCCTGTGGACTGTAATGTAAGGAAAAAGGATGAGCATCACTCTATTGAAACAACTGTGGAAAGAGGATTCCAGAAGGATGACAGAGTGGGAAGCACAAGGAACCTGTCTCTCTACTTAGATAACAATTGAGCTGGCAAATCAGTGTGATGTAACAATTTTGGAACATTAGAATATACTGAAGGCTTGCAACTTCCAGGGGAAGGCTTGAACAATAAATTGTAGTTAATTTCAGTACTCTGAACACAGTACCATCTACCCATTCCCAGTCCCAGCCCTGTAACTGGTAAATGTGCATATGTTTCTGGAACAACCTGTACATAGCTTGTGAGAGCCAGGGTTGGCAAAAAGGACCCTGTCTTCCAAATAGTAGAGATCTGTGCTCTGATCAATCATTGATTGCTGCTTTTGCTCACAGAGGTACAGACAGAGGTGGGCAGCCATTGTTGTTGTACCTAGCCCCACTGTGGCAAGCACCTCCCTACTAGCTGAAGTGACTTTTAAGGGACTTAAAGGGCCAGTGCTCTTTTTTCTCCCCTTCACTTTTCTCTTTTTCCTCTTTTGGGAGCCAGACATTCAAAAACAACTGCATATATGGGAGAAATTAGAAAGTGATTGTGCATGTCCAGGAAAAAGCTCAGGAAATACCTGAGAAGACCTTAAATTTATATTTCAGGTTAATCCTTGGAACAGAGATAGCCTACAACAATAAAAAATAATAACAATCAACAAAAACAGTAACAAAAAAACATTAAATTCTGGGAAATGAGGGGAATCTAATTACCAGAGTTACCATGTTACTAGATTCAAAAGTCCAGTTTTCAAAAAAAATCAGAAGGCATACAAAGAACAGGAAAGTATGGTCCATTTAAAGAATAAAAATAAACCACATGTCCTGAAAAAAAACACATGGCAGATACAGTAGACAAATACCTTAAAAATAGCTTAAAGATGCTCATAGAACTAAAGGGAGATGTGGAGAAAAGAAAATTATGCATGAACAAAATGGAAATATAAATAAAGATACAGAAAACCTAAGGAGAGAAAAAGAAATTCTGGAGTTAAGAAGAACAATAATTGAAATGAAAAATTCACTGGAGGGATTCAAAAGCAGATTTGAGCAGACAGAAGAAAGAACTAGTGAATCTGAGAAAATAAAATTAAAATTATTAAGTCTGAAGAACAGAAGGAAAAAAAAATTGAAGAAAAGTCAATAGAGCCTAAGGGACTTATAGGACACTATCAAGCAGACCAACAAATACAATGTGAGAATTCCAAAAGGAAAAGAAAGAGAGAAATGAGCAGAGAGTATATTTAAAGAAATAATGGTGGAAAACTTTACAAATTTGAGGAAAGATGTAAATATAAACATCCAAGAAGCTTAACAAACTCCAAGAAAAATGAACTGACAGAGACTCATACAAAAACACACTATAATCAAACTTTGAAAGACAAAGACAAAGAAAGAATCTTGAAATCAGAAAGAGAAAAGCAATTCATCACACGCAAGAGATACTCAATGAGATCATCAGCAGATTTTTCATCAAAAACTTTAAGGCCAGAAGGCAGTGGTTCAATATATTCAAAATGCTAAAAGTAAAAAAAGCAAAACTGTTGTCCAAGAATCCTATATTTGGCAAAACCGTCCTTTAAAAGTGAGGGAGAAATTAAGACATTTCCAGATAAGCAAAAGCTGAGTTAGCTCATTACACTAGACCTGTGGCTGTAACTCATAACCACATGAAGAAATGAAGATATTAATAAAGGTAAATACAGAGGCACTTATAAAAGCCAGTGGTTTTACAAATTCATCAGCTAATGGTTTGTAACTCCACTTTTTGTTTTCTATACAATTTAAGAGATTAACACATTTAAAAACATATTAATCTAAAAGTTAGCATTATTGTAACTTTGCTTTGTAACTCCACATTTTATTTTCAAATAATTTGAGAGACTAATGCATTTAAAGAAAGTATTCATTTACATTTTTGGACACACAACGTTTAATAACGTAATCTTGTGACATTAACAATCAAAAGAGGTGAGGGCAGAGCTATAAAGGAGCAAAGATTTTGTATGTTACTCAAGTTAAGATGGTATAAATTCAGAGTGTTATAACTTTTTGTTTTATTTTGTTTGTTTGTTTGTTTTTCGAGATGGAGTCTTGCTTTGTTGCCCAGGCTGGAGTGCAGTAGCGTGATCTCGGCTCACTGCAAGCTCCGCCTCCCGGGTTCATACCATTCTCTCACCTCAGCCTCCCAATTAACTGGATCTACAGATGCCCACCACGACACCTGGCTAATTTTGTTTTTGTATTTTTAGTAGAGACGGGGTTTCACCATGTTAGCCAGGATGGTCTCAATCTCCTGACCTTACAATCCACCCGCCTCAGCCTCCCAAAGTGCTGGGATTACAGGTGTGAGTCACTGCGCCCAGCCTAGAGTGTTATAACTTTAAATATAAAATGTAATTCCCATGGCAACCTTAAAGAAAATAGCTGTAGAATGTACACACAAAAAATGAGAAAGGAATTTAAATATTTCACTACAAAAATGAACTAAACACAAAAGAAGACAATAATGCAGGAAACAAAAGGTAAATAAGATGCACGGCATATAAAAAACATGTAACAAAATGAACGAATTAAATTCCTCCTTATCAGTAATTACTTTAAATGTAAATGGAGTAAACTCTCTAATCAAAAGACACAGATTGCCAGAATGCATAAAAATACATGATCTAGAGAGATTCTAAGATGGCCAAATAGGAACAGCTCCAGTCTGCAGCTCCAAGCATGAGCAACACTGAAGACAGGTGATTTCTGCATTTCCAACTGAGGTACCAGGTTCATCTCACTGGGCTTGTCAGATAGTGGGTGCAGTCCATGGAGCAGGGCAGGGCATCACCTCACCCGGGAAGCACAAGGGGTCAGGGAATTCCCTTTCCTAGCAAAGGGAAGCCATGAGAGATGGTACCTGGAAAATTGGGACACTCCCACCCTAATACTGCACTTTTCCAACAGCCTTAGCAAAGAGCACATCAGGAGATTATATCCCACACCTGGCTCAGAGGGTCCCAGGCCCACAGAGCCTTGATCACTGCTAGCACAGCAGTCTGAGATCAAACTGCAAGGCAGCAGCGAGGCTGGGGGAGGGGCATCCGCCATTGCTGAGGCTTGAGTAGGTAAACAAAGTGGCCGGGAAGCTCAAACTGGGTGGAGCCCACCACAGCTCAAGGAGGCCTGCCTGCCTCTGTAGACTCCACCTCTGGGGGCAGGGCATAGCTGAACAAAAGGCAGCAGAAACTTCTGCAGACTTAAATGTCCCTGTCTGACAGCTTTAAAAAGAGTAGAGGTTCTCCCAGCACAGAGATTGAGATCTGAGAACGGACAGACTGCCTCCTCAATTGGGTCCCTGACTCCAGAGTAGCCTAACTAGGAGACACCTCCCAGTAGGGGCTGACTGACACCTCATACAGCCAGGTGCCCCTCTGAGACAAAGCTTCCAGAGGAAGGATCAGGCAGCAACATCTGCCGTTCTGCAATATTTGCAGTTCTGCAGCCTCTGCTGGTGATACCCAGGCAAACAGGGTCTGGAATGGACCTCTAGCAAACTCCAAAAGACCTGCAGCTGAGGGTCCTGACTGTTAGAAGGAAAACTAACAAACAGAAAGGACATCCACACCAAAACCCCATCTGTACATCACCATCATCAAAGACCAATGGTAAATAAAACCACAAAGATGGGGAGAAACCAGAGCAGAAAAGCTGAAAATTCTAAAAATCAGAGCACATCTTCTCCTCCAAAGGAACATAGCTCAAAGGGACAAAGCTGGATGGAGGATGACTTTGACGAGTTGAGAGAAGGCGGCTTCAGATGATCGGTAATAACAAACTTCTCTGAGCTAAAGGAGCATATTCAAACTCATCACAAAGAAGCTAAAAACCTTGAAAAAAGATTAGACAAATGGCTAACTAGAATAAAGTGTAGATAAGTCCTTAAATGACCTGATGGAGCTGAAAACCATGGCATGAGAACTATGTGACAAATGCATAAGCTTCAGTAGCCGATTTGATTAAGTGGAAGAAAGGGTATCAGTGATTGAAGATCAAATGAATGAAATGAAGCAAGAAGAGAAGTTTAGAGAAAAAAGATTAAAAAGAAATGAACAAAGCCTCCGAGAAATATGGGACTATGTGAGAAGACCAAATCTACATCTGATTGGTGTACCTGAAAGTGACAGGGAGAATGGAACCAAGTTGGAAAACACTATTCAGGATATTATCCAGAAGAACTTCCCCAACCTAGCAAGGCAGGCCAACGTTCAAATTCAGGAAATACAGAGAACGCCACAAAGATACTCCTCGAGAAGAGCAACTCCAAGACACATAATTGTCAGATTCACCAAAGTTGAAATGAAGGAAAAAATGTTAAGGGCAGCCCGAGAGAAAGGTCGGGTTACCCACAGAGGGAAACCCATCAGACTAACAGCGGATCTCTTGGCAGAAACTCTACAAGCCAGAAGAGAGTGGGGGTCAATATTCAACATTCTTAAAGAAAAGAATTTTCAGCCCAGAATTTCATATCCAGCCAAACTAAGCTTGATAAGTGAAGGAGAAATAAAATCCTTTACAGACAAACAAATGCTGAGAGATTTTGTTACCACCAGGCCTGCCTTACAAGAGCTCCTGAAGGAAGCACTAAACATGGAAAGGAACAACCAGTACCACCCACTGCAAAAACATGCCAAATTGTAAAGACCATCAATGCTAGGAAGAAACTACGTCAACTAACAAGCGAAATAACCAGCTAACATAATGACAGGATCAAATTCACACATAACAATATTAACCTTAAATGTAAATGGGCTAAATGCTCCTATTAAAAGACAGACTGGCAAACTAGATAAAGAATCAAGATCCATCAGTGTGCTGTATTCAGAAGACCCATCTCACATGCAGAGACACACATAGGGTCAAAATAAAGGGATGGAGGAAGATCTACCAAACAAATGGAAAACAGAAAAACCAAGGGTTGCAATCCTAGTCTCTGGTAAAACAGACTTTAAACCAACAAAGATCAAAAGAAACAAAGAAGGCCATTACATAATGGTAAAGGGATCAATTCAACAAGAAGAGCTAACTATCCTAAATATATATGCACCCAATACAAGAGCACCCAGATTCATAAAGCAAGTCTTTAGAGACTTACAAAGAGACTTAGACTCCCACACAATAATAATGGGAAACTTTAACACCCCACTGTCAATATTAGACAGATCAATGAGACAGAAAGTTAACGAGGATTTCCAGGAATTGAACTCAACTCTGCACCAAGCGGACCTAATAGACATCTACAGAACTCTCCACCCCAAATCAACAGAATATACATTCTTCTCAGTACCACATCACAGTTATTCCAAAATTGACCACATAGTTGGAAGTAAAGCACTCCTCAGCAAATGTAAAAGAACAGAAATTAAAACTGTCTCTCAGACCACAGTGCAATCAAACTAGAACTCAGGATTAAGAAACTCACTCAAAACCGCTCAACTACATGGAAAATATATACCATGGAATACTATGCAGTCATAAAAAAGGAGGAGTTCGTGTCCTTTGTAGGGACATGGATGAAGCTAGAAACCATCATTCTGAGCAAACTATTGCAAGGACAGAAAACCAAACACTGCATGTTCTCACTCATAGGTGGGAATTGAACAATGAGAACACTTGGTCATGGGGCAGGGAACATCACACACTGGGGCCTGTCATGGGGTTGGGGGAGGGGAAGGGATAACATTAGGAGATATACCTAATGTAAATGACGAGTTAATGGGTGCAGCACACCAACATGGCACATGTATACATAGGTAACAAACCTGCACGTTGTGTACATGTTCGCTAGAACTTGAAGTATAATAATAAAAAAAAATACTTGATCTAAGCAAGATGGCTCACTAGAAGCCCTAGTGCTTGTCCTCCTCACAAAGACAGCCAGAACAACAAATAAGCTATATTTTAACAAAAATAATGGAGAGAGAGAGCAGAAGTACACCAGAGGAATAACAGAAACTTGGGATGGCCATATAAAGAATACAAGAAAATGCCAGGATTGAACCATCTCATTCCCCAACTGGAATCAGCTGGGAACAAGGAGGAACTTCTTCCTACAGTGAGGAAATAAAGCAAGAAATTCCCAGCAGCCCCCATCAACTCCTTGGACACCTACAGACCTCAGCACTGGAGTCCTCTGGAGTCCTCACAGACACTAAACCCAGCTAAGGGAGATTCCTGGAGTCCACATAGCTGTGTTCTTCCCAGAGAAGGAGCAGACACTGTGGCTCACACAGCTACTGCACTATACTATTTTAGTATTGGTACTATGGTTGGAGTGTGTCTTGCTCTGGGGTTGAGTAGCCAAGGTTCCCTTTCAGCTCTGAGGCTAAGCCACCACTAAACCACCCCATCCCAGTGGCCTGACACACTCAAGCCAAGATGCAAGCTGCTGTTATACCCTTTTCCACAGAACCAAGCAGAGGTGGAGCCACTCTACCTACCCTTCCCACTGCCCCCTTGGGCTGGAGCTAAAGTAGTATTCTGCTTCGTGGGAAAATGATACCTTGGCAACGCAAGTCAGTCATACCTCCCCAGTGCCTAAGTTGAATCAGTGCTCTGCATTCCAGGAAATGGTGCCTTGGTTGCTCAGAGTAGTCGTGACCCCAGTATCTAACCTGAAGTGGTACCCTGCATCCAGGGAAATAGCACTTGGGCTGCCCAGAACAATCACACACAACCAGGCCTGAGTTGAAGTGGCATGTTGCTCCCTGAAGAATCAATACCCTGGATCAAGTTGAGCAGTTGTGTTAGGGCTGAGCTGACATAATAAAGAGGGTCATTATATAATGATAATGGGCTCAATCCAGCAAGAGGAGTATATAACAATTCTAAATATACCTGCACCCAATACTGGAGCACCTAGATATATAAAGCAAATATTATTAGATCTAAGGGGAGAGATAGACTCCAACACAATAATTGGAGACTTCAACACCCTGCTCTCAGCATTGAACAGATAATCTAGAAAATCAGCAAAGAAACATTGAATTTAAGCTGTACTGTAGACCAATGTCTAACAGACATTTACAGAACATTTAACCCAACAGCTGCAGAATACAAATCATTTTCATCAGCATATAGACCACTCTCCAGGATAAATTACATGTTAGACTATAAAACAAGAGGACTCAATATATTTAAAAGAATTTAAATCATATTAAGTATGTTTTCTGATCATAAGGGAGTACAAATAGAAATTAATAAAAAGAGAAACTTTTGAAATCATACCAATACATGGAAATTAAGCAGCATGTTCCTGAATAATTAACTGGTCAATAAAGAAATTAAGAAGGAAATTTAAAAATTTTTTGAAACAAATGAAAATAGAAACAACATACCAAGACCTATAAGATGCAGAAAAAGCAGTATTAAGAAGTAAATTTATAGCAATAAATGCCTACATCAAAAAATAGAAAGCTTTCAAATAAGCAACATAGCAATGCATTTCAACAAACTAGAAAAGTGAGACCAAACTAAACCTAAAGTGAGAAAGAAAGAAATAAGATCAAAGCACAAATAAAACTGAGACTAAAAAAAGTATCAATGAAACAAAAAGCTGGTTTTTAAAAAAAGATAAAATTAGTAAAGTTCCACAAGTTAGACTAATCATGAAAAGAGAAAAGATCCAAATAATAAAAATCAGAAACATAAAAAAGGAGACATTACAACTGATACCACAGAAGTAAAGTCTCCTATCAAAGAAAAACCCAGGACCCAGTGGCTTCACTGCTGAACTCTACCAAACATTTAAAGAACTAATTACCAATTCTTCTCAAAGTCTTCCAGAAAATTGAGGAGGATAGAATTCTTCCAAACTCATTCTATGAGGCCAGCATTGCCTTGATACCATAACTAGACAGTAACGTAACAAAAAAAGAAAACTATAAGCCAATATCCTGATGAAGACAGATGTAAAAATCCTCAACAAAATACTAGCAAACCAAATCTAGTAGCACATTAAAAAGATAATTCACTATGATCAAGTAAGATTTATCCAAGGGATGCAAGGATAATTCAACATATGGAAATCGATAAACGCAATACATCAGATTAACAGACCCAAAAACAAAAACCATATAATCATTTCAATAGATGCTCAAAAAGCATTTGATAAAATTCAACATCCCTTTATGATAAAAACCCACAACAAACTTCGTATAGGAGAAACATACCTCAAAATAATAAAGGCCATATATGGCAAACCCAAAGCTAACATCACACCTAATTGGGAAAAATTAAAAGCTTTTCTCCTAAGATCAGGAATAACACAAGGTTTCCTATTTTCACCACTTTTACTAGACATAATACTGGAAGTCTGAGTCACAGCAATTAGGGAAAATAAAGAAATAATGCACATCCAAATTGGAAAGGAAGAAGTCTAATTGTTCTTATTTGCAGACACCATGAACTTCTGTGTAAAGAAACCTAAAAGCACCACCAAAAAAACTCTTAGAACCGATCAACAAATTCAGTAAATTTGCAAGATACAGAATCAACATTAAAAAATCAGTAATGTCTCTATCCACCAACAGAGAACTATCAGACAAAGAAATCAAAAAAGCAATCCCAATTACAATCACTACCAAAAAATACCTTAAAAAATTAACTAAGGAGGTAAAAATATTTATAAGAAGAACTATAAAGCACAATGAAAGAAATTGAAGAGGACACACAAAATGAAGAGACACTCTTTCTTTTTAAAAATAGAAAAAAAAAAAAACACTAAAATATGCATGGAACCACAGAAGATCCTGAACAGCCATCCTGAGCAAAAAGAATAAAGTTGAAACCAGGCATAGTGGCTCAAACCTGTAGTCTCAGTGCTTTGGGAGGCCGAGGCAGGAGTATTGCTTAAGGCCAGGAGTTCAAGGCCAGCCTGGGCAATATAGCAAGACCCCATCTGTATGAAAAAGAAAAAAGAAAAAAATGAACAAACCTGGAGGCATCACACAACCAGACTTCAAAATATACTATAAAGCTATAATAACCAAAATAGGATAGTACTGGCATAAGAACAGACATATAGACCAGTGGAACAGAATAGAAAACCCAGAAATAAATCCATGTATTTAAAACCAACTATTTTTTTTTCTTTTTCTTTTTCTTTTCTTTTTGAGTCAAAGTCTCACTCTATTACCTAGGCTGGAGTGCAGTGGAAGGATCATAGCTTACTACAGACTTGAACTCCTGAGCTCAAATGATCCTCCCACCCCAACCTCCTAAGTAGCTGGATTACAGGCACAGGCCACCATACCTAGCTAATTTTTTGTTGGCTTTTTTTTTTCTTTTAGAGAGAGGTTTTGCTATGTGAACCAAGCTGTTCTCCAACTCCTGACCTCAAGCAATCCTCTTGTGTTGGCCTCCCAAAGTTCTGGAATTACAGTTGTAAGCCACCATGCCCAGCCTGCCAATTGATTTTTGACAAAGAAACCAAAATCACTGATAGAGAAAGGGATGGTCTTGTCAACAAATAGTGCTGGGAAACTGGATATCCACAAAGAGAACAATAAAACCAGGCCAGGCATGATGGCTCACACCTGTAGTCCCAGCACTTTGGGAGGCCAAGGCAAGCAGATCACTTGAGCCCAGAAGTTCATGACCAGCCTGGGCAACATGGTGAAACCCTGTCTCTACAAAAAATTAGCCAGGCATGGTGGCACAAGCCTGTAATCCCAGCTACTCAGGAGGCTGAGGTGGGAAGATCACCTGGGCCTGGGAGGCAGAGGTTTCAGTGAGCTGAGATCATGCCACTGCACTCCAGCCTGAGTGACATAGTGAGACCCTGTCTCAAAAAAAAAAAAGAAAAAGAAAAAAGCAAAAGCAAACCAGACCCCTATCTCTCACCATGTACAAAAATCAACTCAAAATGGATTAAAGACTTATGACCTGAAACTATGAAACTATTAGAATGAAATATAGGGGAAATACATCAGACATTGGTCTGAGCAAATATTTCATGTTGAAGACCTCAAAAGTACAGGTAACAAAGACAAAATAGACGAATCACATTATACCAAACTGACATAGCAAGAGAAACAATCAACAGAGTGAAGAGACAACATACAGAAAACTTGGAGAAAACATTTACAAACTAGTCATCTGACAAGGGATTAATATCCAGAAAATACAAGGAACTAAAACAAGTCAGCAGCAAAAATACCAAATAAACCAATTTTTAACTGGTCAAATGAACTGAATAGACATTTATCAAAAGGAGATATATAACAAATTGCCCACAGGTATGTGAAAAAAAATGCTCAACATCACTAATCATCAGGTAAATACAAACAAAATCACAATGAAATATCATCTCATCCCAATTTGAATGATTATTTTTTTAAAATGCTGTTGAGGATTCAGAGTAAGGAGAACCAAAAAGAAACCAAAATCACTGATAGAGAAAGGGTTTGATATAACTATATTAATCCACATTCCCACCAACAGTGGATTGTGGGAATGTGGATTAATATAGTTATATCAAAAACAGTATAAATTATCCTCAAAAAACTAAAAATAGAACTACCATATGATCCAGCAATCCCACTATTGGATACATATCCAAAGGAAACAAAATTAGTATGTTGAAGAGATATCTGCACTTCTAGGTTTACTGCAGCACTATTCACAATAGCCAAGTTATTGTATCAACATAGGTGTCTACCAACAGATGAATGGATAATGAAAATATGGTATATACACACAATGAGATATTATTTAGCCAGTATCTTTAAAAAGCACAAAATTCTTTCTTTCATGGCAATATGAATGAGTTTGGATGGGATAGCATTATGTTAAATAAAATAAGCTAAGCCCAGAAATATAAGCGTGACATGTTATCACTCATATGTGGAAGCTAAAAAAGTTGATGTTATAGAAGTAGAGAATAGAATATTGGTTACTGGAGGCAGAGAAGGATAGGAGAGAGGGAAGGATAGACAAAGGTTGATTAACAGATACAAAAGTACAGCTAGAAAAGAAGAATAAATTCTAATGTTCTATAGCATTATACAATGACTATAACAATTTATTGTATATTTTTAAATAGCTAGAAGAATTGATTTGGAATGTTTTCAACACAAAGAAATGATAAATGTTTATGATGGTAGATATGCTAATTACCCTGGTTTGAGCATTACATATTGTATACATGTATCAAAATATCACAATGTACCCCATAAGTATGTACAATTATCATGTATCATTTACAAACAATGATAAAAGTAAAACATATGTAACCTAACTATATACCATCTGTAAGAGACTCAATTTAGATTCAAAAACAAACAGATTGAAAATGAAAAGATAGAAAAAGATATTCCATGCAAACAGTAACAAAAACAGAGCAGGGGTTGCTATACGAATATCAGACAAAATAGACTGTAAATCAAAAAAGCTCATAAGAGAGAAAGGATAATATACATTAATAAAAGATTCAATATAGAAAGAAAATACACAATGGTAAACATTTACTCATGTAATGACAGACCACCAAAATACATGAAGCAAAAACTTACAGCATGAAAGGGAAAAATAGATAGTTCTGTAATAATAGTTGGGGACTTAAATACCCCACTGTAAATAAAAGAAAAACCAGGCAGAAGATACGCAAGGAAATAGAGGACTTAACACAATAAACCAACTAGATCTAACATATATAGAACACTCTACCCAACAATAGCAGCATACACATTCTTCCCAAATGCACATGGGACATTTTCCAGGATAGATCATATATTGGGCCACGAGTTAAGT
The DNA here is from genome assembly GCF_043159975.1 of Macaca nemestrina. NCBI lineage: Eukaryota > Metazoa > Chordata > Mammalia > Primates > Cercopithecidae > Macaca > Macaca nemestrina. The sequence goes on from NC_092138.1 coordinate 35,997,707, forward strand.
CTCAATCAATTTTAAGAGATAGAGGTCATAGTCCAGGTGCGGTGGCTCACACCTGTAATCCCAGCACTTTGGGAGGCCAAGGTGGGCGGATCACGAGGTCAGGAGATCAAGGCCATCCTGGCTAACACAGTGAAACCCCATCTCTACTAAAAACACAAAAAATTAGCCGGGCCTAGTGGTGGGTGCCTCTAGTCCCAGTTACTCAGGAGGTTGAGGCAGGAGAATGGCATGAACCCGGGAGGTGTAGCTTGCAGTGAGCCAAGATCGCCCTGCTGCACTCCAGCCTGGGCAACAGAGAGACACTCCATTTCAAAAAAAAAGATAGAGGTCATAAAAAATATCTTCTCTGACCACAACAGAATAAACTTAGACATCAATAACAGAAGTAAAACTAGACAATTCTTAAATTTGTAGAATTTAAACAACATACTCTTAAATAATCAATGAGCTAAAATGATACCAACTTATCAACAAATGAAATACTTACCAACAATGAAAACCAAAACACAATATACCAAAACTGATGGGATGCCACAAAAGCAGTCCTCAGTTGGAATTTATAGCTATAAATGCCTACAACAAAAAAAAATTAAAAAGATATCAAATTTTTTATACAATACAACTTTACAACTTAAGAAACTAGAAAAAAGAAATACAAACGCAACACAAAGCTAGCAGAAGGAAATTATAGAGACTACAGCAGAGATAAATGGCAGAGAATAGAAAAACAATAGCAAAAATCAATGAAACTAAAACTGATTTTTTGAAAGATCAACAAAACTGACAAGCCTTTAGCTAGATGGGGGGAAAAAACACAGACGACTCAAGTTATTGAAATCAGAAATGAAAATGGAGACATTCCCATAGATTTTACAAAAGTAAAAATGATTATAACAGACTACATAAGCAAATTGGAGAAAGTGGATGAAATGGACAAATTCCTAGAAACACAAAATCTACCAAGACTGGGTTATGAATAAATAATCTGGATAGACCTACAACTAGTGATGAGATTGAATCAGTGTTGAAAACAATTTCCCAACAAAGAAAAGCCCAAGACCGATGGCTTCACTGGTAAACTCTGCCAAACATTTACAGAATTAATACCAATCCATCTCAAACTTTTCATAAAAAAGTTGAACAGGAGGGAACACTTTCTAACTCATTCTATGAGGCCAGTATTGCCCTAATATCAAAGCAAGAAATCACTACAAGAAAAGAAAACTGCAGACCAATATCCCTTATAAATACTGATGCAAAAATCCTCAATAAAATGTTGGCAAACTGAATTTAGCAGGATAGTAGAAAAGATTTTGCATCATGACCAAGTGGGGTTTAATCTTGAAATGCAAGGATGGTTCAACATAGAAACGATCAATATAAATACCACATTAACAGAATGGAGGAAAAAAAAAAAAAAAAACCATGATCATCTCAATTGAAGCAAAAAAAAAGCATTTGACAAAATTCAGTACCCTTTCATGATAAAAAAACACTCAACAAATTAGGAACAAAAGGAAACTATTCCAACGTAATAAAAGCCACATATGACAAACTCTCAGCAAACACTCAATGACAAAAGACTGGAAGCATTTCCTTTAAGAAAGGTGCAGAGACTTGTGTGACCACCTAGACTCACACCTTAGCCAGGATTAGGGACAGGATACAATTCCAAATAAGTGAGTATGAATCAGGTCATGAACTTATCTACCACAGAAACCCTCTCTACTTGTTAAATCTCATATCCCTGCTGGAAATGAGAAGGGTCACCAAGGTTAAGGTAATAGAAATCACCAATCCTTGTCTTCTGATTCTCCCTGAACATCTTCATGTATATCTACTCTCTCAGTTTTCTGGTGCCTTCAGACCATATTCTTAACCCTATGCCACTTCAGTTTCCCTTAACAACCCTGTGAGGGGAACCTGAGTATCTCATTAACAGGGTTCTGGATTTAGGGTCACCATTGTCAAAAATCTGGTACCTGTTCTCACTAGAAAGTTATGGGTCAGAAGGGCAGTCTTGGGAACCACTGGGAAAGCTAGAGAAATACTACCACCCTGACCAGGAGGAAGAGCCTATGTTCATAGCATATCGTTGTTGTTTTATGAAAATTTTATTTGTTCACCCAACAAATATTTGTTGCATTTTTACTATGTGTCAGGTACTGTTTAGGTGCCAGGGATACAGCAGGGAGCAAAACAGACCAAAATTCTGTTTTAGGCAGAGTGGTGGCTCATGCCTATAATCCCATGGGAGGCCAAGGCAGGAGGATGACTTGAGGTCAGGAGTTCAAGACTAGCCTCAGCAACATAGCAAGACCCTGCCTCGCTCTGTCGCCCAGCCTGGAGTGCAGTGGCACAATCTCGGCTCACTGCAACCTCTGCCTCCTGGGTTCAAGTAATTCTCCTGCCTCAGCCTCTAGAGTAGCTGGCATTACAGGCACGAGCCACCACACCTGGCTAATTTTTGTGTTTTTAGCAGAGACGGGGCTTTCACCGTGTTGGCCAGGCTGGCCTGGAACTCCTGACCTCAGGTGATCTGCCCACATTGACCACAGGTGTGAGCCACTGCACCCAACCAAAAAAAAAATTTTTTTAATTAGCCAGGAGCTACGGTGCATGCCTAGAGTCCTAATCAGGTGGTTGAGGCAGAAGGCTGGCTTAAACCCAGGAGTTTGAGATTACAGTGAATTAGTTATAGTCACACCACTGCACTCCAGACAGGGTCAGAGCAAGACCCTGCCTCTTAAAAAAAAAAAAATAACTGTCTTCATGGAGTTTATGTTCACAATAGGGGCGAAGTAAATTAAATGATAATAAGATAAACATCCATATATCCCTTGCAAGCTTAAGACCCAGCATAACTATTTACCAGCCTATTTACATACCCTTGACTCTCACCAGAGCCTTTCATGTAGCCTCCTGATGGGGTTGGTTGAGGAGCTGAGAAAAGGGTGCGCCTTCGCAGCAGTCATTGTGGACACCTTCTCATTTATTCCTGGCCTGCTGTCACGCTGAACCTTTTTTCTCCCTTTAAACTCTGTCCTTGCTTCTGTCTAACTCCAAACCTTTGGCTCTGTACAGCCCAAATTTTGAGCCTACCTGTGGCCCTTAAAACTTGGTATTTAAACCAGGTATTCCCATCAAACGCCTCTTATCTTTTCCTAACAGATTTTTTCTGACTTAGTTTGCCCCTTGATCTCTGACCTTCTTGCTCTCTAAGAAAGCCTGATAAGCCCATCAGAATCTTATAGAAGAAGATTGGCAACTCACGTGTTTGGGGTCACCAAAGATTGGCTAACTTGCAATATGTACATTTGTCAAGGAGGCAAACATATTTATAAAAATAAAAGCTAGCATTTATATGCCACTTACTACGGACCAGGAACTATTATAATGTTTTTCATGCCTTAATTCATTTAACCCTTATTATAGCTCTTTAAGATAGGTTTTTAATTATTCCTATTTTACAGATTAAGAAACCAAGACTCAAAGAAATTAATGGGGCTCAGGACATGCTACCTCAAAAATATGGCACCTGGGCATTGTGAACATTTTCAGCTGAAGAAATTTGAGAAAACAATCTGGGCGTGGTGGCACCCACCTGTAATCCCAGGTACTCAGGAGGCTGAGGCAGGAAGAAGGTTGCTTGAGCCCAGGGTTTCAAGGGTACAGTGAGCTATGATCACATCACTGCACTCCAGCCTGGGCAAGAGAGTGAAACACTATCCCTTAAAAAAAAAAAAAAAAAAAAGGAAAGAAAGAAAAGAAATTAGAGAAAACAGCAGAAGCAGGAAGGCCAGTCTCACCTTCCCCACCTCCCTTCTCCCATAAAGCAGATCACAAAACCTAGGAAGGATTTTCTGACCTTCCCCTGAAGCAGGTTATAAGACCCTCATGTGAGAAGTATCCTCCTATGCCTGGGAGAGAGGAACATCTTTATCTCTGAAGATGAAGGGTCACAGAGAAGAATCTGACTTGTTAAGATTCTAAGGACTTGCTAAGTTTCCCCCAGTTTATTACCATTAGATCACACCCTTTTTGCCTGTCATATTTCTCCACAACTATCCAATCTTCATCAAACCTAGCATTAAAAAAACCCACACACAACCCTCAGGTTTAATGGTCTCTTCAGATTTTTATTTCTGTATGAAGTCTCCAAGTCATGTAAAACTTACATTAAGTAAATTTGCAGGCTTTTCTCTTATTAATCTGCCTGTTTGTACAGGGACCTTAGCCATGAACCTAAAATACGTAGAAGGAAAGATATTTTTCCTTCCCTATGAGGTAAAGTAACTTTCCCAAAAACACACTGCTAATAAGTGGCAGAACTGGGGTTTGAACAAGGATTCTGAATCTAGACCACCACCCTCCTTATCCATTATATGGCATATTTATAACACCTGACCCTCCAACCAACTAATCGACCTGGGCCTTGTCTGAAAGGCAATGGATGTCCTAATTTTTTTGTATGTGATTAAAATAAATGTTCTTCCTTCAGATATCCATACAGCTAATTCCCTCACATCTGTATGGAATAAATTATGTCCCTCCCCAAATTTATATGTTGAATCCCTAATCCCCAGCATTCAGTGCAGTATCTGGCACATAGCAAGTGATCAATAAATAAATGACAGGAAGAAAGAAAGTTCAGGAATTGGCTGAGTCTTTCTCAGACCAAACTCCATGGGACAGGAAGGAGGTAGGGCTGAGCCAAGAAGAGGGACCTGGCTTGTGCTTAGAAATGGGGTAAGCATGATGACAAATTACAGCTTCAACAAAAGATCAGGGTAGCTGGAGTCGGAAAGACAAATGGATCCAAACCAAGAAGGCATCTTAAGTCGCTAAAAACTGAAGGGCATGAAGGAAGCCAAAGTCTAATTCTGCCATAGACCTGGTTGTTAAGCCTCATGGCTCTTAATCCTCTGCTCACCTCAACTGCTCGGGTGTTGCCTCCAGAATGCTTTAAAGTATTCTCTTCTGACACTCTTTTGACCTTAGCCCAGGCAGGATTGATGGTGATCTAAGGAAAGATATACATGTCTACTCAGCTCCTTCAAAAGTTTCCTTCTGCCTGAGCATAGTGCCTATAATTCCAGTGCTTTGGGAGGCTGAGAGAACAACCGCTTAAGCCCAGGAGCTGAAAACCAGCCTGGGCAACATAGCAAGACCTTATCTCTACAAAAAAAAAATTAGCTGGGTACGGTGGCACATGCCTGTGGTCCCAGCTACCAGGGAGCCTGAGGTGGGAGGATTGCTTGAGCCTCAGTTCAAGGCTTCAATGGGTTATGATTGCACCACTGCATTCCAGCCTGGGTGACAGAGTGACACCCCATCTCTAAAAGAAAAGAAAAAGTTTCCTTCCCTTCTAGAGCTTCAGAGTTTTAGAAAACAAAATCCTTAGCGTGCTCTTCCAAGTGACAGCTCAAGGAGTCTCTTCAGACTCCACTGGAAACCTCTTGCTTGGGTCAACCTTCCCCCACTATCCATCTCATTGCCACTTGAATTTCACCTCTCTCCATGGTAACTTTTGATGGCATCTTAGTTGTGGTTTTTACTCCTACGTACTGTCTCTTGAATTACTTTACTCAGCAGTCTCTGAGCAGCCGAACCCTGCATCCCGGGCTCCTGCCCCTGCAGGAAGGGATTTAGTGAAAAGGAATAAAAAGAATATCTGTAATACACCCCTTCTTCCAGCAACCTCCCACACTCACACCTCTTCTTCAACACTAGGGGGTGCTACTCACATGGTCGTTTTACACTATTCTGCACTACACAAACTTCATTATCATGCTCTTCACCCCCATACCTCCATTAGCAATAACTCTTGAAGAAATGTTTATGAAAGCCTAAATCTAGGATTCCCCCTGAAATGTGGATGAATTTTACACAGCTCCTTAAGTAGAAAAATATTTGCCATTAATGAGGGCTTCAACCTTACTTGTAGGAATAATTTGCAATACAAGAAAAGGGTCAGGGAAATTTTTTAACTCTATAGAGTATGGGACTAATCCAAGTATTTACTTCCAAGTCAGGCAAGTAGAGGGGACTCTATTCTGATCTAAAATGAAAAGAGAAAAATGCTTCTCTCAAGGAAAAGGTTGTTTGTGGCAGTGAAGGGAGAAGCAAGAGGATCAATTTTGAGGGTCAGCAGACGAAAAGAAAGGAAGTGAGCCAGGAGCTGCTGAAGCTGATCAAGAAAGATTCATAGCTTCTCACGAGGTGGCATCCTCCAACTCCCAAGCTCCGAAGGCCTCCAGCTCCACACCTCATTACCTTCCTCCTAATCATCTTGTAGGGAGAATTTTCTGCCCTAGGCTACAGAGGCTCAGAAGCGAGGGAAGTTGGGGAAAGGAAGAGTACCCCATTCCTGGCATCCTTAGCTGGTCCCACACGTCTTCCTGTAAAAATACTCTTCATGGGCCAGGCGTGGTGGCTCAAGCCTGTAATCCCAGCAGTTTGGGAGGCCAAGGCGGGCGGATAACAAAGTCAGGAGTTCAAGACCAGCCTGGCCAACATGGTGAAACCCCATCTCCACTAAAATACAAAAATTAGCTGGGCATGGTGGTATGCACCTATAATCCCAGCTACTGGGGAGGCTGAGGCAGGAGAATTACTTGAACCCAGGAGGCGGAGGTTGCAGTGAGCCGAGATCGTGCCACTGCACTCCAGCCTTGGTGACAGAGCAAGACTCCATCTCAAAAAAAAAAAAAAAAAAAAAAAAAAAGTACTCTTCATGAGGTGGTCAAGTCCTGTAATTCTGGAACTCTATTTCAGAGGATTAGAAGTAGAGGCATAATATGGTTACTATGGAGAACGCATTCTAAGTCCCACATAACTCACTTCTGCAAACGAACTGCTGGAATTCTGCCATTCTGATATGGGGGCTGTTGTGTAACTCTCAAATGAGGGAGGAAGATGCACTGACATCTTTTGGACCTATTAGATTCATAAGACAAGGAATAATTCTGTATCCTTTTTGCTTGAGAGTTTTTCATATTGCCTTTTGATCATTCTGGAGATCAAGAAATACATTCCCTTCCTTCTGGTCAGGTTTTAAAGAATTCTGAGGCCTCTGGCTGGCACATTCACTGATACCTACAGAATCAAAGCAATGACTTTGAGTCTCACTTGCTTAGAAATGTAAAGGAACGAGTAAAAGTCGGAAGGAAGTTTAATTTTAGCTTCTTTGGGCTTTTTGATCATGAAAACTAAAGCATATCTGATACAAATACACTTCTTTACTGAAGTTCAGAGAGTTAAGTTTGTCTAAATTCAAATTATTAAACTGCATTTTAGCTGCTTTAGCATAACTGTGTGAGAGAGAGAGCACATGAGACAGAGACAGAGAAAATGACTCATGCAGTCTTCTCAGTGAATCTGAAAGTCTAGTTAACCCTGAAAAGATGCCATTACTAAGTGAGTTCTAGCTCATTGTTTATATGTAAGCTAGCCACCAAATCATACTTATCCTTTTTGGGAGGCCCTTAGCAAAACAATGCAATCAATTTCTAGTACATGCGAATATTTCCACACTGCAAGTTTTTCTGAAAAAAAGAAACCATATCATGATTTGAAAACAGCAAGAGATGAAACAGGCTTTTTCATATGACACTTCAGTAACAAACATTTTCACATGTAAGAAATGTCCTAGGGCCGGGCGCGGTGGCTCAAGCCTGTAATCCCAGCACTTTGGGAGGCCGAAACGGGTGGATCACGAGGTCAGGAGTTCGAGACCATCCTGGCTAACACAGTGAAACCCTGTCTCTACTAAAAAATACAAAAAAAAAAAAAAAACTAGCCGGGCGAGGTGGGGGGCGCCTGTAGTCCCAGCTACTCGGGAGGCTGAGGCAGGAGAACGGCGTGAACCCGGGAGGCGGAGCTTGCAGTGAGCTGAGATCTGGCCACTGCACTCCAGCCTGGGCCACAGAGCGAGACTCTGTCTCAAAAAAAAAAAAAAAAGAAAAAAGAAATGTCCTGCACTTTTTTTTTTTTTAAGAAATTAAGGTCTCACTGTGTTGCTCAGGCTGAACTTGAACTCCTGGGCTTAAGCTATCCTCCCACCTCAGCCTCTCAAGTAGCTCGGCTTACAGGCACTGCACCTATGTTCTGCAAATATTTAGAGATTATTAATAAGTGTGAGGACAGTGACAGAGTCTAGTAAATGTCCATATCATGCATTTGAGTACTTGCTATGTGCCAAGGACTTCACATATATTATCTTCTTTAATTCTCAGTAAAGCCCTTTGAGAAAGGAATTAATACTCCCATTTGACAAATGAGAAAATCAAGGCAGATGTTAAGGAACTTGCCCAAGTCTTCATAACTTATAAATGGCACTGCAGACATTTGAATCCAGGTCCACCTGATTCAGGGCCAAGTTCTTAGCTACTCTGTCGCCTCCCAAATGGCAGAAGTTCTGTTGCCACTATTAAACATTAGCCATTATTACCAAAGATTGCCCAGGGACTTCTGTATAATGCAACATCACATGCAAAGCATTTCCAAAGGTTTTTGGTATAAGGAAGAGGCCACTTGCTAAAGGAAGGCATTCTTGAATATTATCACCAGTTAAAAAAACCTCTAAAATTAAAATAATATACACTTTTTATGCAATAGGTATTCTTTAAGCAAGCATCTTTTAGAAGTAGAGTATGAATAATGCAGTCTGCATCAAGAACAGGCATTATATCTTGTAGGAATATAGATGACCTGCTTAGAGGTAGGGAGACAGGCAGAAACAAATGGACATGCACATACACACTACTCTGCTACCACCCAAGAGAAAGAAGAGGAATGGTTGTGTGCCAGTCTCACCGTTAGCCTTGCACAGAAGCTTGTTAATATGGGGAAGCTCAAGCCTGGTGACCTGAGCCAGCTCATTGCATAATCCTCTCTTGAGGCTGTGGCCGAACTGTGAAAGTTTGTATTAGTCCCCTCTCACTTCCCCCAGGATAGCTGAAAAAGCTGTGGAGGTCTTAACCCTTCCTCCTGGTAGATGAGCAATCCCTATCAGTTCTTGTGGGTGGACCTTCATTTACCCCCTCTAAAAATGACTGTGGGGCTTCAGGAGCAGGACCATCGCCTCCATGTCTCCTAAAGTACAATATGTTGGAAACATAATCAGTTTGCACACACCAATGCCCTTGTCCATTCCCAACCAAAGCTCTGGATATTCATAAATCATCATGACTGTTTGATTTCAGAGAGTTTTTGCTGAATTGCCTCTAAATTCCTCTGGATTGGTGAATAGAGGTAGACTTGGCTTCCCACAGCAGCTGCTAGCCCCAGCTGTATCTCTATCCCAACCTCAACTGATTAGGTGGACCCAGCAGAAGCCTGTATTCAGGGGTCTGAATTTTCCCCCCTGTAATATCTTATTCCCTAGGTTCAGGGAGGGAAAAAAAAAAACAAAAAAAAAAAAACAAAAAAAACAGACCATTGCCTTCAAGCAGATTTCTCTGAATTCAGTGGCTCATAACAAAATATTCAATTTCACCTTGCTGAGAGGCAGAGGTTGTTCTAGCTAGGGTAGAAGGTACTTTCCAAGGAGGCAGAAGTGGAACAGTATTTGCTATGTGGCATCAGGAGGTCAGAAAGGCCAAGTAAGTCAGAATCCATTAGAGAAGACTACATTTGAAAGCTGACAAGACAGAGAACTAATATGTAACCCAAATGCCAGAGATTGAAATGTCAGGCAAACTGGATTCAGTTTATAAAAAGATAAGAGGCAAATGAAGGCGTCCAAGGGCATTGTTGTAAAAAAATCTCAGGGTGTTTGTAAGTAAGGTGAAGACATCACGGAACACAAAAGGATACTCAGCCAGATTTGTCAGCCTCAAAGCAAAGTGTGCAGCCTTCTACCTCCTGCCCAGCTCTTGGGTTAGTTGGAACAGGTACTGTTTCCAGTTCTAGGTCCAAGTGTGTGCATCAGTGAGTCATATAATAGAAAAGCTCTTTCCTCAGGGCTGTGATATCACCTTGGCTACATCCTTATACTGTGGCCTACTTTAACCTCTACTTGACCATAGACTAGTTAAAATCTCAAGTTCTTTTTGCAGAAGGTCTTAGCTCAAAGCTTTGCAGATAAACTCAGACAAGATCCCAAGTCAGCTCCCACTTAAGGGTCTGCAGCTGTTAAGTGCCGTCTGACTGGCAGACAACCATCCCAACAAAACAAAAATCCAAACACCTTCTCATGGTCTTCAAGGTTTAGGCTCATCAATTTTATCTTATTACCAAGTTTCCTATGCTTACTTTCATCCAGCCTCAACAGTCTTTTTGTTCCCTGATTATGCCAAGCTCTGGTACTACCTCTAGATCCAGGCCCTGCCCTGAGTCCCAAACTTTATAGGGTCCCATCCTGCTGTATTTATTTCTGCAAACTCCCTCACTGTAGGGTGAGGTCTACAAGCCAAGGGACACGCCTAGCAGGACCCAATACCTCCCACACTTCCAGATCACACTTGGGCTTCCTGGGACCACAGAATGCTCTGCCCAAGTAGCCTCAAAAATGCTCCTAGGGCCTGCAAAACCCTCTTCCCTAGGTCCAACCACCTGCGGAGACCACTCTCACTGGTATGTACATCTCTAGACTCTGTTACACGGCATATCATGGAATACAGTGAAATGGAAAATGACAATTAAACAAAGAAATAAAATTACTCAATGTGTTTAGTTAGTTCTGCTCAGAAAAATAGAGTTAAATTAAAAGCTGTACCTTCAGCTGTGCCCTGAAGGTCAACTCACTAAAGCTTTGTTAAACCAGAAAGCCTGGGAACCTCAGAGCTTGTCTCCCCCAAGAGGCCTTTAATTCTTGCCTTTTTTGTTGAAAAATCAAGGAACTTGCTCCAGGTCTTCCAAATATGCCCAGCGCCTCAGAGGTTTGAGGATTAAACTCAGCATTTCACAGGTTGGCTGCTAAACTAATGCTACAACCCAACTTTTATCATTAATGGTAGAGACTGTCTCCTTAAAATATTTTCCAAATCAGAATGCCAATCATATTTGGATTCTGGTGCAGAGATTTTAAATATTTAGTACTTGTTATCTTAAAAAGAACTGTTCATGAACACTGGCTTGCTGACACATATTACATAATAAATGTAAGTAAAAGTTATCAGATGCTACATGGCTATTCAAAGCCTCTATACCTCCAAGCAATGTTAATTTTATTAAGGAATAGTAAGTCAATTTATAAGCTAAGATATCTGGCTCGTTATTCCAGAGGAAAATAGAATTCATATTTCTGTTGTGCAAGTATGTCTAAATGCCACTGCTTTTAACTTTTAAAAGCAAACTATTTGATTTTTACTTCATTCTATTAATTTTCATAGAAATAGCAGAGAGAAACTGTATTTCAAAACGCACTTCTGCTTATCTACATAGTTGTTTTCTTTTCTAAAGTCAACCACCTGGTTGGGTAAGGTGAGGGTGAGGGCCATTTTCTTAGAAAACAGAACATGAAGCAAACTTTGTGCTAATTCTTTGTTAGCGATTCAGTCCCAGGGAGGCAAGAGTGAGGGGAAAAGGCAGGTGAGGCAGGAAAGGAGAAAATAATAACACAAGATTGATTGTGTGTTTACTGAGCTGACCACACCTGTGAAAGAGATTTAACAAGTTTCTTGGTAATGTGGGATATCTCCAGAGAGGCTAGTTGGAATTCCTGTCCCTTGGAATCTTTGTGGGGTTTTTTGGTTTGGTTTTGTTTGTTTTGCTATGTTTTTTATTGAGATGGAGTCTCACTGTGTTGCCCAGGCTGGAGTGCAGTGGTGCGATCTCAGCTCACTGCAACCTCTGCCTCCACCTCTCAGATTCAAGTGATTCTCCTGCCTCAGCCTCCCAAGTAGTTGGGATTACAGGTGTAAGCCACCATACATGGCTAATTTTTTTTATTTTTAGTGAAGACAGGGTTTCATCATGTTGGCCAGGCTGGTCTCGAACTCCTGACCTCAAGTGATCCACCTGCCTCAGCCTCCCAAAGTGCTGGGGTTACAGGCGTGAGCCACCGTACCTGGCCCTCTTGGAATCTTTGAAGGGCAAGCAGTTTATCTACCAGCTTTTTCCCATGTCCTTTCTCCGGTTGGTAAAATTTGCCCCATGGGACATTAAATTCATGCTTTGCCTGCCTGTCCTATAAAGGCAAATTGATTTGATTCCTCCTACTAATGGAAATTAGAAAACAAAAGCATTAAACTGATTCTGCATAAATCCTAGAGGATAAATTGATGTGCTTCTGTAAAGATAATCATATCCACCAGGCGCAGTGGTTCACGCCTGTAATCCCAGCAGTTTGGGAGGCTGAGGCGGGTGGATCACTTGAGGTCAGGAGTTCGAGACCAGCCTGGCCAACATGGTAAAACCTGGTCTCTACTAAATACAGAAATTAGCCAGGCGTAGTGGCGGGCACCTGTAATCCCAGCTACTGGGGAGGCTGAAGCAGGAGAATCACTTGAATCTGGGAGGCGGAGGTTGCAGTGAGCCAAAATTGCACCATTGCACTCCAGCCTGGGTGACAAGAGTAAAACTCCATCTCAAAAAACAATCATCATCACCATCATCATCATATCCTACCCCCAACCATGAGTGGAACCACCACCGGTTCATATGGGGGCTCACCATCATCTGCTGTGATCCATCTGGTTTTAAGAGAAGTGGCAAGAATTGAAAGGGAGTGGGATGATGGACCACCCTAACCCTCTCCTACAGGCATACATTCTTCAAGTCTGATAGTGGTGCTAATTCCTGCAATATTTTCTGGGTTAAGATATGGTTTTAATTTACATTCTTGACTGAGGGTGAGGGTATAGTCAGTTTCTGACACTTCTACTTGGCTTTTCTGAAAATAACAGTTGTTCATCTACACAGTGTGGGGAAATCATGTGAGGGGTCTGATATCTGTTCCACTTGATACCCTTTCCATTTATATATTCAAGGACTAGGAAAATAACTACTCACTAATTCTACTGTGAAGTGAATTGGAGCTAAAACTCCATTTATCATCTGACCACCATGACTCCTATTGTAACTAGAGGACCAGAATGGCATCCAGGATCTCCTAATATATGTACCAGCTTAGGCTTTATATCTCACTGATTTTAGAAGCCTGGATATTCCCCTTCCCTCTGGCATAGTTACTCTGATAAATGGCCACTGGTCCTTTTAGGGAAGGATCACAAAAATATTTGGTGGCATTACCAGGTTCTTCTTCAAGGGGAGGATTTCCTCTTGAGTCAATGGACTCTAGGCCTATAAATCAATTTAGTTCTTGGGATTGGGTGATTTTTCCATAGCAGTATTGATGTCAGCTTTCTACTTTCCAGCTTTCAATTCTCTTTTGTCATACAAATCAGGCAACAACCTGGTCAGTTATCCATTTATCTTGCCCCTAAAATTGCCACATATCAGGCCGGGCACGGTGGCTCACGCCTGTAATCCCAGCACTCTGGGAGGCCGAGGTGGGCAGATTACGAGGTCAGGAGTTCAAGACCAGCCTGGTCAAGATGGTGAAACCCCGTCTCTACTAAAAATACAAAAAATTAGCTGGGTGTGGTGGCAGGTGCCTGTAATCTCAGCTACTTGGGAGGCTGAGGCAGAGAATTGCTTGAACCCAGGAGGCAGAGGTTGCAGTGAGCTGAGACCGTGCCACTGCACTCCAGCCTGGGCGACAGAGTAAGACTCTGTCTCAAAAAAAAAAAATTGCCACATATCCATGTAGGTCAAAACACTCTAATTACCACCCTGACTTTGATGCCCATTACAATAATTATGCCCATCCCACCTCTAAGAATTAAGTCCTGCCACTGGTCTCTATCATTCTGGAATCCCATCATCCCCATTGATATTAGGCAGCCTGATTCCATGAACTGCAGAGAACAGGTACCACCAAGCTTCCTAAAGAAATGATATACCCAATATTAGTATATCTCCCATTGTTTTGGAAATTGGAATTTTCTCAGGGTCCTTCCAGAGAAGACAGTAATGGGTTCTCAGATATATCCATTCTAAAGTTCCTACGTCTTTGATTCATATGTCCCCTTTACTCAATATAATGCCAAGATGTCTGACAACTTTACCTCACATACTCTAGGGCATTATCATGCCCAAGCTTCAAGGAGCCAACCTAATAGTATATTTAGACCAGCCCTAGGTCCCAGAACATTGAATCCCAAGTCATGGGAGACTATTCCCATAACCAGTGAATTCTCTTCTATTCATCTTTATATTCTTCTCCCAATGCGATATCCTCAAAATCAACTCCTACACATGTTGCTGGGTTTCCTGCTTGTATATAATGGTAAAATTCAGTCATTTGTTTGATAAGTAAGCTATTTCTTCCCTGAGCAAGGACTGTACCTTCCCTCGGAGGCTATGCTGAAGTACAATCCTGGTTATGGCCTGGAAGCAGTCAGGTGTGCTGGATGCAGCTTGTGAGGCGAGCAAGTATCATCTTGTTAGGCACCTGCTTCAGGTGAGGTTCTTGTATAGTTTTGAGACCAGCCTGGTCAACATAGTGAAACCCCATCTCTACCAAAAATACAAAAAATTAGCCAGGTATGGTGGTGGGTGCCTGTAATCCCAGCTACTCGGAAGGCTGAGGCAGGAGAATCACTTGAACCCAGGAGGCAGAGGTTGAAGTGAGCAGAGATCACACTACTGCACTCCAGACTGGGTGACAGTGCGAGACACAGTCTCAAAAAAAAAAAAAATTAGCTGGGTATGGTAGCATGCACCTGTGGTGCTAGCTATTCAGGAGACTAAGGTGAGAGGATTGCCTGAGCCCATAAGTTTGAGGCTGCAGTGAGCTGTGCTCATGCCACTATGCTCCAGCCTAGGTGACAAAGAGAGACGCTGTCTTTAAAAAAAAAAAAGGCTGGGCGTGATGGCTCATGCCTGTAATCCCCACACTTTGGGAAGCTGAGGTGTGTGGATCACTTGAGGCCAGGAGTTTTAGACCAGCCTAGCCAACATGATGAGACCCCATCTCTACTAAAAATACAAAACCTAGCTGGGCATGGTAGTGCATACCTGTAGTCCCAGCTGCTTGGGAGGCTGAGGCAGGAGAATCACCTGATCCCAGGAGATAGAGGTTACAGTGGGCTGAGATCCCGCCAATGCACTCCAGCCTGGGCAACAGAGCAAGATTCTGTCTCAAAAAAAATAAAAATAAAAAACAGGCCGGGCATGGTGTCTCACGCCTGCAATCCCAGCACTTTGGGAGGCTGGGGCAGGTGGATTACCTGAGATCAGAGGTTCAAGACCAGCCTGGTCAGCATGGTGAAACCCTGTCTCTACTAAAAATACAGAAATTAGGTGGGCGCAGTGGCAGGCACCTCCTAGCTACTTGGGAGGCTAAGGCAGGAGAATCACCTGAACCTGGGAGACAGGGGTTGCAGTGAGCAGAGATCGCGCTACTGCACTCCAGCCTGGGCAACAGAGTGAGACTCTGTCTCGAAAATAAATAAATAAATTAGTTAATTAATTAAAGAGTAGGGCAGGGAAGGAGAAAGGGCAAACACAAAGGAATGTATTACTAAGCTGACCACAGCTTTACAAGGCACACAACTAGTCACTCAGTGTCATGGGATCTTTCAAGAAAGACCCCATGAGTCATGTGTCTTGAAATCATCTGTCAGGGAGAAGTAGGTAGACAATTTATCTGCTGACTCCTTTCTGACTCCTGTCTCTCTTTAGTCCAGTTTGCCCCATATGGCATAATGCCTCTGTACTTCCATGTTCTCTCTGGACATCCCTTGGTTCCAGATGGATCAGACAGGGGTCTAAAGTTCCTGCCATTAGCAGCCAAGAACCATGGAACCCACAGGGTTAGATGGATCTGTAAAGGCACATAACCTAGCACAAGTGAGGGGAAAATGAAATCTCACAACTAGAGCCACACAAACTTATAAAAGCTGTCAAAGAGAAACAAAGCTGGACACGGTGGTTAAAGAAACTAAAGTCAGATTCTACTCAGTAATTACTGCAGTAGGGAAGACAGTCCAGTGTAGTCAGAGCTCAACTTCAGTCCATATGGAAGTCACTGGTGTTTTAGAGGGAGAATGAGGGAGTAAGGAGGAGAAACGAGCTGGGGCTTGAGCAGTCAGGGAAGTGAGAAATTACAAAAACTAGGTTGGTGGGTTGGTCAATGTGATTAAGCCATGTGGGTTTGCTAACTGGTGCTTATCTAAGTTAGGCTCCTACCCTCCCACAGAGACTAGGAGATTGTTGCCCTATCTTCAGGTGTTGACTGAAACAAATTCTTTTGGCAGCGTTGAGCTTTCCCAAGTAGAAACTTAAAAGGAAGGAGAGGGCTGCAGGTCATCCCAGGATAAGACCTTGAGCAACGAACTATGCTAGGGTTTATTCAGTTCTCTTAGTGTGTGTTTAGGTGGCAAGAGGCTGTGGGGGGAGGTGGGAAAGGGGATGAATGAAATCATTTATACTGAGTGTCTGCAACTCTTATAGGCCAAGGTTGAGGCTTAGTCAAGAAGAGCCTGAGTTTGGTCAAATAGAGTCTTTGTCAGGACATCCATGAACTAAGGGCTTTATAGTGTCTAATACATATCACTATCTGGCATCAGCCAATTCTCTTGTCTAGAATATTCCATACCGTCATACAATACCACAGATGCAAAAGTTAGCCTTATAAAGCTAGTACCTTTACTGCCTTTCACTCATTTATTCATTCATTCAATAATTTACTTACTTACTACTTACTAACTTTCTTTGGCCTTTTATTTCAAGCATTTTTTAACTTCTGGAGAAATGATGATTATGTTCAATTAGATATATATAAGATAGCATCAATAAACATTAGTTCTCTTTTCTGTCAAACTTCACTAAGAGATCCTCTGATACCAACTCTTTGTTTTCCCAGGTGATTCCCTCACCAAATTTCCTGTTTAGTGGAGCCCTGGATTTTCTGACTCATGTTCACGTATTTTGTCTCACACTTCTCTGAGTAGGCTAGGGCATTTAACAGTTTCCTGCCTGATTCACAGATGGAGTCAGGCCTTCTGTGACTCCTACTTTGGCCTTCTAGAGCTACAGATGCTCTCTTTAGATTTCAACTCTGCCCAGACCCCTGGGCATTCTCTTGCTAACATTCATTGACTCTAGCAGGCCAGCCCTGGCTCTTCAGGCCGACCCAGTGTCCTAGGGCCCTGGTTTGGAAAGGAAAGTTCAAAAAACCTTCACCCAAGTAAGAAAAGCATCTTCCTTTGCAGCTGGGTACCATTCCCTCAACCTTTACAAACCAGCAAGAAAACCTCATAAATATTTCCCACTCTTCTCTGCAAAGCACTGGATAGCTACACTGCAATTTAGTCAAGATGGATGAAGCCATTGAACCTCTAAAGGAGTTAGTAAATTAGCTCTGGTTTTCCACTGTCCAAAGAGAAATGGGTGTTGTTATTGTTGTTGTTATTTAGGGCATAACAGGCATCACCTCCTACTTATTACAAATTCAGGTTTTAGCATTATTGACTTATTAGATATGTGATTTTAAGAAAACAATCTCCTGGGCCGGGTGTGGTAGCTCACGCTTGTAATCCCAGCACTTTCAGAGGCTGAGACAAGCAGATCCCTTGAGCCCAGGAGTTTGAGACCAGTCCGGGCAACATGACGAAACCCTGTTTCCACCAAAGAAAAAAAAGAAAGAAAGAAAAAAGGAAAAAAACAGAAAAATTAGCCAGACGTGGTGGCATGTGCCTCTAATCCCAGCTACTTGGGAGGCTGAGGTGGGAGGATCACCTGACCCTGGGAGGTGGAGGTTGCACTGAGCCAAGATCACGCCACTGCACTTCAGCCTGGGTGACAAATTGAGACCTCATCATAAAGAGAAAGAGAAAGATAGAGAAAGAGAGAAGAAAGGGAGGGAGGGAGGGAGGGAGACCCTCAGTCTATCTGCTTTAGGTTTATTTAAATTCAGTTTAATGGCAAAGTGACTTTGTGATACAACTAAGAGGAGGTTGCTATTCAGAAACTGTTTAATATTATAGTCAAGAATCTAAGTTAGCTGAGTTACCTCCAAATTCTAATCCAACTTTGTGAAAAACCTACATGGTGTGCCTCAGAGGTTATACCTCTACTACTAAGATGCATTTAGACTTTTCAAACCTCTAGCTTCAATTGTTCTAAGAAATCTAAACATGAGATTGTCAAAATCACTATCACCAGAAAACATGGGCCAAGAGAATTCTTTTCCTGAGAGTCATTTATCTAGAAAAAATAGGTTGGGAATAATAGGTTTGATAAAGAGAAGGAATTAGCTATATGGGTTATTTTCTTATTATAACCAAATGATTAGAAGACTGTGGGCAAATAAGAATCATAGTATCTTATCCTTGAGTTAAACATTTTTACTAATCACCTACTTAAGAAATGCCTGGTGTGCTTTTTTGCAGACATTTTGGACTTGCTCCAAATCAGAATCTGTTAGTATGGTGTGTCAAGAATCTACATATTTTTAACAAAGTTCTCTAAGTGATTCTTGTGAACACTAGAGTTTGAGAACCAGGGTAAAAGGAGACGAGCACCCCCATACACTGCTGCTAAGAGGGCAAATCAACAAAACTCTCCTGGAAGGCAGTTTAGTAGACACTCTCAAGCAACTCCAAGTTACCCAAGTCACCAGATAAACTGACACTCTTTTCTCTCTATAAAACACACTGCTGGCCATGGCCCATCAAGTTCTTAATGGCAATAGGCTACTATTTGATCTGCTCTTCAAATCATGAATCATCTGCTAACTAAGGGTCAGTTGTGTGTGTCTTTTAAAAACTTTTATGCTGACTGATTTATAATATTATGTAAAATAAAAGAAAAAGAGTTGTTTCAGGGAAAAGAAATTTGAATACTTTGGACAGATTCTAAAGGCAAATTGTACACATACAAATCATGTCAAATCAGGAGTAAAAGATTGGGGGAGGGGTAGCAATTTTGAATGACTGTATACTCAGATTGCTTTATAAATTTTTTCAGTTCTTGCTCTGCCTTAAAAACAGAAAAAGTAAAAATATTTGACAATTTATTGTAGATGTCATTTATCTAGGAATGATTACATAGACCGTTGTAATCAGGGAACCCATTGTCAACAATAATAAATTCCTTGGCACTAAAAATAAATTTTAAAATTTCATTTAAATGAGGAGGAGGCAGAGCAAGACAGCTAGATAGAAGCCTCCACCAATCATTCTCCCCACAGGAACACCACATCAAACAACTATCCATACAAAAAAGCATCTTCATAAGAGCCAAAATCACATGAGTGATCACAATACCTGGTTTTAACTTCATATCACAGAAAGAGGCACTGAAGAGGTTAGGAAAGACAGTTTTGAATTTCCAGGGCCACTACTCCCCCATCCCAGGGTAGCAGCTGTGTGGCATGGAGAGAATCTGTGCACTTGAGGGAGGGGGAGTACAGTTTTGCATTGGAACTCAGTGCTGCCCTGTCACAGTGGAAAGCAACACTTGGCAGAACTTAGCTGACATCTGCAGAGGAGCATTTAGACCAGCCATACCCAGAGGAGAATCACCCATCCCAGTGGTTGGAACCTAAGTTATGGCAAGCCTTGCTGCCATAGGCTAAAGTGCTCCAGGGTCCTAAACAAACTTGAAGGCAGTTTCAAGTTTATTAGGCCACAAAGACTGCAATTACTGGGCAAGTCTTGGTGCTATACTGGGCTCGGAACCACTGGATTTGGGGGACAAGCAACCTGATGAGACACCAGCCAGGGTGACCAAGGGAATGCTTGCATCACCCCTCCCTCAACCTCAGGCAGCACAGCTTGCAGCTCCAGGAGATATTCCTTCCTCCATTTGAGGAGAGAAGAGGGTAGGGTAAAGAGGACTTTGTCTTACATTTTGGATACCAGCTAAGACACAGTAGGATAGGGCACTGGGCAGAGTCCTGATACCCCTATTTCAGGCTCTAGCTACCAGATGATATTTCTAGACACACCCTGGGCCAAAAGAGAACTTAGTGACTTGAAGGGAAAGGCCCAGTTCTGGCAGGATTCATCACTTGCTGACCAAAGAGCCCTTGATCCCTGAATAATCAGCAGCAATATCCAGGCAGTACTCTCCATGGGTCTTCAGTAAGACTCAGAGATGTGCTGGCTTCAGGTGTGACACAGCACATTCCTAGCTGTGGTGGCTATGGGGAGAGACTCCTACCTGAGAAAGGGGAAGTGAAGAGTAAAGAGGACTTTGTCTTGTAGCTTAGGTACTAACTTGGCCTCCATGGGGTAGAGCACCAAGCAGGCTCTTAGGGTCCCTGATTCCAGGCCTTGGTTTTTGGATGGCATTTCTGGGCTTACCTTGAGCCAAAGGGGAGCACGCTGCCCTAAAGGGTGAGTCCCAGGCCTGGCAGCATTCACTACAAGCTGACTGAAGAGCCCTTGGGCCTTAAGTGAACATCAATAGCACCCTGGCCCATGGGCCTGGGGTGATGATGGATGCAAGGAGAGGCTCCTATGCCTGCGGAAAGGGGAGGGAAGAGTGGGAAGGACTTTGACTTGTTTCAGTGCCAGCTTAGCCACAGTGGGATAGAGAACCAGGTGGATTTCTTGGGTTTCAAACTCCGGGCCCTGTCTCCCAGATGGCATTTCTGGACCTGCCTGGGGCTGGGGGGGATCTTGCTGCCCTGAAGGGAAGACAAAGTCCTGATTGGCTTTACTACCTGCTGATTGAAGAGCCCTAGTGCCATGAGTGAACATAGGCAGTATAGCTAGGCAGTGGCTACCAGAGACCTTGAGCGAGACCCAGTGCTATGCTGGCTTCAGGTCTGACCCAGCATAATCCCAGTGCTGGGGGCCACAATGGTGCTTTTGTCACCCCTCCCATAGCTCTAGGCAGCTCAGCACAAAAAGAGAGACTCTGTTTGTGTGGGAGAAAGTAAGGGAAGACAACAAGAGTCTTATGCCTGGTAATCTAGAGAATTCTTCTGGGTCTTATCCAAGTCCACCAATATGGTACCTCTATGAGCTTGCAAAAGCAACAGTAATACTGGGCTTGGGGTGCCCCCAAATGCAGATATGGCTGCCATAGGCAAAAGCTTAAATCACAACACCCAAGTCCCTTTGAATACCTGGAAAGCCTTCCCAAGAAGGGTGGGTACAACAAGCCCAGACTGTGAAGACTACAATGAATACTTAACTCCTTAATGCCCAGACACTGACAAACATCCACAAGAATCAAGACCATGTAGGAAAACATGACCTCACCAATTGAACTAAATAAGTCACCAGGGACCAATTATGGAGAGACAGAGATATGTGACCTTTCAGACAGAGAATTCAAAATAGCTGTGTTAAAGAAATTCAGTGAAATTCAAGATAACACAGAGAAGGAATTCAGAATCCTATCAGATAAATTTATTTATTTATTTATTTATTTTTAGACAGGGTCTCACCCTGTCACCTAGGCTGGTGCCCAGTGGCATGATCCCAGTTCACTGTATCCTCTGCCTCCTGGACTCAAGCAATCCTCCCACCTCAGCCTCCCAAGTAACTGGGACTACAAGTGGGTGCCGCCATTTTCAGCTAATTTTTGTATGGTTTTTTTTGGTAGAGATGAGGTTTTGCCATGTTGCCCAGCTGGGTCTCAAACTCCTGGGCTCAAGTGATCCACCTGCCTTAGCCTCCCAAAATGCTGGGATTACAGGTATGAGCCACTGCACCTAGCCCTATCAGATAAATTTAACACAGGCCCACTGGTCTAGAAGGAAAAAATGGTTTTCTGGGATGGGCCCAGGGCCCCCTGCTGTGTGCAGCCTGGGGACTTGTGCCCTGTGTCCTAGCAGCTCCAGCTGTAGCTAAAAGGGCCAAGGTATAGCGCTCAGGCCATGGCTTCAGAGGGTGCAGCCCCAAGCCTTGGCAGCCTCCACATGGTGTTAACCCTGCAGTTTCACAGAAGTCAAAAATTGAGGTTTGGGAACCTCCACCTGGATTTCAGAGGATGTATGGAAACACCTGGATGTCCAGGCAGAAGTTTGCTGCAAGGGTGGGGCCCTCATGGACAACCTCTGCCAGGGCAGTACAGAAGGGAAATGTGGGGTCAGAGCCCCCACACAGAGTCCCCAATGGGGCACTGCCTGGTGGAGCTATCAGAAGAGAGCCACCATCCTCCAGATCCCAGAATGGTAGGTCCACCAACAGCTTGCATTGCGTGCCTGGAAAAGCCACAGACACTCAATGCCAGCTTGTGGAAGCAGCTGGGAAGGGGGCTATGCCCTGCAAAG
Organism: Macaca nemestrina; assembly: GCF_043159975.1. NCBI lineage: Eukaryota > Metazoa > Chordata > Mammalia > Primates > Cercopithecidae > Macaca > Macaca nemestrina. The sequence goes on from NC_092138.1 coordinate 36,019,950, forward strand.
CCACAGGGGTGGAGCTGCCCAAGGCTGTAAGAGCCCACTTCTTGCATCAGCATGCCCTAGATGTAAGACATGGAGTCAGAGGAGATCATTTTGGAACTTTAAGGTTTAATGACTGCCCTATTGGATTTTGGATTTGCATGAGGCCGTAGTCTCCACCTCAGTGGACAGGTTGGTTGGAGTTTCTCCAGGGAACCCCTCCCACCTGGCTGTCTCATTCCCCTCTCTAAAGAAGTACATCTAACTGCCGTTAGATTAAGGATAGGACGAAGACTGATCTTAACTGCTTCCTGCTGACAGGGGGCACTGTTTTGGGAAAACAGTAATCAAAGTTCCCTCAGAGGCCTATTTAAGGGTTCCCAGCAGAAAGGCCATCATCAGAGGCTCCAGTTGCATGACTGTTTGGAGTTTGATGGCCTGAAGGCAAGAACAGACAAACCGGGTTATTAGAAAACACGTATAAAATGAAACAAGGGGAGGGGTAAGGATAGCTAGAAAATTCCGTGGCCTTTTACCAGTTTGTATAGAGAGAGGGAAGCCAAAAGGCTGACTGGCAAAGAAACTTTATCCTTTTGCCGGCATGTTGGGCTTCTGGGTTCTCTTCCCCTGAGCCCAATCCTAAGCCAACCAGTTTAAGGTTTGAGAAATTTACTTTTTCCCATTTGGAAGATCCATCTGAGGCGAGTGTCCTGGAGGCACAATTGCCTAATTGTGAAAAGAGGACAGAGGAGGAGGAAGGAAAAAAAGAGGGCTTTTTTTTAAGGAGTCTCAGGGTTCAGGATGCATTCAAAAGAGGTACAGACTGAAGATGAATGGCTACCCATCCAGAAAGAGGGAAGCAGGTATCCCTGGTTTCCTTCTCTTCCTAGCAGATACCCAAGGTACATGAGGGAGGGAAGGAAGAGTGTCCTCTTTCCCTCTTCCATCCCTGCATCCCTGAATCCCGGTGACCTTGGCAGGTCCCACCATGAGTGCCAAACCAGCTTCCACCCATGAAGCAGGGTATGCCTAGAGAATAGGAATTATCCAATCTCATGCATGCCTCTATTTGTCCTACTATCAGTAGACTTGGAGTTCCCTAGACCTCATTTATGTCATGGATACTAATGTGGCCTTTATCCATGAAACAGGAAGCTTGGGCTTGGCTTAGTTGGCAGGAATCAGCCATGCTCACCTGCACTGTGCCTTTTAACCTCTGTTGTCATTTGGCTCTGGATCCATTAGGTCCAGTTGTCTTTCATAGGGCTTTGACCCAAAGCTTGGAACTGAGTTTGGGACAAAAATATGTCTCGGGGGGTTGCATGGACTCCTTGTCATAAGCCAAATGCTAAGATGAAACTGTGGAACTAAGTCCTCCAACAACGGACAGGAAAGAATGTCTTGTGACACACCCAGAAAACTGGTGGCTATAGTTATGCTTGCTAAGATTTGGGTGCATGGTGTTTGACTTTGGTTAGCTCCTTTGGTCTTACTTTCCCAAAAAGGAAACCTCCGAGTCTTGGGTATCCTATTTATTCCGATCACCTTGCAAGATTTGCAGGATAATTGCTCAACTAGAATATTGATTCAGATTTTAACATTTCTCATCCCTTTTGTTCTTTCTGAGCTGCAGCCAGGGATTGCTGGTTGGTTCACAGGAGTAAGCAGGGTTAGTCTAAAATGTAGGTGAAAACTTAAAAACAAATAATGAGTTTAGAATTTAATGATAAATATATGATAAGTTTTGAAACATGATTTCTCTCTCTCCAGTCCTCATTTTTGTTAAAAAATCATCATAAGACTGAATGGTTTGCAAAATAGACTTTAGTTTTATACTTGGCCTGATTATTTGCATAAAGTGTGGCAAGAATAATTATTTCTACATAGGCCTTTTAGATTGGCTTTGATGGAATTTTCTTCTACAAGTAATCTCAGATAATACTTTTTAAAGTTGAGCCCAATCATGGGTTTGTATCCTTAAACACCTGTGATTTGGGTGATCCTTTCCTCTTAAGGTCCCATAATAAACTTGGAGCTCCTGAACCTGTTAGAAAGTGACATTCTTTACTGACCACAGGTCAGGAACCCTATGCAGGGACTGGATAGACAAAGGTATGAGGCCAGTTTCCCCACTGGACGTTTATTGGCTCTGCAAGTTGAGATTGACTCCTTAAACAGAAGCATACCCTTCCAGGCAAAGCCTCGGTAAAATAACCACTTTCTCCAATTGTGTTCTGTTGCAAAAGAAAAATGAATTCTTACTGTACTAATGCAAACAACAATATTGCCATAAGAATACTCACAGATAGTTTCCAAATTCTAGAGGAACCAGGCACAGAGGAACAAACATGCTCCAAATTTTGATTACAGGAGTGTATACCTTACTTAATTATTAAAGGCCATAAATAGTTCAAAATAAGTTTCCTTGACTCTGAAAAATACAACAAGAAGCAGTAATATTCCAAGCAAAAGCAAAAAAAAAAAATGCTTAAGGCTGGGCGCAGTGGCTCATGCCTGTAATCCCAGCACTTTGGGAGGCCCAGGCAGGCAGATCACTTGAGGTCATGAATTTGAGACCAGCCTGGACAACATAGAGAAACCCCGTCTCTACTAAAAATACAAAAATTAGCCAGGCGTGGTGGCACATGCCTGTACTCTGAGCTACTCAGGAGGCTGAGGCAGGAGAATCACTTGAACCCGGGAGGTGGAGGTTGCAGTGAGCCAAGATCCCGCCACTGCACTCCAGCCTCAGTGACAGAGCAAGACTCCGTCTCAAAAAAAAAAGAAAAAAGAAAAAAAAAAGAAAAAAAGAAAAGGTTTGCTTTAGCTTCCTGAGTTAGTCCATTTAGTTAAATCTTGTTTTGCTTGATATTCATGAACATTTCTGCTCTTTATGAGCCATGTACATTTTCCTTTATTCCAAATCTCTAAAGTTATCAGAAGCCTGTATGTGACAGCACCTGTTAAAGTTCTATAGCTTATTATTAACCATCTTTCAAAAGGATTAAAACAAGACAAAAATTGTCTGTGAATAGGAAAATAGCCAGGATAGTTACAGTGAGAAACAAAATTGACCAAGAAGTTTGGTTGTCTCCATGGTTTACAATAACTCAACATGAAAACCTTAATTATGATCAATAGCATAAACTCAGACACTAGAAGTTTGGAAATGCCATACAATTTTGGAACGTATATTAGCATTATTCACCAAGATATAACCTAAAGAAGACTGAGCATCATTTTGGCAATCCCATGTAACTAGACATGTCGAAAAATCCTGTTTATGTCTCTTTTCTGGACACTTCAGGGGCCCTCTGATGTATTCAAAAAGCCAGGTGCCAGGGAAGACAATTTTGAAACTGAAGTTTTATTTTGGGAAGGTTGTTAAGTGTTTGAGGTTTCATATCATGAAATAGAATTCCAGACTACCATAAGTTATTTATTTTGCCAAAATGACGACTCAGAAATTTTAAAGAGCACAAACCTCTTATAACCCTGTACAAATTTTGCCACAGAGCAGATTGGTGCCTTAGGAAAACCTTGTTGTGCTTTTATTTCAATGCTCAATTTACAGAAAAACCAGATAATGCCCTTTTTTGAATTTAGTCAATATGTTCACACAAAGAACCTCTTCTGCAAGATTTCCACAATTCTTCCACCACTTCTTTGAACCTTCAGTTTTTTCCTAATTTAACTCAAAACAATCCTTTAACCCTAAGCAAAAGTTTATATTTCCATGCCTTCTTATAACCTTTTACTAAAAAATACATTTTACTGTTCTTACAAACCTTAAATGTAAATCTATTTCCAGTAGCTCCAATTAACTACTAGCAATTTTTAACTTTAAGGTAAAACTTGGTTGCCTTAAATGTGTGCCAACTGCAGCCAAGGTTAGCCTTCTTAGTTAAGGACATGGTTAGTTCCACATGTCCCCAGGCCTTACCAATTGTGAAGCTAGCAAGTCAAATAGCTCTCAAAACCCAAAAAGCAATTTGTAATCTCAAAACACTTAGCAAATCTTGCATCTGACTTGCATTTTACCAATAGTCCTTAGGGTTGCTTTTTTTTCTTAAAGACTAAAGTCTGGCTCACCCCTGTAATTCCAGCACTTTGGGATGCCGAGGTAGGCAGATCACGAGGTCAGGAGATCGAGACCATTCTGGCTAACATGGTGAAGCCCCATCTCAACTAAAAATACAAAAAATTAGCCAGGTGTGGTGATGGGCACCTGTAGTCCCAGCTGCTTGGGAGGCTGAGGCAGGAGAATGGCATGAACGTGGGTGGCAGAGATTGCAGTGAGCTGAGATCACGTCACTGCACTCCAGCCTGGGTGACAGCGTGAGACTCCATCTAAAAAAAAAAAAAAAAAAAAAAAAAAAAAAAAAAAAAAAAAGATTAAACTCATGTGAACTGAAAAGTACCACAGTTTTTAACTTCCCTTTAAAAAATATTAGATCTAAGTGCTTGTCTTTCTTTAGGTCAAATTAATTAGAGCTCTTTTTACAGACATCACACGCATTACACACACAGATAGACAGAAGAAAACTCAGGCACTGGGTGGGGCCCTTTAAGAGACAGCACTAGGAAAACATGCAGATATCAAACCAGAAAGAAACTTATTCCCTAAGACAGGATTGCTAAACAAAGCCCTGCCACCAAAGTTACAAGCCACGCCCTTAGAATGTAAAACAAGATGGAAGCTTGATTTTACAACCATAACTTTGCAGAAAATATAAACAGTGATAGTTGGGTGGACTGGCCTAGCAAAACATCTTCTAAAAGAAAAAACAAATAAACGTCAAAAGTTAACTTGCGGATGGGATAGAGAAGGGGAAAGAAAAAAATATAGTTTAAAATTGACTGGGGAAGAACCTTATTCTTATGGAAGTGGTTTTTCTACCAAGGAGAAAAGTTTAATTATTTTCTAATGGAGCTGAATCTCTTGGCCAGGGAAGGGGAAGGCTCCAATGGCTCATGGCAGAAAACGCCAGTTAGCTGCCCCCGGTGCCTTGGGCCATATGTCCAAGCCTGGCAGGGAGTTGGGGGGTGAAGGGTATTTGCTGTTCACCAGTCAGTCCCGAAAAAGGAAGGAAAAGGTCATGAAAAGACCTGGGAGCAATGAGGGGTGGAGGTATGGTTTCCCCTACCCTTAGAAGTCTGAGGATGAAAAGGCTTAGAAGCAACAGTGAGAGATTTTGAGTTCCCATTTCACTCACCACTTGAGCCCCACATTGGGCGCCAAAAATATTGCAGGACTTTTCCTTAGTTCAGCTAAGGATGGGGTCTATGTCTGTCCCACAGCCACAAAAATTTAGGCTCACAGACTGAGGGGTGAGTAAAGCGGGGTTTTATTGGGTGAAAAGGAAGAAAAGGAGGAAAGAGGGACTCTTGCTAAAACAGAGTCCTTGTTAGAGTGCTTCCCACCCACTGTTTGAATCTCAGGTTCCACACAGGAAGAGGAAGGGTCAGCCTCCATCTCGCTGAAAATGGCATGAACCTTCTGAGACTCCAGCCAGCGGAAAGGCTGGTTGGAGTTTCTCCAAGTAGTACCTCCCACCTGGCTGTCTCATTATGTGCAAGTCTTATGATAACCTTAAATCAAGAAACATAGAACGTATACAAAAAAAAAAATTAACAACAAGAAATTAAAGCATACCACCAGAGAAAATCACCTTTACTAAAAGGAAGACAGAAAGGAAGAAAAGAAGGAGGAGAAGACTACAAAACAATTAGAAAAAAAAATGGCAGGAGTAAATCCTTATTTACCAATAACATTGAATGTAAATGGACTAAACTCTCCAACAAAAAGACATAGAGGCTGGGCTTAGTGGCTCATGCCTATAATTCCAGCACTTTGGGAGGCCAAGGTGAATAGATTGCTTAAGCTCAGGAGTTCAAGACCAGCCTGTGTAACATGACAAAAACCCTCTTTTTGGAAAAAAAAAAAAAATACTAAAAATTAGATGGGCATGGTGGCAAGTGCTTGTAGTCCCAGCTACTTGGGAAGCTGAGGTGAGAGGACCTCTTGAGCACAGAGGTCATGGCTGCAGTGAGCCATGTTCACACTACTGCACTCTAGCATGGGTGACAAAGTGAGACCCTGTCTCAAAAAGGAAAACAGAGAGAGAGAGAGAGAAAAAGACCCAATGGTCTGTTGTGTAAAGATACACATAGACTGGTTCATCTTTTAGTCTTTCTACTCAAGAAAGACGTAAGTAGTTTACACACCACAATTACAGTATTATAATATTCTGTGACATGCAAATGGAAACCAAAAAAAAAAAGCAGAAGTAGCTATACTTATATCAGACAAATTAGATTTCAAGACTAAAACTATAAAAAGAGACAAAGAAGGTCATTATATAATAATAAAGGGGTAAACTCAGCAAAAGGATATATCAGTTGTAAATATATATGCACCCAATACTGGAGCACCCAGATATATAAAGCAAATATTATTAGAGCTAAAGAGATAGATAGACCCAGGCTGGGCATGGTGGCTCAGGCCTATAATCCCAGCACTTTGGGAGGCTGAGGCAGGTGGATCACCTGAGATCAAGAGTTCAAGACCAGTGTGGCCAACATGGAGAAACCATGTCTCTACTAAAAAATACAAAATTAGGCGTGGTGGGGCATGCCTGTAATACCAGCTACTTGGGAGGCTGAGGCAGGAGAATCGCTTGAATCCGGAAGGCAGAGGTTACGGTGAGCCAAGATTGCGCCATTGCAATCCAGCCTGGGCAAAAAGAGTGAAACTCCATCTCAACAACAAAAAAAGAGAGAGAGAGAGACCCCAGTATGGTAATAGCTGGAGACCTCAACACCTAACTTACAACATTGGACACATCATCCTGACAGAAAATCAACAAAGAACCATCAGATTTAATCTGTGCTGTAGACCAAATGGACCTAATAGATATTTCCAGAGCATTTCATCCAATGGCTGCAAAATATACATTCTTCTGTTCAGCACATGGAATATTGTCAAGGAGAAGCTATATGTTATACCACAAAACAAGTCTTAAAAATTAAAAAAAAAAGAAATTAAGTATCCTCTCTGACAACAATAAAATAAAACTAGAAATCAATAACAAGGAATTTTGGAAACTATACAAACATATGGAAATGAAACAATATGCTCCTGAATGACCAGTGGGTCAACGAAGAAATTAAGAAGAAAATTTAAACATTTCTTGAAACGAATGATAATGAAAACAAAATATAACAAACCTATGGGAAACAGCCAAAACAGTGCAAAGAGAAAGCTTTATAAGAAGTGCCAACATCAAAAAAGAAGAAAAACTTCAAATAAACAACCTAATAATGTATCTTAAAGAAAAAAAAAGGCAATAGCAAACCAAATCCAAAATTATGAGAAGAAAGAATAAGGATCAGAGCAGAAATGAATGAAACTGAAATGAAGAAAACAATATAAAAATCAATAAAACAAAAAGTTAGTTTTCTGAAAAAATGAACAAAATCAATAAAACTTTAGCCAGACTAACTGAAAAAAAAAAAGAGAGAAGACCCAAATAAATAAAATTATGGATGAAAAAGGAAACATGCTTTTCTCCAACTGATGCCACAGAAATTGAAAGGATCCTTAGTGGCTACTATGAGCAACAATATGTCAATACATCAGAAAATCTAGAAGAAATCGATAAATATCTAGACATATACAACCTACCAAAATAGAACCATGAAGAAATCCAAAATCTGAACAGACACATAACAAGAAATGACATCAAAGCTGTAATAAAAATTCTCCCAGCAAAGTAAAGCCCAGGATCTAATCGCTTCACTGCTGAATTTTACCAAACATTTAAAGATGTTTGGTAAGTACCAATCCTACTCAAACTACTTTTAAAAAATAGAGGAGGAGGGAATACCTCCAAACTCATTCTATGAGGCTAGTATTACCCTGTACCATAACTAGACAAAGACATATTTTTTTAAAAAAAAAGGTAACTACAGGCCAAGATCCCTGATGAACATTGATGCAAAAGTCCTCAACAAAATACTAAGAAAGCAAATTCAACAACACATCAAAAAAAATATTCAAGCCAGATGTGGTGGCGCCCACCTTTGGGAGGCCAAGATGGGAGGATCGCTTTAGTCCAGGCATTTGAGACCAGCCTAGTTTTGTAAAGACCCTGTCTTTATAAAAAATAAAAAATCAGCTAGGCATGGTGGTGCATGCCTGTTCTCAGCTATTTGGGAGGCTGAGGTGGGAGGGTTGCTTATGCTTGGGAGGTCAAGGCTGAAATGAGCTATGTTTGCACCATGGTACTTCAGCCTGGACAAAAGAGTGAGACCCTGTCTCAAAACAATATGTAAATAAACAAGTAAATAAATATAAAGACCATTCATCACAACCAAGTGGGATTTATCCCAGGAATGCAAAGATAGCTTAACATATGTAAATCAATCACTGCGATACATTATAGCAACAGAATGAAGGACAAAATCTATATGATCATTTAAATCAATGCTGAAAAAGCACTTGATAAAATTCAACATCCCTTCATGATAAAAACCTTCAAAGAGCTGGGCCTAGAATGAACCTACCTCAACATAATAAAAGCCATATATGGCAGACTCACAGTGAGTATTATACCAAATGGGGAAAAACTGAAAGCCTTTCCTCTAAGATCTAGAAGATGACGAGGATGCCCACTTTCACCACTGTTATTCGACATAGTACTAGAAGTCCTACCTAGAGCAATTAAACAAGAGAAATAAATAAAGGGCAATCAAATTGCAAAGGAAGAAGTCAAATTATCCTTGTTTGCAGATGATATGACATTATATTTGGAAAAACCTAAAGCCTCCACCAAAAAAGTATTAGAACTGATAAATAAATTCAGTAAAGTTGCAGGATACAAAATCAACATACAAAAATCAGTAGCATTTCTATATGACAACAGTGAACAATCTGAGAAAGAAATCAAGAAAGTAATATCATTTACAACAGCTACAAATAAAATTAAATACCTAGGAATTAACCAAAGAAGTGAAAGTTCTCTACAATAAAAACTATCAAACATTGATGAAATAAATTGAAGAGGACACACAAAAAAAGGAAAGATATTCCATGTTCATGGATTGGAAGAATAAATATTGTTAAAATGTCTACTCTACCTAAAGCAATCTACAGATTCAGTGTACTCCCTATGAAAATATCAATGACATTCTTCACAGAAATAGAAAAAACAATCCTAAATTTTATATGGAACCACAGAACATCCAGAATAGCCAAGACTATCCTGAGCAAAATTATACTACAAAAACTGTAGTAACCAAAACAGCATGATACTGGCATAAAAACAGCCACATAGGCAAATGGAACAGAATAGAGAAACCAGAAACAAACTCATACATCTACAGTAAACTCATTTTTGATGAAGGTTCCAAGAACATACATCGGGGAAATGACAGTCTCTTCAATAAATGGTGCTGGGAAAACTAGATACTCATATGCAAAAGCATGAAACTAGACTCCTATCTCACATCATATACAAAAAGTCAAATAAAACTGGATTAAAGACATAAATCTAAGACCTCAAACTATAAAACTACTAAAACAAAATATTGGAGAAACTCTACAGGACACTGGAGTGAGCAAAGATTTCTTCAGTAATATCCCACAAGCATAGGCAACCAAAGCAAAAATGGACAAATAGGATCACATCAAGTTAAAAAGCTTCTGCACTGCAAGGAAACAATCAACAAAGTGAAAAGACAACCCACAGAATGGGAGAAAATATTTACAAACTATCCATCTGACAAAGGATTAATAACCAGAATACCAAAGGAGCTCAAACAACTCTGTAGGTAAAAATCTAATAATCCAATTAAAATGGGCAAAAGACCTGAATAGACATTCCTCAAAAGAAGACATACAAATGGAAAATCAGTATATGAAAAGGTGCTCAACATCATTGTTCCTCAGAGAAATGTAATTCAAAACTACAATGAGATATCATCTCACCCATTAAAATGGCTTTTATCCCCCAAGACAGGAAATAACAAAGGCTGGCAAGGATGTGGAAAATAGGGAACCTTTGTACACTGTTGGTGGGGATGTGAATTAGTAAAACCACTATGAAGAACAGATTGGAGATTCCTCATAAAACTAAAAATAGAGCTACCATATGATCCAGCAATTCCACTTCTAGGTATATACTTAAAAGAAAGAAGATTAGTATATGGAACAAATGTCTGCATTGTCTTCACGTTTCTTGAAGCACTATTCACAACAGCTAAGATTTGGAAGCAATCTAAGTGTCCATCAACATATGAATGGATAAAGGAAATGTGCTACATATACATAAAGGAGTACTATTCAATTCAGCCATAGAAAAGAACAAGATCCTGCCATTTGCAACAACATGGATGGAGCTGGAGGTCATTATTTTAAGTGAAATAAACCAACCACAGAAAGACAAACTTTGCATGTTATCACTTATTTGTGGGAGCTAAAAACTAAGACAATTGAACACACGGACATAGAGAATAGGATGATGGTTACCAGAGGCTGGGAAGGGTAGTGGCTGGGAGAAGAGGGGATTGGCTAATGGGTATAACAACATAGTTTGATAGAATGAATAAGATCAAGTATTTGATAGCACAACAGGATGACTACAGTCAACAATAATTTGTCGATCATTTAAAAATAACTAAAGTGGCCAGACACAGCGGTGAACACCTGTAATCCCAGCAGTTTGGGAGGCTGGGGCAGGCAGATCACTTGAGGTTAGGAATTTGAGACCAGCCTGGCCAATAAGGTGAAACCCTATCACTACTAAAAATACAAAAATTAGCTGAGCATGGTGGTACACACCTGTAATCCCAGCTACTCGGGAGGCTGAGGCACAAAAATTGCCCGAACCCAGGAAGCAGAGGTTGCAGTGAGCCAAGATCATGCCATTGCCTTCCAGCCTGGGAGACAGACTGAGATTTCATCTCAAAACAAAACAAAGCAACAACAACAACAACAACTAAAGTGTACAATTGGATTGTTTGTAACACAGAGAAAGGATTAATGCTTGAGGTGATGGATACCCCATTTACCCTGATGTGATTATTATGCATTGTATGCCTGTATCAAAATATCTCAGGTACCCCATAAATATATACACCTACTATGTCCCCACAAAAATTAAACACTATTTTTTATTTCATCTAATTTTAGTGAGTGAATGTGCGTGTGTGTGTGTGTGTGTGTGTGTGTGTGTACAGAAAGAGAGAGTGAGAGAAAAAGAGGGTCTTGCTCTGTCACCCAGGGAGTGGCTCAACCATTGCTCACTGCAGCCTCGACCTCCCAAAATCAAGAGATCCTCCCATCTTAGCCTCCTAGGTAGCTGGGTCTACAGGTGCATGCCACTATGCCAGGCTAATTTTATTTATTTATTTATTTATTTATTTATTTATTTATTTATTTATGTAGTAAAGACTGAGTTTCACTATGTTGCTCAGACTGGTCTTGAACTCCTGGGCTCAAGCTAGTCTCCCACCTCAGCCTCCCAAAGTGTTGAGATTATAAAGATGAGCCACTGTACATTTACATTTTAACGTATTTTTAAGTTAAAATAGAATGTTATATATATATATTTATAAAATATTATATTTCTCTATTTAACCAGTTCTTTTTATTAACAGACCATTTACCAGCTTCTGTCTCTTTGGTTAAGTGAGCTTCTATTCTTTGTGTCAAAATATTCATGTTCTTTAATTCAATAATTATATGTACATCTAGGCTGGGCATGGTGGCTCACACCTGTAATCCTGGCACTTTGGGAGGCTGAGGCAGGTGGATCGTTTGAGGGCAGGAGTTCAAGACCAGCCTGGCCAACATGGTGAACCCCAGTCTCTACTAACAATACAAAAATTAGCTGGGCATGGTAGCAGGCGTCTGTAATCCCAGCTACTTGGGAGGCTGAGGCAGGAGAATCACTTGAGCCTGGGAGGCAGAGGTTGCAGTGAGCTGAGATCACACCATTGCATTCCAGTCTGGGCAACAAAGTAAGACTCTGTTTCAAAAAGCAAAATAAAAAAACATGTACATCTAGGAATTTAGTCTAAGAAAATAATCATTTATGTTCATAAATATACGTGTGTGTGTGTGTGTGTGTTCACGTTGGCATTGATTATAGTAGCAAAACTCTAAAAGCTTCCTAAAATGTCTATCAATTGAGGTGTATTATAATGGAATATTATGCAGAACCGTCAAAAATATTAAAAGAGGTTTACATATAATGAGAAGGAAATGTTCAGGTTATTCTGTTAAGTGTTAAGTGAAAGTTATATACACATAGAAAAATGTCTGAGAAAGGGTGCAGAGGGGAGAAAGAGGTGGACAGGGGGAAAAGGGGAGAAATATTCTTTGTTCTGGAGAATATTAAGGTGAGGCATACATGTATATACAGATTTATTTTCTCTCAGAACACATTATAGAGCAAAAGCAATAAAGATATGTTACCTGGATTTTCAAAGAAAATTAAGATATTTACAGTAGATAAACTCTGTGGTTATAGTTGCTGGGGAAAAGGACGGATTGTAAATTTTTCTGACTTGAATGTTGAAAATTAAAAATTAAGAATGCCTTCTATATCTATAACTTTAAGTGATCATAATATCATATTTGAAACTCTGATGACGGCTTTGGACTTTTTAAAAAGAGGAAGAATTATCTGAGAGCAAGCACACCAAAACTTGCCAGCACACAGGAAGCACTTCAGATCTGCAGCGTGAACAGACACAGGCCTCTTCTCTTGTCTCTATACTATGTTTATTTATAAAGCAGGAAAGCCAAGTCAGAACAACAATCACGTTTCATTTCAAAACAATTTATCTCAGCATACTCTTTGTCTTTGAGTTTTGTGTGCACTACATATTTGTTTTCTCACTGCATACTTTTAGAATGTATTCATTTGAATTATTGGGTCCTTTGTTTTTTCAAGGAAAAGATTTAATCTTAACTACCTAGCTTTTTAGAAAGCAAAATCTCTTTTTTTTTTTTTTTTTTTTTGAGACAAGGTCTCACTCTGTCACTCAGGCTGGGCTGCAGTGGCATGACAACTGTTCACTACAGTCTTGAACTCCCAGGCTCAAGCAATCACGACCTCAGACTCTCAAGTAGGTGGGACTACAGGCATGTGCCAGCATGTCCAGCTAATTTTTAAAAAATTTTTGTAAAGAAGAGGGCAGTCTCACTATGGTGCCAGGACTGGTCTTGAACTCCTGGGCTCAAGTGATCCTCCCGATTTGGCCTTCCAAAAAGCAAAATTTTTTACTAATTTAGGATTTAATATGAACCACTAAAAAAAGGAGCTTTGAAAATAATCACATCTAGATTTGTTTTTTAACTTGTAAAGTAAAAAGATCAGTATTCTTTCTCACAGCGTCAGCTTCCTATTCAGTTGTTGTTATTTGCCAATGATCTTATTTCTAGTTTAGATAAGTTGACCGAATTTTCTAAGCTCAATATTCAACATTTGGCTACAATTTATTCCATTTTTAGCCATCTGAAGATCTATCTGGCTGAAGTAATTTTTAAATCCCTAAATTTGTTCCAGGGGTTTTTCTAATAGTAATTCATCCTTTATTTAAGGCATTTTGTTCTTTATAATTGGGAGTAAGTTGTAATCCTAAAAGGAAGGTGGTTAATGAGAGAATTTCAAGTTTATGAGTGTAGCATTACCTCATTGGCTTTTCTAGCTGCCTACTTCATGGACAAACATTAGATCCCTGTTTGTGGATAGGAAATAAAGGAGAAAAATAGGGAAGTTCAGGAGAGTCTCCAAGACTGAAGAAAGCCTTTAAGAATGAAGCCAGGCAGTCCTGAAATGGAGTTAGACATCAATTGTGGACTGAATTGTGCCCCCAAACCCAAATTCATTATGTTGAAGTCCTAATCCTCAATGTGACTATATTTGGAGAGAGGGTCTTTAATGAGGTAACAAGACTAAGCGAGGACATAAGGGTGTGGCCCTAGTCCAACTTGACTTGTGTTGTTAGAAGAAGAGGGAGAGACACTGAGGATGCACACACACAGAGAAAAGGCTGTGTGAGGACACAGAAAGCAAGCAGCCATCTGCAAGCCAAGGAGAGAGGCCTCAGGAGACAACCAACCTGCTGACACCTTGATCTTGAAGATATTTACAGATATTCAACCTCCAGAACTATGAGAAAATAAATTTCTGCTGTTAAGCTACCCAGTTTGTGGTATTTGGTTGTGGCAACCCTAGCAAGCCAATACAATGTCTGAAGCATTTAAATCACCAATATTTTAAAGCCATAGATAAATGCCTGCCAATGAGAATAGAAAGAAACACTTCCAGCTGGACTCGGTGGCTCACACCTGTAATCCCAGCACTTTGGGAGGCTGAGAGGGGTGGATCACCTGAGGTCAGGAGTTTAAGACCAGCCGGGCCAACATGGCAAAACCCCATCTCTGCTAAAAATACAAAAATTATCCAGGCATGGTGGCACTTGCCTGTAGTCCTAGCTACTCAAGAGGCTGAGGTGGGAGGATTGCTTGAACCCAGGAGGTGGAGACTCCAGTGAGCTGAGATCATGCCACTGCATTCCAGTCTAGATGACAGAGTGAGACTCTGTCTCAAAAAAAAAAAAAAAGAAAGGAAGGGAGGGAGGGAAGGGAAGAAGGGAGAGAGGAAGGGAGGAAGGAAAAGATGAAAGAAAGAGAGAGAGAGAGAAAGAAAGAAAGAAAGAAAGAAAGAAAGAAAGAAAGAAAGAAAGAAAGAAAGAAAGAAAGAAAGAAAGGAAGAAAGAAAGAGAAAGAGAAAGAACGAACGAACTTCTTACAAGTGCTACAATATAAAGTAACTAACTGAAGACTATAATAAATGGGTTTATACACAATAGAGAGTAGAATGACCATGGATCTGGATGCTTTAATGATGACACCATGATTGAATTGACTGCTCCCGAACTGAGCCCTCTTCAGAGCTATCATCCTAGTCACTATGGACTGGAACTGATCCAGAAAAGATACAAGGAAATTAGAGGAATTCTATTTCCTCTATGCACTGCTATTATATCTGATATTGGCCTGACTAGACTTTCTTCTTTGATGGAGACAGTCAGGAGTCTCTATTCTACATCTACTTGCTTTCTAAAACTACAGAACCGTCAGGTGCGGTGGCTCACACCTGTAATACCAGCACTTTGGGAGGCCAAGGCAGGAGGATTGCTTGTGCCCAGGAGTTCAAGACCAGCTTGGGCAACATAGCAAGACCTCATCTCTACTAAAAATAAAAAAAATTAGCTGGACATGATGGTGCACACCTGTAGTTGCAGCTTCTCAGGAGGCTGAGGTAGGAGAATCGCTTGAGCCTGAGCAGTCAAGGCTGCAGTTAGCTGTGATTGCATCACTGCACTCCAGCCTGGGTGACACAGCAAGACCCTGTCCAAAACAAAAAACAATGAAAAAAACAATGGGACATAAAAAATTGTTTATCGATATTTTCATAGTTGTAGTGAAAGTCGTTTATCTGAAGTTCTTGAATACAAAATCTGACAACTGCACATTCACTGCCTCAATTACATTCACTCTGTCTTTTGACCTTTTCATAATTAAAATTCATTTAGCATATTTGCTGATTTTTGTATAAAGTTATTGATGATATGTGCCAATTTCAACCACATTCATTTCCTAACCTATGACTTTTCTTCCATTGCTCTATGAATTTCAGAATAATTGAAATCCTCAAGGAATATATGTTAGGTATAATCCCCTCTTTTAAAAAAAGTTGTATCTTGCTTCAGTTTATCCCTGCCCATCTCAATTTCAGAAAGCTAAATGAAAATGCATTCTGGCTCTTTATTTTGGCTTTTAAAAATTACACACATCAGATATTTTCAATACACACACACACACACACACACACACACACACCAGTAGGTCTCATTCTTTTCTATCTTCTCTTTCACATGCCCCTTTAGACCCTTCATTGAAGAACCTAAACCACATTGTAAGTCAAGCTCATTCTCCTCTACTTTCCCTACCCTTGTCTCACCTCAAGGGGTTCATCTCCATCCAGTCCTGCATTTGTCGATGCTGCAGCAGTCTGTGTTCACATAGCTCCTAACCACTTCTTTGCAATGGAGTTCAGCTTATTTCACTCCTGGGGTACCTTGTAAATTTTAGAATCACCACCTTCCCTCTCTGAATCATGTGGTTCCAGTTATATTGGTTTTGGGAGAGAGGTGAAGCAGGTCAGGTTGCTCTGCTGTTTACAGCCTGTCTCTTAATTATCTGTCCACTGCACCCATAACAGGACTAACATGAGGCTGAAGAATGGCTAACAGTTTTCTGAAGAATTGGGAAAAAGCTAGAGTGAATTACAGTGTAAGAAAAGCATAGAACTAGGTATGGTGGCTTGTGCCTATAATTCCAGCTACTGGGGAGGCTGAGGCTGGAGGCCAAGGCTAAATTCCTGGCTTGAGCCCAGGAGTTCAAGAGTGGCCTAGGCAACATAGCAAGAGTCTGTCTTGGGGGAAAAAAAAAAAAAAAAAAAAAAAGCACAACTGAGAAAAAAAAATTAAAGAAAAGACAGAACTGGTGCTATGGGTCCAAAGGAAATTAGCCTTTCATATGAGTCTCCTAGGGTGAGCACCACAGTTTCTAGACTTGTTCCCACGTTGTTTCAAAGTTCACTCTGCACAGAGAGCTTCTTCTTTACCCTTCTCAGTGAGATTCTACACTTTGCCACTTTAGGACTATCCTATTCCCTAACACAGGAGTGATGTACTTGTCCTAGACTCTGTGCCTTGTGCCCTACCACACCCTAGGGCAATTCATCTGAAGCTAAACATTTCCCTAAATTTTCATTGTGTTTAGAAAGATAGTACACAGAAGCTTCAGCAGAATTGTTTGATTTTGGGAGACTCAAAGTATGCACACTTTCATAAAATATTTGTTAGTTTAGAATGAAGCTATGCCTCCTTACTCCTGTGTAAATTTGGTGGAAAACACACGTGCATGCATGCACCTGCATCACACATGCACACATAGCACACGTATTCACACATTCAGATCTACCCATATATGTGTGCATATACACAGCACACATATGTGAGTGTATACATACATACATGCCTGTGTGTGCAAGTATGCACAGCACCATACCTTTCAAAAATCAGAACTAATCAATCTCTCATCAATATCCTTAGCTGCAGAACCTATAGAAGATTATAAAGTTAGTTTTTCTTTACCTTTGGTCACATTAACTTTTTTTTGTTGTTGTTTATTTTTGAGACCTAGTCTCGCTCTATCCCCAGGCTGGAGTGCAGAGGCATGATTTCGGCTCACTGCAACCTCTGTCTCCCAGGTTCAAGCGATTCTCCCACCTCAGCCTCCCAAATAGCTGGGACTACAGGTGTGTGCCACCACTCCCAGGTAATTTTTGTATTTTTAGTAGAGACGGGTTTCTCCATGTTGGCCAGGCTGGTCTTGAACTCCTGACCTCAGTAATCCACCTGCCTCAGCCTCCTGAAGTGCTGGGATTACAGGCGTGAGCCACTGCCCCCAGCCTCCACATCAAATTATTATGCTGGTTTTCACCCTAATTAAACTGTGAAAGAGGGGGAAGAAATCTTTTCCTTTTTAATATCTCAATACAGGTCAATCTTGAGGCCAGGGATAGAATTTATGCTTTCATTTATACCATCAATAGATAAAAATAAAAAGTCCCATTTTTCTAACAAGAATATCTATATAATTATGTGAATATAGGCATGCATAAACATTTAATGTACATACATTAAAGCAAACAAATCATAGGTGTATAGTGCAATAAATGTTTATATATATAAACCACCCTGTGGTCACTACCCAGGTCATAATATAGAATATTATGATCACCTAGAAGGTTCCTTTGCACCTTTCCCAGTTAATACCACCAATTTCTCCACTCCCCAAAGCTTTTACTTCTAACACTATGAATTAATTTTGCATATTTTTGAACTTTACATGAAGTTAATCATACAGAATGTGCATTTTTTACTCAGTGTAATGATTTAGAGAGTAATTCATGTTGTGGTGTGTATCAGTAGTTCATTCTTTTTCATTGCTATGTAGTATTCCATTATGTAAACATACCATAATTTGCTCATCCATTCTCATATTTGTAGACATTTAGGTGGTTTTCAATTTGGGCCTATTACAACTAAATCTATTACAAACATTCTTATACCTATTTTATCAGACATATGCACTAATTTCTATTGCATGTATAACTACGAGTAGAACTGCTCCTAGAATAGGTATATAGAAACTACCCAGCAGGTTTCCAACTTGGTTTAATCAACTCACACTCCACCAGCAATATATGAAAGTCCCAGATGCTCTATATCCTTGCTAACACTCAATATTATCAGCCTTCTAATCATTAGTACTTTCTAGCGGGACATACATTTCCTTGATAGTGATATTTAGGATCTTTTCATAGGTGTGGAGGCCATTTAGATGTCCTCTTCTGTGAAGGGCCTGCGCCTATTTTTTCTCTGCCCGTCTCCCACTGAGCCTATTTTTAATTAGGTTGTTGTTCACCCATATTATTAAAATTGTACTTATTTGTGACACATTTTAAGAAACTAAAGACAGTCATCCCTGGGTTTACAGGGTATTGGTTCCAGGTCTCCCATGTATACCAAAATCTGCACATGCTCAAATCCCACTATAGGCCCTGTGCATATTTGAAGTCAGTCCTCCATATAAGTGCATTTTGAGTCCCTCCAATACTGTACTTTTTATCTGTGTTATATTGAAAAGGAAATCTGCACATAAGTGAATCAATACAGTTCAAACCTGTGTTGTTCAAGGATCAACTGTATTGTGATTTTTTTAAAAGCAATTTTTATGAATTGCTATTCATAGCAATTACCATTAATTTTAAACAGTCAAAACAATAATCCCTAATGTCTTTCACTATGACATATTCTGAGGAGTCACTCAAGAAAGTATATAGTTTTCCCTTAGCTAGGCTTAGAAAAAATTATACTGAGTCACAAAGGTTGAGGTAGATCAGAGTTTATCAGCATTAACTGGTCATCAGTATCGGCCAAAAAGAAAATTCAGCCTGAGCCAGCAATTGTGTGAAACATACAACAATAATCTGTGGTAGACTGAGGGATTGAAAGCTTATGAAAAATAGAGGACAAGATGTTACCAAAGCTATAAAAGGTTATCAGTGGGTAACCTATGAATCTATTATAATTAGGGTTAGGAAGAGATGGTGTTTTAGATTAATTATAAAGATGACCAGGACGGGCACAGTGGCTCACACCTGTAATCCCAGCACTTTGGGAGGCCAAGGCGGGCGGATCACGAGGTCAGGAGATTGAGACCATCCTGGCTAACACGGTGAAACCTCATCTCTACTAAAAATACAAAAAATTAGACAGGCGTGGTGGCGGACACCTGTCTGTAGTCCCAGCTACTCGGGAGGCTGAGGCAGGAGATTGGCGTGAACCCGGGAGGCGGAGCTTGCAGTGAACCAAGATGGCGCCACTGAACCCCAACCTGGGTGAGAGAGCAAGACACTATCTCAGAAAAAAGAAAAAAAAAAAAAAAGAAATGCAAAATTAGCCAAGTGTGGTGGCGCAGGCCTGTAATACCAGCTACTCAGGAGGCTGAGGCAGGAGAATCACTTGAACCCGGGAGGAGGAGGCTGCAGTGAGCTGAGATCACGCCATTATACTCCAGCCTAGACGACAGAGCAAGACTGTCTCAAAAAATAAATAAATACATAAGGTGACCGTAATTATTCCCCTCCCAATATACACACTCCTTTGCATTGAGACTTTGCAGCTCCTCCTATCAAGAGGAAGAATCAATTTTCCCTCTCCTTGAATCTAGGCTGGCCTTGTAACTTGCTTTAGCCAATAAAATCTGTTGAGGTGATCCTGTGCCAATTCCAGCCTTGGACCTCAAGAGGCCTTGTAGGCTTCCACTGGCTCTCTTAGAACCTTATCCAGTCACTGTGTGAATAAGTCTAGGCTAGACCCACATGGTGCACTGACAGATTATCTCAGGTGAGAAATACTCTGCCAGAAGATCCTGAGATGTGCATGGAGACAAGTTTGACGGGTTATAAATTGTATTGCAATTTATAAAGGAAAGCATTTAAGGATGGGTTTGGTGGCTCACGCATGTAATCCCAGCACTTTGGGAGGCCGAGGCAGGTGAATCACTTGAGGTCAGGAGTTTGAGACCAGCCTGGCCAACACGGAGAAACCCTGTCTCTACTAAAAATACAAAAATTACCCGGAAGCAGTGGCACACACCTGTAGTCCCAGCTACTTGGGACGCTGAGGCAGGAGAATCGCTTGAACCTGGGAGGCAGAGGTTGCAGTGAGGCGAGACTGTGCCACTGCACTCCAGCAGCCTAGGTGAAATAGCAAGACTCCATCTCAAAAAAAAACAAAAACAAAAAAACTTGAGGTCAGGAGTTTGAGAAAGCATTTGAGTATCAACAAGAGCAAGGAAAATTCTGCCCACCTTTTTATAAATGCATTTTTGTCGAAGCCCTGAAATCCTTGCCTGCCTGACAGTTTAGCTTTATTAATATCATCATTTTATTGTATTATGATGGGATTTGTTTGGATAATTACTTAGATAATTTGTTGCATTTTGTGTATATTATCTTATACCACTTAGTAGAAAATAGAAAAAGTGAAAGTACTGCTTAAAATGACAGTGCAATTGGGAGCAAGATGGACTCATTAAGTTTGCCAAAAGCAATAGTCAGCTGGGCACAGTGGCTCATGCTTGTAATCCCAACACTTTGGGAGACTGAGGCAGAAGGACTGCTTGAGCTCAGGAAATGGAGACCAGCCTGGGCAACATGGTGAGAACTCATCTCTAATAAAAATTTTAAAAATTAGCTGGGTGTGATGTGTGCACTTGTAGTCTCAGTTAATTGGGAGGCTGAGGCAGGAGGATCACCAGGGCCACATAGTGAAATCATATCTCAAACTAAACAAAACAACCAACCAAACAAAACCAAAAAGCAACAGTCATTAGTTTCAACCTAATGTTTATTGGACTAAAGATGATCTACTGTGTATTCAAGAATTAAGGAGGCGGAGGTTGCATTGAGCTGAGATCACGCCATGCACTCCAGCCAGCCAGTCAGAGTGAGACCCTGTCTCAAAACAGACGAACAACAACAAAAACAAAAACAAAACAAAAAAAAAGAAATGACACTATGTGACTTTCAAAGCTAAGCCATACACAAAGTCATACAACTTGCACTTTGCTCACTGGAATTCTCCCCCTTCTTTGACGTCTTCAACCACCATGTAAGCAGTCTGACTGCCCCTGAGGTGGCAATTCTGTGAGACTGTCCAAACTAGCCCACAGAGAGAGATCACATGGAGAGATCCTGAGACTTCTTTTTTTTTTTGAGACGGAGTCTCGCTCTGTCGCCCAGGCTGGAGTGCAGTGGCCGGATCTCAGCTCACTGCAAGCTCCGCCTCCCGGGTTTACGCCATTCTCCTGCCTCAGCCTCCCGAGTAGCTGGGACTACAGGCGCCCGCCACCGCGCCCGGCTAGTTTTTTGTATTTTTTAGTAGAGACGGGGTTTCACCGTGTTAGCCAGGATGGTCTCGATCTCCTGACCTCGTGATCCGCCCATCTCGGCCTCCCAAAGTGCTGGGATTACAGGCTTGAGCCACCGCGCCCGGCCTAGATCCTGAGACTTCTTAAAGAAAGGGAGAGAGAGAGGAGAGAGGACAGAGGAGAGACAGAGAAAGATGGGGCGGGGGGTACGAGGGACAAAGAGAGAGAGAGAGACCTAGCTAATTCCTAACTATCCTGTCCTTGTTCTTCCAGTTCTGCCCCCATCTGATGGTACTGGCATGAGAGACCTTAAGCCAGATTCAGGCTTTTAAACTGAGCCATTTCTGAATTCCCGCAACAAAGAAACTGTGAGAGATAGTAAAGTACTTTTATTATAAATCTCTACAATTTTTTTGCAAAGTAAGTTGCATGTGATAGCCTACCCAGAAGTTGAACCTTAAGTTAACCCTATGATTAGGATGTTGAACCCTAACTGATGTCAAAACACAACATTACAACAAATTTAAAGATCTAATTGTCTTTCTTTTGTGATTCTGGAATTGAGTAACATCTCATTCTGTAAAATAGAATGGGTGTTCCGCCAAGCTGAGCAGAGGGGGTTGGCTTTATAGGCAAAGGGCTGAAGAAAGCAGAAAGCAGATTGACCATTTCAAAGTTCCTTTCCTCATAGGGTTAAAACGGAGTGAATTTTTATTTATTTATTTATTTTGAGACAGAGTCTGGCTCTGTTGCCCAGGCTAGAGTGCAGTGGCACGAGTTCGGCTAGCTGCAACCTCTAGCTCCTGGGTTCAAGCAATTCTCTTGCCTCCCAAGTAGCTGGGACAACAGGCGTGTGCCACCACATCCAGCTAATTTTTGTATTTTTAGTGGAGACAGGGTTTCACCATGTTGGCCAGGCTGCTCTTGAACTCCTGGCCTCAGGTGATCCACTTGCCTTGGCCTCCCAAAGTGCTGAGATTACAGACGTGAGCCACCATACGTGGTCTAGAGTGAACTTTCTTATCATGCAGGCTCAGGTAAACTGGGGCCCCTCTGGTGGCTGTGTTGCTATGAATTTCCTGGTTTATTTATTTATTTATTTGAAAACTAGCCCCTTTCAAAGTTCAGTTTTATTACGTAGCAGTTAGCACAGGTGACTCCATGCTGGTTTGGTCTGGTCTGCTGGGGGTTAGTACAGGATCAGTCTAATAATTTTTTGTTTGTTTGTTTGTTTGTTTGAGACAGTCTTGCTCTGTTGCTCAGGCTGCAGTGCAGTGGCACGATCTCAGGTCACTG
Organism: Macaca nemestrina; assembly: GCF_043159975.1. Taxonomy (NCBI): domain Eukaryota; kingdom Metazoa; phylum Chordata; class Mammalia; order Primates; family Cercopithecidae; genus Macaca; species Macaca nemestrina. The sequence goes on from NC_092138.1 coordinate 36,042,808, forward strand.
CAATCTCTGCTTCCTGGGTTCAAGTGATTGACCTGCCTCAGCTGGGATTACAGGCACAAGTAGCTGGGATTACAGGCATGCACCACCACGCCTGGCTAATTTTCGTATTTTTAGTGGAGATGGGAATTCACCATGTTAGCCAGGCTGGTCTTAAACTCCTGACCTTAAGTGGTCCTCCCACCTTGGTCTCCCAAAGTGCTGGGATTACAGGTGTAAGCCACTGGTGCCCAGCCCTCATAAATTTTGTTAAACACTGTCTTCGGTGTAAGAAATGAGCTAATTGATTCAAAGACGCTCAGAAACGTTCGGCAATAGGAAGGACAAATTGCAGAAGGCAGAGGAAGGCATAAGATTGAAAATGGGGATACACTGCAAGTCTTTAGTGAGAATCCCAGGTCCCCACTCCTACCTGAGCTATCAGATTGTCCAAAGAACCAGGGTCACTCACTGCAGAAAATAAGTTTATTCTTTGGACAAAGTTCAAAGTTCTTTGGACAAAGTTCAAGGGGAAGCCTCCAGAGAAACAAGAGGGTCAACTAAAAGCTAAAGAACACTGGCCAGCGAGGAAGGAGACTAGGGGTTTAAACAATAACACTCTTTCATTGGTTACATGTCCTCGTGCAAATCATTTCACCATTTCTTAAAGAGAAGTTTAGACCAGAATGAGGTCTAAAGTAGATTTTCATAGTAAAAATACATGATTGTATTAAAAAGAAAGAGCACACCTTTTAAAATATGACTAATTTAAGTAATGAGCAACCATATGAAGTGCTTTTTAGCCAATGGAAATTCTAGTGCATTTCTTGTAACATGTAGTCCTTTCTAAAATAGCATTAGAGATTATAATCAAAATCCTCCAGTTAAGAGAATTTAATGGTTTCCCCACCCCAATGGGACCAATGATAAGAGTATGGAACAAGATATAGGGAATGGAAAGAATATGCATGCATCTAGGACTAGTGACTGCAAATATGTTACAACCCCTAAACCCAAAGCAACAGGGGAGGGAAAGACAGGTTCCCAGAACATGGAAGAGTGAGTCATTTGGAGCAGGTCACCTGAAGAGGACAAGTGACATCATGTAAAGGTAAGAGACAGTCTGACTTGGTCTTTCAGGGAGAGAGTCATGGGAATATCCTGATATCATTCTCTTCGCATCCTGCAGGTTTTGTCTGTGCTCCCTCCCCATTGGTCAACCTCAGTTGGAAGCTTGAGGTACTGCCTCTATATTCTTCCTGCTCTTGGACTCTAGGACTGCAAACAGGTAGAGAGTGGCCCTGGAGGAGAAAAAGGAAGACATCTAACATAAAAGGGCAGATGAAAAGGTATTAATCATAGCTTCAGAGGATAGGTTGTAATTCACTTTTAAAAAATAAGTTACTGGCTTTGAGACAGTAGTTAAAAAACAAGACATTCTGAAGTATAAGATTCTGGAATTTGTTCTACAATCAACCTTTTTCTGTTTCGCCTCTTGACTTGAACAAATATTGGATCATGAGTGATGGTACAAACTTTAGTATTTGCTTTTCATCCATGTAAATAATTTCTCTTTATTTTTCCCTGTTCATATCCAAATGGTTTCAGCTACACACTTGGTAGTAAGGCATGATATGCCAAAACTGTCTTGGCTGAGCACAGTGGCTCATTCCTGTAATCCCAACACTCTGGGAGGCTGAGCCAAGTGGATCCTTGGAGGCCAGGAGTTCGAAACCAGCCTGGCCAACATGTTGCAACCCCATCTCTACTAAAAATACAAAAATTTGCCGGGCGTGATGGTGTGTTCTTCCAATCCAGCTAATTGGAATGCTGAGTCACAAGAATCGCTTGAACCTGGGAGGCGTAGGTTGCAGTGAGCCAAGGTTGCACCACTGCACTCCAGCCTGGGCAACAGAGTGAGAATCCATCTCAAAAACAAACAAACAAACAAACAATCAAAAAACCAACTGTCTAATATTGTGGTTTTTGTCAGAGAACTATTTTGTCTTTACAACTGAGCAGATGCCTAAGAACACAACAACAGTATTGTAGGCAAAGAGAGAAAACAGTACATAGTACTACGTGGAGAAACACAGGAAGGGTGTATTTTGTTATATATAGAATCATTACTTGCAATTATTTGTGTATACCCTAAGTTGCCTACTGCATATGTAAATTTATGTTTCCAGATGTAATTCATTTGGTGCGCAGGACACATATATCATTTTTGAGTCTTACATCTCTAAACTCTGTCCTAAACAACATAGATCGTTTGGGATCTATACACAAATCCTATACAGTCTCAGTAGATGCCTAATTTTGAGACAGTAGTCTTATCCACACCCCGCCCCAGTTCTCCATTAAAGCCCCATCACATTAAGATAGATAAATCTCATAAGAGTGTGTACAGGAGGTCTTAAAAAGTCCCTCTTTAAGAACTTTCCTCTCTCTCTTTAATACTTGAAACTTCTGTTTCCAGTGGTCAGTTAGACATCTCCAGCTAGACAGATGCTATATTTCGGGTGCATTTCAAACGCAACACAGCCCATTTGGAACTCATTGTATTTTCCCAACTTGCCTCCTCTTCAAGTTCAGAGCATCACCATCTGACTAAGCCATCAATTTAAATCTCCTAAGCTAGAAACTTGGGAACTGTTCTCAACATTCCATTTTCCTCATCTTTTATATCCACAATCCCACAAGTTTTATATGCTCAATTTTCTAGAATACTCTAGAATACATCCTCTCCTCTCCTACTTACCACCACTAATTTCACCAAAACTGACACAATTGCCTCCTCCCTAAACTTTCTGACAGTAAATTCTCCCCCTCATCTCCCTCTTCCTTACTTTTTTCCTAAGGCATCTGTCCAGATTCCTTTTGCTATTATTTCAAATGCATATTTAATTACATCCATCTACTCCTTAAAAATCTTAATTTTTCCCTGGGGCCCACAAAAATCTTCTGCTTTGAATGCTAATTTTCACACGCTGCCCTTCTCTATTTAGTCAACCATTCTCTGATTTGCAGTCTTTTCAGACCTGTGAAAATGCATACTTTTTGTCTTTGTTTAAGCACTCTTTCCTCTTTGGGTATACTCTGTTTATCTAAATCTTTTCTATAACAGCAGCACTAAAATAATTTATTGTGTACTACTAAGGGATAGTATGCAAACCACTTTACATTCATGAGGTTATTTCAAGCACCATTTTACATTGAGGAAACTGAGGATGTAATTTGTACAAGATCACATTTTAAGCAAGCCGTAAAACTGGGATTACAATTCCGGTCTATCTCAATCCATGAACTGAACATTTAAATGCTGCCTCCTACTACTATGTATCACATAACTCATGTCAAGTTGTACAGTTATCTTTAAGCTTCCAGATCATTCTACTTCCCCTTTTCTTAATCATTCTAGTTCCCCTTCTCTCATCTCTAATCATAGTTTGTGCCAACATCAGTATTTGGTACTAAACTATTCTTTAATATTTTATTTTTGTTAAATCTTATCTCAACTAGATTGTAATTTGTTTTGTGAGAGGTAACTAAAAAAAAAAAAAAAAAAAACAACGTTACTCCACGAGGCCACAGAATAACCTTATAATAGTAAATGGTTTTGCCTTACTGGGATAGGTAGTAAGTGTGCTTTAGGTAGATTTGGTTTGTGCAAATGTAATTGCGGTTTTTGCCATCGAAAGTAATGGCAAAACCAGAATTACTTTTGCACCAACCTAAATCTCTCATTTACATATGTAATAAATACTCGATATTTGTTTTAATTAAAATAGGGCCAGACATGTGAATTATATTTAGAGGTTCTAGTAACTGAAATTTTCACAGGGGCAGAAACCCAAAATATGTATGTGCAGTTAATTTTTCTCTCTCTCCTGTGTTGGGCCATCTTTTTTTTTTCTTTTTTTCTCTCTCTCTCTCTTTTCTTGAGATGGAGGCTCACTCTATCGCCCAGGCTGGAGTGCAGTGGCGTGATCTTGGCTCACTGCAGCCTCCGCCTCCCAGGTTCAAGCAATTCTCCTGCCTCACCCTCACGAGTAGCTGAGACTACAGGCACCTGCCACCATGCCCAGCTAGTTTTCAAATTTTTTTAGTAGAGATGGGGTTTCCCCATGTTGGCCAGGCTGGTCTGGAACTCCTGACCTCAAGTGATCCGCCCACCTCGGCCTCCCAAAATGCTGAGATTACAGGCCTGAGTCACTGCACCCGGCCTTTCTCTTCTTTTTCATGATATACTACTGGTCTCGTCTGTGCTTGTAATTATTTTAGCTGTTTATTAGTTTATTACCCAAAAAAAAGATACTCTTATCTTTACGGGAATAATTAGCACCGATAGGAATATTCAAGTTACCAATTTTGGAAAATATGAAGTCCAAGTTGTCTTGTTTTCTTTTATATCCTGTCTCCCTTCTTGCGAAGACGTATTTTCATTTAAAATAAACCCACTCACCCCTACCCCAACTCCCCAGCTGTAGCAGGGAAGGATTAAGAAGGGGGCGGGGGAAAGCCCTGTTAGGTAGCGCGGCGTTGGGCCTACTTCTGAGAGTTTAATCCTAGTAGGGTCTTTGGAGTTCTTTCTTCGGAGGCGCGTAGCTCTGCATTATTTAAAACTGTTTTCCGCAAACCCGCAATCCCTTAGGCCAAAGGCACCCCTAACGCGGAAGGTCTACGAACGGAAATATCCCGAGCTAGAGAGCGGCCTTTCTGGCAGCAGCCCCGGCTCCTCCAAGGCCGGAGGGTCGGCTGGGAGCGCTGCAGGTCAGAGAGGGCGATCCCAGCTGGACCCGCGGCCTGAGGATGGGCCTGGGGCTGCCGCCTCCGCCAGGCGACGGGAAACCCTCGGACGTGGGTTTCCGCGCGAAAGCAGCATTGCGGCCAGGCAGGAAACGTGTTCGCGAAGCAGGAGGGCCCCTGGGGCCTTTCCCGGGCGACCCGACCTGCATGGCCGCGTGGCGGGAGCTTTCCTGTTGAGCGCGGTGGAGCGCGCACGTTTCCTTCAGTTCTTTCTCAGAAGTTTAGGCCGCACCCGCCCGCGCCCCCTTTCCACGATTATACAAGAGCACGCCAGGGTTTCTTATTTTTGGTGGGTTTTTGAGACCAAAGACCCCTATTCGCTAAGCCTGAGGAGGCGCCCGTCTCCTCAGCCCTGAAACGAGTCCTCAAAACGGCAACCGATGTGGGTAGCCGCGCAACCGCCCGAAACCCAAAGGCCAGAGGGCGTGCCCAGGGGCCAGGTGCAAGCGGTGGGGAAAGTAACGGCTTTTGGTAGCCCCGCCCCTCCGTCCCGCCCTCTCCGCGCCTGCCCATTTTCGTTCCCTCGGGTCTGTAACCGTCTCTCGGGCCGCTTCCTCTTTAAGGCGGAGCCCGGCGTGGATATCGCGAGATCCGGCTTGGCGCCGTGACCTCCATGTGGGAGCTCCAGCTCTATAAGTAAACACTCTGCGCGGCGCAGACATGGCCTCTTCCTCTTTTTGAGGCGGTGTCTGCGGCAGCGCCTCAGAGTGGTTCCGGTCGTCTCTTCTCAAGTCGGTTGGTCGGTAGCGCGGGCTGAGAGTCGCCGCCGCCTGTCGGGCCCGGCGTCCGGTAGGTCCAGTGCGCGCGCTCGCCCGCTTGCCGCGGAGGGCCCGAGCCGCAGGGGAAGCGGCGCGGGCCGGGCGGGGCGCGGCGCCCCGAGCGCAGGGGGAGACAAAGGGGACCGGCTCCTCTCTAGGCGCCAAGATGTGGATCCAGGTTCGCACCATTGATGGCTCCAAAACGTGCACCATTGAGGACGTGTCTCGCAAAGCCACGATTGAGGAGCTGCGCGAGCGGGTGTGGGCGCTGTTCGACGTGCGGCCAGAATGCCAGCGCCTCTTTTACCGGGGCAAGCAGGTGAGGCGCGCCCGCCGCGCCCCTCGCGAAGCCGGGGGCCGGAACAGCTGGGCTCCTCTGGACGCACAGGTCCCAGGGCTCGGTGCGCCGCGCTCTGTTGTCGCCTGGCTCCGCTGCGGGTGGGCAGCCCCCGCGAGGCGCAGCGTGCGGGGCCCCGTCCCGCCGGATGGGAGGGAGTGGGTCCCTGCCAGCCCGAACTGGAGGTGCGCCGAGCGGGGTCAGAGGTGAGGGTGTCCGGGGCGCAAATACCTGGCCGTTTGTTTTTGGCAGGACAGCGGCCGTAGGCACTGGACGCCGAGGTCCCTCGCTTCCCGCGCTCGGCGGGGCCTGGGGCCCCCAGAGGGCGGGGAGGGCAGAGGGCTCTGGCGGCCATGCCTCCGCGCGGGAGACCCGGAGAGCTGGCTGACCCGGCTGAGCGTTCGCCTCGCTTCTGTGGCTTTTCCGCGTCTTCGGCTTCTAAAAGGGGGAAAAGTCAGGCATTGAGCTTTCGAGAACCATACCTCTGCTTCCTGACTGGTAGGATTCGCGCAAACTGAAGATTCCAAGGGTTTCCAGAACTTCTGGTCCCTCTTCCTCGCCGCCTCTCCTAGGTTTGGAATGTCTCGAGGGAGGTTAGAGACCTGGGCATGAAGCAGCTGTCGGTTTAACCGGGTGCCGAGTTTACGACTGCCCAATATAGGCCAGAGTGAAAAGGAGTGTAAGACTCTTCTGCTCTTCTTCTCGCCTTCTAATACTCATCTCGTTCACGCTTTTAGCACGGCACTGAAGCATAGCCAGCGGTGCATACTTGAAGGCTGACTGTGGGCACCTCTGGTATTTTTATGGTCTGGCCAGTCTAAGATTTTTTTTTTTCGTATTCCATAAGTCTTTTACAGTCTATACCCCTAGCCACTCAGACCCATCATATTTTTCTTTGTCTTCATGTTGTTAATACACTAAAAAGTTGGCATCCTGAATTGATAGACCACAGTTTGGCTCCAGTCCTGTGATTTGAAATAAGTGTAGCTCTTTGATTCGGTAGAAGTAGCCTACAGTCGCAAACTACTTAAAAGGAATATTTTCCTCCGCTTCACAGGCTTAGTCTTCGAAGACTGTCCAGAAATTTCATAGTAACAAATTACACTTTGGTAAGGAGAGAGCTGCTTTTTTCCCCTCGTTTCTTTCTCTCTTTAAAATAATGTTATAGCACCTTTGATTTGTGTTTGCAGCCAGTTTTGTACTGACTCCTTAGTGTTTGACTTGTAAAAACAGGTATTTAGTTGTAAGCTTTGCTTTTGAAATAATTGTACACTTGTTAAATACTACCTAGATTTGTTTTGCTGTGCCTCAGGTGGCTGATATTGTTTCCTTTTGATCATAAGTGAAAAAGCATGTAATCGTCTGATGCATTTTATTTTCTAGCTAGGGACAAATAGTACATGAATTCCTAGGACACTGGTGATTTCAGCACCAGAAATAGAAATGAAGGATGTTCCTGGGCGACACCCCTAAAATCTTTATTATCAAATATGCTAAAATAATTATCACATATGGGATTGGGTTAAATTCAAGGCAACAAAGTAGACTTTCAGTAAACCTGGAAGCTCATTCCAGATTCCAGGGAAAACTGAAGATAACCGTTGAACTTCTCTTCCAGGATCCTAGTGGGTAATTCAGTACTCTGGTTTCTTCAGCCCAGTAGGGAAGAGGAATAGACCTTTGGTGCCAGCCATTAACTTGGAGACAGAAAAGGAAGGTCATTCGTACCAGCTGTGTGTTCGCTTCCTTATGAGCTGACAGGTAGCTATGTCAAGAGTGTTATCTTATCTTGGTCTTTGGAGCTCCACAGATGAGTTAGCTTACCTGTAGCAGGTAGCTACTGGATTGGCATAACAGAAAGTCCCCATCCTGTAAAATACCATGTCCTCATTGGGAAAAGGTACCCATTCTTCAAAATGCTTTACTGCCACGTAGTGAAAAACGTCATAAATGGCAGACAGTACATTTATTTTTGTTTAAGTGGACCCGCCCCCCCATACTCCATTCGTGTGTTAGGTTGCAGCTTTTAATCTTTGGTATGTATCAGAATCGCTTGTGGATATTTATTATAGATGTTCAGCTCACCCCAGAACTGCAAGTAGTTAAATTTAACAAGACCCCACGGGAGATTCTGATAACACCAGAGTTTAGAAAATGAATGTTGAGAGAGAGTCTCCTACTAGTCTCTTACTATTCAAAGTATGGTCCCTGGATTCTCAGGACCAGCAGCATTGGCTTTACCTGGAAACCTCACGCCAGACCTACTGAAGCAGAATCTGTATTTTAACAAGATCTCCAGGTGATCTGTATGTAAATGAAGTTGGAGAAGCAGTGTTAATTGACTCCACTTTTTTTTTTTTTTTTTTGAGCCGGAGTCTTGCCCTGTCGCCAGGCTGGAGTGCAGTGGCGCGATCTCGGCTCACTGCAACCTCCGCCTCACGGGTTCAAGCGATTCCTCTGCCGCAGCCTCCCAAGTCGCTGGGACTACAGGCGCTCCACCTCTCCCGGCTAATTTTTTGTATTTATTTTAGTAGAGACGGGGTTTCACCATTTTGAACAGGATGATCTCTATCTGGGACCTCAGGTGATCTGCCCACCTCGGCTTCCCAAAGTGCTGGGATTACAGGCGTGAGCTACCGTGCCCGGCCTTGACTCCACTTTTGAGTGTCAAAGTGGAAACCTGCAATACAAAGCTATAAGTTCTGGTTAGAGTGGGATAACATGCTGTGAACATTCTTACCTGGGAAGTTGAGTTTGAGGAACGCGGGGATTGGGTCTTTTTAAGGAAGAGTTATGTTGGTGAATCTTTAAATCTTTTGAGAATCCAGAGCTTTCCCTATTTTAAAGGATTCCCTCTCCTGTCATTCTTTCACTCCTTACCACTGTAGAGATGGCCTTAAAATAGATAATAATGTGGGGCATGAACCATAGTTGAAGAAAAAAGTTGCCCCTCCCCCTTGGCTTTCACACAGAATATAAAAGTACTTGCTTGTTTAAAGAAGTATTGATGTATATATTATATGTGATGTATATAATATATATAATATGTGATGGATACATGAAAGTTATTAACTTATGCCCTTCACTGGCAGCGCTCGTCAGTAGTTGCTTGGGAATGACTTCCCACTGCCCTCTCAGCCACTTCCACTTGGCATTTGCTTTCTAGTATTCCCTTGCATTATTGTTGTAGTTCCTCTTGTTACTTGGAATTTCTTCTTTCAACTCAGTAAAATTTAGAGAGTGGTCTGACAAAAAATCCTAACAATTTTTGCTGCTTAAGTATTGTAAATCCTGCATCCCCATCTTCAAGTATGGCAGTTCTCAAACATTTACTTTTGAGACATTGGTGGACCTAAGTTACATCCTTCTGACTCATATATTTGTAATTTCTAAATGACCGCTTCCTTTTTTCCCTACTTAGAGCATAATTTGAGTGTCAGAGATAACTTTCAGTGTTCTTTCATTAAATATGGAAGAACTTCAGTACTTTTCAAGTAAATCATCTCAACACTTCACAGCTCTTCATAGTATGTGAAGCTTTGTGGAATAAAGTTGTGTGAAACTTGTTATTGCAGTAGATAAATGGTCACTATTGTAGGAAGACTGAAGGAGTACCTATGAATTAGGGAAGGAGTCGATAATCTGGGTTTAAAAAGCCTGTCATAGCAAGCATGAGGAAAGGTGGTTATATGTCACTGTGGATATAACTTATTATAGGGCCTCATGCCTTGATGTGCTTAGACATTTGCTTAGAGACATATGCTCTTACGACATTTTTTCCTGTCAAATCAAATTTTAAAAAGTACCACTTGAAACAGCTTGTATTTACTCATGACAGTCATTGAGTAGAAACTAACCAGGAGTTGAATGTAGAAACACCCTCAACGTCCCTCTGACTCTGGTTCCCCAAACCTAAGTGGAAAAATGTTCTTTCAGTTTCCAGCAGTTGTTTTTTTTTTTTTTTTTTTTTTTTTTTTTTTTTTTTTTTTGAGACGGAGTCTCGCTCTGTCACCCAGGCTGGAGTGCAGTGGCCGGATCTCAGCTCACTGCAAGCTCCGCCTCCCGGGTTTACGCCATTCTCCTGCCTCAGCCTCCCGAGTAGCTGGGACTACAGGCGCCCGCCACCTCGCCCTGCTAGTTTTTTGTATATTTTTAGTAGAGACGGGGTTTCACCGGGTTAGCCAGGATGGTCTCGATCTCCTGACTTCGTGATCCGCCCGTCTCGGCCTCCCAAAGTGCGGGGATTACAGGCTTGAGCCACCGCGCCCAGCCAGTTTCCAGCAGTTTTATCACTTTAACTGCTATCTTCATTTTTGGAAATATCCTGCTAGTTAATTTGCATGTTTTATACTGTTAGAGTTTTTATTATCTTTAAACACTTCCATTTAAAAATAGTCATAATGTTTATCAGTTCTATGTTATGCTTTTTCAGCTCCTTCAGAATTAGTGAGGTATTTTGTTTGAGTTTTTTTGTGGGGGCTGTTGGAGAGTGTCAAAATGATGGTGTGAATGCAGTGTTTGCTCCTTGAGTTTTTTGGGGTTTTTTTTCTCGTCTATGGGAGTTCAAGACTAGAGGGTGTTCCTTTTTTTTGTTTTTTGTTGTTGTTGTTTAGGGGGTGTTCTGTTTTGTTTTGTTTTTAACCAAGGAAGCAACATTCACATGCCTATCCTTATTAAGGCTTATTTGCTTACTGACTTGGGATACTGCTTAGGCTTGTTTAGAGTGAGCATGCTAACTTGTGAGGTAGTACATAATTTAATTCCCTGACTGGGAAACTTGTGAAATTCTTGATCCCTTGTTCTGCTTGACAAATACGAATACCTATAGTGTTTGAGATTGTGCTTGTTGGGTTCTTGGACCACCAGATTTCAAATTACTGATCTAGTAGATTAAAAGTTTTAAATTCCGGACTTAACTTTTATTTCCTTTTGGTTGACTTCTCAAATACGGTGTTACTTTGTTAGAGTTGTGAATGTTGAAAAGTAATACATATGAAGAGTAGAAAATGAGCAATTTAAAAATCGGTTATGTTTCTGGGAAAGTGATAGTTCTGGCCTGAAAGGAGTTTAGTTTTCTTGTTTCATTGTATCATAGTGAAATTGCCAACTGAACTTTATAAAGAAACAAAATGGAGACTTAATTTTCTAGGGCTGTTGTATTAATGTAGCAAAACCTGGGTGGCTTAAAACAATAGAAATTTACCCTCTCACAGTTCTAGAGGTCTACCAAGTTGTCAGCAGGACCATCCTCTGATAGCTCTAGCGGGGAATACCCTTTACACTTTGCTGGAAATTTTCTTTCTTGGCTTGTATTAAGTACATCACTCCATTCACAGGGCTGCCTTTTTCCTGTGTCTTCACATTGTCTTCCTGCTGCATCTTTCCGAATGTCCCCTTATTATGAGGACACTAACCATGTTGGATTAGGGCCCTAATGGCTTTGTTTTAACTTAATTACCTCTCTGAAGACCCTAACTCAAAGTGAAGTTACATTCTGAGGTACTGGTGGTTAGGACTTCAACAAAAAATTTTGGCAGGGACATAACTTCCTTAGCCCATAACAGTAGATTTTGCATTTCTTTTGTTAAATTTATTTCCTGATTAGCTCTTTAAAAGACTCTGTTTCCAAATAAGGTTACATTCTCAAGTACCATGGATTAGAATTTCAACCCATAACCCTTGCCAAAATATGGGTGGGTTGCAAGATAATTTATTCACTATTCATCCTGGAAGACTTCTTGATAAAACGTTGTAATTCTTGCAGATGGATAGAATTAGAGAACTTCAGGCAAGTGGAGTAGCATGAGCAAGAATTAGAATTATTCCTTCTTGGTTATTTTTCTGCTTGACTTAAAAAATAAAAACCTACTGATAATGCTTTATTTTGCTCTGTCGCCCAGGCGGGAGTGCAGTGGCCGGATCTCAGCTCACTGCAAGCTCCGCCTTCCGGGTTCACGCCATTCTCCTGCCTCAGCCTCCCGAGTAGCTGGGACTACAGGCGCCTGCCACCTTGCCCGGCTAGTTTTTTTGTATTTTTTTTTTAGTAGAGACGGGGTTTCATCGTGTTAGCCAGGATGGCCTCAATCTCCTGACCTCGTGATCCGCCCGTCTCGGCCTCCCAAAGTGCTGGGATTACAGGCTTCAGCCACCGCGCCCGGCCCCTGATAATGCTTTAGAAAGATAAAATATTTAACTTAATGTTTTTTTTTTAAAAAGTGAAACACTGATCTGATGACTTAAAGTCTTTATGAAAAATGAGGTCATAAAACAACTTTGAAAATTCACATTTCTTGAAGTTGATTCAAGCACTGATTAAAAATAAAACTTGATGAGAAATTAAATCTAGTTTAGAGTTTTTCTGTGTAGGTCATAAGGTCACAGCAACCATGAAACATTTTGGGTTTGATTGATTGACTGATTTAGAAACAGGGTCTCACTCTGTTGCCCAGACTTGAGTGCAGTAGCATGATCATGGCTCACTGTAGCCACGACCTCCTGTGCTAAAGTGATCTCCCGCCTCAGTCTCCTGAGTAGTTGGGACCACAGGCATGTGCAGCCACACCCGCCTAAGTTTTTTATTTAATTTATTTATTTTTATTTTTTGTAGAGATGGGGTTACCCAGACTGGTCTGGAGCTCCTGGGCTCAAGAGATTCTCCCACCTTGACTTCCCAAAATGTTGGGATTACAGATGTGAGGCATGGAACCCAGCCTTTTTTTTTTTTTTTGAGACAGAGTCTCTCTCTGTTGCCCAGGCTGGAGTGCAGTGGCACAATCTCGGCTCACTGCAACCTCCGCCTCTGGAGTTCAAGAGACTCTCTTGCCTCCGTCTCCTGAGTAGTGGGATTACAGACGCACCACCACGCCTGGCTAATTTTTGTATTTCTAGTGGAGACATGGTTTCACCATGTTGGACAGGCTGGTCTCGAACTGCTGACCTCATCATCTGCCCTCCTCGGCCTCCCAAAGTGCTGGGATTATAGGCGTGAGCCACTGCGCCTGGCCCATTTTTTTGTTTTAATGGCTAGCAGTGTTCTCTGTAGTGAATATGGAGTAACTATTAAGAATTTATTGGGGTCCAGAGAAGACACTGACATCAGAGGCCATTAAGTAATAAGAATGGTTTTAAAATTTCTAAATTGGAGTGCTATGGATTTTAAGTTTCGCTAGGACATTTGAGCAACTGAAAACGTAGAAAGATACATTTTAGAGAAGCATTTCAGTATTCTTTCTTTATTTTCTAGTTGGAAAATGGATATACCTTATTTGACTATGATGTTGGACTGAATGATATAATTCAGCTGCTAGTTCGCCCAGACCCTGATCATCTTCCTGGCACATCTACACAGATTGAGGCTAAACCCTGTTCTAATAGTCCACCTAAAGTAAAGAAAGCTCCGAGGGTAGGACCTTCCAGTCAGCCATCTACATCAGCTCGTGCCCGTCTTATTGATCCTGGCTTTGGAATATATAAGGTATGTTGTTTTCTTCAGACTTACTGTTGCGAGAATACAAATAAATTTCTTTTGTGTTCAGGATGTTTTGAGTAAGTAAACAGTGATTGCCATTTGAAAATAAAGATTGGGATGTTAATATAGTAACTTTTAAAAGTAGTCTTTTAAAAATTGATATGAAATACGTAGACAAATGTACAAGATGTATATGTACAGTTTAAAGAGCAGTAAAGGAAATAATTGTGTAATTGCACCAAGGTTAAGAAGTAGATTGATTTGAAATACTTTTTTTTTTTTTTGATATGGAGGCTTGCTCTGTCACCCAGGCTGGAGTGCAATGGTACAATCTTGGTTAACTGTAACCTCTGCCTTCCAGGTTCAAGCAATTCTCCTGTCTCTGCCTCCTGTGTAGCTGGGATTACAGGCGTGCACGACCACACCCAGATAATTTTTGTATTTTTAGTAGAGACAGGGTTTCACCATGTAGGCCAGGCTGGTCTCAAACTCCTGACCTCAGGTAATCCGCCCACCTTGGCCTCCCAAAGTGCTGAGATTTCAGGGGTGAGCCACCTTGCCCAGCCTTAAATACCTTTTTAAAGCCTCGTATGTGTCCCTATCGGAACACTTCTCCCTTTGTCTCCCTAAGAGGTAAACTGCTTATTCTGACTTTTATGCTCATTTTGTTTTTCTTTAGTTTTGCTACTTACGTATATTTCTCTAGGCAGTATGTTTTGTCTATATTTGAATTTTATATGATGGAATTCTACTTTTTCTCAGCATTGAAAGATTCTCTGCATATAGCTGTGTTTTATTGCTTTTCACTATTATGTCATTCCATTTTATTAACATACCACAGTATATTTAATTTAATGCATAGATACCTGGCCTGTTTCCAGTTTCAACTGTTTTAAACAGTGCTGTTTTGAACCTTCTGTTATCCTGGTGCGTACGTTCAAGAATTTCTACCTAGGATTAGAAGTGCTAGTTGTTCACCCACAGGGTACTGCCAAACTGCTATACTTCATTCCATTGGTCTATTTGTCTAGCTCTGTTCCTATACTGTTCTGAGTACTGTGGCCTTATGGCCTGTTTTGATCTCCCTTTCTCCTATCTCCCCAATTTCTTTTCACGTTCAGGGTCTCTTGGTTTTCTTGGCTTTTAGTATTTGGATACAAAAACTGTAGAAATAGCATGTAAAGCTCTACAATAATCTGATGGGATTCTATGGGGATTGCATCTATAGATGAGCTTGGAGAATCGACATCTTTACAATGTCGAGTCTTTTAATTCATGAATAGACTTCTCCATTAACTTAGATCTTTTCTTTCTTTCTTGTATTTATTTTATTTATTTATTTATTTATTTATGTGAGACAGGATCTTGCTTTGTCATCCAGGCTGTACTGCAGTGACGTGAACACGGCTCACTGTAGCCTTGACCTGCTGAGGTCAAGTGATCTTCCTGCTTGGCCTCCCAAAGTGCTAGGATTACAGGCGTGAGCCACCGTGCCCAGCTAACTTGGATCTTTGACATCTTAATTAGTTCTCTCTTTACATATTTAATATTTTGCTTTATTTCTGGTAGCTTTGTTTTTGATGCAATTATTATATATAGTTATCTTCTAAAATAGTAATCTGTTTGCTGTTATGTAGAAATGAAATTGATTTGACTTTTGTAACCAGCAACTTTTCAAAGCTATCTTTGTAACTTCTTAATTCTTATCAGTTGGGATAAATGGGCACCTATACTGTTTTTCAAAGCATTTAAGACCAAAAATTGAAAATCGGTAGATGAAGTAAATTATTCAAAATTATTCAAATGGAGATAATTTTGGATATATGGAAAAATGCCAACAGATATAAATATGTATATGGAAAGATTAAGAAGAGATAGAACTATGTTTCCAAAGAAAGTACCAGGCTTGGGTTGCTGAACTGTTTTAAACCTATGAGGAGTAGATCATTATAATGTTACCTAAATTTACCTACAACATAAAGAAGGAAAGCTTCCTATTGCTTTATAAATTGAGTTTAATACTGATACTAAAACATGACAAAAAGCACATCAGCATCACTAACATTGATACAAAACGTAAGTTCTAGTCAGCAAATAGAATTATGGCTATATTCACTGATTTACCTTGCTTTTAAAAATTATGGCTGCTTATTAAAAATATATTACTTAAAGCACATATGGTTTGTCAGGATGTGGGGACAGTTCATTATTTTAAAATGTTTCAGTATAATTCATTGTACTAATAAACCAAAGAAAACAAATTAATTTAAAATGTTTTCTGCATTTAAATACAAATTTGAGTCATTTGTGATTAAAAAAAAAAAAAACTCTTGGCTGGACGCGGTGGCTCACGCCTGTAATCCCAGCACTTTGGGAGGCCGAGGCAGGTGGATCATGAGGTCAGGAGTTCAAGACCAGCCTGGCCAAGATGATGAAACCCCATCTCTACTAAAAATACAAAAAATAAGCTGGACACGGTGACTGGTGCTTGTAATCCCAGCTACTTGGGAGGCTGAGGCAGAATTGCTTGAACTTGGAGGGTGGAGGTTGCGAGATTGTGCCACTGCACTCCAGCCTGGGTGACGGAATGAGACTCTGTCTCAAAAAAAAAAAGAACTCTTGATAAAAGGAATAGATAGCATAGGTTAATATCTTAAACTACATTCTATACCAATATTCCCTTTAAAGACAAGCCAGATGAGGAAGCCAATTAATGCTTCCTTATTTGACATCTTTTTGGAAGTACTAGATAATGCAATTAGGCAGGAGAACAAAATAAAGTGTAAATATTAGAGAAGGCAAAATTATAGCCTATACCTGGGAAAGCTGAGAAAATGTTTTAGAAAGTTATGAGCAATCACTAAAGTGGCTATCTTCAAAGTTAACATTGAGCTACTGATAGCTCAAGGAATTACTACGTCAATTAGAACAGGAAAAAAATTGCAATAACAAGAGGTAAAATCTGGGAATAAGTTAAGACTTATGTAAATTAAAATAGTGCTATGTAGTGGTCACAAGACAGAATTTTTAGCACTGAAAGCCAGCTTGCCATTTTTTTCTATATTACTCTGATTTCATCCACCTTTTAAATACCAGTACTTTCTGCATTTTTTACATTATTACTTTTTTATTTGTGTTACCACCTCCGTCATTGCTTTTAAAATAAACTTATTTTAGAACAGTTTTGGATTTACAGCAAAATTGAAGATAGTAGAGAGAGTTTCTGTATATCGCACACCTAGTTTTCCCTGTTAACATCTTAAGTTAGTATGGTATATTTGTTGAAATTAATGACTCTTATTTTCTTAGCTTTTACCTCATGTCCTCTTTCTGTTCCAGAATCCCACTAGGATACTATACTGTATATAGTTTTTAAATCTCCTTTGACATTGACTGTGACAATTTCTTGGGTTTTTTTTTTTGTTTGTTTTTTTGTTTTTCCTGATTATGTGACCATTTTGAAGAGTTCTGGTCAGGTATTTTGTAAAATCTCCCCCATTAAGATTCATTTGTTTTCCTTATTTGTCTGCGTTTGCTTTGGGGAGGAAGACCGCAGAGGTGTTTTCATCACGTATAAAGAGCACATACTATCAATATTCTATTTGCTAAGTATAACTTAGGTTTTACATCAGTAATAACATTAATACTGATGTGAACCTTAATCATCTGCTGGGGTAGTGTTGGTCAAGTTTCTCCTCTATTAAACTCACCCCACACCCCTTTCCTGTCTTTCCATACTGTACTGTTTAAGAGAAAGTTACTGTACAGTCCACACTTAAGGAGTGGGAAGTTAATGTACGCCCTCTACAAAAATTATTTAAAATTATTCAACATGGGACGTGTATTTATTCAGACATTTACATCAGTATGGACTCATGCTCAAATTGTTACACTTTTGGCCGTTCGAAACTCATTTATTTGATGACTGTGTCCCTTTGACATACCCCTATATCCCCCATTATTGTGGGCGTTTTGTTTTTCTTAAGCATTATCTTACTTTCTGGCACTACAGCATGCTTCAGGTACATCTTGTGTATTTCCTGCTTCAGTCCTAGAATCAACCATTTCTCCAAGGTTCCTTTAATTGTCAAATGATAGGGGTCGGGCACGGTGGCTCACGCCTGTAATCCCAGCACTTTGGGAGACCGAGGAGGGTGGATCACTTCAGGTCAGGAGTTTGAGATCAGCCTGGCGAACATGGTGAAACCCCATCTCTACTAAAAATACAAAAAAAAAAAGTTAGCTGGGCGTTGTGGCACATGCCTGTAATCCCAGCTATCGGGAGGCTGAGGCAGAAGAATCTCTTGAACCCAGGAAGCGGAGGTTACAATGAGCCGAGATCGCACCACTGCACTCCAGCCTGGGTGACTGAGACTTTGTCTCAAAGTAAATAAATTTAAAAAAATAAAACGAAGATCTTGGCTCTAGGTATGCTTCTTACTATTGGTGTGTCATTGCTTTTAGAGCCTTCAGCAGACAGCAGGTAAATAATACATATTTGTACTAACCTATGTATATGTACATCTATGAATATTTACGTAACCGTCTGTATATTAAGCTTACAATATTACTTTTCATCTTTGACCAGAGTTTACAGTCGGCTGCTTTTGAATTGATTGTTTTGGCAGTGACAGGATGAATTTGCTTTCAAAGGAGGGCCAGTTTATGTATCTGCACGTCTGAGATTAATCAAGGTTCAGCAGTTCAGGTCAACTTAAATTTCTGTTTAGCAAACTTCTCAGTACCCCACTATTCCTTCCTCTTCCCTCCCCAGTCTAATTCAGAAGAGCATCATGAGAAATTACTTCTCTCAGCAGGTCTTTGCTTTTTATTTTGGGTGTTAGTGCTTTGGCTGTGAACTACAGAATTTAAACTCTATTTGACATCTCTTCTATTTCCTATTATTGTGTAGTATAGATGTTAAAGACTTGAGCTTTGTCATGAGACCTGGTTTCAAATTTCAGTTCAGCTGCTGCTTGGTTATACAATTTGGGAAGTAAATTTTACATTAAGGCTCCCTTTCCCCGTTTAGGAGCCCATAGGAATCTAGTAATTCTCAGAAGGCTGCTGTTCATACAGTAATAAATTTAGAGCTGTGTTTAGTCTTAGTTGAAGCTACTGTAGATTTATTTACTTTTGGAGGGATGAACCTTAGTAATTGTCATAGGTATTTGAAATTTTGATACCACTACCGCATATGGAGAGCCTATGAAAGATTGTACAGAGGCTGGGTCCATCCATTCACATTGTGTGTGCATTTAACATAAATTGAATCACACCGGGTCTAGATTGGGAACTAATTTTCTGCAATAAGATGGACGTTCGAACCTAAGTTGTTTTTAATTTTGGTTTTTGTATATGGAAGTTTTTTATGATACCAGAAACAACGTACTTTTCAAATGGCTGTCATCCTGGCCTAAATGATGACGGTTTAGAATGATGATGGTAAGCCTTTACAGTTTAGCTGAACATGTGGCACTGTTAAACTTCTTACATGTTTTCTTATGCTTATTGTATAATAGAAAGTACCGGAAAGCGGAGAATTATCATTGATATCTTAGTATATTATTTCTTTTGTCCGTAGTACAGTTTTTGATGTTTAACCTTTTTGATTATGAAATGTATTAGACAATATGAAGAGTACGATCAGTGTCTATAAACACCACCCAAGTTATGAAATAGAATAACAATACTCCCAGGAACTTACCAGGTGCCTCCTCCTGATAACTCCCTCTTCCCTAGTTGTAACTGCTACCCAGACTTCTATGGTAATCATTTCTTTGTTCTTTACTAACTTTCTTATTAATGTTAACCTTTAACAGCATGTTAATAATCTTTAACTTATTTATGCAACCCTAATCCCTCATTTTCTGGTTTCTGAACTTAATGTAAATAGAACCATATTGCTTTTGCCTTTTTTTTTTTTTTTTTTTTGAGACAATCTCATTCTGTCACTCGACTGGAGTGCAGTGGCATGATCATAGCTTACTGCAGCCCCAACCTTCTGGGCTTAAGCGATCCTGCCACCTCAGCTTCCTGAATAACTGGGACTACAGGTCTGTGCCACCATACCCAGCTAATTTTCAATTTTTTTGTAGAGACAGGGTTTCACTATGTTGTCCAGGCTGGTCTTGAACTCCTGTGTTCAAACAGTCCTCCTGCCACTTCCTCCCAAAGTGCTGGGATTACAGTGTGAGCCATCACACCCAGCCCAGCATTTTAAAATTTGTAATTAAAGAAAGATGGGGCTGAGTGTGGTAGTTCATGCCTGTAATCCCAGCACTTTGGGAGGCGGGGGACAAGTGGATCACTTGAGGTCAGGAGTTCGAGACCAGCCTGGCCAACATGGTGAAACCCCATCTCTGCTAAAAATACAAAAAGTTAGCCACTGTGGTGGTGGATGCCTGTAATCCCAGCTACTCAGGAGGCTGAAGCAGGAGAATTGCTTGTACCTGGGCGGCAGAGGTCTCAGTGAGCCAACATCACGCCACTGCACTCCAGCCTGGGCAACAGAACAAGACTTCGTCTCAGAAAAAAAAAAAAAAGGGAAGATGGTACAATGAGAGAACGATTTTCAGAGTTGGAGAACCTGTGTTCTCAGCTTAACACCCACATTTTTTACCTGTGTCTCTCTTGAGCAAATGTATTTCTTGTCTGAACCTCATTAGAAAATGGGAATTATTTTGTATTATAATTAAAGGAGGTAAAGTATGTATTGGTTAACTGCTAATGTTTACTAACAGTATGGTAATAAGACTATACTCTGCGGTTTTTGTTTTTGAGACAGAGTCTTGCACTATCATTCATGCTGGAATGTAGTGGTGGGATCCACGCCTGGCTAATTTTTGTGTTTTTTAGTAGAGGTGGGGGTTTTGCCATGTTGGCCAGACTGGTCTCGAACTCCTGACCTCAGAGGCTCCGCCTGCCTCGGCCTCCCAAAGTGCTGGGATTACAGGCGTGAGCCACTGCACCTGGACTATACTCTTTGAGTTTTAATGAGTCTTAACATTGAGCATATATACTTAGTAAGGAGACAGTTGTTTCATTTGTGTGTACTATATGCTTGCTGGGTTGGCACGTTACATGAATTTTCTCACTTTATTTCAAATACACTGCAAGATGCTGGGACAAATTAAGTAACTTGTTCATGGTTACACCTAGTAGGTGATAGATGAAGAACTTGAACCTAGGTTTACCTGCAGAGCTGAAGTGTTTTCTGCAGACCAAATGATACCTAGCATATAGTAAAACCGTCAAATATTCGCTGTTGGTATTTTCTTTTTTTATTGATTGCTCCTTGCCTCCCATACTTTAGTTTTCAAACATATTAGATATTTGGACAGATAAAACCTTTTCTCTAAATGTGGCTTTTTTTTTTTTTTTTGAGATGAAGTTTCACTCTTTTTGCCCTCGAGTAGTGGCACAATCTTGGCCCACTGCAACCTCCACCTCCTGGGTTCAAGTGATTGTCCCGCATCAGCCTCCTGAGTAGCTGGGATTACGGGTGCACACTGCCACACCTGGCTAATTACGTACTTTTAGTAGAGACAGGGTTTTGCCATGTTAGCCTGGTTGGTCTTGAATTCCTGACCTCAGGTAATCTACCTGCCTTGGCCTCTCAAAGTGCTGGGATTACAGGCGTGAGCCACCATGCCTGGCCCTAAATGTGGCTATATGTTTGATGTGAATAAATGCAGCTCTTAAGTATAGAATTATGTGGTTGGCTTAAACTTTTTTTTAGCTTTTTAGCTCAGCTCCTTTTCCCCCCCATATTAATCTTTTTTTTTTTTTTTTTTTTTTTTTTTTTGAGACGGAGTCTCGCTCTGTCGCCCAGGCTGGAGTGCAGTGGCCGGATCTCAGCTCACTGCAAGCTCCGCCCCCCAGGTTCACGCCATTCTCCTGCCTCAGCCTCCCGAGTAGCTGGGACTATAGGCGCCCGCCACCTCGCCCAGCTAGTTTTTTTTTTTTTGTATTTTTTAGTAGAGACGGGGTTTCACCGTGTTAGCCAGGATGGTCTCGATCTCCTGACCTCGTGATCCGCCCGTCTCGGCCTCCCAAAGTGCTGGGATTACAGGCTTGAGCCACCGCGCCCGGCCTGAATCTTTTAAAAATAATTGTATATGATGTTTTGACATCTTTGGGGGCCTTACTGGCTGAGGAGGGACTGCCCTTCTTCCTAGGGCTAGCTTATTCCTAGAGATTGTAAACAGCTGATCAGTGAGCCTGCCTTTCATATACAAAACATCTAATCCTGAGTCTATGCACTTAACTACCTCCTTTATCTAACTCTTAAACACCAAGCCAATATTCTGCCATGATCACCCAGGGTCAGGTACCAAACAACTATAGACCACCCCTACAATCCAAAGCCCACTGACATTATTCAAACTAGCCATCTTGTTTCCTCTGCCCTGCCTTTCCATGGAAAACACAATAAAGGCTCTGGGTCCTAATTTTCCCCAGTTCCCTCTGCCTCCTGACCAAACCTAGTGCTTTCCTATATGTCTCCTTCTCTTGGGAAGTAAGTAATTGTTCTTTCAGTAGCGTTGGCCTCTCCGTGTTGTCACTCAGTTACATCAATAAAAATCTCATGAGTACAATTCAGATGTTCCCACATAGGCAAATTCTGTTTTCCTCTTTTGTCGTCTTGTCTGCTATTTTGCTACTCCTCTAGCTAATTATTTCAGTTCTTAATTTGTACTAGATTACTTAGTTACCATGGCAGGATCTTCTGTGTTCATATTAATCACACAGGCCTAAGTATTTTTCCTCTGAACTGCCTTTAAAATCCAGGCTTTATAAAACAGCTTTAATATCTTGCATGCATCTTGGCCTATTCAAATTTTGCCTGACTTAGTATGTCTATCCAATGTGCAGAAAGTTTTGAATTTAAGAGCATTTCTGTGAGTGGTTACTCACAGCAATACTTAGTAGGATACTTAACTTAGTAGGATAATATTTTTTTGGCCAGGCAAGGTGCCTCGTGCATGTAATCTCAGCACTATGAGAAACCAAGGAAAGAGGATTGCTTGAGGCCAGGAGTTCAAAACCAGCCTGGGCAACACAGCAAACTCTGTCTCTACAAGAAGTAACGTTAGCTAAGTGTGGTGGCATATACCTGTAGTCCTGCTGCTCAGGAGTTCGAGTTCAGGAGTAGGAGGCTGAGTGAGCTGTGATCACACTACTGCATCCAGCCTGGGCAGCAGATAGCCTGTGTTTAAAAAAACAAAAGAAAAGAAAAGAAAAATTCTTGTTTCCAGTTGTAAATCTAGGTTTACTATATTCAAAGAATGCCCTACCTTTGTGAGCTGATATGTTCTATGTGTTGATGTTCAAACAATGGCATTATTTTGAGGTTGATTTAGGTTTCTGTTAACTTTAGTTTTATTTTTAGATGTTAAGGTAGCCAGCTATTAGATCTTCGTGCTAGTATCTTACATTTGATAGGCAAATTCAGTACTTCATTTGTGCCTCCTCGTGTTCCTTAGTAAGGTTGATACAGCTTAATGTATTTTTGCTGTTACCATTTTAGTATCAACTATATGCTGCATTCTTTGCAATATTTTCATAGTGATATATGAAACTTACATTTTGATTTGCTGCAACAGAGTAGTAACCTCAGTTTATTCTCCCAAGTATGATGGACCTTAACATTGATTATTTGCATTTTTATTGTGTTATCTACAAGAGACTAAATGTCTTTAAATTTGTCAGTGACTAGTATGGGAGAAATGAGCCTATGTTTATTTGATACATGAATTTATGTTATGTATGACATGCTCCATCTCTGATTGTCATACCCAGCCTGGTTGACTGTTAGGTTTTTATTTTTTCCTAAACTCATTCTTGTGTAATATTAAACATTATGTCTTTCAAGCTATTTTATTGCTACCATGTTCATTACATACACTGCCTTTGGTCAAATGTACCTCTTCTAGTAGTGACAGTTGATAGTTTTTGTTTTGTCTGTATTCTTTCTATCCTCTGTCAGTTTGTGGTTTGAAACCTTTTTATATTTTCAGTAACTTACATCTAAATTCCTAACTTCCTTTGAAGTTGCTGTTTACCTGTCTTGTCATTTATCAAGGTTCATGGTATGATGGCAAGAACGTAAGCTTCAAAGTCAAGATGGCTTCAAATCCTAACCTTACATTTCATTAGCTTTAACCTAAAGGAAGTTAATTTCTCAGAGCCTTTGTTTCCATATTTTGTAAAACGAATTAAACTTGTTAGGGTTAGACATACCTGAGTAAGGAACCTTGCATATTATCTGGCATACTGATACTTAACTTTTAGTATATACTTCTCCCACAAGGTGTGCCATCTATCAGACACCTTAGGAGTGGTGTCTTCTACCTTCAAGGAAAAGGTAACTGGATGAAATAGTGATCTTGTGTTGATTTCATTTTTTCTTTTTTAAGGGCTTAAAAAGAAAGTTGAAGGAATTTCTCTTGGTTATTGTCCTGAAAGGGCTCTGGCCCTTTTTTTTTTTTTTTTTCCCTTGTTTTTCTTTTTGAGACAGAGTCTCACTATGTTTCCCAGGCTGGAGTGCACTGGCACGATCTCCACTCACTGCAGCCTCCACCTCCCGGGTTCAAGTGATTCTCCTACCTCAGCCTTCTGAATAGCTGGGATTATAAGCATGCTCCACCATGCCTGGCTAATTTTTGTATTTTTTAGTAGATACTGGGTTTCACCATGTTGGCCAGGCTGGTGTTGAACTCCTGACCTCAAGTGATCCGCCCCTGCCTCGGCCTCCCAAAGTGCTGGGATTACAGTGTGAACCACCATGCCTGGCCTGATCTTTTAAACAGTGTTTAAAAGGAGAGGATTTTTTTTTTAACCTTCCATTTTATAACTCTTAATTCTCTGATACACCTGTCTTTTAATACTCTTTCCTTTTGTCAGATTGCATGGGTTAGTTCTGGATCAGCCACTTGACTTGACTACATCCATTTTGTGTCTTACAGCCCTGTTCATTTTTATATTTTATCTTTGTTCTTTGAGGTGGTAGATAAATGTATTTGCCTAGTAAGTTACTAACTAGTGATGGAACTTCACCATTTCGTATAGATGTGTTCATTAGACTCTTTTTTTGTTTTGGTTGTGCATAATTCTCTCATTTTCAACTTTTGTTTTTCATGCTTTACTGTTTTCTGGTTGGACTGATTATGTAAGTTATCTTTAGGATTATGAAGAAATTAATGGAACAGATTAGTCATAATAGTTTAAAGTCCTGGCTTTTCATTAGTGTCATTCTTACTTGATGACTTGCAAGAATGACTCTTAGGCACATAAGAATTATATTTTCAAAAGTCTAGTGTATACGTCAAGGAGTAAAGAAAACATCTATTTCATTGAAGGAAATCAGGAAGAAAGTTTTCATCTTAGTCAATAGATTGAAGATAGCACAATTCAGAAAGAATAGTTTTGATCTAATCTTATCACTTTAAACATGAGTAGCTGCAAATATTGTTTACCATGATAACCCACAAATAACTTGAGTTATATTAACGTTTATGAAGCAGTAGACAAAATTAAGCTTCATTAACTGATTTTAAACTTTTTTTAGGTAAATGAATTGGTGGATGCCAGAGATGTCGGCCTTGGTGCTTGGTTTGAAGCACACATACATAGTGTTACTAGAGCTTCTGATGGACAGTCACGTGGCAAAACTCCACTGAAGAATGGCAGTTCTTGTAAAAGGACTAATGGAAATATAAAGCATAAATCCAAAGAGAACACAAATAAATTGGACAATGTACCCTCTACGTCTAATTCAGACTCTGTTGCTGCTGATGAAGACGTTATTTACCATATCCAGTATGATGAGTAAGTGCTCAAGCTATTGAGGACTTTATTCATATTTTCATTTGTAGAAACAAAGCCTTCTCTTTCAAGATTCTTTTAAATAGTCTTTCTGAAGAAATCCTTTAGAGATTATGTTCAATTTGTTACTTTTTGGTTTTGGTCGTTGTACTCTAATAAATAAGGGCCCTTTAGCTCTCTATTGTCTCTGATTCTTAAGTGGTTTATTTTTCAGTATCATAATATTGGCTTAATTTAGGGTGTATGGGTTTCTGTTTGTCTTTTTCTCTATTAGGTGGGCTTTTTTTGAGACGGAGTCTCTTTCTCTGTTGCCCAAGCTGGAGTGCTGAATGGCACGATCTCGCCTCCTACAACCTCAGCCTCCTGGGTTCAAGTGACTGTCCTGCCTCAGCCTCCCGAGTAGCTGGGATTACAGGTGCCTATCACCGCGCCTGGTTAATTTTTCTATTTTTAGTAGAGGCGGGGTTTCGCTGTGTTGGCCAGACTGGTCTCAAACTCCTGACCTCAAGTGATCCGCCCCCCTTGACCTCCCAAAGTGTTGGGATTACAGGGATGAGCCACTGTGTCTGGCCTTTATTACGTATTTTGATATGTATTTTAACAGTATTTTGGAAACTATTTTATAACATGTAGTGTAATAGCATTAGAGTGACATCTGTATGTATATGTTGTGGGGAGTGGGGACAGGGTCTCACTTTGTTGCACATGCTGGAGTACAGCGATGTGATCATGACTCACTGCAGTCTCCACCTCCTGGGCTCAAGCGATCTTCCCACCTTAGCCTCCCAAGTAGCTGAGAATACAGGCATGTGTATTACCATGCTTGGCTAATTTTTTTTTTATTTTGGTTTTAAGACAGTGTCTCACTCTGTCACTCAGGCTGGAGTACAGTGGTGCAATCTCTGCTTACTGCAACCTCTGCCTCCCCAGGTTCAAGCTAGTCTCTTGCCTCGCCTCCCGAGTAGCTAGCATTACAGGCGTGCACCACCACGCCTGGCTAATTTTTGTGTTTTTAGTAGACATGGGGTTTCACCATGTTGGCCAGGCTGGTCTCGAACTCCTGATCTCAGGTGATCTTCCCACCTCAGTCTTCCAGAGTGCTGGGATTACAGGCGTAAGCCACCACACCTGGCCAGCTAATTTTTTTGTAGAAATGTGGTCTCACTATAGTGCCCAGGCTGGTGTTGAACTCCTGGGCTCAAGTGATCTCCCGCCTCAGCCTTCCAAAGTGCTGAGATTAAAGGCGTGAGCCACTGTGCCCAGTGCAAAATATTTTTTAAACAGCTTTTTATTGAGATAGTTCATGTACAGTTAACCTGTTTAAAGAGTATAATTCATTGCTTTTGACATATTACCACAAACTAATTTTAGAGCATCCCCCCAAAAAGAAATCTCATATTGATTATCAGTCACTCCCCAATCCTACTTCCCCAAGAAAATTGGATGGATTGATTGATTTAGAGATGGAATCTTGCTCTGTTAGCCCAGGCTGGAGTGCAGTGGTGCGATCTTGGTTCACTGCAACCTCCGCCTTTTGGGTTGAAGTGATTCTTCTACCTCAGCCTCCTGAGTAGCTGGGGACTACAGGTGCCTGCTACCATGCCTGGCTAATTCTTGTTTTTTTGTTTTTTTTGAGATGGAGTCTCGCTCTGTCGCCCAGGCTGGAGTGCAGTGGCGCAATCTCGGCTCACTGCAAGCTCCACTTCCTGGGTTAATGCCATTCTCCTGCCTCCGCCTCCCGAGTAGCTAGGACTACAGGCACTCGCCACCACGCCTGGGTAATTTTTTTTGTATTTTTAGTAGAGACGGGGTTTCACCGTGTTAGCCAGGATGGTCTCAATCTCCTGACCTTGTGATCTGCCCACCTCAGCCTCTCAAAGTGCTGGGATTACAGGGGTGAGCCACTGCACCCAGCAAATTCTTGTATTTTTTAGTAGAGGCTGAGTTTGACTATGTTGGCCAGGCTGGTCTCGAACTCTTAACCTCAAGTGATCCACCCACCTTGGCCTCCCAAAATGCTGGGATTACAGGCCTGAGCCACCACGACTGGCCCAAAATCGGCTTTAAACTGTTAGGTTGGAAGTGGTATTAAGAACTTATCTTGAGGGTTTAGATTCTGATAGTAAACTATTGTCTTTACCCATTTAAAAAATTATAGTATGAAAGTTACTGTTGGGACAGATTTAGTATGTATTAAACACACTAAATGACCTTAAGTCACTAATCAAGTAATACATTAATATGTATGGAAGATATTATGCTACCAAATTCTTATCAAGTACAAGTTCAAAATCCTAGAATGGTGGTTATTTTTCATATCACAAAACAGTATAAAAAGACTTCAGTATTCAGATTTCCAGGATATCTGGAAACGAATCAAAAGTAGATCCCTTTAATCTTTACTTTTCTGGTACTTATTGTGGTTGTGGCTAAGCTGCCAACACTGCTTATTTGACATGGTAGATGGTAATAGTACCAACAGTTATCTGAGTATTTAGATCCGGGATTGGCCAGAACTGAACAGAGGCTGGCGTAGAAAAGGGTTGAAGTTGGTGTGTAATAGTAAGTGGTCTCTGGGTTTATAAATGCTGCGTCAAAAGAGGTAAATAAGTAGAATGTTTTAAGTTCTTGAGTTTTGTTGTGGAAATGGGAGAAATAATTAGGAAAAGGTACTACCTTGAATCTGATTTTGGCCAATAAGAGTTATTGTTTGGCAAATAATATTATGCAGAATGGCACAACATAGACATAGAATAAGGAATTTTAAATAGTGAACAAAAGCTTATTAAATTTTACAGTTTTAGGGGCTCGTAAAGTTGCTTTTGAAGTAAGACTATCCAATGAATAGGCCCTACACTTCAGTTTGGTGTATGTTAGAGCACAAAACACAGTACTTTAGCATTTGGCTGCTTTTTTTGTCCGTTAGAATGAATGTTAAGTAAAGGGAAATCTAAATCCAACATGTGTGAAGAGACTAAAATTACCTGCCCTAATAATTTTACATGATGGAATTAAATGTTTCAATGCTGGCAACTTGAAAATATGATAGCTGAACTTTCTTTGAAAAATGAAAAATAACAGAAGCTTAGTAACAGGTAAATGTCACCTCTTTAAAAAGAGGAAAGGACTATATAAGATATGAGATGTATAAAATAAATAAGCTCCTGGATAAAAGAATCGTTATGAGCCGATATGGATGTGATACAAAGCTTGTTGAAGTTTCATTCTTCGTGATAATGAGAAAAATGAATTATAAAATATAATGAAGTACATGTTGATTTCAGTAAGTCATCAAACAAGTTCTTCCTTGAATGGAGGATGCATTGAAGAAAGCTGGTGAAGTGTATAGCCTAACAGTAGTAATAAACAGATTTTTTATTTTATTATTTTTTAGGCAGAGTGTCGCTTTGTTGCCCAGGCTGGAGTGCAGTGGCACGATCTCGGCTCACTGCAACCTCTGCCTCGCGGGTTCACGTGATTCTCCTGCTTCAGCCTCACGAGTACCTGGGATTACAGGTGCCCGCCACCACACCTGGCTAATTTTTGTATCTTTAGTAGATACAGGGTTTCACCTTGTTGGTCAGGCTGGTCTTGAACTCCGGACCTCAGGTGATCCACCTACCTCAGCCTCCCAAAGTGCTGGGTTTACAAGCATGAGCCACTGCACCTGGCCAGATTTTTTATTGAGTAGTAAGCTCCAAGTGAGTTGATAGAATGTGGTTGTCATATAGTTATGCTGTAAACCTGTTTTACTTAGTTTAGTTTATTTATTTATTTTTGAGACAGAGTCTTGCACTGTGATCCAGGCTGGAGTGCAGTGGTACGATCTCAGCTCACTGCAACCTCTACTTCCTGGTTTCAAGCAATTCTCATGCCTCAGCCTCCCAAGAAGCTAGGATTATAGGCATGCATCACCACACCTGGTTAATGTTTGTATTTTTAGTTGAGACTGTGTTTCACCATGTTGGCCAAGGTGGTCTTGAACTCCTGAACTCAAGTGATCCACCCACCTTGGCCTCCCAAAGTGCTGGGATTACAGGTGTGAGCCACCACACCCAACTAGTTTCATTAGAAGTAAGATACCTAGTACAAACCAGATGATGCTGCTGTTGTACTGGACTGGCTATTCCCTACTAGGAGTATTGTCCTCCAACTCCCATGCCTTAAAAACAATACCATCAGGACCTGGTGCATATTCAGAGTAGGACTCAAAATGTAAAACTACAGTGAAGAGTAGCCAAGAAAACTAAATACTTAGCTTAAAAGACCTGGATTATGGTATTTCTCTCAAAGAACTACTTTTTCATTTTTCTACTAGAGTGATAAGCATTATTTGGCAAACCTGTACACATTTGTATCTCCAAACCTCTGAGTGTGGCAGTGTAGTTTGAACAAGCCATCATTTAGCAAAAGCAGGGAAATGTATTGTACATGAGATAAAAGAAACCTGCCTCCAGAATTCTTTTGGGCTATACAATGTTTGTCAGTTAAAATGGAGCTGTTTAAAAGCTATTTTTATAGTAATCTACATATCTAATAGATTACTAGACCAGATTATCAGTCTTTGAAATGAAGCTTCATTAAAACAATTATAAATCATTAAGTGGTTAATACAAAAAAGGGAGAAAAATCAAATTTTCTCGTATTTCATTTTAGTAAGTGTGTACTGTTAAGTTTTATAGCTTCCTCAATGTTGCATATTCCCATCAATTATCCTCTCTGTAGTTAAGATATTAAAGGTTAAGATTAACATTTTTAAAGGCCCTAAACATCCAAATTCACAAAACTGACAGCAGTCTTGCAAGTAGAGACCCTGAAGCTATTGATGAAGAGTCAGGATGTTGACTGAAGGAAGTAGTGATCTTGAAGGACAGTCATTCCATTAGTGTTTTAAATAATATCTGTGGCATAGCTTATGATATTTTAGAGAATGTTGTCTTATGTGCCAGACTCTGAGCATAACTTCTTACACAGATGCTACGTAATCTTTAGCATGACTATAATGTAGCTACATTAACTCTTGTATGGGGAAACCAAGGATTAATTACATTATTAGCCAAGGGTCACATCTATTAAATTGTCTGATTCCAGAGCCCAAGAGTTAACCAATATGCAATATTGTGATTCAGCACAGACATGGTACATATAATTGGTAGTAGCCTAGTTGTGTGTTGCCTTCAGAGGTCAACATTTTATATAAATATTTAATTGCAAGTATGACCTGAAGACTTGCTGTAGACTTTGCCTGGGATTTAAAGCAAAACATACACACGCAACTTCTATTGAGTTAAACCATAGGTATGTCAACAACTTGGGCTATCCTGTCAAATTTTATCTGTACTCATCATTTGACTGCTTTATCAGCAGACAAATGCTAAAATCTTGATCCTGCTTTTGTGTATAAGAAGCATCTGCTTTCAGTGGATTTTGTTTAGATTCATTTTAATTACTTAGACTAGTGGTCCTCAACCGTGGCTACACATTGTGTAGGAAGTTTTCAAAATAATGAATGCATGAGACCTCTCCCCACAGAATTTGCAGATAGTCCTTCTGAGGGAGCCCCCTTCCCTCTCCCTGGCATTGATGTCTTCAAAAGTTCTAATGATTCTAATCATTCCCTGTGATTCTATTTCATTCTCTGTGATTCCCTGTGATAATAATCCCCTATGATTGTAATGTCTAGCCATGGTTGAGAACCACTGCCTTAGTCCATTTATTCTCAAAATATGGTCGTTGGCCAGGAGCATCAGCATCACATGTTAGAAATGCAAATTCTTGGCCTGTGTGGTGGCTCATACCTGTAACCCAAGCACTTTGGGAGGCCAAGGCAGGTGGATCACTTGAGCCCAGGAGTTCGAGACGAGCCTAGGCAACGTGGCAAAACCCAGTCTCTACAAAACAAACTCAGCCAGCTATGGTGGTGTGCAGCTGTAGTCCCAGCTACTCAGGAAGCTGAAGTGGGAGGATGGCTTGAACCCAGGAGGTGGAGGTTGCGGTGAGTGAAGATTGTGCCATTGCACTCCAGCTTGGGTGACATGGTAAGAACCTGTCTCTACCAAAAAAAAAAAAAAAGAAGTGCAAATTCTTGGGCTCACTCCAAACATATGATGAATCAGTCCTGGGGGTGGCTGAGCAATATGAGTTCTAGTAAGTCTTTTGAGTGACTCTGATGCACACTTCAGTTTGCGAACAAATCATTGATTGATTCCTTTTGACCCAGCCTTATCCATTACTATCAGGCAGCTGCTGCCAAATAGCAGTGTGGGGGAAAGTAGTTGATATATGACAGTTTAAATATATTTTAGAGACCAAAGATGATATGCAATACCTGAAGAATCTGAGCATTCATTCTTATTTTAGTATGTCTAGGTGGTTTGTAGCTTTTTTTTTTTTTCATTTTGTTTCCTTATAGACAAAATTATTGGAACTAAGTCTTTTCTAAAATTATATTTCGTTCAAGCTAAGTCATCTGTAGGTGACTTTAAATGAGGGACCATTTCTCCACTGTGCAGTCTTTACCCATATTAATTTTTCATAGAAATTAATGTCTGTAATGTATTTATGGGGAAATTTGTCTGTTAAATTCTTGAGTCGGGGAAATACTATGTAATAGTTGACTTTTCTGAGATCTAAAGTTTTTCTTGCTCTGTTGCCCAGGCTAGAGTGCAGTGGCACAATCTTGGCTCGCTGCAACCTCTGCCTCCTGGGTTCAAGCAATTCTCGTGCCTCAGCCTCTCGAGTAGCTGAGATTACAGGTGCCTGGCACCACGTCTGGCTAATTTTGGTATTTTTAATAGAGACAAGGTTTCACCATGTTGTCCAGGCTGGTCTCAAACTGCTGACCTCAAGTGATCCACCCACCTCAGCCTCCCAAAGTGCTGGTATTACAGGTGTGAGCCACCACCTCCAGTCAGTCCTTCTAAGACAAGCTTCCTGAATGGGAGATGGGATTGAACGAGATGTCAGATTCTTCCCTGATTGTAAAATGCTTTTCCTTGAAATGTTACCAGTGGATGAAGCAGCTCAGTCTCTGTTCATTACAGAATAATCATAATCAACCCATAAGTTTTCAATCAGTTCAAAAGTTTTCTAAACATTGGCATACTTTTTTTTTTCTTTTTTCTTTTTCTTTTTTTGGAGACAGGGTCTTGCTCCATCACCCAGGTTGAAATGTGGTGGCACAAACATGGCTCACTGCAGCCTTGACTTCCTGGGCTGAAGTGAATCTCCTGCCTCAGCCTCTCAGGTAGCTGGGACCACAGATGCACACCACTGTGACCAGTTCATTTTTGATTTTTTTTTTTTTTTTTTGGTAGAGATGGGGTCTCACTTTGTTGCCCAGGCTGGTGTCGAACTGTAGGCTCAAGCAATCCTTTCACCTTGGCCTCCCAAAGTGCTGGAAGTACAGGCCTGAGCCACTGTGCCTGGCATGGCATGAAGTTCATAATGATATGGTCTAGGCTTTAATTTTTAGGCCATAGTTACCACACTACCACCTGTTCTCTTCATCCTCTTAAAACCAAGGATTTAGCATGTACTGTTAGTCAGTCTTACAGGTCAGTTAAAAAGGTAAGTGTAAGGAAGCTGTGCTTGTTAGTGACTTGTTTTTCCTTTATTGCTTTATTTAACTTAGTGGTCTAATTTAGAGATCTTGGGTTATAACTTCTAGCTGATTTCTGTAAGAATCAAAGTAAGCTAGAAAACACCTAGTAGTTTGAACAAGGAAGTGTGTATGTAAAGAAGGAAAATTCTTATGAAAGTTAGTATGTCTGTATCTCATCTTAAGAATGAACAGTTACCTTCGGCTAGGCAAGTTGCAGTCTTTAACTATGGGCAAATGATTGCCAAGAGTCTTTTCATAGTGAAGCCCAAATTAAAGTAGCTTAATCTAGTAATTCTTATTAAAATAACACGGTGTGCCAAGCAGTATACAAATACTTCACCTGGATTATCTCATGTAATCCTCATAGAAACTCAATGAAGTAGATATTTTCTTATGTGAAAAGTGGGAATAACTGAGGTTTAAAGAAGTAATTTGCTCAGTATTAGAGAGCTAGTGAGTAGTAGGCAGATTCCAGAAAGCACATGCGTGCAACTCCTCTGCCATACTACCTCTCATTTTAAGAGAAGCATGCTTTTAAAAAACTATTGTAGAGTACCATTTATCTATAGCATATCAGTTTGTTTACATAACTTAAAAATGTGTGTCTCTCAGAATGCTTTCACAGAACAGATACTATAGACCAGAGAGATTCTTTACTTGTCCATAAACACCTGTATGTACTTCTTTGTGGGGGAGAACACATACTCTTTAGTATTAAAAGGGTTGCTTAAACCAAATAGGTTCAACTGCTACTTTTAATGCAGTGTCAAGGCTTTACCATGGGATTGAAATCAAATGAAATGTTACAGCATCAGTTAGAATTTTGTGGGTAACTTAGGCTAGGCTATAATTAAAAACTCATCTGGCAAACGTCTTAAAATATGTTGTCATTGCTCCCAGCATTCTTTAAGATTTCTAGAGCTATTCTCAGTCTATGGTACATGATTTTGAGTAGCCTTAATTATGGCTACTGCAAATAGAAGTCAGTGAGCCAATTCTGAATAAAATCAAGTGGTATTTTTAGATGAAAGTAGTTTTTCCAAAAAGTAACAAAACTGATGTTCTTGAGTATATTGATGTAGTGATATCTTTTCCTAAAAGAGTTCCAAAAATGTTTTTAACAGTGTCAAATGTAGTTATTTCTAGGTTTTGATGGGAGAGAGAGTAGGTTTTTCTTGAATTAAGTGTCATGTCGATCTTGAGTACAGGGACCTAGAATGAGTTGTTGAATTTTAGAACCCTGGTAAAGTAACCTATCTGCTCTATTGCTTCTTGGTTGTTATTGGTGTCTTTACTAAAGACTTAAGAGTATTTCCTCTGTCTATGACTTGTAGGGTCCTGAGTGGATAGTAATCAAAAGGAGGGAGGAAGAAGTTAGATATGTATGTAATCTTCTCATTGCTCATGTGTTATAGGATCACTTAGTACTTAGAAAAAGGACTTTACAGATACCAGTTGATTTCACCTCTTCAAACTTGTATATTGTCCCTTTACATTTATGTTTCTCAAAGATGGTCTAAAACACTGCATTTTCACCCATGTAAGGTGTTTAAGAAACAGATTCCTAAGGGGACCCTCTCTCCCTGCCTCATTGTGTGGGCCTAGGAATCTGCTGCTTGCTTTTTTTTTTTTTTTTAGACAGTCTTGCTCTTGTCGTCTAGGCTGGAGCGTTGTAGTGGCATAATCTCAGCTCACTGCAACCTCCCCCTCCAGGGTTCAAGTGATTCTCCTGCCTTAGCCTCCCGAGTAGCTGGGTTTGTAGGCGTGTACCACCATGCCTGGCTAATTTTTGTATTTTTAGTAGAGATAGCATTTCACCATGTTGGCCAGACTGGTCTCGAACTCCTAACCTCAGGTGATTCACCTGCCTCGGCCTCCCAAAGTGCTGGGATTACAGGCGTGAGCCACCACGTCCAGCCTAGGAATCTGCTTTTCAAAGAGGTACCACCCTGGCCATTAAGTATACAGAGCAGTGGCTCTGTCACAGGCTATATAGTTTAGGCACCAGATTTAGAATTTGGGTTGAGGCCGGGCACAATGGCTCACGCCTGAAATCCTAGCACTTAGGGAGACTGAGGTGGGAGGATCACTTGAGCCCAGGAGTTTGAGGCCAGCTTGGGCAACATAGCAAAACCCCATCTTCTATTTAAAAAAAAAAAAAAAAAAAAAAAAAAAAAAATTGGTTTGAATTCCAGGTCTTCAGTTTATTGTTAAGTTTTTTGTTTTCTCTTAAATTTTTCAGCTTTTAATTTCCTCATCTGTAAATAACTATTTGACCTGTGTTATTTATGTATTGATTGATTGATTGATGGAGCCTTGCACTGTCTCCCAGGCTGGAGTGCGGTGGTATCATCTTGACCCACTGCATCCTCCACCTCCCAGGTTCAATTGACTCTTCTGCTTCAGTCTCCTGAGTAACTGGGATTACAG
The DNA here is from genome assembly GCF_043159975.1 of Macaca nemestrina. Classification (NCBI taxonomy): domain Eukaryota; kingdom Metazoa; phylum Chordata; class Mammalia; order Primates; family Cercopithecidae; genus Macaca; species Macaca nemestrina. Next base: position 36,078,018 of record NC_092138.1, read on the forward strand.
GGGCGTTCCACCACATTTGGCTAATTTTGTATTTTTAGTAGAGATGGGGTTTCACCATGTTGACCAGGCTGGTCTCAAACTCCTGACCTCAAGTGATCCACCTACCTTGGCCTCCCAAAATCCTGGAATTACAGAGGTGAGCCACCACACCTAGCCTCTTTATTTTGAGACAGGGTCTTACTCTGTCACACAGGTTGGAGTGCAGTGGCACAACCACAGCTCACCGCAGCCTTGACCTCCTGGGTTCAAGTGATCCTCCTACCTCAGCCTCCTAAGTAGCTGGGATCACAGGTGCATGCCTCCATACCTGGCTAATTTAACAACTTTTTCTTTCTGTAGACAGGGTCTTCCTGTGTTGCCTACACTGGTCTCGAACTCCTGGGCTCAAGCAGTCCTTCCCCCTTGGCCTTCCAAAGTGTTGGGCTGACAGGCATTAGCCACTGGTCCTAGCTCTTTCTTCTAATAATATTGAAAATAATCTGGTGATAATGGAATAAAGCTTTTTGCTTTTCATTTACTAATTAATAAAGACGGGTTTATTTTGGTAAATAACTGCCCCCTGCCCTTTTTTTCCCTTTTTCTGATATAGAGTCTCATTCTCATCACCCACGCAGGAATGCAGTGGCATGATCTTGGCTCACTGCAGCCTTGACTACCCTGGTTCATGTGATCCTCCTGCCTTAGCCTCCTGAGTAACTGGGACTACAGGCACATGTCACCTCGCCTGGATAATATTTTTTTTTTTTTGAGACAGAGTCTTGCTCTGTCACCCAGGCTGGAGTACAGTGGCTCAGTCTTGCCTCACTGCAACCTCCACCTCCCATGTTTAAGCGATTCTCATACCTCAGCCTCCCAGGTAGCTGGGATTACAGGCACGTGCCACCACGCTTGGCTAATTACAGGCATGAGCCACCTTGCCTGGCCTAATTTTTTTTTTAATTTTTAGTAGAAACAGGGTTTTGCCACGTTGCCCAGGCTGGTTTCAAACTCCTAAGCTGAAGCGATTCGTCTGCCACTGCCCCAGTCTACATATTCTTAAATAATACTTAGAGCTGGGTGCGGTGGCTTATTCCTGTAATCCCAGCACTTTGGGAGGCTGAGGCTAGTGGATCACTTGAGGACAGGCGTTTGAGACCAGCCTGGCCAACGTGGTGAAACCCCGTCTCTACTAAAAATACAAAAATTTGCTTGGCATGGTGGTGCACACCTGTAGTCCCAGCTACTCGAGAGGCTGAGGCAGGAGAACCACTTGAACCTGAGAAGCGGAGATTGCACTGAGCCGAGATCGCGCCACTGCACTGCAGCCTGGGCGACAGAGTGAAACTCTGTCTCAATAAATAAACAAATAAACAAACAAAGACATAATACTTAGAAGTTTTATTTTGGGCATACTTTTTTTTTTTTTTTTTTTTTTTTTTTTGAGTCTTGCTCTGTCACCCAGGCTGGAGTGCAGTGATGCAGTCTCGGCTCACTGCACGCTCCGCCTCCCAGGTTCACACCATTCTCATGCCTCAGCCTCCCGAGTAGCTGGGACCACAGGTACCCACTACCACACCCACCCAGCTATTTTTTTTTTGTTTTTTTTTTTTTGCATTTTTGGTAGAGACAGGGTTTCACTGTGTTAGCCAGAATGGTCTCGATCTCCTGACCTCATGATCTGCCTGCCTTGGCCTCCCAAAGTGCTGGGATTACAGGCATGAGCCACCGCGCCTAGCCAGCATACTTATTTTTTAACCTAATTATGTTGTTTCTACTGTTAACAAAATATATGCTGGGCGGTCATAGTTTATTATATATTTGATTAAGAGCTTTTTATACAAAAGCATATTTTTCTATTTAGTAAGTTGGACATGTTTCCAGACATTTGTAGGCCTGGTCTCTCCCAGATACACTATATTTTGAACATGGTACTTGTTCCTCAATGAAAAATTGCTGTTTTACAGTACGATAGAAGTATGCATACCTAGCTTTGAGAGTACAAAGGTAGAGGAGATATTTTAGTTCCTGAAGGAGAACAGCAGTATACAAGGATAAAGAGGCAGAAAATACGGGGCTACCTGGGAGTAGATTAATATGGCTGGAGTGTAGAAAAGCATATAGTGAGTAAGAAGAAATGAAACTAAAGGCAAATAAAGATTTCCAGTTAAACATGGCAGGTTAAGATGCATGTTTCTTTCCACTCCTTTCTAAACCATTCTAGAAGACAGTAAGATAATAAATCCGTAAACCCCCAAGGACAAAAAAAAAAAAAAAGGCACAGAAATCAAAGCACAAGAGAAAGCAACATTTTGGAAGGCACAACGATAATGAATTAATATTATGTAGTTTAGCAGGGCAGAGAAAACTGAAACCTATGGACAAGAAGCCAACAAACAAAGCAAGCAAGCAAACTGGTGTTGGAGAACCTTGGGGAAGGCTCAGGCCTTGAATTCACTAGGCACTTTGGAGGAAGGCATGTGGAATAGAACTAAAAACAAGAGGACTGGATAATTTGTATTAAAGAGCATTTTAACCACTTTTAACCCTTCCTAGTGTTAAGAAAGAAGACATGCTCTCCAGGAAATAGGATTCAATATAGGAGGTAATGGAAGGAGATGCTAGCATGATAGCTATGGACTAGGCATAAAGCCTATAAAGCAAGGTGTCCAGATTGGAATTTGACAGAGGCACTAGAATAAATGTTTCAAAGTTGCAAAAAGGTGGAGTACCTAAGATGTCTGAACAGTTTTACAACTGTGTAGGAATGTAGATAAATTAATGATAGGTACAGAGTAACAACCAAAAAGAGCAACCAAATTCTCAAAGGAAAACACAGCTGTGGAAGGAAGGAAATGTAATTAAAGCATAGTTCATTACTTATCTGTGAATACTATTTAGTTAACATGTAAAAAACATTGATTTTACAGACTACCTAGTTTCTATAATATATTTAAGAAAAAGAAAAAATTTATCAACCCCTGTTAAGTATATAGAGTCTAGAGCCAGATGATCAGTTTGAATAATGTCTCTGTGCCTTATTACCATCCAAATAAATACCTTCTATGCTTCATCTGTAAAATGGGGGTAGAATAATGCCTAACTGTCCTAAGGGTTGTTATAAGTATATATGAACACTTAATGCAGTGCCTCGTGTTAGTAATTGTAAGAGGAGGATGGAGGCAAGTGAACTGTACTTGGTGGATGTTAAGAGTAACAGTTTAACAACAAAAAATACAAAGCATGCTGTTTGAAAATGTGGCGGTAAATAAGATAAGAATGGAAAGTTTTTGCCTCTTGAGTAACAGGAGTTAAGAATGTGGTAGGTTGTGGCAGTAGACAGACTCTCTGTCTTCATTGTAAGCCTTGAGTGTTACCTTTTAAAGTGTGTACACATAAGGAGAAACTTCAAAAATAGGAAAAGCCTTTTGTATTTAGCCAGTGTTTGGATTTTCAGTTGTGTAGCATTTGTATTTATTACAGAAATCTTTAAACACTGCAGAACAACAATATGATGAACCCATCATCTTGCTTTAACCATTATCAACTCATAGCCAATCTTAAGACCTTTACTGACCAGCTGCAAGTAGTGCAGTTAGCGGGTCGTCTTCAACTACAGCACTTTCTAACTCTACCACAGTGTTTGAAGCAAAGCTATGCTCTTTCTTGGCCTCCCTCAGCCAGTGACCAAGTGTGGCAGAGCTTCTAGATTTGGCAATTTTTGCCCAATGTTAATTTCACACCTGAGCTTACCATCAGGCTGGCCAAGATGTCAGAGTTGAACCACACTCAGGCTTTTCCTGCCCCTTCCTTCTTTCAAAGTGATAGACCGGCATCATGGTCTAAGGGCTTTTACTACCTAGTTCTCCTTTCTTTCCCTGTCTTTCATAGGTGTTACCTTCATCTTGTCGTCTGTTTGCCAGAGTATCCAATGGACAAAATGGCTTAAAAAGGATTCTTTTTAGAGTTTGCAGGAAAAAAAGTTAACATCAGATCTGAGACTGGTATCCCTGAAATGGTCAGCTTACATGGGTTGGCCCTTGCCTGCTGTTTGGAAACCTTAGATTTCGGGAACATTCCCTTTATTTTCTGATTAAAAATGGTTCTCTGTGTCTAAACTGTTTTTGCAAACAATATGGTTTATGCTGAACACTTGCTTCTGGGAGTCTGGAATTCTGGTATGTGCTAGGCAGTACATATTATCAGCCCCTAATTACCTTGAATACTTTAATCTGCCCTAGTAGACAATATTTGACATGTGTTTTCACAGTTGGTTGTTGGAGGCATTAAGCATGCCCTGTGTGACTCCGCTAGGAGATGACTCTTCAGAGAGCTTGTGTCTGGTTTCCTCTAGTCACCTCATGTACCTTTTCCCTTTACTGATACTACTTTTTGTTGTTGTTTGTTTTTTGGCTGTATTAACTCAGCCATGGGTATAGCTTCATGCTGTAATGTGTAGAGGAGTCCTATGAGTTCTACTACATCAATGAACCTGGAAATGGACTTGGAAACGCTGACATACAAAGTGTAACAACAAATGTCACATAAAATTCCCAGTGGTTCTTTAACATCAGATAACAAGTCAGTGTTCGTAATTCCTTAATTATCTGTTTAAAAATGTACTTAGGTTGTTCAAATAAGGATCGAAAACAAACCCCACCCATTGCATTTAGTTGGTAAGTCCCGATCTACAGATTTCTTCCCCCTTTCCCCCCTATTTATTTAAATAAACTGTGTCATTTGTCTTGTACAATTTTCTCAGTCTGGATTTTACTGATCACATTACTGTAGTGATATTTGACACATTCTTCTGTTATGTGTTAGTTTCCTGAGAAGCTAATAATTACATCTAAAGTTTGATTTGATTTAAACTCTATTAGATAAGACTACTTGAGAGACAGTGTTTGTTTACCTATGGCTTGTTATCCCATCAGGAGACACATAATACTTTTCTGTGGTAAGATTCAGGTGTTGTCAGCCTGATACACTCAAAATTTGTTACCAGCTTGTATTGTAATTCCCTAGAATCCTTCAAAGGTTGACCGATGACATTGATACTTTTAAGTATTATTAGGAACTTCCAGTGCCTTTTAACACTTATTTTTAACCTATCCCAGTTGTTACTTTGGTGCTTAGATTGTCTCATCTTTAGCCTGTGGAAGATCCTTCAGGTTTAAAGTGACATAATAGTTTTTGAATGTTTCTTTGTGTTCTGGTATAACAGAATGTTCCAGCCCTGGGTTCAGCCATGTCTAGGAATCCTAGTTATTTTGAATTCGAAATGGTATTTAGAGCACATAGTCTGTGCTGCTCGTTGATACGTGTTTGATCATATTTCTAGATCTTTCCATTGAAGCAGAACTAGGAAATACTTAAATATACCATGGGTGAATATTGATATTTCCAGTTAAATTTAGAGGAGGAAAGGGTTATAACTTAACCTCTGTGATTTTATATTTATTTTCTCTTACCCTGAAAATAACAGTTTCTAATGATATCACTGATTTGCTTTATCCTACTCATGGTAGTTTAAGACTAACAATACTCATATTGCAAACAATAGGACTACTGAAAAATTATTTTTTATCCTTAGGAAATATATCATTTGGGCTGTCTAGTGAACTTGGTGTGCTTTCACATAACTTGTAATCGTTTATCTTGGTGTTGTTAGGCTACCAATTGTGTAGTTTCATTCATTTTGCTTTTAGTTTTTAGGGATTTCACACATTTTGTTAATTGTGTTTATAATCATGTGACACATTACATAGTTCTGTAGTTAAATCTCCAAAACAAAGTATACTAAGAGAAGCTGAGCTTCCATCCTGATTTCTTCTATCCTGTTTCTTACCTAGTTTTGTTTTTTGAGACGGAGTCTCGGTCTTTCGCCAGGCTGGAGTGCAGTGGCACGATGTTAGCTCACTGCAATCTCTGCCTCCCTGGGTTCAAGTGATTCTCCTGCCTCAGCCTCCCACCTAGTTTTTTAAGTAAGAATATTTGTTAGTTTGGTTTATGCTTCTGTTTTAATAAAAGTGTGTTGTGTATATACGCATTTGTATATATGCCATATACCCATATCAAGTGTATATATGTGTACTTATACATATATACACTAGAAAATAGAACACTACACATGCCGTTTTATTCCTTATGTTTTTTTAAGTTCATATATCTTGGAGATCACTTCATAGTATATGTTTCTCATTTCTTTTTTTATAGGAGCACAATATTCTATTATATAACTGTATCATGTTATCTTGAGGATTTCTGTTACAGACGTTTGATTGTTTTTAGAGCTGTTAAAAATAGTGCAGCTATAAATAGCCTTTGTATCTTCATCAGGAATTCCTGAGTCAGAAAGTAAATGTATAGACAGTGTTTCTAGTAATTAACAGATTCCCCTCTAAGAGGGGAAAGTACCACTTTGTATTTGTCAGTAGTATATGAGAGTACCTGTTTTCCCATAGCCTGACAACAAACTGTAATCAAACTTCATAAGATATTTTAAGTAGATCTGTGTCTTAGAATCTTCATTTTGGCAGAAGTATGATATGGATTGAAAGATGTGATCCTAAAGATGGGGAGATGTGTTGGGACTAGTCTGAGAAATGTATATCTTAACTAAGGAGATAGAGTTACATTAAACAATCATTAACAGATTATCATAAGTGGGACTGAGTAACTGGATAAAGGCAATATAAGAGGAATTGGAGATAACTCTTACACTTCTAAGAGCATGAAGGGTTTTTCTCAGAGAATATTGAGCACCAGCAGATTATAGGGTAGGGAGATTCCATTTTGGATGCTTTGCATTTGAGGTGCTTCTGGGACATTTCATTTGGAGGTGTAGTTGGTTATATGAATCTGAAAAGTTCGGGCTAGAGTGGAGCTTTGGAGTTATCACTGTATATGTTAAAATATGTGTAACGGAAGATGCCTAGGAAAATATTAGGTAACATTTGAGCACATAATGGGTTCCCAAGTTTTAAGAGTAGTTTTATGTTCCTTTTCTGTTTTTGTTTTTGTTGTTGTTGTTGTTGTTGTTTTCTCCTAGCAGTTGACTTACTATCTCCTTGGCTAGAATTTAAAAACACGCTTCATTTTCATGACTTACCTTCTACAGACTTAACTATGTATATGTATGAGTACATACAGAATGTATATATAATCCACTATGTAATTCTCTCCTGGATTTGTACAAATTTAGTTTTGGTGCAGGTATAGCTTAAATTCTCTTGCTGTGGTGTATGGAATGATTTATTTTGCCCTGTCTCCATATAAACGTAACTTTATATACAATTTTAAAACTTTGTTGAGGTTCTCTACTTGGTTCAAAATCTTTCCATTCTGGGTATTTAATTTTGACAAAGTTAGGTTAATGGAGGTGGGTTTCTTTTTGCCACTGATACATGCTTTTTACATACAGAATGATGATAATGTGTTGTTCAAATAATTTTCACATTACAGCTGAGAAAGGAATCTCATCTGAAATAGAACAGGCTTCTGTCTTACATGGCCTTAAGAATATTGAGGCAGGAAATGAATTTACAACTGTGGAATTAGAAAAGCACTAAAAGATCTAGTTTAACCTCATATTATAGATTGAGAAAAATTGTTCGTTATTTTTCTGACCAAACCATTGTGAAATAACCTGAGTGTATAAACACCAGATGTTGGGCTACAGGCTTTAAATTTAGGTTTGACCATTAAAAAATGGGATTGGCCAAGGCGGGTAGATCATGAGATCAGGAGAGACCATCCTAGCTAACATGGTGAAATCCCGTCTCTAATAAAAATACAAAAAACCAACCAGGCGTGGTGGCAGGCGCCTGTAGTCCCAGCTATTCAGGAGGCCGAGGCAGGAGAATCACTTGAACCCGGGTGGCAGAGGTTGCACTGAGCCGAGATCATGCCATTGCACTCCAACCTGGGCGACAGAGTAAGACTCTGTCTCAAAAAAAAAAAAAAAAAAAAAGTGGGGATTGAAATGGAAAAGAGTAGAACTATAGACGTAATTTTGTACTTGTCAGGTTCCTTCTTTAACATTATTTCTACGTAATAAAAAAAAAATACATTTATTTACCCCATTAAGTACTGTTCTAAGTGCTTTAAAAGATTTCTCATTTTAGTTCTCAAAAGCAGCATATGAGATACAGTTACCATTAGGTACATTTTGCAGATTAGGAATATAGTCCAAAAGGTTTGGTAACTTTCCTAAGTATACACAGTGACCAGAAGCTAAGTTGAGGGGTTGGTGGGAAGTTGAGGGAGAAGCTCAGTTGGGAATCTAAACCTAGGCTGGCTGAAAATAGAACATCTTTTGAGTGAAGACACCAGGATGATACAGTGATCCAAAACCTTGTCACATGAGTTGAAGGAAATTCATTAAAAATGGTTTGAATTGGGAAAGATGATGATTGAGGCTGGCAGGGACATTTAGGCTAAGTGTTATATCTGTTGTGGCAAGAGTGTGTTGATTTCTTCATGGACTTAAGGCATAGAATGAGTTCCAAAAGCTTATCTTTGATTCAGTATCAAGTACTTTCTCTTTCCTGTGTCAAAACTATGTGATCACAGAGTGGCTTTTCTTAGAGTTCTGCCCCCCAACCCCCATCACCTGCTGTAAGATCCCACACAGGATCAATATATATTTAATCTAAATGAGTTAGGTATACTATGAGATTCCTGAGCTTCCGTAGTCCTTGTTTGATTTGGAGGAGCCAGGACTAGCTGTTTCTAACTTCAGGCCTACTTTCATTTTGAGCAGGCCACTCTTAGTTGGGTAACGGTTCAAGATTTCTTCCCTTAGTTCCTACCTTTTTAATGCTGCCTCACTATGATATGATATTTAATATCATAAATATTCTTATATTTCTGTGACTCTTTAAAGTGGGTTTTTAAACTTGAGCATGCATCGGAATCACTGAGAGGATTTGTAAACGTAGATTACTGGACCTCATTTCTAGAGTTTCTGACTCAGGGTCTGAGATGGAGCCCAAGAATTTGGATTTCTAGCACATCCGCAGATGATGTTGATGCTGCTGATCTGGAACCATACTTTGAGAACCACTGCTGTAGTAGTCTGGCCTACCTTCAATAGATTGAGCTTTTTAAGAGCACGAACCAGATGTTACTCATTTCTTTTTTTTTTTTTTTCTTTCTTTTTTTATTTATTTATTATCATTATTATACTTTTAAGTTCTAGGATACATGTGCATAACGTGCAGGTTTGTTACATATGTATACTTGTGCCATGTTGGTGTGCTGCACCCATCAACTCGTCAGCACCCATCAACTCGTCATTTACATCAGGTATAACTCCCAATGCAATCCCTCCCCCCTCCCCCCTCCCCCCTCCCCATGATAGGCCCCGGTGTGTGATGTTCCTCTTCCCGAGTCCAAGTGATCTCATTGTTCAGTTCCCACCTATGACTGAGAACATGCGGTGTTTGGTTTTCTGTCCTTGTGATAGTTTGCTAAGAATGATGGTTTCCAGCTGCATCCATGTCCCTACAAAGGACACAAACTCATCCTTTTTTATGGCTGCATAGTATTCCATGGTGTATATGTGCCACATTTTCTTAATCCAGTCTGCCACTGATGGACATTTGGGTTGATTCCAAGTCTTTGCTATTGTGAATAGTGCCGCAATAAACATACGTGTGCATGTGTCTTTATAGCAGCATGATTTATAATCCTTTGGGTATATACCCAGTAATGGGATGGCTGGGTCATATGGTACATCTAGTTCTAGATCTTTGAGGATTCGCCATACTGTTTTCCATAATGGCTGAACTAGTTTCCATTCCCACCAACAGTGTAAAAGTGTTCCTATTTCTCCACATCCTCTCCAGTTACTCATTTCTTTGTCCCCCTACTACCTAGTAATACATAGGAGCAGCAGCTCTTAATTTTATAGAAGCCAGTGTGGACTGTAACTGATTTCTTCAGTTTAATGATATTAGGAAGTTAGGCCTAAAATTGAAGAACCCCGCTCAACATGATTGCTTATGTCTATAATCTGAGCACTTTGGGAGGCCAAGATGGGAGAATCACTTGAGCCCAAGAGTCTGAGACCAGCCTGGGCAACATGGTGAGACCCTGTCTCCACAAAAAGTTTTAAAACTAGCCGGGCGTAGTGACATGCGCCTGTAGCCACCAGTTCTTGGGAGGCTGAGGTAAGAGGATTGCTTGAGCCTGAGTGGCCGAGGCTGCAGTGAGCATGATCATGCCACTGCACTCCAGACTGGATGATAGAGTGAGACCCTGTCTCTAAAAATAATAAATAAAAATATATAACATTGAAGAACCTTATAAAGCTTTAGGTTCAGGTCAGGTTAGGTTTGTGTTGCTTACTATTAGGAAATAGACATAAAGCCAAGATACTGCTAGAATTTTTACATGGTTTTGCTTTCTGATGAAATTTCTTGGCTTTTTTCTTTTTTAAATGTTACTTAGAGAGCTGGCTACATATAAAAACTAGAATCTGTTTTTTCCTGACTTTTTAAATGATTGCCATTCTAACTGGTGTGAGATGGTATCTCAGTGTAGTTTTGATTTGCATTTCTCTAATGACCAGTAATGATGAGCTTTTTTTCATATGTTTGTTGGCTGCATAAATGTCTTCTTTTGAGAAGTGTCTGTTCATATCCTTTGCCCACTTCTTGATGGGGTTGTTTGTTTTTTTCTTGTAAATTTGTTTAAGTTCTTTGTAGAGTCTGAATATTAGCCCTCTGTCAGATGGATAGATTATAAAAATGTTCTCCTGTTCTGTAGGTTGCCTGTTCACTCTGCTGATAGTTTCTTTTGCTCTGCAGAAGGTCTTCAGTTTAATTAGATCCCATTTGTCAATTTTGGCTTTTGTTGCCATTGCTTTTGGTGTTTTGGACATGGAGTCTTTGCCCATGCCTTTGTCCGGCATGGTATTGCCTAGGTTTTCTTCTAGGGTTTTTATGGTTTTAGGTCTTAGGTTTAAGTCTTTAATCCATCTTGAGTTAATTTTTATATAAGGTGTAAGGAAAGGTCCAGTTTCAGTTTTCTGCATATGGCTAGCCAGTTTTCCCAACATCATTTATTAAAGAGGGAATCTTTTTCCCATTTCTTATTTTTGTCAAGTTTGTCAAAGATCAGATGGTTGTAGATGTGTGGCGTTATTTCTGAGGCCTCTATTCAGTTCCATTGGTCTATATCTCTGTTTTGGTACCAGTACCATGCATGCTGTTTTAGTTACTGTAGCCTTGTAGTATAGTTTGAATTCAGGTAGTGTGATGCTGCCAGCTTTGTTCTTTTTGCTTAGGATAATCTTGGCTATAAGGCCTCCTTTTTAGTTCCATATGAAATTTAAAGTAGTGTTTTCTTCTTCTCTGAAGAAAATCAATGGTAGCTTGATGGGGACAGCATTGAATCTGTAAATTACTTTGGGCAGTATGGGCATTTTCACAATAGTGATTCTTCCTATCCATGAGCATGGAATGTTGTTCCATTTGTTTGTGTCCTCTTATTTCCTTGAGCAGTGGTTTGTAGTCCTCCTTGGTGAGGTCCTTCACATCCCTTGTAAGTTATATTCCTAGGTATTTTATTCTCTTTGTAGCAATTGTGAATGGGAGTTTACTCATCATTTGGCTCTCTCTTTGTCTGTTGGTGGTGTATAGGAATGCTTGTGATTTTTGCACATTGATTTTGTATCCTGAGACTTTGCTTGACATTGCTAATCATCTTAAGGAGATTTTGGGCTGAGACGATGGAGTTTTCTAAATGTACAATCTAGCCATCTGCAAACAAACAATTTGACTTCCTCTCTTCCTATTTGAATACTTTCTTTCTCTTGCCTGATTGCCCTGGCCAGAACTTCCAATACTATGTCGAATAGGAGTGGTGAGAGAGGGCATCCTTGTCTTATGCTGGTTTTCAAAGGGAATGCTTCCAGTTTTTTTGCCCATTCAGTATAATGTTGGCTATGGGTTTGTCATAAATAGCTCTTATTTTGGGATACATTCCATCAAAACTAGTTTATTGAGAGTTTTTAGCTTGAAGGGGTTGAACTTTATAGAAGGCCTTTTCTGCGTCTGTTAAGATAATTGTGTGGTTTTTGTCATTGGTTCTGTTTATGTGATGGATTACGTTTATTGATTTGCATATGTTGAACCAGCCTTGCATCCCAGGGATGAAGCCAACTTTGATCGTGGTAGATAAGCTTTTTGATGTGCTGCTGAATTGAGTTTGTCAGTATTTTATTGAGGATTTTCACATCAATGTTCATAGGGATATTGGCCTGAGATTTTCTTTTTTTGTTGTGTCTCTGCCAGATTTTTGTATCAGGATGATGCTGGCCTCATAAAATGAGTTAGGAAGGAGTTCCTCTTTTTCTATTGTTTGGAATAGTTTCAGAAGAAATGGTACCCAGCTCCTCTTTGTACCTCTGGTAGAATTTGGCTGTGAATCCGTCTGGTCCTAGGCTTTTTTTGGTTGGTAGGCTATAAATTACTGCCTCAGTGTCAGAACTTGTTATTTGTTCTATTCAGGGATTCGACTTCTTACTGATTTAGTCTTGGGAGGGTGTATGTGTCCAGGGATTTATCCATTTCTTCTAGATTTTCTAGTTTATTTGTGTAGAGGTGTTTATAGTATTCTCTGATGGTAGTTTTTATTTCTGTGGGTTTAGTGGTGATACTCCTTTTTATTTATTTATTTGTTTTTTTGAGTCTATTTGATTCTTCTCTCTTTTCTTCTTTATTAGTCTGGCTAGTGGTCTATTTTGTTGATCTTTTCAAAAACAGCTCCTGGATTCATTGATTTTTTTTTTTTTTTTTTTTTTTTTTGAGACGGAGTCTCGCTTTGTAGCCCAGGCTGGAGTGCAGTGGCTGGATCTCAGCTCACTACAAGGTTCACACTCCCAGGTTCACACCATTCTCCTGACTCAGCCTCCCGAGTAGCTGGGACTACAGGTGCCCGCCACCTCGCCCGGCTAGTTTTTTTTTTATTATTTTTTAGTAGAGACGGGGTTTCACCGTGTTAGCCAGGATGGTCTCGATCTCCTGACTTCGTGATCCACCTGTCTCAGCCTCCCAAAGTGCTGGGATTACAGGCTTGAGCCACTGCGCCCGGCCGCCTGATTTTTTTTTTTTTTTTTTGAAGGATTTTTCGTGTCTCTTATCTCCTTCAGTTCTGCTCTGATCTTACTATTTCTTGTCTTCTGCTAGCTTTTGAATTTGATTGCTCTTGCTTCTCTAGTTATTTTAATTGTGATGTTAGATGCTGGAGAGGATGTGGAGAAATAGGAATGCTTTTATACTGTTGGTGGGAGTGTAAATCAGTTCAGCCATTGTGGAAGACAATTCCTCAAGGATCTAGAACCAGAAATACCATTTGACCCAGCAGTCCCATTACTGGTTGGTATATACCCAAAGGATTGTAAATGATCCTACTATAAAGACACATGCACATGTATGTTTATTGCAGCACTGTTCACAATAGCAAAGACTTGGAACCAACCCAAATGCCTGTCAGTGATAGATTAAAGAAAATGTGGCACATATATACCATGGAATACTATGCAGCCATAAAAAAGGATGAATGTATGTCCTTTGCAGGGACATAGATGAAACTGGAAACCATCATCCTCAGCAAACTAACACAGGAACAGAAAACCAAACACTGCATGTTCTCACTCGTAAGTGGGAGTTGAACAATGAGAACACATGGACCCAGGGAAGGGAACATCACACAGCGGGGCCTGTCGGAGGGTGCGGGGCTAGGGGAAGGATAACATTAGGAGAAATACCTAATGTAGATGACGGGTTGATGGGTGCAGCAAACCACCGTGGCACATGTATACCTATGTAACAAACCTGCACGTTCTGCACAGGTATCCAAGAACTTAAAGTATACATTAAAGAAAAAAAAAGATAAACTGGAATCTTTCCTTTCTCTTTCAGGCAAAATGGAGGCTATTGGAACGTGCTAGGTTCATGCTCTTATAAGTATTGCAAATGGCACAAGTTGATGAACTTGTACAAAGATCAGAAAGGCCATCATCTAGTCCTGTTAAAACTTAAACTTGGGGCCGGGCATGGTGGCTCATGCCTGTAATCCTAGCACTTTGTGAGGCTGAGGTGGGTGGACCTCACCTGAGGTCAGGAGTTCGAGACCAGCCTGGCCAACGTGGCAAAACCCCATCTCTGCTGAAAATACAAAATTAACCAGGCGTGGTGGCACATGCCTGTAATCCCAGCTACTTAGGAGGCTGAGGCAGGAGAATCACTTGAACCCAGGAGGTGCAGGTGGAGGTGGCAGTGAGCTGAGATCTCACCACTGCACTCCAGCCTGGCCGACAGAGTAAGACTCCATCTCAAAAAAAACAAAAACAAACAACAAAAAAAACTTGGGGCTTGACATGGTGGCTCATGTCTGTAGTCCCGGTACTTTGGGAGGCTGAGGCAGGAGGATTGCTTGAGGGCAGGAGTTCAAAACCAGCCTCATCAACATAGTAAGACCCTGCTTCTACCAAAGAAAAACATGTTAGCTGGGTATAGTGGCGCGTGCCTATAGTACAAGCTACTCAGGCACCTCAGGATCGGGGATTTCTTGAGCCCAGGAGTTTGCGGCTACAGTGAGCTATTATTACATAACTATACTCCAGCCTGGGTGACGGAGTGAGACCTTGTCTCAGAAACCAAAACAAAACTTGGGTTAAAAGAATGTAGAGCAAGAGCTTGTGTTTTTATCACCCTTCCCAGTCCCCTACTTTTCCCAGCTAGCAGTAAATGTCTTAATAAGACTTTAGCAAGAATTGTTTCGCTCTGGGAAGTCAAATCATGAGTGTATATTATTTAAGTGCCATTACGAATATTCAGTCTCTCATTGAGAGTATCTAGATTGTAACAGTAATATGTGACTGAATAGATATGTTACTTATAATTTATTCTAGAAAAAATAGCATATAGCTCCCTCAAAGTAGATGACTGTGGTTCTTGAATGTGGGCTGAACACTTACTTGCCTGACAACCTGCAAGCCATGAAGAGATCCACATCTCCAAGGCCTAGTGGGAATGGGGAGAGGGTTCATGCTCATACTTACAGAAACTACCCTGTAGGTATCACAGTACAGGTGAGAAGCCAACATGAAGTAACCCCTGTTATTTAAGGACACTGCAACCTATTTTACTTTCTCTTAGATGATTAACTGAGTAAATTAGGTTTTTCTGTACATTGCATAAAACTTTAGTTGTCTTTGATAATCATAAGCCATGTTTTATGGTTTTCTCTCTCCTCAGATACCCAGAAAGCGGTACTCTAGAAATGAATGTCAAAGATCTTAGACCACGAGCTAGAACCATTTTGAAATGGAATGAACTAAATGTTGGTGATGTGGTAATGGTTAATTATAATGTAGAAAGTCCTGGACAAAGAGGATTCTGGTTTGATGCAGAAATTACCACATTGAAGACAATCTCGAGGACCAAAAAAGAACTTCGTGTGAAAATTTTCCTGGGGTAAGATTTTCTTCACTGGTGCCATTTAATTACTGAATTAATGAAGGAATGTATTTTTAGGTATTAAGCACGTGCACCTTAGTAAAAAAAAGATGGAGTCTATAAAAGATGGAAATTTCCATACTGAAGGAGAATATTTTTATAAATTCTTAAGAATTTTTAAAAGTTAACTGTGGCTTAAATCTTCAACTTTAAGGTTGGAGATACTATTTGGAAGAATGTTGGAAATAACTGAGTGTTTTATTACAGAAATTCTTACCTCATGGGATTCTTATAGATCAAACAAAACAATATGTAAAAGCATTTTAATAACTATAATTGCTATGAGGATCTGTGATCTGTGTTGATATAATAGCAGTGGATGACTACTTAACCAGCTGTCTACTGGACTTCTCAGACTAGCAGTAATTTTCCTTCATAGTAATTTTTCAACTTACAGAATTTAAACTTAATGAAGAGAATTCAGAATGCAAAATGTCACCTGAATCAAATCACTCAGATATTTAAATCATTTCTTTCCCCTCCCCTCCCCTCCCCTCCCCTCCCCTCCCCTTCCCTTCCCTCCCCTTTTTTTTTTTTTGAGACACTCTGTCGCCCAGGCTGGAGTGCAGTGGCGCGATCTCTGCTGTCTGCAAGCTCCACCTGCCAGGTTCACGCCGTTCTCCTGCCTCAGCCTCTGGAGTAGCTGGGACTACAGGCACCTGCCACGACGCCAGGCTAATTTTTTGTATTTTTAGTAGAGACGGGGTTTCACCATGTTAGCCAGGATGGTCTCAATCTCCTGATCTCATGATCTGCCTGCCTCGGCCTCCCAAAGTGCTGGGATTACAGGTGTGAGCCACTGTGCCCGGCCTTCTCTTTCTCTTTCTTTCTTGTTCTGTAGCCCAGGCTGGAGTACAGTGGCATGGTCTTGGCTCACTGCAACCTCCACCTCCTGGTTTCATGCAGTTCTCCTGCCTCAGCCTCCCAAGTAGCTGGGATTACAGGCATACAACACCACACCCACCTAATTTTTATATTTTTAGTAGAGACAGGGTTTCATCATGCCAGCCAGGCTGGTCTCAACTCCTGTCCTCAAGTGATGCACCCGCCTCTGCCTCCCAGATTGTTGGGATTACAGGCGTGAGCTACTGCGCCCAGCTTTCTATCATTAATTTTTTAAGAAATACTTTCAGATGTTTCCTGAAGTGATAAAGTACTAGGCATTATTTGAGTTACTTTTTTACACTTTGGAAAACATTGTCACTCTCTTTCTGTGTCTGCTGCTTCTGAATAATTTGCTGAATAGTCACTAATTTACTTTTTAATAAATAAAATCTCTGTTAATGGTTTCCAGTTCTCTATTATCAGTAATTACATAAACATCCTTGTATATGCATTTTTGTGCATTTCTTTTCTTTAGAATAAATTATTAGATTTGTTGCATTGAGCCCTGAGGGTTTTAGAATAACCCTGACAGTTGTTTTTTTTTAAATAATGATAATAAGCAGCTAAATGAATATTCTTGTCATGTTCTGATTAACTGGATTAGTGATACAAGGTGACAAATCTTGGAACAATGATTAAAATCTAAAGCAAGGATAGGCAAGCTTATGGCCCACTAGCTTCCTATTTTTGTAAATAAAGTATCATTGGAACACAGCAATGGCCATTGATTTATGTATTATCTGTAGCTATTTTTGTGCTAAGTAATTGCAACTGAGACCATCTTCTCTGCAAAGCCAAAACTACTTACTTTCTTGCTCTTCGTGGGAAAAGTTTGCTGACTCCTGAGATTTAAAAAAAAAAAAATGGTGCGAGGCATTGAAAACTTAACATTTTAGAAAACAGGTTTCAGAACTTCTTACAAACAAAGTGTGATTCTATTGCCAGACTAAGAGTATAGCTCAGTCACAGACTTCTAAACAACTTGAAACCCTGATATGGATGCAAATCATTAAGGAGAAAGCCCCTAAATAAATTGGCTATGTTAGGAGTCTTATAACCTATTTGAGTGTTCAGGTATACACAATAGGATAACGGCACACTTAGCATTGAGCTAAAAAAGCTTGCTGTTAAAAAAAGATTTCCCGGCTGGGCGCAGTGGCTCATGCCTGTAATCCCAGCACTTTGGGAGGCCAAGGCGGGTGGATCATGAGGTCAGGAGTTCAAGACCAGCCTGGCCAATATGGTAGAACCCAATCTGTACTAAAAATACAAAAATCAGCCAGGTGTGGTGGCGCATGCCTGTAGTCCCAGCTACATGGGAGACTGAGGCAGAATAATTACTTGAACCCGGGAGGCAGAGGTTGCAGTAAGCCAAGATCATGCCATTGCACTTCAGCCTGGGTTACAGAGCGAGACTCCGTCTCAAAGAAAAAAGTTTTCCCAAGTAATCCTGAGGTACAGTTAAGAGTGGGAACACACTGGCTTTAGAAGTGGACCTAAGACTGAGTGGGCCAGGTGCAGTGGCTCATGCCTATAATCCCAGCACTTTGGGAGGCCAAGGTGGGTGGATCACCTGAGGTCAGGAGACTGAGACCAGTCTGACCAACTAGTGAAACCCTGTCTCTACAAAAAAATACAAAATTAGCTGGGTGCGGTGGTGCATGCCTGTAATCCCAGCTATTCAAAAGACTGAGGCAGTAGAATCACTTGACCTGGGAGGCGCAGGTTGCCGTAAGCTGAGATCATGCCATTGCACTCCAGCCTGGGCAACAAGAGTGAAACTTCATCTCAAAACAAACAAACAAAAAGACTTGAGTGGAAATTATGGATAGGCAAATACCAGTTTGATAAAGAGAATGGTTATGTGATGGCTATCCCAACAGTACAATACAATGTAAAGTATTCTTTGTCATTAAAGTTTTTACTAGAAACATTAGGAACACAGTAGCTATAAAGGAGCCAGTGTGGCTTATGGACGGAAATTTTTTTTTTTTTTTTTTTTTTTTGGAGACATGGTCTCGTTCTGTCGCCCAGGCTGGGTAGCAGTAGCACGATCCTGGCTCGCTGCAACCTCCGCTTTTTCAAGCAGTTCTTCTGCCTCAGCCACTGGAGTAGTTGGGACTACAGGCGCACCCCACCATCCCCGTTTCATTTTTTGCTCAAAACCAGGCTGGTTTTGAACCCCTGAGCTCAGGCAGTCTGCTTGCCCTGGTCTCCCAAAGTGCTAGGATTGCAGGTGTGAGCATCCAGAGAAATTTTTTTTTTTTTTTTTAATGATTAGAAATCTTTCATCCTCACTGGTAAGAATGGATAACAGGTTGAAAGAACAAATGCATTCTGCTGTTGATAGGCATTTTGGGGCTGTTAGAAACAATGCTGCCATCATTGATGTTTTTATACCTATACCTATATCCTGGCACTTGTGTGCATTAGTTTCTGTAGAGTGTATCATGCCTAGGATTAAAATTACTAGGTTGTAGAATCTGCATCTTCAACTTGAGTAGATAGAACCAAGTGTCTGTACCAGATTACAGTTCTGCAACAGTATGAGAGTTCCTGTTCTGTTTTCTCATCCATGCTTAGTTTTTTCAGACTTCAGTTTCCACTAATCAGGTGGGTATGTAATAGTATCTCATTTTGGCTTTGATTTGCAATTCTCTGACTCCTAATGGGGTTGAGAACCTTTTTGTATTTTTATTGACAAATTATATACATATCTTTTGTGAGGACCTGTTCCAATTTGCTGACTTTTTTTGTTTATTAAATAAAGTGATTCATTTTTAGGAGTTCTAATTATGGAGACTAGGCCATTTCAGTTATATGTGGCAGAAATACCTTTTCTAATTCTGTGGCTTGTCTTTTTCTCCTTATGATGTTTGAATAGTAGTTTTCTTAATTTTAATGCAGTTGAGGTTATCAAAGTTCAAGAAAGTTTTTTTCCTTTATGCTTGTACTTTCTGTCTTTCTTAAAGATACTCTTTTATTGCCTTCTAAAAGCTTTGTGGTTTTGCCTTTCTTTAGGTCTTTAATTGACTTGGAGTAGATTTTTGTGTACAGTGTGAGGTAAGGGTCTAATTTAACTCAATACATATGAATAAACATTTTTCCTAGCACTGTTTATTGAAAAGCCAATTTCCCTCCCATTGATCTTCAGTATCACCTCTGTCATATCAAGAATCTTATATTTGATGAATGCTTCTGACTTCTCTATTCTGTACCATGGGTCTGTTTTTTGTGTATCCTTCTATCAGTTCTACACTTCCATAGTACAACAGAGCACATGATCCTTCCTTGTTCTTCAAGTAGGTTTTATATGTTCTTAGCTCTGTGTACTTCCATTTGAATTTTCCAGTCATCTTTTCTCTTTCTGGTATGTAGGAATACAAGTATCCTTTGATCTTGGATTCAGTAGCTTTATTAGATTTACTAATTTTAATTTACATGTAGATTGTTTCAAAATGTTTACAATTATAATCATCTGTGAATTCTGAGATTTTTGTTACGTCTTTTTCTTTTGATTTCTTCCTCTTGTCATTATTTACCAGTTGGGCCTGAATTACATTGTTGAAAAGAAGTAGTGATAACAGGCATCTTTTTCCCCTGCTTTCTGAGAGAAAACGTACAAAATTTCATCCATAACTATAATGTTTGATATAGGTATTTTGTGGATATGCTCTCCTAGATTTGGTTTGATGGTGTTTTGTGCAGGATTTTTGCATTGTATTAGTGCGTGAAATTTGCATGTTAATTTTCCTATCTCACTGTCCTTCGCAGATTTATACTAGTTTCACAAAATAATTAGGAATCTTCTTTTTCTTATGGTAGAGTTTTGTGTCCTTGTCTTGAATGTTTGGTAGAACTTCTCAATAAAGTCATCTGGGGTTGAGTTTTCTTTGTGGGATGGTTCTTTTATGGTTGATTCGGTTTCTGTAATGATCAGAGGACTATTCATGTTTTCTATTTCTGGAACTAGAATTTAATTTTCTAGGAATTTATCCATTGCATCTAAATTTTAAAATTTATTATCATAAATTTGTTCAGTAACTACATCTTTTTAATGTGTTAATCTGTTATGATGTTTTTTATTTCCGAATTTAGTTTGTGACTTCTTGACCATTCTCACCAGAGGTCTATCAGTTTTGTTAGGCTTACAAAGAAGTAATCTTCAGCTTTGATCCTCTCTATTGTGTTGAAGGTGCAAAGGAAGAAGCAAATAGAGGATATGATTTTTAATTTGCCTTGGATATTTGATAAGGGAACTTGGAGTTAAAGTTCATGCTTGTTTCTGTTTTTAATTTGTGAGTACCAAAAAGTGCATATGCTTGAACTATCTAATTCTAGTTATCAAATTCTATTTTCATGTTGTCATTTTCTGTTTATTTTAGCTTTGAAAAAAGTTGAAAACAAGTTTGGGATTCAAAAACATTTTTTAAAGTAATTTGTTCACTTACTATTGTAATGCAATATTTAGTACCATGTGAACTTATGCTGATTTAGATATTCATGAGTAAAGTAGTATTTGAATCCTATAGCAAGAAAATTAATTTACCTTACTGAAACTACAGATAAAGGCCAAGCATGGTGGCTTACACCTATAATTCTAGCACTTTGGGAGGCCAAGGTGGGCGGATCAGTTGAGGTCAGAAGTTCGAGACCAGCCTGGCCAACAGGGTGAAACCCCATCTCTACTAAAAATATAAAAATTAGGGCCAGGTGCTGTGGCTCGCGCCTGTAATCCCAGTGCTTTGGGAGGCCGAGGCGGGCAGATCACCTGAGTTCAAGAGTTCTAGACCAGCCTAGGCAACGTGGTAAAACGCTGTCTCTACTAAAAATACAAAGAAGTTAGCTGGAAATGCTGGTGCACCCCTGTAATTCCAAGTCCTTGGGAGGCTGAGGCAGGATAATCGCTTTAACCCAGGAAGAGGTTGTAGTGAGCAGAGATCACACCACTATACTCCAGCCTGGACAACAGAGTGAGACTCTGTCTCAAAAAAAAAAAAAAAAAAAAAAGAGAAAAGGGCTGGGCGTGTTGGCTCACTCCTGTAATCCCAGCACTTTGGGAGGCTGAGGCGGGAGGATCAGGAGGTCAGGAGATTGAAATCATCCTGGCTAACAGGTGAAACCACGTCTCTACTAAAAATACAAAAAAAAAATTAGCCAGGCGTGGTGGCGGGCATGTGTAGTCCCAGCTACTTGGGAGACTGAGGCAAGAGAATGGCGTGAACCCAGGAGCTGGAGCTTGCAGTGAGGGGAGATCGCGCCACTGCACTCCAGCCTGGGCGACTGAGCGAGACTCCGTCTCGAAAAAAAAAAAAAAGAAAAATCTATAGATACATTTTAGGTTTAGTGTCATTTTTATGGAGTTTATTTACTAATTTTTTTTCATACTTAAGAAATTTCTATAGTGATATACTTACTAAGCCATTCTTACAGGATACATACTTAATATGCATATCAAGTTATAAGTCACAGGTCACTGTTCTTCGGCCATGCTGGCCTCCGTGTGTTGCTCAGTCACGCAAACATTGTCCTGCCTTGGGGCCTTTGTACTTGATGTTCTCCCCTACGCAGATACTGATTTGGCTTACTCTGTCTCTTATTTCAGTTCTCTGCTCAAAAGTATCTTCAGAGTGACCTTTCTTGATCACCCTTTTTAAAATCACATACATACCAGACATAAGCTATTTAAATTCTCCCTTACTCTTTTTTCTGAATTCTTTATTTTATTTATGACCCCATTTGTATAGTTTCCTATTGCTGCTACAACAAATTACCACAAACATAGTATCTTAAACAATAAATCATAGTACAGTTTGGAGGTTAGAAATCTTAAATGGATTTGGATTTCACGAGGCAAAAATCATTGTCAGTAGGGATATGTTCATTTTTGTAGACTCTAAGGGAGAACCCATTTTCTTGCCTTTTCCATATTTCAGAGGCGTCCCACATGCCTTTGCTTATTACCTGTTCTCTCCACCTTCAAAGCCAACAGTGTTGCATCTCTTTTACAATTCTTTTTGTGGATGCATCCCCTTCATATTCTCTCTTCTGCCTCCCCTTCCCCTGTGATTATATTGGATCTGCATGGATAATCTTCCCATTTCAAGGTTTTTAATGTGCAAAGTCCTTTTTGCCATATGAGGTAACATATTTATAGGTTCCTGGAATTTGGACATGAACCTCTTTGGGGCCCATTGTTCTGCCTGCCACACCACTGGAATGTTAATGCTTTGTTTTTGTTTGCTGTTGTGTGCCAGGCCCTGTTCTAGGCACTAGTTACAGTAGATTTTCAGTACGGTATTTCGTAGATTCCGAGAGAATAGGTTTGTTTTTGTATTTTAACATCTCTGAAATAAAAATGTATCTTAAAATTGCTGTTGAGCTGACTGAAGTTGAATTCTTTCGAAGATTTGAATTTGCTTGTTTACCAGTCACTTGCAAGTGCAATTTAACTTTAACTTAAATTCTCTGTTTGAGCCTTTTTAGACCACATGGGTAGCATGAATTCAGGTCTCTGAACCGGACTGAATCCTAGCTTATCATTTAATTCTTGAAGAATGCTTCTTTTCCATTACACCCAGTGGCAGTATTGAAACAAGAATGTTTCTTTATCTGCAAGGTGACTTATTTCTCACTTTAACTGTGAGAACAGGTTGGTGTCTAAGCTTTATTTGAAGGTCTTCCTTAGACACCTAATCAGTCTTTTTTTCTTAGTTGAAATTACATAATGTGTCTTATAGTTGCCAATTATCATTTGGTGTTCCAGCTTTATTTGGGAGTTCTTAGACTGCCTGATTTCAGTCTAGTTTCTTTTTTCGTAGCACATAAATTGTTTTACAATTATCAGCCCATTAGATTCAGTGAAATAGGATATTTCTTGAGGAATGAATTGATTATATGCATGTTTTTATTATGATCAATGGTGTTTTGTGCATAAAGAATGTCTTGATAGCCTTTAACAAAAATGGTAAATAAGTGAAAAAGTGACTTTGGCCTTGAATTTGTGACATTTATTGAATCACTTAAAGTAGTACATGGAAAGCACCTGTTTCCAGGTAGGGTGGGACAGCTGGCAGTCGATTAGTGCTTTTAGCTAAAACAACTAGAATAGCCTGATGAAAGTCATTCTTTGAATGCACGAGAGAATCAAAGAGAACCACTGTGGGTATGTCTCTGGAGAGGTAAGAATCTCAGAAGGCAGGTAGCTTTGTAGTTGTGTTTTGTCCCTGGGGAATCTGCTAATTCTGGATGCAGTGTAAAATCTAGTTCAGAGCAGCTAGGAGTCAGATGGAAAGAGAAATCAGTAGAGCTTTTGGCAGATATTTGGGATGCCTCGAGCATATGGCCTGCTTTCAGCTTTGGTTGAATACTGGACTTCTGCTGGGCAAGAGGTTGGAAACGTAAGTAAGAAGTGGCATTTTCAGCAGTCTTAGAAGGCATACACTAGATTTTAGGGTAACTGGTGTAATGGCTCCACAGAATATGTGGGTCTTTTAGTTTGAAAACTGGATGGCTGGCTGGGTGCGGTGGCTCATGCCTGTCATCCTAGCACTTTGGGAGGCCGAGGCGGGTGGATCACAAGGTCAGGAGATCGAGACCATCCTGGCTAATATGGTGAAACCCCGTCTCTACTAAAAATATAAAAAATTAGCCGGGCGTCATGGCACGCGTCTGGAACCCCAGCTGCTCGGGAGGCTGAGGCAGGAGAATCGCTTAGACCTGGGAGGCAGAGGTTGCAGTGAGCCCGAGATTATGCCACTACACTCCAGCCTGGGTGACAAAGTTGAGACACCGTCTCAAAAAAAGAAAAGAAAAGAAAATTGTATAGCTAAGGCATGCAGGTAGACTAAATCTTATTTCAAGACTGTAAACCAGCCTTGACTCAGCTTAGATGCTGATTAAATGTCAAACACCACAGTATCTCACCAGCAGAAGGAAGGTTGAACTTTCCTTTACATAAGGTAATATCTGAAGCTTTTGGCTCCATGATGGAGCCAAAAACGCCATTCTGCCAAAAGATGGTACCACATAATCAGAAAACAGAAGGAATGCCAATTATAGGAATAGACCCATTAGGTGATCTTGATAATTCCAGTTATCAGAGAGACTTTAAAGTAACTGTGATTAATATGCTGAAAACATGGTAAATGTCCACTGAGAATTGGAACTCACAAAATAATTATATGGAGATTTTAGAACTGAGAATTATAGTAAGAAAGTAAGACCTTGTTAAATTGATTTAATAACAAATAAGGGCCGGGCGCAGCGGCTCATGCCTGTAATCCTAGCACTTTGGGAGGCCGAGGCGGGTGGATCACGAGATCAAGAGATGAAGACTATCCTGGCCAACATGGTGAAACCCTGTCTCTACTAAAAATATAAAAATTAACCGGGCGTAGTGGCAGGCACCTGTAGTCCCAGCTACTCGGGAGGCTGAGGCAAGAGAATCACTTGAACCCGGAAGGTGGAGGTTGCAGTGAGCCGAAATTGCGCCACTGTACTCCAGCCTGGCAACAGAGCGAGACTCTGTCTCAAAAAAAAAAAATATATATATATGTGTGTGTGTGTGTGTGTGTGTGTGTGTGTGTGTGTGTGTGTGTGTATATATGGAGTTCCTAAAGAAGAGAGTAGAGTGAAAACAGTATTTGAAAATATAACTGATTGAAGATATCAGTCCAGGTCAAAGAAGTTCTCTAAACTCTAAGCAGGATAAATATAAAGAAAATGCACAGTGGTATATCACAAATAAGAATGCTAAAAACTAAAGATAAAAACACAGGGAAGATGACCACGTTTTTATTAGAAGCAATTTAAGCTAGGAGACAGTGGAATGGCATGTGAAAATACTAATTTAAGAACATTCCCAGCCGGGCGCGGTGGCTCACACCTGTATAATCCGAGCACTTTGGAAGGCCGAGGCGGGCAGATCACTTGAGGTCAGGAATTCAAGACCAGCCTGGCCAACATGGCAAAACCCTGTGTCTACTAAAAATTTTAAAATTAGCTGTGTGTGGTAGCATGCACCTGTAACCCCAGCTGTTTGTGAGGCTAAAGCAGGAGAATTGCTTGATCCTGGGAGGTGGAGGTTGCAGTGAGCTGAGATCGTGCCACTGCACTCCAGCCTGGGTGACAGCAAGATTCCATCTCAAAAAATAAAATAAAAAAATTCCCAACTTAAAATACATTTTAAATGAAAATACCTGTCAAAAATAAAGCCAAAATAAAAATGTTATCAAACGAAACCTGAAAGAATTCACCACCAACAGACAGACACCAGGAGAAATAATAAAG
Source organism: Macaca nemestrina (assembly GCF_043159975.1). Taxonomy (NCBI): domain Eukaryota; kingdom Metazoa; phylum Chordata; class Mammalia; order Primates; family Cercopithecidae; genus Macaca; species Macaca nemestrina. Next base: position 36,103,700 of record NC_092138.1, read on the forward strand.
GGAGTTATTTAAGTGGGAGGAAGGAGATTCCAGATAGAAACATGGAAATATAGGACAGAATTAAGAGCAGGGAAAGGGTAAATGTATGAGTAAGTATAAGTAATTATTTTTTAAAATAGTGAACTTTAAAAAATACATAGAAAAAATGCCTGACAACAGTAATGCAGAAGATGGGGTTGATAAATGAAGTTCTGAGATTCTGGCATCATTGGGGAAGTAGTGAAAGTAAAATTTAAAGTAGATTATATCAGGTTTGCACAGCCCAATCTCTAGTGCAACTACTAAAAATAAAAGATTTTTAACAAATTAATACACTGAAAATGAAAAAATAAATATTAGTCTAATCCAAAAGAAGGCAATTGTGACTAAAAGAAGCAGATAAGTAGAAAACATACAGTAAAATGGCAGAAACAAACACAGCTGTATCAGCCATTATATTAACTGTGTGTGAGTAAAGCATTTCAAGACAACGATCAACAAAGTAGATTAAAATAAAAAATCCACATACTACTCTTAAGAAAGACTCCTTAAATATAAAGCCACAGAAGTTGAAAAGAGATGGATAGTTGGGATTATAAGAAGATGTCAATAGCAAAGACTTTTCAGATCTCCTTAAATGTGCTGGTAATATAGAACAAAATATTACTAAATTATCTAATTCACAAACTCATGAACAACATCTACAATGAAACAGGATGGTATGGTATCATAAGCCCCAAAATAGCTGGTGGGATAAACAGTGGAAAGTTTCAAGACCTGTGTAGTATCAGTGGCTATGCAAGAGAAATGTGTGTTGCGCCCAAGAATTCCAAATAATGAATTAGTTCAGCAAACTAATTTGAAAATAGCAGCTATGGTAGCCATCTTTTAAGGTAACCCCCAATGATTCCTGCTTACTAATACTCACCCTCATGTGGTTTTCAGCCATATTTTACTAGGGTGACTCTTTGTGACCAGTAGAATATGGTGTAAGTGATGCTATGGCACTTCAAGATGAGGTTTTAAAAAGATACCAGCCTCCATTTTGGGTGTACCCTCTTGGATCACTTCCTCTGAGGGAAGCCAGCTGCATGTGATGAGGCTATTCAGGCAGCTTTTTTATTTTCCCTGAGTAGAGCCTTTACATGAGACTGCACCCCTGGCCAATGGCTTAACTGCAGTCTCATGAAAGATCTGAACCCAGAACTATCCAGCTAAGCTACTCCCAGATTCCTGACCCACCCCAGTATGATTAAGTACAAGCAGTTTGCAGTAAGATCTGAAGGGACTAGAGTACTCTTTAAACTCTTTAAATTGGTCAGCTAAAACTCCATTCCAGGACTAAAGCTCCATATTGAGAAGAAACTGGTGGGAATAGGATCCACACTAAGTAGGATGAGGAGAATAGAGACAAAGGAAAAAGGGGTCCGGTTAGAAATAGGGGAGGAGAATACAGCCGAAAGATTTCAGTAAGTAAGCTTCCATGCTGTCTTTTTAAAATTGTTTTTGAGGTATAACTTACATTCAGTAATGTGTACTTACCTTAAGTGTATCTTAAATATAGTGAACACTGACAGATGGATATACACATGTCACCACTAATCAAAACACAGAATGTTTTCATCACCCCCAAAAAAGTTCCCTTGGGTCCCATTACAGTTACCGCTACCATCTGTAGAATTGGTCCCAGACTGCCACTGATTGGCCTTCTATCAGATTAGATTTTAGCCTCCAGAATTTTGACTGTTTATCCAAGAAATGTGTAATTTGGTGGGGGGCGCCCAAAATGGCCAAATAGGAACAGCTCCAGCCTCCAGCTCCCAGCGTGAGCAACACAGAAGATGGTGATTTCTGCATTTTCAACTGAGGTACTGGGTTCATCTCACTGGGGCGTGTCGGACAGTGCTGGTGAGTAGATGCAGCCCAACCAGCGAGAGCTGAAGCAGGGCGAGGCATTGCCTCACCTGGGAAGCGAAAGGAGGAAGGGAATTCCTTTTCCTAGCCAAGGGAAACCGAGACACAACACCTGGAAAATCGGGTAACTCCCACCCTGATACTGCGCTTTACCAAGTACTGCGCTTTAGCAAATGGCACACCAGGAGATTATATCCCACACCTGGCCGGGAGGGTCCCACGCCCACAGAGCCTCCCTCCTTGCTACCACAGCAATCTGACATCTAACTGCAAGGCAGCGAGGCTGGGGGTGGGGCACCTGCCATTGCTGAGGCTTAAGTAGGTAAACAAAGCCACCGGGAAGCTCGAACTGGGTGGAGCCCACCGCAGCACAAGGAGGCCTACCTGCCTCTGTAGACTCCACCTCTGGGGACAGGGCATAGCTAAACAAAAAGCAGCAGAAACCTCTGCAGATGTAAATGTCCCTTTCTGACAGCTTTGAAGAGAGCAGTGGTTGTCCCAGCACGGAGTTTGAGATCTGAGAACAGACAGACTGCGTGTTCAAGTGGGTCCCTGACCCTTGAGTAGCCTAACTGGGAGACATCCCCCACTAGGTGCAGACTGACACCTCACACCTTGCACGGCTGGGTATTCCTCTGAGGCAAAGTTTCCAGAGCAAGAATCAGACGGTAACACTTGCTGTTCAGCAATATTCTGTCTTCTGCAGCCTCCGCTGCTGATACCCAGGCAGACAGGGTCTGGAGTGGACCTCAAGCAAACTCCAACAGACCTGCAGCTGAGGGGCCTGACTGTTAGAAGAAAAACTAACAGAAAGGACACGCACACCAAAACTCCATCAGCAGTACGTCACATCATCAAAGACCAAAGGCAGATAAAACCACAAAGATGGGGAAAAAGCAGTGCAGAAAAGCTGGAAATTCAAAAAATCAGAGCGCATCTCCCCTCCAAAGGAACGCAGCTCATTGCCAGCATTGGAACAAAGCTGGTCAGAGAATGACTTCGACAAGTTGAGAGAAGAAGGCTTCAGTCGATCAAACTTCTCAGAGCTAAAGGAGGAACTACATACCCAGTGCAAAGAAACTAAAAACCTTGAAAAAAGAATGGAAGAATAAACAATGCAGAGAAGTCCATAAATGAACTGATAGAGATGAAAACCATGACACGAGAACTAGGTGGCAAATGCACAAGCTTCAGTAACCAACTGGATCAACTGGAAGAAAGAGTATCAGCGATTGAAGATCAAATGAATGAAATGCAGTGAGAAGAGAAGTTTAGAGAAAAAAGAGTAAAAAGAAATGAACAAAGCCTTGAAGAAATATGGGATTATGTGAAAAGACCAAATCTACGTCTGATTGGTGTGCCTGAAAGTGACGGGGAGAATGGAACCAAGTTGGAAAACACTCTGCAGGATATTATCCAGAAGAACTTCCCCAATCTAGCAAGGCAGGCCAGCATTCAAATTCAGGAAATACAGAGAACACCACAAAGATACTCCTCGAGAAGAGCAACTCCAAGACACATAATTGTCAGATTCACCAAAGTTGAAATGAAGGAAAAAATGTTAAGGGCAGCCAGAGAGAAAGGTCGGGTTACACGCAAAGGGAATCCCATCAGACTAACAGCACATCTCTCGGCAGAAACTCTCCAAGCCAGAAGAGAGTGGGGGCCAATATTCAACATTCTTAAAGAAAAGAATTTTAAACCCAGAATTTTATATCCAGCCAAACTAAGTTTAATAAATGAAGGAGAAATAAAATCCTTTACAGACAAGCAAATGCTGAGACATTTTGTCACCACCAGGCCTGCCCTACAAGAGATCCTGAAGGAAACACTAAACATGGAAAGGAACAACAGGTACCAGCCATTGCAAAAACATGCCAAAATGTAAAGACCATCGATGCTAGGAAGAAACTGCATCAACTAGTGAGCAAAATAACCAGCTAATATCATAATGACAGGATCAAGTTCACATATAACAATATTAACCTTAAATGTAAATGGACTAAATGCTCCAATTAAAAGACATAGACTGGCAAATTGGATAAAGAGTCAAGTCCCATCAGTGTGCTATATTCAGGAGACCCATCTCACAGGCAGAGACACACACAGGCTCAAAATAAAGGGATGGAGGAAAATCTACCAAGCAAATGGAAAACAAAAAAAATGCAGGGGTTGCAATCATAGTCCCTGATAAAACAGACTTTAAACCAACAAAGATCAAAAGAGACAAATAAGGGCCATTACATAATGGTAAAGGGATCAATTCAACAAAAAGAGCTAACTATCCTAAATATATATGTACCCAATACAGGAGCACCAGCTTCATAAAGCAAGTCCTTAGAGACTTACAAAGAGACTTAGACTCCCATACAATAATAATGGGAGACTTCAACACCCCACTGTCAACATTAGACAGATCAATGAGACAAAGTTAACAAGGATATCCAGGAATTGAACTCAACTCTGCACCAAGTGGACCTAGTAGACATCTACAGAACTCTCCACCCCAAATCAACAGAATATACATTCTTCTCAGTACCACATTGCACTTATTCCAAAATTGACCACATAGTTGGAAGTAAAGCACTCCTCAGCAAATGTAAAAGAATAGAAATTAAAACAAACTGTTTCTCAGACCACAGTGCAATCAAACTAGAACTCAGGACTAAGAAACTCACTCAAAACCACTCAACTACATGGAAACTGAACAACCTGCTCCAGAATGACTACTGGGTACATAACAAAATGAAGGCAGAAATAAAGATGTTCTTTGAAACCAATGAGAACAAAGATACAACATACCAGAATCTCTGGGACACATTTAAAGCAATGTGTAGAGGGAAATTTATAACACTAAATGCCCACAAGAGAAAGCAGGAAAGATCTAAAATTGACACCCTAACATCACAAAAGAACTAGAGAAGCAAGAGCAAACACATTCAAAAGCTGGCAGAAGGCAAGAAATAACTAAGATCAGAGTAGAACTGAAGGAGATAGAGACACAAAAAACCCTCCAAAAAATCAATGAATCCAGGAGCCGGTTTTTTGAAAAGATCAACAAAATTGATAGACCGCTAGCTAAGCTAATAAAGAAGAGAGAAGAATCAAATAGACTCAATAAAAAAATGACAAAGGGGTATCACCACCGACCCCACAGAAATACAAACTACCATCAGACAATACTATAAACACCTCTACGCAAATAAACTAGAAAACCTAGAAGAAATGGACAAATTCCTGGACACTTACACTCTCCCAAGACTAAACCAGGAAGAAGTTGAATCCCTGAATAGACCAATAACAGGCTCTGAAATTGAGGCAATAATTAATAGCCTACCAACCAAAAGAAGTCCAGGACCAGACGGATTCACAGCCAAATTCTACCAGAGGTACAAGGAGGAGCTGGTACCATTCCTTCTGAAACTTCTTCCAATCAATAGAAAAAGAGGGAATCCTCCCTAACTCATTTTATGAGGCCAACATCATCCTGATACCAAAACCTGGCAGAGACACAGCAAAAAAAGAGAATTTTAGACCAATATCCCTGATGAACATCGATGCAAAAGTCCTCAGTAAAATACTGGCAAACCAAATCCAGCGGCACATCAAAAAGCTTATCCACCATGATCAAGTGGGCTTCATCCCTGGGATGCAAGGCTGGTTCAGCATATGCAAATCAATAAACATCATCCAGCATATAAACAGAACCAAAGACAAAAACCACATGATTATCTGAATAGATGCAGAAAAGGCATTTGACAAAAAGGCCTTTGACAAAATTCAACAGCCCTTCTTGCTAAAAACTTCCAATAAATTTGGTATTGATGGAACATATCTCAAAATAATAAGAGTTACTTATGACAAAGCCACAGCCAATATCATACTGAATGGGCAAAAACTGGAAGCATTCCCTTTGAAAACTGGCACAAGACAGGGATGCCCTCTCTCATCACTCCTATTCAACACAGTGTTGGAAGTTCTGGCCAGGACAATCAGGCAGAAGAAAGAAAGAAAGGGTATTCAGTTAGGAAAAGAGGAAGTCAAATTGTCCCTGTTTGCAGATGACATGATTGTATATTTCGAAAACCCCATTGTCTCAGCCCAAAATCTCCTTAAGCTGATAAGCAACTTCAGCAAAGTCTCAGGATACAAAATTAATGTGCAAAAATCACAAGCATTCTTATACACCAATAACAGACAGCCAAATCATGAATGAACACCCATTCACAATTGCTTCAAAGAGAATAAAATAGCTAGGAATCCAGCTTACAAGGGATGTGAAGGACCTCTTCAGTGAGAACTACAAACCACTGCTCAGTGAAATAAAAGACGACACAAACAAATGAAGGAACATACCATGCTCATGGATAGGAAGAATCAATATTGTGAAAATGGCCATACTGCCCAAAGTAATTTATAGATTCAATGCCATCCCCATTAAGCTACCAATGACTTTCTTCACAGAATTGGAAAAAACTGCTTTCAAGTTCATATGGAACCAAAAAAGAGCCCGCATTGCCAAGACAATCCTAAGCCAAAAGAACAAAGCTGGAGACATCACGCTACCTGACTTCAAACTATACTACCAGGCTACAGTAACCAAAACAGCATGGTACTGGTACCAAAACAGAGATCTAGACCAATGGAACAGAACAGAGCCCTCAGAAATAATACCACACATCTATAGCCATCTGATCTTTGACAACCCTGACAAAAAACAAGAAATGGGGAAAGGAATCTCTATTTAGTAAATGGCTAGCCATAAGTAGAAAGCCGAAACTGGATCCTTTCCTTACTCCTTATATGAAAATTAATTCAAGATGGATTAGAGACTTAAATGTTAGACCTAATACCATAAAAACCCTCGAAGAAAACCTAGGTAATACCATTCAGGACATAGGCATGGGCAAGGACTTCATGTCTAAAACACCAAAAGCAATGGCAACAAAAGCCAAAATTGACAAATGGGATCTAATTAAACTAAAGAGCTTCTGCATAGCAAAAGAAACTACCATCAGAGTGAATAGGCAACCTACAGAATGGGAGAAAATGTTTGCAATCTACTCATCTGACAAAGGGCTAATATCCAGAACCTACAAAGAACTCAAACAAACTTACAACAAAGAAAAATACAACCCCATCAAAAAGTGGGCAAAGGATATGAACAGACACTTCTCAAAAGAAGACATCTGTGCAGCCAACAGACACATGAAAAAATGCTCATCATCACCCGCCATCAGAGAAATGCAAATCAAAACCACAATGAGATACCATCTCACACCAGTTAGAATGGCCATCATTAAAAAGTCAGGAAACAACAGGTGCTGGAGAGGATGTGGAGAAATAGGAACACTTTCACACTATTGGTGGGACTGTAAACTAGTTCAACTGTTGTGGAAGACAGTGTGGTGATTCCTCAAGGATCTAGAACTAGAAATACCATTTGACCCAGCCATCCCATCACTGGGATTGTAAATCATGCTGCTATAAAGACACATGCACACGTATGTTTATTGCAGCGCTATTCACAATAGCAAAGACTTGGAATCAACCCAAATGTCCATCAGTGACAGACTGGATTAAGAAAATGTGGCACATATGCAACATGGAATACTATGCAGCCATAAAAAAGGATGAGTTTGTGTCCTTTGTAGGGACATGGATGCAGCTGGAAACCATCATTCTCAGCAAACTATCGCAAGAACAGAAAACCAAACACTGCATGTTTTCACTCACAGGTGGGAATGAGATCACTTGGACACAGGAAGGGGAACATCACACACCGGGGCCTATTGTCACGAGGGGGAAGAAGGGAGGGATAGCATTTAGGAGATATACCTAATGTAAATGACGAGTTAATGGGTGCAGCTCACCAACATGGCATATGTATACATATGTAACAAACCTGCATGTTGTGTACATGTACCCTAGAACTTAAAAGTATAATAATAATAATAATAAAAAGTGTGATCTATGACTGCTAGCAAAAAGTAAAGTTAGACCCTTTAAAGGGTTCAGGAAATTGATGAAAATAAGCAAAAGGAAAGGATTGATGTTAAATTTTATGTGAAGTTAGAGTGAGAAAGTAAGGAACAGTATAACATACTTAACAAGGAAAACATTCCAGAAAAGCATGAGTCAAGGAGAGCCAAGGATTTTAAGTCTAGCCAAAGTAGCCTTTAGTATAACAGCTATAGACAAACTGTCATTAACTTTAAAGAACTGCGGGAGTATTGTTCTGATGAAGCCTTCCTAAGGAATATTCAGGAGAACTAGGTTCAAACAATCGAGATAACTGAAGATAATTTGAAATAAAGAGTTGTGCTCAATATTTAAAATATTTCTGCATTTAGAACCAGGACTAATTGAACTTAAAGGAGAAAGTGTAGTATGTACTGGCTTTATGACCTGACACAGCTACATTATAACTAAAAAATGGAAGGAATATATGCAAAAAATTTAAACTATTTTCAGTAATTGACAGCTGGCAACAATGTCTTGCATGTAATGTGGGATAAAGCAAAGGAGTATTTGTAGTGTTCTAATTCTGGTATCCTTAAGAACTAGAATTTTTCTGGTTGGGGGAAAAAGAAACAAAGATACATAATTTTTTAATAAAGTAAATATCCTTTAGCCCTGAATTTGAATACAAATTGTTAGTATGAACTCATGAGATGTTCTGTGTTTGAGTGTGTATATTAATGTGTATGTTTAAAATTTATAGGCTACAAACAGTAATCAACCCAGTTGCAGTAAGCTTTCCTAGTGCCTAACTATGGTCTCAAAATACCTTTCCCACTGAAAGAAACTCCTCGCTGGGGGCAGAAAATGTGCAAGATGAACCCGGAATATCTTGTCATGCAAATAAGGAATCCCACAAAGTCTGCTAAGTTCTTGTCAGAAGGATTTGAGAGTCAACTGGAAGCTCCCACTGGTCAAAGATGAGACAGTTTTGAACATTGATAAGAAAAATACAGTTGGTTGAGACATACCAAATATATTTAAATCCATGAGTTTATAGTAACACAAAAAAAACTTGTCACCATGGAAGTTGATAGAGAATGATTTATTTTTAAAACTGCTGAATCAGCATTTTATCTTTGTTATATGAGCTATACTACTGGGTCACCAACTAGTTAATGAGGTCATTTCTCTATAAAATTGTGCCAAGTAAATGAGATGAGAAGGGAATGATAGAATGGGAATATCAACATTTTCTAATCCCCAATGAATTAATGTAGGCATTGAGCATTAGTAGCTGCCATTATGAGAGGAAAAGAGACAAATAACTAGGTGCTTCCTGATGGAAATAGACCTATGAAATTATCTTACCAAGAAAATGAGCCTAAATCTGATTGAGACTGAGTCTTTAGCCCAGGAGTTGGCAATATTTTTTTTTCTGTAAAGAGCCAGATAGTAAATAGTTTAACTTGGGGGCCAGATGATCTGTCACAACTACTCAACTCTGTTGTTACAGCATGAAACCAGCCATAGATAATACAAAAATCAAATGGCATAACTAAGTTCTAATAAAACTTTATTTAAAGATTTTTGACCTACACTCCAGATCAACTACCAATGTACAAGAAATATGAATGACAGGAAAAACTGTTTGAACCATACTTTGGGAATGCAAATATCAAAAATCAAGACTGTGAGAAACACTTTAGGACAAATGGTTGGAATTGTTAACAGATTTCAAGGAGGAAAGAGATGGCATGTGGATTTATAGATTAGAAACTTTTCAAACACAGGCAAAACTGTTTTAGGGAGGTAGACAAGTGACATGATGAAAAAAATTAAGGTAAATATAACTCTTGGAAAGACACGAAGTTGTCATTGTGAGGGGACAAGGTAAGGGTTTCTGAGGCAGTTGATATTCCTCTGTCTTCTGTCATTGTTGGTGGTCACAAAGGATGTGTATATTGATAATTGGTTCAAAGCTATGCATTTATGGAGTTTTCTGCATTTGTATATATTTGACATTGAAAGTTTTTTAAAAAAAGGTGGAAGGATGGAAAAAGTCTTCAAGCAAGTGCTAACCAAAAGAAAGTAAACTTTTGATTCAGAATGCAGTATTAGAGATAAGCTACTCAATAAGATGTAGCCTTCTTAAATCTATACCTAATAAAGCAAAAGCCAACAGATTAAAAGGAGAAATAGGCCGGGCGTGGTGACTCATGCCTGTAATACCAGCACTTCGGGAGGCCGAGGTGGGCAGATCAGCTGAGGTCAGGAGTTGGAGATGAGCCCAGCCAACATGGTGAAACCCTGTCTCTACTAAAAATAAAAAAATTAGCCGAGTATGGTGGTGCAGGCCTGTAGTCCCAGCTACTTGGAAGGCTGAGGCAGGAGAATTGCCTGAACACAGGAGTTGGAGGCTACAGTGAGCCGAGATTGCACCACCAGCCAGGTGACAGAGCGAGACTCCATCTCAATAAATAATATAAACAAACAAATAAATAAATGGAGAAATGTACAAATCCACACCCATGTAGGAAACTTTGAAGAAGTGTATACAAACAAATATGAATTGAGTCTGACAAGTATGGTTTAGTATGAAAGACTTTATGAAAAGGGTATCTTATTTTTGCCTAGAAATTTTATTTATTGGAAATTTTTTTTTTTTAGATTTTTAAAATAAATTCTACAGAATTATCCCATGTAATTACATGTTCACAAAAGTATATGAAAATATATTGCTTACATAAAAGAAATGTTAAAATTCTACCAAAGGACAAAACTAACAGAAAACATACCTTATTTCTTGATAGAAAGGTTTAATATTACACAGATGTAACAGGAAATTATTTAAATCTTCCATTGTAATTGACAGAATACCATTTTACCCAGTCTTTAAATTTACAAGATAGCTACTTCTTACCGGATAAACTAATGAAGCCTGTATTTTTTTTTCTCATATTATGTTAACTAATCACTATGGACTTTTCCTACTATTGAAAACAATAGTTCAGAATGATTGGAATAGCTCTAATCTCAGTTTATAGATAGGCAGATTTCAGTGAGATTCCAAACTGACTTTTAGTTGTTATTTGTTTATATACCTTAGATTTTGCTGGCAGAAGTTAACCTTTCTTCCTTTTTTAAACAGGGGTTCTGAAGGAACATTAAATGATTGCAAGATAATATCTGTAGATGAAATCTTCAAGATTGAGAAACCTGGAGCCCATCCTCTTTCGTTTGCAGATGGAAAGTTTTTAAGTATGGATTTTTGTTTTTGGGCTTAGACTGTATGTGTTGTACATTATTGAACTTTATTTGTACTGGTCAGTGAATAACTTGGAAGGAAGTATAAAAGTGTAGACCATACAAATTTATTTTCAAGACAACAGTTTTGATCTAAGATTCATTTTGTTGTAATGAATTTTTCCCAAATGATAAAATGTTATTTTTGAAGAAATGTATTATCTTGGTATTTTATTGCTATTCTTTATTTTAAAAATATTATGGATATATAATAGTTGTAGTTATTTAAAGAGTATATGTGATATTTTGATACAGGCATACAATGTGTAATGATCAAATCTGGGAAATTGGGATATTCATCACCTCAAACATTTATCATTTTTTGTGTGTGTTGGTAACATTCCAAATCTGTTCTTTTAGTGATTCTTTCTAACTGTATCTTTGCACCTTATAGCCAACCCTTCTTTATCCCCTGCCCCACTTCCCTTCCCAGCCTCTAATAACCATCATCATTCTATTCTTTACCTGCACAAGATCAATTTTTTTTGGCTCCCACATATGAAAGAGAACATGTCACATTTGTCCTTTTGTACTTGGCTTCTTTCACTTAACATAATGTTCTCGAGTTTCATCCATGTTGTAAATGAAAGGTTTCTATTATTTTTATGGCAGAATAATATTTTGTTGTATATGTATATACCGCATTGTCTTTTTATCTGTTGATGGATTTCCTGTTGTTTCCTCTGTTATAGATTCTGTCCAAAGAAAAAGCCTGTTTCTGTAATTTTGTTAGCCACCCACGTTTAGTTTTTAATAATGAGATTTATTTTTACACAAGTGAAGTCTTAGAATTATAGTGCTGATTGAGCCTTGAATTTCTGGGAGGTAATAAATGAGGCTTATATAAACATTAGAAGGTTAGAATGCAGCTGTACCTCTTCATTTTACAGATTTTTCTTGCTTGATATCAAACATTTGGTAACAGAGATAGAATTAGATTCTAGGTCTTTTCATTCATGGTGGGGCTTTTGTTTGTTTGTTTTTTGTTTTTTGTTTCGAGACAGTTTTGCTCTTGTCTCCCAGGCTGGAATAAAATGGCATGATCTTGGCTCACTGCAACCTCTGCCTCTCAGGTTAAAGCGATTCTCCTGCCTTAGCCTCTAGTAGCTGGGATTACAAGTTCCTGCCACCAAGCCCAGCTAATTTTTGTAATTTTAGTAGGAATGGGGTTTCACTGTGTTGGCCAGGTTCTCGAACTCCTGACCTCATGACCCACGCCTGGCCTCAGGCATTTATTTTTAAAGCCTCACACTTGATTATTCTTTTTGGTTCCTTTCTTTTCATTAGAAAAGCTGTATGCTGGCTGGACACGGTGGCTCAAGCCTGTAGTCCCAGCACTTTGGGAGGCCGAGACGGGCGGATCACGAGGTCAGGAGATCGAGACCATCCTGGCTAATGCGGTGAAACCCCGTCTCTACTAAAAAGTACAAAAAACTAGCCGAGCGAGGTGGCGGGTGCCTGTAGTCCCAGCTACTCGGGAGGCTGAGGCAGGAGAATGGCATAAACCTGGGAGGCGGAGCTTGCAGTGAGCTGAGATCCGGCCACTGCACTCCAGCTTGGGTGACAGAGTGAGACTCCGTCTCAAAAAAAAAAAAGCTGTATGCTGGCCGGGTGCCAGCACTTTGGGAGGCCAAGGTGGGCAAATCACCTGAGGGGTCAAGAGTTTGAGACCAGTCTGGCCAATATGGAGAAACCTCATCTCTGCTAAAAAATAAAAAAGCCAGGCATGGTGGCGCCTGCCTCTAATCCCAGCTACTTGGGAGCCTGAGGCGGGAGAATCACTGGAACCTGGGAGGCAGAGGTTGCAGTGAGCCAAGATCACGCTATTGCACTCCAGCCTGGGCAACAAGAGCAAAACTCCATCTCAAAAAAAATAAAAAAATAAAAAATAATGCTGTTTCCACAGACTTTTCTTTATGCGGTTCATAGATACAAAAAATGTTTTAAGACTAGGCTTGCTATAATTTTGTTCTTAATAGGGCGAAATGACCCTGAATGTGACCTGTGTGGTGGAGACCCAGATAAGAAATGCCATTCTTGCTCCTGTCGTGTATGTGGTGGGAAACATGAACCCAACATGCAGCTTCTGTGTGATGAATGTAATGTGGCTTATCATATTTACTGTCTGAATCCACCTTTGGATAAAGTCCCAGAAGAGGAATACTGGTATGATTATCAGGTTTTTGTTGTTGTTGTTCTTGCTATGTAAATAATTAAACATGAAATATGTATTTGAACCACCAAAAGTAGATTTCTAAAGATACATAATATAAAAGTGCTTAAAATGTTATGACCAGGGGTTACTTAGCATTCATAGCTTTATTCAATTACTGTAACAACTTCTGAACCATCACTTGCTCCATTTTTTAATCCCTTCAGTTTCTTCTCTGATAATAGAGTCTGGGTTCATTCAAAAACGCAAATCTGATTGTGTTGCTTCGTTGCTTCAGAGGGTTTATGTTGCCTTACAGGAGTGATATTTAGTGTGATATTTAGTTGCTTCTCCAGCCTGTATCTCTTACCACTTTCCTCTTTCATTTCCCCAAATACTCTACACTCTAGCCAGATTAAATATCTTTCAACTCCTTAAGTAAGCCATGTTCTTTTCCAGGTTGTCACACTTGCCATATTTTTATCTTGGAAGCATTATCCTCTTTGCTTAACTTCAAGATGATACTAATCCTTCAGCTTTTCAGTTAAATGTGACTTCCTCTGGTTATCCTTTATGGATGGTCCTCTACCCCCAACCATGCTAGATATCCTTGTTATGGTCTATAATAGTACTTAGCATTTACTAAACACTAACAAAGCAGTTTATATGATTACTGTATTTGATCCTGTGATGTTGATACATCGAAGAAGATTCCAGTTATACTTGCCAAAATCTGTTCTTCTCTTATGGCATAGTGATAACTACAAAAAGAAGTTATCAGAAAAGAGACTGGGAAAAATGTGTCCAAAGTTAATCCTTTTAATACCATGTTGAGGAGGGTTTTTCTTTTTAAACTCTGTGCCATATTGCTACTGTTGAGCATTTTTAAGGACGACTGAGTCAGAAATAACTGATGTCACAAGGGGTAATTGGTATCTGTGAAAAATAGATTGTTCCTTTTGATCTCTCCCTAACCTGTTGGGAAGGCTGTTGCTGTATTATGACAGAGGCTGTAGAGGTGAGAGAAAGGGGGAAAGGATGTATCTTCTTCCTTTTACCTCCTACTACTACCTTATATGATCACACTCTGAATTTTACCATCACTAATAACTGTTTCTTCTGAAATCTCATATTTTCCTTCCTCCTTGTTCAGTGGATGACATATTTCTGCTTTTCTAAAATACAAACTCTTTCACCTGCTCTTACAGTTCCATAGTCTTTCCAGAAACTTCACTTCTTCAGTTAATCCCTCTCCCAAGTTACCATTACCAGATCGTTCTCATTAGCATTCTAGAATCTCTTGAATTTTCAAAATACACACAAACCTCCCTTGATCCCATTTCTCCACCAGCTGTCTACCCCATTCTCTGCTTCTTTCATGGCAAAGATTCTCAAGAGCTATCTCTACTAATTGTTTCAATTTCCTCTCCTGTTCATACTTCTGCACTCCAGTCTAGCTTTCTTTCCACTGTATCTGCTTATGTCAGGTTCACAGACACTTTTTATGTCTACACCTAAAGGTCAGTTCTCATTCCTTACTCAACTGCTTAGCTGGTTACTCTGTTTTATAGATCTGAGATCATATAATCCCATTTTTCTACCTACTTCACTGGCCTTTCCTTCTTAGTCTCTTACTGGGTTCCCTTCACCTACCAGATTTCAGAGGCCCCCACCCTAACCCCCAAAGCACTATCCACTTCTTTTCTATGCTAGGGAACTATGCTTGTTCCCTAGATGATCTCATCCAATTATGAGATGTTAAATACGAAGCTAATAGTTCTGAATTTATGTCTTCATTTCTAATTCCCCCTGAGCTTTATATTCCTATGTGCAATTGCTTAGTGGACTGGCATCACAAAATTAGTCCAGATGGAGTTCTTGATTTCCACAAACTCCCTAAAATCCTGCTCCTCCCCTAGTCTTCATTAAATAGAACTAATCATTTTATGCCAAAAAGCTAAACTTCATTTTATGCCAAAAACTAATCATTTTATGCCAAAAAGCTAAACTTCATCCTCAGTTCTTTTGTTCTTTCACATACTCTACATCAATAGATTTTGACAGTTCTTAATGTTTCTTCATTCTCATCTCTCAGCCCAAACAACTATCTCTTCCTTGAACTTCTGTAACAGATATCTAACTAGTCTCTTTGCTTCATGTGCTATCCTTTCTCCCATAGCAGCAGAGTGAGCTTAAAAAGGCCTGAATTAGATCATTTGTCTGTTTGAAACGCTCTAATGTCTTCCTGTTTCACTTAGAATAAAAATCTAAGCCCTTACCATTTATGACCTGGCCCATGTCTACTCTCTAACTTCGGTTGCTTATCACTAGCCTGTTTACTTACTAACCTTGGTCTCTATGCACCTTTATCTTCCTCAAAGCATACCATTTCTTTTTGTGCCTCAGGACCTTTGCACTTAACTGTTTCTTTGCCGGGAATGCTTTTCTTGGGTTATCTACTGTAAGAAGCATATCATTTCTAGTCACTCTTAACACATAACCCTGATGTATTTCCACTTAACACTTTCTGGAATTCTTTCCTTGTATGTACTGGTTTTCCTTAACTACTATGTACAAACGTTTTTAACCCCAGCACCAAAATAGTGCCTTGCACATAGGAGGTTCTGAACAAACCTGTTGAAGGAGTGAATCAATCCCAGAGATGACTTTAGGATGATATAATTAGAAGAGTGTCTTGTATTACTCTGGAGCATATCTCTACATTAGTATCAAGGTCTTTCACTTCACCTGGAACTCCTTAATCTTAAATCTTTTCTGCTTCTCCAAATCATGTTGTCTGGATATTTAACCTGTGCACTGATTTTCTCATCAAACAGATAATACTTGCTTTAAATCACAGAATCTTTAATAAAGTTAGTTATAAAGATGAGCCCATTGGATAAAATACAGCTTTTCTTTAGGACAGTTTATTTTTGGAAGCCTTCCTGATTTTCCAACTAGAAAGGACTTTAATTCATAGTATTTAGTGCCTTCTCAAACTTAATTTGCTCAGGATCAGGGATTGAATTATGTAAATTTTTGTCTCCTATAGTGTTCAACAAAGTATCTCATAATTGGATTGACTTGTGGGCATAGTATTCTTTCTTCTAAAAGCTACATAGAATAGATAATTGTGAAATAGAAAGTATGGGCAAAGAAATTTGAGATTAATTGGGCGGTGGCCATTAGATCTTTGTTAGGGTATTCCTAAAGTTTCCTTTTTTTGGTGATGTAAGAATAGCCTCATCTTATTCTGTAGACATATACCTTGCTTTTTAGAAAAGATTCAAGGTAGTTTATGAAATACAAGTTATAGTAGGGTAATCAATTACAAATAGGCTAAGGACAAACAAGCACAAGGAATTAAAATGAAGCTAACGATAAGGTTAATATAAACAAACATCCTTGAAGTCATGTATACTTGTTATATAAACTACCATTTTCTTCTGGGAATTCTAATAACCAGTTTAGATGGGGAGATGTATCTGTTACACAGTTGAATGTTCTAGGAAGATCTAGCTACTTTTGTTTTAATGACAGGAACTTCAAATTTCTATTCTCAGGGTTAGTGAAAAGTTTAGAGTTCATGGTATCATTCTGAATCTCATAGCTTTGAGTTTTTAACTGAATTTGAGGATTTATAAGTTATCTAAAGGAATGACAAGGATATTTTAAAAGCCAGCCTAACCATGTAAATATTTTGAAAAGTTTAGTATTTTAATGCCAGTTAAAGCTCTGTAATGTATACCAAATAATACATCTTAAAACTTGCTCTTACCTAGGAAGGCTAATATTCTGTTACTAGCCTTAATATGGCATTGTGAAAATGTCTTCGTTCTTTTTTTCTTTTAAAGGTATTGTCCTTCCTGTAAAACTGATTCCAGTGAAGTTGTAAAGGCTGGTGAAAGACTCAAGATGAGTAAAAAGAAAGCAAAGATGCCATCAGCTAGTACTGAAAGCCGGAGAGACTGGGGCAGGGTAAAGAAGAAATTCCTCTTCCCAGTAGCAATTATAGTATATAATGTTTTGATACCAGTAGTAGTAATGGTATAAAAGATTAAACAATATCATTATTTGTTAATATCAGTGGTACTTAAATTACATAAACAGTTGGGTTCCTGTTTTACTCACATCTCAGAATTAAGGGCTTTCATTAAAATCTAACAATGAATTTCTCAAAGTTTGTTTTGTGACTTGTAGGGAATGGCTTGTGTTGGTCGTACGAGAGAATGTACTATTGTCCCTTCTAATCATTATGGACCTATTCCTGGTATTCCTGTTGGATCAACTTGGAGATTTAGAGTTCAGGTATGTTTTAACATTGGCTTAGTTGAAAAGGGAAAATTGGCTATCAGATTATAGCAATGTTAATGTCTGTTGATTGTAAGTGACCCTAACACGTGACATTGACTTGTTAGAATGAAAGATTTTATTTTAGGATGGGTATACTCTTCCTGGAGGTTAACAAAGGAACATACATCACAGAATTGGGCATTAGCTATGCATTTTCATCACTTTGTTTTTACTGTTCTGTTATAGTTATGGTAGTAACCATTAATTGTTAAGCTTTCTAAACAGCCTTTCTTGCAAAAATTTAGCATTTGAAATATTAAACTTAAATGGTGTAGCAATTTCTCATTGAATGTCGATGAACTCTAAGCTTGTTTCAGGTGTTGTCTTTGGGATTTATCCTCCTGAACAAATGCTAAGACATTGGGTGAGGAAGTGCCAGCTAATCCGAGAATAAAATAATTTCCCATTTCCAATTACACCTAGGATTCTGAACATTAATTAAGCGTGGCTTTAATTTTTTTTTTTTTTTTTTTTTTTTTTTTTGAGATGGAGTCTCGCTGTGTTGCCTAGGCTGTAGTGCAGTGGTGTGATCTTGGCTCACTGCAAGCTCTGCTCCCGGGTTCACACCATTTTCCTGCCTCAGCTTCCCGAATAGCTGGGACTACAGGCACCCGCCACCATGCCTGTCTGATTTTTTTGTACTTTTAGTAGAGACGGGGTTTCACCGTGTTAGCCAGGATGGTCTCAATCTCCTGACCTCGTGATCCACCCGCCTTGGCCTCCCAAAGTGCTGGGATTACAGGCGTGAGCCACCACGCCTGGCCTGGCTTTAAGTTTTATACTGAATGGCCCTGGTACTCAGACCTTTAATATAATTATAAAATTTAGATAACATATACTTATCCCTTGGTATCTGTGGGGATTGGTTCCAAGATCCCTCATAGACACCAAAGTCTGTGGATGCTCAAATTGCACACAAGCTCAGGTTTGTGTGGTGGCTCACACCTGTAATCCCAGCACTTTGGGAGGCCACAGAAGCCAGATCACTTGAGGCCAGGAGTTCGAAACCAGCCTCGCCAACATGGTGAGACCCATCTCTACTGAAAATACAGAAATCAGACAGATGTGGTGGCGAGCGCCTATAATCCCAGCTATTCGGGAGACTGAGACGGAAGAATTGCTTGAACCCAGGAGGCCGAGGTTGCAATGAGCCAAGATTATGCCACTGCGCTCCAGCCTGGGTGACAGAGCGAGACTCTGTCTCAAAAAAAAAAAAAAAAAAATCCTTTATACAGTGGTGCAGTATTTTCATATAACCTATGCACATCCTCCTGTATACTTTTTTATTAATACCTGATACAGCGTAAATGCTGTGTAAATAGTTGTTACACTGTATTGTTTGGGGAATCATGGCAAGAAAAAGTCTGGACAGATTCAGTACAGACACAACCATCTATTTTTTTCCCCAGATATTTTCTACTCTCTTTAATTGGCAGATGTGGAACCTGTGGGCCAACTGTAATACATAAAGATGACTTAAAAAGCTATGTATATATTAAATACTAGTAAATAATTTATATTTTAAAAACATGCCCTACTTTTCACTTTTTTTTTTTTTTTTTTTTTTTTTTTGGGAGACAGAATTTCACTCTTGTTGCCCAGACTGGAGTGCAATGGCACAATCTTGGCTCACCACAACCTCTGCCTCCCAAGTAGCTGGGATTACAAGCATGCACCACCACACCTGGCTAATTTTGTATTTTTAGTAGAGGCAGGATTGCTTCATGTTGGTCAGGCTGGTCTCGAACTCCCAACCTCAGGTGATCCACCCGTCTCAGCCTCCCAAAGTGCTGAGATTACAGGTGTGAGCCACTGCGCCCAGCTTAATCATTATTTTCTGTTTCTCAGAGGCAGCCACATAAAAATTTTAGTTGTCTCCTATGCATTTACCTTCTTTCTTTCTTTCTTTTTTCTTTTTCTTTCTTTTTCTTTCTTTTTTCTTTCTTTCTCTTTCTTTCTTTTTTTCTTTCTTCCTTTCTTCCTTCCTTCCTTCCTTCCTTTCCTTCCTTTCCTTCCTTTCCTTCCTTTCCTTCCCTCCCTCCCTCCCTCCCTCCCTCCTTCCTTTCTTTCTCTCCCTCCCTCCCTCCCTCCTTCCTTTCTTTCTGTCTTGACAGGGCCTTGCTCTATCACCCAGGCTGGAGTGCAGTAGCAATTGCAGCTCATTGTAACTTCAAACTTCTGGGTTCAGGTGATCATTCCACCTAGATAAGACTAAAGATGTAAAGACGTATACCACCATGCCTGGCTGTGTTTTGTTTTGTTTTGTTTTTTGGTAGAGACAGGGTCATGCTATGTTGCCCAGCCTAGTCTCAGACTCCTGGCCTAAAGCAGTGCTCCAGCCTTGGCCTCCCAAAGCACTGGGATTATAGGCTTGGCGGTGGCAGCTGCTGCTCCTCCTCCTGCTGCTCCTCCTCCTCCTCCCCCTCTCCCCTCCACCCGCCCCCCCGCCCCTCCCCAGTCCCTGGCTGTAGTGCCGTAATCACAACCCACTCCTGGGCTCAAGCCGTCCTCTAGTCTGAGCCACCAGAGTAGCTGGGACTACAGGCACACGCCACCACACCCAGCTGATTTTTGTGGGTTTTTTTTTGAGTCGGGGTTTCACCATGTTGCCCAGACTGATCTTGAGTCTCTGGGGTCAATCCCTCCTGCCTCAGCTTCCCAAAGTACTGGGATTACAGGTGTGAGTCACTGTGCCTGGCCCTACCTTCTTATTTCTATTAATAAATAATGTGTTTATACTTTTTTAAAAAAATTCATCAATTCTTTCTTTCTTTCTTTTTTTTGAGACGGAGTTTTGCTGTTGTTGCCCAGGCTGGAGTGCAATGGCACAATCTCGGCTCACCACAACCTCAGCCTCCCGGGTTCAAGCAATTCTCCTGCCTCAGCCTCCCAAGTAGCTGGGATTACAGGCATATGCCACTACGCCCAACTCATTTTGTATTTTTAGTAGAGACATGGTTTCCATATGTTGGTCAGGCTGGTCTCAAACTCCCAACATCAGATGATCCACCTGCCTTGGCCTCCCAAAATGCTGGGATTACAGGTGTGAGCCACCATGCCCGGCCATATTAACTTTTTTCTGTGGAAGATGAAACATTTAGTTTAATACTGTCTGTGTTCTCTTATCTTTGCAATAGTTGTATTATAATTTCGGTTGAACCGGTATTCAAAGTTTAGGTTATTATGACTTTGGATCTATAAATACAATAAAATATTGTATACAAATAGAATATAATACTGTAAATATAGTTAAAATACACTTTGTGTATTTCTAATCACCTTATTTTTTATTTGCTTTTTTTTCATATACCTGTCTGTCACATATTTATTTTCTAAACTCCGAAAGCCTCCTTATATAGTCTAAGATGACTATGAGGTTGTTTTCCTGAGCAACTAGTGAGATGGATTTGCTATTTAGAAAGAAGGGAAGATTTAGGAAAAACAGATTATTTTTGCCAGGGTTGATGAGGTGGTGCAATCAAATGGTCCCTTTTGCTGAGGTATTTCAAAAGCCAAAACCTTTCCAGGTTCTGTTGCTATCAACTTCTTGTTGGCTTCTAAAAGCTTCTAAAGTGCCTTCCCCGCCACCCCAAATTCTTGTGCAAGCTTGAATTTCAGCTTCTTTTACTCTACTAAGAAAATTGTATTGGCCAGGCATGATGGCTAATGCCTGTAATCCCAACACTGTTAGGCTGAGGCAAGAGGATTGCTTGAGCCCAGGAGTTCAAGACCAGCCTGGGCAACATGGTGAGACCCCTGTCTCTACCAAAAAAATTTTTTAAAGACCCAATTGTATGACAAACAGATGAACTACAATACCTTTCTCAGGGAATTTGAAGTTCACCAAGAAGTGGTACTTGTTTCAGTGAGGCAGGAATGAAGATACGAGGGGAAAAGCAGTCAGCCATTGAAGTAGAAATGAGTAAAGTAGAAATGGATAGCATGTTTGGGTAACATTCAGCAGTTTTGGCTCAGGCATATATGTTCCTTGAAGGTGAAGCTGTAGATAAGGCTAGGAAAAATAGATGGGAGCCATATTTAGAGAGGGTAATAAATCATGTTGACTTGGGTTTAATACTATGTGACCACTTAATGTCAAAAGCAGAATTGTTTTTAAAAGAATCATCCAGTTTGTGATAGATAGGATGGGTTTGAAGAAGCAAAACTAGAGGCAGTAAAAAAGGATCTGTTGTAAACATTCATGACTTAAACTGAGACTCAAACTAATATTGAACAGTGGAAGTAAAGGTAGATGGATTTGAGAAATTTAGGAGGTAAAATCAGCAATCCTTGTAACCAAAAGGGTTTGAGGAATAAGGGAGAAGAATGGAGCTAAAAAATAACTCCTGCATTTTTGACTTCACAAACTAGGCAGGCAACAGAGCCACTATCCAAGACTAGAAATAAGAGAGAAACGATACAGACTGCTGATAGTTCTCTTTTAGCTGAGTTGAACTGGAAGTTCCAATAGACAGAAGATGATTGTTTACTAGTTATTGTGCAACTCAGAATTCTACCCAATCAGTTTTAGAATTCTCAAAACCCAAAGGATATGTTTGAGGAGATTTAAAATGAGAGAGCAAAAGATAGAACTCTGTGAGAACTTCGTTCTTTAGGTACCAATAATATATATGAAAGCATTTTGTAAATGTATCTTAACTAACTGTTCAGAGGTATTTTGAGACTCTTCAATTGTTTTATAGGTGAGCGAAGCAGGTGTTCACAGACCCCATGTTGGTGGAATTCATGGTCGAAGTAATGATGGGGCTTATTCTCTTGTCCTGGCTGGTGGATTTGCGGATGAAGTCGTAAGTCATTATACAACCTTACTCATTAGTACCTGCCTTGATCATTTGTAAAATACAATAGCTTTGCCTAGGATACATCAAATACTGCTGTGTCTTTTTAGCACAGTTTTTTGTTGAAGTAATCAGTTTTATACATGTTAGAAAGTAAATCATTTGACAGTGTTTATTCTTTACATGTACTGATTTGACTTATATGTGTTGTTATTATGTTATAAGGAAAACACTCACATTCTTGATAGAGCTTTTAGTCCTTTTTTTTTTTTTGAGAGAGAGTCTCGCTCTATCACCTGGGCTGGAGTGCAGTGGTGCAATCTCAACTCCCTGCAACCTCTGCCTTTGGATTCAAGTGATTTTCCTGCCTCAGCCTCCCAAGTATGTGAGATTTCAGGCATCTACCATCACACCTGGCTAATTTTTGTATTTTTATGTTTTATTTTTTGAGACGAAGTTTTGCTCTTGTCACCCAGGCTGGAGTGTAATGGTACAGTCTCGGCTCACTGCAATCTCTTCTTCCCGGGTTCAAGTGATTCTCTTGCCTCAGCCTCCTGACTAGCTGAGATTACAAGCATGCACCACCTCACCTGGCTAATTCTTGTATTTTTAGTAGAAATGGGGTTTCACCACGTTGGCCAGGCTGGTCTCGAACTCCTGACCTCAGGTGATCCTCCTGCCTCGGCCTCCCAAAGTGTTGGGATTACAGGCGTGAGCCACCACACCTGGCCAATTTTTGTATTTTTAGTAGAGATGGGGTTTTGCCTTGTTGACCAGGTTGGTCTTGAACTCGTTACCTCAGATGATCTGCCCACCTTGGCCTCCCAAACTGCTGGGATTATAGGCGTGAGCCACGGTGCCCATCCTCTATAGAGCTTTTTTTTGTCCTTCTTCTTTAAGTTTTCTCTTTTAAAAAAATAAAAACTGGTTCCAGTGTTAGATCTATAGAGCTTATTTTTAAAAATTAACTTATTATTTTGAGTTAATTGTAGATTCACATGTAGCATTAGAAACAATACAGAGGGCTGAGTACAGTGGCTCATACCTGTAATCCCAGCACTTTGAGAGGGTGAAGTGAGTGAATCTCTTGAGCTCAGGAGTTCAAGACCAGCCCTGGGCAACATGGCAAAGCCCTGTCTCTACCAAAAAATATAGAAATTAGGTGAGTGTGATGGCATATGCATGTAGTCCCAGCTACTCAGGAGGCTGAGGCAGGAGGATTGCTTGAGCCCAGGAGGTCGAGGCTGTAGTGAGCCATGATCATGCCCTTGCAGCACTCCAGCCTAGGCAACAGAGAGCGAGACCCTGTCTCCTTTAAAAAAAAAAAAAAAAGGTGGGAAGGGGATCCTGTGCCCTTTACCCAGTTTCTCACAATGGTGACATCTTGCCAAACTATATAATAAAGTATCAGAACCAGGATATTGACACTGTACAGTCAGGGGCCGAACATTTATATTATCACAATTTCCATTGTTGTGTTGCCCTTTTATAGCTACACTATCAGACATAGCCCCCTACTGCTTCTTAACCTCTGACAACCACTAATCTTTTCTCTTTTTTTTTGAGATGGAATCTTGCTTTTGGCGCCCAGCCTGGAGTTCAATGGCGTCATCTCGGCTCACTACAACCAGCCTCCTGAATAGCTGGAATTACAGGCACCCAGTTAATTTTTGTATTTTAGTAGGGATGGGATTTCTCCATATTGGCCAGGCTGATCTCGAACTCCTAGCCTCAGGTGATCTGCCCACCTCGGCTTCCCAAAGTGCTGGGATTACAGGCATGAGCTACCGTGCTGAGCCTTTTTGTTTGTTTTTGTTTTTGTTTTGAGACAGAGTCTCACTCTGTTGCCCAGGCTATAGTACAGCGGCTCACTGCAACCTCTGCCTCCCAGGTTCGAGTGATTCTCCTGTCTCAGCTTTCCAAGTAGCTGGGCTACAGGCATGCACCACCATGCCTGACTAATTTTTGTATTTTTGGTAGAGATGGGGTTTCACCGTGTTAGCCAGGCTGGTCTCAAACTCCTGACCTTGGTGATCTGCCAACCTCAGCCTCCCAGAGTGTTGGGATTACAGGCGTGAGCCACTGCTCCCAGCCTCATTTCTTTATTCCTGCAATTTTGTCACTTCAAGAATTTTTGTAAATGAAATTATGTGGTATATCATATATTAACCTTTAGGACTGGCTTTTTCTACTCAGCATGATTCTCTGGAGATTGTGGCATGTATCAATAGTTCATTCCTTTTTATTGCTGAGTACTAGTCCGTGGTGTGGATGTACCACAGTTCATTTAATCATTTACTTGTGGAAGAACAGCTGGGTTCTTTTGAGTTTTTAGCTATTACAGATAAAGCTACAGTAAGTATTTGTGAACAGGTTTTTTGTAAACATAAGTCTTTATTTCTCTGGGATGAATGCCCCAGAAGTGCAATTCCGGGGCCACATGTGGCAGTTGCATGTTTAATTGTTTAAAGAAACTGCCAGACTGTTTTCTCCAGTGACTGTACCATTTTACATTCCTATTGGCAATATATGAGTGATCCAGGTTCTCTGCATCTCACCAGCATTCACTGTTGTTGCTGGGTTTTTTTGTTTGTTTTTGTTTTTTGTTTTTTTTCCCATTCTGAGAGGTGTGTAGTGGTAGCTTATTGTAGGACGTCATTCATTTGCTTATTTGCCATCTGTGTAGCCTCTTTAGTAGTATAGCTCTTCAGGTTTTTTGGTCTTTTTCTGTTGGGGTTTTTTTTTTTTTTTTTTTTAACTGTTTATCGGATATGTGGTCTTCAGGTATTTACTTGCTTTCATGGATTGTTATAAAGATGAATTAATTCGAGTAGTTACAGAGAACACAAAATATAGTATGTTTTCAGACAGAAATAGAAAAACTTGCTGTCTTTCTGAAAGGCAGATTTGGCAGTGCAATTTACATTAACATGGCAAAGTAAATGAAAATGGAAATATTTAGGTTCATCCTTTGCATACTTCTTTAGCATGCATATTTTGAAGCTATATCTTTATGTATTTGTCAGAAATACAAAAGATGTTATATAGTTTAATACAGTCAGCGTTTGGAATTTTTTAAAGGCTTTATAAATAACTAGAAATGTAGTCTAACAATTGTTTTTAGTGTCTGGGCAATTGTATTTGATCTGGTCTCTGACATTTGTTGTATTTGAAACTTGGGCCAAATTATTTAACTCTGGTAACTCAGTTTCCCCATCGGTAAAAAGAAGAAATAGTAGTATTTTATGTCGGGAAGATGATTACATTAAATGAGATAATTTATGTAGCCCTTTGCACATAGCACGGACTGAAATGTTAGTTATATTCTCTGTAGCAGAATATTACTTTAAATAGGGCGAGTCACAGTAGCTCATGCCTGTAATCTCAGCACTTTCAGAGGCTGAGGTGGGCTGATCACTTGAGGTCAAGACTTCGAGACCAGTCTGGCTAACATGATGAAACCCCGTCTCTACTAAAAGTACAAAAATTACCCATTCGTGGTGGTGCATGCCTGTAATCCCAGCTACTCGGCAGGCTGAGGCAGGAGAATCACTTGAACCCAGGAAGCAGAGGTTGTGGTGAGCCAAGATCACATCACTGTACTCCAGCCTGGATGACAAAGTGAGACTCTGTCTTTAAAAAAAAGAAAAGAATATTATCTTAAATATATGAAGTTTATTTTCTTGTTTCCATGTTTTTGAATATAGTTACTGGTCAAACGTTAAAACATTTGTGGAGATAAGTACTGGTGAACTGCTAGTTGTCTTAGATAGTCAAGTCTATTAAATGATGTAAAGAAGAATTTTAGGACTAAGGTGACATATAGGCCTTGATTGACAGCTAAAATGTATCTGGAGATGTTTATATATTTTATAAGCATTTTCAACTTTTTGATCATTCTATTGTAGGCAAGTATATCTATAGGATTAGGAAAAGGAAACCTGAATAAGCTTTTCACATTTAAGAAAAACATTTCCTGAATTCTCGAATTTGGTATAAATTTCATGAAGCCAGTGGTCTTTATTCAGTCTGGTTGAATGGATGTAATACTCTTACGTACCTGCTGATAACTGAGTTAATATTTTAGCCTAGTAACTTAGGAATTAATCAAATGCCAGTTTTAGTGCCCTGTATTTTGGTGACCTCTTTTGAGAAGTGAGGACCCACAAAGATGATCTGTATCCTCTCAGTTGTCTTGAGAAGTAGTTTGCTCAGTGTTCAGGAGAAGACTCTGAAGCCAGAGTCTGTTTGGTTTTGTGTCCTGGGTGTGGAGCCATCTCTCTTCCTAGTTGTGTGATTTTAGGCGATTTACTGAACCTCCGCCTCATCTGTAAAATCAGATTTATAGTACTTAAAGGCTTGCTGTGAGGTTTAAATGAATTAATTATATGTAAAATGCTTTTCCTAACACCACCTAACCCCCCAGTAGTAGATGTGTGTTATACTAGCAGTGGTACAGTTTTGCAGAGATGTAAAGGGTATTATGAGAGGTATTGGCAAACTTTGAGGCTATGGTCTAGACAGCCTTGAATTAAATCATTAAAGGAGTTTGGGGAATGTTTGTCTTCATTGTGCTTTGGAATTATTTATCTGATAGTCCTATAGGGAGGAGGCTGAGAAGTTTGGTATAAAGGTCTTCCACCTGATCTTGATGATGGCAAGAATAGGAGCATCTAGCTTGTCTTAGGCAGTTGCTTTAGCACCTTGGGAGAAGAATAGAGATTGGGAATAACTGAAGAACTGAGTTACTTCAGGGCAGTGCCGTGTCCCTTGTGTAGATAGAGCTGCTTTATGTGAGCTCTTCCCAGGCACTAGAACTTGTTTAGGCTACTGCCTCCCAGGCACAATTTAATGGATCATTGACTAGAAGATGCAACAAATTTAGGCTGATTATTTTATTTTTTAATAGAGACAAGGGCTTGCTATGTCACCCAGGCTAGTCTTGAACTCCTGGGCTCAAGCAGGCCTTCTGCTTTGGCCTCCCACAGTGCTGGGATTACAGGCATGAGCCATTGCGCCTGGCCTTTCCATAGGAAAAATAGTCTGAAATAATATTGGTTGAGCTCTTACAGTCTGACAGTTTTTTCCCTTGTGGTAATATAATGTTTTTGTTGATGTAATGATTAAAGTACAAATGAATTAAAGGTACGAAATTTTAGCCATGTTTGCTGCTTGAAGAATAATCAGAAATGTTTTAAATACTATTTAGCTTACATTTGTCTTATTATGCTCTCTTACTTTCCATTACTTTTTCTTTATGGCACTCCCATAATAACTTGAAAAGTTGACAGAGTTATGAATATGAATATTGTGGAGTCTGTCCAGATACCGGGTGGAAGACTGGTTTTGATCAGTTTAAGAAGTATTCTAAACTGTTCTAGATGTACGTATTTATTAGAATTCCTTCTCATAGAATACATACTAAAGATTAAGTTTCGTAATACCTTGTTTAAAAAATATGTAGACCTTAATATTGGATTAACAAAAAGTGAAAGTAAATTTAAGGGTTTTGGACCAATAAAAACACTGTAAGACCATGAGATTTTTAGTTGTGGCTTTTAATCCGAGGAAAAAACAAAGTATAAATAATTGACTTCTAGAATAAGAATTTGGTAGACACAAAACATTGTCTAAGTTGTCTAAACTAATTAAAATGATCTTGCATTAAAGAATCACTATTTTGCTAGTGTTAGTAGAATTAATTGTGCACTGATAGTTACTTTTCTTAATTTGTTTCAAGTACTGAATCAGATAGAGACAATAATATCCATATAAATTTGTAGCTGCTATAGAAGTAATTGGAGAGCTAGTGCATGTAACATCTTTTGGCTTTTTTTTTTTTTTACATTTAGTAGATACTTTATACTACTTTTAGTTTTTTTCAAATTTTTTTCCAAATTTCTTAATGGGAGGCAATTTTTTTTTACCTGAATGTGATATAAGTGAATCCGCAGAGTATGAAATAAAGGGAACTTACTATGCTGTTAGAATTTTAATATGAAAGCCAGGGCTCAGTGGCTCATGCCTGTAATCCCAGTACTTTGGGAGGCCAAGGCAGGTGGATCACTTGAGGCCAGGAGTTTGAGACCAACATGGCCAACATGGCAAAACCCCATCTCTACTAAAAATGCAAAAGCTAGACAGGCATGGTGGCACATTGCTGTAATCTCAGCTACTTGGGAGGCTGAGGCAGGAGAATCAGTTGAACCCGGGAGGCAGAGGCTACAGTGAGCCGAGATCGCGCCACTGCACTCCAGTCTAGGTGATAGAGCAAGACTCTGTCTCCAAAACAAAGAAAATTGAATACGAAGTTTTTAGGTAAACTTGCTTTGTAGTACTTATTTATTGTCAATGCCAGAATTTGAAATTTGAGACAGCACACTTCGGTATGGTGTAGATGTCAGTTGGAAATCTGGTTATGGAGTGTTTGTTGAAGTGGTGTTATCTATAAAGAACCTACAAGCTAGTATTGTTAAGTTTTAACATTGAATTGAATAAAATATAATATTTAAACCCATAAGAGCTTACCTTGTTTGTAACATTCTATTGTAGTAAAATATTACTACATATATAGCATGAGTCTAACCATATTTGGAGATGTTGGAAAGTATAATTTAAAGTGTTAGGTCAAGTTATGTAACTTGAAGGTATACTACACACAAGATTGCATTTAAATTTTGCATTATTTTGGGAGATGCCTCAAGAGAAAACGTCAACTCATAACATCCTAATGAAATGTTTTGACTCTGAAATAAGCATTGGTGAAATTATACTTGGGTTTAGCTTTCTTAATAAAGAATATCTTCTCTGACAGGACCGAGGTGATGAGTTCACATACACTGGAAGCGGTGGTAAAAATCTTGCTGGTAATAAAAGAATTGGCGCACCTTCAGCTGATCAAACATTAACAAACATGAACAGGTACTACTGTAAACGCTGTTTAGAATTTGAACATTGAATAAAAGTTTCATCATAGGACTGTAAATTGTAACTTATATTGCAGAGGAGAATCTCAAACTGGGAGTTAAAGATGTGAAATTAAAATTCCAGTGCCTGATTACGTAATTGTTTATCAGCATCCTAACATATCTTTATACTGTTGTTTTTTAAATGCCATAATTTCTAGTCTTACTGAACACATGTGGTATGCATTTGAAAAAGTTCACAACTTTGAAGGAAAGGAGCCTGTATAATTTAAGCGAAATTGAGAATAAGGTGGCTTGTCTACTGCCCCATTGATCAAAGCTAAAAGTGACAAACTCCTTTTTAGAGTAAACTTAGTAACGTGAAATAAAGTTATGTTTGAGAGCCACATTTATGTACATAAATGAAGCATAAGGTAACTTAATCAGGTCTGTACTGAATGTACTTTTAGGATGTCTGCTAATAAGATATCTTCTAAGAGTTGTTAAAGGGAATGTTCATTTAGTTACAAAAGTGATCTTTTCTAACTAAATCCCCTTAAGACATTACAGAAGAGCCACCGTGTGCTGACTTTTATTCTATAGAAATACTAATGACATCTCAGCTCCCGTGTGTACAGAAAATTTATTAATTTCAAAATGTTTTATTTTATAAATGCATGCTAATACCAATATTAATAAGTAACCCAGACCACCAGATAGCAAAAATCACATTATAGTTTGTCATACTGAAATTTTTGTGAACATTTCATAAAGTTAACAGCTTTTATATCCTATTATTAAGGGTGTTTTGTGGATTGAGTAAAAATGAGTGTTTTTCACTTTGAGTCTAAATCACTTAGTTTCAAGTAGTGTCCCCTTAATTTCTGATTACTGTGTGATGTAAAGAATATACCAGTATGATTTCAAGACTTTCATGTGGATCAACTTACATAGAATCTCTGTTTTCATGTGTTCTATATTGTTTCTGACAGTAGGATTATTTTTACTGAACCAGCAGAGGAGACAGGTCAGATTTGCTGGTGAAAACATTCTTGAGACAGGAGCTTAGCTATTCTTTTCTAGCAAGAAAGCAGTCCTTCAAGAAGAATGTCTTAAAATAAATATTTTGATGTGTTTTTGTCAATGAAAATGTATCTCACATTTACAAAAGGACTCTTTCAAGTTGTCAAATCTGAAAATTATTTTTCCCTTTAATAATTGATAGTTTTGCTTGAAAGGAACTTCCTTCATAACCACCCACCGTTGTAATGTACATGTTAGATTCCTTTCACGCTTTTGGACAATGTAATAAGTACCGCTACAGTCTCATTAAAAAATAATTCACAAATAGTAAAAATGTTTGCTATAAAGAGGAGATAGTGAAAATGAAGTATCAACTGAAAACAATTTAGGATTGAATTATCAGAGAGACTTTAACATTCCGTCTGTCAGTTTATACATTAAGTTGTGAATACGCCTTGTGATTGTAAAAGTGCTTGGGCAAAGGTACCTGTATGTCTTACAAACATGAAAACTGAGGTGAGAGACCCTTTGCTCTGACCCATAGTATACTCTTTTCCCGGCAGTGTATGATTCAATTCATTTTTGCTTATTTGCTAGGAGGTAGTTCGACACCTTCTTACTTCTGAGTTTATTCCTATTTCATCCCAGCTCTTCCAACTTTAAGAAACTGAAGAGGGCAGCAAAGTAACCTGGGCATCTTTTATCAGGGCAGTCAGAGGCACCTGACTGATTGAGCTGCAGATAGATTAATGGAGGAGCTCTGTTGCTGTATTGCCTAGTTTCATCCTCTTGGACTCTTTTCATATACTTGAATAGCCTGATTATCTGAAGTCAGAAGTGAGTTGACAGTGCCAGTTAGTGGTGGCAGTAATTATAACTGAAGGTATCTGTGAGCACTAAAGCATTCCATTCAGTGACACGAAGGTAATACTTACCCTAGCTCTTTAAGATAAAATATGTGTAGTATGTCAATAGATATTCTGTAAGTAAGACGTAATACTAGCCCCAGAGTCGATGGCTATATTTTTTTCTACCTCCCAGAATTGTAATGCATCTTCCTTTTAGATAAAAAAAAAAAAAGGTAACTTGGTAAGCTTCAACTCTTCGACCACAGCTACTATATAAGTTATTTTTAAAACAAAATTTTTAAGTTTATTTACTCACTAAAAATATAACTATAGTTATATTTCTTTTCAATAGTTTAGTCATATTCTTGGAGTCTATTTTTTAACTTAAGCCTGCATACAAAGAATTAAACCCTGAAGACATTTTATGTCATATCTGCTTTCACCAGATTGGGTATAATTCTGGTTTTGGTTTGTTTTTTAAACCTTAAGTGTTCTTAGTGTTTTCTTTTCATTTAAGACATAGGTGTCCTAGAGGAAAATGCTAATTTTAAACTGATTCTAAAATTGTTATTTTAAAATACTAAAAATAATTTAAATACAGATTTTGATACAACTAGGTTCTCCCAAGAGAAAGGTCTTCTGACATCTAATAAGTTCATTGATTTACTATTGTTAGGTGATGAATGCACATACTAAGTTCCAGCTAAGTCAGGTGCTGCTTCCAATTCGGTGTTCCTCTTTGACCATGTATTATCAGTAAAATGTAGTGATCTCAAGCAGCCAGAAATCTTCATTTTCATTAGCACAGACATTTGGATGCTTTAGGCTTATTGAAATTTATCTTTTTATGGAGGCCTTTAAAGAATATTCTCATACAGCACTTGTTCTTAATATCTTTTAAACTTTAAGGATTCTCTATTGTCTGGAATGTGGAAAGTAGACCTGGGAAAGTCATTTGTGCCTTGCTGACAAATTTATATTTCTGGATTTCTTTCTACATTATTCCAGCAATTTACCTCACACCCTTATCAAAGATCACTATTAAAACAATCATTTGCTTTAGTTTTCCAACGTTCTCCCTTCCCCCAACAAACGTTATTTAAAGAAAAATTCCATGTATTTCTAGTTGTTTTCTATTATACGTGGCACAGATGTTATTACTTTCAGAAGAACCCTACAGGCTATCTGAGAACCAATCCCCTGGCTTGGGGGTGACATCAGAAAACTGATTTGTCTTCTCTGCTGGTGGGGGAAAGCATAATCCTATTATCTGGAATAATATGGAAAGAATCATAGAATCTTAACCATCAGGTAAGGTATAATTCACCTTTTAATTGAGCTAATGACTCGATTGTATACTTAAAGAAAAATTACGTGGTATAAAGACCTTTTTGTTGTTTTTTAGGGCATTGGCCCTAAACTGTGATGCTCCATTGGATGATAAAATTGGAGCAGAGTCTCGGAATTGGAGAGCTGGTAAGCCAGTCAGAGTGATACGCAGTTTTAAAGGGAGGAAGATCAGCAAATATGCTCCTGAAGAAGGCAACAGATATGATGGCATTTATAAGGTGCTCTATCTGGCATGACATCTTGTTTGTCATTCTTCCTGGGCTTTCAAGGCAGGGTTGTTACAGGGGACTACTGTGGGTGGGCTCGAGGAAACAGTAGCCATCTTATATTGCTACTTTTTCTGGAAATTTAACAGATGCATAAAGCAAACTCTTAATTTTAGCACTTTACTTTTTTTTTTTTTTTTTTTTTTTTTTTTTGAGACGGAGTCTCGCTCTGTCGCCCAGGCTGGAGTGCAGTGGCCGGATCTCAGCTCACTGCAAGCTCCGCCTCCTGGGTTTACGCCATTCTCCTGCCTCAGCCTCCCGAGTAGCTGGGACTACAGGCACCCGCCACCTCGCCCGGCTAGT
Source organism: Macaca nemestrina (assembly GCF_043159975.1). Taxonomy (NCBI): domain Eukaryota; kingdom Metazoa; phylum Chordata; class Mammalia; order Primates; family Cercopithecidae; genus Macaca; species Macaca nemestrina. The sequence continues at coordinate 36,136,859 of NC_092138.1, forward strand.
TTTTTGTATTTTTTAGTAGAGACGGGGTTTCACCGTGTTAGCCAGGATGGTCTTGATCTCCTGACCTCGTGATCCGCCCGTCTCGGCCTCCCAAAGTGCTGGGATTACAGGCTTGAGCCACCGCGCCTGGCCTAGCACTTTACTTTTAAGGCTTATTTCGAGTTCCTAGGGGCAGAGTTATATTTTGGGTTAAGATTTTTTTTTTAAATGTATGTTCTCTGTAATAAAGCCATTTAAGTAACTGGCTGTTGTATAGCTTGATTTTTATATATCTTTTTAGAATAATTGTAGTTGTAATAGATTTTCAAAGCAGAGCACATTATAATAATAGATTTGCATTCTTTGTTTAAAAAGAGGCATTTGCTGCCATCTTTACTATACAAAATTCTGTTAATTAGCATAATCCTGTTACTCTCTTTAACTTTATAGCAGTCTGTACTCATATGGGAAGTACTGTGATAGGAATTAGGTCAAAAATGTTTTAGCGAATATTCTTGACTTACTATCCTTACAGCAAAGCAGTATATTCAGAAGTTGCATTTAATTCTGGCAAAGATTATTTTGATACCACTAATGTGATGAATAAGCCTAAACTTTAAATCTCAAACTGGCACTGAAATATTATAATTTAGGTGGTGAAATACTGGCCAGAGATTTCATCAAGCCATGGATTCTTGGTTTGGCGCTATCTTTTAAGAAGAGATGATGTTGAACCTGCTCCTTGGACCTCTGAAGGAATAGAACGGTCAAGGAGATTATGTCTACGTTTACAGGTTAGATTACATTTGTCTAGCTACCTATGTGTTCATAAAAATATATACCTCCACTATCTACATGCCTTAACACTGGATATAACCCACAGCAATTGATTGGTGGACTATAAGGGGTGAGGAATAAGATCATGCAAATAGAGGAAAAGAAAGAAAAGGTGGTATCCTAGATGTCAGACTGCCCTAGGACCAAGGGTTGTGCCTGGGAAAAGCTGGACTTGTTAATTTTAAAAGTAAAGTATTTCCAAATCAATTTGGAAATGACTTGAAGTGTTTGGGAAAGGGATTCATAAAATGTAGGTATAGGAGGCCCTGGAAAAGCACATTTATCCTAGAGGGCACAGGGGATGTCTGTCTGGTAGGGGAAGGGTGGGAGGTGACTTTTTAAGAGTGGTCTGCTTTCTCCCTTTCTCACTTTTCCTCACCCCTTTTCTCTCTTCCCCCGCAAAGCTGCTTCCCTGCTCTGCCACCTCCTTTAGTGCTTTGCCTTTTTTCCCCTTTGCCCATGCTCTGCTGTTAACCCATAAAGACTTCGTTGATTTTGTATGCATAGTGGATGGTATGGCTGCATTTCCCCTTCACTGCCTGTATACCCTAGAATTTGTCCCTGATACTGACTTCAGTGCATGGTTTAAGTTCATCTCCCATCATTCCCCATTGTTGTGCTTCCCATAAAAATTGCCAGCTTTATCATTTCCCCTGGCTCTGCCCACACTGCATGTGTAGGGACTGAACTATGGGCAAGTGTCTGACCACCCACGCAGGTGAGTGTGTGTCTTCTAGTGCAAGTCTGTTTCTGTTTTTGTTGTCTTTTTAAACTCATAGAATTGATTGTTGAAAATAAGACCATCAGCTGCTAAAACAACTACTAAAATAATTCTTTTTAATATTAAAAAAACTTCGTCCAATTTACTTTCAGAAGATTTTTCAGATGTCCCTGTTGAGAGCATTGTTCTAGATAGGTTAGATTTGAAACTGTGAGCAGAAGCATGTGAGCCCATCTGCTATGATGAGTACTAGTCATTGAGACCTGAAACATAACAGTGCTTTAAGCATGACTTATTACAAAGCATGCTCCTGCCACCCCACCCACCCCCTCAAAGGTAGCCATTGAAACATAAGGATAATAGATAGAATGTATTTCTTCAAGTCTAACTCTTAGCTGATGGAAGATTTAGTAATTTAGTTGCTTTAGGTTTTCTAAAAGCTCCTTCTTACTTTAGGAGATGAGAAGTTTGACCCTTAATGTTTTTGATATTTTTTTAGATCAACTCCACAATTTAGTATGATCCAATCTATTTGCTTTCTATCTGTTGTGCTCTGTGATTGGTTCTCATTTACCTTCATATCTGTATTCTACTTTCCTTACACTTTAAAGAAATCTAATCACAGCTCCTGAAGACTTACCTTTCTTAGATCTGAAACTTAAGATCAGTGTATTATAAAATGGAATCTCTTAGTAGTCACAGCTATGTGATTTTACACTGAAATTGGGATTTTAATAGTTACCTGTGCTTTGAATTCTTTTCCTCTGTCTGTTTCTTTTATGTAAAGTTTTTCAGTTTGGGGCAAGTGTAGTCCTCCCCTCCCTTTTAATTTCTCACCAGGATCTAAACTCCCCTTCTCTGTGAAGCTTAAATCTACATTGTACTCTGCCTCCTTCCCCCATCAGTATCCAGCAGGTTACCCTTCAGATAAAGAAGGGAAGAAGACTAAAGGACAGTCAAAGAAGCAGCCCAGTGGAACCACAAAAAGGCCAATTTCAGATGGTAGGTAATGATTGCAAAATATAAATAATAAGATCCTTTTTTTGTTTTTGTTTTTTTGGGAGACAGGGTCTCACTCTTGTCACCCAGGCTGGAGTGCAGTGGAAAGATCTTGGTTCACTGTAGCCTTGACTTCCTGGGCTCAAGTGATCCACCTACCTAAACCCCCGGAGTAGCCCACGGCTGTACACCACCACACCTGACTAATTTTTGTATTAGCCAGGGGTTTTTTTTCTAATTTTTGTATTAGAACATGGAGTTTCTCCATGTTGCCCAAGCTGGTCTCGAACTCCTGGGCTGAAAGGATCCTCCCACCTCAGCCTCCTAAAGTGCTGGGATTTCAGGCGGAAGCCACTGCATCCAGCCAACATACTTTTTAATAAAGAGAAATATTAAGAAAATAAATTGAGAGACTTACAAGAAATGAAAGCAAAAGATTTGGCTGGGGGAGGGCGGTGGTAGAAGATGGATCATTTGTTTATTTTAATAGTGTCAGAGCCAAATAGCAGGAAATAACAATATCCTAAATTTTAGGGGAAATTAGATGCTGTTTTATGTTGGTTATCTTTCTGCTAAACATTACTTGTGCCAGTTAACTCTTTTGTTTCATAGTTCTGCTTAGAACCACTTGTAAGTCTGCTGATACATTTTTAAAATAAATCTAGATGACTGTCCAAGCGCCTCCAAAGTATACAAAGCATCAGATTCAGCAGAAGCAATTGAGGCTTTTCAACTAACTCCTCAGCAGCAACATCTCATCAGAGAAGACTGTCAAAACCAGAAACTGTGGGATGAAGTGCTTGCACATCTTGTGGAAGGACCAGTATGTGAAGATTTTTAAAAATAATAACATTCTGATATTAACAAATGATAAATAATTGTCTCATGAAGTATGTTTTTCACGTGTCAGTCAAAACTTCATCCTTTTATCTGATTTTCTCATCCAATGCCACTACCTTTCGGAAATAATCTAAGGCAACTCATATGCATGCTCCTAAATTTACTTTAAACCTCTTAGAATGCTGGATTTTGACTTCTCTATGCCCAAGCTTACTTTATTTGGAGGTACTGTTCTCAGAAGAATTTTCAGTTGTGAAACATGGTCAGTTTAATCTAAAAATCGCCACAAAAGTTTTTGTTACAGTTCAAGGTTACTTAACAGCATAAGTCTTAAGCAGTTCAGCACAATTTTCAAAACCTACATGTTAAACTAAGCGGTAAAATTAACCAGATTATCTATTAAGTATTTTATGTTTTAAAATTTTTCATTTTTTCTTAATCACATAATTTTAAAGTAAAAACAAATCACATAGTTAATTAACGTGTGGCTTTTGTGTTAAGCTGTGTTTTGCAAGCAAGCCTTTCTTATCAAATCCCTAAAGTTGGAGGCTTCAAATATGAACTGTCTCTTCATTCTTTACTCACTTATTGTGTCTTTAATTTTACTTATAAATTTGAATCTTCTTTTGGATATTGACCCCTTGTCATTTATAATACAATTACTTTTCTGTTTTCTTTCTCTCCAAAGTGTTGATGTGCCCCTATGTCTGTATGTCTTTTCTATCTAGACTTAAAGCAGCAACACAAAAACTCTACAGCGTTTCCTTTGTGAGAGATAGTCATTATTATTAAGGAAGAATTTTTAAAATATGATTTTTAAACTTTTAGAAATGCTGAAATTTATCAAATATCATTTGGATTTATATTGGAATTGTTATTTGCTTTGTCTATAAATGTGATACATAGAGTTATCCTTGGCAAAATGAGGCTTACATGCTTACAGGGCAGAGGAAAGTGATTACACTTTGAGAAGTGTTACTTGTATTTTAGCCAGGACACCCAGGCATAAGGAGAGTCTTTGTTAGGTCACACTCATTTTCACTTACAGAAAATTAAGATACAGGAAGCAGTTGTTAATCAGCCTAATTATTCTCTGGTTGGGAAAGATACTGCTTGTTAGTGATAACTGAGGTGAGTTCCCACTGTAGGTGGGAAAGAAGCAATTACAGATGGAGGAAAAAGCCACCTGAGTACATGTGAAAGTTGTCTTCTCTATGGGTGGTATCCCACTGGTGACAGAATCTGACCTGTCTGGGTCATATTATTGTGACCTTGCTGCTAGTGATTACTCTGGATGTTATGTACTATTGCCCTGGACAAGTTTCATGCCCATTCTCTTCAGATAGGCCAGGAACACATTTATTAAGCCAGAAAAAACAGGTGTTAGCCAACAGTAATTTTAAATACATATGTGAATATATATTTATGTCCAAACTCATTCCAAAGTCCCTGTGATCAGGAGCCCTATCTACATCTGTGGTCTCCTCTTTCTACTCTTGTGCCCAGATTGCTTGACTGCAGTGGTCACTGTTTTATTTATACATCCTCAACATCTTGATGCCCCTGGGCCTTTCCATACATACTGTTTATGTGACTGGAATTCTCTTTTCATGTGTCTCACTCTTTCATATCCTTTAAGTCTGCATTAATAGAGATTCCTCAGAGAGGTCTTCCCAAACCTCCCTTTCTAAAATAGCAGCTCTTTTTAAAATTCACTTTAAAAAAATCCACACAAATGGGATTACTATGTTCCCCAGACTGATCTTGAACACCTGGCCTCAGGTAGTCCTCCCGCTTCAGCCTCCCAAGTAGCTGGGTTTATAGGCGCGAGTCAGTTTGCTCTGTTTCATCAGTTATTACTATCTGAAACTGTTTTTTGTTTGTTTACTCTCCTGTAGGAACGTAAGTTCCAGGAGAGCACAGACTGCCTTTTTATTACCACTGTTGATGAGTCCCTAGCACATTGTAGCTACCTGTAACTCAAAATACCTTTATTAGATATACCCATATTATAGGAACTATGGAAGTACCAGGTTAAATATTGGTCATTAACAAAGGAATTTGTTAGGGAGAGAGTACCTGGTATAAAGTTTTCAGCATCTCCCCATAATTGCCATGTTTTAAAAATGTGTTTGTAATACTTTGTCCATAATGCATTTGACTTTAATGATCCATGTTCATAAATCAGTTAATATGAGACATCTTTTGAAATGTGACATTTGATTTTTAAATTTGAAACTTGTAAGGTTTTTGTTTGTTTGTTTTTGAGACGGGATTGTGGTCTGTCGCCCAGGCTGGAGTACAGTTGCATGATCTCAGCTCACTGCAGCCTCCACCTCCTGGGTTCAAGTGATTCTCCTGCCTCAGCCTCCCAAGTAGCTGGGATTGCAGGCACCTGCCACCACTCCTGGCTAATTTCTTGTGTTTTTTTCTAGCGACAGGTTTTGCCATGTTGGCCAGGTTGGTCTAGAACTCCTGACCTCAAATGATCCACCCGCTTCGGTCTCCCAAAGTACTGGGATCACAAGTGTGAACCACCATGCTGAGCCTTACTTTTTCTATTAATATAAAAAATAAATATGAAATGCACTCCCTTACTACCTAAAATAACTGAAGGATTATCCTTATAACTATTTAGCAAAAAAATACTTCTAGCTTAAAAAAACAAACAGCCAAGATGAAATGGAGCCAGTAATGGCTTTTGAAGAATATAGGGTATCCATTTGATCATGTTTACTTTAGGTGTCTCTACTTTTTATAATTTCATCCTCCCGTAAGTAAACATTAGCATCAGGAAGGTATGGGATTTTAGGATTGAGGTAAAATATCACAGAATAATCCTAGGAAATTAAATGTTTTGTGTGTGGTATTAGATACTACAGAGTATTGTTTCCTAGTGTTTTGTTTTGTTTTGTTTTTCAAGCTCCAAAAGACAAATATTCAAGTTTTATAACAGCAGAAGATTGAATAGATAATACATGTTCATACACTGGAATACTGTGCAGAACAGCTTTTTGAAAACAGGCAGTCAGTATGTAATGACCTTGAGACAAGCTGCCCATGATTTTTTTAAGTGAAAAATAGTTTATCCCTGGAATGTGACGTTTAGAGGGACATTGACTTTTTAACATCATATGTTGACTTTGCAACTTCTCCTACCTAATACTATGATTTAAAACTAACGTGTGTGGAATGGGGTTTTTTTATATAAGTTTGCTTTTCTCAGGTAGTTACAATCATGACTACTTGATTTTTTTAAATAGAAGACATTAAATGTGACTGAAACATTTTTATTGCTAAATAATAGATGGATATATTTTGGGATACATGTGAAATTTTGATATATTCATATAACATGTGATAATCAAATCAGGGTAATTGGAATGTTCATCACTATAAATATTTATCTTTTCCTTATACTGGGAACATTTGAATCATTCTCTACTAGCTGTTTTGAAATATACAATAGATGAATTTTATGAACTGCTAACTTTTCTTTCCTTATCCTTGGGTACTGTTGTAGAATTTTCTGAAAAAATTGGAACAATCTTTTATGTGTGTTTGCTGCCAGGAGCTAGTTTACCAGCCTGTGACAACTGAGTGCTTCCACAATGTCTGTAAAGTAAGTGGAATTCCTTCGTCATTTTCCCTGTTAGGCATGAAGGCACACTAATCTCTATACCTGTTCTTAGCATGCTAAGAATAAGAAACATTTTCCATGAAGCAGGATAGTTGTGGAACCTTCTAGTTAAGAAGCATTTAGTTACGTCTTGGTGGTAAATGCATGTTTTAATTAGATAGTAATAATTCAGATATATATCGTTTGAGGTATTCTGTCATGTTTGGAATTTTGAGGAGGGGCTGAAATGGGAAAGAAGGTAAGAGGTCATTGCTCTTGTCTATGTAATAACTTGTATGTTTTATACATTATAGTGCAAACTGGAGTGTTTTCATTAATAAATGATATAAAACAGTTATATCTAGCATCACGCCCAGATGAACTGAATACTGTGTTTTCAGTGTGGTGTAAAAGGAAAGTTTGTGTTTTAGTCAAGCCAAGGTTTGAATCTTGCTCTACCCGGTGGTGATTATGTTTCCCTAACTTCAGAACTTCAGTTTCTTTTATAAAATGGAAACAAATCTACATATGAGTTTGTGCCTGATCTTGAGTTGATTAACTATATATTTAATGTATTTAGTACTGCTAAATGTATATATATGTGTGTGTGTGTGTGTGTATTTTTTGTTTTTTTTGTTTTTTGGGGTTTTTTTTTGAGACAGAATCTCGCTCTGTCATTCAGGCTAGAGTGCAGCAATGCGATCTTGGCTCACTGTAACCTCTACCTCCCCAGTTCAAGCAATTCTCATGTCTCAGCCTTCAGAGTAGCTGGGAGTACAAGCATGCACCACCCTGCCCAGCTAATTTTTGTGTTTTTTAGTAGAGACAGGGTTTCACCATGTTGGCCAGGCTAGTCTTGAACTCCTGACCTAAGGTGATCCACCTGCCTCAGCCTTCCAGAGTGCTGGGATAACAGGTATGAGCCACCATGCTTGGTTGCTAAGTATATTTTTGGAAGACTCACCATATGTTAAGTGATTTGGTAAAATATAAAATTCATTTCTAAGCAAGGGAATCCTGATCCTCCCCTGCCTCCCCCAGGGCTCTGTTTAGAAAGAACAGGGTTAAAATCTAACCCAAAAGATTAGGCTAGTGAGAACTATATGTAATCTCTAACTCCATCATTTTAGTAGACGAGGAAACTGACGCACAAATTAAATAATTTACCTGAAGTCTGAGAATATCTGCCAGAGATGAAACTAAAGCCATGACTGTAGGCTTTTCCATAGTGCAGATTCAAGCCTTTATGTTTGTTCATTCTGTGCATTTCCCTCATTACCAGTGTCTGGTTCATATTTAAAAGCGTAAGTTGCTGAGTACTTACATGCTTTATGCTCAGATTAAATTGGATGTTTTTGTTTTTACCATAGGATTGCCTACAGCGCTCCTTTAAGGCACAGGTTTTCTCCTGCCCTGCTTGCCGGCATGATCTTGGCCAGAATTACATCATGATTCCCAATGAGATTCTGCAGACTCTACTTGACCTTTTCTTCCCTGGCTACAGCAAAGGACGATGATCTGTCTGCTTTCACTGTGTTGTTCATGGTGGCTTTTTGGACAATAAAGAATCTAAAATGGGCGGGGAGGGTGGAAGAAATGGTGGACTGTATCTCTCACGTTCTGAAGCAGCTAATCCTCTTTCCCACATAGCCATCATCTTGTGTGTGTAGTAAGAGGCCCATTTCTCAACTGTCTTTTAAATATCTAAAGGTAGTTCCTGTAACAACTAGTTTTAATGAGTAAAAAGTCAAAGCCTCAGCTCTAGTTGATATCCAAGTTATGATTTATTTTGCAACTACCTCAGGACAGAAAAGATTTATGGGGATTTTAAAAATCATTGAATAACTAGTTAAATGAAATTTTAGCTACACACTGCCTCCCAAATATTAGTTGTGCCTGGTTCTTGTAATTTGATTTTACAGAAAAGGAAATGACACTTGAGATCCTTGGAATGAACACAGCTTCTATAGTGTGCATATACTTTTTTAACGTCTCTTCTTCCATTACAATGTGTGTTTTGCAAGGACAGGTTCATTTTTTTAGCCCACTTTGTGAACTCCATTGTGCTTTTTTCTGGTGTTTTATGCAAGTTGACTACTAATGACTAATGAGAACAATAATGAATGCATTGTTGCTGCATTAGTGTAATGTGGTGTGGTTTTGCACTTAAAAGAGGTATTCATGCTCTAGTTGTAAATGTTCATGAAAATCCACTTCTGTACTAGTCGAACTGCTTTTAGTGTCTCACCAGTGGTTTTACATCTGCAGAGTTTTGAGGGCTGTGCTGACCTTTGAGAGGATTTGAAATTGCTTCATATTGTGATCCTAAATTTTATATTCACTATATTCCCTAAAGTATACCTTAATAAATATTTTATGATCAGAAAAACAGCTCATTTTGCTTTACTTTTTTACACTTGTCTGGCTTATGTTACCAGTTCTAAGGGATCCTGTATTTCTGGAGTTTTTCATTGTGTATCTCTATTGAAACATTTTTTTTACTTTGCACTGGTAGTGAGAACCAGCATGAAATCTTAAGCACTCAGAACAGATTTCTTCCTCAGTTTTTTTGTTTGTTTTGAGATGGAGTCTTGCTCTGTTGCCCAGGCTAGAATGTGGTGGCACAATCTCGTCTCAATGCAAGCTCCACCTCCTGGGTTCACACCATTCTCCCACCTCAGCCTCCAAAGTAGCTGGGACTACAGGCACCTGCCACCACACCCGGCTAATTTTGTTTTTGTATTTTTAGTAGAGACGGTGTTTCACCGTGTTAGCCAGGATGGTCTTGATCTCCTGATCTCATGATCTGCCTGCCTTGGCCGCCCGAGGTGCTGGGATTACAGGCATGAGCCACTGTGCCCGGCCCTCAGTTTGTTTGTTTTTTTCGAGATTGAGGCTTGCTTCAAGCTCCGCCTCCCAGGTTCACGCCTTTCTCCTGCCTCAGCCTCCCGAGTAGCTGGGACTACAGGCACCCACCACCATGCCTGGCTAATTTTTAAAATATTTTCAGTAGAGATAGGGTTTCACTGTGTTAGCCAGGATGGTCTCTATCTCCTTACCTCGTGATCCACCCACCTTGGCCTCCCAAAGTGCTGAGATTACAGGCATGAGCCACCGTGCCTGGCCAGTTTTGTTTTGTTTTGTTTTGTTTTAAGTTTAATAGGGAAAAAAATGTAAAATAGTCACCTAGTGACCATTTTGTCTGTAGTTTCTGTTCTATGTTCAGTTTTAGTCTAATCAGTGCTACTTATTTCACAGACATAAGAATGTTTCAAAACATTGTTCTATTCTCTATACTACTGGGCCACGCACGATGGCTTATACCTGTAATCCCTGTGGGAGGCCAAGGTAGGAGGATTACTTGAGCACAGGAATTCCGGACCAGCCTGGGCAACATTACAAGACCCTGTCTCTCAAAAAGTGAAATTAGCAGGGTGTGCCAGTGTGTGCCTGTAGTCCCAGCTACTTGGGTAGCTGAGGTGGGAGGATTGCTTGAGCCCAGGAGATTGAGGCTGTAGTGAGCCATGATCATTCCACTGCACTTTAGCCTGGGTGACAGAGCAAGACCCTGATCCCCATCACACCCCCTCGAAAAACACACTGTTTTTATCAGAGAAAAGTTTTAATGTGATCCAGTCAGTCTTTCCACGCCTAAGTTCACAGCCATATAAATACCATTCATTGAATACTTACTTTGTACTAGTCACTTGTATGTATTATGTATATTCATTGAATTCTACCAACAACAAATATTGTTATCCCCATCTTATGGATGAATATCAGTGGCGCAAAAAGGTTAAGTAACTTGACCAAAGGTCATATAACAATCAAAAGGTGGATCTGTGACAAACTTAGGCAGTCTTGTGTCCAGAGCTGGTGATGTTTGCTATATAGGCAGGCCCTCACTGTTGGATATATGGCCAACTAGTTTCAGTGCTTTTCCTGAATTCAACTAAATTCCAAATCAGGTTGTGGGAAATGCCTGGAACTATTGTCTCTTAGAGGTAAACATTGGGATCATTTTTATTTTGTGGCATTGCATTTAAATAGGACCTTCTTAAATTGAAAAGGAATCATTAAGTTGCATCATTCAGTTCTATATCCCCTCTCGTATTGGCCACATTTCTGCATGAAGAGTGGGAAATATCTTCCAGTTTCAGCTACTTGAACTGGTTTATTTCTACCACTTTGATTAGCAAAATAGCTGATTCCCACAGTTCTGCTTTGTATTGTCTGAACTCTAGCTATAACATGATAGACTAAGAAAGCTAATTGTGGCTTAGCATATTTGCAGATGTGAAGAACGGCCCAAAGCTAAGCAATTATTTATTATTGAACCTTTGAATCATCACAGTTCTTTTACATAATATTTCAGTTGGTGTCTAGAAAATGGGGACTTTAGGACACATAACCACAATAATATTCTTAAACATGTTAAAAGGTTAAGTTTCTTTACATCATCAAATATCTAGTAAACGTTCCAATTTCCATAGGTCTCAAATGTCATAAATTGCTGTTTTGTTTTTAGTTGGTTTGTCTGAATCAGGATCCAAATAAAGACCTCACATTGTGATTAATTGCTGTCTCTTAAGAATATTGTAATCTGTATACATCCCCTCAATCTTTCTTCCCCCTCTTCCCCTTTGCAATTAGTGTGTTGAAATTGAGTTTGTGCTGAAGCATTTCTGACAGAACATAGATAATGGAACCCTGTGGTGTAGTTTAACATGTTTCTCTCTATTTTCTGTTAATTGGTAGTTTAGAATTAAAGCATGACCAGATTCAGACATGACTTTTGGGAGTGGGGGATGGGTAAGACTTTTTTTATAGGTGATGTGGTTATCCTTCAGGAAGTGCATAACACCTGGTTGTCTCTTAGTCCTAAGTTTGAAAGATAAGCTTTTTTCACTGGAATTTGTTACATTTGGTAGGTTACAGTGATTACTATGAAGTAATCAGTCACTTTAATTTGGATAGGATTTAAACGTTTTTTTCTGATTAGATAGGGCCTCTAGTTTTACTCGCTTCTAAGTAATACGGTTCACTCAATAAATATGTGCATGCTAATGTTTGAGTATATTGGTAAACTTTTGGAAGCCGGCAAACTTTCAGAAACTGGCAATCTAAACATCCCTCTCAACCCTGTTATAACATTTAGCTAACAGAAATGGGCCCTACCTATATACTGAAAGCTTTGGATTTTAGTATCAGTCCTGCTTGGAAGAGCCGAGTAGAGATCTGCTCTGATGCCCAATATCTGCTATTTGCCTATTAAGAACCAAACCTTTCCCCATTCTTCAGGACAACCCTGATTGCAAGAATGAGCTTGATGGGCACCATGAGCTTACCTTGGAAAGAGTTATCCTTTCTTGCCCACTCTGTCTGGTCCCTACAAGTAGACTGTCACAATTCCTGAAGGAAGTGATATTTAGTAACCTGGCTTAATCTAATCCTACACAGAAAAAAGATTAAATACCTTCGCTGTATATAAGAAAATCGAAAGCTGCTTAGAGGGACCATGCGGGCAGACCAAGTGACTGCTATTGAAAAAGATAAAAGAAGGCCAGGTGCAGTGTCTCACACCTGTAATCCCAGCACTTTGCAAGGCCAAGGCGGGCGGATCACCCGAGGTTGGGAATTCGAGACCAGCCTCACCAACATGGAGAAACCCCATCTCCATGTTGGTGAGGATTTTTATATCTATAAAGCGCATGCCTGTATATCCAGCTACTTGGGAGGCTGAGGTGGGAGAATCGCTTGAAACCAGGAGGCGGAGGTTGTGGTGAGCCAAGATTGCGCCATTGGACTCCAGCCTGGGTTACAAGAGCAAAACTCTGTCTCAAAAAAACAAAAGATAAAAGAAGATGATCTTTCTTACTGTTTAATGACTAGATTTGCAAGTATGAAACTGCATTGCATTGACAATAAAACAGGCTGCCATGTGAAGAGTAATTTGAGATTAAAATTCTAGGAAGTAAACATGATTGTGAAGACGATGCAACAGATGAAACAATTGGATACTGCCAAAATTTGAATGCATTGCTGAGTAATATGTATGGATATGCCACGGTTTATTCATCTGATGGATATTTGGATTGTTTCCAGGGTTTTGCTATCACAAAGCTGCTGTGAGCCATTGTCAGTCTTTGGAAAACTCTTAAAAAATTATGTACTTACCATACAACCCATCAGTGTCGCTAATTGTTAAGAAAAATGACATGTTCAAAGTGGTTTATACAATTTTACATTCCTGCCAGCAGTGTGTGAGATTTATGGTTGCCCCACATCCTCTCTTAATATTTGGTTTTGTCATTTTTTTTAAAATTATAAACCACTCTTGAGGGTGTGTAACTCCTGTGAGAGACAAGAATGGGTTGCATACTTGGTGACAGGAGAGTGGATTGTGGTAGCCGTTTGTACTGTTCGCCAGGTATCTTTGACTCAGAAGTGCACTTGCTGGGATTGTTCTTCCAAGCTTCCTTGTGTTTGGATAGGGCCATGTGATGAGCTGGCCAGTTAGTTGTGAGCAGATACGCTGTATACCACTTCTAGGCAGGGCGTTTCCTTGCCCTTCAGTTTTCTTTCTTCTTCCATGGAGACTAGTAACACCCCAGATGGGACTTTTCTGTCAGCTTAGATCTCAGAATAAGAATGACAGGAAAAAAACCCAGCTAACCTGTGGTGGGCATGCAACATGAGAGAGAAGTAAATGCTTGCATTTACCCCTAAGGTTTTCGAGTTGTTAGCAGAGCATGACCTAGCCTATCCTGATTGATAGAAACATTCCTAACTTCCTCAGCCTAACAGCAGATATGGAATTGAATTTGTTCTATATTTTTTCTTGAGATGGCCTCTCTGTCATAGTGGCGTGATCATGGCTTTCTGCAGCCTCTTCCTACTGGGCTCAAGCTATCCTCCTGCCTCAGCCTCCCAAGTAGCTGGGACTACAGGCATGCGAAACCATGCCTGGCTAATTTTTGTACTTTTTATAGAGATGAGGTTTCACCATGTTGCTCAGGCTTGTCTCAAACTCCTGAGCTCAGTCAATCCACCTGTCTCAGCCTCTGGAAATGCTAGGATTACAGCCATGAGCTACCATGCCTGGCCTGGAATTGAATTTAATTGGCCTTTTAATATTGAGTCTAAAGTTTTCAGTATTTTAGAGCTAATTCTTTAATATCCAACTCAATTGACTAAGCTATTTATAAATTGGTTGGTAATATAGTAGGCACCCTCGAAGATGGACCCCAGTGATTCCTACCTTCTGCTCTTCATGCCTTGGTATAATCTCCTCCCCTTGAGTGTGGGCTGGACTTAAATTCTATTGTAAACAACAAAATACAACAGAAATGATCAGACCTAACTTCCGAGGTTAGGTCCACAAAAATACTGTGACTTCCTACTTGGACTACCCTCTCTCTTTTAATCTGGGTGAAGCCAGCTGCCACGCAGTGAGCTGCCAAATGGGAAGGCACATGTGGCAAAGAACAGAGGTCTCCAGCCAACAGCCAGCAAGGTCCTGAAGCCTACCAAAAACCACAGAAGTGAGTTTGGAAGTGGATTCGCCTCCAGGCAGTCCTTGAGATGACTTCAGCTCTTTATTGCAACCCTGTGAGAGATGCTCAGCCACAGGTACCCAACTAAGTCATTCCTGGATTCCTGACACATAGAAAGATGATGAATGTTGATGTTTTAATCCATTAGGCCCTGGGGTAATTATGCAGCAAAAGATTGCTAATACAGATAGGGTGACCCTGAGTGCCAGTTTGCCCAGGAAAGACTCAGTTTGCACTTGTTGCTCCAAAATTTGCTTTTCCTCCTTAAAGTGCCCCAGATTGGATAACATCACCTAATTTATTCAACTGAGATCTTTTATGACATAACCGTGAATTCACTTTTATTTTTGAAGTAGTGTTTCCTTACCATAGCCAATAATTTTTTAACTCATTGATTTTCTTTAGGAGAAAATATAGGCATTTAAAGTAAGTCTCTAGTGAAGTCTCTAGTTAATAGATAAAAATGATAACTGTAGAAAGTACAGTAATCCCATGAGCATTTTGCCTGGAAATTCTTTGACTCTAAGAAGCTTCTAAATTTTTGCCAGTTTCTAGATGCCAAGAGAAATTTTTGAGGTGCCCCACACTTCCGACATACATTTATCCTTTATTTGTGTGGAAGATTGTGAACTAGATTGTTCAAATACTTTATCGGTGGAATTTACCTAGTTGATACATACTTAAGAAATCATAGTAAATCTTAGATGAGCTTTTGGGCTTATATCCACTCACTACTAAGTGACCCCCAACCCCCAACATAAACTGTTTTTATCTGGGTCACAGATACTTAACAAAGTGTCACAAATGTGATCTTACCAAATGCGCAAGTTATTATAAAATACTCCATTTCTATAAAGAACAATCCCCCCAGTTCATGTTACAAACTCTATTTATTTATTTATTTGAGACAGAGTATCACTCTTGTTGCCCAGGCTGGAGTGCAATGGCACGATCTCAGCTCACTGCAACCTCCACCTCTCGGGTTCAAGCGATTCTCCTGCCTCAGCCTCCTGAGTAGCTGGGATTACAGGCATGTGGCACCACACCGAGCTAATGTTTTATATTTTTAGTAGAGACGGTTTCACCATGTTGGCCAGACTCGTCTCGAACTCCTGACCTCAGGTGATCCACCTGCCTTGGCCTCCCAAAGTGCTGGGATTACAGTCATGAGCCACTGTACCCGGCCTTTCTTTTTAAATTTTGAAGTAATATAGACTCACAAGAAGCTGCAAAAATAGGACAGAGAATTTCTATGTATTTTTCACCCAGTTACCCCCAGGGATGGCATCTTATATTATCAGTAGGTTGTCCAGACCAGGAAATTGACACTGGTATAATAATATTAAGAGCTTACTTGAATTTCACCAGTTTTTATATGAACTCATTTTTGGGTGTATGTACGTATAGTTTTATAGAATTTTACCATATATATACATTCATTTTATACATATATGCATAGGATGGTAGTGGTATAAACCACCACCATAATAGAAGATGGACTGTTTCATCATCAAAAAATTAATTCTCTCCTGCTACCCTTTAGAGTCACAACCGTCCCCAACCCTAACTCATGACAACCATTGTTCTGTTCACCATCACTATAATTTTGTCATCTCAAGAATGAAATATAAGTGGAATCGCATAGTGTGTAACTTTTTCAGACTGGATTTTTTCCCCACAGCATGATAACCTTGACATCCATCTAAGTTATTGCATATATCAAATAGTTTCATTCTTATTGTTGAGTAGTATTCCAGTTTATTAATCTGTTCATGTCTTGGAGGATTTTGGGGATGTTTCTAGTTTTTGTCTGTTATAAATAAAGATGATAAATGTTGCTGTGCAGACTTTTGTGTGGACATAAGTTTACATTTCTCAGTGACATAATTCTAGGTGGTATGATAAGTATATTATTAGCTTTATAATAAACCATTTCCCAGAGTGGCTGTACCATTTTACGTTCCCATCAGTAATGTGTGAGTTCCAGTGCCCTGCATTTTTGCTCACACTAAGTATGGTCAGTATTTTTATTTTAGCCATTGTAATAGATGTGTAGTAGTATCTCATCATGGTTTGATTTTGTATTCTCCTGATGGCTGATGACTTAGTCATCTCTTCATGTGTTTAGTTGCCATCCTACATATCCATGAAGTGTCTCTTCAATCCTTTTGCCCGGGTTTTATTGGACTGATTTTTACTGTTGGGTTTAAAATTTCTTATATGTTCTGACGTTTATTCTTCAACTTATAAACAATCCAATTGTACTATTTAAGTTATTTTAAAATATACAATTATTATTGACTATAGTTGCCATGTTGTGCTATCAAATAGAAGGCCTTATTCTTTCTAGCTAATTTTTTGTACCCATTAACTATCTCCACCTCCCAGCTACTGGACCCCACTACACTTCCCAGCCTCTGGTAATCATACTTGTACTCTCTATGTCCATGGGTTCAATTATTTTGATTTTTAGATCCCACAAATAGGTGACAACATGCGATGTTTGTCTTTCTGTGCCTGGTTTATTTCATTTAACATAATGATCTCCAGTTTCATCTGTGTTGTTTCAAATGATTGGATATCATTCTTTTTTATGGCAGAATAGTACTCCATTGTGTATGTGTACCACATTTTCTTATCTATTCATTTGTTGGTGGACAGTTAGGTTGATTCCAAATCTTAGCTATTATAAACAGTGCTGCAACAAACATAGAAGTGCAGATATCTCTGATATGCTGATTTTCTTTCAGGTATATGCCCAGTAGTGGGATGGCTGGATCATATGGTAGTTCTGTTTTTAGTTTTTTGAGGGACCTCAAAACTGTTCTCCATAATGTTTGTACTAGTTTACATTCCCACCAACAGTATACAAGGGTTCTTTTTCCTCCACATCCTCACCAGCGTTTGTATTGCCTGCCTTTTGGATAAAAGTCATTTTAACCAGGGTAAGATAATATCTCATAGTAGTTTTGATTTGCATTTCTCTGATGATCAGTGATGTTGAGCACCTTTTCATAAACCTATTTGCCATTTGTATGTCTTCTTTTAAGAAATGTCTATTCAAATTTTTTACCCATTTTTAATCGGATTATTATATTTTCTTCTATAAAGTTGTTTGAGCTCCTTATATATTGTGATAATTAATCCCTTGTCAGATGGGTAGTTTGCAAATATTTTCTCCCATTCTGTGGGTTTTCTCTTCACTTTGTTGATTATTTCCTTTGCTGTGCAGAAGCTTTTTAACTTGATGTGATCCCATCTGTCCATTTTTGCTTTGGTTGTTTGTGCTTGTGTGGAGTATTGCTCAAGAAATTTTTGCCCAGATCAATGTCCTAGAGAGTTTCCCCAATGTTTCCTTATAGTAGTTTTATGGTTTGAGGTCTTAGATTTAGGTCTTTAATCCATTTTGATTTTATTTTTGTATATGGTGAGAGATAGGTGTCTAGTTTCATTCTTCTGCATATGGGTATCTAGTTTTCCCAGGACCATTTATTGAAGAGACTGTCTTTTTCCCAGCATATATTTTTGTTAGATATTTGATTTGTAGATATTGTTTCTAGTCTGTTGGTTGCATTTTTTGTTGTTGTTATGTTAGTTGCATTTTCATCCTCTTAGTAGGGTGTTTCAGAGAAAAAGTTGTTAATTTTGATGAAGTCTGATTCATCAGTTTCTTATTTTATGCATCATGCTTTTGGTGCCAAACATAATTTATTTTATTTTTTGGGACTGAGTTTCCCTCTTGTTGCCCAGGCTGGAGTGCAATGGCGCAATCTCGGCTCACCACAAACTCTGCCTCCCAGGTTCAAGCGATTCTCCTGCCTCAACCTCCCAAGTAGCTGGGATTACAGGTGCCCACCACCACGCCCAGCTAAGTTTTTTTTTGTATTTTTAGTAGAGACAGGGTTTTACCATGTTGGCCAGGCTGGTCTTGAACTTCAGACCTCAGGTGATCCACCCACCTTGGCCTCCCAAAGCGCTGGGATTATAGGCGTGAGCCACTGTGCCTGGCCCAAACATAATTTTTTAAACTGTGAAGGAGAAGAATAGTTTAATACCCAGATAGTTCTCCTTGCCATTGCTCTTTCCAAACTTAATTTTCTAGGTTTTTTTCTATTATTTCCTTTCTGCCTGAAGAACTTACTCTAGTCATTCTTTTAGATCAGGTCTGCTAGTGACAACTTGTCTTAGTTTTCCTTCATACAAGAATGTCGTCATTTCACCTTCATTCCTAAGGGATATTTTCACTTTCCTGGGTTGGCATTTTGTTTAGCACTTGAAAATATCTTGCCATTTCTTTCTGGCTTCCATGATTTCTGATAAGAAATCTGCTGTTACTCATATTGTTTTTCCCCTGTGGATAATACATTGCTCTTCTCTGGCTTCTTTCAAGATTTTTTGTCTTTAGTTTTCAGAAATTTGATTATGATGTGTTTGAGAATGGGTTTCTTCAGGTTTATCCTGTTTTAAGTTCAAGCAGCTTCTTAAATCTAGATGTTTATCTTCTGTCAAATTTGGGAAGTTTCTAGCCATTACTTCTTTAAATATGGTTTCAACCCTCTACTCCTTCTCCTCTTCTGCTGGAACTCCAATGACATGAATATTAAATATTTCATTACTGTCCCAAAAGCCTCTGAGATTCTGTTCATTTTTATTTGGTTTATATTCTGTTGTTCAGATCGGGTAATTTCTAGTGATTGAGTTCACTGATTCTTTTATCTATCATCTACATTCTTCTATTGAGCCCATCCAGTAAGTGTTTTATTTGGGATGACATATTTTTCCATTCTGAAATTTCCATTTGGGTCTTTGTAATGTTCTTTCAAGTTGAGACTGTCCTGTTTCTTGATAGGATCAGTAATTTTGCATTGTGTACTGGACATTTTGAGTACTATGAGACTCTAATTTCTATTTAAATCTTCTATTTTATAAGGAAATCAAGCAGTTTAGGCTCAGAGTGCATGTTCTGGACCACTTTTATAGACTGTGTTTCAATGTAAATTTAGTTTTCAAAGCCTTTGCAGTGCTTTTCTAGTCAGCCTCGCTTGGGTGCTACCTAGAAGCTAATCTGAAACCTGAACTTTAGCCACTCATAGTTCATTTTGCTGTGTTGAATTATGGTTGGTGTGATGCATGGTCTACTTGAGGGTCTGCCCAGGAGTTTCTGCAAGGATTTAAATAATTCATTTCTCTGACTCCCTTTTCTCTTCAATCCCACCTCAATCTCTACTTGGGGTGGTTGGAGTGCTGCCTTTTCGCAGCCGGTCAGTCAGTGCAGGGCAGGCATAGTCTACAAGGGTCCACTCCACAGTCTTGGCCAGACCGAGTGACCAGGAAGAATGGGTGTGGTTTTCTCCCATGGTGTTCAGGTGGAGTAGGCATGGTTTTTTTTTTTTTTTTTTTCCTGCACAGTTACCCCTTTTCCAATTCATTTGACTTATTTTCTTTGTCTGTATCCATTGATGTTTTCTAATTGTAGACCATGGCACCCAAGCCAAAAGAAAGCAAAAGAAAGCAAAAAGTAAGTATAGGAAAGACCCCAGGAAGCTTACTCCCAGGATATTTCACATATCCTAGATTTTATTTATAATTAGCAAGAGGAATAGGGTGGAATATACTTGGCTCCATCTTGGGTGGAATTTGAAGTGCCCAAAGTAGCCTTTCAAAGACAGATTTTTAATCTAAGAAACCATAACACTTTACCACAAATGAACTCATTTCAGAGAAAACTAATATTTCATTTTATTTGTGTATTTATTTATATTTGAAACTGAGTCTCACTCTGTTGCCGAAGCTGGAGTGCAGTGGTGCGATCTTGGCTCACTGCAACCTCCACCTCCCGGGTTCAAGTGATTCTCCTGCCTCAGTCTCCCAAGTAGCTGGGATTACAGGTGCACACCACCATGCCCGACTAATTTTTTGTATTTTTAGTACAGATGGGGTTTCACCGTGTTAGCCAGAATGGTCTTGATCTTCTGACCTCATGATCCACCCGCCTTGGCCTCCCAAAGTGCTGGGATTACAGGTGTGAGCCACTGCACCTGGCCTAAGAAAAATAATATTTATTAAACACCTATGTGTCTATAGTATTTGACAAACTTCCCAACAAAGAAGCTATTTCTTTTTTTGTTATAGCTAAACAAAGTCAGCAGAAGGAAAGGAACATCTATGCTATGCTCTATGCTTATTGAGGTTTTTGTTTTTAAAATATGGAAACGACAAATACTGTAGCATGCAGACTATTCAGTATTGGTCTTTGTTACATATTTGTTTCTTAAATAAAAGAATAAGGCCAGGCGTGGTGGCTCACGCCTGTAATCCCAGCACTTTGGGAGGCCGAAGTGGGTGGATCACCTAGGTCAGGAGTTCGAGACCAGCCTGACCAATATGGTGAAACCCTGTCTCTACTAAAAATACAAAAATTAGCCGGGCATGGTGGTGGGCACCCAAGAGGCCAAGGCAAGAGAATCACTTGAACTCTGGAGGCAGAGGTTGCAGTGAGCCGAGATCGTGTCACTGCACTCCAGCATGGGCTACAAGAGCGAAACTCCATCTCAAAAAAAAAAAAAAAAAGAATAAAATAATACAAATGAAGCTGGCATACAGTCACACTTCCCATTCCCCTGCGTACCCAAGAAATTACTGCAAAAATCTTGATACCTTTTCAGTCTATTTTTTTGTACTTAATGCACCTACGTATAGGTCACAATAAACAAAATGTAGGTATTTCAAGTGTTACAATGAAAACATATACAAATGATATATTGCATGTATTCTAAGCTTTTTTCATTCACTTTATCCTTTAGGATAGTCTTCTTTTTTAATAGGTAAGAAGTCTCTTTACCTTTAAGACAAGTAGCTCACACTAGTTTTACTTCCCTCCAAATTATCTTTTCTGATCTATTTGCCATGTTAGTGTTTAGAATTTTAGTTATAGCTTATTTTTAAAATCCCAAGTTATTTTTTAAATATATGACTTACTGATTTACTGACACATTTTATCTGTTTCTTTGCTCACTATTGCTTGTTGAATACTTCAAGATGTTTTTGTACCATTAGACCTTTCAGTGACAGTCTTTTTTTTTTTTTTTTTTTTTTTTTGAGACAGAGTCTTGCTCTGTTGCCCAGGCTGGAGTGCAATGTGGCATGATAGCTCACTGCACCCTCCACCTCCTAGATTCAAGCAATTCTCATGCCTCAACCTCCCAAGCAACTGGGATTACAGGCGTGTGCCACCATGCTTGGCTAATTTTTTTTGTTGTTTGTTTGGGGTTTTTTTTTGTTTTTTTTGTTTTTTTGAGACGGAGTCTCGCTCTGTCACCCAGGCTGGAATGCAGTGGCGTGATCTCGGCTCACTGCATGCTCCGCCTCCCAGGCTCACACCATTCTCCTGCCTCAGCCTCCCGAGTAGCTGGGACCACAGGCGCCCGCCACCACGCCCAGCTAATTTTTTTGTATTTTTAGTGGAGATGGGTTTCACCGTGTTAGCCAGGATGGTCTCAATCTCCTGACCTCGTGATCCGTCCGCCTCAGCCTCCCAAAATGCTGGGATTACAGGAGTGAGCCTCCATGCCCGGCCTCTCAGTGACAGTCTTTGAACAGTAAATATTCTCAATCTTATCAGGTCTGAAAATGTTTTCATTTTTTACACTAGTTTTAGAAAGTTAAATTGGCTGGGTTTAGAATTCTAGGTTGCTAGTTATCTTTCTTCAGCATCTTGTAGATATACCACTGTTTTGGCATCTATTGTTGCTGAAAAAGTTGAATGTCAGTTTGACTGTCTTTTCTTTGAAGGCTATGTGTTTTCTAGTAACTTCTGAGTTTCACTAAAAGGTATCTAGATGTGTATTAATATCTATTTGTTCTGTTTGGTCATTGTGCCCCTTTAAGTTGAGAGTGCTTATATTTAGTTCTGGACATTTTTTGTTACCTTTTAAATATATTTCTCCTTTCCCATTCTATCTCCTTCTCTATGTCTTATAAGTTTTTCTTCTATGCTACACAACTTAACATCTATTAAATCCTATTAAATCCTCTTTCTGTGCTGTGTTCTAGGTGATTTCCCCACTTCATTAGTTTTCTTTCTTCCAATTCCTTATATTTTCTCATTAATTGTGTCTAGACCACAGTTTAACGTGTCTAAATAAGATCTAAATAATTTTTTTTCGAGAAATATTTTAAGCTTGTTTTCAAGTTTATCTGTTCTTGTTTCATAAACTCCTGCTCTTATGTATGGATTTTAGTTCATGATCTCTTTGAGCATTTTTAAAAACATACTTCTTTCAGAGTTCTTTTAATCTTTCATTTCTGATTCTTTAAGTAAGAATTTTGCCATTTGTTGGTCCATAACATTGAATTTCATTTAAAAATAAATAAATTTGTATCTGCAAGCTTGTCTTCTACAGGACTTTTCTTCTGAGAGGGTTTTGTTCATGGCTTGGTTATGGATGCAACTGCTTCCTTTGGAGAAATTTTTAGATTATTTCTGCTGGGGCCTTATATGGTTTTCTGAACCTGAACCAAATGTTATGTTTTGTTAAATGGGGCTCCTTCACCATGCAGATTGTATGAATTGGCTTCTGTATTCACATGCAGCCAAGCCTCTTGTTAGATGACTTTGTTTCAACCCGTGACCTGAGATGGAGACACTTATTTTTCAGTCCTCATATTGGAACAGGGCTTTCCCAATTCTGAATGTGCCCATTTCTGCTCCTTAATATCCAATGTGACTGCAGCCTCAATTTCTAATATTCATTTCCCACTCTTTTTTTTTTTTTTTTGAGATGGAGTCTCGCTCTGTCGCCCAGGCTGGAGTTCAGAGGTGCAATCTTGGCTCACTGCAACCTCTGCCTCCCAGGTCAAGCAATTCTTCTGCCTCAGCCTCCTGAGTAGCTGGGACTACAGGCATGCGCCACCACACCTGGCTAATTTTTGTATTTTTAGTAGAGATGGGGTTTCACCGTATTGGCCAGGCTGGTCTCAAACTCCTGACCTCACGATCCTCCCGCCTCATCCTCCCAAAGTGCTGGGATTACAGGCGTGAGCCATCATGCCTGGCCTTCCCCAGCGTTATCGAAACCCCCTAATTCCTAAGGCACAACGTATCCAGTCTAGGGACCTCTATGGGCCATGTGGTTTCAAGTTCTGTGTGTTCTCTCTTTATTTCTACCACCTGCAGACTTCCTTTTCTTCCTTTAGAACCTATTTTTTCTATGGAAAATAGGTAAAGAGGAATATTTCCTGAGGAAATTTAAGTGAGGAAAACAGGAATATTTCACCAGCATGTACATGTCTTTGAAGTAGGGATGGGAATATTTCCCATACATATTCAGTCTGTATCTAAAAAGAGAAGTGAGTGCTTTTGGTATTATTCACCTCTGTAACTGAAATAATGTCTGAACAATACCAACAGCACTCAGGTAAATGTAGTTATCACCATTTTACAGACAAGGAAGCAGTTTCAGAGAGTTAGTTACTTTCCCTAAGTCACAGTTAGTCATTAGTGGGGCTAGAATTTAAATTCAAATCTATAGGTTAGTTTTCACTATTTTTTCTGCCTCACTGTTGTTCAATTATTTACTCAAGAATTTACTTTTAATTTATCTTATGTCCTTTTGCCCTTGACATCAGGTTTGGACAGTATTCCAAAGAGACCTGGCCAGGTATGGTGGCTCATGCCTATAATCCCAGCACTTTGGGAGGCCGAGATGGGAAAATCTGCTGAGACCAGGAGTTGAGACCGGCCTAGGCAACATAGGGAGACCTCCTTGCTACAAAAGAAACAAAGAACTGATATGCAACCTGACTAAATTTCATCTGAAAATACCTGACAATGATTGTTGTGTGATGCATATTTCTTTTAAAGACTCCCCTTATTTTCATACTATAATTACCATGATCTTTTTTATTTTTCTTTATTTCCTTTTTTTTTTTTTTTTTTTTTTTTTTTTGTGGGGCACCGAGTCTTGCTCTTGTCGCCCAGGCTGGAGTGCAGTAGTGCGATCTTGGCTCACTGCAATCTCCACCTTCCAGATTCAAACGAGTCTCCTGCCTTAGCCTCCTGAGTAGCTGGGACTATAGGTGTGCACCACCATGACCAGCTACTTTTTGTGTGTGTGGTATTTTTGGCAGAGATGGAGTTTCAACATGTTGGCCAGGCTGGTCTTGAACTCCTGACCTCAACTGATCCACCCACCTCGGCCTTGCAAAGTGCTGGGATTACAGGCATGAGCCACCACACCTGGCCAAGCTTCATTCTTAAATGCAACTTACTTCTGGGAAATAATTCCTTAAGGACTATATTGAGCCTGTGAAACTATAGCACCTTCGTTCAGCCTCTTCTCCCAAAATAGCCTCATGCTTAGTTGCATTAGGCTTCAGATTGACAGCACTTCTATGAATGGCAGACACTGTCCCAGACTAACAGCTGTCTTTGTGACAAAATACAGAAATAGTGATGCTGGACCAATGCAGTAGCTTACACTTGTAATCCCAGCACTTTGGGAGGCCAAGGCGGGAGGATTGCTTAAGCTCAGGAGTTTGAGACCAGCCTGGGCAACATAGTAAGACCTCATCTCTTCTAAAATTCAAAAAAAATTAGCTGGGCATGGTGGCATGCACCTGTAGTCTCAGCTACTTGTGAGGGTGAGGAAGAAGGATCTCTTGAGCCAGGAAGGTCAAGGCTGCAGTTAGCCCTTATTGTGCCACTGTACTCCAACCTGGGTGGCAGTCTTTAAAAAAAAAAAAATGTTGCTAGCTAACCCTCCATTCCTACCCTCCAACATGTCTGATGCCAGAGACTATACTCACTCTTTTGCTATTTGCAAGTTTATTTAATAGCCTACCCCAACTGCCTTGTCCGTGTATAGAATTTTCTTCCCTGTATTTTGGAATGCATATAACCAGTAAGCTTCTTTTAACCAATAAAAACATCTAGAGTTTGTATTTTGCATAACATTGATATTCCTTTTTAGTTCATATTGGATGAAATGTCTTGAACACAAGCAAGTTGTCTTTTTTTCTTCCCCATTCTTTATACCAGACTTTTCAAGAAAGAATCTGCATCTAGTTCAACTTTGGCTGCTTGCTGCTTCTGCTGCGACTAGCAGTTTTAGATCAAGTTCCCAGTGACAACACCGGTGGGGGAAGTCTGCATTTTTTTAGGATGACTGACCTCACTCCTGGAGCTGTTGGATTCCACCCTGCTTTTTGGGAGTTTATGACTTTGGTTGTTATTTAATGCACTTAAATCTTCTGAGTCTCACTGAGTATTTTGTTTTGATTTTTCAAATTTTCTTCACAACTCTTTTGTAGGAAATTTAAAATGTTACACCCAGAACTGTACAAATACTTTACTAGTGAGGTTAAACTAAATGCAACAATGCAACAAACAAATGAAAAGCACACTAAAATTTCACTTGGGTCAGTTCTGAAAACCCTAGACCTCTTACAGCAACCAGAGTTGTTTCCTTTCATGCAGTTCCACTCAAAAAGGAATTTGTAGGTTTTTTTTTCAATCCTCCATAGATTCTGCTGAATTCAGAAGAAATTGCATGCAATCCCTAGCTTTGTTCCAGAAGTTAATTTGTGAAAGAATGAAAGCCATGATCTTTTTCTTGATGTAGGTTGAAAATAATCATTTGTTTGTATGAATTTGTATGGATACTTCCCATAGGAACAATAATATGCAGGAGTATCCAATCTTTTGGCTTCACTGGGCCACATTGGAAGAATTGTCTTGGGCACACGTAACATACACTAATGATAGCTGATGAGCTTAAAAGAAAAAAAAAGCAAAAACCTTATAATTTTTTTTTTTTTGAGACGGAGTCTCGCTCTGTCGCCCAGGCTGGAGTGCAGTGGTACGATATTGGCTCACTGCAACCTCTGCCTCCCAGGTTCGAGTGATTCTCCTGCCTCAGCCTCCCTAGTAGCTGGGATTACAGGCACATGCTGCCACACCCAGCTAATTTGTATATGTTTAGTAGAGACAGGGTTTCACCATGTTGGCCAGGCTGGTCTTGAACTCCTGACCTCAAGTGATCCACCCACCTCAGCCTGTCAAAGCGCTGAGATTATAGGGGTGAGCCACTGTGCCCAGCCCACCATATTTCTTTTCCTTTTTTTTTGAGACAGAGTCTTGCTCTGTCACCCAGGGTGGACTGCAGTGATCTCTGCTCACTGCAAACTCTGCCTCCCAGGTTCAAGCGATTCTTGTGCTTCAGCCTCCTGAGTAGCTGGGACCACCATGTCCTGCTAGTTTTTTGTATTTTTAGTAGAGACGAGGTTTCACCATGTTGGCCAGGCTGGTCTCGAACTCCTGAGCTCAGGCAATCTACCAGCCTTGGCCTCCCAAAGTGCTGGATTACAGGCATGAATCATCACGACTGGCCCATATTTCTCTTTATTTGTTGAACACATACTACTTGGAAGGCCCTGGCTCAGCACTGAGAATCCAACAATGGGTAAGATATGCTAGAGAGACCAAAACATAGAGACAAAAACTGAGTGAACATTAAAAAATTAATTATGATTGTGCCCAGGGTACAGGAGGAAGCAAACCAAGGGCCAAGATAGAAGATAACAGAGAAAGCCTATTTCATGGGGATGTGAAGAATGCATTTTTGAAATGAAATACAGAGAATGGCTAGGATGAAATACAGAGAACGACTAGCAAAGCAAGGTGGCTGGGGACAGGGTTCCAAGGGGCGGTGCCTTTCAGGATGAGAACCGGGGCAGAGAAAGACTGGCACAAGCATTAGGTAATACATGAGCAATTAATAGTGAAGAACAAGTGATTCACTTGACTCTTAATCGCCTGTGTTTGGCTCTGCTATGTTCTAGGGGTAAGTAATGGATAATAGCCATGGAAACAACCTTGGCACTCAACGATAAACACTGTGTAAAGTAAGTAGAAAAGAATTGCTGTTTGCTTCCATTATTTACTGTCATACACTTGTCCTTCCTAAGAAGGTGCCGCTCCAGGCCCTGATGGCTAGCTTGCACTAGCATGGTTTCCAACTCAGGAAGGGTAGAGTCCCCAGGTCTGCAGTTCCCATGGCAGCAGGGTATTCTGTTTTGGCCGATAGGTACTGGAGGCAGTCAGGCTGGGTCCAAATTCTGCCCCTCCCTCTTACTGACTGGTAGTGGGACTTTAGGCATCTCTTCATACCCTTCCCCACATGCGTAAGAGCGGAACATTGTGAGGGTCAAATGAGGTAGTACATTTCAAACACTTAAAAGAATATCAAGCCGGGCACAGTGACTCACGCCTGTAATCCCAGCACTTGAGAGGCTGAGGTCAGCATTTGGAGGCCTGAGGTCAGGAGTTCGAGACCAGCCTGGCAAACATGGCAAAACCCCAACTCTATAAAAATACAAAAATTAGCCGGGCGTGGTTTTGGGCACCTGTAATCCCAGCTACTTTGGAGACTGAGGCAGGAGAATCATTTGAACCTGGGAGGCAGAGGTTGCAGTGAGCCGAGATTGCACCAATGCACTCCAGCCTGGGTGACAAGAGTGAAACTCTGTCTGAGAAAAAAAAAAAAAAAAAAAAAATTGTCTGATACCTGAGGTGCACTATTTAATAGATATCATTTAATTATTATGTTAAAAAGGCCTATCACTTTTGTACTGCATTGTTAGGCTAAATTGTTGTATAAACTTTTTAAATATAAAAATAAGTGGAATACTTGCAGATAATTCAATAGAGCACCCAGACCTTATGTCCAGACCACTAGCATTAAAGCCTAGGGATACTGAGTAATGCTGGAGGAAGCTGCCATGCAAGAAACCAAGTAGTCAGGATTAGAGCATTTGCTACTTCTAGGGGAAAGTCATTTGTGACAGGCATGCTAGTTGCCGACCTAAAACCCATTCTCCCCCCACTTTTTAAAAATTAACATACTCCTGATTTTGTTTGGGGCAGTAACATGCCCAGGTAAAATACTTCCCCACACTTCTTTGTAGCTGGGAGTGAGATTTGAACCGGTTTTGGCCAGCTGCAGCAGTTACTGAGTGGAACCTATTGGAAAACATTTCAAAAGAAGCAGACTTGGATGGAATCTGCCTTTTGCTCTTTTTTTTTTTTTTTTTTTTTTTTTTTGAGGCAAGATCTCACTCTGTTGCCCAGGCTGGAGTGCAGTGGTGCAATCTCAGCTCACTGCAACCTCTGCCTCCTGGGTTCAAGAAATTCTCCCACTTCAGCCTCCCAGATAGCTGGGACTACAGGTGTGCCCCACCATGCCCAGCTAATTTTTTGTATTTTTAGTAGAGATGGGGTTTCACTATGTTGGCCAGGCTGGTCTCTAACTCCTGACCTCAGGTGATCCTCCCGCCTCAGCCTCCCAAAGTGCTGGGATTAACAGGCGTAAGCCATTGCGCATGGTCTTTGCTCTTCTCTTTTAATCCTGACTAGAATGGGTATGTGATGCCTGAAACTGCAATAGCCATCTTGAGATCATGCGGATGAAAACTATATGCAAAGGAAGGCAAAGCAGGAAAACTGAAGGAGAACCAGTGCTTGGCTTATTACCTCTGGACTTAAATGAGAAAAGATAAATTGCTATTTGATTGAACTTCCATAGCTGGAGTACAGTTACATGCAGTCTAACTCAATTCTAACAAAAAGGGCCAAAGTGGCCTTCACTGTTGACCAAGACGACAACTGTTTCTTCAGCCATCAAAGGCAAAACTGATGATGTAACAATGGCTATTGGGTTGGTTGGTCTCATTGCCCTTCAGCTCCCACTGAACCTAGGGTATAATGGTGGTAACACTATAAAGCAGACCAAGAAAAAGGCATTCTTCCAATCAAAATGCTTTTATTAGAATACTAATAAATGCAGATAAAAAAAAAACACACAGAAAAAGAGGAAGACACTCAGAAATGTGATTACAGATTAGGCATATTAGGAGAAAAAGAGTTCTTCAGGGTATACAAAATGTAAACATTTGCCCTGGGATTTCCCACAGATGGCACAGTCCATGCGGACTTTTTTGGAACAAATATATGTCTATTAAGTCTCCAGGCTAGCCTCTATGATGTCTGCAAACTTGCCACATTAAAAGTTAAAATTCCTAAAACTTTCTATGCAAAAAACAAAGTGGCTCCCAATCCAGGCAGCTGGCACATGTGGAAGCAGAATACCAAAGCAAATCCATCTTCCAACCAGCAGCTTCGACTCCCTCCAGCTACTGTATTTACATTTACCTTGACAGAGATTACAGAGATATACACAGTATATAAAACTCCTACTTGAGGCTGGGGTGGGAGATGAAATCTTTCTTGCTTATCAAATGATCTGGGGAGAGGCATCAAATCAGTCCCTTAAACTTAGGACTAAGAAGAGGCCCTCTTTTGTTCAGAAAATGGAGACTCATAAACTTCCATGGGTGGGCAGGTACAAACCAGGTGCTGATCTCCATATATGTCATCAATCCGGGCAATTGTTGGCCAGAATTTGTTCTCTGGTTTCACGAAGGGCTGCAAAGGACAAAAGATGGAAATGCTGTGAGATGTTCTGAGAGGTTTCTCTTAGGGCAAAGGAGTGGGCAATGCTATTCCCACAGCCTAAGACACCATCAGCCCAACAAATATTCTGAGAACCTAAAATCCAACCCTACATTACCAGTGAAAAAACGAGGCATCTCCCAGGAAACATCCCTGATCACCACCCCTGCTAAGCATCCCCATGTGCTGTTGATCTCTGGATCGTTTATAGCAAAGTTGTGTTTGAAGGACTTCAACCTCTTAAAGAAGACTTTGGAATCTACGTTTATCTATGCCCATTATATCCTTAAGTTTGGATATTTAGCTGACCTTCTCTTTTAACATATGTCTAATTTATTTGCCATGTCATTTTCCATAAATTCAGTTTATTTAAAAGTTAGTTTCTCTGCCAGGCACGGTGGCTCACGCCTTTAATCCCAACACTTTGGGAGGCCGAGGTGGGCGAATCATCTAAAGTCAAGGAGTTCGAGACCAGCCTGACCATGGAGAAACCCCAACTCTACTAAAAATACAAAATTAGCTGGGCATGGTGGCGCATGCCTGTAATTCCAGCTACTTGGGAGGCTGAGGTAGGAGAATTGCTTTAACCCGGGAGGTAGAGGTTGCGGTGAGCCGAGATTGTGCCATTGCACTCCAGCCTGGGCAACAAGAGAGAAACTATGTCTCAAAAAAAAAAAGAAGTTAATTTCTCATACTGTGCATAAAATAAAAGTTTGAACAATTAAAAAAAAAAAAGCATCAACTGGGCGCGGTGGCTCACGCCTGCAATCCCAGCACTTTGGGAGGCCGAGGTGGGTGGATCACGAGGTCAGGAGATCAAGACCATCTTGGCTAACATGGTGAAACCCTGTCTCTGCTAGAAATACAAAAAATTAGGTAGGTGTGGTGGCAGGCGCCTGTGGTCCCAGCTACTTGGGAGGCTGAGGCAGGAGAATGGCGTGAACCCGGGAGGTGCAGCTTGCAGTGAGCTGAGATCCGGCCACTGCACTCCAGCCTGGGTGACAGAGCAAGACTCTGTCTGTCTCAAAAAAAAAAAAAAAAAAGCATCATTTTGTTTGCCCTCCTCTCCAATGACAACCATTATCCTGAATACAGGATTTACCATTCTCATTATGTTTTTATACTATTACTGCACAGATCCGTAAACCGCACATAGCATAATTTGGCACATTTTGAACTTTCTCCCTATCTCACTCAAACAGACTACACAGAACCTTCTCCTCCATTTAAGAATCAGAAAGGAAAGGAAGGTTGCATTGGGCGCCATCTCCCTGTCCCACGGTGGAGGGAAGCACATCGGTCCACTGGGCAGGACTGGTATTCAGTTTTCCCCCACTGTGTTCCCTATGAGTTCCCAGACCTGTAGTTGATACTGTATGACCTCGCCTCTGAAAGCCAATTTCTTTGCTCCTCGTTCCTCGTCAAGGCCCTTATTTCACAAGGTGCGCCACATACAGTTTCTATAATGAGGAGGCTAAGAGTGTACACCCCTCAGGATAGGAGCTGGCCCGTGCCTTCCCAGCTGGCACATTCAGGTTCAGAGAACTTACGAGTGGGAACGCTGCCACCTCTCTGGAATAAGGCCGGTCCCAGTGGGAGGAGGTAACGCAGGTCAGGGAGTGCGGAGACATCTGAGACAGAGATATGGACAGGGGAGGGGTCAGAGCAATACACTCTCTTCTCCTCCCACCCTGCACCTCAACCCTCAAGCTTCTGACAGGAGCCCAGGCAGAGAAAGCTGTGGTTTTCTTTCAATTTAGGGGGTAAAATGTGATTTGTAATTGTGAAATATTTTAAATATCAGAATGTTATGGTAATAATCATCACATCTACCACCCAGCAGAGTCTAATGAACATTCTGTCATATTTGCTTCACCTTTTAGAAAAAATTACCTACACGTTTGGAGTTGCCTGTATATCCCCTTCCCAGTGCTAACCACTCTTCTGAATTTGGTGTTTACCATTCTCATCATGCTTTTATACTATTACTGCATATGTTGATAAACAGCATATAACATAATTTGGCTCATTTTAAAATCTGATATCATCCTATGAGCAGTATTACCCACTTGTATTATAACTATTATGCTCTTTGAAATGTTTATTGCCATTGAAAGAATAGCCTAAATCGCCTAAATCCTGAAAGAAGCAGGAGTCTTCAGAGAGAAAAGAGAAATAAATGGTGGTAAGCATAATCATCTTGTATGCCTCCATGACTCTGTGAACTCACCTCTAGAGAGGTGCCTGCCTTCTGCAAGTCACTGGTCCCTGCCCTCTCCTGCAGGCAGGCAGTTTGGGAACCTGCCCCAGCTGCTGCAGCATATCAGACTTGTTCTCTGGGTTATAGCCATGAAGACACAACCACAGCCTTCATGGTATTCTCCATTCCTGATCTTCCAGCTTAATATCTGGACTAACAAGAAACTTAGGACTCTGACCACATATACAATTAACATGTTTTAGAAGAGGTAGAGTAATGCCCAACCAACTTTTCCCCAACATGGAGCATAAACATTGTAACATCCAGTCCAAATGCCAATACAGTTTTCTCAGAGATAACTGCTCTAATATAAGAATGTGTGCTTGTGCAGAGTTTGTGATGTGAATATGTAAATTTTATTTATGCCATAATCTCACTACAGTACATCAAACAGAGACACAGAATGTTACAAATTCTCCAACTAGACAGTTGTGGACAGTTTCCACAACCACATCATCCTTGAGTAACTGCTATGCTGTTCAAGACGATGCAAACTTCAGAGTAACAACTGCGTCTTCTCAGAAGAATTACCTTATTCTAGGGAAGAGTATCATCCTCAGTTGAGAGTTCAGGAGGTGCTGGTACACTGTCCAGACATCATTTTCTAGTTTAAGGAACATTTCAAGCAAAGTTCCAGGGCCTACGCACCTTCAGCGGATTGACTCTGGGGTCGATGCGGCCCTCCTCAATGTCAGCAATTTCCTGCCGAATGCTGATCATGGCATCACAGAATCTGTCCAGCTCTGCCTTGTCCTCCGACTCAGTGGGCTCAACCATGAGGGTCCCTGCCACAGGCCAGGACATGGTAGGGGCGTGAAATCCTGCAAAGGGAGACAGGAGAAATTGCCTCACTGAACGTTAGTGGCCTACCCAGTTTGGAAGAAAAGTTCCTATCCCCTTTTATACTTTATCCTAAGAAAATCATCAGATACATTTGCAAATGTATGTATATGGGGATTCATCTCAGCACTGTTTATAGAAGAAAAATTTAGGAAACAACCTAATATCCAACAATAGAGGATCAAATAAGCAAATTTTACAGAGCGCCCATACAGTAAATAGACAACCATTCAAAAGTATGTCAATTTGTTAAACTGGCTAAACATTCAAAAATATTAAGTAAAAAAAGCAAGCCACATAATGATATTCCATGTCTATATATAAATAAAAGAACAAAGTACTTATATAATATATGCACATTTTATGAGGGAAGATGCCTTGAAGAAAATATAAAATGTTAACTGTAACTATGGCCAGAAAATGAGACTGGGATTTTTATTTCACTTCGATTATACTTTAGAATCTTTCAGTAATTATCATGTATTACTTGTAATTAAGAGAAATAAAAATATAGCTTATCAAAAGTTAAATAATGAGATAACAAGAGCTAAGGACTCTGGAGCAAATCTTATTGTCCCCATTTTGTACGATAAGGAAACTGAAGTTTGGCCACTATGTGGAAAGCCTTTGCCTTTACATTGAACACAGGCTCAGTGTGTTTCTGTTTCCAAAGGTTTGCACGTAAGGTGATGCAACAAGACACATAGTCAAGAGAGAGATTTCCAGGACAAAAATCAAAAACAACATTTTCCATTTCTTGTATTTTTTCTATGAAGTTTTTGTTTGTTTGTTTGTTTTGTTTTGTTTTGTTTTGTTTTTTGAGACAGAGTCTTGCTCTATTGCTCAGGCTAGAGTACACTGGCACACTCACGGCTCACTGCAGCCTCAACCTTCTG
This sequence comes from Macaca nemestrina, assembly GCF_043159975.1. Classification (NCBI taxonomy): domain Eukaryota; kingdom Metazoa; phylum Chordata; class Mammalia; order Primates; family Cercopithecidae; genus Macaca; species Macaca nemestrina. The sequence goes on from NC_092138.1 coordinate 36,170,914, forward strand.
GGCTCAAATGATCCTCCCACCTAAGCCTTCCAAGTAACTGAGACTACAGGTGCACGCCACCATAGCCGGCTAATTTTTTTGTTGTTGCAGAGACAGGGTTTTGCCATGTTGTCCAGGCTGGTATCCAGCTACCGAGGTCAACTGATCTGCCTGTCTCTGCCTCCCAACATGCAGGGATAACAGGCATGAGCCACCGCACCGGCCCTATGAAACTTTTAAAAGCTGAAGAACAACTCCCAAGTTGAGACACCTCTGAACTAATCTTGCCCCAATGTGCAGTGGTTCTCAAATTCTGGTGAGCATCATAATTACATGGGGTACTTTCGAGTCACATCTGCATGATTTAAAAAATTCTCTACCAACATTTTATTTAAAAATGTTCAGGCCAGGCGCTGTGGCTCACACACCTATAATCCCAGCACTTTGGGAGGCCAAAGCCAGCGGATTGCTTAAGCCCAGCAGTTTGAGACTTGCCTGGGCAATATGGCAAAACCCCGTCTCTACAAAAAATACAAAAATTAGCCAGGTGTAGTGGTATGTGCCTGTAGTCCCAGCTACTTAGAAAGCTGAGTTGGGAGGATCACTTGAACCCAGGAGTTGAGCCTGCAGTGAGTCAAGATCACAACACTGCACTCCAGCCTGGGTGACAGAGTGAGACCCTGTCTCTATTTAAAAACAAAACAAAACAAAAAACAAAAAAAACCCCACTAACATTCAGATGAGTTGAAAGGACTGTAGGTGAGCACCCATATACCCGCCACCTAGATTCTACAATGCCGTTGTTTGCTTTATCACATATCTACTCATCCAGCTATCTGCCTTACTTTCTGATGCATTTCAAAGTACACTGCAGTCATTAGTACACTTCACTCTTAAACCCTTCAGCATACATATCATGACTAGAATTCAATATCTGTTCACATATTTTTGTGATAAAACTTACAGTGAAATGCACAAATCCTAACTGTACCACTTAATGAGTTTTGGTAAATACATATACCTTTGTCACTCAAACCAGACTGGGATTTTTTTTAAGAGAACAAGCTGATTACCTATCATGTCTGCCCTTAATTCCCTGTGTGAGCAAATTTAGTCCAACATATTCTGCTGTAGTGGTTCCCATATTTTGAACCACCTGAGTTCTTGCAAAAAAAATTCCTGCATCTGGACCCTGATTCAGGAAGTCCAAGGTAGGGCCCAAAAATCTATGAGTCATAAAACATGCCAGGTGATTCTGATAATAGGTCTGATAATTAGCCTGGAACTGCTGTCTAAGGCAGTAATGCCTCCAACTTGCCTGAAAGACTCATACAGGAGCTGTGTGTTAAATATACAGATTATTAGCTCTCTTCCTTAAAAATTCACATTCAGCAGTTATGCTTAAGACCTGGAAACTGTGTTGTCATGTTCCTTGCTTTTTGACTTAGCTATTCATTTGCTCTCCCATTTATTAACGCTAGGTGTTGAGTGCCTACTGTATGCCAGGCACCTGGACAATTCTGGGCTTTTGGACAAGTGTGGAAACGGTTCTATCAATCATCAAAATAACACTGAGGTCGGGAGACAACATGATTTGGAAACACTGGGTGGTAACTTCAGTTACCATTTCCCTGTGAGCCCCTCCTCTCCTTGCAAATGCTGTTGCAGTTATATGTGTGAAGTAGGCAAGGCATCCACAAAGTGAGTGTCTTATCCTGAATCGGCCATTACCCAATCACTAGCCGGGAGGCTGTCAGGAGAAAGGAGTTCTACTGTCAGGTTACAAGAGGTGTCAAGCGGAGATCTTGAGGATGGGATTGGTAATTTCATTAATGAAGCCTTTCTCTGGCTTTCCCATCTATTATCAGTGTAACTGCATAATAAGATCATTCATTTGAGAGTGAGTCACACACGTGGGATTCCCATTACGATGCATTAGTGAAACTATTAAATTTAAAAGATTTTTCTCTTTTCTTCCCAAAACAAGTCATTAAAACTCAGATAGGACTCCATATCCATCGAATGGCAAAGTTCTCCCCAACTTAGCCTTTCTGAGAATTGAAAGATCCTTGATACCATTAATATCATTTTCATATTATTATAATAGTAATATTGGCTGGGCGTGCTGGCTCACACTGTAATCCCAGCACTTTTGGAGACTGAGGCAGGTGGACTGTCTGAGCTCAGGAGTCCGAGACCAGCCTGGCCAACATGGTGAAACCCCGTCTCTACTAAAAATACAAAAAAAAAAGCTGGGTATGGTGGTGGGCACCTGTAGTTCAGCTACTTGGGAGGCTGAGGCACGAGAATCACTTGAACCTGGGAGGTGGAGGTTGCAGTGAGCTGAGATCGCACCACTGCACTCCAACCTGGGCAACAGAGTGAGACTCTGTCTTCCCAACCCCCTAAAAAGCAATACGATCTTAATATTATAATATTAATAACATTGTTCACTAGGAAAATGTAGTGAGCTGAGTTGAATGAACACCCACTAATGCACAGGTGAAGGATCCATGTCTTTCAAAATGCTTCAAAGAAAGTGGCATTTTCTTTGTGAAAACTGCTACACTTATTTCTTCATCTCCAGAAGCAGCTGAAACAGCTACGCCATGACGGAGGTGGCTATAAAACTCCAATGCCATTTGTCTCTACCACTTCGATGGGTTACTTGCTCTGCTTCCTTCACCACTACACTCACTACAACTCACTGGGGTTTCAATTTTAATCATAAACACTTCTTTTCTTGGCTGTTAATGGATTCAAGATGCATATTTTAATATCTTCTGAAGGGCAGGACCAATGCAGTCATAAGGAAACTTTTTTCTCTATTATTTTGGAGGTTGCCAAGAATCCTGAGCTCCCCATTTATCCCCCAGATCAGTTTACTGTGGTGCCTGCACTTTCCATTTGTGCATTAGGAAGTTGTCCACAGCCAGCATGGGCGGCGGCATGAATGTCAAAAGCCACTTACCATAATCCTGGAGTCTCTTGGCCACATCCACAGCCTCAATATTTGCAGACTTTTTGAAGGGTCTCGTGTCCAAAATAAATTCATGACCCACATAACCTGTTCAGGAAAGTTGTTTCAGCCCAAGATTAGCATCAGCTTATTGTTTTACCCAAACAAATGAATAAGTAATTTAATGAATAAGTGTGTCGGCTTTTTACGTGTATCAGTGAGGACCAAGAAGCCATGGGCACTGGGTAAGTTTATTGTTGGCAATAACGATTTAAGTCTTATTACAAATAAAAATGTTTAGCACATTGGGCCGATGTGTCTGATCTTCAGCTTACTACATACCTGTGAACCTGATTATGGCTAATGGCAGGTGGGAGGCATTACTGGAACATTTGACTGGAGGTGTCTGGGGATGAGATTATTTCTATTCTGAGGACGTAAAATCTACTGGCAACAGTTAAATGCGTCACATAGTCCTGATCCTTTTATACAAAATATTTCTAGAGCCATTAACACTTTTCAGCAACTTTACCCTCAATATCAAATAATTACTTTTGCGTGTATATAGATATGGATATATCAAAGATAATATCCATAAGACACATACAGAATTTTATGTTTTTTTTTTTTTTTTTTTTTTTTTTGAGACGGAGTCTTGCTCTGTCACCCAGGCTGGAGTGCAGTGGCCAGATCTCAGCTCACTGCAAGCTCCGCCTCCCGGGTTTACGCCATTCTCTTGCCTCAGCCTCCCAAGTAGCTGGGACTACAGGCGCCCGCCACCTCGCCCGGCTAGTTTTTTGTATTTTTAGTAGAGACGGGGTTTCACCATGTTATCCAGGATGGTCTCGATCTCCTGACCTTGTGATCCGCCCGTCTCGGCCTCCCAAAGTGCTGGGATTACAGGCTTGAGCCACCGCGCCCGGCCAGAATTTTATGTTTCTTTGAAGGACCTTTTGATGTTTTGGTTTCAGGCTGCAAACAAAGAATTAGGAATATGTGATGTCTAACAATATACTGTAAGTAACAAGGAGTTAATGAGGCCAAAGTCTGTGCAACCCAGTTCACTTTGTTCTACCAATGACATATCCCTTATTTGAAATTGTAGATCTTTATTTGAGTCTCATGTTGGCACCCAAAAGTTTTGGATTTTCAGGCCAGGCACAGTGACTCATGCCGGTAATCCCGGCACTTTGGGAGGCTGAGGTGGGCAGATCATTTTAGATCAGAAGTTCCAGACCAGCCAGGGCAACATGGCAAAACCCTATCCCTACTAAAAATAGAATCACCTGAGCCTAGGAAGTCGAGGCTGCCGTGAGCCATGATCACACGACTGCACTCCAGCCTGGGCAATAGGAGCGAGACCCTGTCTCAAAAAAATAAATACAAAGTTTTAGAAAAACTTTTAGATTTCCAGATTAGGGATATGCAACCTATAGTTCATAAACAGACTTCTTCTCTAGGTCCAGGCCGCCAGTAGCTCCCCAGAATGAGCTACTGACCACACAACCATCATCAGGAATAAACCATTAAGTCAGCGTTTTAATAAATAGACCAATATTCCTCCGGGGCCTCCCAAATTCCACGGTCCATCAACTCATGAATTTCCTTCCAGGAAAGTATCTACTCATGAGATAATGATGTACTCCTTCTTCTTAACCCACTTTCCTCACTCTCAGCAAAAATGAATCCACTTACAGAGACTCAGAGCAAGCATAACTTCTCAAGCCTGTGAAGAATAGATCCAGTAATTAATAGCCCCTGAAAACGGTCTACGAACTGCTATGCTTCTCATAGAATGAATAAATATGAAAGAAGTCACACCTATAATCCCAGCACTTTGGGAGGCTGAGGCAGGCAGATCACTTGAGGTCAGGAGTTAGAAACCAGCCTGGCCAATATGGTGAAACCCTGTCTCTACGGGGGGGAAAAAAAAAAATTACAAAAATTAGCCAGGTGTAGGGGCAGGTGCCTGTAGTTCCAGCTACTTGGGAGACTGAGTGACAGAATCATTTGAACCTGGGAGGTGGTGGTTGCAGTGAGCTGAGATGGCACCACTGCACTCAAGCCTGGGAGACAAAGCGAGACTTCATCCTCCCGAAAATAAATAAATAAATAAAAGAAGTGGTTTTGTTTGAAAATAAAACTATAAAGAGCCTAAGACTCTGAATATGTTGAAACTGCATACTTTTAAACCACGCTTTAAGGAAAAAAAAAAAAAAAAAAAAAACTTTAAAAAAATTGAGACAGGGGCCAGGCGCGGTGGCTCAAGCCTGTAATCCCAGCACATTGCGAGGTGGATCATGAGGTCAAGAGATCAAGACCATCCTGGCCAATGTGGTGAAACCCCGTCTCTACTAAAAATACAAAAATTAGCTGGGCGCAGTAGCACACGCCTGCAGTCCCAGCTACTTGGGAGGCTTAGACAGGAGAATCGCTTGAACCCGGGAGTCAGAAGTTGTAGTAAGCCAAGATCACGCCACTGCACTCCAGCCTGGCGACAGAGCGAGACTCTGTCTCAAAGAAAAAAGAAATTGAGACAGGGTTGAGTGCTCTGTCACTCAGGCTGGAGTGCAGTAGTGCCATCACAGCTCACTGCAGCCTTGAGCTCCTGAGCCCAACCAATCCTCCTAGTTCAGCCTCCTGAGAGTAGCTGGGACTACAGGTATGCACCACCATGCCCAGCTAATTTTTGTATTTTTTGTAGAGATGGGGTCTCACTATGGCAAGGTTGGTCTCAAACTCCTTGGCTCAAGTGATCCCCCCATCTCAGCCTCCCAAAGTGCTGGGATTACAGGCATGAGCCACTGCGCCCAGCCAAAATATGCTTTCTAACAGTGATGGAGAATAAATTGTAAGGAGTGTGATTCAAAAGCAGAAAATTCAGCCAGGCATGGTAGCTCACACTTGTAATCCCAGCATTTCAGGAGACCGAGGCAGGAAGATCGCTTGAGCTCAGGAGTTTGAAACCAGCCTGGGCAGCATAGTGAGAACTTGTTTCTACAAAAAAAACAAAAAATTAGGTGCAGGTGTGCCTGCCTGTAGTACCAGCTACGTGTAAGGCTGAGGTGGGAGAATCGCTTGATCCCAGGAGGCTGAGGCTGCAGTGAGCTATGATAATGTGACTGCACTCCAGCCTGGGTAACAGAGCAAGACCGTCTCTTAAACAAAATAAAACAAAATGCCCTGATTGTGACAATGATTGGAGGACGAAAGCTAATGGAAGCTCGCTGCTCAGAATGACACCAGACAGCAGGGAGGGGAGGAAGGGAGGGACATAGTGGGGGAGGAGTCACTCTTGCTGGCAGCACAAGAGGAGAGTCTTCCAAGCAGAGGTTCAGTAATAGCTGAAAGGCACCATCAAGCCAAGCCCAACACAGCACTGCTAATACCACAGTGCCATCTGAAGAGGGCCCCACCACAGCCAAGAGGTTTAGGAAGGGCTCCATTTTCTAAATGAAGTTCAGATGTTAGTTTCTAAATCCATATTCTATTGCGTTCAAATAGAAACTGCAGTGGAATTCCAGCATCTCTCTCCATCTCTACGTGAGCCCTGAAAGGGATGAAATTTCTTTTCTTTTCTTTTCTTTTTTTTTTTTGAAACGGAGTCTCGCTTTGTCGCCCAGGCTGGAGTGCAGTGGCCAGATCTCAGCTCACTGCAAGCTCCACCTCTCGGGTTCGCGCCATTCTCCTGCCTCAGCCTCCCGAGTAGCTGGGACTACAGGCGCCCGCCACCACGCCCAGCTAATTTTTTGTATTTTTAGTAGAGACGGGGTTTCACCGTGTTAGCCAGGATGGTCTCGATCTCCTGACCTCGTGATCCGCCCGTCTCGGCCTCCCAGAGTGCTGGGATTATAGGCTTGAGCCACTGCGCCCGGCCAGGATGAAATTTCAACTTGGTGGCTGTCGGAAGCCAGATCCTAAGATGTTCTTTGCAGCTTTTAGGACACACAAACCTGCTATAGGGCAATGCCGGGGCAATATCAAGTGGAAATTGAATAAACCACTCAGAACCAAGTTTCAGTGTTCACAGAGTAGGTGTTTCTGCTGGACCTAACCATGACTATAGCTGAGAAGGTACCACGTGAAAGGGGCAAGGAGGACAGGAGCGGGTGGGATGAAGGAAAAGCAAGGTAAACATTGGGCGGCTAAGTGGGAACCACCGCCCCCATATATTGATTGTCTTCTGAGGGTAAGAACAATATGGGAATGTGCTATGGAAAAACAGGGCTTCTCAAAACTCTCCTTGAGAGAAGGGACCAGACCTTACTTATCCCCCATCCTCAAGGTGGCTGCCGAGGAAAAAATGAACTCACTCGGTAACTACTCTGGAAAGCTCTGCTGGGCAATCAATGCTTGGTCAAGCCTTTTAGCTGCAATCCACAGACCATGACTAACAGAATCAAACCTCCTGGCTGTTTCCTTGTAGTTCAAGCTAGAATGAGGTTCCCCTGAGAATGAGTTGAGGTAAGTGGGACTGAGCAGGGTCACTTGTGAGCCAAGGACGTGAGGGCCCAGCCCCTCAGGCCCCTGCCCACCCATACAGCAAGGGTCACCTGGAAACCTCTGCAGGGACAAGTATTTGCAGGCAGAGGTGGGTTTGTCTGATTTAAAAAAAAAAAAAAAAAAGGCAGATGACCTGAGGTCAAGAGATCAAAATAAGCCTGGCCAACATGGCGAAACCTTGTCTCTACTAAAAATACAAAAATTAGCCAGGTGCAGTGGCGGGAGCCTGTATTCACAGTGGGAGGCTGAGGCAGGAGAATCGCTTGAGCCCAGGAGGCGGAGGTTGCAGTGAGCCGAGATTGCACCACTGGACTCTAGCTTAGGTGACAGAGCAAGACTCTGTCTCAAAAAAAAAAGATAGGCTTATAAGAAATTAAAACATAAAGAAAACATTGGGATACTAACAAAGTCATCTCCTCCTACTAATGGGAACTCCATTCAGATCAAACAGTGACCTTTGCCTCCCAAAGTAGACAGCTATGGATTTTTGCAATTCTTCCTTTAAAATGTATCCTCTTGCCTGGTGCAGTGGCTCACACCTGTAATCCCAGTACTTTGGGAGGCCAAGGTGGGCAGATAACCTGAGATCAGGAGTTCGAGACCAGCCTGACCAACATAGAGAAACCCCATCTCTACTAAAAATACAAAATTAGCCAGGCATGGTAGCGCATGCCTGTAATCCCAGCTATTCAGGAGGCTGAGGTAGGAGAATCACTTGAACCCGGGAGGCAGAGGTTGAGGTGAGCCGAGAAGGCGCCATTACAATCCGGTCTGGGCAACAAGAGCGAAACTGTCTCCAAAAAAAAAAAAAAAAAGTATCATCTTACCTGGGTAATTCCTCTCTTTCCTCATTCTAGCAGAATACAGTCATGCATCACTTAATGAAGGGAATATGTTCTGAGAAGTGCATTGTGAGATGACTTTGTCATTGTGCAAACAGCATTGTGTGCTTACATAAACTAGTTGGTAAAGTCTACTATATATACCTAGGCTACATGGTACAGCCTCTTGCTCCTACTGTACTGAATACTGTAGGCAATTGTAACACAGTGGTCCGAATCTGTGTATCTAAACATATCTCAACATAGAAAAGATAGAGCAAAAATACGACATAAAAGATAAAAAATGGTACACCTGTGTAGGGCACTTACCATGAACGGAGCTTGCAGGACTGGAAGTTGCTCTGGATGAGTCAGTGAGTGAGAGGTGAGTGAATGGGAAGGTCTAGGACATTCCTGTGTACTACCATAGACTTTGTAAACACTGTACACTTAGGCTATATTAACTTTTAAAAAAAATTTTTTTTCTTCAATAATAAATTAACCTTAGCTTACTGTAACTTTTTTGAGGCAGAATCTCAATCTGTGGCCCAGGCTGGAGTGCAGTGGCACAATCTTGGCTCACTGCAGCCTCCGCTTCCTGGGTTCAAGCGATTCTCATGCCTCAGCCACCCGAGTAGCTGGGATTACAGGTGCACACCACCATGCCTGGCTCATTTTTGTATTTTTAGTAGAGACAGGGTTTCACCATTTGGCCAGGCTGGTCTCGAACTCCTGAGTTCAAGTGATCTGCCCGCCTCGGCCTCCCAAAGTGCTGGAATTACAGGCGTGAGCCACTGCGCCTGGCCTACTGTAACTTTTTTACTTTATAAACTTTTAAATTTTAAAAAACTTTCTGATGCTTTTGTAATAACACTTAAAACACAATTGTATTAGCTGTACAAAAATATTTTCTTTCTCGATATCCTTATCCTATATGCTTTCTTCTACATTTAATTTCTTTTTACTTTTTAAACTTTTTTGTTAAAAACTAAGAGACAAACACACACCTTTGTCTAGGCCTACAGATTCAGGATGCTCAATATCACTGTCTTCCACCTCCACATCTTTTTTTTTTGAGACAGGGTCTCACTCTGTCCCCCAGGCTGGAGTGCAGTGGCACCATTACAACTCACTGCAGCCTCAACTTCCCAGGCTCAAGCAATCCTCCTGCCTCAACCTTCCAACTAGCTGGGACTACAGGTGTGTGCCACGATGGCGGTTAATTTTTTTTTTTTTTGAAGAGATGGGTCTCATGATGTTTCCCAGGCTGGTCTCAAACTCCTGGGCTCGCTCAAACAATCCTCCTGCCTTGGCCTCCCAAACTGCTGGGATTGCAGGCATGAGCCACAGCACTTTGCCCCACCTCCGACATCTTATCCCTCTGGAATGTGTTCAGGGACACTAACACACACGGAGCTGCTATCTCTTGTGATGACCATGCCTTCTTCTGGAATACCTCCTGAAGTGACTGCCCTGAGGCTGTTTTACAGTTAACATTTTTTTTTACAGTAGAAGGAACACACTCTAAAATAATGATGGGGGCCAGGCGCAGTGGCTCACACCTGTAATCCCAGCATTTTGGGAGTCCAAGGTGGGAGGATCACCTGAGGTCAGGAGTTTGAGGCCAGCCCGGGCAACATGGCGAAACCCCATCTCTACTAAAAATACAAAAATCAGCCGAGCGTAGTGATGAACACCTGTAGTCCCAGCTACTGGGGAAGCTGAGGCAGGAGAATTGCTTGAACCTGGGAGGTGAGGTTGCAGTGAGCCAAGATCGCGCCACTGCACTCCAGCCTGGGTGACCAAGCGAGACTCTGTCTTAAAAAATAATAATAATAATAATAATAATAATAAGCATTATGTAGTAAGTACATAAACCAGCAGCATAGTCTTTATCATTATTAAGTATTAGGTGCTATATGTAAATGTAAGTGTCATACTTTTAGACAACCCATCTCAGCCTCCCAAAGTGCTTGGATGACAGGTGTGAACCACTGCACCTGGCCACTACTAAATAAAATTAAACATAAGGAAGTTTAAAATATGAACAAATAAGCAATTAGGGAAAAAACCAATAGGATGCAGTTATATATCTTTTTAAAATATGGAAACAACATGATTTTAAGCTGTGAAATCAGAGAGTCGGCTGTGAAAGAGAGTGAAGTAGACAACAGATGGGGGAACACAGTTTCCCTGGATGGGCAAGGTTAGCACTAAGAACTGGGGAAACATTGAGAGCATTGGCTACATATACTAAAACAATAAGGTCATTTTCACCTATCAAATTGGCAACGATATATTGTTTTCTTGTTCTTCTGTCTAGTTCTCAGTCCTCACTAGGCCCCCGTGTGATGGCCACTCTCATATGTTATCACTGAGAGATAAATTGGCACAAAGTCTCTGGGAAAAAAATTGAAGCCATACGTGTCAAGAGCTTCAGTGCATTCATATCCTCTGAGATAATAATTTTTTTTCTATGACTCTCTCCTAAGGAAATTATCAGGCAAGATTCTTTAAAATTTCAAGCAAAGGATACTCATTGCCACATTGTAATAAATGCAAACAAAGGGAACAAAAACTACACAATTGGTTAAATCATGGCACATCTATACAACGGAATTGACAGTGCCACTTTCTTTTTTTTTTTTTTTTGAGACAGAGTCTCGCTCTGTCACCCAGGCTGGAGTGCAGTGGCCGGATCTCAGCTCACTGCAAGCTCCGCTTCCCGGGTTTATGCCATTCTCCTGCCTCAGCCTCCCGAGTAGCTGGGACTACAGGCGCCCGCCACCTCCCCGGCTAGTTTTTTGTATTTTTTTAGTAAAGACAGGGTTTCATTGTGTTCGCCAGGATGATCTCGATCTCCTGACCTTGTGATCCGCCCGTCTCGGCCTCCCAAAGTGCTGGGATTACAGGCTTGAGCCACCGCGCCCGGCGACAATGCCGCTTTCAAAGATTATTTAGTGACAGGGGAAAATGCTCATAATATACAGTTAAAAAACAGGCTAAAAATTGTATTTTTAGGGTGGGTGCAGTGGCTCATGCCTATAACTCCAGCACTTTGGGAGGCCAAGGTGGGAGGATCACTCGAGCAGAGAAGTTCAAGACCAACCTGGGCAACAGAGCAAGACCCCATCTCTACAGAAAAATATATATAAATAAATTAGCCAGGTGTGGGGGGGTGTGCCTGTGGTCCCAGCTACTTGGGAGGATGAGTTAGGAGGATCACTTGAACCCAGGAGCTCAAGACTGCAGTGAGCTACCATGGCACCACTGCACTTCAGCCCGGACAACAAACTAATAAAACTATCTGTAGTATGATCAATTGTACAAACAAAAGAGGAGAAGAAATACAGAAAATACTAGTAATGGCTATAACTGATTGATGGAACCATGGGCCATTTACATTTTCTTCGTCATGCTTTATTATTTTCCAAAATTTCCATGCTGAGCATATATACATTATTTATATAATCAGACAGAATAAATATTGAAGCTATTCCTTAAAGCCAACACACAAGCAGGATACATTTCATGGAGCAGGAGCTAAGCTAGGTTTGAATTAATTAGTAACTCTTGTCACTTCTTTAGTACCCACTTCACAGAAGCATTTTATTGTGTTGCTTAGAGACGTGTTGCCTACAACTGTGTTTTCTGCTCTCTGGGAAGCATTCTCAACCAGCGCTTCTGGTTATTTGGTCCTATTCTTTTTCAAACTGTGGAACCACCCCTTTGGATACAGATTTATGAGGTAAGACCAGCCATTAAATTAAAGATCACAGCTATAGAGGTATATTCCACCTGGACCAGAGAAACCAAGATCCCATAAGCACCTTGTTGCTGTTGCCAAGGTGCAGGTGGGTGTGCTGGTTCCTGATGTCTGTCTCTCTGATCCAAGCTCCAAGTCCCGATGTCTGTCCTGCTCCCACTCTGGGCCCATAGCAAGGACTCGTATCTGGTTCTCAGTTCCAGCCTTTCCCTTCCAGGGAGACTTTGTTCCCCCATCTGTTTTTCTCTCAAAGGTATCTTCACTCTCCCTTCTCACAGCTTAAAATCATGTTGTTTTTATAGCTAAAAAGAAAATATAACTACAACCTACTGAAGCAGCCCCCTCCTCCCTCACTACCAAACTCCCCGCAAACATGGAATCCTTCTCCCCTCTCCTTCCCGACCTCCATCCATATCTCGGCCTATTTCCATCCAGCGTCTGCCTCACCATTGTGCCCAAACTACTTTCAAAGGCTACCAAAGGCTTCCTAATTGTTACAGACAAAGGTTCCTTTTAAGACTCATAATTTAAAATCAGATGTCAATCATACCTCAGTAAAAGTGGAAAAAATCTAAATAAATACACTTAGGTAAGATTAAATCAGCCACCTGCCCTTTACAGTGTCTCTCCTTACTATGCGTCATCACGTGCATTTGTCTGTTGACTGCTAGAGAAACAAAGCAGGCGCAGCCTCCACCCTCTCCTGGACCCTGGAGTCAGATGGACAGAGCCAGACAATAAGGAGTGGGAGAGCAGCTGCTCCGGGGTGGGATCGGGAGTGGGCAAGAGGAAGGAGTGGAGGCTGCAGGGAGGAGGTGGAGCCACACGGCAGCAGGAGGGCCAGGCAGGGGTGGGGAGGGAGACGCACTGTGCCAAGTGCTGCCAGGGTTCTAAAGCCGCCTCAGGTGTGGAGTGCCCCTCACCAGGCACCCGACTTCTGCCTCCCTCTTAATGTAGCCATCTACTTGAGGTGTTTTGTTCTGGCTTCTCACCTTCAATATTCTTTCCTGGGGCCTCACCACTTCCAAGACTCAGCTATGAGGTTCTGAGCCCACAGCCCAGTGTGTAAAAGGCTGCCTGGTTTTTAGTTCCCTCCCATCACTTCCAGGGTGACTTTGTTCCCCTGCCTATTATTCCCTCTGTTGTAAGCCCTAGAGGCTAACCTTAAATCACAGGTGTGATTACAGGATTGAGGGTGTGAGCCACCACCCCAGCTGCTTGCTGCCTCTAAGGCATGTTTCCCCCTTGTGCTGTCTTAATGATTGTAACAGTCTCTTCATGAATCCCTATACTCTCCTGCTCAAAAACCATTAATGGTTATTGTCCGGCTCAAGGGTGAAGTCCAGAGCCTTCCAAGACCTTCAAGGCCCCACATCGTCATTTGCTCCCTCTCCATCATCCATCCTTCACTCCAGACCAGACAGCTTCCTTTTCTCTGGTTTGCTCCTGTGTCTCTGCTTACTCAGGCTCTCATTGGCTACACTGGCTTCCGGGCCCATCTCAAATGGCTCCAGCGAGAAGTCACTCTCAACCATCCCATCCTGCCTCTACCCAGTCTGAGTTACTCTACTCTTTCGAAGCATATCCATAGTACTTTGTAAATAATTAGCTCATAGTATTTACGTACACATTTCAGTGTTGTGGACTCTTTATTGACCCAGGCTGCTGTGTGGACTAGGAGCCTAGGAGAAACTTGCATATAGTAATGTCCCTAAACTGTTAACTACAGTGGAGTTATGGCTGGGCGCAGTGGCTCACGCCTGTAATCCCAGCACTTTGGGAGGCCAATACAGGTGGATCACCTGAGGTCAGGAGTTCGAGACCGGCCTGGCCAACATGGTGAAACCCCGTGTCTACTGAAAATATAAAAATTAGCCGGGCGTGGTGGTGAACACGTGTAGTCCCAGCTACTCAGGAGGCTGAGGCAGGAGAATCACTTGAACCCAGGAGGCAGAAGTTGCAGTGAGCCAAGATCCTGCCACTGGACTCCAGCCTGGGTGACAGAGCAAGACTCCATCTCAAAAATAAAAAAATAGGCTGGGCGCGGTGGCTCAAGCCTGTAATCCCAGCACTTTGGGAGGCCGAGACGGGCGGATCACGAGGTCAGGAGATCGAGACCATCCTGGCTAACACGGTGAAACTCCGTCTCTACTAAAAAAAAAATACAGGCCGGGCGCGGTGGCTCACGCCTGTAATCCCAGCACTTTGGGAGGCCGAGACGGGCGGATCACGAGGTCAGGAGATCGAGACCACGGTGAAACCCCGTCTCTACTAAAAATACAAAAAAAAAATTAGCCGGGCGTGGTTGTGGGCGCCTGTAGTCCCAGCTACTCGGGAGGCTGAGGCAGGAGAATGGCGTGAACCCAGGAGGCGGAGCTTGCAGTGAGCCGAGATCGCACCACTGCACTCCAGCCTGGGCGACAGAGCGAGACTCCGTCTCAAAAAAAAAAAAAAAAAAAAAAAAAAATACAAAAACTAGCCGGGCGAGGTGGCGGGCACCTGTAGTCCCAGCTACTCGGGAGGCTGAGGCAGGAGAATGGCATAAACCCGGGAGGCGGAGCTTGCAGTGAGCTGAGATCCGGCCACTGCACTCCAGCCTGGGCGACAGAGCGAGACTCCGTCTCAAAAAAAATAAATAAAAATTTTAAAAAATAAAATAAAAATAAAAAAATAAAATTAAATTAAATTAACCAGAGTTATTTCCAAGAACTCTCTACTATTGTCTGATATGTGCTAAGAAACAGAAGTCTCTTACTCAGGTCAGAAAAGCACATCTAGATCACACTTAGTTTGGCCAAGAAAAAACCAAAGTAATGATAGATTAAAGTTGATACTTGCCTCTTGCACCCCTGAAAAGAATTCTGTAGTGTTTTTCTAATCGCTTGGCCATGTAGTTGGCATTTAATATCGCAGTTTCCGTGGCCTGTTTAAGGCCCTTGCCTCCCATCATCTGCAACAGAGGGAAAAAGAGCCATTAGCCATTGAACGGGCAAACACAAAGGTCAAGACACCAACCAAAAGACACCCCCAGATAAATTCCACCCACAAAGGAAGGCAGCCCACAATGACTCTGGAGTAAAGATGAGTGGAAAATTCCAACAAGGACATCTGTCAGATCCCTCTAAGCCTGTAATACATTTTTGTTTTCCTCTTTTAATAGTAGTTTTATGTTTTTTATTATAGTAGCAAAGTCTACAACAGAGCAAGTTGACTACTGACTACTGTGTTATCTAAAGAGAGAAAAGAATTGTTCTCATATTACATGTGTTTTGGAGTTTTTTGTTTACTATGAATTTGAGAGATCTTGATAATTGCCAGGAATCTCATGGGATCTGGGCCAATAATACCTCCACTGAAGCAATTTTGTATGGTTTATTTTCCCATTGTCCCTAGTAGAGGCTGCTTATGTTTAAAAACTGCTCAGTATTGTCCTGGTAGTTAATAGTCCCTGTGATCATAAGGGATACATGTCATCACTGCAAAGAGCTTCAAATCAAGACTGTACCAATTCTGATGGCCTGCTTTCTTCCCAGAGTGCCTCACATGTGATGGAGTTGGCATATATATTAAATACATAACTAATGTAAAGAGAATGAGAGAACACCAAATAAAACAACAGTAGTACTTTGGTATCATTAAGGGGGGCAAAGTTAAAAGGGGCCACATTGCTCCAGGCTAATCAAAGAAGGTTTCCTAGATTAAGAGCCAGAACTTGGCTAGAAACTTAGAAATAAGTAGAATTTGGATAGGAAAGAGAAAGGGGAAGGCATATCAGGTGAGAAGAATGGCAGAAGTCAAGGCATAGAAGGGGAGGGCACATGACTGTCATCTGGGAGTGGATGTAGGGCAAGGTGAATTGTGACTCCATTTTTAAGCCCAAACCTTCTCTAGGAAGGACTTTGACTTTGTCCAGCCAACCCCTGGCTCTCAACCTATGTCTCATGGGGGAATTTTTTAAAAATGCAGACGGCTCAAGTCCAACCCTACATATGCTCAATTTGGTTCTCCCTGGAATGGGGCCTAGGCATGTGCATTCTGAAAGAATCCCTTAAGGATTTCGTGCAGGCTAGTGAGAACCAGGTAAAGCAATAGGAAGCCAGGAGAGGTATGTGGGTGCCTAGGGTGAGTCTGGCAGTCCTGTAGGTGCGCCTGTGGAATTGCAGCAGCGAGAGAAGCAGCTAAAGCTAGAGTCCAGGGGATTAGTAACAACAGCCTGAAATAAGAGAAGGCCCAAGGCCAGAGGGGGCAGCTTAAACCCTACTTTATTTATTTAGTTTTTAAACTGAGGCACCGGCTGGTGTTCCAGGCATGTAGCCAAACCAACCTTGGGGCATTTATTTTCTATATGTGGGAAGTCATCTCCAACCCAAATATGCTCATACAAATAACCCAGATTTACAGAACCCAGAGATCAAAAGGGAAGTGGGAATTTGATTCTGCTTACAAAGAAGCAGACCTTTATTCTGATTGCTTGTGTTGTTTGCAAAACAACTTGAGTATCATTTTTAAAAGCAAGTGTCAGTCTCCGAGGTACAGAATTGTTCTGGCTTCCAAGAAACTTTTTGTGAAGAATCATAAATGCCATACTGCTCCAGAAATAAACAGCCAGTTCCACAGAGTCCTCTGGCATGATTTGCATAGATGCGTTTTGGGGGTGCTGTTTCAGTGGGAGCCCCCCTTCCTTTAAAGAGGGGCACTGCTTTGGGGAGACTGCTCTAATTAGCAGCCGAACAAGTGTTCCTATTCAGAGTCTTGTTGGTTCAGGAGGTGGGTAGGCCAGTCTGAACAAGAACTGTAGAAAATCAACTCTGGCTCTGGTGTTTTTTGGGATAAGACAAAGGAAGGAAGCCTGTTCTCTGACTAATTATGCAGAGAGCACAGCACCACAAGCCCTAAAGGCCGAAGAGCTCTGGGAAACCACTAGAGAAGCAAATTACTGCTACTTTTCATCTTCTCCTCCGGCCCCCTCAAGAAATATATAGCAAAGTGAGATATATAGCAGGATCTCAGCAAAATGGAATAATTAGTACATGCACTGCTTTTCACTCAGAAGGGGCTATATAAATCCTGCAGGAAACCAAAGGACGCGGCCAGAACATCCATATGACTCATGGAACTTAGCTGTGTCTGGAAAAATATATCTGGCGCTTCAGTTTCTCTGATGTTAAACCCAGTCTGAGAACCCAAAGGAAGTAGTGTAATGAAGAAGAGATGAAACGATTTTTAGCTCATCTCTTTAGGAAGGTTTCTTCCACCCAGGTGATCAGCAATATTCTTTGAACCACATCTCAGATCATGAATTTATTTGTTTTTAAGCCAAGAAAGAAGTCTGCAGTCTCTGGTCCCCACCCATAGCTGACGCCCCTGCCCACCTGTACATACTCCCAGGCCTCACCTTGATATAAGCCCAGGAAATGGGCAAGATGGAACTGGAGCCCCATGGGGCCGCGCTGACGGTTCCCACAGGGCAGGCATTCTCATTCCGCTTCAGTGAAATGATGGGATGATTGGGCAAAAACGGGGCAAGATGTTTCTTCCTGTATTTTTTTTTTTAAGTGCAAATTCAGAAAATGTAAACGATTCAGTTTAATCTAATGGGAAGGTTCTGGGCCCTCCCAGGAAGCCCTGTTCTTAGCAGAGGAGCTCTGACAGTGATAGGGACCCTCCACCTGCTGGGAGGCAGATGTTCAAGAAGGATCCTTCCTTCCTTCCTCCTCTGCTGGAGGTCCACCAGCCATCAGTGTCCCAGGCCTCACCCAAGAACTGTGGTGGAGGACTTGATAGAGGCAGGCAGTCATGAAACAGTGGAGTTCCATGCCCCTCCCTCGCCCTCCCAGCCCCATTCCCTCACCCCTATACACTTTCCCAAGGTAGACAGAGGAGGGGCTGATGAGAAGATGCCCCATGGGCTGACACGAACATCATTGTCCCCACCTCCCTGACGGCCGAAGCACTGGAGCTCACACCCTTACTAGAAATCATCATCATCAAAATGAATGTCACTTTAACAGCAGTCAAACAAAACAAAACAAGAAAGAAAGAAAAGAAGAAAAAAGTAAGAAGGCCAAGCTTCCAGCAACTCTGAAAACTGGCTTCTTTAGCATATTTTGGGGAGACTGAAGCAGCTCAGGAAACAGCTGCTCTCATCATCATTTTCCCAAGATGATTTGATTTCAGTGTGAAAAGTTATCAACAGCTAAGAAACATTCCTTCAGTACTACTCTGGCTTCATCCAATTATTTCTAGTAACAAGGTTTGTTTCTTCCTTACTTATGTGTTACTTATCTTAACACTTTATATCTAATTCACTTTCAATGGAACCATTAGCTGACTTTAAAAAAGAAAAAAAAAAATGCTTGGAAATCCAAAAGTCCAAAAGGCACTTTCTAGTGCCAATATTCCAGTTACAATACATATGCTCAGGAAAAGTTCCCTATTCATTATTCTGTTAATAAACCTGCTGTCTATGTGCAACTGGAAGCTCAGTGAGGCCAGATGTAATGGTTAATAAAATCTAATTACACTTTTCTTTGGACATCCCCTAAAAGCACCCATTTCACTGCTCCTCCCCCAGACCCTACAAGTGCACTACACCCATGAGGGTATCCTCAATACATGAGGACTTTGATGGGACGAGTAGTCTATTTGGGGCCACTCCTTCATTCTGTCTCCAAAGCCATCCTGAAACCAGCAGCCCAGAACTCACACTCCGATGGGCCCCATGCCAGGACCACCTCCTCCGTGGGGAATGCAGAAGGTCTTGTGAAGATTTAGGTGCGAGACATCAGACCCAAAGTCTCCAGGGCGACAGATTCCCACCTACCACAAAGGCAAGGGCCAAAAGCAAAAGTCAAGAGCTTGGAAGCACCCTCCAGTGTGAAGGCCATGACTGGCTGGTGCTGCCTTCTCCCCTCAGGGGAAAAGCAGGCAGAGCCACATCCATGGTGTTCACAGAAATGTCCTCTATCTGGCCCAGTTCTGTAGTCACAACCTGGCATCCTATAGGCAGAGTGCTTGCGGTTGCTATGGAAACAGCGATTGACCATTTAGCCCAATTTAGATTTTAAAATATGGATTTAAATACACCGTCTCTTCCTAATTATCCACACCACAATGGAAGAGAAGTATCTGTAACACAAGAAGGAGCAGAACCTCCATGTTGTTGAAATAGGCAACTCTTCCCTGAGCAGTGCTACCTTCCCCTGCATGGTCGGCTTTGGTATGATGTATGTTACCGAATGGCCCCATTGGGCACAATGATGGCAGGGGCTGCAGGGGCACCAGAGAGGAGGCTGAACTGAGAGAGAGAAAGCAAGACTGGCAGTTTTCCTGACATGATCCAGATACCAGACACAATATCCCACTAGCCTTCCCACCACTTGGGTGTTAGGACTAGTTTTGATGGTGGCCAAAGATACAGAATTCATTTATGCTACAGAACCAACAGACAATCCCTGGATTACACTTGTGAAATGAATCAGAACCAAAGACAGAGTCTAAAATGGTAGGGGGGGAAAAAAAAAAAAGAGGCCAGGCGTGGTGGATCATGCCTGTAATCCTAGCACTTTGGGAGGCCAAGGCAGGTGGATTGCCTGAGCTCAGGAGTTCAAGACCAGCCTGGGCAACACAGTGAAACACCATCTCTACTAAAATTAAAAAAAATAAATAAAAATAAATAAAATTAGCCAGTGTGGCGGTGTGCACCTGTAGTCCCAGCTACTCAGGAGGCTGAGGCAGGAGAATTGCTTGAACCTAGGAGGTGGAGGTGGCAGTGAGCAGAGATTGTGCCACTGCACTCTAGCCTTGGTGACAGAGTGAGACTCTGTCAAATGAAAGAAAGAAAGAGACAGAGAGAGAGAAAGAGAGAAAGAAAGAGGAAAAAAGCAAACACCAATAAGAGTCACAAAAAGATTATATCACTCCTCTCCTGCAGGGCCTCCCAACAGCATTTCTTCAGAGGTTCACAATACATAGACCCTCTGTCCCCCAAGTAATCAGGATTGGGCCCTCTGAGCCCCCGTTTCACAGTGATAAAGCTGATGCCAGGATAAATGACTTTCCAAGGCCATGAGAGATCAACAACCACCAGTGGTCAGGTCACGGGTCTGAGTTCCCTCAGGCAGGAAGCCTCTCAAGAAGTCAGAATTTTTTTTTTTGCACTTATCCTTTTTCTCAGTGGGAACTAAGGGCAGGCCTCTCCAGTTCCCACCTGAGCATTCATATTTGCCCCGTCTAGGTAGACCTGTCCTCCATGTTGATGGATGAGGTCACACACGTCACTGATGTTCTCTTCAAACACCCCATTGGTGGATGGGTATGTAATCATGATGGCTGCTAGGTTCTCCTTGTGCTTATCCACCTGTGAAAGAAAAGGGGTAAAGAAGGACATGGAGGGAGGATATGTTTCTTTCTTGGCCAAATCCTTGCCTTTTATTTTAAAGGATGAAGAAAGATAAAGTCTTGGTCTTTACATTCCTGGAACTGTCTCAAAGTACAATGACAGCAATAAAAAAACCACAGCCATTACTCCCTTCATAAATCATTCCAAAGAAATAATAAGATTCTGGCTGGGTGTGGTGGCTCAAGCCCATAATCCCAGCACTTTGGGAAGCCGAGGTGGGCAGATCACCTGAGGTCAAGAGTTCGAGACCAGCCTGGCCAACATGGTGAAACTTCATCTCTACTAAAAATACAAAAATTAGCCGGGCATGGTGGCGGGTGCCTGTAATCCCAGCTACTCAGGAGGCTGAGGCAGGGACAATTGCTTGAACCGGGGAGGTGGAGGTTGCAGTGAGCCAAGATCACACCACTGAACTCCAGCTTGGGCAACAGAGCGAGACTCCAGGTCAAAAAAAAAAAAGAAATAATAAGATCTTTTCAGTCTAGGTCTCTATGGTCCAGAAGAAAAGGGCTATTCACAAGATTTTTGGATATTTTGGGCCCAATTCTCTAAGGTGGTTTTCACTTGGCTCAAGTCATCTCAATAATGATTTCAGACGTTCGTGGTTCTAGGCGTATCCATTCTCATAGTTAATCTCTCTGCTCATCTTCTCATATCCATTCCTTTCCCTTGCCTTCTGTTGAAGTTAGAATTCCCAAATTACAGCTAGATAAAAGGAGTAAGTTGTAGAGTTCTATACCACTGCAGGATGACTATCTTTAACAATATATAATTTCAAATAGTTAGAAGGAGGATATTGAACGTTCCCTCAACCTGAAGAAATGATACATGTTTGAGATAATGGATATGCTGAATACACATTTTATGTACAGAAACACCACTATGTATCCCATGACTATGTACAACTATTGTCATTTAAAAAGATAAAGAACAGAGGCCAGGCACAGTAGCTCATGCCTGTAATCTCAGCACTTTGGGAGGCCGAGGCAGGCGGATCACGAGGTCAGGAGATTGAGATCATCCTGGCCAACAACAGTGAAACCCTGGTCTCTACTAAAAATACAAAAAATTAGCTGGGCGTGGTGGCGGGAGCCTGTAGTCCCAGCTACTCAGGAGGCTGAGGCAGGAGAATCACTTGAACCCAGGAGGCTGAGGTTGCAGTGAGCCGAGATCATGCCACTGTACTCCAGCCTGGGCGACAGGGTGAGACTCCATCTCAAAACAAACAAAAAGATAAAGAAAAGGAATTGAAAAAAAAAAAAAAGAATTCCCACAAGGAGTGTTTCTGCTTAAATAAAAGTCTCCTTCATTCTTTCCTTTTACAGAAGGCAAGCATATATAAAAGTCATGTCCCTGTTTATTTTCCTGGCCAGCATATCAGAGCAAGCATGTTTGAAAACATGGGTGGCCAGGGAAGTCATGTCCTATATTACCATAATGGAGGGACTTAATACTTTCAACTACTGGTCCGGAACACTTGTTGGAAAAAATCTTTATGGGGCAATGGAAGGGTAGGGGTGGATCGAAGAGAGGTGCAGCGTTGTGGATTTTCAGCTTCCTTCAGAAGGCAACTGCACAGAGTTCCCAGTCTCCATGCCTAATAACACCACCATCAAAATCACATTGCTATTCGACTGATTTCCTTCCCTCTTAAGATGCAGCCGCCAGTCCGCTGGTGGGAAGCAGATATGGTTGCTAAGCAACTTCTTCCTGGAGGTTGGGAGGTTGAGAGTGGGGGTTGGTGGAAACCAAGCTGCATGCTGCCTGAAATTCAGCACGCTGGGGCGGGCACAGTCATGGATATTTGCAAAGTTGACATTTGTGTTACAATTCCTGACACAAAGATTAAGTGTGTGACTGCCATTTTGATTATTAAGTGGGGAAGGGGAGAAGGAGATGGAAGATTGGGCAGAAAGAGGCAGGCAGGTCCTGCAAGGAGTACTCTTACGACCACCATGAATAATTCATTCAGTTTTTTACACAAGCTGGAATTAGAGAATGTTGGTGGTGGGAAGGGCAGAGTAGACTCTGGTCAAAGGAAGAACTGCAGACTTTTCATTAGAATGCAAGAGAAGACGTTTACATAATCCATCAAGTCCCTGATCCCCACCACCGCTCCCCACCCCGGCCTCTCCCATCTACTAAGGAGAAGACAAGTACCATGGCCTTGAGGTGAACTGCATCAATATTCCCATATTTATCCACCTCCACAGGCTGAATCTTCATGCCTGCCATGTGGGCACTTGCTGGGTTGGTCCCATGTGCTGATTTCGGAATGAGGCAAACCTGCAGAATAGAAAGGAAGCAAAGAAAGAGAAAAATCATCATCAGACTGTGAATAATGAGAGAAAAGTACTACAACATGCCTGTAGCACAAATTAGAAACCACCTGTTTTTATTTAAGCTGAACACTAGTGCTTTAAAATCTGCTACAATTTAATTATTTGTCATTGCAAAACAATGTCCAAAAAAAAAGTTTCCATTTGAATCCCTAAATATTGTTGCCTAAAGATGCTCAGGAAATCAATAAACTCTTCCCTTATCCCAATACACTAAATATAGGCCTGGGCTTATTCTAACCTTGTCTCAGTTAGGATACACAGAAAGCACCTTAGAAGAACATGAGATTGGAAGTTAAACTCAAGGACTCAGTGCCCACATTACAGCTTCAGTGCTCTACTTGGCTTATCCAGGACAGATGATAATGATAGATGTAATTCCAAGGCCTCCCAGTATCAATACACCAATTATATCAATATTTATTGGATGCTTACTCTGTAATAAATTATTAGTTTCTATAAGAACCATAACATAAGCATTAAAAATGATCAACTGAGCCAGGTGCGGTGGCTCATGCATGTAATCCTAGCACTTTGGGAGGCCGATGTGCGTGGATCACCTGAGGTCAGGAGTTCGAGACCAGCCTAGCCAACATGGTGAAATCCTGTCTCTAGTAAAAATACAAAAAATAGCTGGGTGTGGTGGTAGGCATCTGTAATCCCAGTTACTCGAGAGACTGAGGCAGGAGAATTGGTTGAAACCAGGAGGTGTAGGTTGCAGTGAGCCGAGATCGCGCCATTGCACTCCAGCCTGGGCAAGAGTGAAACTCCGTTTTTTTTTTTTTTTTTTTAAAAAAAGATCAACCTGGCCGGGCATGGTGGCTCACACCTGTAATCCCAACACTTTGGGAGGCTGAAGTCAGGAGTTCAAGACCAGCCTGGCCAACATGGTGAAACGCTCTCTCTATTAAAAATACAACAATTAGCCAGGCATGGTGACGCACGCCTGTAGTCCCAGCTACTCAGGAGGCTGAGACAGGAGAATTGCTTGAACCTGGTAGGTGGAGGTTGCAGTGAGCCAAGATCATGCCATTGCACTCCAGCCTGGGCAACAGAGCGACAGTGCGTCTCAGAAATAAATAAATAAATAAATAAATAAATAAATAAATAAATGAGCAGCCGCTGCCCTGGGTTCACACAACTGACTCACTAACAATGGTGGCCTATGAATGACTGTCTAGAGTCCAGAGATGCAGCAGAAACATGGAGAAGAGGATGTGCCTTCAGGTTAAGGAAATCAAGGGAAAGTGCCTCAAGAGCTGAGCCTAAGTTAGAGCTGACAGCTGCACTGAATTTTTATGGAAGCTGGACAGTAGGTGCAATGCTAGAATTCTCAGACTCAAATCATCCTTCATTTCCTCCAAACCACCATGTGGAGGCAGGCTCTTGCAGAACTGATGATGATGTATCCCAGTGGGAAAGTAAGTCACAAGGTTTTCCCCAACAAAAAGCATCAAGGAGAAGCCATGATTACCCTGAAAATCATCCTCCTATATTGTATCCCACAGCCAATATTGCAACCCCTTTGAAGATACATGGGTTGGGCATTATTAAAAATAGGCTATGAAGTTAAATCTTAGCTTCCAGCTCTTTCCTCAAAAACAGCAAAGGAGTCTACTTAAGAAAAATACACATGTACAAAAAGAAAACGTTAGCCAAAGGCAAACATGGACTACGTTACACTCTTCTACTGTCAGGTTTGTGCCCCTTTAGAATGGCTGTTGGTCTCATACTGGTTGTGTCACATTGTCCTGAAATCGTTTTCTTGTTTGGATGCTTCCCTTTTGTAGTTAATGTTTTTCTTTAATTTCTCAGGACCCAAGCTGGAGGCACTGTCCTCTCTCACAGGTATTGTTAGTCTACAAAAGGATCGTTGGATGAAAGGATCCCTTCAGGGCAGAATATTGATAAGAAGGAGAAAGGTGAATATTAAAAATAAATATAAAATATTCATAGAAAACCAAAATGAAGAATTCATACCAGGTGAGTTCTGCTGAAACACAAACATGTAAAAAAGTCAACCACCCTCTGGTACACTGAATAACAGGCTCCCAAAGACACCCCTGTCCTAATCCTCGGAACCTGTGGGTGTTTCTTTATATGGCAAGGGGGACTTGAAGATGGGATTAGGGTAAGGAAAGATCTTGAGATGGAAAAATTATTCTGGATTTTGGGCTGGGCCCTAAATATATTCTTAAGTGTCCTCATCAGAGGGAAGCAGAGGGAGATGGGACCACAGAGGGAGCAGGAGATGTGCTGACTGAAGCAGGAAGCTCGAGCCAAGGAACGCAGGGGTCCTGCAGACGCCAGGAAAGGCAAGGAAACAGATTCTTCCCTGTCTCCCCCAGAAGGAATCAGCCCTACCAACACTTTGACTTTAGCCCAGTGAAACCTTCTGACACCTGGCCTCTGCAACTATAAGAAAATTAATGTGTGTTGTTTTAGGCCACTAAGTATGTAGATATTTATCATAGCAGCCATAAGAAACTAACACACATCCTGGTGCAAGAAGTGATGGAAAGAGAAGTCTCAGTGGCTTTGTCAAGGACTCATTTATATGTTCCTGTCAGACAGTTCTGGTTTTCTATGAGGATTTAGAGGACTTTAATTATTCTTTATAATGTTAATTTTTTCCTCAGTTTAAAATTGTAGTGTTGGCTGGGCGAAGTGGCTCAAGCCTGTAATCCCAGCACTTCGGGAGGCTGAGGCAGGCGGTTCACTTGAGGCCAGGAGTTCAAGACCAGCCTAGCCAACATGGTGAAACTCCTTCTCTACTAAAAATACAAAAATTAGCTAGGCATGGTGATACATGCCTATAGTCCCACCTACTCGGGAGGCTGAGGCATGAGAATCACTTGAACCCAGGAGGCGGAGGTTGCAGTAAGCCAAGATCATGCCACTGCACTCCAGCCTGGGCGACAGAGCGAGCCTCTGTCTTGGGGGAAAAAGAATTGTATTATTGTGAGGGATATGGAAGTAACAGGACCCAGATTTGAAGCTTTGGTTTATCCAAAGCAAGTCCAGCTTTTGGTGCATTGATGCCCATTTAGGGGGGTGCTATGTTTTCTAGACTCCCCAGGGTGCGTGGCATAGAACAGGCATAGGTCATCCTTAGACTTGCTGAATGAGCGAAGGATTAAGGAGTTCTCCTGTGCAAGGGAAACTGATGTCTTACTACTAGTAAAATCTAACAACCAAAGGCCACTACTTTGTCTCAGGCAGCTGGGAAGAAAAAAATATTCCTATACAAGTTTTGAGCTTTCTTTGGTGATGTACATATACACATAATTTGTTTCCTTTGAACAATGTTTTCCCTTTGTATAGGAAACTCAGACTCTGAACAGCAAACTTAATTGTTTTTCTTTAGAGTTTTTATTTTTTCATAAGGAGGTCTGCTGAATAAGTTAGTATTTGACTAACAAATTGAAATATTAATTATAAAGTGTTAAAGGCCATGCCTGGCACATGGTAATTGCCATATAAGTGTTTGCTAAATAAATTTGTATTCTCCCAAAGTAAACTCATAAATCAAGAAGTTAGGCATTCCATTTTGGGAACCTCTGAAATTTAACCTAAGAGAAAATGTGAAAATAACTTCAAAAAGCAGTTTGAAAGGAAAAGACCCATCAGGAGCCCAGGCACTTCTGCAGCACATGATTTCCCCACACTCCCTTTCAAAAAAGAAGGATATATTTTGCTGGATTCCATTAGAATCTATTGTGTGGGAGCAGCTGCCTCAGACATCAGTGATGTGAAAAACATCTTCCCTGATTAGTGAATACTAAATCATTTTCTTCTCTAGCTAAGAAAGTTGGCTTTAAATTAAAAAAAAATTTTTTTGAGAGGGAGTCTCACTCTGTTGCCCAGGCTAGAGTGCCGTGGCGCAATCTCAGCTCACAGCAACCTCTGCCTCCTGGATTCAAGTGATTCTCCTGCCTCAGCCTCCCCAGTAGCTAGGATTACAGGCATGCACCACCATGCCTGGCTAATTTTTGTGTTTTTAGCAGAGACAGGGTTTCGCTATGTTGGCCAGGCTGATCTTGAACTCCTGACCTTATGTGATCTGCCCGTCTCAGCCTCTCAATGTGCTGGGATTACAGGCATGAGCTACCATGCCCGAGCTAATTAAAATTTCTGATCCAGAAGGATGCCAACATTTCCAGGGTTATGAGCTTTGTATTTCTACCAGCTCAGTGGCTGGGGGGCTTCCCTGCCTCTCCCTTTCCCCCTCTCCCTGAAGCACAGCACCCAGCCCCTCTCCCCACTGCAGAATGAAATGGCCTCTCATGACACTCGGTGACGGCAGGATGGGCAATGGGGCCAGGAGAAACATCACACACAGTGGGTGGAGAAGGGAAGGAGGACAGGAAGACACAAAGAGAGGGAACAGGAACCAGAAAGAATCCACAAGTCACGGAAGAACCCCGTCCAGGCCAAACCCAAAGGCCCTTCATTCTTTCTCCTTGGCCTTTCCAGTTTGGTCCCCAGCTGCTGGACATTCACAGCTACTTCCTGGTGTCAGACTGGGGAATCTGGGAAATGGCGAGGGGTGGGAAGCATCACTGCGTGGAAAGAATCTGGATTTTAGCTGGCCCTTTGCCATTAGCTAGTCACCTGCCTTCTCCAAACACCGCTTTCTGCAGCCTGTCCGCTAAGCAGTGGAGGAGTGGGGTGGAGATGTCACACAGGACAGGCTTCCCCTTTCCAGCATCCCCAGGTTCCTGGGCACCTCGAGGTGAAAGATGCTAATGAAGAGGAACTCCAGGGACGACCTTGGCACATGGAAGCCATGAGGGAAAAACAGACAAGAGAAAATCTTGCATTGTTTTACTGGCTGGACACCCGGAGCTCCAAAGTTTCCTTTCTGATTCAGTGACAGTGCCGAGACTCTCAGGTCCCAAGAGCAACTATAGTTCTAAACAAATCATTCTTTAGAAAGCTGAGAATTCAGAACCACAAATGAATAAACTGTGGGGGAATTTCAGGGTCTGTGTCTGTCTGGTTGGCCACTTCACTTCTCTCTGGACTGGCAAGCAGTCCTTGACCATGACCAGGGTTTAATCATTTATTCAATTCTTAAATGGTCTGTTTTTCAAAGATCTTTAGACATGAATTCTAGGGACAGGTGCAGAGGGTCATGCCTGTAATCCTGGTCTCCCTAGCACTGTGGGAGGCTTCCTTGAGCCCATGAGTTCAAGGCTGCAGGGAGCTCGAAAAAAAAGGGCCAGGCACAGTGGCTCACGCCTATAATCCCAGCACTTTGGGAGGTCGAGGCAGGTGGAACACCCAAGGTCAGGAGTTCGAGACTAGCCTGACCAACATGGTGAAACCCTGTTTCTACTAAAAATACAAAAATTAGCCGGGCATGTTGGCATGTGCCTGTAATCCCAGTTACTCAGGAGGCTGAGGCAGGAGAATCGCTTGAACCCAGGAGGCAGAGATTGCAGTGAGCCAAGATTGGGCCATTGCACTCCAGCCTGGGGGACAGGGCGAGACTCTGTCTAAAAAAAATTCTATTCCCCAATCAAGATGAAGGCCTGAAAAGACACACCTGTGGAATCAGGATGACCTACGCAAGGGAAGGAGGGAAAAAATGTTGCTTCTTTTCCCCTGTTATGAAAGGGAAGTGAAACACTTTCAGCATTCTTTATTGCCAGTTCCAGACAACTAGCCATAAGTAACCTTCCAGTGGTAATAAAACCAGAAATGGGCTAAGACCGGGCCACTACCACTCCACCCTGCTTACTTAGGCAGCCAGCACTACCCTACATACTTTGTCTCTAACTCGCTGGTACCAGTAGATGCTTTTGCCCTGCTCTCAGCTCCTAGGCGATGCTCCTACCAAGGACTCCCACTCGACAGCTCAGTAGAAACTCTAGCATAGTACTGGCCATCAAAATGAAGGAACCAGGAACACAGGCCTCCTCTGGCACAAGCTGAGGCCTAAGTTAGGTCACTGCTATAGGCACTGCCCCAGGGGGGTGAGTGGTGCCCATTAGTACCTGCTGGTCCCCAGAGTGATCCCCAAGAGGCGGTTGGGATCCTGGAGACCAGGTTCTCATATCCAAAGCAAACAATGAAGCAGGACTGTGAACTCTGCTTTATGCCTTTTTAGGTGCTTGAAGTTGAGAATCATCTAATGGAGAATTTATTTATTCAACAAATATTTTTTGAGCATACGTATGACCAGAACTGGGCTTCAGCACAACAGGGGTTACTGAAGAAATAAAAGCGTGGTCTCTGCCCTTCATCCAGGCCCAGGGCCGGGGCTGAGCCAAGGAGAGGATGCTTGCAATGGCAACATTCCTGCCCTCTTCCTCCCTCTGCTCCCTAGAGAGCAGTTCCACAGCCAACTGGCTGACGTTTGCATTCTGGGTTGGAGCAAAAGTCTTTTATCTCTGAATGTTTTCCCTCAAAATGGTCAAGTGGGATGTCTTGGAAGCAAGGATCATAATGGCTAGTTCACAGAAGTTTGTTTCTTGACTATATGCTCCCTCATCTGCTTCCAAGAAGGCTTGGAGGGAGTGTCCCACAAAGGAACCCTGAGAGCTAGGACTTCTGTGCCCCATGGTGAGCAAGCGCCACCTTCTGCCATACTCACCGTTCTGTGCCCCTCTCCTTTCTGGTCTAAGTAGGCTCGGATAGTGGCCAGTCCAGCATATTCTCCCTGGGCTCCGCTTGCAAAGATAAAAAGAAAAAGATCACAGTTAGGTCTTCTGGCTTTCATTTACTCATTCAGTATTTACTGGGCCCTGGCCAGGGCTTCACTAGCATGTGACACGTGGTCACTGTCAGACACTGAGAGAAGCTCATCAAGGAGCTCTGCCGGAGTCAAAAGGTCTTGAACAATCAAAACAATCAAAGCAACAGCATCCAGTTTGTGCACTATAGCTCAACCACTCCTACCCAGGAGTGGAGCTTTCTATACCCTTGCTCAGGATCACGCATTGAAAATAGCCTTTTGTTATTATGAAAAATTTCAAAACTATACCAAAATACAGAGGAGAACAAAAGGAACCACCATGTGTGTGTCAGCCAGCTGTAACAATTTGGTTTATGGTCAATCTTGTTTCCAATTATATTCCTCCCTAACCACTTTCATGCTGAACTATATTTTGAAGCAAACTTCAAACATCCTACCATCAGTTCAAATGTCAATATGCAGCCTTCAAAGATAAGTATTGTTTTTAAAAATATAACTACAGGCTGGGTGCAGTGGCTCATGTCTGTAATCCTAGCACTTTGGGAAGCCGATGTGCGCAGATTATTTGAGCTCAGGAGTTCAAGACCAGCCTGGGCAACATGGCGGAACAGTGTCTCCACTAAAAGAACAAAAAATTAGCCTGGTGCGGTAGCATGCATCTGTAGTACCAGCTACTGGGGAGGCTGACATGGAAGGATCACTTGAGTCTGTGAGGTGGAGATTGCAATAAGCCGAGATGGCGCCACTGCACTTCAACCTGGGTAACAGAGTGAGATCCCATCTCAAAAAAATAAATAAATAACTACAAACACAGTGGTCACACCTAAAACAATGAACTTCAATTTTTTCCTTTTTTTCCCCTTTTCTTTCCCCCTTTAAATGGGTAATGTGTCAACATTTTAACAAGGTTCGAGGAAGGCACATCTCATACATGAGCATGAAAACCAATCATCACTCTTTATAATTTCTTAGTATCACCAAATATTGAGTCAAGTGCCTGATTAGCCCCAAAAGAATGAGGCACTTTTAATGTGACACCATTCCTGGCAGTCTCAAAGTCAGATCTCCCAGGCCTTGGATGCAGATGGTTGTTAGGGGCTGGCCATCCTCATCTCAACGGTCCTGGAAGGCGCCACTTTCAGGGCATATGCAATGACTAACATTCCGGTGAGCAATGCTGACTCAATCGTAGACTGTTATTTAATGTTCCCAGTACCCCGTGCAGAAAGGGAAGGGAAATGAGTAATAGATGTATCAGTCCCATTCAAAATGTGTATGTCTGCAGAAGCTGAAGGAAAAAATTAAATACTAAAAAAAGAAACAAAAATTTAAACTTTAAACAAATGAAAATTTAAAAATAAAATAACTTTTTAAAATGTTACCCACAGGAAATAGGTGAGAATTTTAAAAAATGTGTATGTTCTCCATGCCATCACCCCCATTTTGCACACAAAGAAACTGAGGTCAGAGTGCTACATGCCAAATGGCCAACAATGACAGATGAAGGCTTGGGTATGGAGTCAGCCTGCCTCCCAGAGCTACGGGCTCCCTTTGCTAGCAGTGCTGCTCTTCTGAGCACACTGTACTCTCCAAGGACAGAAAGTTGTGGGAGCAAATGCTGATTTTCTTTCACAGC
This sequence comes from Macaca nemestrina, assembly GCF_043159975.1. Lineage (NCBI taxonomy): Eukaryota > Metazoa > Chordata > Mammalia > Primates > Cercopithecidae > Macaca > Macaca nemestrina. The sequence goes on from NC_092138.1 coordinate 36,202,021, forward strand.
AGAATTCTTATCTGATTGATAGAACTGGGGGGTTTAGCTAAAAGCAAAAAAAGAAAGAAAGAAAGAAAGAAAGAAAGAAAGAAAGAAAGAAAGAAAGAAAGAAAGAAAGAAAGAAAGAAAGAAAGAAAGAAGGGAGGGAGGGAGGGAGGGAGGGAGGGAGGGAGGGAGGGAGGAAGGAGAAAGAAAGAAAGAAAGAAAGAAAGAAAGAAAGAAAGAAAGAAAGAAAGAAAGAAAGAAAGAAAGAAAGAAAGAGAAAGAAAGAAAGAAGGAAGGAAGGAAAGAGAGAGAGAGAGAGAGAAAGAAAGAAAGAAAGAAAGAAAGAAAGAAAGAAAGAAAGAAAGAAAGAAAGAAAGCAAGCCAGCCTGTCTTACAAGACCTGAGTCACCCTGTTCCTCGTCACCCGCACTGAGTCAGCTGTAGCTCTCTCTGCTCTCTTCCAAGAAGAAAGGCAAAGACTGCTCTTCTGTTTTCCTGGCTTCTGAAAAACAAGTCCTAGCCTATTTGAGGTTTCTTTATTTTGAGAACAAGAAAATGAATATGCTGTGCTTCAGGAAACCACTCACATCACTGGTAACTTCATCTCCCTGTGCCTATGTGCCTGAGAGATGTGTAAAATGGGGATAGTAATGGTACCCATCGCACAGGGTAGAGGTGATGAGTAGTGAGATCATTGATGTCAAATGCTTCTCAGCCAAATCCTGCCCATTCTTCAACTGGCTACAACTCTCTGCCAAGCCTTCCCCAAAGCCACCAATCCAGCTCTTTGTCACTTCCTCAGAGAGGCCTTCCCTGAAGGCAAGAATCTTGTCAACCTTGTTCACAACTGTATTCTCTATTCCAAGAACACTGACATAAAGAATATTTGATAGATTTATTAAAGAAATAATCCTCTACCTCGTCCAAATTCTCATAGCATTTTACTCTACAATCTTATCTGACATTACCATCATATACATGTAGTGGACATAGAAAATTATTACCAATTTCACATTTACTTTGTGTGCCTGTCTTATCTCAATTAGAGCATAAGGTCTGAAAGTAGGGTCTAATTCTCAGAGTTCTGTATATTCTCCAACAGGGAATATATAGAACGGTACTCTGCATGTAGTAGTTCTACAATAAGTATTTAGTAAATATTTTAAAAATTGAATTCCTCCAGCACAGGCAATCAATATGAATGTCATCCTTTCCCCTACAGTAAGGAACCTCAAGAAAAACATTTTATATTTATCCCTATGTTTTTCTTATGAATTCTGTTCATCTGACTTTCTTGAAAGGCCAATCAAGGTGTAGACTAGGAATGAAGGAAGACGCAGATTATTGGCTGAGCCAGTAGTGTAGGAGAAAGGCAACATGCTAAAGACTTGATCAGAAATGCTGGATTTTTCTCTCTCTCTCTGGCCTTAAACATCTATAAAATCAGCTATGTTTCAAAAACTCAAAAAGTGCAGGTGATATATTCAAATGTGACACAAGGATTACTACTGGGGGATTATTAAAACAAATTGTTAGTGCCACCTGTTGGTAGAAAAGTATTATGAAAAAATAATTGCTTTTCTACATAACCCAGACTAAGCAACCAACAACAAACTATTACATACGGAGGAGAGGCTAGGTCAGTGCTTTTCCGACATCTGTTTAAAATGAAGTAGTGAATGGTCTAGAGCTGCAGGGCTGGCCAGTGGACGGGGAGCCTCAGAAACACCAAGTTTATGTGAACACAGCTTGAACTGTCTTAGAAAAACAAGGCCCTCCGGGCTGGCGCATGGTGGCTCAAACCTGTAATCCCAACACTTTGGGAGGCCAAGGCAGGTGGATCACCTGAGGTCAGGAGTTCGAGACCAGCCTGGCCAACATGGTAAAACCCCGTTTCTACTAAAAACACAAACAATTAGCTGGGCATGGTGGTGCATGCCTGTAATCCCAGCTACTTGGGAGGCTGAGGTGGGAGAATCGCTTGAACCTGGGAGGCAGAGGTTGCAGTGAGCCGACACCACGCCACTGCACTCCAGCCTGGGCCACAGGGTGAGACTTCACCTCAAGAAAAAAAAGAAGACAAGAAAAACAACAGGACGCTCCAGTGCATGGCATTCACTCAGGTTGATGAAGGAGCTGCTGTTTAATGCAGAACAGGAAAATTGAGCAGACAACTTCTTCCAAAACTCAGATTCATTCTACAAAGAATCCACCAGAAATTCAATAGACTAGAAAAAGTAGAACAACTGAATAACAGGTATTAAGAACTCACAAGGTGAAAACAGTTGGAGTTGATGGAATTCAACACTATTGTGATGACTATAACCTAGGCCCTTTCAGTATCAGTGTTTCATCATAGGTGTGCAAGTTCAGGAGAAATACTCAATGTAAACTTAGAAAAAAAAGAATTTGTAGATGACACGGCAGAGATAGGGTGAGGGTGATAGTTCAGAAGAGCTAAAAGTTATTTAGCAAGGTTAGAACAGGAGTTCAAAGAAAAAACAAATTTTAAAGATTTTAAAAATTAATTTCTCTTTCCTTTTACTAAGAACCCTAGCCAAACATATTGAGAATTAGAAATGGATGTTGTGGCTGGGTGAAGTGGCTCATGCCTGTAATCCCAGCACTTTGGGAGGCCGAGGTGGGCAGATCACAAGGTCAGGAGTTTGAGACCAGACTGGACAATATGGTGAAACCCCATCTCTACTAAAAGTATAAAAATTAGCTGGGCGTGGTGGCGGGCACCTGTAGTCCCAGCAACTCGGGAAGCTGAGGTGGGAGAATCACTTGAATCCGGAAGGCAGAGGTTGCAGTGAGCCGAGATCGTACCACTGCACTCTAGCCTGGACAGAGTAAGCCTCCATCTCAAAAACAAACAAACAAACAAAAAAGAAATGGACGTTGCAGACCAGGCGCAGTGGCTCATGCCTGCACGCCTGTAATCACAGCACTTTGGGAGGCCGAGCCGAGCGGATTACCTGAGGTCAGAAGATCGACACCAGCCTGGCCAACATGGCAAAATCCTGTCTCTACCAAAAATACAAAAATTAGCCAGGTGTGGTGGTGCGCATCTGTAATCCCAGCTATTTGGGAGGCTGAGGCAGGAGAATCGCTTAAACCAAGGAGGTCGAAGCTGCAGTGATCCAATATTGCGCCACTGCACTTCAGCCTGGGCGACAGAGTGAGACTCAGTCTCATGGGGGGAAAAAAGAAGAACATCGTGGCTAACTTTATAGACACCATAAGCCATTTCTCAGATGGTGACTGCTTTGGAATATTTGGAGATGGGTCACTATAGCTGCATGCTTTTTATATATGCAAAAAACATGAAACCCATTTTGCAGGATTGCAGAATGCACCAAAGTAATAATTTATGGTGAACACCAGCAGTCACCAAAACTCCCACTGAATCACATTGTAATTATATGGAGAAAACAGTATTTGTGTTCTCAAATAGAATGTTGTGTTTTTATACAAGTCAAAAGATGTCAAAAATGTGCCATAAAGAAAAGACCATGCTTGGATTCTAAAGTTTTAAAAATTATAGTACCAAGAAATTAAGATTTATATATTTTTGAATTACCAAATATCTAGATTGACCATATCTATTTTTGTTTTAATTTTCCCTAAATATTCTGAAAATCATTTTATAGTTTTTAACACACCATTATAGTTTGTGCACGGATGGCCACCTTTAGTGTGTGATTTCAGTGAAGGTCCCATTGAAGTTATTTATAAGCAGTGGACCTATTTTACTTCTTATATTTGAACTTCTTTTTTTTTTTTTTTGAGACGGAGTCTCGCTCTGTCGCCCAGGCTGGAGTGCAGTGGCGCGATCTCGGCTCACTGCAAGCTCCGCCTCCCGGGTTCACGCCATTCTCCTGCCTCAGCCTCCCGAGTAGCTGGGACTACAGGCGCCCACAACCGCGCCCGGCTAATTTTTTGTATTTTTAGTAGAGACGGGGTTTCACCGTGGTCTCGATCTCCTGACCTTGTGATCCGCCCGCCTCGGCCTCCCAAAGTGCTGGGATTACAGGCGTGAGCCACCGCGCCCGGCCTATATTTGAACTTCTTAAGAAGTTTCTTGACTAGGCGTAGTGGCTCACGCCTGTAATCCCAACGATTTGGGAGGCCAAGGCGGGCGGATCACCTGAGGTCAGGAGTTCAAGGCCAATCTGGCCCAAATGGCAAAACCTCTTCTCTACTAAAAACACAAAAATTAGCTGGGCGTGGTGGCGGGTGCTTGTAATCCCAGCTACTCAGGAGGGTGAGCCAAGATAATCACTTGAACCCAGCAGGTGGAAGTTCCAGTGAGCTGAGATCGCACCATTGCACTCCAGCCTGGGCAACAAGAGCAAAACTCAGTCTCAGAAAAAAAAAGAAGTTTCACAGGGTATGTTTTTTAAAAAAATATTTTATTACTGGTATATTTTTTCAAAAATATTTTATTACATTTAAAAAGATTTTTTTTCATGAAAAAATATTTATTTTATAAGTGATAAATTATAAGTTTAAATATGAGGTGAATTTGTTCCCTTCAACTACCTATAATATCTATAGCATCTAGCACACAGCCCTTTGTACAAAATGTAACATTTAGAAGCTAAAATATACATCATCCTCCCCCAAAAGAATGATTTTCTTGTAGACATAAGCAAGATTATTCTAAAATGCATATGTAAAGGCAAAGTAACTGGAATAGCTACTTAAAAAAAAAAAGAAAGAAAGAAAGAAACTGGCACAAATCAATTTATCTGATGTCAAGGCTTATTAACAGTAGCCCCCTCTTATCTGCAGGAAATATCTTCCAGGACACCCAGTGGGTGCCTGAAACCACGGATGGCACCCAACACCACGTATACTACGAATTTTCCTATACATACATATGTATGATAAAATCTAACTTATAAATTAGGCACAGTTAGAGATTAACAACAATAACTGAGAATAAATAGAACAACTATAACACTATACCATTATCACTACTCTTGTGCTTTGGGTCCACCACTAAATAAAATAAGGGTTACTTGACAAGCACTGTGACAGCATAGCAGTTGATCTGATAACCAAGGCAGCTACTAAGTGACTGACGGGTAGGTAGCATATACACAGTGGATATGCTGGACAAAGGGCTGATTCACATCCCAGGTGGGATGGAACAAGATGCTGCAAGGTTTCATCACACTACTCAGAATGGTGCACAATTTAAAACTTAGGATGAATTGCTTATTTCTGGAATTTTCCATTTAATATTTTTGAGCCAGTTGACCATGGGTAACTGAAACTGCAAATAAGTGGGGACTATCATATATAGCTACAATAATCAAGCCTAGGTACACATAGATCACACACACATCAGTGGAACAGAATATAGAATCCAGAAATAGAGCCACACAAATATACCCAACTATTTTTGACAAAGTTGCAAAAGCAATTCAATGGAGGAAAGATCGCCTTTTCAATAAATGAAACTGAAACACTTGGACATCCATAGGTACAATCTTAGTCTCACAAGCTTATATAAAAGTCACCTGTAAATGGATCATGGACTTAAATGTAAAACATAAAACTATGAAACTTCTGGGAAAAACAAAAAACAATTACTGGGATCTAGGGTAGATTGGAAACCAAAAGCACAATTCCTAAAAGAAAAAAATTGATTGATAAATTGAACTCCATCATAATTAAAAATTTTTGCTCCCATTAGGGATACAAGGACAAGCTACAGAATGGGAGAAAGTATCTGCAAACTACCATAGCCAACAAACAGTAAGGACGAATGTAATTCAGAAAATGATGCTGGGAAGATGACATGTGGACATGTTGTCAATGTGCTTAGAAGTACAAAGGAGGGTTACCTTAGGATGTTGAAAATCCACTGGGTTTTCATTGGTGCTGAGTTTAGAGGTGTGTGTGGGAGTGCAGAGCCTTTCAGTGGCTTTATTATCTGGGGGAATTCCCTCTTTGTGTGAGCCTATGAGAGAGACAGGGTCCTACACTCCCCTAAGAAAGCAAAAAGGATTAGACATTCCCAGTCACTAAACACTAATAAGACATGGAGGTGTGAAACAGCCTACAAAATACTCCACCCAGGACGTTATGAATCTGGATGGGCAGACGGAAGGAATGGGACAGTTAAAGATTTTCCACAGTGAGGATGGTAACTCTTCCCATGGTGAGACTCCATTTTGTTCTCTGCTGCCAGCCTCTCTTGGGTCTTGCTCACTGCTGAAGTCTTATTCTCCAGCTTTTCCATCAACTCTGTTAACTGCCCAATAACTTCCCTGTAAATTATTCTTCTGCTGAAGTTAACACAAGCCATTTTCTGTTGTTTGCAAACAGGAGCCCTTAGGTGGCATTTATTGTTAAATGTTTCCTACAACAAGATCATGTTAAAGTCACTCATTCCCAGGCAGATCTCACAAACAGATAGTTCCTGCAGCCACCCTGGAGTTTCTCTTGCCTCTAATATCAAAGTTGTTTTTTATTTGCTGCCCCTTTTCAAAGTTGTTTGGCTCCAAGCAAATTATTCCTCTGGATCTCATCTGTCACATGCACATAATGCTACCTATTTCACAGGTGAACTTAAAATTTTTATGATAGAATACATTTATGTGGGCTGGGCATGGTGGCTCATGCCTGTAATCCCAGCTACTCGAGAGGCTGAGACACAAGAATCGCTGTAATCCCAGCACTTTGGGAGGCTGAGGCAGGTGGAGGCAGGTGGATTACCTGAGGTCAAGAGTTCAAGATCAGCCTGGCCAACATGGAGAAACTCCATCTCTAATAAAAATACAAAAATTAGCCAGGTGTGGTGGTGCACACCTGTAATCCCAGCTACTCAGAAGCTGAGACTCAAGAATTGCTTGAGTCCAGCAGGCGGACATTGCAGTGAGCTGAGATCATGCCACTGTACTCCAGCCTGGGTAACACAGCAAGACTCTATCTTAAAAATAAATAAATAAAAGAATACATTTATGTGATTAAAAAAAAAATCCATCATCAGTGTAGAAGGGTTATAAAGCAAAAAAGCAACCCCCATCCATCCTGCCCAGTGTCACCCCCCAGAAGGAAATACCTCACAATTTCTTGTGATACGTAAGGGTTTTGGTATTGGACATCTTTGATGTCAAACTCCCCTCATCCAAACTCTCCTTTACTTTGAGAAACAAAAGTGATGCAAGTGAAACATCAGCTAAGAAAACTGATACGGTAAAAATGACAGCAGTAAAATGATCCTAACAACCACTGTTGAAATGACCCACTTCAGTTCACGGCAACTTCAGAGGACCACTCTCAAGAAAATAAGGTAAAAATAGGTGCAGATTCCTATCTTTCAGGTGGAAAAAACAGGTGACTAACAATTTAACAGTACAAATACCTTGGAAACAGTATGATTTTAACCAGTGAAACTCCATGTATTGCATGTCTCAAGTACCCTAACGTTACCCAGGTCTCTATCTCTACAGGTTTAAAATCAAAACCCCTCAACACGTCATTCTGTAATGTTCTTACCAACCTGTATCAATTTGCCTTAAGTTTAGTTCCATGATTAACCTTTGCTATCTAGTCAAAAAACATAGATCAATCAGCTGGTATCAGAAGAGCGCCTCAGAGCAGTGGTTCTCACGCTCAGTCTAGTCCCCAGACAATAGAGAGCATCAGCATCAGCTGGGAACTTGTTAGAAATGCAAATTCGGGTCAGCACTTTGGGAGGCAGATCACCTGAGGTCAGGAGTTCAAGATCAGCCTGGCCAACATAGTGAAGCCCCATCTTTACTAAAATTCAAAAATTAGCTGGGCGTGGTGGCGGCTGCCTGTAATTCCAGTACTTGGGAGGCTGAGGCAAGAGGATGGCTTGAACCTGGGAGGTGGAGGTTGCAGTGAGCCGGCACCACGCTCCACTACACTCCAGCCTGGGTGACACAGCAAGACTCCATCTCAAGAAAAAAGAAAAGAAAACAAATGCAAATTCGTAGGCTCCACTCCAGGAATACTGAATCAGAAATTCTGAGGCCGAGAGCGGTGGCTCATGCCTGTAATCCCAGCACTTTGCAAGGCCGAGGTGGGTAGATCACCTGAGGCCAGGAGTTCGAGACCAGCCTGGTCAACATGGTGAAACTCTGTATGGCCGGGCGTGGTGGCTCACGCCTGTAATCCCAGCACTTTGGGAGACTGAGGCGGGTGGATCACGAGGTCAGGAGATCGAGACCATCCTGGCTAACACAGTGAAACCCCATCTGTACTGAAAATACAAAAAATTAGCCCGGCGTGGTGGCGGGGGCCTGTAGTCCCAGCTACTCAGGACGCTGAGGCAGGAGAATGGCATGAACCCGGGAGGCGGAGCTTGCAGTGAGCTGAGATCGCACCACTGCACTCCAGACTGGGCGACAGAGTGAGGCTTTGTCAAAAAAAGAAAAAAGAAAAAGAAAAAGAAATTCTGGGGTGCAGTCCAATGTTAGAACCACTGCCCTAAAGTCTAACAAACTTCAAAAATCAAAATATACTCTTGAGAGTTAAGGAAACTGGGGGAAAGGAGCTCCTTCTGACTGCTTTACATTTCCCCAAAGATGGCTCTCCTCATCCCTCACCCTGCTTTCTCTCCTTCCTGGCATTCTGAGTATTTCTTTGGGAAATCAGGGAAGACTCACAGGTCTCTCGTATTTGGCCCCCAGAGCACTCTGTTTCTGAAGTTGCACTAGGCTTGGTGGAAAACTTATCAGAAATGATCAAAGACGTCAACCATGAGCTCAGGAAGGGAGGGGAGGGAGACGGCAAATAGCAGGCTTTTGACCCTCCCTGCTCTGAATTATTTGTGATATGCACATGATAGCCACCTCCATCTTGCTAAAACTCTCTTTGGTGTTCCTCCAGGTCAAATTGCTCTCCAACCCAGTGATGCACATTAGAATTAGAGAGTTTTTTTTGCTTGAAAACTCTCTCACTTCTTAGCCAGGTGTGGTGGCGGGCACCTGTAGTGCCAGTTAACTACTTGGGAGGCTAAGGCAGGAAAATCACTTGAATCCAGGAGTCAGAGGTTGCAGTGAGATGAGATCATGCCACTGCACTCCAGTCTGGGTGACAGAGTGAGACTCCGTCTCAAAAAAAGCAAAAAAAAAAATCCCAAAACTCTCCCACACAAGCTCCACCCCCAGCAAAGATTCTGAGGTAATTGGTTTGTGCAGTAGGTAGAGCATCTGAGTTCTTCAAAGTTTCCCCAGGTAACTCTAACATGCAGCCAGGTCCAAGAACCTCTGTAAACCCAGTGGTTTTCACAGGCTGGTGGCCAAACCAGCAGCCTCAGCATCAGCTGGGAATTTGTTAAAAATGCAAATTCTGGGGCCCTACTCCAGACTTCCTGAATCAGAAACTCTGCAGGGCGAGGCTTAGTAATTGCAGAAGCCCTCCAGGTGATTCTCATGCACAATTAATTCTGACAGCCATTGAGAGCCCTGTTCACACCTCAATTTAAGAATCTTCCCATGAAGGAGATTCTGAGAAAAGCAATGGCCAGCTCCGTCTACATTCACAATCACAGTTTGCAGTTTTTAAGGACAAAAACAACTACCTCAATTTTTTAAGCCAAGTGAGCTAATAATAATTCCAACTTGTCTTTCACTTTACATATCCATGGGAGGTGTTAATTACTCTTTCTGTCTGCCTTAAACATCACATCACAATTCTAAACCAGCAATTCCTAGACTGTACTTGTGAGATGCTGAATGATTTAAAGAGTGGCAAAGTGTTATGGAGAAAAAGCTGAAGCAAGCCCCGCTGGGCTCAGTGGGAAATGAAAAGGTAATTAAATATTATTTGGCTGTTTTCTACACCAAGCTGGAAATCCTCCCTGGGGTTTATGGGTTGAACAAATAAACAGGAGAAAATAGGGATAAGCTTCTTGACATTTTTTTTTTTTTTTTTTTTTTGAGACAGAGTCTCGCTCTGTCGCCCAGGCTGGAGTGCAGTGGCGCGATCTCGGCTCACTGCAAGCTCCGCCTCCCGGGTTCCCGCCATTCTCCTGCCTCAGCCTCCCGAGTAGCTGGGACTACAGGCGCCCACAACCGCGCCCGGCTAATTTTTTGTATTTTTAGTAGAGACGGGGTTTCACCGTGGTCTCGATCTCCTGACCTTGTGATCCGCCCGCCTCGGCCTCCCAAAGTGCTGGGATTACAGGCGTGAGCCACCGCGCCCGGCCGACATTTTTTCTTTCAGGCCCTTCAAACACCCTTGGGATCAAAATGTCCTAAGGAAACTAGGAAGACCTGTGAAGACTTGGCTATATCAAGCAAAGTTTCTTGACAAAATTTATGGTTATTGTCTTAATCCATCCAGGTGCTATAACAAAACGCCAAAAACTGGGTGGCTTATAAACAACAGAAAGCTATTTCCCGTTGTTCTAGAGGCCGAGATGTCGAAGATCCTAGAAGCCAGCAGACTTAGTGTCTAGTGAGGACGCACTTCCTGGTTCATAGATGGCTGTGGTCTTGCTGTGTCCTCACGTGGTAGAAGGGGTAAGGAGCTCTCTGGGGTCTTTCTTAAAATAAGGGCAGTAATCCCATTCAGGAGTATACAACCCTCATGACCTAATTACCTGCCAAAGCTCTCACCTCCTAATGCCATCACCTTGGAGTTAGAATTTTTCTTCTTCTTTCTTTTTTTGAGATGGGGTTTCGCTCTTGTCGCCCAGGCTGGGGTGCAGTGGCGTGATCTCGGCTCACTGCAAGCTCCGCCTCCCGGGTTCACGCCATTCTCCTGCCTCAGCCTCCCGAGTAGCTGGGACTACAGGCGCCCACAACCGCGCCCGGCTAATTTTTTGTATTTTTAGTAGAGATGGGGTTTCACCGTGGTCTCGATCTCCTGACCTTGTGATCCGCCCGCCTCGGCCTCCCAAAGTGCTGGGATTACAGGCGTGAGCCACCGCGCCTGGCCCGTTTTCTAGATCTTAACCTTTCCTTTGAGCTGATGAATTATCTCTTAGAAAGAAAATTCACTGACGAGAAAGGTCCCTGCTGCAGTATATATGTGGGCAGGGAATGACTGCAGAAAGAACAAAAGCCTTCTGTGCGCATAACAGAAACGCCCTGGATGAGAAGACAGCGCGGAAAGGCGCAGCAGCAAGGATGAGGCTGAGCCAGCAGGGCCACACGCAGAGAAATCCAGATGCAGGCCTGAAAGTTACATTTCATTCTGCTACTTGGTCATTTGAGAACCAGGGAGTTGTATTTGGAGTCCACTTGATGTTAAATGTTATCCTATTCTGCAGAGTTTGAACTGGGAGCCTTGGGAGACTTCCTCACTGTATTTATTAGGATGGAAGGCTGGTAAGGTGGATGGAGGGCTGGTAAGGTAGATGGAGGTGGTACGTTTTGCCTTCAGCCCCAGGGCAAGCTTCAAAGCCAAATTTATCACACATCCATCAGCTGATGGAGAAACCCTCTGAGCTCAGGAGAACCAGGTGCAAATGAGCCTATAACCAACTTACTATGCATTTAGTTGTTTCACAATATGCATGTTCCCCACCATAAAAATATCTCTTTTTTGAATTGACTAAATAACATGTGATCAAGGCTCTAAAAAATTTAAATAATCTAAAAACATAAGGACAAAAAGTAAAATCACCTGATATTCTACCACCTAGAGACAACTGTTTGAGTCCCATCTTTTCACATATCTTTCCACCTGTGCTCCTGTGGACACACACATACGCAGTTTTACACAGCTAAGATCTGTTGTTCTAAATTTTATTTCACTATATTTTATTTTCTTATAATTCCCCTCCTCTCCTGCTCCCCGTCTCTATGTTATTGGCTTTTTTGCTTGAATCCTGATTCTTTCCTTCTTTCTGCTTGCTTTGAGCTTAATTTACTTCTTTCTCTGTTGTCATAGGGTGGAAGATTAGGTTGGTTTAATATCTTTCTTCTTTTTTCTTTTTTTAAATCAGGGTCACCCAGGCTGGAGTGCAGTGGCACCATCACAGTTCACTGCAGCCTCAACCTCCTGGGCTCAAGCAATCCTCTGGCCTTGGCCTCTCGAGTAGCTGGGACTGCAGAAACTCGCCACCGTGCCTGGCTACTTTTTAAATTTTTTGTAGAGACTAAGTCTCACTATCTGGTCCAGACTTCTTCTTCTTCTTTTCTTTTTTATTTAAGACAGGATCTTGCTCTGTCACAGGCTGGGGTGCAATGGTGTGATCATGGCTCACTGCAGCCTAGACCTCTGGGTGTAAGTGATCCTCCCACTTCAGCCTCCCAAATAGCTGGGACCACAGATGCATGCCACCATGCCTGGCTAATTTTTTAATTTGTGGAAACAGGGTCCCACTATGTTGGTCTTGAACTCCTGGGCTCAGTGATCCTCTCACCTCAGACTCCCAAAGTGTTGGGATTACAGGCATGAACCATGGCACCCAGCTCTTTCTTCTTTTTTTTTTTTTTTTTTTGAGACGGAGTCTCGCTCTGTCGCCCAGGCTGGAGTGCAGTGGCCGGATCTCAGCTCACTGCAAGCTCCGCCTCCCGGGTTCACGCCATTCTCCTGCCTCAGCCTCCTGAGTAGCTGGGACTACAGGCGCCCACAACCGCGCCCGGCTAATTTTTTGTATTTTTAGTAGAGACGGGGTTTCACCGTGGTCTCGATCTCCTGACCTTGTGATCCGCCCGCCTCGGCCTCCCAAAGTGCTGGGATTACAGGCGTGAGCCACCGCGCCCGGCCTCTTCTTTTTTAATGTAGTCATTTACAGCTATAAACTTTCCTGTTAGCACTGTTTTAGCTACAGCCCATGATGTTTGATATGTTGTATCTTCATTCTGATTCATTGGAAAGTACTTCCTCTCTTTTTTTCTTCTCTTAGAAACAGGGTCTCACTCTGTTGTCCAGGCCAGAGTACAGTGGTGTGATCATGACTCACTGCAGCCTCAACCTCCTGGACTCAAGCGATCCTCCCATCTCAGCCCCCAGAGTAGCTGGGACCACAGGTGCTTGCCACCACGCTAGGCTATTATTTTGGAGAGACGAGGTCTTGCTATGTTGCCCAGGCTAGTCTTGAACTCCTGGGCTCAAGTGATCCTCCTGCCTCAGCCTCCCAAAGTGCTGCAATTATAAGCATGAGCTACTGCACCTGGCTTCAAAGTACTTTCTAGTTTTCCTTGTGATTCCTCTTTGTTCCACTGGTTATTTATGCAGGTGTTATTTAATTTCCACATATTTGTGAATTTGGCTCATCTTTCTGTTATTTCTAGTTTCACTCCATGTGATCAGCCTCTGTTAATCTGTTTTCAACATGCCCTTATGTTCCTAAATGTTTGTTAAGAAATCATTTATTTCTCTATGTTTTTAAATTTGTTTTTAAAAATGTTGGGTAGCATATGCTCTTCTTTTATAATTCTTTTGATCTTATCTATATCTGAGTATGTTCTCTCTCATTTCTTATTTGTATATACATATTTTTTCCTTAGGCAAGAAAAAGTTAACTGATTTCACTGGATTTTTCCAATAATCAGTTTTTGTATTTATTAATCCTTGTGACTATTTTATCTTCTAGGTCATTCATTCTAGCTTTTATCTTTAATCATTTCATTTTTTACCATCATTTTGGTTATATGATTTTTTTCTCACTTCTTCAGATGAGTATTAATTAACTCTTCCATGTTCTCATCCCCAAATGCTGGGTCTTCTGAATCTGTCTTCTGAGTTCCCTAACATTTCCCTCATAGCTTTAATCTGTATTTTGGGGTTTTGTTTTGGAATATTTCCTCTAAGTAATTTTCCAAGTCACTAATTTTGTTTTCAAGAGTATCCCATCCTGATTATTTATTGGATAATTTTATTATTTTTTTGTAGATGGGGTCTTCCTATGTCACCCAGGCTGGTCTCAAACTCCTGGCCTTATGTGATCCTCCTATCTCAGCCTCCCAAAGTGCTGGGATTGTGAGCCACTGTGCCCAGTCCTGATTGTTTAAAATTAAAACTCATGATTTTAGTTCCAGAATGTGCTTTTTACTTAATACTGAATGTCAGCCAGCTCTGAGATCAAAATTGTACTGCTATAACTAGTTGACTTTGTCTCACGCCAGTGCCTATAGTGCTGGCTGCCTGGGCAACCTGTTCTGAGCACTCTCCCTGTGATTCCTCTCTGTTGCTGGGTCCACTGAGGTGCGCAGCTATTTTCCCTTTGCTGGCTATGGCTCCATTCACCCTTAGGGCTGAGTTCAGGTTGTTGCAATATCTTAAGCAGCAGAACCAGTCTGCAAGCTGTCAGTCCTCTGTTGGGGGCTATGGGAGCATCCCTGGGAGAATCTCCTCACCTACAAAGGCTAGAATCCACAGTCTCAGAACTACAGAAGACCTAGCCCCACTCTTCCTTCCCCCTGAAGTACTCTGAGGGCCAGAGAGACCTTCAACCCAGGAACATTCCTTCAGACAACTGCCTTTCCTCTCAGGCTTTGTGGATCTCCATAAGCCAAGTTCTCTTCAGGCCCCAAAGAACTCCTGCCCTCACCTTAGGGCTCCCTGACTCCTGCAGGCTCTCTGCTTCTATAATCGCAGGACCAGCCCACACTGGGCCTATTCTGTTGATAACAAAATGTTGAGTTACCGTATAACAGGGTCCACAGCTGCAAGTCATGTAGCCTGGGCATGTGCAATAGAAAAAGCTTTGACTTCTAACAACACCCAGAACCAGGGATTCCTCCCCTTGGAACCAACAAGACTGGAACAGAACCAGACCCTGCATGCCAGAACTTCTTCAGAAGTGAGGGGTCTACAGACCTGGAAGAATACCTTACCATAAGCTGTCAAATCTGAAGCACTCTAATTACACCTTGCCAAGCCAGCATTCCCAAATCCCTTCCTCTGCCTTCTGATCCCTTAAAACTTGCCCCAGACCCCAAATTGGGGAGAGAAATTTCAGCTGACTCCTGTCTCTTTGCGGGCTGGTTTTGCAATAAATAAAGCCCTTCTTTTCTCAAAAGCTGGTGCCATAGTTATTGGCTTCTGTGCACATCAGGCAGCAAGCCCATTTGCTCAATAACACTTCCTGATCCTACCTTCCTGTCAGTCCACTTCTCCATTCAGGACCCATTCAGGCTGCCATCTTCCCCTGAAAGGCACTGGCATCTCTTCTCCTTCCTTAGTCTAGTTATATAATACTTATTATCCATTTGCCAAAAGCCATGCCTACTATAGGCAACCTGTAGCAGACAGGATCATTGTCCTGCTCAGAGGTCTTTGTTTCATCCTGAAGCTCACTTCCAGCTTCTGTGGACAGTTCCCATATGAAATGACTGTATCTGAACTCAAGCATCTGTGTCTCTCCACCTGAGGACATTCTCTGCCAGGCATGTTCTTGGTTAAAAGACAGGCCATAACTACCAAGCCTCAAGTATTGAGGGGTTAAGGCCCCCGGGGAGAGGCCCTCAACAAATGAAGAACAAGTATTGCTGACTCCAGCCTCTCAGTCCTTCCTGGGCAACGAAGGAGCAGTTTAAATATTTTGGTTTCCTCAGCTCTTCACTGGGACAAACCGAAGGCATGTTCCATCCAGTCTCCCACAGTGTCCCCAATGGGACCTAGCTCTAGAACCCCACACAGTGATGGTGATAACCTGGTCACTAATACAACCTTTTCCAGATTTCCTCACTTCCCTGTCTCACCTCTGTACTTCTCCACTGTGCTGTCTGGGATCAGCAACCAGATAAACTTCTTGTACTGAAGTCCCTGTTTCAGGGTCTGACTTTGGGAAACCCCAAATAAGACACAACATACCAGAGGCATAGTGGCATCTCTTACAGACAGTTGCCAGCATTCAGGGCCAACTGGCATCTGGGTCAATAACATAGCATTTCCAGTGCAGGGCCCTTCTCTCCAGTCAGGGTCTATGTCTCCTTCATGGGTCAGGTCAATGCAAATAATACAGAATATAAATCTAAATTGCACCATGGTAGATCATGGATAGTAGGAATGAAAAAGTTAATGTAAATAAAAAGGACTAAGAGTGGGTAAATGTTAGACTATCCGGGTTGACCAAAAGATAATATTTACCAGAGAAGGCCACAGACATTGTGCTAGATAAGGTGCAAATCCTTTATGTTTATTGTAGATTTAGAGTTGCCTTCGTGCATCAAAAAACAGTGAAAAGGAAACTCATGGAATGAGAGGTGATGTTTGTAAATCATATATCTGATAAGGAATTAAGAATACATAGGCTGGGCATGGTGCTCACGCCTGTAATCCCAGCACTTTGGGAGGCCGAGGTGAGAGAATCACCTGAGATCAGGAGTTGGAGACCAGCCTGGCCAACATAGTGAAACCCCATCTCTACTAAAAATACAAAAACTAGTCAGGTGTGATAGCGGGCACCTGTAATCCCAGCTACTTGGGAGGCTGAGGCAGGAGAATCGTTTGAACCTGGGAGGTGGAGGTTGCGGTGAGCCAAGATCGCTCCACTGCACTCCAGCCTGGGCGACAGAGCCAGACTTCATCTCAAAAAAAAAAAAAAAAAAAAAAAAAAAAAGCTAGGCATGGTATCTCACACCTGTAATCCCAGCACTTTGGGAGGATGAGGTGGGCGGACCACCTGAGATCAGGAGTTTGAGACCAGCATGGCCAACATGGCGAAACCCTGTCTCTACTAAAAATACAAAAAAATTCGCTGGCCACGGGGGCAGGCACCTGTAGTCCCAGCTACTCGGGAGGCTGAGGCACGAGAATTGCTTGAACCTGGGAGGTGGAGGTTCCAGTGAGCCGAGATGGTGTCACTGCGCTCCAGCCTGGGCAACAGAGTGGGACTCCATCACAAAAAAAAAAAAAAAAAAAAAGGATATAAAGAACTGCTATAACTCAACAACAAATCTCCTAAGAAACCCAATTTTAAAAAGGGCAAAGGACTTAAATACACATTTCTCCACAGAAGATGTACAAATGCATGGTAAGCATATGAAAAGATGCTCAACATCGCCGATCATTGGGGAAATGGCCATCAAAACCACAATGAGATACCACTTCACACCTCTCACAATTGCTATTACTTGAAGAAACAGAAAATAACAAATGTTGGTGGGGGATATGGAGAAATCAGAACCTTTGTGCACTGCTGGGGGGAACGGCTATTCCTCAAAAAATTAAACATAAAATTGCCCTATATCCAACAACTCCACTTCTGGATATATACCAAAACAAAAACAGAAAGCAGGGCCTCAACTAGATACTTGCATATCAATGTAAAGTGGCATTATTCACTATAGCCGAAAGGATGGAACAACCCTAGTGTCCCTCGATGGATAAATGGATAAACAAAATGTGCTCTATATATGCAATGAAATATTCCTCCTTAAAAGGAAGTAGGCCAGGCGCAGGAGATCATGCTTGTAATCCCAGGACTTTGGGAGGCCAAGGCAGAAGGACTACTTCAGGTCAGGAGTTCCAGACCAGCCTGGGCAACATAGCGAGACCCCTGTCTCTACAAAAATGTTTAAAAATAGCCAGTCATAATGGTGCATGCCAGTAGTCCGAGCTAAGTGGGAGGAAGCTAAGTGAGGCAGGAAGATCACTTGAGCCTGGGAGGCCACAGTTGCAATGAGCCAAGATCCTGCTACTGCACTCCAGCCTGGGCAAAAGAATGAGACCCTACCAGAAAAAAAGAAAAAAGGAAGTAAATTCTGACACACGCCACAACATTGATGAACCTTGAAGACATTATGCTAAGTAAAATAAGCCAGACACAAAAGGACAAATATTGTATGATCCAGTTATATGAGATTCCTAAAGTAATCAAATTCATGGAGCCAGAAAGTAGAACGGTGGCCGCCAGGGGCCAGGGAAAAGGGGAGAGAGGAAATGAAGAGTTACTGTTTAACAGGTCCTGAGCTTGAATTTGAGAAAATTAAAAAGCTCTCAGATGGATAATGGTGATGGTTGTACAACAATGTGAATATACTTAATGCCTCTGAACTGTACACTTAAAAATACTTAAAACAGTAAATTTTGTGTTATGTATATTTTACCACAATAAAAAATACTTCAGAGTTGTGAAATACTACTAAGGCTACCTCCTAAAAATACGTCGTGCTTATATCTGAAATATCATACAATAATGAAAAGGAAAGGAAACATTCAAATTCAAAACTTTTTGTTACTACAGAACTCTACAGACACACTGACTGACTCTAATTAGTCAGGTATAAATGAAATTACCAGGAAATGGTTCCATGATGATACCTGTGACTGCGCCTGCTATTTTGAGTATAATGTCAGTGGCTGACATGGTATTTGAAATTCTTCCTCTGTGCAGAGTAGTCAAGAAGCCTGTGTTTCTTCTTACAAAAAACGTGAAGTGCGTATAGGTCCCCTAGATTTCACTGGACTCTAGCCAGCAGTACATCATGACAAATTAGCCAACATATAAGCCCTGTTGTAGACACAGAATAATTATAAGACAAGGAACTTGTCATGCACTTGTGCAGCGATTAGCACAAAGAAGCCAAAATAGGAGTTGAAACAAGGTCAAAAAGAAATCACTTATATATGGAATAGGTGGTGTATCCCTTCTTTTTTTCTGCAACTTAAGACACCAAATTGCTTTTACTCACTAGAAGCATGGCCCTTGTACTTTCTCAACAAAGAATAAGGCATTTTCCCATCTGTCACAGTAGCTTCTGCTGATGACCAGAAACATCCTTCATTCCTTCATCTAAGCCTAAACCTTATGCAAAGCCCCTGCCATGCTCAAATCAGCTCTTGGGAATGGATGTTATAGCTGGGAATCTCAGGAACCGGAGAAGACATCATTACCAGGAATGACATTGTGATAAAGATCTCTTGCCCTCTGCAAGACTGGGATAGGGTGTGGAGTCTCACTGTCCATCATACAAATGAGAAAAATTAGGACTAAGAAAGAACACCAGGTATGTAAGGAAAAGCAACGGAGAAATGTCTAAGACACTAGTTCTCAACCTTGGCTGCCAGTTGCAATCATGTAGGGAATTGTAAAGAAATACTCATGCCTGGGTCTCTTCCATCACCCCAGTCATTCTCCATTGAGATTATGATTCAATCTGGGATCGTGATACGGGCATCAGGAATGTTATAAAGTCACCATGGGATCTAATTCCTAGCCAAGGTTGTAAACCACTGCTTTAAAAAGACAAATTTCCTGATTCTTAGGTCAGTCTTCTGGGACCCTGGCTGGAATCATAATTTACTGCAAGAGCTAATAACCAGAATTAAAATAGTCTTGAAAAAACACTCTCCAATATGACAGTGAAGATGTGATTATATTCCGTCACTAGAGGGCGAAATTTCTTAATTTTCAACATTTAATAACTATCATTGCCTCAAGGCTAAGAATTCACTGAGGTTCCTCTCTTTAAACAAAACAAAACAAAAATGAGTAATGAAGTTCTAACGAAGGTATACTAAAGCCTGACTTTCATGCTATCAGCTCCTACCTATTTATGAAGTGACACTTTAAGACACAATTGAGAGCACTGTATCCTTTCATTGCCACATACCCTCTTCCCAAAGGGTTTGTATTTTATAGGGTGTATTGTTTTTACAAAGTACATGGCTTTGCTGTGTAGTCTATGTTACAAAACAGGAGGAAGGGCATCTTGAAACAGAAATTTTGTGTTACTAACCAGCTCCCAGAGGGATCAACTCTGAGGCTGCTGGTAGAGAACTACACTTTAAGCAGTAGTAGGTGGAAAACCTAGGGGCAGATACCATAACTCATTTTCTGAAGATGTTCTAACATGCAAACTCACACACTGATAATATGTTTCCTGCCCATCTATCATTCATCTATCTATGTATCTATCAATCTATCATCTGTCTATCTGTCATCTATCATCATGAAGGCAGAGAGACCGCAAATCCAGGGGATTCCAAATTGACCTGGTATTAGAATCACTTGGTTTTGTCTTAAAAATAAAGATTCTAGGCCAGGCGTGGTGGCTCATGCCTCTAATCCCAGCACTTTGGGAGGCCAAGCCAGGCACATCACCTGAGGTTAGGAGTTAGAGACCAGCCTGACCAACATGGAGAAACCCCATTTCTACCAAAAATGCAAAATTAGCTGGGTGTGGGGGCACATGCCTGTAATCCCAGCTACTTGGGAGGCTGAGGCAGGAGAATTGCTTGAATGTGGGAGGCGGAGGTTGCGGTGAGCCAAGATCATGCCATTGTACTCCAACCTGGGCAATAAGAGCAAAACCCCATCTCAAAAAATAAATGAATGAATAAAAATAAAAATAAATTTAAAAATAAAAATAAAGATTCTTAGTCTCAACCCCTGGAGGTTATGATCAGTACCTCTGCAGTGGGGCCTGGATTTGTATTTTTAACAAGTGCCCAGGAGATTTTGCTGGAGGCTGTTGCTTTTGAAAATCACTTTTCTTCTTCAAAGTTTTTCCTTTACAAAGAAATTGAGGCTGGAAGAGGAGACAGGACCTTTCAAAGTTAGTGACATTACCAAAGCAGGATCCAGGTTCTCCTGGCCCTGCTAAACTGAGACACTTGTGGGAATTCAGCATGTGTGCTTGATTCTTCTTCTTATGCTGTGTCACTGACAGGTGCAGTAAGCTAGCTTCCAAAGATGGCCCACAATGAACCACATCTCCCAACATTCACACCCAGGTGTTGCCCCCTCCCTGATTCAATCTGGGCTCGCCCTGTGACTTGCTTTAATAGATAGACTAATCTGGAAGGAATGCAGTGTAACTTAGGAGGTTGGGCCATTAGAGATTCGCAGCTTCTGCATGCTTCATCTGGGAACACGCATTTTGAACCCTGACATTGTGCTGTAAGGAACAAGGAAGCTCAAGGACCTACAAGGAGAGCCCCATATGGAGAAAAACCAAGGCCCTAGTGAACATCCTCAAATGCACTCCTAGCCCACAGCTCCTCACCAGCTATGTGAGGGAGAACACGGTGCACCTTCTAGCCATGCCCTCCCCAGTGTAGTGGAACTGTCTAGCAAGTCATAGAATAACATAAATAACAAGTTGTTGTTCGAAGCCTTTAGGTTTTGGGGTGTATGCTATAAAACAATAGGTTGCGGCCGGGCGCGGTGGCTCAAGCCTGTAATCCCAGCACTTTGGGAGGCCGAGACGGGCGGATCACGAGGTCAGGAGATCGAGACCATCCTGGCTAACACGGTGAAACCCCGTCTCTACTAAAAAATACAAAAAACTAGCCGGGCGAGGTGGCAGGCGCCTGTAGTCCCAGCTACTCGGGAGGCTGAGGCAGGAGAATGGCGTAAACCCGGGAGGCGGAGCTTGCAGTGAGCCGAGATCGCGCCACTGCACTCCAGCCTGGGTGACAGAGCCAGACTCCGTCTCAAAAAAAACAAAAAAAAAACAAACAAAAAAAAACAATAGGTTGCTGAAACAACAAGAAAAGAAATGCCCTTACCTGTTTGGCTGGAAACAGATCTGGTCATAACCTGTGAGTTCACACAAATCCTTCTCAAGCTCTCGGAAAAGCTGCTGATATCCTTGAGCTTGGTCCAGAGGCACAAAGGGGTGGATGTTTGCAAATTCTTTCCATGTGATAGGCTGAAAAGAAAGAGAACAAAAATGCATATATACATAGGATGATAGCAATAGCAATCATAACTTTAATAATAATGATGATGATGAGAAAAGCTATGTGCCAGGCACTGTAGTAAGTGCTAAACATATGTTAATTTATTTAAGTTCCACCACAACCTTATAAGGTAAGTACCATTACTGTCTTCATTTAAAAGTGGGACATAGTTGCCCAGAAAGGGAACTTATACAAAAATGCAATGTTTTGCTAGCTTTTCAGGGAAAAAAAAGCCCTCCAAATAGATTTCTTTCCATGAAACACAATGAGTTGCTTCAGGTATGCTTGGCATAAACTCTTATATAGCAATATATTGTTCTCTTTCTTCACTAAGTGGAACGAGAAACAAACACAAAAGTAAATGGGTAGGCCAGGTGCAGTGGTTCACACCTATAATTCCAGAACTTTGGGAGGCCGAGGTGGGAGGACTGCTTGAGGCCAGGAGTCTGAGATCAGACTGGCCAACATAGCATGACCCCGATTCTATTTTTTTTTTTTTTTAATGAATGGAGAGGGAAATCTTATCATGATATAAAATGATTTCTTTTGTCTGATATGATTTGTCACATCAGAATAAACATAAGAAATGAAAGGAAAAAAAAAAAAAAGCTTTGCTAAAATGGATCCTGGCCTAGTAGAGATACTTGCCAACCACAACAGCGAGTTGCACAGATCTTCTGTTGACTTGAACCCTTATCTTTCTGATACAGGAATGGATTTCTAGAAAGAAGGCTTAAGGTTCTTAATTCTACCTGAGATTTAGAACTATAAACAATTTTTTTCAAAAAGCTTTTAATATGACAGGTTTAAAGGGGGTGGGGGTGGGTGAGGGATAGGATAGAAAGGCATAAATACCATATATATTTAATTAATCTTACTGAAAAAATAAGTTTACTCATACATTTAAATGATGAAGTGAGAAATACAGGGATTCTCCCAAGATTGGTGAATAGCAAGGTGAAGAATTATTAAAATAGTTCTTCAATCACAGAATCACAGTCCCAGTAGATTTCACTAGTTCTGGGCTTAGCTGGAAACCAGAACACAGCCCTTTGCTGAGCATCCACTTATAGAAGTGAGCCACTTACTGCGAGTTCAGACGAACTGTTCAGTTTCATGGTGCAGGATCCCTTTAAGAAGCACATCCAAAATGTATCACATTAGTGATTTTCTATAGTCCATCAATCAACCCTCCATTCTCCCAGCATGGCCACCCCTTTGTTGCTCTTGGAGCATATTAGGTAGGACCAAGAGAGGTGGGATTGGGGTAGCTTGGAAATGAGAAAAAAGGCCACAAATAACTACCAGTGGAATCATGCTGTGAACAAGGGAAATGTCTTTATTTTCCAGTTTCTTCATATACCGGACAATATTTGTTTCAGAGTGGTAACTGTGAACACAAAACATAGAATTAGGGGCCCTAAAAGTAGGTATGAGGCCATGCACATCCTCCTGAAATATAAGACACACCAAAATCTACCTTCAAAATGCAGATCAATTTTGGCCATGGAAAATATGTCAACTACACTCAGAGAGAAGGGCACAGACCCCCACAAACCTCAGAGGATGCCTGGGACAATAAGCTGACTGTGGGTATGAGTCGAAGGTTGGGAAGAAGAGGATATAGGGCTCTTGGGAATGAACTTCAGCCTGGCAATTATTCATCCCACATCCCTGCTTCTTGACTGTGCCAAGGGAGCAGAGCCACCAGGAAACAAAGTGTGCTTTTCCCAAGTCAGGAACGGGATGCTTACGAGGATGAGACACTTGTGAGCCACGGCTGAGCCACGATAACCAGGCCACAGCAGGCGAAGTCAGCAGCAGCACTCTGCCGAGCTCCCTAGCTGACTGCCAAAGCACAAAACGCAGAAGTCACACAAGACACACAAACCTGTTGAACACTTGATGGGTGAGGAACGGGCTGGTCCTCTTGAACACGGACCCTGGAATACCTCTGCACTCCTCTCCCATGCTTTCAGCAACCAGTTCCTGAAGGAGAAACACAGAGATGACAGGGCCAGAGCTGTGCCTGGAGCCACATGTGGACATCCAGGCTTCTGGGTGGCTGGGCCACAAAGCATTCAAAATGGATCAAATATATAATTGTACTCATTTATTTACTTACTATTATTTTTTTAAAGACAGGGTCTTGCTCTAGCACCCAGGCTGGAGTGCAGTGTCACAATCTCAACTCACTGTAGCCTCGGCCTTACTGGGCTCGATCCTCCTACCTCAGTCTCCTGAGTAGCTGGGGCTACAGGTGCATGCCACCACACCTGGCTGATTTTTGTATTTTTCTAGAGACAAGGTTTCACCATGCTGTCCAGGCTGGTCACGAACTCCTGGCTCAAGCAATCTGCCTGCCTTGGCTTCCCGAAGTACTGGGATTACAGTCATGGGCCACTGTGCCTGGCCAAAGATGTAAATTTAAAAGCTAAAACTACTAAAGCTTAGAAGAAAATAGGCCGGTGCGGTGGCTCACGCCTGTAATCCCAGCATTTTGGGAGGCCGAGGCAGGCAGATCATGAGGTCAGGAGATCAAGGCCATCCTGGCTAACACAGTGAAACCCTGTCTTTACTAAAAATACAAAAAAATTAGCCGGGCTTGTTGGCGGGCACCTGGGGTCCCAGCTACTTGGGAGGCTGAGGCAGGAGAATGGCGTGAACCTGAGAGGCAGAGCTTGCAATGAGCTGAGATCACAACACTGCACTCCAGCCTGGGCAATAGAGCAAGACTCCAACTCAAAAAAAAGAAAATACAGGCACTAATCTGCATGACCTTGGATCTGGCAATGGTTTCTTAAATTGACACCAAAGGAATAAACAATAAACATACAAAAAATTAGATAAATTGAATTTCTGTAAAATTTGAAATGTGTGTGCGTCAAAGAACATTATCAAGAAAGTTAAGAGACTACCCACAGAATGGAAGAAAATATATGTAAGTCATATATCTGATAAGGGTTGAATATCCAGAATATATAATTAATACATGGCTTGATCCTCATTCCTCGCCAGGCTAATAACATGACTAATACAGATTGAATACTTGTCCCCTCCAGATCTCAAGGTGAAATGTGATCCCCAGTGTTGAAGATGGGCTTGGTGCTGTCTTCACAGTAATGAGTGAGTTCTCACTCTACTAGTTCCCATGAGAACTGATGAGAAATGATTGCTAAAAAGAGCCTGGCACCTCCCTCCTCTCTCTTTTCCTTTTTCTTTCACCATGTGATACCTGCTCCCCTTCCCCTTCTTCCACGAGAGGAAGCTTCCTGAAACCCTCACCAGAAACAGACGCTTCTTGCACAGCACACCCTGCAGCACCATGAGCAAAATAAACCTCTTTTATTTATAAATTACTTAGCCTCAGGTACTCCAATGCAAATGAACTAAAACAATGGCCCTGTTGACTCCTTAGTGATGCTCCAGAAACATTTCTGAAATGCATGAACCAAATTTAACCACTGATTAAATTTAGTGCAGAGTTCTACAGAGAAGGAGCTAACTCAGTCCTGTTTATTAATTGAGCTTTAAAAGAGAACACCGTGATGCTTCTTTGATGATTTATGAATGTTATCTGTTATAACCCTTTGAAGTCCTCTCTCAAAGAGAGCGCAGATAAGCAAGACAGCACCACTTGGCACTCTGGAAGGTATTTCTACTTCCTTTCATCTATCCATTTAACAAATATTTACTTAGTGATTAATACATACCAGGCAGTGTAGGCTGTTGTGATTAACACCTTGCCATAGGTCTAGGTAGCTACTGTCTGCTCTCTTTCACTCTCATCCCACGGAATAGTAACTCTTCTCTTGCTTGTCCCCGCTTCTTCATATTTTAGAAAGTAACTCATTACACTGAACTGCTTATAACTTTCATGTACTCCCTCTCCCAGCCTTTGTGACTGCTTTCTCCAGTGTCTAGAACACTGGGACCCCATCTTCCTTTCCCTCTATTGTGCCATCTTGGCCTAGATAACTCCTGCTCATCTTGTTAGTAAGGAGCTCATCCTGTGAGCTCCCAGAACATCTTCACACATCACCCACCTGGATTCTAATCTTAAGCTTGTCTGAATCCCTAATAAACTGTAAGCTCCATGAGGACAAGAAGCATGTCTAATTCACCACTGTGTCCTCAGGGCCTAGCATAGCACCTGACACATATTGGGTCCTCAATAAATATGTATTAAATGAATATCATAGTT
This sequence comes from Macaca nemestrina, assembly GCF_043159975.1. Taxonomy (NCBI): domain Eukaryota; kingdom Metazoa; phylum Chordata; class Mammalia; order Primates; family Cercopithecidae; genus Macaca; species Macaca nemestrina. The sequence continues at coordinate 36,227,777 of NC_092138.1, forward strand.
TTCCAATGAATGACATAACCAAGATACCAATGTCTTGCATCTTTATATTAGAGGCAGTTTCTTTCTTTTTTCTTTTTTTTTCTGAGATGGAGTTTTGCTCTTGTTGCCCAGGCTAGAGTGCAATGGTGCAATCTCAGCTCACTGCAACCTCCACCTCCCGGGTTCAAGTGATTCTCCCGCCTCAGCCTCCTGAGTAGTTGGGATTACAGGTATGCACCACCACGCCTGGATAATTTTGTATTTTCAGCAGAGACGGGGTTTCTCCATGTTGGTCAGGCTGGTCTCGAACTCCTGACCTCAGGTGATCCATCCCCCCTTGATCTCCCAAAGTGCTGGGATTACAGGCGTGAGCCACCGTGCCCAGCCTAGAGGCATGTTCAGTGAAACACCATTAACCATCTTTCCAACTAGCCTGGCTGCATATTACTGGCTGAAGCCCTATAGCAGTGGCCTCCAGCTGTCAGCAGTGACCAGCAAGTGACAGTCAGTGGAATAATTTTAACAACAAGCTACCACTGTCACACTTGGGCCCCTTCTCCCTCACACTCAGGGGATAAGCTACCTTCACTACCACCTCTAATAGCCATGACGGGGAATGTGTGCTTTTATTTTACTTACTGCCGATGACTCACAACCAAAGATCCACAACAAATCGTCCAGATCTTTTTCATTGACTGTTTCATCAAGAGAAATACCAAGCTACAGAAACAAAAACAAAATGGAAAACATCAACTCTAAACTCCAAGAGGAATCCCAAGAGAGGTCAAAGGGGAGAAATCCCGTCATTCCAAAATATCAGGGTACAATTATAATCCAAGCTAAAGCTTAGAGGAAGGTGGCTAGACCAGTCCCAGGCTTCCCAAGGCTTCGAGTTTTGCCAGCCACCTCTGAACTCTAACATTCCATGGCTTCAGGACACTCCTTTTGAAGCTAGACATGCTTATCTTTTTCTTCCCTTAATCTACTTTACCGTATCAGTTATCAGAGTCTTTATCTTAAAGTCAGTCACACTGTGAAGAGAGGAGTATTATTGTGGGGAAAAGAAAGAGAGATCAGACTGTTACTGTGTCTATATAGAAAGAAGTAGACATAAGAGACTCCATTTTGTTCTGTATTTGAGATGCTGTTAATCTGTGACCCTACCCCCAACCTTGTCCTTGCAAGAGACCTGTGCTGTGGTGACTCAAGGTTTAAAGGATTTGGGTCTGTGCAGGGTGTGTTTTGTTAAACAAGTGCCTGAAGGCAGTATGCTTGTGAAAAGTCATCACCATTCTCTTAATCTCAAGTACCCAGGGACATGTACACTGCCAAAGGTCGCAGGGACCTCTGCCTAGGAAAGCTAGGTATTGTCCAAGGTTTCTCCCCATGTGATAGTCTGAAATATGGCCTCGTGGGAAGGGAAAGACCTGATCATCCCCCAGCCTGACACCTGTGAAGGGTCTGTGCTGAGGAAGACTAGTATAAGTGGAAAGAAGGCCTCTTGGCAGTTGAGATAGAGAAAAGCATCTGTCTCCTGCCCGTCCCTGGGCAATGGAACATCTCGGTGTAAAATCCGATTGTATGTTCTATTTACTAAGATGGGAGAAAACCGCCTTAGGGCGAAAGGTGGGACTTGCTAGTGCAATGCTGCTCTTTATGCACTAAAAAGGTTTATGGAGATGTTTGCATATGCATATCAAGGCATAGCACTTTTCCTTAAACTCATTCATGTCACAGAGATCTTTATTCATTTGTCTTACTGCTGACCTTCTCCCTAAGATGATCCTATTATCCTGCCACTTCCCTTTTTCTAAGATGGTAAAGATAATGATCAATAAATACTGAGGGAACTCAGAGACTGGTGCCGGCGTGGGTCCTCTGTAAGCTGAGCGCTGGTCCCCTGGGCCCACTTTTTCTTTCTCTTTATTTGTCTCTGTGTCTCCTTTCTTTTCTCAAGTCTCTCATTCCACCTAACGAGAAATGCCCACAGGCGTGGAGGGGCAGAGCCACCCCTTCAATTATAAGCAAAATATGTGCATTTCAGTCCCACATATGAAAACACAAAGTCTAAAAGAAAGCAAAGGGTGAATGATCCTTTACTGAAAAGATCACAGTATTGCATATTGTAAATAACACTTGTTCATGAAAAAATAGACTGTGCCTAAAGTTTTACTTTTGACTTTTTAAAAACAAAGAGAAAAGCTTTTAATGAGAAGGGATGTGAAAATTTGAAAAACTGGTAAAAATACTGAAAATTTGACTTACCGTGCCATCCTCAAAGAGCCGAAAATTGATCTGCCGCTGAGCAGCCCTGCCCAAGACCTCCTTCACTGAGCAGCCACACTGAATCTTCAAGGTATCAAAGAACAGGTCATGCTGGAGTTGATGCCCTGCTCGCTTGAGACCTACACAAGATAGGAGAACCCCAATCTCTGATAGAGAAACCTGCTCCTCAGCCATTGACATGTCACAGAATAATAGAGATAAATTCTACTAGACTCTTGCTGGTCCTGGGGAGTGCTTTGGTGACTGCTTTTTAAAAAACTAAACATGTTTATTATTACGCTGTAGAAAATTATGAAATACATATCAAAGAGTAAGGAAAATCACCATACCATTGCATTATTGCTTACATTTTGGTGTATTATTTCTCAAGAAATGGGGGAGCAGGTAATACCAGATATATATACCTTTTTTTTTTTCTTGAGATGGAGATGGAGTCTCGCTCTGTTGCCCAGGCTGGAGTACAGTGGCATGATCTCAGCTCACTGCAAGCCCCGCCTCCCGGGTTCACGCCATTCTCCTGCCTCAGCCCCCCAAGTAGCTGGGACTACAGGCGCCCGCCACTACGCTCAGCTAATTTTTTTAGTAGAGACGGGGTTTCTCCGTGTTGGCCAGGATGGTCTTGATCTCCTGACCTCATGATCTGCCTGCCTCGGCCTCCCAAAGTGCCAGGATTACAGGCGTGAGCTACCGCGCCTGGCCTTTTTTTTTTTTTTTTTAGAGATAGGGTCTCACTCAGTTGTCCAGGGTGAAACGCAGTGGTACGATCATAGCTGATTGCATCCTCAAACTCCTGGGCTCAAGCTCATGCAATCCCCTTGCCTCAGCCTCCCAAGTAACTGGGATCAAGGGCTCATGCCACCACACCCGGCTAATAATTTTTTTAAATTTTTGAAGATAGTGATCTTGCCATGTTGCCCAGGCTGGCCTTGAACTCTGGGACTCAAGCAATTCTCCCACCTCAGCCTCCGGAAATGATGGGATTATAGGTGTGAACAACCACACCTGGTCTCATCTATGCTTTCCTATAGATTACTATCTTAAATCATTTTTAATGGCTGTATAATAGTCAAACATATGGATGCACCATGATTGAATCACCCTTTTTTTTTTTTTTTTTTTGAGAGATGGAGTCTCACTCTGTCCCCCAGGATGGAGTACAGTGGAGTGATCTCAGCTCACTGCAACCTCCGCCTCCCAGGTTCAAGCGATTCTTCTGCCTCAGCCTTCCGAGTAGCTGGGACTACAGGTGTTTGCCACCACACTGAGCTGATTTTTGTATTTTCAGTAGAGACAGGGTTTCACTATGTTGGCCAGGCTGCTCTTGAACTCCTGATCTCAAGTGATCCACCTGCCTCAGCCTCCCAGAGTGCTAGGATTACAGATGTGAGCCACTGTGCCTGGACTATTTTTGTTTTTTATAGAGATGCGGTCTCGCTCTTGCCCACGCTGGTCTTGAACTCCTGGCCTCAAGCAATCCTCCTGGCTTAGCCTCCAGACTAGCTGAAATTACAGACACGAGTAACCATGTCCAACTCACTACACAGCAGCATTCTTCTGATTATCAATGTAATGGGATAAATACTAGTTTATTGCTTTATTTTATATCTCTTTCATTAATAGTGAGGCTAAAATTCTATGTCTATTGACCATTTATTTGTATACTTATTTCTTTTAAAATTACATTTAATGTCTTTTGCCTATTTTTCTATTAAGGTGTTCATCCTTCTATGTTTGGGGCTGGTGGGAGAGTAAGAGTCCGATATATTAAAAATATCACAGCTTGCCAGGAGTAAAAGAGAAAAAAATGTTAACACTTAGTCTAGGCCAGGCATGGTGGCTCACGCCTATAATCCTAGCACTTTGAGAGGCTGAGGTGGGTGGATCACCTGAGGTCAGGAGTTCGAGACCAGCCTGGAAAACATGGCAAAGCCCTGTCTCTACCAAAAATACAAAAATTAGCCAGATGCGGTGGCGTGTACCTCGGGTAATCCCAGTTACCTGAGAGGCTGAGGCAGGACAATCACTTGAATCCAGAAGGCGGAGGTTACAGCAAGCCGAGATCGTGCCACTGCACTCCAGCCTGGGAGACAGACAGAGCAAGACTCCATGAAGCAAGCAAGCAAGCAAGCAAGAAAACAAGCAAGCAAGCAAGCAAGCAAGCAAGCAAGAAAGAAAGAAAGAAAGAAAGAGGGAGGGAGGGAGGGAGGGAGGGAGGGAGGGAGGAAGGAAAGAAGGAAGAAAGGAAGGAAGGAGAAAGAAAGAAAGAAAGAAAACAACAACAAAATACTCAATCATAGGTGTTGAAAGTATTTTTCCTGGATTCTCATTTGACTTAATTTTGCATACAGTATTGGATATACAATATTTTCAATTTTACTTACTCAACTTTATCAATTTTATTATGCCCAAACGTTTTAGACAGATTACCAACTCACCTTCTGACAAAATCAAAGTGGCATTATGTACCCTCCTAGCAATATGCTCCAGCCCATGGGAACCATGGTAGATTGCAAACATGGCAGCCATATTCGCCAAGAGGGCCTAAAAGATAAGAACATTTAAAGAATCATTTAAAGAATCACGTGATGGAAGACAATTAGTGGGAGGGAGTAATTACCTGACTTGGGATGCCAAAACTGAAGACAGGGACAAAACAAAATGATGAGATTGCCTACATTCTTTGATAGTTGTGGACAACTAATGTATAACCTGCCTGACTACCTGAAGGGAACCAGCATCCAAGATACCCTGGAGTTATTACTGTACTAAACCTTCACATTTGACCATTACAAAGGGCTTCTTCCATGCAAAGAAATCATGTCACCCTTAAGGGCAAAGATCATACTACCATCAGATATTGAGAAGCAATATTTAATGTTGGAAGACAATGAAGCAATAAAGATCTCAGGGAGAAAAAGTGAGATCTGAGAATTTTACACTCAATCAGGCAATTCTTCAAGAATAAAAAGGAACAAGCAATTTTCAAACATTCAAGAACTTTGGGAATAAAATTCTCCTAAGACCTTAAATAAAACACTAGAGGTTGAACTTCTGCCAACCAAGAGTTGAATGGAGAATTTGTGGCAAAGGACTGGCAAAAATGGAAATGTGCGCTTCAGCTGCGAGCAGGGTGGTGTGCAATTGTAGTCCCAGTGACTCCAGAAGCCGAGATGGATCACTTGAACCCAGGATTTTGAGGTTACAGTGACCTATGATTGCGCCACTGGACTCCAGCCTTGTTGACAACGCGAAACCATGTCTCTGCACAATACGGTTGATGTTCAATACTGAGTCCATTTTGTTAGGTACATCTTTTTTTCTGCTAGACTGCTAGAGGAAATCTCTATGGAGCCAATGCAAAATAAGAAACAGTTTCCAAAGGTGAAGTCAGCAGACAATGAAGTAAATGAGGAGATAGAAACATCAGAAAACACGGAAATAGATGTTCTTGTACTTCTTGTACTAAAAGTCTTAGACAAAGTGTAAACACTCTTGTGAACTGCTTACAACAATCAGAATAGGCTGGGTGCGGTGGCTCACGCCTGTATTCCCAGCACTTTGGGAGGCCGAGGCGGGTGGATCACGAGGTCAGGAGTTCAAGACCAGACTGGCCAAGATGCTGAAACCCCATCTCTACTAAAAACACAAAAAAATTAGCTGGGCGTGGTGGCAGGTGCCTGTAGTCCCAGCCACTCAGGAGGCTGAGGTAGAGAATTGCTTGAACCTGGGAAGCAGAGCTTGCAGGGAGCCGAGATCGCGCCACTGCAATCCAGCCTGGGGGACAGAGCGAGACTCGTCTAAAACAAACAAACAAACAAAAAAATCAGAAATAAATACAGAAAATCCACAGCACTTTACAACTGTGGAGAAGGAAAGGCTGAGGTAAAGATTCTATGACACACTGTGCCCAAATGCTCATGGCTGTGTTGCTGGGGAACAGAAACCCAGGCCTGACATTCACAGAATGCCCTGGAAGCCTCCACCACAACATTGTAGAGGTTGGTTCATGTCTTTTTTTAATCTAGAGATGATTCCTTCCATAATCAGAAGGCTATATCACACGGCTGAACAACACATTGATGAGAAGTGTAAAACCACTTTTTAAAAACTTCAAAGGGCATTAGAATATCAAAAGAAGAACCAAGAAATTAACATAGAGACCAAGAAAATGACAATTTCTTCCACAAATTGGACAAACTTAAAAATACAATGGGCTTGAATCGGTGGCTCACGCCTGTAATTCCAAGACTTTGGGAGGCTAAGGTAGGAGAATTGCTTTAGCCCAGGAGTTCAAGATGAGAAAGAAGAACATAGCAAGACCCCATCTCTAAAATAAATAAATAAAATAACAATAATACAATTAAGGTACTTAAAAGCATCAAAAGCTAATGAATGTTCAAAATTATTAGTTTTTAGGGAAATGCAAAACAAAACCACAATGAGATTATCACTTCACATCCAATAGGATGGCTATAACCAAAGGATAGGCAGTAATAAACATTGGTGAAAATACGGACAAATTAGAATATTCATATGCTGCTGGTAGGAAAGTAAAATAATGCAGCCACTTTGGAAAATGTCTGGAAGTTCCTCAAAATGTTAAATGTAGAGTTATATGACCCAGCAATTTCACTGCTAGGAATATACCCAAGAGAACTGAAAACATTACATCCACACAAAAATTTACACAGAAATGTTCACAGCAGGCTTATTTAAAACACTCCAAATGTTTACCAATTGATGAATGGATAAACAAAATGTGGCATGTCCAAACAATGGGATGTTACCCAGCCATAGAAAAGAATTAAGTAGCCGGGCGCGGTGGCTCAAGCCTGTAATCCCAGCGCTTTGGGAGGCCGAGACGGGTGGATCACAAGGTCAGGAGATCGAGACCATCCTGGCGAACACCGTGAAACCCCGTCTCTACTAAAAAATACAAAAAACTAGCTGGGCGAGGTGGTGGGCGCCTGTAGTCCCAGCTACTCGGGAGGCTGAGGCAGGAGAATGGCGTAAACCTGGGAGGCGGAGCTTGCAGTGAGCTGAGATCCGGCCACTGCACTCCAGCCCGGGCTACAGAGCGAGACTCCGTCTCAAAAAAAAAAAAAAAAAAAAAAAAAAAAAAAAAAGAAAAGAATTAAGTACACATTCATGCTACAATATGGATGAACCTTGAAAACCTTATACCAAAGAAGCCAGGTACAAAAGGCCACACGTTGTACGATCCCATTTATGTGAATATTCAGAATAGGCAAATCTAGGGAGACAGAAAGTAGAATAGCAGTTGCCAGGGGCTATAGGAAAGGGAGAGGGATAAGGAGTGATTACTTCATAGGACTAAAATTTATTTTTGGGGTAACAAAAATATTCTGAAATTAAATACTGGTGATAGTTGCACAACCTTGTAAATATAATAAAAGCCATTGAGCTGCATACTTGCAATGGGTGAAACTTATGGTGAGTTACATCTCAATAAAAAAACTAATAAAGCGTAAATTATTCCTTACTACACCTGACTTTAGAAAAGCCAACAAGGCTGGACGCAGTGGCTCACACCAGTGATCCCAACACTTTGGGAGGCTGAGGCAGGAGGATCGCTTGAGGCCTGGAGGTCAAGACTAGCCTGGGCAACAAAGTAAGACTCCCATCTCTATTTTAGAAAGATTTTTATGTTAAAAATAAGAACAGCTAATCAAAGGGCTGCTCATTGTGGTAGAAGCTAAGAAATAAGAGAATATAAAGAACAGAACATAATGAAAATTCAGACATCTGTAGTAATGCCACAAATTTATAGAAAAATTGTTTCTTTTCCTTTTTGTTTTGTAGAGGTGGGGTCTGGTTCTGTCACCCAGGCTGGAGTGCAGTGGCATGATCACAGCTCACTGCAGCCTGGACCTTCCAGGGTCAAGCAATCCTTCCACCTCAGCCTCCTGAGTAGCTGGGATACAGGTGTGCACCACAATGCCTGGCTAATTTTTGTACTTTTTTGTAAAGACAGCAGTCTCACTATGTTGCCTGGGATAGATATGAACTCCTGGACTCAAGCAGTCCTCCTGCCTTGGCCTCCCAAAGTGTTGAGATTACAGGCGTGAGCCACCACATCCTGTTTTTTTGGTTTTGTTTTAGAAGGGAGCCTGTTGAGCCAGAATAGTCTCAGAGAGACTCCCTAGAGAAAATTTTATTTAAAAAAGAATTCATTAACACACTTTCAGAGTAAAAAAGAGTTATACCCCATCAATGATACAAAACTAAGAGTGGATCCCCCAGTGCCAAGACAGAAGAACAAGAGTGAGAAGAATGTGGAACAGCTGCTACAACAGAATGCGTGGGTCAAAGACCTACAGCACAAAAGGAGCAACTCAAAAGACACCAGTCATCTCCTGACAAAACAGGGAGACTTGCATGCTTACAAAGAGTGAAACTGCAGTTATGAGTAATTCTTTTATGCAATCAATTATGAAAAGACACATATGCAGTGAATTAGACAACGAAGAGTTAGAAGATCATCAAAATAAGAGGATGAAAATCACACAAGCTGGAGTATGGCCATCTCCAGGGCAAACATTTTAACAATTGCTGGAAAAGATACAGACCTTTCAACCCAAGTTAAATAATAAATTATCAGCTATACATGAACTGGAAGAAATTAAGCTACAGGAACATAAGGCTGGGCACACTGACTCATCCCTGTAATCCCAGCACTTTGGGAGGCTGAGGTGGGTGGATCACCTGAGGCCAGGAGTTCGAGACCAGCCTGGCCAGCATGGTGAAACCCCATCTCTTCTAAAAATACAAAAAATATTAGTCAGGCATGGTGGTGGGTGCCTGTAATCCCAGCTACTCAGGAGACTGAGGCAGAAGAATCGCTTGAACCCGGGAGGCGGAGGTTTCAGTGAGCTGAGATCGCACTACTGCACTCCAGCCTGGGTGACAGAGCAAAAGTCCATCTCAAAAAACAAATAAACAAACCAAAAAACAAAAACAAATAAATAAATAAAGATCAGCTTGCTGTTTAACAGAGGAAAAGCTTGTGCCAACCAGCTTTCCTTCCTACGATACTGGAAGAGCTCTTATTTGAAAAGAGGTGGCACTTTCCTGAGGCAAAACACAATACAAAAGGACCAACTGAGGAAATGGCTCCAAAGACCCGTGACTGCAGAACCAACTATAAGAAGATCTTATTGACCACTGCTTTCCTGGAGAAGCTTTTCAGAGGTGGTTCTAGATGCCAAAGCCCTGAGACGAAAGAGCACTATACCTCCCATTGAAGTATCTGTGATATCTCTTTCTGACACTTCATAGAAGAGATGCAATTACAACGGCCACGCATGGTGGCTCATGCCTATAATCCTATCACTATGGGAGGCCAAGATAGGATCACTTGAGCTCAGGAGTTTGAGACCAACCTGAGCAACAAAGCGAGACCTCGTCTCTACAAAACATTTTTTTGAAAATCAGCTGGGTGTGGTGGAATGTACCCACAGTCCCAGCTACTTAGGAGGCTGAGGCCGGAGAATAATTTGAGCCCTGGAGGTTGAGGGTTGAGGCTGCAGTGAGCTATGACCATGCCACTGCACTTCAGAATGGGCAACAGAGCAAGAATCTGTTTCAAGAAAAAAAAAAAAAAGAGGCCAGGTGCCATGGCTCACACTTATAATCCCAGGACTTTGGGAGGCCCAGGCAGGACCATCACTTGAGGTCAGGAGTTTGAGACCAACCTGGCCAACATGATGAAACCCGCCTCTACTAAAAATACAAAAATTATCTGAGTGTGATGGCATGTGCCTGCAATTCCAGCTATTCAGGAGGCTGACGCACAAGAATCACTTGAACCCAGGAGGCAGAGGTTGCAGTGAGCCAAGATTGCGCCACCCCACTCCAGCCTGGGTGACAGAGGAACAAGACTCTGTCTCAAAGCAAAAAAAAAAAAGAGAGAGAGAGAGATATACTTAGAATGGATCCTGTGCTCAGGAGTGGGCCTCCAACTGATCCTAGGGGTTGGCTGGGTTTCACAAACACGTCGACCTAAGCCCTAGAGCAACTTCAAGGAGCAGAGCCCAGAACCCTGGTCAGAACCAGGAAGCTCTTCCTGCTTTATCCCATCCTTTTAAAGAATGCCAGACATGGCCGGGTGCAGTGGCTCACATCTGTAATCCCAGTACTTTGGAAGGCTGAGGTGGGTGGATCACGACGTCAGGGGTTCAAGACCAACCTGGCCAAGACAGTGAAACCCTGTCTGTACTAAAAATACAAAAACTAGCATGACGTGGTGGCAGGCACCTGTAATCCCAGTTACTCAGGAGGCTGAGGCAGGAGAATTGCTTGAACACGGGTAGCAGAGGTTGCAGTGAGCTGAGATTGCACCACTGCACTCCAGCCTGGGCGACCGAGTGAGACTCTGTCTCAAAAAAAAGAATGCCAGTCATAATCTCCAAGTAAGAGTGCCTCGTGACTACCACCATCCCCTCAAGCAGTCATCTCAAATGCCCTCACTTTGCCTTCCTCAACCCATTCCTGGAGAGGCTCCTTCTCAGCCCTAAGACAGGGTGTCTCAACTGTCACCCACAACAAACCTGGCCAGATGCTAAGAACACTAGAGACCCTGATATCCATCTTTCTATTTACACATATTTTAAGTGTGTATGTAAAAGTGAAGAGTAGCCTCTTTTGTCCTTTCTTAAGCTTAGCCTACTCAGGATATGAAGATGTGATTATGGGTAAAATGAAACCAATAATGCCCTTTTTTTTTTAATATTAAAACATTTATGGTGAAGAGAATGCATAGGCAAAGGGTGTGCATAGAAAGAACACCAGTAAAACATAGTGTATTTTTTTCAACTTTTTTTGTGGGGGGCAGGAGTTGGGGACATAGTCTCCCTCTGTCACTCAGGCTGGAGTGCAGTGGCATGATCATGGCTCACTGCAGCCTCAACCTCCCAGGTTCTGGTGATCCTCCTACCTGAGCCTCCCTAGCACCTGGAACTACAGGAGCACACCACCACTGCCAGCTAATTTATTTTATTTTATTTTTCATAGAGACGGGGTTTTGCCATGTCACCCAGGCGGGTTTCCAACTCCTGGGCTCCAGCAAACTGCCTGCCTTGGCCTCACAAAGTGCTGGGATTACAGGCACGAGCCACCACACCCAACCAACACTGTATTTTGGTTCTCATAAGACAACGAGCCTTCTACACCAATAAGATCTTGCCATTTCTGGTGTGCTTACTGCTCAGGAGGTGGTGAATAAATGAATGAATGAATGAGTAGCTCATTTCTGTATATCATAAGGCATTCAGTAGTCAGGTCAGACATGTGATTTACCTGAGCTGTACAGATGTTGCTGGTAGCTTTGTCTCTCCGGATGTGTTGCTCCCTGGTTTGAAGAGCAAGACGATACACTTCTTTCCCAGTGGTGTCTCTACACCAAGAATAAGGCATCCAGTTAGCACAGATAATCACAGCACTAGGGGCTGCTATAAATAGAATTACTTCTTTCCTTCCCAGCTTGAAGTTAATTCAGCAAATGCACTTGGGTGCAAGTTCATAAAGAAACAATTTCTAAACGTTCCTCGTCTAAACAGGATTACTGATTTTTTTTTTTTTTTTTTTTGAGACAGTTTCACTCTTTTGCCCAGGCTGGAGTGCAATGGCGTGATCTCGGCTCACTGCAACCTCCGTCTTCTGGTTTCAAGCAATTCTCCTACCTCAGCCTCCTGAAACCACGCCCAGCTAATTTTTGTATTTTTAGTAGAGACAGGGTTTCACCATGTTGGCCAGGCTGGTCTCAAACTCCTGACCTCAGGTGATCCACCCGCCTCAGCCTCCCAAAGTGCTGAGATTACAGGCATGAGCCACTGTGCCCAGCAGGATTACTGATTTTTAGATTGTACTCTGAGACACCAAGATATATACAATAAGTCTAGGAATTTTGAAAGAAAATTTTGCAGGAATATCCCAGATGAATATAATAATGGTGACTGGGAGGATTAAGTTTCACTCTGAACTTCTCAGGAGACACAGGAAAAGTGGAAATAGCTGACGAAATTGAAGAGTCGGCTCTCTGTGGATTCTGCACCACAGATTCAACCAATCACAGACTGAAAACATTTGAAAAACTAAAAAATAATACAACAATTAAAACTCACACAAATTTTATGAGCCAGGCATGGTGGCTCACGCCTATAATCTCAGCACTTTGCGGGGCCAAGGCGGGCAGATTACCTGAGGTCCAGAGTTCGAGACCAGCCTGACCAACATGATGAAACCCCATTTCTACTAAAAATACAAAAATTAGCCAGACATGGTGACAGGCACCTGTAATCCCAGTTACTCAGGAGGCTGAGGCTCGGGAATCACTTGAGCCTGGGAGGCGGAGGTTGCAGTGAGCCAAGATCATATCACTGCACTCCAACCTGGGTGACAGTGAGATTTCGTCTCAAAAAAAAAAAAAATCACACAAATTTTTAAAAACAATACAGTGTAACAACTAGAGCATAACATTAGTGTTACAAGATGATTTAAAGTATACAGGGGCCAGGCATGGTGGCTCACACCTGTAAATCCCAGCATTTTGGGAGGCTGGGGTGGGCAGATCACTTGGGCCCTAAGACCACCCTGAGCAATATGGTAAAACCCTGTTTTTACAAAAAATTTTAAAAATTAAAATTTTTAATTTTAATTAAACATGGATTTAATTTTAATTTAAATTTAATTAAAAATTTTAAAAATTTTAATTAAAAATTTTATAAACATGGACACAGTGGCGATGTTTATACCACTGCACTCCAGCCTGGGTGACAGAGTGAGATTTGGTCTCAAAATAAATAAATAAATAAATAAAATTTAAAAAAACACACACTTCACATTATCATCACATCATTCACTAATTCAGGCTACTCACGTTAAACTCCAGCTTTTATAAAAGGTCAAAAAGATAATCTTTTCTCTAAATTTCCCCAGTAATAATCCTGGAATGCATCTAGGTCCCCCGCTCCTTTTTTTTCCTTCCTTTTTTTTTTTTGAGATGGAGTTTCGCTCTGTCGCCCAAGCTGAAGTGCAGCGGCGCCATCTTGGCTCACTGCAACCTCCACCGCCAGGGTTCAAGTGATTCTCCTGGCTCAGTCTCCCGAGTAGCTGGCACTACTCCCAGTAGTGGCACCTGCCACCACGGCCAGCTAGTTTTTGTGTTTTTAGTAGAGACAGGGTTTCACCATATTGGCCAGGCCGGTCTCAAACTCCTGACCTTGTGATCTGCCCAACTCGGCCTCCCAGAATGCTGGGATTACAGGTGTGAGCCACTGCACCCGGCCCTTTTTTTTCTTTTTTTTTTTTTTTTAAGGAACAAAGACTACTTCTGAACACCTACGTTTTTAATCTGAGAAGTTTCACCAATGAGAAGCATCAGGAAAGTACATTTGGAAATCTGGAAATTACTCAAATGGCCATGTGGCGGAAGCCTCTAGGAAGGAACGCGGAGCAAACTCAGTGTGTGCTTTGTAGTCTTTCAGTGCATTTGTCTTTACAGAGCCGTGTGGCATAATGCTTTTGAGAACAAAACTGTCTAAACACAAAACATGCCTAAAATATTTAGCCTTTCAAGGCTTGCATCAACCTAAGCAAATGCGTTATATGACTTCGATACGTTATAAATTATACACAAAATTTTTCAAAACTTTACAAATTTACGGGATTTGAGAAGTACTAGCTCATACCCCAAACAGAATTGTTCTTCTGAATCTATGTTGTATATTTCCTTAACTGACTCAACATGGCCCAGTTGAATTCAGATAGAAATCAACATCTGTGGTCAGAAGGAATCAGGGAAACCATAATCACAATAAAAGGAGAGAAACATGAGCCCCTTTACCTTGTCACCCCCACCATTCTTCCAGGCATCATTCTCACCAAGCTTTCTCGGACAGCAAAAAAGGCTGCGTGGGGTCCCCCATAGCCCAGTGGCACTCCAAATCTCTGTGAGCTGCCCAGGGCGATGTCTACCCCAAATTCTCCAGGTGGCCTCAAGATGCACAGAGCTAAAAGGTCAGTAGCACAGCAGGCCAGGCTCTAGAAAGGAAATGAGAGAAAAGAGAAAAGGCGTAAGATCGCTACCTTTCCCTGAGAGTAGTGGGAGAGTAGCAAATTACCTTAACTACAGGAAGACTTTCAGAGTATGTTCACATCCTGTGAACTCCATTTGCTCATTCATTCATTCATTCAGTAAATATGTACTGAGTGCCCATGATGTGCCAGGAATCAGTGAACAGAACAAAGTTGCAGCAAGGAGGCAGGAAGGAGAGTTTTACCATCGCATGTGATAATGGTAAAGAAATTAAGGCACATGAAAAGACAGAGAGAGAGACAGGTAGACAGACAGATACAAGTTGGGATACACCTCCATGGACCCCCACAAGAAAGGTATGCCTACCCCACTCTGATGAGCTCTCTCCACGAGTTCCGTAAAGTCTTCCACCTTCCCCTCCGTGTCTGGGTACTGGAACAACACTCCGCTGACATCTTTTCCACTGAAGTCCATTTCACAGGGTAACTTCAGCTCAGTGAGGACTCCAGTGTATCTGGAAAGACAGACAACAAAGAACAATTGTGCTTTTGGTTTACAAGGGAAAATTAATTAACTAACGCTTCTTTTTCAGTAAGACAGCATTCATTTTCTGTGCCCTCCCACAGTGTCCTCCCACCCCTGCCCCATCCCATCCCACACCAGGCCCTTCAGTGGTAACCGTGTCACAGCAACTCAAGAGCATCCAACAGCTCTGCTTCTGTTCCTCTCTTCCATCCTATGACTCCCCTTTGCCTTTTCCTGTCACAATCTCTTCCTGAGAGAGACCCAGGAGTATTGCTTCCTAGGGCTAATGAGCCAATATTTGTAACAACAGAGCCATCGCCTCTTTCACCTGGGATCACTCTCAAGTGAATAGAAAACCATCAGTAAGACAAGGAGGGAGCGGAGCGGGTGCAGTGGCTCACACCTGTAATCCCAGCACTTTGGGAGGCTGAGGCGAGTGGATCATGAGGTCAGGAGATCAAGACCATCCCAGCTAACACAGTGAAACCCTGTCTCTACTAAAAATACAAAAAAATTAGCCAGGCGTGGTGGCGGGCGCCTGTAGTCCCAGCTACTCAGGAAGCTGAGGCAAGAGAATGGCATGAACCGGGGAGGTGGAGATTGCAGTGAGCAGAAGTCGCACCACTGCACTCCAGCCTGGGCGACAGTCTCAAAAAAAAAAAAAAGACAAGGAGGAAGAACTTCCTTAGATTGCTGAAACTAATGCCAATTATATGTCGGAAACCCTCCTCTGAAGGGATGGTGGTATGGGTAGAGGAAAGAATGCTCAACTTTTACAAAGGAGAAAGCAAATACCTACAAATAGCGGTCGTTGCGAGGTTTGTTTTACCTGATTACAGCACGAACGAAAGGCACCACACTTTAAACTATATCGCATCTCACCTAGAGACTCTGTGCATCGTCTGTAAACTACGTTTGCGAGGAATACACACAAAATCATAACAGTTGTATGTGAGTCCCATTTTTTTTTCAAACTTTCCAAAACCTAATCAAAACAATATTTTTATTTCCTTTTCACAAAAAGAAAACACAACACAACAACTTACTGTAAAGCAATGGCAACTGTGTATTTCCCCACTCAATTCTGACACAGCTTACTTACCAGAGAGATCCCCGGAAGAAAGTAAGAGGGAAGGCAAAACTCAGAACCCCAATTTAAACCACAAAAAAGCCTGTTTCAGATTCACCTCCAATCAGTTTGGAAGTAAGAAAGAGAAAGAAACAGCAGAGATGAACATGACATTATCCTGAGTTTAAAACACGAATAAAATTAATTACTTGGCTCGAGTCTGGACAACAGCTATTGTCTGTGGGTGGCAACGGGGGTCAACAAAGAACTTCCTCCTCTTGTTGTGTCTATTGAAAAGAAAAAGCACATTCCAATATGAACATTAAATAAATCAGACTATCTTCTAAGAATGCAAAGCAAACATGGTACCGAGGGTAAGTCTAAGCACAGCATAAAAAATACTGAGTAGGCCAGGTGCGGTGGCTCACACCTGTAGTCCCAGCACTTTGGGAGCCCAAGGTGGGCAGATTACCTGAGGTCAGGAGTTCGAGACCAGCCTGGCCAACATGATAAAACCCCATCTCTACTAAAAATACAAAATTAGCTGGGTATGATGGTGCATGCCTGTAATCCCAGCTACTTGGGAGGCTGAGGCCGGAGAATTGCTTGAACCAGGGAGGTGGAGGTTGCAGTGAGCCAAGATCGCACCACTGCTGCACTCCATCCTGCGCAAGAAGAGCGAAACTCTGTCTCAAAACAACAACAACAGCAACAACAAAAAACACTGAGCCATCAATAACTAATGGCATTTACTGATTAGCATTGCTCATAGATCCAATTCCCATTCTAACCCCATTTAGAAAGTCAGTCTTAAGATGGTTCAATTTCTATGTTTATTCAATAACAATTATTTAATAATGGTTCAAAATTTTAAAAATATACCACGAGGAAAAAGAAAATAAAGCAAAGGACAGTGATTAGATACAACTGTAAACTGGACAGGTGTGGTGGCTCACACCTGTAATCCCAGTACTACAGGAGGCCGAGGCAGGTAGATCACCTGAGGTCAGGAGTTCAAGATCAGCCTGGCCAACATAGCGAAACCCCAGCTCTACTAAAACTACAAAACTTAGCCAGGCATGGTGGTGCGTGCCTGTAATCCCAGCTACTCGGGAGGCTGAGGCAGGAGAATTGCTTGAACCCGGGAGGCAGAGGTTGCAGTGAGCTGAGATCGCATCACTGCACGCCAGCCTAGGCCACAGAGTGAGACTCCGTCTTAAATAAATAAATACATACATACATAAATTAATAAATAAAATAGTTTATTTATTTTTATTTTATTTTATTTTTATTATTATTTTTTTGAGGTGGAGTCTCGCTCTGTTGCCCAGGCTGGAGTGCAGCTCCGCCTCCCGGGTTCACGCCATTCTCCTGCCTCAGCCTCCCGAGTAGCAGGGACTACAGGCGCCCACCACCACACCTGGCTAAGGGGTTTCACCGTGTTAGTCAGGAAGGTCTCGATCTCCTGATCTTGTGATCCACCCGTCTCAGCCTCCCAAAGTGCTGGGATTACAGGCGTGAGCCACCGTGCCTGGCCTTATTTTATTTTTTCGTGGAGGGAACAGGGTCTCACTTTGTCGCCCAGGCCGCAGTGTAGTGGTGCAATCACAGCCCATTGCAACCTCAACCTCCCAGGCTCAAGTGATCCTTCCACCTCAGCACACTGCCCCCACATAGTTGGGACTACAGGCATGCGCCACCATGCCCAGCCAATTTTTGTATTAAAAAAATAAAATTGGCCAGTTATGGTGGCTCATGCCTGTAATCCTTGTACTTTGGGAGGCTGAGGCGAGTGGATTGCTCGAGCTCAGGAGTTCAAGACCAGCTTAGGCAACATGGCAAAACCCCATCTCCACAAAAAATACAAAAATTAGCTGGGCATGGTGGCACAGGCCTACAGTCCCAGCTACTTGGGGGGATGAGGCAAGAGGATCACTTGAACTGGCGAAGTCAAGGCTGCAGTGAGCTGAGATTGTGCACCCCAGCCTGGGTGACAAAGTCAAATCCTGCCTTAAAAAAATAAATGAAGGCCGGATGTGGTGGCTCACATCTGTAATCCCAGGACTTTGGGAGGCAGAGGTGGGTGGATCATGAGGTCAGGAGATCGAGACCCTCCTGGCTAACACAGTGAAACTCCATCTCTACTAAAAATAATAATAATAAAACTTAGCCAGGTGTGGTGGTAGGCACCTGTAGTCCCAGCTACACGGGAGGCTGAGGCAGGAGAATAGCGTGAACCCGCAAGGTAGAGCTTGCAGTGAGCCGAGATTGCACCACTGCACTCCAGCCTGGGCAACAGAGCAAGACTCCGTCTCGGGGAAAAAAAAAAAATTAAAATAAATAAATAAATGAAATAAAAAGCAATTTTTTTTAAAAAAAGAGGGAAGATGAAAATTAGTGAAAAGCTAAGAAAAATAACCAGAGAGGCATGTGGACGGCACCCCTTTGTTGCTGTGTGTCCCTGACACAGGTAGAACCTGAACTCACCCCCAACGGCTGCTCAGGAATCAGAAAGGCTGATGGCTGGAATGTACCAGAGGCCCCCAAACCTGCTGAACAAGTATGGAGCTCACTCCCCACCCCAAGTCTGCAGAAGCCAAAAAAGAGGCTTACATGGGCATTCAGAGCTAGGGGCACGAGACCTAAGACACAGCGTGAATGTGTGCACCTTTCCCAACCAGATGACCATCTACATGAGAATTCCACCAGGAAGGTAGGCTCCTAAGTACTGGCAAGGCAAATGAGGGAAGGGGATGAGCTGGAGAACCACTGTGAATTGTCCATCCTGATTCAGTAACTCCACTTCTAGAAATGGCTCTTCAGGAAATAATCAGAAGTTTTGACAAAGATTTATTATAAGGATGCACACGAAGCACTATTAACAACAGTAAAAGATGGAAATAAACTAAATGTGTAATAGACAAGAGATTAAATAAATTATGGCACTTCCATGCAAGTGCCATGGAGATAATGGAAGTCCTACTCTATGGGCCTGAGAATCCACCCTCGACCACAGTGCCATGACCTTTGTTGCTACCCTCTTACAACCCCACCAAACGGAGGCCCTCACACCTTTCCACTCAGCTATGCTGTCAAGGTTTGGAACAACGGAGAGGCTCCCAAGTGCTCAGTCATGTGTGTGTGTTATGGGGGGATCCTCACGACTAACCCACACTCGCCCTCAAAGCAGCACCCTCACCCCCACCCCCAGCCACATCTATCCAAAGTCCACTTCTAATTGAGCTTCCCCCTCCCCTGCTCCCGCCCTCTGCCCTCCCAAAACAAGGTGCCGAGTCAGCTGTTTAAGGTCACGTTGCCACCCTAACCTCACTGCCTTGCCTTGAGAGACCTCGCCCTGTTCCCCAAACAACCCCGCTGGCCCCTGGAGCCACCCTTGCAGCCCCCAGGCATGCGCTTGGCTGCTTCCCCATGCCAGCACTTCCCAGTGGGGGACCTGGCACCGGCTCCTTGTCCTTCCTCCCAAAAATGGTACCCTCACCAAACGTGCAGATGTCTTCACCCCTCGCCTGCCAACCTCAGCCCTCCCGTCTAATCTTCCCCAACCCCAACCAAAATCCGGGTGGAGACACCAAGAAGGACCCTGGGAGGAAATATCCAACTTCTAGGTTTTTGAACCTCTTGAGTTTTTCAGTTTCTTTAGAAAGTCATACTCTAGAAAGCTGACTAAAGTAATATTCACAATATACTATAAAAAGAAAACAAGGCCGAATGAGGTGGCCCACACCTGGAATCCCAGCACTTTGGGAGGCCTCTCACCTGTGGCACAGCTGCAGCGCCTCTGCGGCTGCAGTCCCCTCATCCAGCAGGGATGCATTGGCCATGTCCAGGCCTGTGATGTCACACACCATGGTCTGGTAGTTGAGTAAACTCTCCAGCCTTCCCTGAGACACCTCAGGCTGGTATGGAGTATACTGGGTGATCCTGCAAGGGAAACAAAAGGTCTTGTCCAAACTCTGACTCTGCTGTTTAGAGAAGCACACAAAATACCTTCGTTTTAGGATTCAGTACCTGAAAATAATTAGCCTGTCTTAAAGAGAATTACATAACACATCAGTAAGCTTCTTTTTGGCCTTTGTAAAGAAGCTTAGAATTAAATCACAGTAACAATATTACCCTTTGTTTGGGGATAAGCAGTACTTATTTTTGTGTCTCTGGTTTTCTTTTTTCTTTCTTTTTTTTTTTTTTTTGAGACAGGGTCTCACTCTGTCACCCAGGCTGGAGTGCAATAGCATGATCACGACTCCCTGAGCCTCAATGTACAAGGCTCAAGAGATCCTCTGGCCTAAGTCTCCAAAGTGGCTGGGACAACAAGCACATGCCATCACGCTCGGCTAATGTTTGTATTCTTTGTAGAGCCAGGGTTTTACCATGTTGCCCAAGCTGGTCTTAAACTCCTGAGCTCAAGCAATCCACCTGCCTCGGCCTGCCAATGTGCTGGGATTACAGGCATGAGCCACTGCACTTGAGGCTACCTATAATAGTATAAACACAAATTTTATTTGCTATTATCTTTCCCCTAGATAGAAGACCTCATTCACAGTTTACAATAGGAAAGCATCCAAGAATCTAACATGTAATACTGAAATATTTTATTTATATATTTATTAGGATATTTGTTTTATGTTAACCAGGAGAAGTTCTACATGCTAAGAAATTAATAGAGGTCTACTTAAGAATACTCATTATCCAGTTACTAAGAGTCCATGGCAGTTAACTCTATGGCTATTGAAATTCCAGGATGGAAATGTTTAGAAGGCAACATAAACATGGATTCTAACTTTATCTCCTTCAATTATTAGCCAAGAATGTGGCTTTGGATATGTGAGTTAGCCAATTGAGTTCCTTCATCCTTACAGGTGAGAGCCACCACGCCTGACCTATTTTACTTGGAAGGCTGAGGTGGGCAGATCACGAAGTCAGGAGATGGAGACCATCCTGGCTAACACGGTGAAACCCCATCTCTACTAAAAACACAAAAAATTAGCCGGGCATGGTGGCACACGCCTGTAGTCCCAGCTACTCGGGAGGCTGAGGCAGAAGAATCACTTGAACCTGGGGGTGCAGAGGTTGCAGTGAGCTGAGATCGCGCCACTGCACTCCAGCCTAGGCGACAGAGCAAGACTCTCCATCTCAAAAAAAAAAAAATTAGTATATTATGAACATCTCTCGCATCAGCAAATATTTTTTACAGCATCATTTTCAATGAGTGCATAGTATTATATTCATATTGTCTAATTATCATTTCCTTTTAGCAGACACTGCTTGTTTTTCCTGTTCTCTTCTGTGCTGTGATGAATTCTTTGGAATATTGTTCTCTCTCTTCCTATTGTACATCCTGTGCCTGTCTTTATGGATACACTAAGTCTTTCCTGTTTATCAGATGGACTAACTTGTATGTGTGTATACCTGCGTGTGTACGTATTTCTACACAGCAAATAATGATTCCAAGTAAAATGAAAGTTTTTTATTAGTCAAGCAATCTAAGCACTTGGCTGGAGTAGTGCCACATCTGTCTTCACGGTGTCGAGCCATGTGTGTAGCTCTTGTCTGATTCGAGATCACAACTGCCTGCCTGTTGTCTATGCCTTTTATATGACCCCATTTCTGTTCAGATTTCCCTTTCTATTTGCCTGCACCATGTATTGTGTGCCTCATTCATTCCAGTTCACCACCCCCTTAGAATTTGGCAAACTAATTTACAGTTGCTGAGCCAGTCTGTTCAAGCAAAAATCCATTCTGTTGTACACACACACACACACACACACAGAGTCTCTCTCTCTCACACACACACAAACACACACTCTCTGTCACGCACATACTCTCTTTCTCTCTCACACACACACATACACACACCCACACACCAACACCCCAATACAAGTCTCAGGAAATTATTTCGAAGTCCTGATATTGTACTGCTTGGAAAGGCAACCTCCCCACCACACTGCCTGTCAAAGATAAGAAGATGTTAGTTTCAAAGCTTTCAAAAAAGAAAGAAAGAAAAGTAGATGGAGGCTGGGTGCGGTGGCTCACACCTGTAATCCTTGCACTTAGGGAGACTGAGGTGGGCAATCACTTGAGCCCAGGAGTTCGAGACCAGCCGGGGCAATATATGAAACCTCACCCCTACAAAAAACTAAGGCTGGGTACGGTGGCTCGTGCCTGTAATCCCAGCACGTTGGAAGGCAGAGGCGGGCGGATCACGAGGTCAGGCGTTCAAGACCAGCCTGGCCAATATGGTGAAACCCTGTCTCTACTAAAAATACAAAAATTAGCTGGGCATGGTGGTGCGTGCTTATAGTCCCAGCTACTTGTGAGGCTGAGGCAGAAAAATCGCTTGAAACCAGGAGGCAGAGGTTGCAGTGAGCCAAGATCAAGCCACTGCACTCCAGCCTGGGTGACAGAGCAAGACTCCATCTCAAAACACAAACAACCCAAAAAAAACACATGAGGCTGGAGGATAGGTTGAGGCTACAATGAGCCGCCATCACACGAGCTGCGATCACACCACTGCACTCCCACCTGGGTGACGGGAGTGAGACCCTGTCTCAAAAAATAAATTCGTAAAATACAAAATGATCTTGTTTTTATAAGTTTGTAAGAACAAGTAGATGAACCAAAATGTAAGCTGGTTTTCTCTGGGTGGTGAGATGATTAACACAATTTTTTTTTTTTTTTATTGTGTGTTTCAAATGTTAAAGAAACCAGCTACCATTCATTAACCATCTCTTATGTGTCAGGAACACATTTACTACCTTTTTTATGATTATATTATACATGTTCTTTGTAACAAAAGAACCCAGTTAACTATTGAGAAATAAAATCACTCAATTTCCAAACTTTAACATAACTACAGTTAACATTCAGGTGCATTTTTTCCAATCTCTTTTCTACATCATAAACTATTTATACTAAAAGTAGTATTGGCCAGGCATGGAGGCTTACAACTGTAATAACAACATTTTGGGAAGCCACGGTGGGAGCATCACTTGCACCAGGAGTTCAAGACCAGCCTGGGCAACATAGCAAGACTCTGTCTCTACTAAAAATAAAAGAAGTTTTTGTACCTTAACTTTTTTCAGTTAACATTATTCCATGAACAATGTCTAACATCTTTAAATACAATTCAAAAACATAATTTTAACTGCTCTATGGTTTTAAATAATTTATGAAATAAATTATTTAAGTTATAATTTCTTCATGTAAATCTTAATTTATTTAATGCATTCCTTCCAGTTGAATACTACTTTTGATTTCAAATATTAGAAATGGCATAATAGTGAAGATCCTTATCTCTGTCTTATTTCCTAAGGATACATTCTTAGAAGTAGAATTCCAAATTATATGTGATAATTAGTTTTTTGGGGCTTTTGTTTTTTAGATGGGGTCTTGCTCGGTCATCCAGGCTGGAGTGCAGTGGCGCGATCTCAGTTCAGTGCAACCTCCACCTCTTGGGTTCAAGCCATTCTCTTGCCTCAGCCTCCTGAGTAGCTGGGATTACAGGTTTGCGACACCACACCCAGCTAAATTTTGTATTTTTAGTTGAGATAGAGTTTCACCATGTTGGCCAGGCTGGTCTCGAACTCCCGACTCAGATGATCCGCCCACCTTGGCCTCCCAAAGTGCTGGGATTACAGGTGTGAGTCACGCGTAATTATCACGCCGAGTCTGATCATTAGTTCTGAGGCTCCCAGTGCATAGTGCCATGTTCCTCTTCAGAAAGAGCATATCTGTCTGCATTCTCTTAAACAGTACAGTGATTTACAGTATCCCTGCATCTTGAAAACTACTAAGTATTAAGAAGCACTGAGTTTTTGTTTTTGTTTTGTTTTTTGAGACAGAGTCTTGCTCTGTCACACAGGCTAGGGTGCAGTGGCCTGATCCTGGCTCGCTGCAACCTCCACCTCCTGGGCTTAAGCAATCCTCGCACCTCAGCCTCCCGAGTGGCTGGGACTACAGGTATGTACCACCACGCCCAGCTGATTTTTATATTTTTTTGTAGAGATGGAGTTTCACCATGTTGGCCAAGCTGGTCTCAAACTCCTGGGCTCAACGACCCCGCCCACCTTGGCCTCCCAAAATGTTGGGATTATAGGTGTGAGCCACCACACCCAGCTGAAGCCCTGGGTTTTAATCTTTTTTTTTTTTTTTTTTTTTTAATAGAGACAGGGTATTACTATGTTGTCCAGGCTGGTCTCAAATTCCTGGGCTCAACTGATCCTTCCATCTCAGCCTCACAAATTTCTGGGATAACAGGAGTGAGCCACTGTGCCAAGGCTTAATATTACTAATTTTCTACAGACATGCATGGCTTCACAGAAACGTGTTCTGAGAAATCCATCATTAGGTGATTTAGTCATTGTTGTGTGAACCTCAAAGAGTGTACTTACACGTACTTAGAAGGTATAGCCTACTACACACCTAGGCTACATGGCATAGCCTATCACTCCCAGGCTACCAACATGTACAGCACGTAACTGTACTGAATACTATAGGCAATTGTAAAACAATGGTTAAGTATTTGTGTTTCTAAATACAGAAAAGTTACAGTAAAAATACAGAAATACAATTTTATGGGACCACTGTCATATACACAATCTGTCAGTGACCAAAATATCACTACACAGGGCATGAGTGTACTTGTGAATGGGGACAAATAACTAAACCTCGCTCTAGCCAGTATCTCTTGGCTCTCAGTGGAAATAACATCGTCTATATGAGAGATTTTTCTTAATGCTCAAATCAGACTAATGTACTGCCAAAGATTATTCAAGTGAATAATAGCAACTGTAAATTAGCATCTGTAAGTTATTTTGAATTTATAAGAACACTCAAAAACTTTTAAAATCCCTAGTTTTCTGTCTATATGTGTCTATGTGTTTTAAGACTCAGTATACAGGCTAGGTGTGGTGGCTCACACCTGTCAGCACTTTGGGAGGAAAATCTCTTGGGGCAAGTAGTTCAAGATCAGCCTGGGCAACATAGAGAAACCTTGTCTCTATTAAAAATTAAAAAAAAAAAAAAAAATTAGCCTGCCGAGAAACCTGTAAGCCCCACCTACTCAGGAGTCTGAGGTGGGAGGATTAGGTGAGCCAAGGAGTTCCAGTTTACAGTGAGCTATTAGAGCACCACTGTGTGCTAGTCCAGGTGACAGACAGAGACCCTGTCTAAAAAAAAAACAACTTAGTATTTAACCAGTATTTTCTTTTCCTTTTTCTTTCTTTTTTTTTTTTTTGAAACGGAGTCTCACTGTCACCCAGGCTAGAGTGCAGTGGTGCAATCTCCACTCACTGTAGCCTCCTCCTCCTGGGTTCAAGTGATTCTCCTCCTTCAGCCTCTCGAGTATTACAGGTGCCGAGATTACAGGTGCCCACCACTATGCCTGGCTACATTTTTTTTCTATTTTTTGTAGAGAGAGGGTTTCGCCATGTTGGCCAGGCTGGTCTCAAACACCTGACCTCAACTGATCTGCCCACCTCGGCCTCCCAAAGTGCTGGGATACAGGTGTGAGCCACCGCACTTGGCCTAATCAGTATTTTCTTTTCTGTTGTTTGTATACAGGCTTGTGCTATGCTACCCAGGCTGGAGTGCAGTGGCTGTTCACAGGTGCAATGATTGGGCACTACAGCCTCAAACTTCTGGACTCATGTGATCTTCCTGCCTCGGCCTCCCAAGGAGCTGGAACCACAGGCACAAGCCACCATGCCTGGCTTAAGATCAGTATTTTCAGTGACCCACTGGCTCTTGAAAAGTTGGAGTTTTTTTTCATTTTCATCTTCAAAAAAATGTTTAAAGCATATGCTGATAGACCTTTCCCAAAAGGACTTCCCCAGAATTCTATTTAGATATTATTACATATTTCCACTTAAAAACTATTTATTCTAATTAGTTACATCTTTTTCATCCCTTATGTAATATTTCTCTCTCAACCCTTTTATAAGTCCAAGGTGAGGTTAATGTTATTTAGCACTGCTAAAGGTAGAGACCTTTAACATTGTTGTTTTGCAAAGATGCCAAATATGTAATCTCACTCCTCTCACTGTAAACTTCTTGTATTAGTCTATAGGTTTTTGGCACTACTGAAATAAAACAGGTATTAATGCTCTTAACAATGATCTATTAAAGGACAGTAAGCCTCGGATCTGTGGGATGATAAATAACCCTCATTTCAGGAGAAAAATGCTATCAAAAGGCCTGCCATCATGTTTACAAGAGTTTGACTCAATTAGGTAAAACATAGTGATTAAGAAAATGTGTCTGTGATCTATAAAGTCTATGTTCCAACCGACTAACTCAACTGGTTTGTTCCTAAATATATTTTAACATATAAAAAGGTATCTGCACATCCAAGAAGGCATTTAGCTCAGCTCAAACAGGAGGCTTGATATATTCAACATGGCATTAACATTTCACCCAAAATATTCAGTGTTTTCTATCATTTTGACCGTCTTTTGGAATTAATTGGGAAAGGGGGTCATGGGGGTTTGCAGGACAAACACTCCTGAGATTCTCTCATTTTAACCCTGCTGCCAAAATTATACCAAACAGAAATAGCTACAAGGAAAATGTAAATGTTCTGATGTTATCAGTAGTTGAAAATTTGGGGCCGGGCGCGGTGGCTCACGCCTGTAATCCCAGCACTTTGGGAGGCCGAGGCGGGCGGATCACAAGGTCAGGAGATCGAGACCACGGTGAAACCCCGTCTCTACTAAAAATACAAAAAATTAGCCGGGCGCGGTTGTGGGCGCCTGTAGTCCCAGCTACTCGGGAGGCTGAGGCAGGAGAATGGCGTGAACCCGAGAGGCGGAGCTTGCAGTGAGCCGAGATCGCGCCACTGCACTCCAGCCTGGGCGACAGAGCGAGACTCCGTCTCAAAAAAAAAAAAAAGAAAATTTGGAATAGTGAACCCTGTAAAATAAATTCTAGACCTGACGTAAATTGTCTTTCAAGAGCCCAAATGTTTGTTTTCTTTCGAGGCTATGTCATCCATTTATTTTCCCCTCACGTCACCGGAATTTGTTGGTTCCATCTCTATGGAAACCATTCAGAAGGATGATAATGTGAAGTCTACCACCCACATATGCACAGCCCTCCCTATCAGCACTGGTGGGGTGCAGTATCACTCTCTGGTTCAGATCAGCTTTCAGAGAATAGAAAGAAACAGTATTTAGAATGCACCCGAAAAACAAATGAAAAGTATAGGACAACATCATCTCCTTCTCAAAACTGGCTGCTCCTACAGTAAATTAACATCCGCCCACAGCCAGAAAGCAATATGGTGAATATTCTGTATAGTCACCAAGAGTAAAGGCTGCTGGCCAGTATTCAGACGGCTGGAATGCTGCAGCCCGTTCATGTACTTTTGAGGCTTTTCTTAAGGGGGAAGAGAAACAGGCCACTTTCTTTTGAAATTAACCTTGGAGTTTACCATTCAATTTTTTTTACCAATACCACAATGAAAAAGAAGCCTTCATGAATGCAAACGCATTCACATACACTACAGAGAAATTAGTTCTTTGATTTTCCTGTCCCCTTATTAATAAAGTGGAACATACTGAAACTAGGAGTTATGTACAGAGACAGCAATACAGGAATGATTGTGCTGAGACATCTGGCTCCTATAATGATAAAAATAATTGCATCTAGGACAAAGCGCATGCCCGCACCAGGATTATGTTTGGAATGATGGAAAAGCAGACAAAGATGCAAAGTGTTGATCAAATTGTTAACACTCATTGATTGGGAGCATGTACTTGGGTATTTCAAAAGCTCCTGTTGATGCAACTTATGATTTCCCATTAGTGAAACCTGAATTGCCTTTAGGAAAGTTGGTTTTTACATATGTTAATCTGAAAGCCAGTATGTGCCCCTTGCTAGGAATACCTTTGAATTGCAGAGGCAACAACTTACTCTGTCCTCATATCATGATGATCCCGCTAGAAATTAAAGTTATCTCTTCCACAAACTAACTTTTAAAAAATCACCTGGGAATTATCATCATACTTCATCTATATTTGATTTGTTTGCATGCTGGAAATGAAAAGTGTACACCTATATTTTCAAACAAGATGTCTTCCTTTTAAGACTAAAAATTTTAAGTCTTAAAATTTCATTTGAAATAAAATTTTAACTCAATGTTTCTGGTGTCTAAAATGGCACCAATCCAAAAAGATGGGAAAGAAGGGCTTAGGAGTCCCCACCTTTCCTCCTCCACAGTTAGACATTATTTCCCAATGAACAGAAGAGGCAGATGTCCTGAACTCCCCAGGCTGGAGTGCAATGCTGCAATCTCGGCTCACCACAACCTCCGCCTCCCAGGTTCAAGCAATTCTTCTGCCTCAGCCTCCCAAGTAGCTGGGATTATAGGCATGTGCCACCATGCCCGACTAATTTTGTATTTTTAGTAGAGACGGGGTTTCTCCATGTTGGTCAGGCTGGTCTCAAACTCCTGACCTCAGGTGATCCACCCGCCTCAGGCTCCCAAAGTGCTGGGATTATAGGCATGAGCCCCCGCGCCTGGCCTATTTGATTATTTACATCATACAGCAAACAGCAATGGAAAACAATGAAATAGCATGGAAGTGGACTAGAAGTATTTTCTCAAATGCAGGAGAAATGCTATCAGTGTTGTTCTATCAGTGAGGGCTGGAGTGGGCAGGAGACATAAACATGGATGGACAGACACACACACACACACACACACACACACACACACACACACACACACACCCACCATCAGTGAGGACCAGAGTGGACAGGAGACAGACACAGATGGACACACACACACACACACACACCCCTAGAAGTAGGAGTGATGGCCGGGCGCGGTGGCTCATGCCTGTAATTCCAGTACTTTGGGGGCCAAGGTGGGTGGATCACGAGGTCAGGAGTTCAAGACCAGCCTGGCCAAGATGGTGAAACCCTGTCTCTACTAAAAATGCAAAAAATTAGCCAGGCGCTGTGGCTGGCGCCTATATTCCCAGTTACTCTGGAGACTGAGGCAGGAGAATCGCTTGAACTCGGAGGGCAGAGGTTGCAGTGAGCTGAGATTGTGCCACTGCACTCCAGCCTGGGCGACAGAGTAAGACTGTCTCAGGGAGAAAAAAAAAAAGGAGTGACTTATCTAACTGTTGAGGTGAGACTGGAATAAGTAACTGAGCATGCATAGCTCAGGCCTCTCTCTTATCTTTTCTAGAAGAGCCTGTCTACAGAATGCACATGTTCTCTTTCTCTAGAAAGTGCTAGCAATAAAGCTGATATTATGATCTCCAACACTATGTCTTTTTGTCAGTCAGTTGTGAAACAAAAATTTTGGGGGTGGAAGGGGAAGGGAACACGATTATCTGTCCCCCTTAAAAATCCTGACAGAAGAGCCGGGTGTGGTGGCTCATGCCTGTAATCCCAACACTTTGGGAGGCCGAGGTGGGCAGATCACCTGAGGTCAGGAGTTCAAGACCAACATGGTGAAACCCCGTCTCTACTAAAAATACAAAATTAGTCCAGCATATGGCGTGCACCTGTAATCCCAGCTACTTGGGAGGCTGAGGCAGGAGAATTGCTTGAACCTGGGAGGCAGAGGTTGCAATGAGCCAAGATCACGCCACTGTACTACAGACTGGGATACACAGCAAGACTCCATCTGGGCAGGGTGGTCAGGTGGACAGAAGACAGTGGACCAAGATTCTCTCCCAGACTCCACCACTGACTCACTGAGACAGCTCAGAAGTAGCCTAAGTCCCAGGGTCTCCAAGGAGGAGTAAAGCCCTGAATCTACCCACCTGCAGGTTTCACATCTTACTCAAATACAGCACAGAAATTAAGTTGGAGAAGAGGAAGAGATGACCAGATCCACAATTTAGCATCCTAGCAGATTTTATGGGACTAGAAGTGGGAAGAAACTTCAATTTCCTCAACATTTGAGCAAGAACATTTCCCAAACCGGAGAAACCTGGTAGGCTCCCAGAGGTTGGAGACAGCACTGGGGGGTGGGTGTCAGTGTGGAGTCTCTGAGACTGCCAGGGGACAGATGGAGGATGGAGAGAATTATGCAAATCATAGTAGTCCTGTTCCTGAACCGAGAAATACATTACCATCCTGAGTTCTCCAGTAAGTTCCGCAAAATCGTCTGTGGCACTGAGCAGTTATAATAGCCCATGCCAATATATGATCTCCAGATCTGGTTTTTGCTTGAAATGGCATGCAGAGTTGCAAGGATTTCATTTTCACCTGATTGTGGGAAAAAGAGAAATGTTACAGAGAGAAGATGTCTCAGAAAGGAGCTCTAATTACAGTTTAAAACCCTCACTTTGTTTGAATATTTATGAGAGAATAACTATATGGAAAATGTTAAGAGTCTTCCATCCAACCAACACTAAGTACTGTATGCGATATCTCAAAAAAAAAAATTCCCAAACAACACTCAATTTCTCCTCAAGGTTGGCCCCTCGTCATTGTTTTGACTCTTCCTTATTCAGTTCTGTTTGCTAGAATTGCCCATTTTTACACTTGCCTCATTCCAGGCTTTTTCTGTTCCCTTTCTGTTTCTGCTGTATATATGCTAAATAAAAATTCTGTCTTACTCCCAGTAAAATACTGTGTTTTACCTTCTAAACTGCCTTATACTCTCTGGAAGTAGACACGGCTTCAGTCTAATTAACACATAACCTACATTTTCTCTAAAACTGTTCTACTCAGTTACACATTCCTCCTTTGTGTCACTGAAACGGCAACTTATAAAAAGGCCATCACCCCAAAATAGAAAATATCAGTTGTAATCAAAGACCCTCATGCAAAGCTGGGGACAGTGGCTCACACCTGTAATCCCAGAACTTTGAGAGGCTGAGGTGGGCGGATGGCTTGTGCTCAGGAGTTCAAGTCCAGCCTGGGCAACACGGTGAAACCCCGTCTCCACCAAAAATGCAAAAAATTAGCCAGGCGTGGTGGTTCGCACCTGTGGTCCGGGATTCTTGGGAGGCTGAGGTGGGAGGATCACATGAGCCTGGGAGGTGGAGGTTGTAGTGAGCTAAGATGGCGCCACTGCACTCAAACCTGGGTGACAGAGTGAGACCCCCATCTCAAAAACAAAAACAAAAACCAAAAACACCCTCATGCAGTTTCTACCAGCATTCTCATGAAGGCACTTTGGTAATTAAGAAGTATAAACGTACTTGGATGCAGGTGGGACCCTTTCTCGGGTCATTCGTATAATAACAAAATAATAATAGCATTTGATATTTATTGAACATTATTCTGCCAGGAATTGTACCATATGCTTTTCATGCGGCCTGGGACACTGAGGATTGAAGACAGTCATTTGGCCGGGGTCACACAACTTTAAATTAAAGGATTACTAATCCAGTCTCACACTTTAATCCATTGGACTAAATTGAGAGTTGCTACATGGACAGCTCTTACACTGAAGGGTACCCCTTTTTTTTTTTTTTTTTGAGAGGGAGTCTTGCTCTGTCACCCAGGCTGGAGTGCAGTGGCTTGATCTTGGCTCACTGCAACCTCTGCCTCCCAGGTTCAAGTGATTCTTCTGCCTCAGCCTCCTGAGTAGGTGGGACTACAGGTGCACACCACCACACCCGACTAATTTTTGTATTTTTAGTAGAGACAGGGTTTCACCATATTGGCCAGGCTGGTCTCAAACTCCTGACCTTGTGATCCACTCACCTCAGCCTCCCAAAGTGCTGGGATTACAGGCGTGAGCCACCGTGCCCAGCCACTGAAGGGTACTTTTTAGATACAAATGACACCATATGGTTCTTTATTTGCCTCTCTGCATAGAGATAGATTGTGTTACTAAAATTTAACTGGGATTTAACTACTTAGGCAAATGTCTGTCTCCTTTAAGATCTTCTTAGGGACTCAGTCACTTAACTCTGGGAAATGATTTATTTTATTGTTCCCTTATCAGAGAAAAATGTAGATACAGCAAAATCCAAGACAGCAAACTGGCAAGAAGACACTTAACATGTTTTAACCCTACTGAACTCTATCTGAATATTATTTGCATCTATCTTTATCCTCAGGTAAAATACTTTCACCCTCCACCACACACACACACACACATACACACACTCCCCACTCCACATGCTTTCCCAGGAAATAAATTCACAGGAGATATGGTAAGAGTAGAGTAAGAGTAGAGTAAGAAAGAAAAGAGTGGATAGTCTTGAAGGTATTAGTTCCATGAGTAATATAATCTAACTACCTTATGGAAGATGATCTTGCCTTCTTCCACTGAAAGTTTAGGAAATAAGTAAAAATGCAATAAACCCACATCTGAGAAGATAGGCAAGGATAGCATCCCTAGGAACAATCATGCAAGAAGTCCAGTCACCTCCCAAATAATCTTCTTAGGGGCAGAATGATTCAGACGCCCAGTAGGAGGAAAGATTAATTAGCGGTGCCTTGTAGGCGAGTCCGGCTTCAATTATGATCCTGTGCAGGGGGGACAGGTCCCTGTTCCACACCGGTCCAGCTCTCCAATGACAACAGCCTGTGAAGGGCTCTGTCTGTCAAACTGAGTTTAGCCTTTGGAAATCAAGCTGGAGAATATGATTCTTTTTACAATATAAGAAGATAATTCTACTGATGGTGTGGAAAGGTCACTGAGGGGAGACCCTGGCCCAGGGAGATACGGTAAGAGCAGCACTAGGCCGGGCGCGGTGGCTCAAGCCTGTAATCCCAGCACTTTGGGAGGCTGAGACGGGCGGATCACAAGGTCAGGAGATCGAGACCATCCTGGCTGACACGGTGAAACCCCGTCTCTACTAAAAAAATACAAAAAACTAGCCGGGCGAGGTGGCGGGCGCCTGTAATCCCAGCTACTCGGGAGGCTGAGGCAGGAGAATGGCGTGAACTCGGGAGGCAGAGCTTGCAGTGAGCTGAGATCCGGCCACTGCACTCCAGCCTGGGCAGCAGAGCGAGACTCCGTCTCAAAAAAAAAAAAAAAAAAAAAAAAAAAAAAAAAAAAAAAAAAAAAGAGGCCAGCACTATAGTTCAGGAGAGAGATGGGTAAGAGGAGTGTTATGAGTTGAACTGTGTTCCCAAAAATGATACTTTCAAATCCTAACCCCATGGTACCTCTGACTGCAACCTTACTTGAAAATAGGGTCTCCACTGATGTAATCAAGTTAAAATGAGATCATGCTGGATTAGGGTCAGCCCTAATCCAATGATTGGTGTCCTTATAAGAAGAGCAAAATTGGGACATGCAGACACACACGCAAGAAGAACGCCATATTTGAAGGCAGCAGAGGTTGGAGCAATGCATCCACAGGCCGAGGAGTGCCACGGACTGCTAGCAACCCCCAGAAGCTGGGAGAGAGGCAGGGAACTGATCCTCCTTCAGAGCTCCCAGAAAGGAGCCAACCCTGCCAACATCTTGATTTCTGACTACGGAACTGGGAGTGAACAGGCTCCTGTTGTTTAAGCCACCTAGTTTGTGGTACTATAGTACATGGCAGCCACAGAAAACGAATAAAGAAACTATATCAGTCATTTTTAAGAGACATGGTAATACTCTTGGGCCCAGCTGACCAGTTAAAAAAGTCTCGGGTTGGCCGGGCGCAGTGGTTCACACCTGTAATCCCAGCACTTTGGGAGGCTGAGGCAGGAGGATCACTTGAGGTCAAGGAGTTCAAGACCAGCCTGGCCAACATGGTGAAACCCCGTCTCTACTAAAAACACAAAAATCAGCTGGGCCTGGTGGCGTGCGCCTGTAATCCCAGCTACTTCAGAGGCTGGAGCAGGAGAATTGCTTGAGCCCGGGAGGTGGAGGTTGCAGTGAACCGAGATCATGCCAATGCACTCCAGCCTGGGCGACAGAGCGAGACACTGTCTCCAAAAAAAAAAAAAAAGGCTCAGGTGAACTCCAGCACTTTGCCAGACACGGTTTCCCACACATCATTAAGATTCTACTAGTGGAAGTAATCGACCCCCATAGTACCATTCTCTTTACTAACCAACATCATCCACTGGCATAAAAGAGCTGGTGCTAGGGTACTGGAATGTGTTGGAAGTCTGTGCAGAGGGGTGCAGCAACCTCCCCCACAGTCCCTCAGAGTGACGCGGCCAGAGGTCAAACCAGCAGGCCAAACCAGCACCACCAGTTATCTAGCCCAAAGATTTGCACTGATTGCTCTCTCACTCACATGGCCTGGCATGGGAAAGGAAAGCAGTATAGCCTTGCAGTCAGGTTGTTCCACAAGCAGCATGGCTGAGAGAACCAACTCAATGGCTGACTGTTAATTGGCTGCATACCTGGAGAAAACTAATATAATAGTAGTTGAAATAATTAGAAATAGCTAAATGGACATTGGTGGGAGCCAAAAGGGTTATTTAAACCAACAGTCCCCATAGTCAGTGAAACTGCTAATGTAATTCTTCCAGTGCAGGACTCTCCTTCCTCATACCCAGCCCCAGGAGACAAAATAGGATTAGAGAGATAGGAATTTGGCTATTGTGCCAAGAGCCACAATCCCTAGTGAGGGACTGTAGCAAAAATCTAGTTCTCGCCCCGTATAGAGGTGCTCAAATGTGTTGTTTTGATTTTGCTTGTAGACTTTTGGAAGGTCTTTTTACCGTGGTTTTATTTTCCACTCCTGTGATAGTAGCCCTCGCTGTTAGGTGACTTCCCACTGATAGGAAAGGTGGGGTTAAAGTTGTATGGGTCTGCAGCAGAGGCCGCCTCCTGGGAAGGAGTAGATAGGCTCTCACCCAAAGGAAGGGGAAGAGTAGGATCCACGTTTTCTGAAAAATGCACTTCAAGGACTCAGATTCAGGAAAGTCATGGAGGTGACAGAAGGCCTGGAGCTCGGGGCTAGAAGCTGAGAAGAATCCTAAACTAAACCAAACTCCAGATCGCTTCCCTCTGAGAACACAAAATGCCACCCCTCTGCCTGCCTTCAGCAAAAATCTGCACTGTCGCCCCATATAGAGGTGCTCAAATGTGTTTAGATTTTGCTTGTAGACTTTTGGAGGTCTTTTTACTATGGTTTTATTTTCCACTCCTGTGATAGTAGCCCCAGCTGTTACGTTCATTCCCACTGATAGGAAAGGTGGGGTTAAAGTTTGACAGGTCAGCAGAGGCCACCTCCTGGGAAGGAGTAGATAGGATCTCACCCAAAGGAAGGGGGAGGCTAGGATCCCACGAAGGGGGTGGGGCACCGCTCTAGTCCTGACAATTAGCTCCGGGAGACCAGTCAAGAAGCTCAATTGACTACAGAAGGAGCAGGATTGAAATAAAAGATAAAAAATAAAAAGCAGCAGCTCAATTGAACACGAGTGTTGTGGAAGGTGAAAATGGTAGTTTATTTTTTCACTTGACAGAAGAAGGAACACAAGAACTAAGATGGTGCCTGCCACTGTGTTTCAAGATTGACCACTTTTATGCTGCTGGGTCTTTATAATTAATTGTTTTGTTCTTCATTTATATTAATTGGCCTTTTAAAAATTTCAAGTGTTTCATTCAAATGTGAAAATCATCAGAGCTACTATGGGGGATGGTGATGTCTGGAGTCCCGAGACTCTCAAGTAGAAGAGAGATTTGAATTCTCCTTTCACAAGAAAACCCGTTCCCTCATACCTCTCTGCAGAGCTGTCCAGGAGGTAATAGGTAAAGGGCAAGCCCCTTGTGAGAGAGCCCTGAGTACAGCCCAGTTCCCATCTCCCTCCCTTCAGTCTCCACCTGCCACTCAGGCAGTGTTCCTGCCCTGCCCCATGTCCTCAAACAGTTAAGGAAGAGAAGATGTCACATTAGACCAGCCAGGAACCCACTGGCCCGATCCACATGAGTTCCGGGTCTCCAGATACAAATCAGCATCCTGCAGAGCAGCCACTGATGTCTTACACACTTGAATCAAACACCTGAAAATTTTAAAAGGCAAACTAGTGGGCCGGGTGCAGTAGCTCATGCCTGCAATCCCAGCACTTTGGGAGGCCGAGGCAGGTGGATCACAAGGTCAGGAGATCAAGACCATCCTGGCTAACACAGTGAAACCCCACCTCTACTAAAAATATTTGAAAAATTAGCCAGGCGTGGTGGCAGGTGCCTGTAGTCCCAGCTACTCAGGAGGCTGAGGCAGGAGAACGGCATGAACCCGGGAGAGGGAGGTTACAGTGAGCCGAGATCGTGCCACTGCACTCCAACCTGGGCGACAGAGCAAGACTCCACCTAGGAAAAAAAAAAAAAAAAAAAAGGCAAACTAGCTTAAATAAAGAACAAAATATCTATAAGACCCAGAAGCATAAAAGATGTCAAACATGAGACAAAGAAGTTTCTAAGGCGATAAATACATACTCTAGTCTCTATAGGACTAGCCAAACTTCTCAAGTACCTGTGAACTCTGTCCCTATCCAGCTTGGGACTAATGAGTTTTCCTGGATTGGTTCTCATGATAGCCTGGTAGTTATGCCCAATTTTACCTTCTGTTGAGAACAAAGTGAGTTAATAGAATGAGCTGTCCCCTATACAACAAGTTAATGGACACTTTTGAGCCATTAAGGGCAGGTCCCTAGTCATGCTTCTTTCCATTCACTCATCCATCGCCCAACGCTACAAAATTTCCCAAGGAAAAATTCCCAGCTAGAAGCCAAGACTGTCTGTGACTTGATGAACAGAGGGGTAAGCTTACTGTGATAAAATCTAAGACCTCAGGCTTCCACAGCCACATATAATAAAAGTAATTCCCCAAACATACAGCCTAGTTAGTGTCTGAATTGTTTCAAATGTTTGTTCACTGGTTGCCATTTCTCAGACCCACTCATGAAATGCCAGATCTGCAGGAGAGCCAGCCCAGTGTACCTAGAAGCCCAGAGTTTGAGTTACTTTGATGTCAAGACAGCAATAGATGCAGAGAAAAGGAGAGAAGACAGAAAAGTCCATGTTCAGAGATCTACCTGCTGAACCAACCTGAAATTGAACTTCACAGAATCCAGTCTTTAAGTCCAAATTAAGGGACATGATGATGTCTAAATAAAACCCCAAATCCTAACTAAGCACACAATTCACACCTCTTCTGCTGTGGAAAAGAGCTCCCTTTCTAGAGGAAACTGTATGGGGTCCTTAAATCCCAAAGTGGCAGCCTTTTCCTCCCGCGTAGCAAAAGAAGCATTCTGAGAAATGATTGTGCCATCCAAACCTTGGGCAGCAGATGGGAAAGGGAAAAAGAAAACTAGATTTTCCCACCAGAGCAAAGCTCACAGCAGAGCACATTCCTCACACTTTTCCTTTCAACTGGACAAAACCAGATTGCTCCTGTGCACAAGCCTAATTCCTGAACATGAACTAAAACGAAACTAACCAGCAGGGAAAGAGACCAAATGAGAAAGGGGGGCGTCCATTAAGAAATGATTGAAGGCCGGGGACAGTGGCTCACGCCTGTAATCCCAGCACTTTGGGAGGCTGAGGCAGAAGGATTGTTTGAGCCCAGGAGTGTAAGCCTGACCAACATAGTGAGACCTTGTCTCTACCAAAAAAAATCAAAGAATGAGGCAGGGGGATTGGTTGAGCCCAGGAGGTCAAGGCTGCAGTGAGCTGTGATTGCGCCAATGCACTCCCACCTGGGTGACAGAGTGAGACCCTGCCTAAAGAAAAAGAAACACTTGGAGACAAGACGTCATCTTCCAGATGCTTGCCTACAGCTATGCAGGGCAGCCAGCAACTGTGCATTATTTTGCACTCTCGGCCATGAAGGAATTCAGGCAATCCTTCAGGAACCTACACAGTAAGTTCTTTTCTTGCAGAATAAATGCCTGCTTCTGACCTTGTTTATTCTTCTGCCTCAGAGCATTGCATAATCTCCTGGTCCTAATGTACCAAGAACAGAGTTCAGTGGCCTCTAGGTATCACTTCCTAAGAACTGCAGGTAAGAACTTGCACTGCTGCTGCTTCTCAGAATTTCGTCTTTACATCATTCCACATAAGAGCCTTGCTATAGCAACTCCCTTGCCATTGCACCTAAAATAGCAACAGTTTTGCACTAACCAATGCACCAAATAAATGCTTTCCAATAGCAATAAGATGATTTTGCTGTTAAATTTTCTTTTTTCGAGATGAAGTCTTACTCTGTCGCCCAGGCTGGAATGCAATGGCACGATCTCGGCTCACTGCAACCTCCGCCTCCTGGGTTCAAGCGATTCTCCTGCCTCAGCCTCCTGAGTAGCTGGGATTAGAGGCGCCCGCCATCACGCCCAGCTAATTTTTGTATTTTTAGTGGACATGGGGTTTCAGCATATTGGACAGGCTGGTCTTGAACTCCTGACCTCAGGTGATCTGCCCGCCTCAGCCCCCAATAGCTGTTAAATTTTCAATACATTACTAGGACTAGGTTTTAATATCCTGTTTATGTAAATTTCCACAAGAACTGGAAAAGTGTCATTAACATGGACAGTCAATCTGTATGAGTCAAGATACCTGCTACAACTAAACACACACACACATACACACATTGTTTCCCATCCTTAACCCATTACCCCAAACACAACCCTACAATTTCTTTTGGCCTCAATTATAAGGGAAAATGTATTCAGGTTTTGGTTTTTGCTTCTTTGACAATCTAAAATTGCTATACCTAAAGTTTTACACTATATATATACATATACACATACAATATTATCATTTATATTTTTAAAATAATTATATATGCATATGTTTATATATTAGCAGAACATCTTTGCGATGATTCACAAGAAATTGAGAATAAATAGAAGATAATAGATGTGGGAGGGAGGCTTGCTTTTCACTGTATATCTTTTTTTTTTTTCTTTTTTTTAAGAGAGACAAGGTCCCGTGATGTTTCCCAGGCTGGTTTCAAATCCTGGCCTCAAGCAATCTTCCAGTCTCAGCCTCCCAAAGTGCTGGGATTACAGGCATGAGCCACGCTGCCTGGTCTCCCTGTAGATATTTTTGTGCTTTTGAGTTTTGAACAATGTGTCTATATTGTTTATTTGAAATTAACATTAAAATGTTGCATGTAGAATGAAATCCTCCTTGTAAAATACATGGGTATGTGGGTGTATACGCCATCAGTCCTGGGCTTCGGCAGGCCATCCACAAAGCATGGTTCTGGGGGGCCCAGCCAGCAGCACCTCACACACAGCAGCCACTAACTGCGTGAGAGCCTCCCTCACTCTTCGCCCTCCATGTGCTTGGCAAGACACTAGGAAAAGGTCTCCAAGGAAGTCATCAGGACTGAAAACCAACACACTCATATTTGAATTTGCCCAATGTCACCAATTTGAGAAAGGCCTTTCTCTGCTAGAGGGTAAGGGGAAAGCTGGGGCCGGAATGTGAGGACAGAGACTGCCTGGGCAGATTGTTCTTGCCAACATCTTAATCCTTGGCTGTAAATCTGCGCAGGAACCATGGCATGGGGCTAGGTGTCAATCAAGATAAACAAACCATGAATGACAGCACAGCAGGACTTTCTCTTCTTTCTGAAGGGAATTCAGAATTTGGATGCAAATTCCATCTGCATGCTGAGCCTTTCCCCAACATCATCCAGTCATTTATAGCACTCCTTTCTCTCCCCTATAGCCACCTGGATCAAGCCCACTTACCCAGTCCATAGACCCAACTCCCTATTACTTGTCAAGTTTCCTCCCTGGGCAGAGGAGGGTTTCACTACCTAAGTCAGCTGAATCACAGAATGTGTTGAATCATTCCAGGAAGCCAAGCCAATCCATACACTCTGCACAGTGTACAGAGGAAACTGAACCTAAAATCCTTGCAGACCAGCAGAGCTGTGCCATGTGTGAGGATGTGGTCAGGGCAGCAGCACGCCGGCCCAACCTGGGGCTCTGAGTCTCCTTGGTCTAATCCTGCCAGGCTCTTCCCTGTCTTCTCGCTCAGCCAATTAATACCACACCTCCTTCAGTCCTTCATGACCCTCAGGGGTTACCGCCCTCCTCAGGACATCTCCACTCAAAAGGAGCTGAGGCGTGTCCCATCTGTGTCTCTGATGACTCCATGGTTCCTTGTCTCTGTAGGAGTGAGCAGTCTCTGCAGCTATTCCTGATCACCCGAGAGACGCACAACTTCAGACCCTACTAGCTGTAGCAAAACCAAAACAACGTTCACAGTGGGGAGTGGGACAAGTGATGCTATGTCTGTTATTTTACTCCTTGAACTTGGATCATACTCCTTCCTGTGGGAGGCCCCTTTTCATTTAATCTACAAATGTTTTTTAAAGAAATATACAGAGAAACATTGCAATTCATAGAATTTATCTGGAATACCACCTGACCTATGTAATGAGGCCAAATGCTGAGTTTGAAATGAGAATCAGTGGAAGTCCCAGAGGATTTGTTTTCTCTCTTTGCTGCCCCAAAGGTACATTGTCATGGCCTGCAGAGCAAGAACAAGAAGGGAAGGCTATGTCCTAAGAATCCAACTCAAACAATGTATCATGCTTGAGAAAAAGATAATTTTTTATAGATCAAAGGCATATGGGCCAGGCATGGTGGCTCATGCCTGTAATCCCAGCACTTTGGGAGGCTAAGCGGGGAGGATGGTTTGAACTCAGGAGTTTGAGACCAGTCTAGGCAACACATCAAGATCCCCATCTCTACAAAATAAAATAAATTAGTCCATGTGGTGGCACATGCCTGTAGTCCAGTTACTTGGGAGGCTGAAGTGGGAGGATCTCTTGGGCCCAGGAGGTTGAGGCTGCAGTGAGCCATGATCATGCCACTGCACTCCAACCTGAGTGACAAAGTGAGACCCTGCCTCAAAAAAAAAAAAAAAAAAAGGCATATGGGGCCGGGCGCAGTGGCTCATGCCTGTAATCCCAGCACTTTGGGAGGCCGAGGTGGGTGGATCACAAGGTCAGGAGATCAAGACCATCCTGGCCAATATGGTGAAACCCCATGTCTGCTAAAAATACAAAAATTAGCTGGGCGCGGTGGCGCGTGCCTGTAATCCCAGCTACTCAGGAGGCTGAGGCAGGAGAATAGCTTGAACCAGGGAGTTGGAGGCTGCAGTGAGCCAAGATTGTGCCACTGCACTCCAGCCTGGTGACAGAGCGAGACTCCGTCTCAAAAAAAAGGCATATG
The DNA here is from genome assembly GCF_043159975.1 of Macaca nemestrina. Taxonomy (NCBI): domain Eukaryota; kingdom Metazoa; phylum Chordata; class Mammalia; order Primates; family Cercopithecidae; genus Macaca; species Macaca nemestrina. The sequence continues at coordinate 36,268,771 of NC_092138.1, forward strand.
GAGAAATTTGTGGTCCAACCCAGAATCACACCAAGTGAATTGTAATCTTTTATAGTAAATGCTCAGAAAATACAGGTGAATCAACATGTTGCAATGAAAATTCACCTAAACTTCCACATACAGCTAGCTCAATATTCCCAGGAACTCACCTGTTACAGAATCATGATGCTAAATAATGCACAAATTGTTCCCACATTTGGTTCAACTACATCTCAAAGTGCATGAGCCTCAGAGAAACATTTATCAGTGGAAACCTGCAGCTATTAAGAAAGTTGTAGCCGGGCGCGGTGGCTCACGCCTGTAATCCCAGCACTTTGGGAGGCCGAGACGGGCGGATCACGAGGTCAGGAGATCGAGACCATCCTGGCTAACATGGTGAAACCCCGTCTCTACTAAAAAATACAAAAAACTAGCCGGGCGAGGTGGCGGGCGCCTGTAGTCCCAGCTACTCGGGAGGCTGAGGCAGGAGAATGGCGTGAACCCGGGAGGCGGAGCTTGCAGTGAGCTGAAATCCGGCCACTGCACCCCAGCCTGGGCGACAGAGCAAGACTCCGTCTCAAAAAAAAAAAAAAAAGAAAGTTGTATAAAATAATGCAGTGTCTACAATAATTTCAGATTTTCCAAAATTTTATTTCTTCCTTGTTCAGTCAGTTAGCATGTTGATGATACAGGCATTGAGAATTCTTACTAAAATTCTCAGTTTGCATTTTTGTATAAATACTCTGGACTTACAAAAAGTAAAGCAAATTTGAGTCAAAATGAGATCAAAGTTATTCGTACATCATATAACTGACACTTGTTAAAACAAGGCACAGTGCTATTTAGTGGGGTGGGAAGAGGACATAAAGAATGGAAGTCACAACACAGATTCACCCACAGCAGCTCACGTCCCTGTTCTCTAGCACCCGCCCTCGTGCAGCCTGGGCCCTCACTCCCAGCCTCCTGAGGCTGGGTCACTGAGCTTCCAGGCAGAATGTGGGTGGGACTGCCCCACCTCTCTCTCAACCTCACTGAGCTGACTAACGGACCTTGAAGTCCTCCCCTTGGCTGAACTCAGTCACCACATTTCTCTGTTCCTACTTCCAGATCACTGACCGATGGTGGGGTGGAGGACACTCAAACAGGCCTTACAAATTCCCACCATTTAATCTCAGCAGACCCTGTCTGCTGGGCGATCGAGGGTCCTCACCACCCAGATGCTCTCAGCAGACCCTGCCTGCAGGCCGATCGAGGGTCCTCGCGACCCAGACGCACACAATAGCTCTTCTGAAATTCACTTTTCCCTAGTGCTCAATCTCAGCTTCCTGTCTCTCATGCAGAGAGATCGTCAGACCCTCAGACCCGTAGCCCCTCAACTCCTCCCACCTCGGAGGATCCTTATGTCTTTATGCAGACTTTCTTCCCTCTTCTGCCTAAGAAAGGTCCAGAATATGACACAGGGGTCCACAACTCACTGCCTGAAAATATATCCTCCTGCCTCTGATGACTTCATCTCAGACTGCCCTGCCTCTCTTCTTCTGCATGTTTTATTTCCCTATATCCTGGTTTCTGCTTTCTTCCCCACACTCCATCCCTGGGAAATTTCACTAATTCTCACGAATTTATTCAGAAAACTCACTAAATCTGCAACTCCATCTCTTCTCTTTCTGGATCTCTAGACTCTACTTTCCAACTCTTGCTTCAATTTTTCCAAATGCATATTCCACGAATATCTCAAACCCAATTCTGCTCAAGACCCAATCTCTCCTTCCTCTTCTCCCTGTTACCCCTCTGTTAATGAATGACATCAACATCACTACCCCATCTAGAAACTGACTGACACCTCACCTCCTGCCTCTCTGGATCAACCACCATGTCTATACAAAAACCATGCTCCTGGCCAGGCATGGTGGCTCACACCTATAATCCCAGCACTTGGGAGGCTGAGGAGGGTGGATCACCTGAGGTCAGGAGTTGGAGACCAGCCTGGCCAACACAGCAAAATTCCATCTCTACTGAAAATACAAAAATGAGCTAGGTGTGTAATCCTAGCTACTTGGGAGGCTGAGGTGGGAGAATCGCTTGAACCTGGGAGGTGGAGGCTGCAGTGAGCTGGGATCATGCCACTGTACTCCAGCCTGGGCAACAGAGTAAGACTCTGTCTCAAAAAGAAAAAAACAAACAAACCCAAAACCATGCTCCTCACGCCTCTAATTCCAGCACTTTGAGAGGCCGAGGCAGGCAGGTTGCTTGAGCTCAGAAGTTCAAGACCAGCCTGGGAAACATGGTGAAACTCTGTCTCTACAAAAAATACAAAATTTAGCCGGGCATGGTGGCTCACACCAACAGTCCCAGCTACTAGGGAGGCTGAGGAGGGAGGATCGCTTGAGCCTGGGAGGCAGAGGTTGCAGTGAACCAAGATCATACCACTGCACTTGAGCCTAGGTGACATGGCCAGACCCTGTCTCAAAAAAACAAAAACAAAAAAACCGCCATGCTTCTCCTGGGCTGCCCCAAGCCAGTGACTAAGCTCTGCAGGAAAACTAATGCAGACTCATTCATTCTCTAGAGATATGAGACTCCTCCCACGGGCAGCTGTAGCTCCAGGACTCCACGTGGGCCTGGTGGAAACTCTCTTAGATCTGTTCTGTACTGTAAGACTCTTTCTACCCGGTCTTCATTCTACTTCTCTCCCTTTCCACCAAAGTTAGACCTGCATTAGTTTGGAGGCTCCCCTGCCCTCTCCTGCTTCTACCCCCAATGAAAATGTCTTGTGTATCTAACATCATTTTGGTGTCTGCTACCTGGTGGACCTGAACTAATGCACATTGACATCTCACATGTAAAGTCTCCAATAGTCTCCCAGTTGGTTTCACTGCCTCTGATCTCAGAGGCACTCTGCAAAACACAGGATCAATCCTTCCACTTCTCCCTATAGTAACTTTTCCTGTCTACCCATTACTTAGAGGGGGAAAAATAAATCCCTTTTGGCTCTGAGCCCTCCATATTGTGGCCCCACACCTTGTTTTCCATGTGCCTCTGCAATCTAACATTCTAACCACATGGTCTATTCACCATCCCTCAAACAACCATGTATTTCCACACTTTCATGCCTCTGCTCGTGCCATAACTTCAGACTAAGTCTCCATCCTATTCACAGACCCATCAAATTATTCAATATCTATTTCCTTATAAGTTATAACCTATAGCTGGGGATATCTTTATCGTCTTTTACCTCCTGACTTTTGTACACCAAGTGCCTAAAGCAGTATCTTATCTTCTACAACTGACTCTCAATAAGTGCAGAATGGAAGCAGATGGAGGAAGCTGTAGAATAGCTGCAATAGCAGCTTAATAACCCACTGATAACAAAGATGATAGCAAACACCAATCCAAAAACCAAAAGCTGAGTAGTCTAGGGCACTTTACGTATGGGCAAATGGTCCTATGTACCATAAGAGTCCTCAAGAATAGCACTATATTTATAATACAGTATAAATGATTTCAGTTTGATAGCACTGAATACGTTTTGAGGTTAGAGTGAGTTATAGTCACACCACAGCACTCTAGTCTGGGTAACAGTGCAAGACTCTGTCTCTAAATAATAATAATAATAATAATATAATAATAATAATAATAGGATCTGGGCATGGTGGCTCACACTTATAATCCCAGCATGTTGGGAGACCAAAATGAGAGAATCACTTAAGCCCAGGAGCTTGAGACCAGCCTGGGCTTGAGACCCCCATCTTTACAAAAAATTTAAAAAATTAGCTGGGTGTGGTGGTCCTCCTTGTGGTCTAAGCTACTTGGAAGGCTGAGGTAAGAGGATTGCCTGAGCCAGGGAGGTCGAGGTTGCACAGAGCTGTGATCATGCCACTGTAGTCAAGCCTGGGTGACATAGTAAGATACTGTCTCAAATAAAATAAATAAAATTAAATAAAAATAAAATATTTTAAAATAAAAAAGATAATAATGAATAGATGTTACACTACAGTTGTCTAAACCCCTAGAATGTACAACACCAAGACTGAATCCTAACACAAACAATCTTCACTTTGGGTGAGGCCGGCGCAGTGGCTCACCTGTAATCCCAGCACTTTGGGAGGCCAAGGTGGGTGGATCACCTGAGGTCAGGAGTTCAAGACCAGCCTGGCCAACATGGTGAAACTCCCATCTCTACTAAAAATACAAAAATTAGCGAGGCCTGGTGGTTCATGCCTGTAGTCTCCGCTACTCGGGAGGCTGAGGCAGAAGAATCGCATGAACCCAGGAGGTGGAGGTTGCAGTGATCCAAGATCGCGCCTGCACCACTGCACTCCAGCCTGGGTGACAGAGTGAGACTCCATCTCAAAAAATAAATAAATAAATAAATAAATAAATAAATAAATAAATAAATAAAAACTTTGGGTGATAATGGTGCATTAACATAGGTTCAATTGTAGCAAATGCTCTGGTAGGCAATGCTGATAATGGGAGACTCCACGCTTGTGTGGGGGCAGTGGGTTTAATGGGAAATCTTTGTACGTTCACTCAGTTTTGCTATGAACCTAAAACTGCTCTAAAAAATAAAGTTGGTCGGGCAAGGTGGCTCACGCCTATGATCCTAGTATTTTGGGAGGTAGAATCGGAAGCATTTCTTGAGCCTGGGAGTTTGAGACCAGCATGGGCAATACAGTAAGGCTGTCTCTAGAAAAAATACAAAAATTAGCTGGGCATGGTGGCATGCGCCTGTAGTCCCAGCTGCTTGGGAGGCTGAGGTGTGAGATCACTTGAACCCAGGAGGTTGAGGCTGCAGTGAGCTGTGATAGCACCACTGCACTCCAGCCTGGGCAACAGAGTGAGACACCGTCTCAAAAATAAAATTAAAAAACCCAAAATTGGCCAGGCACAGTGGCTCATGATTGTAATCCTAGCACTTTTAGGCTGAGGTGGACAGATCACTTGAGATCAGGAGTTCAAGGCCAGCCTGACCAACATGTTGAAACCCCATCTCAACTAAAAATACAAAAATTAGTTAGGCATGGTGGTGGGTGCCTGTAAACCCAACTACTCGGGAGGCTAAGGCAGGAGAATTACTTGAATCCAGGAGGTGGAGGTTGCAGTGAGCCGAGATGGAGCCATTGCACTCAATCCTGGGGGATAAGAGCGAGACTTCTCTCAAACAAACAAACAAACAAAAAAGATGCTTTATTACTTTTTCAAGATTGAGGGTTTAATTTTGTTTTGTTTTTTGTTTTTTTGAGATGAAGCCTTATTCTGTCACCCAGGCTGGAGTGCAGGGGCGCAATCATGGCTCACTGCAACCTTCTCTTCCCTGCAATCTCCACCTCCCAGGTTCGAGCGATTCTCCTGCCTCAGCCTCCTAAGCAGCTGGGACAACAGGCATGCACCAACACAGCCAGTTAATTTTTGTATTTTTAGTAGAGATAGGGTTTTGCCATGTTGCCCAGGCTGATGTTGAACTCCTGGCCTCAAGTGATCCACCCGCCTCAGCCTCCCAAAGTGCTAAGATTACAGGCATGAGCCACTGCTCCCAGCCAAGACTGAGATTTCTAGTTAGGGATTCTGTTTTAATAAGAAAGGAAAAACTGATCATAATTTATTTTAGGACTCAACACATTAAAAAAATTTTTTTTGGCCGGGCGCGGTGGCTCAAGCCTGTAATCCCAGCACTTTGGGAGGCCGAGACGGGCGGATCACGAGGTTAGCAGATCGAGACCATCCTGGCTAACACGGTGAAACCCCGTCTCTACTAAAAACACAAAAAATTAGCCGAGCGTGGTGGCGGGCGCCTGTAGTCCCAGCTACTCGGGAGGCTGAGGCAGGAGAATGGCGGGAACCCGGGAGGCGGAGCTTGCAGTGAGCTGAGATCTGGCCACCGTACTCCAGCCTGGGCGACAGAGCAAGACTCCGTCTCAAAAAAAAAAAAAAAAAATTTTTTTTGTTACTTTTTTTTTTTAAAGAGACAGGATGTTGCCCAGGCTGGTTTTGAACTACTCGGCTCAAGCAATGCACCCACCTTAGCCTCCCAAAGTGCTGAGATTACAGGTGTGAACCACCACACCTAGCCTCATCACTTTTAAAACAAATATTTTCACCCCTCCACTTTTACCGTGATATACTTCAACATTTATCTGAATATCCCCCAAATAATTGATAGCATAATTATTTAAGATTCCATCAAGGACGATCCTGCAACAATACTCAAGTGCTTGCCGAATTATGTCTTGCACATTCCATTTTTCCACTTCCTTTTTCTCAGTGAAGGTACTGCCTTTCCTTGAGGTTTTTTTTTTTTTTTTTTTTTTTTTGAGACGAATTTATTATTGTTTATTCTAAGTAAGTAGGTTAGTTTCCTGGACAGGTGTGGGTGAAAGTTCTATTTTTAAATATGGTCTGGTAATTGCCCATTTGTATATGTAGTCCCTCACAGCAGAATCTGTTTTGTCTCTGTCCTAACATAAACAATCTGTCTACGTAATCCCAGGTTGCCATCCCTCAAATAACCATGTGTCGCCCAGGTTGGAGTGCAATGGCGCGACTTAGCTCACTGCAATCTCCACCTCCTGGTTTCAAGCGATTCTTCTGCCTTGGCCTCAGCGTTCCAAGTAGCTGGGATTACAGGCATGCGCCACTACGCCCAGCTAATTTTTGTATTTTTAGTAGAGACAGGGCTTCACCATGTTGGTCAGGCTGGTTTTGAACTCCTGACCTCAGGTGATCCACCTGCCTCACCCTCCCAAAGTGCTGGGATTACAGGTGTGAGCCACTGGGCCCAGCTTCATCTTTGCTTCTTTACATTGAGAAGATATATTCCAACTCCTAACTCTGTCTTTCCGTCCCATTTCACATCATTTCTGAACACTCATGACATTTTACCCACAGCTCTCATGGCACCTGGAACTTTTTAACTGTCTGACCTATTTATATTAAGAAGGTGAGATGTAAGCTCCTTGGAGACAGTGACTATGTTTATTCAAATGTATATCCTTACTGGGCGCGGTGGCTCATGCCTATAATCCTAGCACTTTGGGAGGCTGAGGCAGGCAGATCACGAAGTCAGGAGTTTTAGACCAGCCTGACCAACATAGTGAAACCCTGTCTCTACTAAAAATATAAAAATTAGCTGAGCATGGTGGTGCGCACCTGTAGTCTCAGCTACTCGGGAGGCTGAGGCAGGAGAATCGCTTGAACCCAGGAGACAGAGGTTGTGGTGAGCCAAGACTGTGCCACTGCACTCCAGACTGGGCAACAGAGCGAGACTCTGTCTCAAAAAAAAAAAAAAAAAGTATATCCTCAGAGTGTCTTCCAATAGTAATCGGTAAACGTTTAACAATTTAGGCAACAGGGTGACTGTCCAAGGTTATCAGTCAAGTATCTGCCTATTGAAAATTAATGACAAAAATATAAGGGCAAAGCAGATTCTGCTGTGAGGGACTACATATACCAGACCATATTTAAAAATAGAACTTTCACCCACACCTGTCCAGGAAACTAACCCACTTACTTAGAATAAACAATCCAGGAAGCCAGCCTGCTACAAATTAGACTTACAGAGAAAGCCAGATTGCTATCTCTAGTGACAATCCAGGAAACCAAACAATAACTTCCATCACAATTGGCCCCAAATGGCCAGAACTTGATTAATAACTGATAGCTTCCTTAATTTTTGTCCCACTTCCAACATAGGACCAATCAGGCGAAGCCAAATATGTACCCATAACCAATCATATCAGATGCCCGACTTCTAGTTAACCCTCAGACAGCTTCCCTTGTAAACAACCTCCAATCAGAACATACCTAAAGCCTTTCCTTTTTTCCACAATAAAGCTTTCCTCTCCTCTGTCAAAATGGAAGTCTGACTCCCTTGCTACAGCAAGTTCATTATAGCCTTTGTTTCTCTCATTTAGCTAGTCTTTACTGCCACAGTCGTTTAATGGAAATTTATTGGAATCATCCTAAAAAAGAAATCATAATTCCTATAAGTTGGGAACTGATGAGCCAGGAATGGCCAAAGGAAAGCCTAGTCACAGACTGCGGGCAGGAGTCTGTGCATTGGGCATGGACCTGGCAATGGGCATCATCTGGCTAAAGACAAGTCGTGGCCTCGGACTGGGGAACAGCTGCCCCGGCCTAGTTGCCCCTGGGGTCAGCTCAGGAGAGTGCACAACCCAATGAGAGTGACAAAGCCAACACCTGCAGCTGCATTACACAATGCTCCCTCCCTCCGCTCACTGCCCTCCATTAACCATTTAGTAGAAATCACTCTGGAACATTCAGCTGGCACAAGTCCACCATTCTGACAACTCATCTCCTCAGCTCTAGTTGAATAATGTGAACATTGGAGGGTTTAGTTTCTCCTCTCTCTTCCACAAGCAATGTGCAATTTTGTGTAAACTTTAATCCCTGCAGTTTATCTAAGATTAGTTCAGTCTAGTTCAGTCTAGTTACCTTGAGATGAATTCACTGAAAAGACTACACAGCCAGGCATACCACAGCTAAAAGTAACTGGCTTTGGTCATAAAGTAATTTTTAACTTTGAATTAATTATAAAATGAATACCTACACTGCAGAAAATTCCAAAACTGCAAAGTAATTAAGGGAAAGCTAAAACCACTAATAAGGGCACCATTCAGAGAAACCAGTGTTCCCAGTGACACATATCCTTCTAGTCTTTTGTTGTTGTTGAGTGCGTGTGGTTGGGGAATGGGGGATTCACTTGAACAGGATAGGATTTTGAACTGAATAGCTTTGTTTGTTTCTCTGAATAATGACTTACTTACCAGCCAGTTCATGATCAAAGTATTTTTTCAAGGCACTTCCTGAATTGTCCAAGAAGAGGGGGAGCATCCTTTATGACTGATGAATCACCCGTCCTTCCCTGGTTCTGTCCGGCCATTCTGTCCTATACATGTTAATCCCACTACCTCCAGCAGCCTCCCCCAGATTTATCTAGCAGAGCATCACTGCTCATTCTTCAGTATTGCACTTCCGTGACCCCTTCCCTCGCCCTGGCAGCAGGCCTGAGTGTTCCCACATCTGTGCTGCCAGGAAGCTGCTACAATTCTGCTGAGGCAGTTGGCATATGGCAGCATGCTTCTAGTGCAACTGGGTTTGTGCACATCTGTAAACTGGACATTCCAGGTGAGTCAGGACAGAAGTTTTCCACTTTGTACACCCACAACCTTACAAAGGACAAAATGAAGAGAGAGCAAAGTAGTGGATGGAGTGTGGACAGTGGAGCTGGGCTGCCTGGGTTTGAATTCGGCCTCCACCACTTACCAGTTATGACCTTGGGCAAGTCATGTATCATCTGAATGTGGTTTCTTCATTTTTAAAACAGAAGTATTAATGGTATTTTCCTCATAGGATTGTAATATACATTAATACACGAGAGCATGTTAAAGAGTGTCCAGTACATGGTAAGCATTACGTAAATGTCTGAGATTACTGAGTTATGTGTAATAAGTAACCCAAGTATTTCCTAACTGATTACAACCCTCACAATCTTTACTCTGCAATGAGGACATTTAACACTCCTATAACTAGCTCTCACTACAGCTTTCTCTGTACATGGCAAACAAATATTTAATCCAGAATTCCTCTGACTACACTAGAACACAGGCATTCACATGAAACTAAGTTTGAGTAATGGTGCTCCACTATTAAATGGAAATGCTACTACCAGAACTTACATGCACCGATTTGCTCTCCCTACCTGGAGAATATTCATTCACCGTGACACGCTCACACCTCAGAGTCAAAATTCCTCCTTTGCAGGTGCATCCTCCTCCATTCTCCCAACATCCCAGCTCGCTATTCCAAGAAGCAAGCTTTATTGGAGAACTGGTCCATTTCAGGGAATGGGGGGACTTCTGATTGTGCAATATTTTCTGGGTGAATCATCCCAAACAAGATGGAATGAGCCCAAAATGTCATAGAAGCTACTAGGTTTAAAGTTTATATGGCATGGGCGTGGTGGCTCACGCCTGTAATCCCAGCACTTTGGGAGGCCAAGGCGGGTGGATCACCTGAGGTCAGGAGTTGACCAGCCTGGTCAATATGGAGAAACCCCATCTCTACTAAAAATACAAAAAATTAGCCAGGAGTGGTGGTGTACGTCTGTAATCCCAGCTACTCAGGAGGCTGAGGTAGGAGAATAGCTTGAACCAGGGAGGCAGAGGTTGTAGTGAGTTGAGATCATGCCACTGCACTCCAGCCTGGGCAACAGAACAAGAATCCATTTCAAAAAATAAAAAATAAAAAAATAAAGTTTATACTCAAGTTGCAAATTACTTTTCAGGAGCCCGCTTCCACAGTGAAGAATCAGAATCCCTTGATGTTCAAATTATTCAGCTGGAACCAAGAACTAAACTAAAAAAGGACACACAACTTCGCCATGTTTCCCAGGCTCTAATGCTCTGAAAAGAACATTTTATTTTAGAGTATATATATTATAAAAATAGCTAACCTAAACGTTCCCTGACTTTGAAAATCTCAGGAAGCGATTCACTTGTTCAAATATTCACCTAAAATACCCTGCTTTAAAGATACACAACTTTTCACTCTTCACACATCAAATGAATTAGGATTCTGATTTTCTCTTCTTTTCTTTCTTTCTTTTTTTTTTTTTTTTTTTTTTTTTTTTTTTTTTTTTTTTTTGAGACAGGGTCTCACTCTATTACTCAGGCTGAAGTGCAGTGAAGCCATTTTGGCTCACTGCAACCTCCACTGCCCGGCTCAAGTGTTCCTCCCACATTAGCCTCCAGAGTAGCTGGGATGACAGGTGCACACCACCACTCCTGGCTGATTTTTGTATTTTTTGTAGAGATGGGGTCTCCCCACATTGCCCAAGCTGGTCTCAAACTGCTGGCCTCAAGCAATCCACCTGCCTAGACCTCCCAAAATGCTGAGATTATAGGCGTGAGCCACCATGCCCAGCCAGGATTCTGATTTTCTAAAATGGAAATAAATAAGGCTTCCTTCCAGCTATCCGTACATCCCAATTAGTTCAATGCAACAAAACATGCAGCTTTTCTTCAATGACCATCAGATTGGAAACCAACAAAGGCAGCAGCCCTCAGCATAGCCTGAGCAGCCAACCTGAAGCAGATAGACTCCATACCTCAAATGTCCACCTTCACACAAAATAAAGCAAATAAAGCTTGCCATCTGCAGGCTATATCCTTTCTATCACAGCAACAAAATAAAACAGCTGCTGTCTCTTCATTTTACTCTAGAAGAAAAAGAGATAAATATCTCCATGATTGAAAGTGAGATAACCAGATGAGATTTTTTTTAAGAGCTCTGCCTGTGCCCTTGACTTATGGATTGTCTCCCCACCCCATGCAAGTCAAATACCCACATAAAAATACCTGTGAAAAGCAATCTTGGACCATTAAAAATATTTTAAACCTAAAATAAAATTCTAAGAAACTCTATGACTAAACTGACCTTTCTTAACCAAATGTAAATCTTACTTGTGTGTTTTTCTAGAAAAACCATTTGGGGTTGGGCACAGTGACTCGCGCCTGTAATCCTAGCACTTTGGGTGGCCGAGGCGGACGGATTTTCTGAGGTCAGGAGTTCGAGACCAGCCTGGCCAACATGAAGAAACCCTGTCTCTACTAAAAATGTAAAAATGAGCCTGGTGTGGTGGTGCGCCCCGGTAATCCCAGCTAGTCAAGAGGCTGAGGCAGGAGAATTGCTTGAACCGGGGAGGCGGAGGTTACAGTGAGCCGAGATCAAGCCACAGCGCTCCAGCCTGGGCGACAGAGACTCTGCCTTAAAAAAAAAAGAGAGAGAGGCCGGGCGCGGTGGCTCAAGCCTGTAATCCCAGCACTTTGGGAGGCCGAGACGGGCGGATCACGACGTCAGGAGATCGAGACCATCCTGGCTAACACGGTGAAACCCCGTCTCTACTAAAAAATACAAAAAACTAGCCAGGCGAAGTGGCGGGCGCCTGTAGTCCCAGCTACTTGGGAGGCTGAGGCAGGAGAATGGCGTGAACCCGGGAGGCGGAGCTTGCAGTGAGCTGAGATCCGGCCACTGCACTCCAGCCTGGGCGACAGAGCATGACTCCGTCTCAAAAAAAAAAAAAAAAAAAAAAAAAGAGAGAGAGAGAAAAAGGAAAGAAAAGTAAAACCATTCGGACTCGGAAAGTACTGCTGACTTTCAGTTGGTAAATAATAAAATTTGGACGTGAGATAAGAAAACAACTGGAAACTACTGCGATCTAAAGAAGCGTGGGGGAGGGAGGCCAGATGTCTGGTCACTTCCCCAGTTGCACAACCTTAGGCAATTCCTAGATCCTTTGAGTCTATCCAGATCTGCGCAGGTGATGACACCTCTCAACCCAAAGTATGAGAGCACCCTGACCGGAGACAGGGTGCCTGGGAAGTGGGGAATCTGCTACAAAACGCAGGGGAACCTGCGGGGGCCCTAGGATAAAGATCAAGAACCGCACAACATCCACTCCCTCCTAACACAAAACTGTCTGCTCCAAGAACCAAATATCCCACCCTCTGACGGTTCCGGAGGTACCCGCCACTGTTTTATTTTCATCCATACATTCCCAGTCCTGAGCAATCCTAACCCCAGAGCTGGATCTTCAGGAAACCACAAAAGGCAAACAGGCCAGAATAAGCCGAGTCCAAGGGAGCCCTCCCGGCCACTTACAAACAGGGTCTTCCATTTTCAAGGGTCTTTTCAAACGGATGTTGGCAGGAACCGTCTTCTCGATCAATTCATCAATGCTCTAAAATTAAAACGCAAGGCAGAGGAAAGCGCCTCTGAGTTAAAAGAGTCACCTCTGTGTTTTGCAACTACAAAGGCTTGTGGGAACCTCATTTAAATCGCCTAATTAGGGTTCTTTTTAAAGAGAAAAGGAAAACTTTGAGCAAGCCAGAATGACTTGGAGGAAAGAAAATCATGAAGCGGGGTGGAGATTCCGCCACTGGGGGTTGGATTTCAGTTGCAACCGGAGCTAACCGGTAAGCCCACTCTTAACCAGGGGGTCTTCCTCCTCTTGCAAAGTTAAGGTTCATCCACAGGGCTACATGGCCTGGGGGTGGTTTTAAAAAGTACACTTTTGAGGCACGAAGACTGGGTGCAGGAGAAGGTAAGCAGTTAAGACGTGAGAAGGCACGAGGACCAAAGGCACGAATTCGCTTCCACGCCACGGCCCGGGACCCAGGGTGCGGGCACCACGCGGAGCGCAGCAGAGCTCAGGGCAGGAGCCGGGAGGCCGCGCAGGCAGAACCCGGGCAGGGCGGAGGGGAGGCCGCGGAGGGCCGGGTGGAGGTCCTTACCGCCAGCCCCAAGGTCTGCAGCATCTCCCTCTGGTCTTTGTCCCCAGGGCCGATGTGTCTCCGAGCGAAGTCGTCGTGTCTGGGCAGAAGGCGCTCCAGGAGGCGCGAGGCCCCAGCCGCGGCGCTGTCCCCGCCGCCACTGCTGCTGTCCCGGCCCCGCGGCGCCCAGCAGGGCCCCGATCCCCCAGCCAGGCGGCGGCCGCCCCCGACCCCGCGGCCCAGGCGCAGCCCCCACGCCCTGGCACAGGACTGCATGGCCGCGGCCACAGTCCCCTGCCCCGGCCCGAAAGGTTCAGCCGCGTTCTCGGCCCCTTTCCTGGCCTGGGTCCCCCGGTTGGCTGCTGCGTCCGGCCTGGAGCCCCTTTCGCTGGACCGCCGGCCGGACAGATGGATGGACGCTCGCGGGCAATGAATGGGCGCTGCGCTCAACCAAGACACTCGCGCAAAGTTGTGGCTCCACCCAAGGCACCTGCTCCGCACACTTTAAGCGGCGCCCTGGAGGCGGGAGGTGGGTTGGGGCCAGGAAGCCTTGGCCAATGAAAGTAGACAGAGGGGACGGGGCGGAACAGTTCCCGCCCCCGCCCCCTCTCCCTACCCTCTTCCCAGCCCTTCCGTAGAGTCCCGCTTTCCCTGGACCGGAGGCTGCCATCTCCAGTCCTGCCCACTCCAACGCTGGCTGGTGCCTGGGCCCGGGACGCTCCGTACGCCCCCTGCCAGGGTGTGGAGCCGCATTGGTGCAGGATCAGGTGGGACAGCCCAAAGACTCCAGGCCAAGTTCCTGGGGGACTCGGCGGAGATGGAAGACGATTCTCGAAGCTCTCCATTTCCTTAATTTTGAGGTATCTTTCCCTGTCATGTTTCATCTCAGGGAAATTAATATGGGCAGATGGCGGTTCTTTTATCTTTGCGGGAGCGTGATCAAGTTACTCAACCTCTCAGAGCTTCAGTTTTCTCATCTCAACGGAGCTGGATGGGATTTTAAAAAGAGATTATATGTACACGGAAAGCACTTGAAAGTAGATTTGAACACCCTCTGTATATATATGTTTTCTCTTCTCTTCTCTTCTCTTCTCTTCTCTTCTCTTCTCTTCTCTTCTCTTCTCTTCTCTTTTCTCTTCTTTTTCTTCTCTCTCTCTCTTCCCCCGCCCCCATATGTAACGCTATGGCTCACGCCTGTCATCGCTACAATTTCGGAAACCCACGCGGTAGGATAGCTTGAGCCCAGGAGTTCGAGATCAGCTTGGGCAACATTGTGAAACCATGTCTCTACAAAAAATACAAAAATTGGTCGGGCGTTGTTGCGTGCGCCTGAAGTCCCAGCTACTCTGGAGGCTTAGGTGGGAGGATTGCTTGAGTCCGGGAGTTTCAGGCTGCAGTGAGATCTGATCGCACCACTGCACTCCAGCCTGGGCCACAGAACGAGACTCAGGAAAAAAAAAAGAAGAAGAAGAGAGAGAGAGAGAGAGAGAGTGTGTGTGTGTGTGTATACACATATATATATACTGATATATACTGTATATACATATATGTGTGTGTGTAAAAGTACAAAGGATATTTTGTTGTTGTTGTTTTTGAGACGGAATCTCACTCTGTCGCCCAGGCTGGAGTGCAGTGGCGTGATCTTGGCTCACTGCAACCTCCACCTCCCGGGTTCAAGCGATCGTCCTGCCTCAGGCTCCTGAGCTCCTGAGTAGCTGGGACTACAGGCACGTGCCACCACGCCCGGCCAATTTTTTTTTTTTTTTTTTTTTGTATTTTTAGTAGAGCCGGGATTTCACCGTGTTAGGCAGGATGGTCTCCATCTCCTGACTTCGTGATCCATCATTACAGGCGTGAGCCACTGTGCCCGGCAAAAGTACAAAGGATATTTTTTTTTTTTTTTTTTTTTTTTTTTTGAGACGGAGTCTCGCTCTGTCGCCCAGGCTGGAGTGCAGTGGTCGGATCTCAGCTCACTGCAAACTCTGCCTCCCGGGTTTAAGCCATTCTCCTGCCTCAGCCTCCTGAGTAGCTGGGACTACAGGAACCCGCCACCTCGCCCGGCTAGTTTTTTGTATTTTTTAGTAGAGACGGGGTTTCACTGTGTTAGCCAGGATGGTCTCGATCTCCTGACCTCGTGATCCACCCGTCTCGGCCTCCCAAAGTGCTGGGATTACAGGCTTGAGCCACCGCGCCCGGCCCAAAGGATATTAAGATATACATTTTTACTGTCATCTTACTTTGAAAGTTAGCCATCTAGAACTGGATTTTTTGTAAATGTACCATCTCCAGCTGTCTCATGACAGTTTTAGCAAGAGAATGAACTTTTAACATTCCAGTTGTTCTAATATGGGGAAGAGAGGACAGAGTAATCAGAACATTACTTGTACTTAGACTAGGGGAAAATAGAACTTGTTCTCGTTCTTGCTTATCTGCTAAGTTTCCTCCTCCAATCACCCTTAACAGATTCTGGGCTCTGTACCCAGGAGGAACAGACTATTCAGAGAGGCAGGAAAGTAGAGATGGAAAAGAGGGCAGGAAAATACACCACAAAGAACAGTAGGTAAAATGTCTGTGTGGCAGGTGGAGGCGAGTGGTGAGCTAGGAGGGCTGGGCTGAATGTCTCTGAAGAGATTTTCAGCCATTTGGAATTGAAATTACAGCCTTCATAAAAGTTGGGAGATCTCCTCAGTGCCAGATGGTGGGGGTTGTGGGGAAGGATTGGAGGGAGGAGGTAATCTGCATTTATTCTTATTCCTGTATATGTTCTTTCTATGTATCAGAGGGACTGGAAGCCGGGGAATAATAATTCCCAGATCCCTTTGGCTCCGCGGTGATGGATGTTATTTGCCTCCTGCCAAAAAAAAAAAAAAAAAAAAATCTATATATCTATATATCTATATCTATATCTATATCTATCTATCTATCTATCTCTATATATATATATGAATGAGAATTGGGGCTGGATGCGGTGGCTCACTCCTGTAATCCCAGCACTTTGGGAGGCTGAGGCGGGTGGGTCACTTGAGGACAGGACTTCAAGACCAGCTTGGCCAAGATGGTGAAACCCCATCTCTACTACAAATACGAAAAAAATGTACCCAGGTTTGGTGGGTGTGCTTGTAGTCCTAGCTACTCAGGAGGCTAAGGCACGATAATCGCTTGAACCTGGGAGGCAGAGGTTTCAGTGAGCCGAGAGCGCACCACTCCAGCCTGGGTGATAGAGCAAGACTCTGCCTCAAAAGAAAAAAAAAGAGAGAGAGAGAGAGAGAATTGGGAAATGGAACAAAGGTAAAAACTGTTTTCTTATTTTCTGACTGCAGCAGACAGATGCATAGACCACTGCAGACATGATGTGCTTCCTTACCAGCACCCCACCTTCACGTAGCTGGGAAGCTGTGTCCATCAATGGGAATGTCCTGCAGTTCCCCAGCAGGAATTTCTGTGTACTAGACTAGACCTTCAGTGGTTGACTTGAAGATAGTGTTGGTATTCCCCGGTTTTTGCTCTTCCAGTTTTTCGAGTGGTTTTGTATGCACCTATTCCTGACATTTAATTCTCCTCTGCTTGAAATGCATTGAGAGTTTTTTATTTGTGTGTGTGATGTTGTGAAATACATATCTGGTATTCATCCCATTTCCTGGCCTACAACTCCTAAAGTCCTGGGAATCTCCAGACTCCTGCCTTTTTGTATGCTAATGTGACGGATGGCTCCTAATGAAGCCTCTATAAAAACCAAAGGCCGGCTCACACCTGTAATCCCAGCACTTTGGGAGGCCAAGGCGGGTGGATCACTTGATGTCGGGAGTTTGAAACCAGCCTGGCCAACATGGTGAAATCCTGTCTCTACTAAAAATACAAAAATTAGCCGGGCATGGTGATGGGCGCCTGTGGTCCCAGCTACTCAAGAGGCTGAGTCAGGAGAATCACTTGAACCCGGGAGGTGGAGGTTGCAATGAGCCAAGATCGTGCCACTGCACTCCAGCCTAGACGACAGAGCGAGACTCTATCTCAAAAAAACAAAAACAACACACACACAAAAACCCAAGAGGACAGGTTTCAGAGAGCTTCTGGATAGCTGAATATACACGGAGTGGCACATGCAGAGAGGCCATGGAAGGTCCTCGCCCCTTCTCCCATACCTACCTCGCCCTGCTTATCTCTTCATCTGTGTTATTTGTAATATCCTTTATTAAAAAATCAGTAGACATAAGTGGTTCCCTGAGTTCTGTAAGCTGTTCTATCAAATTAATCAAACCCAAAGAAGGCATCATGGAATCCCCAGCTTGAAGCTGATCTGTTAGAAGTTCTGGAGGTCTAGAATTGCAACTGGTGTCTTGGGGACTGAGCCCTCAACCCTTGGGATCTGCCACTATCTCTAGATAGAGTGTCAGAATTGAAGTGGAGGGCACCCAGCTGGTGTCTGCCTCAGAACCAACGGCTTGCTTGTTCCTGGGGAGAAATCCCCATATATTTTGGGATCACGGAAGTCATCATCTTCTTTTTTTATTCCATTGAGACAGTCTTGGTCTGTTGCCCAGGCTAGAGTGCAGTGGTGTGATCTCGGCTCACTGTGACCTCCACCTCACAGTTTCAAGTGATTCTCCTGCTTCAGCCTCCGGAGTAGCAGGGACTACAGGCACATACCACCACGCGCAACTAATTTTTGCATTTTTTTTTTTAGTAGAGACGGGGTTGGCCAGGCTGGTCTCAAACTCCTGACCTCAAGTGATCCGCCTGCCTTGGCCTCCAAAAGCGTTGGGATTACAGGCATGAGCCACCACGCCTAGCCTGATCATGGAAGTCTTTTGCGTTGATTGTTGTAGTATGGTGTGAGACCAGAGGAAGCACAGTTATATAGTGCTTTTTCAAAACAATTCGTTTTCCGAATAAACCCAAACAGAGGCTATAATGGAAGCCAAAAGCAGATTCAGGAGGGCTTAATGTTTGGGTGAAAAAGGCAAGAGATTCCTGAGAGGCAGATTCACTCCCTGCCATTGTATGAGTTTTCAGGGAGTTTTTTCCTTTGCCTCCATTTTTTTTTTTTTTTTTTTTTTTTGAGTGTTGCTCTTGTTACCCAGGCTGGAGTGCAATGGCCTGATCTCAGCTGACTGCAACCTCCGCCTCCCAGGTTCAAGCAATTCTCCTGCCTCAGCCTCCCGAGTAGCTGGGATTACAGGCATGCACCACCACGCCCGGCTAATTTTTTTGGATATTTAGTAGAGACGGGGTTTCTCCATGTTGGTCAGGCTGGTCTCAAACTCCCAACTTCAGGTGATCCACCGCCTCAGCCTCCCAAAGTGCTGGGATTACAGGCGTGAGCTACTGCACCTGGCCTGCCTCTACTTTTGTTCCTCCCCTGCCTGTTCTGCTCTAGTACAAATATTTGGCCTGAGCCAGCTTCCACCTTTTATTCAGAAGTTTCATCAGAATACTATTTTTTTTTTTTTTTGAGACAGAGTCGTGCTCTGTTGCCCAGGCTGGAGTGCAATGGCGTGGTCTCAGTTCACTGCAACCTCCACCTCTCGGGTTCAAACGATTCTCTTGCCTCAGCCTCCCGAGTAGCTGGGATTACAGGTGCCCACCACCATGCCCAGCTACTGTTTGTATTTTTTAGTAGAGATGGGGTTTCACCATGTTGGCCAGGCTGGTCTCAAACTCCTAACCTCGTGATCTGCCGGCCTCGGCCTCCCAAAGGGCTGGGATTACAGGCATGAGCCACCACAACTGGCATTCATCAGAATATTCTTATGTGAAGTCTAAAAGAATGAAGACTTAAAAATCAGAAGAGGCCGGGCGCGGTGGCTCAAGCCTGTAATCCCAGCACTTTGGGAGGCCGAGACGGGTGGATCACGAGGTCAGGAGATCGAGACCATCCTGGCTAACACGGTGAAACCCCGTCTCTACTAAAAATACAAAAAACTAGCCGGGCGAGGTGGCGGGCGCCTGTAGTCCCAGCTACTCTGGAGGCTGAGGCAGGAGAATGGCGGGAACCCGGGAGGTGGAGCTTGCAGTGAGCTGAGATCCGGCCACTGCACTCCAGCCTGGGAGACAGAGCGAGACTCCGTCTCAAAAAAAAAAAAAAAAGGCCGGGCGCGGTGGCTCAAGCCTGTAATCCCAGCACTTTGGGAGGCCGAGACGGGCGGATCACGAGGTCAGGAGATCGAGACCATCCTGGTTAACACGGTGAAACCCCGTCTCTACTAAAAAATACAAAAAACTAGCCGGCCGAGGTGGCGGACGCCTGTAGTCCCAGCTACTCGGGAGGTGGAGGCAGGAGAATGGCGTGAACCCGGGAGGCGGAGCTTGCAGTGAGCTGAGATCCGGCCACTGCACTCCAGCCTGGGTGACAGCGCGAGACTCCGTCTCAAAAAAAAAAAAGAAACCCAATTTGAGGTTGTTAGAATCTGGTGGACAATAACATAACAAACTTGGTGACATTTCGGGAACCACAGCCCTTGAAATGAATAAACGGGCCAGGCGCGGAGGCTCACGCCTGTAATCCTAGCACTTTGGGAGGCCAAGGTGGGTGGATCACCTGAGGTCAAGAGTTTGAGACCAGCCTGGCCAATGTGGTAAAACCCCATCTCTACCAAAAAATACAAAAATTATCCAGGCGTGGTGGCACACATCTGTAGTCCCAGCTACTTGGGAGGCTGAGGCAGAGAATCTTTTAGACCTGGGAGGTGGAGGTTGCAGTAAGCCGAGATCACCACTGCACTCCAGCCTGGGCGACAGAGTGAGACTCTGTCTCAAATTAAAAAAAAAAAAAAAAGAAAAGAAATGAATAAATGAACTTATATATGTGCAGTTGACAATGGTCTTTTTACACAGAGCTATACATATAGAAGTTGTTTATGGGGCTGAGCGTGATGGCACATGCCTGTAGTCCTAGCCACTCAGGAGGCTGAGGTGGGAGGATTGCTTGAACCCAGGAGTTCTCTAGACCAGCCTGGGGAGCCCAGCAAAACCCCATCTCAAAAAAGTTGGGGAGAGTTGATGCAGACCCTAGACTTGAACAGTTTACAGGTGTCAAATTGCCTGATTCCAGAATTGCTCTGAATTCTGGCTATGGGTAACATGGCACAAATTCAGATGAACTTCTTGGGCACTGTGATGAAATTGGACCATATGTGAAATTTTGGAATTAATTGGAAACCCTTGGTATCCATGAGTTCTTGGGAGTACTGTTCCAGGAGTCCCAGCTATTTAAAAATTAAAAAAAAAAAAAAAAAAAAAAAGGCTTGGGCAACAGAGTGAGACTCTGTCTCGAATAAAAAAAGATGAAATGAATAAATGAACTTATATATGTGCAGCTGACGATCGCCTTTTTACACACAGCTATACATACAGAAGTTGTTTATGGGGCTGAGCATGATGGCACATGCCTGTAGTCCTATAATCTCGGCACTTCAGGAAGCTGAGGAAGAAGCATTCCTTGAGACCAGGAGTTTGAAACCAGCCTGGGCAGCATAGCCTGGCTGTCTCTACAAAAAATTTAAAATATTAGCCAAGACTGGGCATGGTGGCTCACGCCTGTAACCTCAGCACTTTGGGAGGCCAAGGTAGGTGGATCACCTGAGGTCAGGAGTTTGAGACCAGCCTGGCCAACATGGTGAAACCTCATCTCTACTAAAAATACAAAAATTAGCCAGGCATGCTGGCAGGTGCCTGTAATCCCAGCTACTCGGGAGGCTGAGGCAGGAGAATCACTTGAACCTGGGAAGTAGAGGTTGTGGTGAGCCCAGATCACACCACTGCACTCCAGTCTGGGTGGCAGAGCGGGAATCCATCTCAAAAAATAAAAAAAAAGCCAGGTGTTGTGACACATATCTGTGGTCCTAGCTATAATCACACCACTGCATTCCATTCTGGGCAACAGTTAGACTCCATCTCTTAAATGAGAAAGAAATGGCCAGGTGCAGTGGCTCATGTGTATAATCCCAACACTTTGGGAGGCCGAGGTGAGTGGATTTCTTGAGGTCAGGAGTTCGAGACCAGCCTGGGCAACATGGTGAAACCCCATCTCTACTAAAAATACAAACATTAGCTGGGCTTGGTGGCAGGCGCCTGTAATCCCAGCTACTCAGGAGGCTGAGGCAGGAGAATTGCTTGAACCCGGGAGGTGGAGGTTGCAGTCAGCCCAGACTGAGACACTGCACTCCAACATGGGCAACAGAGCAAGACTCTGTTTCAAAGAAAGAGAGAGAGGGGGGCGGGAGGGAGGGAGGGAAAGAGAAAGAAAGAGAAGGAAAAGAAATCCTTGAACTTGGAATGGGAACATTTTTATAGCTTGGAATGAATTCTATTGTCTTGAAACCCCAAATCCCACTGAGTCTCCTTTGATAGGTAAACCCATTCCTCCTGCCCTCTTTCATAAACTGGCCATACCTTGCATGAAGATCCTGTAATGACTTGGCTAAAAGCACTAACCTTGCACTGGAATGTCAATGCTTCTTTGCTTTCAGATCCACAACCAGAATCAGATCTTAGCATACCCCTAGAAGATGAGTAGGACATTTGACACCAGAGGAGAAGCTTATACAAGAAAAGAATTGCAAAATGTTGCTAATATATATTATCACCAGAGGATTTCTATGTGGGAGTGGATTCTAAACCAGACAAAAAGGAATGTAAAGTTGAAATTATTGATTTATTTGTAGTACGAGAGATTCTGGTTTCAGTGTGTTAGCTCAATCAGCCGGGAGTGGCTTTTTAGTTTGCTGAGTTGGTTGATGAAACCATACTTAACAGTGGCCTTCATTAAATTAGGTTAAGATACTACGACTTCTGTCTGGGCACATAGTGGCTTGCACCTGTAATCCCAGTACTTTGGGAGGCTGGGGAGGGTGGATCTCTTGGACCCAGGAATTCTAGACCAGCCTGAGCAACATGATGAGACCTCTGTCTCTACAAAAAAATATGTAACTTCGCTGGGTGTGGTGGCACGCCCCTGTGGTCCTAGCTACTCTGGAGGCTGAGGAAGGAGGACTGCTTGAGTCTGTGAGGTTGAGGCTGTAATGAGTCATGATTGTGCCACTGCACTCCAGCCTGAGTGACAGAGCAAGACCTTGTCTCCAAAAAAAAAAAAAAAAAAAAAAAGATACTAGAAGTTTCTTGGAATAATAGAGAAGGATCTAAGTCTTGGTGAGAAAGGAATGTTGGAGTAGATTTGTCATGAGTAACACACTCTTCCACCCTTTCAGTGTATCCCTCAGAAGAAACCAGAGGACAATCCCTTCACCAGAGTATTGAGAAGTCCTTTGGTAAGAGGAGCACCGGTGTTTTTGAACAGTTCTGTGGCTGCTGTCCTCTACAGGTATAAGATGGTGTTACATAATGGAACTGTTGAGATGGGCTCCTTGATTCTAATGTTAATGGTGGAATCCTGGGGTGGTAGAAGCCAAGCGGCAGCACTAGTCAATAGAGAAAGATGAGCAACGTTGTCATAATGGGCAGTGGATCAGAAGGGTAACCTGTCAGATGATCCACGGGGATCTTTGGTGTTCACAAATTGATGGGTAGACTACTAAAGACACAATTTGATCTGGTGAACAAAAACTTGATATAAGTCACCAAAATTGAGAGACCCAGCTTCTCAACCAACTACCTGACTTCAAACAGTTCATAGACCCAGATGAAGGGGATGTTGAAGAAGGACTCTTGAAAAAAGATCTTACCCCGCTATGAGTATATACTATAAATCTTCCTCCTGAACTCCCCAAAGATACCTGTGGCCATTTACTAAGGAAACAAAAATACCCAGGCATTGGGTGGATTACTAGAACCTGACTCTAAGATAATGGTAAACCCTACATATCTAAAACCACTCTGGGCTGGACACAGGAGGCTGAGGCAGGAGGAGCACTTCAGCCCAGGATTTTGAGGCTTTGGCAAGCTATGATTTTGACACTGCACTCCAACTTGGGTGACAGAGCAAGACCCTGTCTTAAGAATAAATACATAATAATAAAGGCTAGGCTCACGCATGTAATCCCAACACTTTGGGAGGCCAATGTGGGTGGATCACTTGAGGTCAGGAGTTCGAGACCAACCTGGCCAATATGGTGAAACCCCATCTCTACTAAAAATACAAAACTTGGCCGGGCGCGGTGGCTCAAGCCTGTAATCCCAGCACTTTGGGAGGCCGAGGCGGGCGGATCACAAGGTCAGGAGATCGAGACCACAGTGAAACCCCGTCTCTACTAAAAATACAAAAAAATTAGCCGGGCGCGGTGGCGGGCGCCTGTAGTCCCAGCTACTCAGGAGGCTGAGGCAGGAGAATGGCGGGAACCCGGGAGGCGGAGCTTGCAGTGAGCCGAGATCGCGCCACTGCACTCCAGCCTGGGCAACAGCGTGAGACTCCGTCTCAAAAAAAAAAAAAAAAAAAATACAAAACTTAGTTGGGCATGGTGGCTTGTGCCTGTAGTCCCAGCTACTCAGGAGGCTGAGGCATGAGAAACGCTTGAAGCTACTAGATGGAGGTTTCAGTGAGCTGAGATGGCACCACAGCACTCCAACCTGGGCGACAGAACAAGAGTCCATCTCAAAAAAAAAAAAAATGAACAGATTGATAATCAATAAAATTTTTTGACACATTAGGTAGGAACACGTTAATGGTAATATTTTTGATAAATTAAGGAAGGCTGAGTGTGGACAGGTTTGAGGAGCATATCCAGAGCTTTCTTCATAGCAAAAGCCTACTCTCCGAAGGGAAGGACTTTGCCAGAGCTTTATCCCAGCTGAGGAATGGAATGCCTCCTACTCTAGCCTCCTCCAGCCTTCTTGTTTTACATAATGAAGGAAAAATAAAACAAAGCAGAATAAACAGGGGTCAGGGCTTAGAGGAAATCAACCGTCGACTCTGCAGCCAGAGAGAGAGTACAGGGCAGAAAAGAAAGGAACTGTATCACTGGAAAAACGCTTGTGAAGTTCATAGCCCAAGACAGAGGGCTGTGAAAATACCAATATTTAATTGGAACATTATAGAACACACCCTGTTTCCAAAATGTGCCACAGCACCAGCAGGGCTTTCAGAGTAACAACTGAAGGTGCTGCAATACACAGACTGCCCCTGAAGAAGAGTGCAGTAGACCCCCTTATTTGTGGGTTCACTTTTCATGGTTTCAGTTACCTGCAGTCAACCACCTTCTGAAACCATAAATGGAAAATTCCAGAAATAAACAGTTCATAAGTCGTTTTTTTTCTTCCTCCCCCTTTTTTTTTTTTTTTTGAGACTAAGTTTTGCTTTTGTTGCCCAGGCTGGAGTGTAGTGGCATGAGCCCAGCTCACCGCAACCTCCAACTCCCAGATTCAAGCGATTCTCCTGCCTCAGCCTCCTGAGTAGCTGGGATTACAGGCATGTGCCACCATGCCCAGCTAATTTTGTGTTTGTAGTAGAGACGGGGCTTCTCCATGTTGGTCAGGCTGGTCTTGAACTCCTGACCTCAGGTGACCCACCCACCTCAGCCTCCCAAAGTGCTGGGATTACAGGCATGAGCCACCGTGCACGGCCAACAGTTCATAAGTTTTAAGCTACGCGCTGTTCCAAGGAGCATGACAAAATCTCGCACTGTCCTGCCCCATCGTGCCTGGGATGTGATTCATCCCTTCGTCCAGTGTATCCATGCTCCTTATGCTGTGCACCCTCAATCGCTTTGCAGCCTTCTCAGTTGTCCCATTCTCAGATTGACCGTCAGGATATTGCAGTGTTGTGTTTTACTTAATAATGGCCCAAAATTTCAGAATAGTGATGCTAGCAATTTGGATATGCCACAGAGAAGCTGTAAAGCACTTCCTTTAAATGAAAAGGTGAAAGTCCTTGACTTAATAATATGTACACCATGGAATACTATGCAGCCATAAAAAAGAATGAGTTCATGTCCTTTGCAAGGACATGGATAAAACTGGAAACCATCTTTCTCAGCAAACTAACACAGGAACAGAAAACCAAACACTGCATGTTCTCAATCATAAGTGAGTGGGAGTTGAGCAATGAGAACACATGGACACAGGGAGGGGAACATCACACACTGGGGTCTGTTAGGGAGTGGGGGCAAGGGGAGGGATAGCATGAGGACAAATATCTAATGCATGCAGGGCTTAAGACCTAGATGATGGGCATGTCTGTAATCCCAGCCCTTTGGGAGGCCTAGGCAGGCAGATCACGAGGTCAGGAGGTCAAGACCATCCTGACTAACATGGTGAAATCCCGTCTCTACTAAAAATACAAAAAATAAGCTGGGCGTGGTGGCGGGCGTCTGTAGTCCCGGCTACTCGGGAGGCTGAGGCAGGAGAATGGCATGAACCCAGGAGGCGGAGCTTGCAGTGAGCCGAGATTGCGCCATTGCACTCCAGCCTGGGCGACAGAGCAAGACTCCGTCTAAAAAAAAAAAAAAAAAAAAAACCTAGATGATGGGGCTGGGCTCGGTGGCCCACGCCTGTAATCCCAGCACTTTGGGAGGCCAAGGTGGCAGGATCACCTGAGGTCAGGAGTTCAAGACCTGCCTGGCCAACATGGTGAAACCCCTTCTCTATTAAAAATACAAAAATTAGCTGGGTGTGGTGGTGTGTGCCTGTAATCCCAGCTTCTAGGGGGCTTGAGGCAGGAAGATCGCTTGAACCTGGGAGGCAGAGGTTGCAGTGAGCCAAGATTGTGCCACTGCACTCCAGCCTGGGCAACAAGAGCAAGTCACCGTCTCAAAAAAAAAAAAAAAAAACCCTAGATGACAGGTTGATGGATGCAGCAAACCACCATGGCACATGTATACCTATGTAACAAACCTGCACGGTCAGCACATGTATCCCAGAACTTAAAGTATAATAAAAAGAAGTAATAAAAAGAAAAACAAAAATAGTATATATGGAGTTTAGTACTATTCAAGGTTTCAGGCATTGACTAGGGATATTGGAATGCATCCCTTAAGGATGCATTTAGAAAATGCAAGAGATGGAAAGTTGATTGTATTTATACTTTTTTTCACTATTGTTTCTTAGTCTTTTCTGATGTTCCAAGAGTCCTTCTTTTGTCATTTGCTTTTTGTCTAGACAAATTTCTTTTCTTTCTTTTTTTTTGAGACAGAGTTTCATGCTTGTTGCCCAGGCGGGAGTGTAATGGCACGATCTTGGCTCACTGCAACCTCTGCCTCCCGGGTTCAAGCAATTCTCCTGCCTCAGCCTCCTGTGTAGCTGGGATTACAGGCATGCGCCACCACGCCCGGCTAATTTTCTATTTTTGGTAGAGACCGGGTTTCTCCATGTTGGTCAGGCTGGTCTCAAACTCTCAACCTCAGGTGATCCACCCGCCTCAGCCTCCCCAAGTGTTGGGATTACAAGCGTGAGCCACCTCACCCAGCTAGAGAAATTCTTTTAGACATTTTTTTAAAAGTTGGCGACCAACTGAGAATGATTCAATTTCCCTTCATTATTGAAGGATATTTTTGTGGGATATAGAATTCTGAGTTGACAGTTATTTTCTTTCAGCACTTCAAAAATGCCGTGCCACCTCCTTTTGGCCTCCATTGTTTCAATGAGAAATGTGTTGTCACTCAAATAGTTTAACCTCTATAGATATCAGTTCTCTTTCGCTTCTTTCAGGATTTTCTTCCTGTCTTTGGTATTCAAGAGTTTGAAGTTCATGCCAAGTTTTTTTTTTTTTTTTGAGACGGAGTCTAGCTCTGTCACCCAGGCTGGAGTGCAGTGGCCAGATCTCAGCTCACTGCAAGCTCCGCCTCCCAGGTTTACGCCATTCTCCTGCCTCAGCCTCCCGAGTAGCTGGGACTACAGGCGCCCGCCACCTCGCCCGGCTAGTTTTTTGTATTTTTTAGTAGAGACGGGGTTTCACCGTGTTAACCAGGATGGTCTCGATCTCCTGACCCAGCACTGTGATCCGCCCGTCTCGGCCTCCCAAAGTGCTGGGATTACAGGCTTGAGCCACCGCGCCCGGCCTTCATGCCAAGTTTGACTGTGATGTGACTTAGCATGGATTTCATTAGGCTTATGTTGTCTGATGTTCATTTAGAGCTTTTAAATCTGTACATTTATTTATTTTTTGCCAAATTTCAGACATTTTCAACCATTATTTCTTCTCTCTCTCTCTTTTTTGGAGACAAAGTCTCACTCTGCCTCCCAGGCTGGAGTGCAGTGGCATGAACTTGGCTCACTGCAACCTCCACCTCCTGGGTTCAAGTGAGTCTCCTGCCTCAGCCTCCAGAGTAGTTGGGATTACAGGCATGCACCACCATGCCCGACTAATTTTTGTATTTTTAGTAGAGACGAGATTTCACCATGTTGGCCAGGCTAGTCTCAAACTCCTGACCTCAGGTGATCTGCCCACCTTGGCCTCCCAAAGCACTGAGATTACAGGTGTGAGTCACTGTGCCTGGCCTTTTGTTGTTGTTGTTGTTGTTTTCTTACATTAGGAGACAGGGTCTTGCTCCGTCACTAGGCTAAAGTGCAGTAGTGTGATTGTGGCTCACTGTAGCCTCAAACTCCTGGGCTCAAGCAATCCTCCCACCTCAACCTCTCCAGTTTCAAGGACTACAGGCACATGACACCACACCTGACTTGTTTTCATCTTTGGTTTTGCTTTTTTTTTTTTTTTTCTTAGAGACAGAGGCTGGTCTTGAACTCCTGGGCTCAAGCAATCTGCCCACCTGGGCCTCCTAAAGTGCTGGAATTACAGGCATGAGCTATAGCGCCCAGTCTCAATCATTATTTCTTGATTACTTTTTCAGCCTTGCTCTCTTTGTCCTCTGTTCTGAGACTTCGGTAGCATGAATGTTAGATCTTTTGTTGTAGTCCCACATGTCCCTGAAGAGCTCTTCATTTTTTTCTGTTTTCTCTCTCTTGTTCGGATTGGGTAATTGCTATTGCTTTACATATGCATTCACTGATTCTTTCCTCTGTCCTTTACATTCTACTGTTAAACCCAGTCATAGATTTGGATTTTTAATTATTTATATGACTATATTTTTCAGTTCTAAAATTTCCATCTGTTCTTCTTTCTCATGAGTTGATTTTTCATACAATTTTGTTTTTTGTTTCTTTGGGTTTTGTTTTTATTTTATTTTGTTTTATATTTGTAGAGACAGGGGTCTTGCTTTGTTGCCCAGGCTGGTCTTGAACTCCTGGCCTCAAGTGACCTTCCTACTTGGGCCTCCTAAAGTACTGGGATTACAGGCATGAGCCATGGTACCTGGCCCTTGATATGATTCTGAGTACTGTGACACTCTGGTTCTTATTTAAATATCTAGTTTAGAAGAGAATTCTGGTATAATAAGAAATATTGTACCTGGTTCCTGGTACAAAGTTTCTAAAACTCTTGGAATTTCCTGAGTGCTAGGATTGTCTTTTGTTATTTATAAGGAGCCACTTTTGATCACAATTGAATTTATGCTAATAAGGTGGCTTAAGATGGGTGCCCTTAGATAGCCTCAAGATGGGGCTGGTCACCAGAAGGACCAAGTGATTAGAGGGTTGAAACTTTCAGCCCACCCACCAACCTCCAGGAAAGAGTGGAGGGGAAGGGAGCTAGAGATTAAGCTCCACAACACCCTGAAAGACAAGATTTTATGAGCTTCCATGTTGTTGAACAGGTGGAGGTGATGAGAGGGTGGTGCACCCCAAGTACACAGGGACAGACGATCCTGTGCTTGGGACCCTTCTGGACCTTGCTTTAGGTACCTCTTCATCCAGTTATTCATCCATATCCTTTATAATACCCTATGCAATAAACCAGTCAATATAATAAAGTGTTTTCCTGAGTTATATGGGTTATGCTAGCAAATTATTGAACCTTAGAAGGGGATCGTGGGACCCCCAATTTATAGCCAGTAGGTCGAAAGTGGGACTTGTAATTGGTGTCTGAAGTGGAGGCAGCTTGTGGGACTGAGCCCTTAACTTGTGGGATCTGACACTATCCCCAGTTAGATAGTATCAGAATTGAAGTGGCCACCCAGTTGGTGTTTGCCATAGAATTGCCTGGTGTGGTGGTAAAAACCCCCACACATCTGATATCACAAGTATTGTGTGAAAGAATACAGGAAAGAGGCCGGGCGCGGTGGCTCACGCCTGTAACCCCAACACTTTGGGAGGCCGAGGTAGGTGGATCACCTGAGGTAAGGAGTTCAAGACCAGCCTGCCAACATGGTGAAACCCTGTCTCTACTAAAAATACAAAAATGAAACGGGCATGGTGGCAGGTGCCTGTAATCCCAGCTACTCGGGAGGCTGAGGTAGAAGAATCACTTGAATCCAGGAGGCAGAGGTCGCAGTGAGCCAAGATCGTGCCGCTACATTCCAGCCTGGGCGACAGAGCAAAACCCCGTCTGAAAAAAAAAAAAAAAAGTGTACAGGGAAGAGTGTTTTTCCCAACAGTCAAACTGTTTAGGCTCAGGATACATGTCCTGGCCCACTCTTGTGGGCTGTGGTTGAAATACCAGTTTAGGCCGGGCGCGGTGGCTCAAGCCTGTAATCCCAGCACTTTGGGAGGCCGAGACGGGCGGATCACGAGGTCAGGAGATCGAAACCATCCTGGCTAACACGGTGAAACCCCGTCTCTATTAAGAAATACAAAAAACTAGCCGGGCGAGGTGGCGGGCGCCTGTAGTCCCAGCTACTCGGGAGGCTGAGGCCGGAGAATGGCGTGAACCCGGGAGGCGGAGCTTGCAGTGAGCTGAGATCCGGCCACTGCACTCCAGCCTGGGCGACAGAGCGAGACTCCGTCTCAAAAAAAAAAAAAAAAAAGAAATATCAGTTTAGTTGTTTTATGTTTTGGGGGGTTTTTTTCTTGTGTGATGGCCACAACTGACTGACGTCCAGCACCACAGCAACACTGTAAACCTAGAAGCTTCCCTTGACATCCTGTTCTTCAACCTTGTTATAAACACCTGATTCCCCAGTTCAAACCCTCTGCTTGAAATACCCAGAGTGATTTCTGTTTTCCAGCTTGAACTCTGACGGATTTCCTCTCTTATGTCAAATGAACACATCTAAAGCTCATTACAGCCATGATTTGGGGAGTAATTCCTATTAGTTGATAGTTTCTCCACAAGTTTCAAAAATCCCCTCTGCACAGCTGGCTTGAACTGTTTAAATTCTAATAACTTGAGAATCTTTAGGTTGAGCTCTTACGTATCTGAGAATCTAGAAGAAAGAAGGTAGCCTAACTTTACCATATAGTTAGCTGACATGAGTTTCTTATAAAATTACATATACTTTTCATGTACCACTATTTTACCTCATTAGAGATTGTCATTGTCTTATGGCTAGAAGAAAACATCTGTTGATCCATGTTGTCTTTTGTGTAGTAGTGGGGGTAAATCTCACCATCCTCACCGGCCCAGTCTCGAACTCCTGGCCTCAAGAGATCCTCCCACCTCAGCCTCCAGAGGAGCTGGGATTACTGGCATGGGCCACAGCACCCTCTAGAAACTAATCGATGGAGAATGCATCAACTTAAATCTGTGTAACAAACCTTACCCTTTAGCTGATTTTCCTGGTCACCTCCCCCAGGACTGTACCCACACCTTTCTTTCTTTGTCTCAAGTATTGAAGCCTGAATTCAAAGCCACCTCTTTGAGATTGTTTTTTACTCTGGGAGATTTGCTCATTTTTCCCTGCATGTCTCCCCTATATACAGAAAATATTCAGGTTAATGAACTTCTGTTTTTCTCTCATTCATCTGGTTTTTGTTTACAGGGGTTCATTCCAACTAAGAACAGTGAAATGCTGAGAGAAAATTACTTTTCCTCCCCTACAGCACTCAACAAGGACTCTTAATCCAATTTCCCTTCCTGAGTTTAGCATGTATTTCCTGGCAGATCCCAGTTATAGGCAGAAAAAAACTAATATTTACAAAGGGCCTACTATGTGCCCAGTACTTTCAAACACATTAATAAATTCCAGATCAGTGAAGTGACTTGCCTAAGATTCTGAGACCATAAGGCCAGGAAGGAGGGGTGGAAGCCAGGATTTAGCATGTAGATCCCAAGCCCTACAATTTCTGTCACATTACCCTTTTTTATTTTTCCAAGAGTGCTCCTAAATGAGTGTGAGATACCAGGCAGAAGTGAAGAAGCTTCTTTTTTTTCATGTTTTGAGGTGGAGTCTCACTCTGTCTCCCAGGCTGGAGTGCAGTGGTGCAATCTCAGCTCACTGCAACCTCTGCCTCCGGGGTTTAAGTGATCAACCTGCCTCAGCCTCCCGAGTGGCTGGGATTACAGGCATCTGCCACCACACCCAGCTAATTTTGTATTTTTAGTAGAGACAGGGTTTCTACATGTTAGTCAGGCTAGTCTCGAACTCCCAACTTCAGGTGATCCGCCAGCCTCGGCCTCCTTTAAGTGCTGGGATTACAGGTGTGAGCCACCGCACCTGGCCTTATTTTTATATTTTTAGTAGAGACGGGGTTTCACCATGTTGGCCAGGCTGGTCTCGAACTCCTGACCTCAAGTGATCTGCCTGCTTCGGCCTCCCACAGTGCTGGAATTACAGGCGTGAGCCACCGCACTCAGCCAGAAGTGAAGTTTCTACATGAATGTCAATGTTATTGCACTAGGTTTAATGCCACTCTGTGACCTCTTGGATTCTTTTACTAAAGATGAGATATGACATATATAGATTCTAGATTCCTAATAAAACAGTCAAGCAGGACTGGCTCCCAGGTGATACTTTCTTTCCCAAGAGAAGCAGAATTACAAAAGATTTAGATGCAAGATCGGTACCTTAATTTTCTTCCCTGGCTGGCTAAGTGTGAAGTGGGGAAGAAGGGAATGTAGGGATACCAGGGGCCCTGTCCAAAAATATCACTTCCCACTGTAAGCTAATTAAAGATACATTTGTGTTAACTAGTTTCTCCTTTGAAAGCAATTACTGCCTTCTCAAGCCTCATTAACAACTCAGTATGACTTCCTTTAAACAGACAATCCACTCAGCTCTTAACTGGCCCTGTGAGGGTCCAGCTAGAGTCCTTGGATTTACCGAAGAGCAAATTTACAAAGTAGATACGTCTTCATTTATTACAATTAAAGAGGGAAGGCAGATTCGAAAAGATGACTGTGGTCATAGGTGGTAGAGAAAATGCACTAGAGGAGGACCCGCCTTCAAGTATCTCATTGACCAGCACAGGATTGTGAAAGGACAGAAAGTCAAAGACTGATTCAAAGCCCAGACGCCACTAATGTACTGTTAAGGACACACAGGCAATGTGCATAGAGCATTTGCTTCCACACCTGGCTATTATTTTGTGTGTTTGTGTGTGTCTGTGTATCAGGATTCTAATGCGCAGCTGGCCAGTGGCTCAACACAACCCTCTGGCTCTGAACTGTCTCATTCAAATTGTAAGTTTCACTGCATAAGTAATAGGTACTGCTCTTTCTATACATCCCATAGAAAATAGACTTTTTTTTTTTTTTTTTGGTTCTAGCTCTTTTCCTTGAAACTTTATTTACATTTAAATTTTTTAGCACCAGGCTTGGTGGCTCATGCCTGTGATCCCAGCACTTTGGGAGGCCAAGGCGGGTGGATCACCTGAGGCCTGGAGTTCGAGACCAGCCTGACCAACGTGGTGAAATCCCATCTCTACTAAAAATACAAAAACTAGCTGGGCATGGTGGTGGGCGCCTGTAATCCCAACTACTCAGGAGGCTGAGGCAGAAGAATCACTTGAACCTGGGAGGCGAAGGTTCCAGTGAGCTGAGATCGCACCATTGCACTCCAGCCTGGGTGATAGAGCAACACTGTGTCTCAAAAAAAAAAAAAAAAAAAAAAAAATACTGTTGCCCAGGCTGGAGTGCAGTGGCGTGATCTCGGCTCACTGGAACCTCTGCCTCCCAGTTTCAAAAGATTCTCCTGCCTGAGCCTCCTGAGTAGCTGGGACTACAGGCCCAAGCCACCACACCTGGCTAATTTTTGTATTTTAGTAGAGACAGGGTTTCACTGTGTTGGCCAGGCTGATCTCAAACTCCTGACCTCAGGTGATCCACTCGCCTCGACCTCCAAAAGTGCTGGGATTACAGGTGTGAGCCACCACGCCCAACCAATTTTTTTTGTGTGGTTTTATTTATTTATTTATTTATTTTTTTTTTTTTTGAGACGGAGTCTCGCTCTGTCACCCAGGCTGCAGTGCAGTGGCCGGATCTCAGCTCACTGCAAGCTCCGCCTCCCGAGTTCACGCCATTCTCCTGCCTCAGCCTCCCGAGTAGCTGGGACTACAGGCGCCGGCCACCTCGCCCGGCTAGTTTTTTGTATTTTTTAGTAGAGACGGGGTTTCACCGTGTTAGCCAGGATGGTCTCGATCTCCTGACGTCGTGATCCACCCGTCTCGGCCTCCCAAAGTGCTGGGATTACAGGCTTGAGCCACCGCGCCCGGCCTTTTGTGTGGTTTTAAAGATAGGGTCTCCCTCCGTCACTCGGGCTGGAGTACGGTGACATGATCATAGCTTATTGTAGCCTCTGACTCCTAGGCTCAAAAAGATATTCCCCGGCCGGGCGCGGTGGCTCAAGCCTGTAATCCCAGCACTTTGGGAGGCCGAGACGGGCGGATCACGAGGCCAGGAGATCGAGACCATCCTGGCTAACACGGTGAAACCCCGTCTCTACTAAAAAATACAAAAAACTAGCCGGGCGCGGTGGCAGGCGCCTGTAGTCCCAACTACTCGGGAGGCTGAGGCAGGAGAATGGCGTGAACCCGGGAGGCGGAGCTTGCAGTGAGCTGAGATCCGGCCACTGCACTCCAGCCTGGGCGGCAGAGCGAGACTCCGTCTCAAAAAAAAAAAAAAAAAAAAAGATATTCCCATTTCAGCCTTACAAGTAGCTGGGAATACAGGCACATGCCACCACTCCCAGCTTTGAAGTTTGTTGTTGTTGTTTTAATAAAACTTTTTTTAATGTAATGGGTTTTTTAGTTTTGTTTTGTTTTGAGACAGGGTCTTGCTCCATTGCCCAAGCTGGAGTGCAGTGGTGCGATCTTGGCTCACCACAACCTTGCATTTCCGGACTCAAGCAATCCTCTGATCTCAGCAGCACCTGCCCTCCCCACCGGGAAGCTGGGACTACAGGTGCTCACCACCATGCCCAGATAATTCTTGTATTTTTTGTAGAGATGGAGTTTCACCATGTTCCCCAGGCTGGTCTCAAACTCCTGGCCTCAAGCAGTCAGCCCACCTTGACTTCCCAAAGTGCTGGGATGACAGGTGTGAGCCACTGCACCTGGCCCAATGTGTTTTTTAATGGAAAAAAAAAAAAGAATCACACAGAAGACATTCATGCCCTGGCCAAGCCAGGGGGCTACCCCAAGTAAATGGCGATTTGCTGTGGGAATGGGAGCTGGATCTCGGTCCTGACCAAGATCCCTGTGGATGAGTCCGGGCTCTGCCACTTATTGAAAATGTGCGTTGTAACAGATTACTTAACTTTATTCTGCCTCTGTTTCTCATTTGTAAAATACAGTCATTGTGAGTTTTGAATAAGTCATCATTTCCTTCCCTTCTTCTTCTTATACTACCAGAGTGTTAGTCTTTGCAAACCCAAATATTTAAAGAGTCTGCTATTTTTATTTGTTTTTATCACAGTGTCCTAACTTGGGTAAATCAACATGATGCAATAAGATCAAGACCTCTTTGGTCATTTACTGGGCTGAAATCTTGTAATAAATGCTCACAAGATATCAAATGGCAAAAACTATATCATTCAAAAGATCTGAGTATTATAAATCCAGAGTAATGTCTGGTACAGAATAAGAGAATTAGGGGGTACTTTAGCCACCCCTGAATCTCTGATACATATCTTTATATTAAACATCATTGATGGGCAGCCCCAAGCTGATTTGATGCCAGTCACCTAGGTATTGAGCAAGTTGTGTAACCTCCGCAAACTCCTCCTGCAAGATCCAGGTCAGGAGGAGCCACTCAAACCCTAGCCTGAGCACGAATCCTAGAGGTTGGACCATGAGGAAAAAACAAGCCAGCACTTAGGCATCCTTTTACACAGGTTTTCAAAAAGACCTACTTACACACCTACATGCTGGGGAGGTTCTGCTTTGCTTTTTTTTTTTTTTTGGAGCGGAATTTTGCTCTTGTTGCCCAGGCTAGAGTGCAGTGGTGCAATCTCAGCTCACTGCAACCTCCGCCTCCCAGGTTCAAGCGATTCTCCTGCCTTAGCCTCTAGAGTAGCTGGGATTACAGGCATGCATCACCATGCCGGCTAATTTTATATTTTTAGTAGAGACAGTGTTTCTCCATGTTAGTCAGGCTGGTCTTGAACTCCTGACCTCAGGTATCTGCTCACCTCAGCCTCCCAAAGTGCTCAGATTACAAGCATGAACCACCACACCTGGCCTCGGGTTGTACTTTTCTAGCCTTTGTATTTACAGATAGGTCAAGGAGAAGAAAGTTGGGACTCTCTTAGGTCAGAATAAGTTAATATGGTTATATATTTAAATGCTAATAATTCAATCATTTTAAAAAGGAGAGATTGATCAGGCATGGTGGCCCATGCTTGTACCCAGCACTTTGAGACTCTGAGGCAGGGCAGCTGCTGGATGCCAGGAGTTGGAGACCAGCCTGGGCAATATAGAAAGACCCCCATCTCTACAAAAAAGAAAAAATTGGCTTGGTGTGGTGGCTTATGCCTGTAATCTCATTACTTTGGGAGGCCAAGGTGGGCGGACTGCCTGAGGTCAGGAAGTCAAGGCCAGCCTGACCAACATGGCTAAACCCTGTCTCTACTAAAAAATACAAAAAATAGCCAGGTGTGGTGGTGGGTGCCTGTAATCCCAGCTACTTGGGAGGCTGAGGCAAGAGAATTGCTCGAACCTGGGAGGTGGGGATTGCAGTGAGCCAAGATCATGCCCTTGCACTCCAGCCTGGGCATCAACAGTGAAACTCCGTCTCAAAAAAAAAAAAAAAGAAAGAAAAGAAAAGAAAAAGAAAAAATTAGCAAAATGTGGTGACATGCACCTGTGGTCTCAGCTACTTGAGAGGCTGAGGTGGGGGATCACTTGAGCCCAGGGGTTCAAGGGTGCAGTGAGCTATGATTGTACCACTGCACTCTCGCCTGGGCAACAGAGTGAGACTCTGTCTAAAACAAAACAAAACAAAACAAAAAACAGTTACTTGATATTAGTAAAATGCAATGAAGACCCTTACTACTACTTACAGGTGAATGATCAAAGGTCATTCCTGAGATTTGAGTCTAACAAATGGGAGGGTTTTGGCTGCCATAATGGAAACAGGGCTGTCCATGAAGAGAGTGGGTCCAGGGTGTAGGAAGCTGACTAGCTCTAGAAAGGCGAGCTTGGGGTTGGTGGGAGCACAGAAGGGGAAGGACAGAGCAGGCCAGTGCTACTGTGTGGTGGAGGTCAGAGGTCAGGTTGAGGGATCTGAGCTCCAGAGCTATCCCCAGGGGTGGGGTGAGGGGAAGTGAGTTAGTATACAGTGTTCAAGCAGGCTATTTGGGAAAGGATTCAACCACACAGATCCAACCAAACCTTGAGGGTCACCTATATTTGAGGAGAGAGAGCAAAAGCTCCTTAAGGAAGCAAAGAAGTCTTGCGAGAGAGGAGGCAGGACAGCATAGAGTCCTGGAGACCAAAGAGTCATAAATGGGGTGGGAACACTGTGACCAGACAACCCGGTGAGGTCATAAATACCCGGTGAGGTCAGAGGGAAGGGAAACAGGAAAAGACTCCATGGAATGTGTGTCCAGGAGATCCCTGTGACCTCTGAGATAGCAACTACCCACAGCTCAGCCCATTCGTGCAAGGCTACAAAGCGAATGACAAGGAAGGGATGCACCCGATTCCAATCACTGCTTATGATGGCCAGTGATTAAAGACGGGAAGAAATCCCACAGTGGCTCAAGGGAACAGGAACAAGTTTTCGGAACGGTCAGACTTTGACCCCCCTTGTGGCATTGGGCAATACACTTAAGAGGGTCACCTCACTAGAGGCCTTTCCCTTCCACATGGAGTTACCTGGCGTTGCTGTAATCCAGCACTGCCTGGACAGAGCTTTACACCAACAGGTATCAGAGTCAATTCCAAAGTTCACTCAGTGGCCAGCTTGTGAAAAGAGCAAATAAACCACGGGTGTTTTATCTCAAATGCCATTATCTCTGCAAAAATGACCTCTGGAAATAGCACATAGAACATCCTCCACGCATTTTAGAAAGTGAGTGCATTGGATATAAAGACACTGCAATGGCCGGGCGCTGTGGCTGACACCTGTAATCCCAGCACTTTGGGAGGCTGAGGTGGTTGGATCACCTAAGGTCAGGAGTTCAAGACCAACCTGGCCAACATGGTGAAACCCTCATCTCTACAAAAATACACAAAATTAGCTGGGCATGGTGGCGGGTGTCCTTAATATCAGCTACTCAGGAGGCTGAGAGGGGAAAATTGCTCAAACCTGGGAGGCAGAGGTTGCAGTGAGCCAAGATCATGCCATTTCATTCCAGCCTGGGCGACATAGCAAGACTCCATGTCAAAAAAAAAAAAAAAGAAAGAAAGAAACAGCTCCCAAGAAAAGGAACAGACTCAGTCAGTTTCCGAAGGTCACTCTTTCATGCTGGGTGCAGTGGCTCATGCCTGCAATCCCAGCACTTTGGGAGGCTGAAGCAGGAAGATCACCTAAGGTCAGGAGGTCGAGACCAGCCTGGCCAACATGGTGAAACCCCATCTATACTAAAAATACAAAAATTAGCTGGGCGTCGTGGCACTCACCTGTAGTCCCAGCTACTCGGGAGGCTGAGGCAGGAGAATTGCTTGAACCTGGGAGGTGGAGGTTGCAGTGAGCCTAGATCATGCCATTGCACTCCAGCCTGGGCAACAAGAGCAAAACTCTGCCTCAAAAAAAAAAAAAAAAAAAAAATTTGTAGGCCGGGCACAGTGGCTCAAGCCTATAATTCCAGCACTTTGGGGAGGCCATAGCGAGCAGATGGGTTGAGCCCAGGAGTTTAAGACCAGTCTGGGCAACATGGCAAAACTCTCTCTATTAAAAAAAAAAAAAAAAAAGCAGTTGTGACTAGATAGCTTTTTCCCAAAGGTGGTTGCCCAGCCTCCTGAGTAGCTGGGACTACAGTGTGCCTGGCACTATGATAGCTATTTTACTTATTTATTTATTTATTTATTTATGAGATGGAGGCTTGCTCTGTCACCCAGACTGGAGTGCAGTGGCACAATCTCAGGTCACTGCAACCTCCGCCTCCTGGGTTCAAGCCATTCTCCTGGCTCAGCTGTCCCAGTAGCTGGGATTACAGATATGCACCACCATGCCCAGCTAATTTTTGTATTATTAGTAGACATGGCATTTCACCATGTTGGCCAGGCTGGTCTTGAACTCCTGACCTCGTGATCCGCCTGCCTCGGCCTCCCAAAGTGCTGGGATTACAGGCATGAGCCACCGCACCCGGCCATGATGGCTATTATTATTATGATTATTGAAATGGAGTCTTGCTCTGTCACCCAGGTTGGAGTGCTGTGGCGCGATCTCGGCTCACTGCAACCTCCACCTCCTGGGTTCAAGTGATTCTCCTACCTAAGCCTCCAGAGTAGCTGGGATTACAGGTGCCTGCCACCACACCCAGCTATTTTTTGTATTTTTAGTAGAGACAGGGTTTCACCATGTTGGCCTGGCTGGTCTCGAACTCCTGACCTTAAGTGATCCACCCGCCTCGGCCTCCCAAAGTGGTGGGATTACAAGAATAAGCCACCATGACCAGCCTTATTATATTATATTATAATTATGTAAATATTATATTTTAATTATATTAAACGTTAATATTACATTATATGTATATATAAATGTTATATTTATATATAATATAAATATTATATTTAACAATATGAAATATATATTATGTACTTTATTATTTTATTATAAAATAAAAAATAGCCAGCACGGTGTAGTCCCAGCTACTCAGCAGGCTGAGGCAAGAGGATTGCTTGAGCCCAAAAGTTGGAGGCTGCAATGAGCTACGATCACATGTCACTGCACTGCAGCCCAGGTGAGAGTGAGACCTGTCTGTACAACAACAAAAAATCTATAGTTCCCCTCTATATCAGAGGGGGGTTGCGAACTGGAGGTTTGTTAATGTGTTTACCTACTCTTTATGTTACCATATGTAAAAGGGCTTAGAACAGTGAATGCCTAGTATATGTAAATACTATCAACTCTTATTATTATTCCCCTCCTCTACCTAGTAGAATTCTTTTAGTTTTGCCCCTGGCAATTGCATTCCTAAACAGTATCCCTCAATTGCTGTTCCAACTGAGGCATTCAGAAGGATAGCTTGTTTTTGTGTTTTTGGTAGAAGTGGGGAGAGGGGAGAAGCCTGTTTGGTCTGATACAGGAAATCCCGCCTGAATGCTGCCATCTAATGGTCACATTAAAAAATTAGATGCACCCTAACAAACTAATCCAGGGTTTTCCCTCAGCAAAGAGCATTTTTTTAATACTTGAAGACTATATTTTACTACCAATTTAATTTTTCTTTCTTCAGCAAAATCTGCCACTGAATCAAGTTCTCATGGGACTTAAGATTTTGTTTGATTCTTTCCAGGACCAGAAATTCCAAAATTATGGGGAAAAAGAATGGAAAAAAAAAAAATAACATTGCATGACAATGGACACTAAGTTCATAAAGAACTTCTTTTTAAAATTAGATATTATGGAAGAAAATGCCATGAAAAGAATAATCCTATGAGAATTGTTTTTCAGGCAGTAAATTTGAGCCTTGGGTCTTCATGAAGATACTACAGTTTATATAGAAAACTACAAATATACAAGACTCCGGCGGCGGGGGGGGGGGGGGGGGAGTCAGAATACATAATATTTAACATTCTGTATGACTAAAATCTTTTGAGGGGAGCGAGAAAAGGACAGCTAACTGAATCTTTAAGAATACAGAAACTATGAAAAATTCCTGGATCAAAGGGTGCTCAAAATGGAACCACACTTTGTGGGGAAAAAAACCACAAGAAACTTTAAATTTTTTTTTTTTAAGGAAAAGAAAAAAGTACTGAATAATTGTAGTCCCTTCCAAAAAGGAAATCTTAAGGGGAAAATTTTTGAATAGCGTAAACAAGTCTGGTTCAGAAAGAAAACTGAACAACATATCCAAGATCTGTCCATAAAAGTAATGCTAGTACATCTTTAATATTAAATAAATGGGCTATAAAAAAGTTCAGTCTCACAATTGGTTTTTAAAAGCTCACTTGTGCTCCTTTGTATGTGCGTAGTAAAGTTTCATGGGTTTGTTCACTTTCCAGTATTTCTCACTGACCAATTCCAAAGAAAAAGAGCCATTTAATAGAGTGAACTGGCCACTGGCTCTTGCTATATAAATGTTATACTGCTTCTCACTGGCTGTATCAAGGTTCATCTGGTTTGATTCACCTTTGCTTCGAAGTTTTTTTGTTTTTTGGAGACGGAGTTTCACTCTTGTTGCCCAGGCTGGAGTGCAATAATGCGATCTCGGCTCACTGCAACCTCCGCCTCCTGGGTTCAAGCGATTCTCCTGCCTCAGCCTCCCAAGTAGCTGGGATTACAGGCGTGCACCACTACGTCAAGCTAATTTTGTATTTTTAGTAGAGACAGGGTTTCTCCATGTTGGTCAAGCTGGTCTTGAACTCCCGACCTCAGGTGATCCACCTGCCTCAGCCTCCCAAAGTGCTGGGATTACAGGCGTGAGCCACCATGCCCAGCCCTGCTTCGAAGTTCTTTAAAAGCTAACCTCACAGCCAGATACTTGGATAAGTCATCTACAGTGGCGTTACCAGAAGTCTTTATGTGTCTTGTCTGTGCACTGTCATCTTTTTCTGTAAGTGTGGGATGAGGCCTAAATACTAATTCAGTTTCACTAGTGCCATCCATTACTGGATCAGTTTCCATTGCTGCATTGTTATTATCAAGCTCAAGCCCAGAATCATCAGTTGTTTTGGTCCGTTTGTTACTAGGGCCTGCTTCCTGATTGCTATGTGTGGAGGCATTACTACAGTGTGAAGTGTCACCATTATCTTCTGCTTCACTATCATTTTCAATCTGTTGTTTCTTGCGTCGCTGCAGTCTGTTCATAGCCTGTATCTTCAGTCCTTCCTCAATGCTGTGACTGAGTGCTTGCTGATTATTGTGCTTGCTGATCCTGGCTAATACTCTATCTTGATGAGTTTCATACTCATCATGACTTGGATAAATTTTGCTGATGAGGGCATCAAAGTCTGGGTCTGGCCTTAGTGATCTTTTGGAAACTAGTTTTTTCCGACAGGTAAGACATTCTCTGTTGCCACTTCTAAGGGCTATGATGATGCAGTCTGCACAGAAAGGATGTAAACACTCCTTTGTAGTCATGGTGTTCTTCAACATTTCCAAACAAATTGGGCACGTTAATTCACTGTGTAGACTTCGAGGTGAAACCACAATTTCTGTTTTTCTTTTCTTTTATTTTCTTTTTTTGAGACAGAGTCTCACTCTGTTGCCCAAGTGGGAGTGCAGTGGCGATATCTGCTCACTGCAAGCTCCGCCCCGTGGGTTCACGCCATTCTCCTGCCTCAGCGTTCCGAGTAGCTGAGACTATAGGCGCCCGCCACTATGCCCGGCTTATTTTTTGTATATTTAGTAGAGACGTGGTTTCACCGTGTTAGCCAGGATGGTCCTGATCTCCTGACCTCGTGATCCGCTCGCCTCGGCCCCACAAAGTGCTGGGATTACTAAAGGCGTGAGCCACCGCGCCCAGCTGAAACCACAATTTCTAAGCCATGTGTTACTGTCTCCTGTAAGAGAGTCACTGGGGTGTTCATTGTAACTCATATAAACTGAGTTCCCATGTTTTGCTTAATGGTTGAGTTCCGTTTGTCTGCACAGCCTGAGACATTGAGGCTCCTGCCTCAGCCCGGGGCTCCGCTGGCCGAAGCCAGAGCGAGACTCGACTATCAGCCGCCGCGGCCGCCGGCGCAGCCGCACAATATGGCCAGCCGCAAACAGCATTTTAACACAAGCCTCCAGGGTTTCAGGACACCCGCCTATTTCCCTACGGATACCAAAATCTGCCCATGTCCAAGTCCCTAATATACTCTGGTGCGTATACTATGGTGTCAAATTTGTATGTCCCAAATACTCTAAATCTCTAGGTTATTTATAATACCTTAATACAATGTAAGTGCTATTTAAATGGTTGTGATACTGTTTTTTTATTTGTATAATTTTTATTGTTGTATTCTTGCTTTTTATTTTTATTTTTTCTGAACATTTTTGATCTGCAGTTGGTCGGATCTAGGATGTAAACTGCAAGTGTGGCAGGCCTACTGCACTGTTTTGTTACTGGAGGGAGTGAGGACACACCTGCGGACTTGAGCACCTTCCATTCACCAGCTGCTCCACCGGCATACTCTAGTTCAGGTCTCCCCACAACCCTCTGAGTTAATATTTCTTTCCCCATTTTAAAGATGAGAAAATAAAGCCTAGACAGTTTAACTTTGCTTCTGTTTTGAAACTAGCTGAGAGACGAATTAGGGTTTGTACCCACGTCTATCAGCTTCAACCTTTATGCTTTTTCTTCTGTACCCCAGTGCCTGTTAAATTTTGGAAATCCCAGAAACAGCCCACAAACTTGGGTTAATCTCCTTAGAGATTTTGACAATGTCCTTTGAGAACTCACTGCACTACAGAAACACAAAACCCTTTGCATATTAATGTCATTGAATAAATCGTACCATTGAGACCTGCACCAATACTTTTAGATATGTAAGTTAGAAACAGTAGCTGCTAGGTGTAGTCGGTGCAAAAGTAATTGTGGTTGTCGGCAATGAAAGTAGTGGCAGGCGGGTGCAGTGGCTCACGCCTGTAATCTCAGCACTTTGGGAGGCCAAGATGGGCGGATCATCTGAGGTCAGGAGCTCGAGACCAGCCTGACCAACATGGAGAAACCCCCTCTCTACTAAAAATACAAAATTAGCCGGCCGTGGTGATGCATGCCTGTAATCTCAGCTACTCGGGAGGCTGAGGCAGGAGCATCACTTAAACCCAGGATGCAGAGGTTGCAGTGAGCTGAGATTGCACCATTGCACTTCAGCCTGGGTGACAAAAGCAAAACTCTGTCTCAAGACGGAGCGAGACAGAGTCTCAAAAAAAAAAAAAAAAAGTATCCGGACGTAGTGGCAGGCGCCCATAATCCCAGCTACTTGGGAGGCTGCGGCAAGAGAATCTCTCAAACCCAGGAGATGAAGGTTACAATTAGCTGAGATTGCACCATTGCACTTCAGCCTGGGTGACGAGAGCAAAACTCCGTCTCAAGACAAAAACAAAAACAAACAAACAAATCTAATTTTAAAATAAGCTTGCTCTCAATGGTAATATTTTTTTTAAGTGGTAAAGAAAACTAAAAAAAAATAACAAAAATCTCGAAGCTCCAATCAATCTAAAGTCCAATAACCTCTCTCTCTCTCTTTGGAAACAGGGCCTTGCTTTGTTGCCCAGGCTGGAGTACAGCGATGCAATCCTGGCTCACCACAACCTCTGCCTCCAGGGCTCAAGCAATCCTCCTACCTCAGCCTCTGGAGTAGCTGAGACTACAGGCACACACCACCACACCCGGCTAATTTTTTTTGTTTGTTTGTTTTTGAGATGGAGTCCCACTCTGTCGCCCAGGCTGGAGTGCAGTGGCGCAATCTCGGCTCACCTCCACCTCCCGAGTTCAAGCGATTCTTCTACCTCAACCTCCAGAGTAGCTGGGATTACAGGCATGCACCATTATGCCCGGCTAATATTTGTATTTTTAGTAGAGATGGGATTTCACCATGTTGGCCTGGTTGGTCTTGAACTCCTGAGCTCAAGTGATCAGCCCACCTCAGCCTCCCAAAGTGGTAGGATTACAGGCGTGAGCCACCACTCTGGGCTATATGTTATCATCTTTTATTTAACCAGACTCAATATGGACATGTAGTTTATTTCAGATTTTTACCAATACAAGATAATGCAGGAATAAACAGCTGCATATATAAACCTAACACATATTTCTGCGTTCACATTCAGAGAAAAACAGCAGTGAAACAAAAAGTGGCTTTAATCAAAACGGTATTGAAGAAAACCA
Organism: Macaca nemestrina; assembly: GCF_043159975.1. NCBI lineage: Eukaryota > Metazoa > Chordata > Mammalia > Primates > Cercopithecidae > Macaca > Macaca nemestrina. The sequence goes on from NC_092138.1 coordinate 36,313,121, forward strand.
AGCATACAGGAAAAGACTTAAGAGAAAAATAATGAATAATCAAGCAGACTAAGCAGGACCGGGATTAGGTGGCGGGAGGTGGAGGTTGCAGTGAGCCAGTATCACGCCACTGCACTCCAGCCTGAGTGACAGAGTGAGACTCTGTCTTAAAAAGAAAAGTAAACTAAGCAGTAAAGCTGCCCAATAATTAATCCTCTTGCCCTAAATGTCCCAATCAAAGTTACATTGACAGAAATTGTTTTCTCAGAGACTGGACTCTGGCTCTTCCTGTGTGCCATCATGGCAAAGTTAGAAGGAATCAGGACGCAGTACAAGAATGGCAAGCTCTCTTAGTCTGCTTTGTATTGTTATAACAGAATGCCACCAACTGGTAATTTATTTTAAAAAGAAATTTATTTCTCACAGTTCCGGAGGCTGGGAAGTTCAATATCAAGGTGCCAATGAGGGCCTTGTTGGATGGGCAAGAGATAGGGAGAGGAAGTGGTGTCAACTCTTTTTTTTTTTTGAGACAGAATATCTCTCTGTCGCCTAGGCTGGAGTGCAGTGGCACAATCTCGGCTCACTGCAACCCCTTCTTCCCGAGTTCAAGCAATTCTCCTGTCTCAGCCTCCCTAGTAGCTGGGACTACAGGCAGACGCCACCATGCCTGGCTAACTTTTGTATTTTTAGTAGAGACGGGAGTTTCACCATATTGGTCACCATATCCTCCTGACCTCAGGTGATCCACCCACCTCGGCCTCCCAAAGTACTGAGATTATAGGCGTGAGCCACCGTGCCTGGCCCCAACTCAATTTTTTATATCAGAAGCCCACCCCCTTAATAACTAACCCACTCTAGAGATAATGGCATTAATCCATTCATGAGTACAGCCCTCATGACACAATCACTTCTTATAGGCCCCACTTCTCAACACTGCCAGGCAAACGAAATGATCAGAAATTCAAGTGATGTTTCCAGACAGGCTCACAAATCTTAGGCAGAGTTAAGATTGAGGTGAAGCAGAGAGGATAAACCAGACACAGTACCCTGTAAAGTCAGGGCTGTGGAGTGGGGTGGATCAGCGTTGGAATCTCAGATCTGCCAATTACAGGAATTATTAACTTGGGCCAGACATTTAAACTCCTTGACCTTCATTTTTCCACATTTCCTCATCTTAAAATGCAGAATGATAATAAATCTTCCTCAAAGTTGTTAGAAGGATTAAACGTGATATGGGATAGCTTCCATGCAGAGTAAAGCGGATGGTATGGAGTGTGGTGTTCAATAACTGATAGCTATTAACCAGGAAACACAAGAGGCACTGTGGTTTGGCCTCAGAGGCTGAAAGTAGATAGACCTCAATCCCAAGGTTCACAAAGGGGATGTAGGTGACAGTGGTGAGGGTCAGACCATGGGAGGCTAGGTCTCAGAAACCAGGGTGACCCATGAGACCCAGGAAGGGTGAGAGGACACAGGGGAGCACAGCCATGGGTTGAGTCCAAAAAGTAGATCCTCAACAGAAACTCCTCTAATTCCTTTGATTCCCCCAAAAAGCCCCCCAGAGCTGTACAACTTTTACTTAGCTCCTTTTATAGGCATTTCCCTCTTTCCTCCAACTATGTTTGCCTAGATTATGTGTCATGTTGACCAAACTTTCAATGTTTACTTTCTGCTTCCTGAATAGTATAAAGCCTTATTCCAGAAAGAAAATATAAATCTTTTGTTTTCCTGGGAGGAGTAAGAGGAACCTAGATTCCTTCAGAAAAGTACGGCAGCTCTCTTGATCATCTCATCATATCAAATTTATCCCCATACTCCCAGGATCCTACCTTTTAATTTATTTTATTTTATTTTGAAATAGGGTCTCACTGCATCACCCAGGCTGGAGTGCAGTGGCACAATCATGGCTCACTGCAGCCTCAACCTCCCATGCTCAAGTGATCCTCTCACCTCAGCCTCCTGGGTAGCTGGGAGTACAGGCACACACCACCACACCTGGCTAATATTTTTATTTTTTTGTAGAGACGGGGGTCTCCCTATGTTGCCCAGGCTATTCTCAAACTCATGGACTCAGGTAATCTTCCTACCTCAGCCTCCCCAAGTGTTAGGATTATAGTCATGAGCCACCATGCCCGGCCTGATGCTACATTTTAAATGCTTTGTGAATCTATACACTTCTTTAGACTTCACTATCAAATGCCTTCATCTTTTGCTAGACTCTCAGTCATCTCACTGGGGTCTGCATTTCCACTTGTGCCCATGCCCATCCTCCATTTTCAGCTAAGTAATACTGCATTATAAAAACCAAAATTTGACTGGGCACTGTGGTTCATGCCTGTAATCCTAGCACTTTGGGAGGCTGAGGTGGGTGGATCACTTGAGGTCAGGAGTTCGACATGGAGAAACCCCACTTCTACTAAAAATACAAAATTAGCTTGGCATGGTGGTGCATGACTATAATCCCAGCTACTTGGGAGGCTGAAGCAGGAGAATCGCTTGAACCCGTGAGGAGGAGGTTGCAGTGAGCCGAGACTGCACCATTGCACTCCAGACTGGACAACAGGAGCAAAACTCCATCTCAAAAAAACACCACCAAAAAAAACATAATTTGAGCACATCTCCCCCTGGCTTAAAAAATTTCTAATAATTTTCTTCCCACCATCTTGGTTCCTGTGGAGGTCTGCTGGGAACAGGACTTCTAAAAGGAACTATGTCTGGAAAGCTGTGGTCCAAGGTCATTTTTGCCGGCTATAAGCGGCGTCTCCAGAACCAAAGGGAGCAGACAGCTCTTCTTAAAATTGAAGATGTTTATGCCCGTGATGAAACAGAATTCTGTCTGGGCAAGAGATGCACTTATGTATACAAAGCAAAGAACAATACATTGACTCCTGGCGGCAAACCAAACAAAACCAGAGTAATCTGGGAGAAGGTAACTTGGGCCCACGGAAACAGTGACCTGATTCGTGGCAAATTCCGAAGCAATCTCCCTGCTAAGGCTATTGGACACAGAATCCGAGTGATGCTGGACCCCTCAAGGTTTTAAACTAATGAAAAGTCAATAAATAAATGTAGATTTGTGTTCTTGTTTTTTTTGTTGTTTTGTTTTTTTTTTTGAGAGGGTGTCTAGCTCTGTCACCCAGGCTAGAGTGCAGTGGCACGATCTTGGCTCACTGCAACCTCCGCCTCCCGGGTTCAAGCAATTCTCCTGCTCAACCTCCTGAGTAGCTGGAATTACAGGCACGCGCCACCATGCCCGGCTAATTTTTTTGTATTTTCGGAGAGATGGGGTTTCACCATGCTGGTCAGGCTGGTTTCAAACTCCTGACCTCATGATCCACCTGCCTCGGCCTCCCAAAGTGTTGGGATTATAGGCATGAGCCACCACACCTGGCCTGTGCTCTTGTATTTTTCAGTGGATTAAAAAACTTACTACTGTAAAAAAAATTCTAATAATTATATTATCAGGATGATGTGGTCACAATTCCTTTTTTTTTTTTTTTTTTTTCTGAGAGGGAGTCCTGCTCTGTCACTCAGGCTGGAGTGCAGTGGCGCAATCTCAGCTCACTACCACCTCTGCCTGCTGGGTTCAAGCAACTCTCCTGTCTCAGCCTCCTGAGTAGCTGGGACTACAGGTGTGAGCCACCACATCCCGCTAATTTTTTTGTATTTTTAGTAGAGACAGGGTTTCACCATGTTGGTCAGGCTAGTCTCGAACTCCTGACCTCATGTGAACCACCCGCCTGGGCCTCCCAAAGTGCTGGGATTACAGGCATCAGCCACCGTGCCCAGCCAATGTCACAGTTCTTTAACATTGCCCACAAAGTCCTATATGATGTGGCCAGATTCATCTTGGCAACTCTCCTCTTTGCTCAGAATGCTGCAACAGCACTAACCTTTTTTCAATTCCTGTAAGTTTTCGAGCTCTGTTCAATCTCAGGACCTTTGCACATTACATTCCCTCTGCCCACAAGGCTCACTTCACAACTTTTCACCTAGCCAGTTCCTCCTTCAGTTCTCTCATTAATTTGTAACTTATTCATTGAAACCTACCCAAATCTCCCAAATTAGGTTATGTCTTTCTGTTTTATACTTTTATAACACTCTGTACTTTGTCACGGCTGCACTTATGACAATTCTAATTAAATAACAGTTGCTTGGCCATGTGTGGTGGCTCATGCCTATCACTATGGGAGGCCCGGGTGGGTCACTTGAGCCCAGGAGGTCGAGGGTGCAGTGAGCCATGATTGGCACCACTGCACTCCAGACTAAGTGACAGAACCAGACCCTCTCTTAAAAAGAAAAAAATAGGTTGCTTCACTATTCTCGAAAATCTAGCTCTTTAATTGACTATATGCTTCATAAGTCCAAGAACTTATATCCAAAGGTATAAATCAAGCACACAGCAGAGTTTAAGGCACATAGTGGGGACATGGTAAATAATGCATGTCCATAATCACCCATATTGCATCGTCAATCATGTCTATGTGTATATGCACATGTGAACACTAAAACAGAGAAAACTAGAACACAAAAAAATTAGCTGATTTCCTGTATTCTCCCTGGAAGTTGGGGGTTGTTCTTTTCCTACTTAGCTAGTGGGAGAGGGACCCAATAGCTAAGAGACTAATTACAGTAAATCTTCTCCATGTCTGACCCTGAAAAAAATGGCCTATCCATATAAAAAGAACGTGTCAACTAAAAAAGATAAGGAAAATCAGTCTGACTTTGGCTATCTCTCTATCAAAATTCAATGACCAACATGGTGAAACCCCAATTCTATTAAAAATACAAAAATCAGCCAGGTGTTGTGGCACGTGCCTGTAATTCCAGCTACTTAGGAGGCTGAGGCAGGAAAATTGCTTGAACCAGGGAGGCGGAGGTTGCAGTGAGCTGAGATCGTGCCACTGCACCCCAGCCTGGGTCACAGAGCGAGACTCCATCTCAAAAAACAAAACAAAAACCAAAAAAATATATAGGAACTTAGCCTTCAGTAATGTATCTTCAGATATAAAATAAACAGACTGAAGAAAATGAGTGAAATGTCAAACATCTATTTCCAGTTATGATAGGCTGGTTTATTCAACCAATGTGCCCAATGATAATGACTAAAGGTGCTGAACAGGCTGCGCACGGTGGCTTGCACCTGTAATCCAAGCACTTTGGCAGGCCGAGGCGGGCAGATCACCTGAGGTCAGGAATTCAGCACCAGCCTGGCCAACACGGTGAAACTTCGTGTCAACTAACAGTACAAAAATTAGCCAGGCGTGGTGGCGGGCACCTATAATCCCAGCTATTCAGGACGCTGAGGCAGCATGATCGGTTGAACCCAGGAGGCGGAGGTTGCAGTGAGCGGAGATTGTGCCACTGCACTCCAGACTGCGTGAGAGAGTGAGACTCCATCTCAAAACAAAACAAAAAAGTAAAATAAAACAAAATAAAGATACTGAATAAAATATAAGGCACATTTCCCAAAACATCAAGTTGTTGATAGTAAAAAATTATTAGGGTAAAGGCTAAGAGAATGTGAGAACCCAGAGAAGCAAATGGAACAGAAGAGCACAAAAGCTACTCTTGCCCTGAGGATATCTGCCAGTCAGGCAACATCTAGTTGTTTTTGGTAGCCTTACAGGGCATGGAAACAGCATCCATGGAAACAGCATCCAATGTCTAGGGCTTTCCATGGCAAAAACGCTACTAGATGACCCTTTCTATATTAAGTTGGGACTCCATAGGCTATGCCCTAAGAGTGAAGGTGGACCAGCATCTCAGAACATTGGGAAAGGTTGCTTTTGCATTGACTATAATGGGAGTGGGGAGGAGGCAAGGAACATTTTTAAAATTCCATCTTTGGTCGGGTGTGGTGGCTCACGCCTGTAATCCCAACACGTTAGGAGGCCGAGGCTGGCGGATCATGAGGTCAGGAGTTCAAGACAAGCCTGGCCAACTAATGAAACCCCATCTGTACTAAAAATACAAAAATTAGCCAGGCATGGTGGAGCATGCCTGTAGTCCCAGCTATTCAGGAGGCTGAGGCAGCAGAATCGCTTGAACCTGGGAGGTTGCAGTGAGCCGAGATTGCACCACTGCACTCCAGATTGGGCAAAAGAGTGAGACTTTGTCTCAACAAATAAATAAATAAATAAAATCCCATCTTTGAGTAGATGTGGTCACTGGGCAGCTTTCGCCCATGTTTGTAACCTGCATTTGCTTTGACCCAACGAACTTCAACCCATGAAAGCTAGTCTCAGACTGGAAGGGCTTCAAGGCACCTAGCAGAAGCAAACAAAGATCTTCTCCAAAAGAAGCCACAAGTACTTTTTCTCATAAATACTTTTTCAAGAACAAAAAGTAAACACACAAAGAAACAAGACACTATGGGTGTGCTGGCATGCACCTGTAGTCCCAGCTACTTGAGAAGCTAAAGAGGATCTCTTGAGTCCTGGGAGATTGAGTCCAGCTTGGGCAAAATGAAAAGACACCATGGATGATACACAACATAAACATCAGGCAGCAGAAAAAAAGAACTTGAAAAAGGCCGGGCATGGTGGCTCACGCCTGTAATCCCAGCATTTTGGGAGGCTGAGATGGGTGGATCACCTGATGTCAGGAGTTCACGACCAGCCTGGCCAACATGGTGAAACCTCATCGCTACTAAAAATACAAAAATTAACCAGGTGTGGTGGCAGGCGCCTGTAATCCCAGCTACTTGAGAGGCAGAGGTAGGAGAATCACTTGAACCCAGGAGGCAGAAGTTGCAGTCAGCCGAGTTCATGCCATTGCACTCCGGCACTCCAGCCTGGGCAACAGAGCAAAACTCCGTCTCAAGAAAAAAAAAAAATTAGCCAGCTGTGATGGTGCACACCTGTAGTCCCAGCTACTCAGGAGGCTGAGGCACAAAAATTGCTTGAACCTTGGAGAGGGAAGTTGCAGTGAGCCAAGATTACACCACTGCACTCTAGCCTGAGTGACAGAGTGAGATTCTGTCTCAAAAAAAAAAAAAAAAAATTCAGACACTGGAATTATCATAATACAGATTACAAAATAATTATGATTACTATGTTCAAGGAATAAAATAATCCAACCATACCAATTAGCAGGAAACAGGACAGAGAAACATGTTGAAATGGTCTATGTATATGGAATCAGCAACAACTGGGGGAAACTGTAGAGTTAAAGGCCCCAAGTTCTTTATTTTTTATTTATTTATTTTTTTTGAGATGGAGTCTCGCTGTGTCGCCCAGGCTCGGGTGCAGTGGCGCGATCTCGGCTCACTGCAAGCTCTGCCTCCTGGGTTCACGCCATTCTCCTGCCTCAGCCTCCGAGTAGCTGGGACTACAGGCGCCCGCCACCACGCCCGGCTAGTTTTTTGTATTTTTAGTAAAGACGGGGTTTCACCATGTTAGCCAGGGATGGTCTCGATCTCCTGACCTCGTGATCTGCCTGCTTCGGCCTCCCAAAGTGCTGGGATTACAGGCTTGAGCCACCGCGCCCGGCCCCACGTTCTTAAAGATAAACCCTTTCAATCCTTTACCATTAAGTAGGATGTTTGGTGTATGGTGTTTTGCAGATACCCTCTATAAGATTAATTTCTCTTCTAGTCCTGGTTTTCCGTGTTTATCATGAATAAGTGTTAAATTTAATAATTTATTCTACATTTACTAAGATGATATTTTCTCCATTAATTAATATCTTGAATTACAGTAATTTGTCTTCTAATGTTAAAACAACCTAATTTGGTCGGACGAGGTGGCTCACGCCTGTAATTCCACCGCTTTGGGACACCCAGGCGGTTGGATCACTTGAGGTCAGGAGTTCCAGACCAGCCTGGCCAATACGGTGAAACCCCTCCACCGTCTCTACTAAAAATACAAAAACATTAGCCGGGCGTGGTGATGCACACCTGTAATCCCAGCTACTCGGGAGGCTGAGGCAGGAGAATCACTTGAACCCAGGAGGTGGGGGTTTCAGTGAGCCGAGATCGCGCCACTGCACTCCAGCCTCAAGAGAGAGCAAGACTCCATCTCAAAAAAACAAAACAAAACATCACTTAACTTGGGTATGGTATTATTCCTTTCACATAATACTAGATTTTGCTAATATTTTGCTTACAGATTTTTCCGTCTACACTCATGAGCAAAACTTGCATACACTTTTCCTTCCGTTTGCTGTTTTTTGTCAGGTTTTCCTATCAGGGTTATGCTAGGCCATTAAAAAGTTAAAAAGTGTTTCCCGCTTTCGTCTTCCTTCCCCCTTTTATTCTGGAACTATTTAAGACTGGAATTATGTTTTCCTCTTATATATCGTTCAATTTGCTATGGTAGCCATGGTGGCTTGGAGTCGTCTTTGTGGGAAGACTTTGGACTACTCTTTCAATTCGTTACTAAACTATGTAGGTTTTCCATTTCCCTAAACATGGAAACAGAAGACCCTCCTAGGACGTCTCCATTGCGGCAGGGAGACTGCAAAGGTCTCGGGCCACAGGACTAAGGAAAACCGCAAAAGGCGCAGAGTCCCCATAGGGCCGCGACAGAATCACGGCACGATGGGACACGCGAGGGTAAGCTCAGGTCTCAGCGCATCGTGTGGGCGTCGGGACAGCGTCCCAGGCACCTGTTTCTTCCACCTGCTCAAATATCTTTCCCTTCTGTGAAGAAGGGGGCTACGCGCCCCATCCCCAGGGAGCAAGAAGACGCAGAGGGCCGCGCCGGTTCAGGTGCCGCTGGAGGAAATGGAATCTGACGGAGAAACTGATCTAGGGCTGCAGCCCGCTAGGTTCGCTTGACTCACTAAATGCTACTACAACGCCCCACATGGACCGCCACGAGCGGGTCACGTGACTGGACTCTAGCTCGGATGTGCTGTGACGCCGCGTACCGCGCGGCTCTGCGCGCGAGACGATAGGCCTCTGGGACGCTGGTGCCTGCGCGCGGTCACCGCCTCCACCCGCCTGGCCGCTTCCATTGGCGCATGCGTAGCACACCGACTCCAGGATTGTCTCCCAAATCCCACTTCCGCCACTTCTTCCTCCCGAGACCGGCCAAGCGCGCCTGGTTGTCCGCCCTTCTTGGGCTCCTAGGGAGAACGTGGTCCGGGAACTGGCGGTCACTGGGAGGCAGCACAAGAGGTTTTCGCGCTCCTCTGCTGGTGCAACTATCGCGACCATCACCCTGACAGCGGGAGGAAGGGTGCCGCAGGCAAAGGGTGGCGCACCTGCAGATTCGGTTTCTTGCTCGGGGCTCTCGCGAGAGCCGGCGCTGGAGTGTGGACCGCGCATGCCGGTGACGCGTGGTGGAGACACGTCGCCGGCGCCTCTCTCCCTAGGCCTTCCAGGGGGTGAGCTTCCGTCCCAGATTCCTTCGGTCCTACACCGCTTCCATTTCTTTCTTCCTTTCCCTTTCCCTTCCCCTTCCCTTCGTGAGACAGGGGCTCACTCTGTCACCCAGGCTGGAGTGCAGTGGCGCGATCTCGGCCCACCGTAACCTCCGCCTCCCGGGCTCAAGCGATCGTCTCACTTCAGCCTCCTGAGTAGCTGGGACTACAGGTGCGTGCCCGGCTAATTTTATATTTTTGGTAGAGACGGGGTTTCGCCTTGTTGCCCAGGCTGGTCTCAACTACTGGTCTCAAGTGATCCGCCCGCCTTGGCCTTCCAAAATGCTGGGATTACAGGAGTGAGCCCCTGCACCCAGCCCTACCCCCCATCTTTCTGTGTTTCTGCGTGGTGTTGCTACATCTCCAACAGGCTTAACTCAGAGCTGACTTTCCACCTGTGCTGTATCTGCCCCATGGTCCTTAAGAGTATATAAAATACAAATGGCACTTGGGAGGCCGAGGCAGGAGGATTGCTTGAGACCAGGAGTTCGTGACCAACCTGGGCAACATAGTGAGACCCCCGTCTCGTTAAAAAATAATAATGCCGGGCGTAGTGGCTCACACCTGTAATCCGAACACTTCCTGAGGCCAAGGTGGGCGGATCACCTGAGGTCGGGAGTTCGAGACCAGCCTGACCAACATGGAGAAACCCCACCTCTACTAAAAATACGATTAGTTGGGCGTGGTGGTTCATGCCTGTAATCTCAGCTATTCGGGAGGCTGATGCAGGAGAATCGCTAGAACCCGGGAGACGGAGGTTACAGTGAGTCGAGACTGAGCCATTGCACTCCAGCCTGGGCAAAAAGAGCGAAACTCCGTCTCAAATAATAATACAAATAACTGAATGTACACACACAAATAAACGGACTTGATAGTGATTTGTTTAGGTTTTCAGCTGCCCAATTCAAGAAATGTGTTTCTTCTTGTCCCTGATTTCTGTCACTGTCCCAAGGCAGTGGGATTAAAGCACTACTACCATTTTTAGATCCTTGTGTTTGGCATTCCATGTCCTCAAGACATTTGACATAATTTTCTCCAGCTGCGCTGTTCAAACACATGCTTCAAAATCTTAAAAATATTTACCCTGGTAATTAGGCTTGCCATTTTATTAGCACATACTTTTCCCTTCGCTACCCTGTCATTTTCAACAATTCAAACGTATCCTTAACAAGAGCAATAATTTTTCTTTTCTTTTGAGACAGAGTCTTGCTCTGTCACCCAGGCTGCGGTGCAGGAATGTGATCTCGGATCACCGCAGCCTCTGCTTTCCAGGTTCATTTTTTGTGTTTTTAGTAGAGCCGGGGTTTCTCCATGTTGGCCAGGCTGGTCTTGAACTTCTGACCTCAGGTGGTCTGCCCGCCTCCCAAAGTGCTGGTATTACAAGCATGAGCTACCACACCCAGTCGCAAGAATGTTTTTATTAGCTGCACAAGTATTTCAAAGCAAAGTTGTCTCCGTTTCAGATGTGCAACAGCGAAATTCCTATGTTAACAGTACAGATAAGACTTTGATGCCGGGCTGGGTGGCTCACGCCTGTAATCCCAGCACTCTGAGAGGCCGAGGTGTGCGGATTGTCTGAGGTTTGGAGTTCAAGACCAGCCTGGCCAAGATGGAGAAACTCCGTCTCTACTAAAAATACAAAAATTAGCCAGGTGCAGTGGCAGGCGCCTATTATCCCAGCCACTCAGGAGCTTATAGTGAAAAATCGTAACCCATTTGCCCACTTCCCAATGCACCCAGAGGCAACTATTTCGAGTCAGTTTATGCATGATCAAGGAAACATAACTACATTTATTTTTCTCTCTCTTTTTTTTTTATTTAGAGACAGGGTCTTGCTGTGTTACTCATGCTGGAGTGCAGTGGTTATTCATGGGTGTCATCATCACCCATTACAACCTCGAGCTCCTAAGCTCAATCAGTCCTCTTCCTTCAGTCTCCAGAGTAGCTGAGGCTACAAGGGTGCCCACCTATGCATTTGTTTTATACATTAGGTTTTTGTGCTTGTTTTGATTTTTTGAGATGGGTCTTGCTCTGTCGCCCAGGCTGGAGTGCAATGGCGTGATCTAGGCTCACTGCAACCTCCACCTCCCAGGTTCAAGCAATTCTCCTGCTTTAGCCTCCAGAGTAGCTGGGATTACAGGTGCCCACTACTATGCCTGGCTAATTTTTTTGTATTTTTAGTAGAGAGGGGGTTTCACCATGTTAGCCAGGCTGGTCTCGAACTCCTGATTTCAGGCGATCTACCTGCCTCGGCCTCCCAAAGTACTGGGATTACAGGCATGAGCCACTGTGCCCAGCCTATAGATTAGTTTTAAATACTAATTCTGCCTCCTATTAAAAGGATTTGCAGGCCGGGCAAGGTGGCTTATGCCTGTAATCCCAGCACTTAGAGAGGCCAAGGCAGGTGGATCGCTTGAGCTCAGGAGTTCGAAACCAGCCTGGCCAACATGGTGAAACCCCATCTCTACTAAAAATACAAAAATATTAGCCAGGCATGGTGGTGGGCAGCTGTAGTCCCAGCTACTTGGGAGGCTGAGGCATGAGAATCCCTTGAACCTGGGAGGCAGAGGTTGCAGTGAGCCAAGATCAAGCCACTGCACTCCAGCCTGGCGACAGAGCAAGACTCTGTCTCAAATAAATAATACCTGGGAAATTTTCATGATGGTATAGGGACCTACTCAGAACCCAAAGTTGCTGTGAAGTTTTTTTTTTTTTTTTTTTTGAGGCAGAGTCTTGCTCCATCGCCCAGGCTAGAGTGCAGTGGCGCGATCTTGGCCCACTGCAATCTCAGTCTCCCAGGTTCAAGCGATTCTCCTGTCTCAGTCTCCTGAGTAGCTGGGATTACAGGCACCTGCCACTACACCTGGCTAATTTTTGTATTTTCAGTAGAGATGGGGTTTTGCCATGTTGGCCAGGCTGTTCTCGAACTCCTGACCGCAGGTGATCCACCTGCCTCAGCCTTCCAAAGTGCTAGGATTACAGATGTGAGCCACCGTGCCCAGCCATGAAGATTACTTTAAACTGAAGACATTTGACAATAAACTGATGCAGAAAGAGGTCTTCTCGTAGCTTCCCTTATCTGACTAAAAGCAGAAACTTCTGAAAATTGAGGTGGGTCTGTTCCCAGAAGACAGACCAAACCTACTGTAAATCCCATCTCCAGGGGAGTTTCATGGCCATGTGGAAGACAAAAGGACCACTTGCCCACCCTAGGCAACATGGCAAAACCCCATTTGCAAAATTATGACTGAGACAGTGAAAGAGATCTAACTTAACCGACTCTAACTTAATCTTGCTTCTAACCTCCAAGGTGTCCTTATTCATTCCTGGGTTTAGGCTGAACTAACTTTGGGGGAAACTTAGTTTTTAGTTTAAAACAAAGATGATGATAGCCCTTTCCCAAAGCAGATTTCTTCTTGCCTGAGGACTAGATTGCCTCTGTGGGACTAACATTAGTCACAAGATTAGAAATTACTGTTTAGGAGTCTTGCACCTGGAGGCTACAAGATTCTGACCCTCCCTAATCTGCTTGTAAGATCAGTGCTTGAGATATTTTGCAGACCCTGCACTTGATGGATCAGCTGGCACCCCCAGATCTATTAACTGGCTCATCTGATCTTGGGACTCCCACCCAGGAACTGACTCAGCACAAGGAGACAGCTTCAACTCCCTATGATTTCACCGTTGACCAGTGACACTCCTGTCTCACTGGCTTCCCTTCACCCACCAAGTTATCCTTAAAAACTCTGCTCCCCTAATGCTCGAGGAGACTGATTTGAGTAATAATAAAACTCCAGTCTCCAGCACAGCTGGCTCTCACTGTGTGAATTACTCCTTTTCTATTCCAATTCCCATCTTGAGAAATCGGCTCTGTCTAGGCAGTGGGCAAGGTGAACCCCTTGGGTGGTTACATCATCACTACAAAAAAATACAAAAAATTAGCTGGGCATGGTGGCACACGCCTGTAGTCCCGGCTACTGGGGAGGCTTAGGTGAGAGGATCACTTTAGCCAGAGCATCAGAGGTTGCAGTGAGCCCAAATTGTGCCACCATACATCACAAACTTTCTTATCAACCATTGGTTCTCTAGAAAACTCATTTTAAGGGAGGAGACCACCCCTTATATTGTCTTATGCCCAATTTCTGCCTCCAAAGAAAGAAGTGAAAACTAAAAGGCAGAAATGAAATGCACAGGCAGACCGCCCGGCGCCATACCCTGGGCCTGGTAGTTAAAGATGGACTCCTGATGTAATTGGTTATGTTATCTATAGATTACAGTCATTGTATGGAAAAGCACTGTGAAAATCCCTGTCCTGTTCTGTTCTGTTCTTATTACTGGTGCATGCAGCTCCGAGTCACATACCCCCTGCTTGCTCGATCGATCAGGATCCTCTCACACGGACCCCGTTAGAGTTGTAAGCTCTTAAAAGGGACAGGAATTGCTTACTTGGGGAGCTTGGTTTTTTTTTTTTCTTTTTTTTTTTTTTTGAGATGGAGTCTCGCTGTGTCTCCCAGGCTGGAGTGCAGTGGCGTGATCTCGGCTCACTGCAAGCTTCGCCTCCCGGGTTCACGCCATTCTCCTGCCTCAGCCTCCCAAGTAGCTGGGACTACAGGTGCCCGCCACCACGCCCGGCTAGTTTTTTGTATTTTTAGTAGAGATGGGGTTTCACCATGTTAGCCAGAATAGTCTCGATCTCCTGACCTCGTGATCCACCCGCCTCGGCCTTCCAAAGTGCTGGGATTACAGGCTTGAGCCACTGCGCCTGGCCAGGAGCTTGGTTTTTGAGATGTGAGTCTTGCCCAGCTTCGGGCCGAATAAAGCCCTTCCTTCTTTAACTCAAGTGTCTGAGGGGTTTTGTCTGCAGCTCGTCCTGCTACAATTTGTACTGCCTAGAGAAACCTATTTGTTCATCTCAGTAAATTTTCTCTCCTCTCTCTCACCTTCTGAATTAGGCATTTACACTCCAGCTTTCAACATTTGGTAAGCTAGCGATTTGTCTTATTATATCTTCTATGCATATGAATAGACTTTTAATCTTCTATGAATCTGTCTTTTGTCAGTTTAATTCACAAGCCCTCGTAGTAGGAACCTAAGACGATAAAGGAAAGGTTTTTCCTCTGCCACAATGGTAAAAGGCACAACAGTTTTTCAAAGAAAACTGAGGTGGGAAGGAGGAGGACCTCAAACATTTTCCAAAAATAGGAAATTCAAGGCCAGGTATGGTGGCTCATGCCTGTAATCCCAGCACTTTGGGAGGCCGAGGCATGTGGATCACCTGAGGTCAGGAGTTCGAGTCCAGTCTGGCCAACATGGGAAAACCCCATCTCTATTTTAGTAGAAAATTAGCCGGGTATGGTGGCGGGCACCTGTAATCCCAGCTACTTGGGAGGCTGAGACAAGAGAATCACCTGAACCTAAGAGACAGAGGTTTCAGTGAGCCAAGGTCGTGCCATTACACTCCAGCCTGGGTGACAAGAGCAAGACTCTGACTCTAAATAAATAAATAAAAATTAGGCGCAGTGTGGCACACGCCTGTAGTTCTGCCTACAGGCTGAAGTGGGAGGATCGCTTGAGCCTGGGAGGCCAAGACTGCAGTGAGCCATGATCAGCACCACTGCACTCCAGCCTAGGTGACAGAGCAAGACTCAAAAAAAGGGGTGGGGGGAGGGAGACTCCAAATGGCTAATATATAAAAAGCCTTGCAATCTCATAAATACCCCCAAAAATACAAATTAAGATTACCCCCGTGGATAACAAATATTAAGAATCTTGGCAAGGCACAGTGGCTCATGCCTGTAATCCCAGAACTTTGGGAGACTGAGGCAAGTGGATCACGTGAGGTCAGGAGTTTGAGACCAGCCTGGCCAACATGACGAAACCCCATCTCTACTAAAAATAGGAAAATTAGCCAAACATGGTGGCGGGCGCCTGTAGTCCCAGTTACTCGGGAGGCTGAGGCAGGAGAATCACTTGAATCTGGGAGGCAGAGGTTGCAGTGAGCTGAGATGGTGCCACTGCACTCCAGCCTGGGCAACAAGAGCAAAACTCCATCTAAAAACAAACAAACAAACAAAAAATCTGGCTGGGTGAGGTGGTGGGCTTCTATAATCCTAGCTACTCTGGAGACTGAGTAAGGAGAACTGCTTGAACCTGGGAGGTGGAGGTTGGCAGTGAGCCACTGCACTGCAGCCTGGGCAACAGAGAGGGAGGGAAGGCAGGTAGGCAGGCGGGCGGGCGGGCAGGCAGGCAGGCACGCACCTGGGAGGTGGAAGTTGGCAGTGAGCCACTGCACTGCAGCCTGGGCAACAGAGAGGGAAGGAAGGCAGGCATTCCTGGGCAACAGAGAGAATTGGGCAAAGGAAATAATTCCATGGGCCCAGCAGCAGACCATCTGAATTAGAATCTGTATCTCAACAAGATCCCTATGTGATACATATATACACTAATATTTGAGAAGCACCTGTGCCCCAGGATAGGTGGACAAGAACATTCTTGATAGCCCCAAACAGAAACCCATTATCCATGAACATAAGAGATAAAGTGTGCTGTATTCATGTAATAGAATATCAATAGAAAGTAACAAATTACAGCTGAATAATACAGCATGCATAAATATCACAATGTTCAGGGAAAGAGCAATACATAAAGAAAATACATAGAGTATAAGTCTAAATATGTAAACTTCAAAAACAGACAAAACAGGCCAGGCTCACTGGCTCATGCCTGTAATCACAGGACTTTGGGAGGCTGAGTGGGACCAGCCTGGTCAACATGGCAAACCCCTGTCTTTTGTTATTAAAAACAAAAAACAAACAAACAAAAAAACAGTCAAACCAAAACCACATTGTTTAGGTATGCACATTAAAGTGAAGATGCCGAAAAAAATGGGTGTAGTGAAGCAAGAAAGTAATTTGTGAGAAAGTCAGGGTGGCGTTTACCTCCCTCTAGAGGAGAGAAATGGAGTGTGATCCTGGGAGGAGGGGGCGCATTTTGGGGCTGCTCACAAAACTGGTATATACATAAATAGTGTTTATGAGGGTGATATTTTATAATTATTATGGTTCATATTGTTCTATGGAGTTTTGCTATGTGTGTTATATTTCACATTAGATAAATAAATGCCATAGGTTTTTCTTTTCTTCTTCTTTTTTTTGAGATGGCGTCTCTATCATCTCGGCTGGTGTGCAGCTCTCTGCAACCTCCACTTCCCGGGTTCAAGCGATTCTCGTGCCTCAGCCTCCCAAGTAGCTGGGATTAAAGATACACGCCACCATGCCTGGCTAATTTTTGTGTTTTTTGTAGAGCTGGGTTTCGCCATGTTGGCCAGGCTGGTCTCAAACTCCTGACTTCAAGTGATCCTCCCACCTTGGCCTCCCAAAGCGCTAGGATTACAGGCGCAAGCCACTGTGCCCTGCCAAGACTTATTTCTTTTTTTTGAGGCAGAGTTTTGCTGTTGTCACCCAGCCTGGAGTGCAATGGCACCATCTCGGCTCACTGCAACATCTACCTCCCAGGTTCAAGTTATTCTCCTGCTTCAGCCTCCCAAGAAGCTGGGATTACAGGACCCTGCCACCACGCCCAGCTAATTTTTGTATTTTTAGTAGAGACGGGGTTTCACCATGTTGGCCAGGCTGGTCTCTAACTTGTTAGGAACAAGTGCTCGATGCCACAAAGAAAATCAGCACTTAGAAAGTTTCTCAGCAAGGCAGACTTACTTCTGCAGAAGGCTGCTGCCTGCGTCTGTCATGATTGCAAGAACATACCAAACAAAGGAGAGAAGGATTTTTATCCCTAACGCAGCTCCAGTTTCTGTGTCCTCTCCCCATTGGCTGGAGTTGGAACCCACAATCCAAGTTAACCCGATTAGCTAAGACTTACATTTTTCCAAATAGGGTAAAAGCATAATTTGCGAAGAGAGGAGGGGAGGGAGAGACTGTCTGTTACCAATTAGCTGGGAAGGCATGTTTGGGCTCGGCAAAGGCATGAAGGGTTGTTTACAGAAAAAGAACTTATTGTTTTTAGCAGTGTGAAAGGACACTAGCGGTTACAAGGAACAAGGGAATTTGAAGCGGAACTTAATTATTTCAGGCAAACTCCTGACCTCAGGTGATCCCCCAACCTCAGCCTCCCAAAATACTGGGATTACAGGCATGAGCCCCCATGCGCAGCCAAGACTTCTTTCTTTTTTTTTTTTTTTTTTTTTTTTTTTTTTTTTTGAGACGGAGTCTGGCTCTGTCGCCTGGGCTGGAGTGCAGTGGCCGGATCTCAGCTCACTGCAAGCTCCGCCCCCCGGGTTTACGCCATTCTCCTGCCTCAGCCTCCCGAGTAGCTGGGACTACAGGCGCCCGCCGCCTCGCCCGGCTAGTTTTTTTGTATTTTTTTAGTAGAGACGGGGTTTCACCGTGTTCGCCAGGATGGTCTCGATCTCCTGACCTCGTGATCCGCCCGTCTCGGCCTCCCAAAGTGCTGGGATTACAGGCTTGAGCCACCGCGCCCGGCCGACTTCTTTCTTTTTTTTTTGAGATGGAGTTTCGCTCTTATTGCCCAGGCTAGAGTGCAATGTTGAGTGAAATGTCATGGTCTCAGCTCACTGCAACCTCCACCTACCAGGTTTAAGTGATTCTCCTGCCTCAGCCTCCCAAGTAAATGTGATTACAGTGGCCCGCCACCACACCCGGCTATTTTTTTTTTTTTTCCAGACAGAGTCTTGCTCTTTCACCCAGGCTAGAGTGCAATGGCGTGATCTCGGCTCACTGAAACTTCTGCCTCCCAGGTTCAAGTGATTCTCCTACCTCAGCCTCCCAAGTAGCTGGGATTACAAACACCCGCCACCATGCCTTGCCAATTTTTGTATTTTTTGGTAGAGAGAGGGTTATACCATGTTGGTCACGCTGGTCTTGAACTCCTGACCTCAGGTGATCCACCTGCCTCGGCCTCCCAAAGTGCTGGGATTACAGGCGTGAGCCTCTGTGCCTGGCTAATTTTTGTATTTTTAGTAGAGACGTGGTTTACCATGTTGGCCAGGCTGGCCTGAACTCCCAATCTCAGGTGATCCACTCACCTCTGCCTCCCAAAGTGCTGGGATTACAAGGGGGAGCCTGTCTCTCTCTCTCTCCATTGCAAAATCCCATTGCAGTCGTCCCTAGATCTATCAAGATAGTATTGAATAAAGTCTGTGTGACTGCAGGGTGCAGTGGCTCATGCCTGTAATCCCAGCACTTTGGGAAGCCAAGGCAGGTGGATCACAAGGTCAGGAGTTTGAGACCAGCCTGACCAACGTGCCAAAACCCTGTCTGTACTAAAAATACAAAAATGAACCAGGCACGGTGGTGCACACCTGTAGTCACGGCTACTCAGGAAGTTGAGGTGGGAGAATCTCTTGAACCCGGGAAGCGGAGGTTGCAGTGAGCTGAGATCGAGCCACTGAATTCCAGCCTGAGCAACACAGTAAGACTCCTTCTCTCTCTCTGTTTTTTTTGTTTTGTTTTGTTTTTTGTGACGGAGTCTCACTCTGTTGCCAGGCTGGAGTGCAGTGGCATGATCTCAGCTCACTGCAACCTCTGACTGCCTGGTGCAAGCGATTCTCCTGCCTCAGCCTCCTAAGTAGCTGGGA
The DNA here is from genome assembly GCF_043159975.1 of Macaca nemestrina. NCBI lineage: Eukaryota > Metazoa > Chordata > Mammalia > Primates > Cercopithecidae > Macaca > Macaca nemestrina. Next base: position 36,332,082 of record NC_092138.1, read on the forward strand.
TTACAGGCACGTGCCACCATGCCTGGCTAATTTTTGTATTTTTAGTAGAGACAGGATTTCACCATGTTGGCCAGGATGGTCTCAAACTCCTAACCTCGTGATCCGCCTGCCTCAGCCTCCCAAAGTGCTGGGATTACACGCATTAGCCACTGCACCTGGCCGAGACTCCTTCTCTCAAAACACACACACACACACACACACACACACACACACACACACACACCTGTGACCTGTGTCCTAAAACAAACACTTAAGACTTTTTTTTTTTTCCCTCAAAGTGCTGGGATTACAGGCATGAGCCACTGTGCCCGGACAAGAGTTTATTTTTTCATAAGGGTCATGTCCGGGAGCAGTGGCTCACGTCTGTAATACCGGCATTTTGGAAGGCCAACGCGGGTGGACTGCCTGAGATCAGGAGTGCAAGACCAGCCTGGCCAACATGATGAAACCCTGTCTCTACTAAAAATACAAAAATTAGCCGGACATGATGGCGGGCACCTGTAATCCCAGCTACTTGAGAGGCTCAGCTGAGATCGTGCCATTGCACTCCAGCCTTGGCAACAAGAGCAAAACTCCGTCTCAAAAAACATATATATATAAAAAGAAAAAGAAAAAATAAACTCTTCAAAAAATAAAAACAAAGAACATTAATAAGTCTTAGGAAGCATTAGACCTAGTTTCTTTTCTCTTCTTTTTTTCTTTTCTGTTCTTTGCTTTTGAGACAGAGTCTTACTCTGCTGCCCAGGCTGGAATACAGTGGCCCGATCTCAGCTCACTGAAGCCTCTATCTCCCAGGTTCAAGTGATTCTCGTGCCGCAGCCACCTAAGTAGCCGAGGTTACAGGTGCACACAACCATACCTGGCTAATTTTTGTATTTTTAGTAGAAATGGGGTTTCACCATCTTGGCCAGGCTGGTCTTGAACTCCTGACCTCAGGTGATATGCCCGCCTAGGCCTCTCAAAGTGCTGTGATTACAGGCGTGAGCCACTACACCCAGCCTACGAGCCTAGACCTAGTTTTAGTTCCTTTTTTTGCTTCACTCCATGGTAGCATAGGAAACTAGTTTCAATTCCGGATTCTACCATCTGTCTGTATGACTATGGGCCTTTGGTCAGTCTTTCTAAAATGAAGATATGAAGATTGCTCATCTTACAAATGAGTAAAAACTACCTGATACGTAGTGCAGGCTTTGTAAAGCACTCATCACGCTGCTTGTCATACTGTAAGCACTGATATGGCATAGGAAACCCAACCCCCAAGCATAGCACCTTGGAATTTGAGAAAACAGCATACACTGGAAGGCCACTGTCACATCTCCCTCATCCTTCTCTGAAGCAGGCCATAAAGCCTAGGAAGGTCATCCTCTTATCTCCCTTGAAAACCCTCATGTGACAGGTGTCCTGCCCTGTATCAGGGTGGAAAGAATGTCATACAGGGCTGCCAAGAAGAATCTGAACAAACAGGTCTTGCTAATCTCATGTCCCCAATTTATTACCGTGAGATCATACCCAGTTTGTTCAATCATACTTCTGCACAACTATCCACCTTCTCAACCCTATGCATAAAAGTACACAGGCTTTTCTTTGGGTCTTTATTTCCTTAGGAAAACTCCCCATCATGTAAAACTTATATTACATAAATGTATATGCTTTTCTCTTGTTAATCTGTATTTTGTTATAGGAGTCTCAGCCATGAGCCTTAAGTAAGGAAAACTTGCTTTTTCTTCTCTACACACTCAAATAAATTAGTTTGCCTCCTTTTCCATGCTTACCCAATATAAAATAGTAAAATGCCTCTTTTTTTTTTCTCTTTTTTTCCTGAGATAGAGTCTTGCTCTATCGCCCAGGCTGGAGTGCAGTGGTGTGATCTAGGCTCACTGCAACCTCCACCTCCCAGGTTCAAGCAATTCTGCTTTTGCCTCCAGAGTAGCTGGAATTACAGGCGCCTGCCACCATGCCTGGCTAATTTTTTTGCATTTTTATTAGAGAGGGGGTTTCACCATGTTGGCCAGGCTGGTCTCAAACTCCTGACTTCAGGCAATCTACCCATCTTGACCTCCCAAAGTGCTGGGATTGCAGGTGTGAGCCACTGCACCTGGCCTCTTAGTAAGACTTAATTTCTGTCTGGGCACAGTGGTTCACGCCTGTAACCCCAACACTTTGAGAGGCTGAGGCGGGTGGATTACTTGAGGTCAGGAGTTCGAGACCAGCCTGACCAACATGGTGAAACGCCATCTCTAATAAAAATACAAAAAACATTAGCCAGGTGTGGTGGTGGTGCCTGTAATCCCAGCTACTCGGGTGGCTGAGGCATGAGAATCAGTTGAATCCAGGAGGTGGAGGTTGCAGTGAACTGAGATTGCGCCACTGCACTCCAGGCTGGGTGACACAGCAAAAATCTATCTCAAAAAAATAAAAAAATAAAAAATAAAAAAATACTTAATTTGTGCTGTGCCACCAAAAAAATGTGCATGCCAGAAACTGTACTGTACACTATGGCATTTTATGTAACTGTCTTATTTCCTCCATGAGACTGCAGTGGTCTGAAGTGTAGAGGATTGACCTTGACCAAATGTGTTTTCTAGCCTTCCACCATCTGCCACAGACTGACACATGTACTAAGTTGTACCCTGTAAATACTTCATAAATAGTTATTTAAGGCATAAATCGGCAGAGAGTAGAGTTTTTGTTTTGTTTTGTTTTGTTTTTGTTTTTGTTTTTTTTGAGACGGAGTCTCACTGTGTCGCCCAGGCTGGAGTGCAGTGGTCAGATCTCGGCTCACTGCAAGCTCCGCCTCCCGGGTTTACGCCATTCTCCTGCCTCAGCTTCCCGAGTAGCTGGGACTACAGGTGCCCGCCACCTCGCCCGGCTAGTTTTTTTTGTATTTTTTAGTAGAGACAGGGTTTCACCGTGTTAGGCAGGATGGTCTTGATCTCCTGACCTTGTGATCCGCCTGGCTCGGCCTCCCAAAGTGCTGGGATTACAGGCTTGAGCCACCGCTCCCGGCCTTGTTTTGTTTTTTTAACAAAAAAGAGCAAATGCTGAAAAAACTTGCTGTTACCATGCACACACGACATGAAGTCTTTGGAATTGGTTCAGGAAGATTTCCTTCTTCCTGTGCTCCACCCTCTTCATTACAAAGATGAAATTATTTTTGTGTCGAATATTTATTTATTGATTGAGATGGAGTTTTGCTCTTGTTGCCCAGTCTGAAGTGCAATGACATGATCTTGGTTCACTGCAACCTCCATCTCCTGGGTTCAAGCAGTTCTTCTGCCTAGCCTTCCAAGTAGCTGGTATTACAGGCATGCACCACCATGCCTGGCTAATTTTGTATTTTTAGTAGAGATGGGGTTTTGCCATGTTGGTCAGGCTGGTCTCAAACTGCTGACCACAGGTGATCCACCCGCCTTTGCCTTCCCAAAGTGTTGGGGTTATAGGCGTGAGCCACTGCACCTAGGCTTTTTTTTGTTTGTTTGTTGGTTTTTTTTTTGAGACGGAGTCTCGCTGTGTCTCCCAGGCTGGAGTGCAGTGGCGTGATCTCGGCTCACTGCAAGCTCCGCCTCCCGGGTTCACGCCATTCTCCCGCCTCAGCCTCCCAAGTAGCTGAGACTACAGGTGCCCGCCACCATGCCCGGCTAGTTTTTTGTATTTTTAGTAGAGACGGGGTTTCACCATGTTAGCCAGAATAGTCTCGATCTCCTGACCTCGTGATCCACCCGCCTCGGCCTCCCAAAGTGCTGGGATTACAGGCTTGAGCCACCGCGCCCGGCCTTTTTGTTTGTTTTTTGAGACAGACCCTCGCTCTGTTGCCCAGCCTGGAGTGTAATGTCATGTGATCTTCACTCACTGCAACCTCCTCCTCCCAGGTTCAAGCAATTCTTCTGTCTCAGCCTCCTGAATAGCTGGGACTACAGGCACCCGCCACCACACCCGGCTAATTTTTTGTATTTTTAGTAAAGTTTCACCATATTTCACCATATTGGTCAGGCTGGTCTCGAACTCCTGACCTCAAGTGATCCACCCACCTTGGCCTCCCAAAGTGCTGGGATTACAGGTTTGAGCCACCATGCCCAGCTATGGCCGATGATGATGATGATGATGATGATGATGATGATGATTATTGAGATAGAGTCTTGCTCTGTTGCCAGGCTGGAGTGCAGCGGCGCTATCTCGTCTCACTGCAACCTCCACCTCCCAGGTACAAGCGATTCTCCTGCCTCAGCCTTCGGAGTAGCTGGGATTACAGGCGCCCACCACCACGCCCAGGTAATTTTTTTTTTTAGTAGAGACAGGGTTTCACCATGTTGGCCAGGATGGTCTCAGCCTCTTGACCTCATGATCTGCCCGCCTTGGCATTCCAAAGTGCTGAGATTACAGGAGTGTATTTTTTAAGTGTTTTTTTTTTTTTTTTTGAGACAGGGTCTTGCTCTGTCACCCAGGCTGGAGTGCAGTGGCATGATCTTGGCTCACTGCAACCTCTGCCTCCTGGCATCAAGCAATTCTCATGCTTTACCCTCCCGAGTAGCTGGGATTACAGGCACACAACACCACACCTGCCTAATTTTTCTGTGTTTTGTAGAGATGGGGTCTCTCCATGTTGCCCAGGCTGGTCTTGAACTCCTGGCTTCAAGTGATCCTCCAGCCTCAGCCTCCCAAATTGCTGGGATTACAGGCATGAGCCGATGCACCCACCCTGTGTTTATTCTTTTAAAGGATAGTAAAGTAGAGGGAGAGGGAGGGAATTGCAGGTTAGATTTTTTGTTTGTTTCTCTGTTTTTTAGTTAATGTCTTCCCGGAAATCTCTATGGTGCTTCACTTTCTAGTTTAGCTCCTGCTAACTTTAATAGCTCAACTGTTACCCTAACAAGGGTGTCAGTGGGGGAGCCCTGGGGAAGTGGGTTTCCCTGGGGAGGAAAGTTTCTACATTCAGTAAAGACTTGGCTTGGGTTTTGTCAGGAGGGAAAAATGGGTCAGTGACTCAGAAAAGCTTGCCTGAAAGCTGACATCTAGTGTTCATTTCTGAAAATATGTCCTGACACACTAATCCTGAGGTTTTCTATCCCAAGAACTGTTTTTATTGATCTTACTGTAACGCACCAGATTTCGAGAACTTTTGACTACCCAAAGAAGCACAACTTAGAAAATAATTATGGTGCCGGGCGCGGTGGCTCACGCCTGTAATCCCAGCACTTTGGGAGGCCGAGGCGGGCGGATCACAAGGTCAGGAGATCGAGACCACGGTGAAACCCCGTCTCTACTAAAAATACAAAAAATTAGCCGGGCGCGGTTGTGGGCGCCTGTAGTCCCAGCTATTCAGGAGGCTGAGGCAGGAGAATGGCGTGAACCCGGGAGGCGGAGCTTGCAGTGAGCCGAGATCGCGCCACTGCACTTCAGCCTGGGCGACAGAGCGAGACTCCGTCTCAAAAAAAAAAAAAAAAAAAAAAGAAAATAATTATGGTTTTCACTTTGTTTTAATCACAAGACATATAATACTGCCAAAATAGAACTTTGGATCAACAGACATGATAGCAGTTACTGTTATTTTATTTTCTTTCATTTTATTTATTTATTTGTTTTTGAGACAGAGCCTCACTCTGTTGCCCAGGTTGGAGTGCAATGGCACAATCTCAGCTCACTGCAACCTCCGCCTCCCGGGTTCAAGCTATTCTCCTGCCTCAGCCTCCCAAGTAGCTGGGAGTGTAGGCACACGCCACCAGGCCTGGCTAAGTTTGTATTTTTAGTAGAGATGGGGTTTCACCATGTTGGCCAGGCTGTTCTCGAACTCCTGACTTCAGGTGATTCACCTGCCTCAGCCTCCCAAAGTGCTGGGATTACAGGCGTGAGCTACTGCACCCAGCCAGCAATTATTTTATTTGAGATAGAATCTCACTTTGTCACCCAGGTCTGATTTTGCAGTGGCACAGTCATGGCTCACCACGGCCTAGATCTCCTGGGCTCAAGCAATCCTCTCACCTCAGCCTACCGAGTAGCCGAGGCCATAGGCCTGCACCATCGTGGCCAGCTAACTTTTTAAATTTATTTTTATAGAGACAGGGTCTCACTATGCTGCCCAGGCTGGTCTCAAATTCCCAGGCTCAAAGGATCCTCCTGCCTCAGCCATCTAAAGTGCTGGGATTTCAAGCATGTGCCACCTTGCCTGACTCCAATTTATTTTTCATTTTTATTTTTATTTTATTTTTTGGGAAGGGTCTTGCTTTGTTGCCCAGGGTGGAGTGCACTTGTGCAATCTCAGCTCCCCGCAGCCTTGACCTCCTGGGCCTGGCCAATCCTCCCACCTCAGCCTCCCAAATAGCTGGGACTATAGGTACATGCCACCACGCTGGCTAATTTTTAATTTTCTGTAAAAACAAGAGTCTCACAGCCCAGCATGGTGGCTCACGCCTGTAATCCTAGCACTTTGGGAGGCTGGGGCAGGAGGACCACATGAGACCAGCCTGGGCAAGAGAGTGGGAACCCTCTCTCTCTCTTTTTAAATTATTTTTTATCTTTTTTTTTTTAAACAGGCTCTTGTTCTGGCACCTAGGCTGGAGTGCAGTAGTGTGATCTTGGCTCACTGCAGCCTCGACTGCCAGGGCTCAAGTGATCCTCTCACCTCAGCCCCCCAAGTAGCTGGGACTACAGGCACGTACCACCACGGCCTACTAATTTTTTTTTTAATGATACGGAGTCTCACTCTGTCACCAGGATGGAGTGCAGTGGTACCATCTCGTCTCCCTGCAACCTCTGCCTCCCAGGTTCAAGCAGTTTTCCTGCCTCAGCCCCCTAAGTAGCTGGGATTACAGGTGCACACCACCACGCTCAGCAAATTTTTATATTTTTAGTAGAGATGGGTTTCAGCATGTTGGCCAGGATGGTCTCAATCTCTTGACCTTGTGATCCTCTCGCCTCAGCTTCCCAAAGTGCTGGGATTACAGGCATGAGCCACCGTGCCCGGCCTGGACTTCTTTTTTTTTGAGACAGGGTCTCACTATGTTGCCCAGGCTGGAGTACAGTGGCGCAATCTCAGCTCACTGCAACCTCTGCCTCCCAAGTTCAAGCAATTCTCCTGCCTCAGCCTCCCGAATAGCTGGGACTACAGGTGCCCGCCACCATGCTTAGTTAATTTTTGTATTTTTAGTAGAGACGGGGTTTCACCATGTTGGCCAGGCTGGTCTTGAACGCCTGACCTCAGGTGATCTGCCTGCCTCAGCCTTCCAAAGTGCTGAGATTACATGCGTGAGCCGATGCGCCTAGCCAAAAAAAGGACTTCTATAGGAAGGACAAATAGGTTTCTCTAAAAAAGACAAATGTATTTTTAGAAGAACAAATGGAAGACATGCAAACATTATCACAAACTTTCTTATATAGCTGTGAGTGGTCTTTTTCAGGGTCATAAAACTCGGCCAGAGAGGGGATTTATGGTAGGTTTACTCTTGGTCTCTCCCCTGGGAGTAGAAGCCACCCCAAACAGGAAATTTATGTCAGTCCTCATTTCTCAGAAGTTTCTACTTTTAATCAAATAAGGGAAGTCCCAAGGAAGCTTCTTTGTGCATCTGTTCCATCTCAGATGTCTTCAGCTTAAAATAATCTTTATACTAACTCCGGTGTTCTGAGTGGGACCCCACAATTGTATGTTTAATCACCTTGTGAAACTTGACAAGTATTTAACACAACATTTTCTGATTTGGAATATTTTAGAGAATGTGATTCATTAATAAATCACATTTATTCATTAATAAATCACATTCATTAATAATTCTCATGCCTCAGCCTCCCAGGTAGCTGGAATGAATAAATTTGATTTATTAATTTATCAAAAAAAGAGATAATTGGTTTAACAGTGCTCGGATTACAGCATGAGCCACCATGCCCGGCCAGCAGTATGTATTTTAATGGACTGGCAAACAGTCAATTGTTCCCTTTTTTGCTTTTTTAAATTTCAAGCCTTGTCACTGAGTCATAAGACAATTGTTCATGATGTCATAAATATAATTTTACTTCAATAAACTATAATACACTTGTAGCATTCCAGGCTCTTTTTTGTGTGTGTGTGTGTCTGTGTGTGTGTTCTTTTTAAAATTTTTAATTATTGACTGAGCACAGTGGCTCATTCCTGTAATCCTAGCACTTTGGGAGGCCAAAGCGGGTGAATCACTTGAGGTCAGGAGTTCAAGACCAGCCTGGGCAATATGGTGAAACTGCGTCTCTACTAAAAATACAAAAATTAGCCGGGCATAGTGACACACATCTGTAATTCCAGCTACTTGGGAGGGTAAGGCATGAGAATCACTTGAACCCGGGAGGTGGAAGTTTCAGTAAGCCGAAATCGCACCACTGCACTCCAGTCTGGGTGACAGAATGAAACTCTGTCTCAAAAAAAAAAAAAAAAAAAACGTTTTCAGGCCTTTCTTTTTTTTCTTAGAGACAGGATTTCACTCTGTCTCCCAGACTGGAGTGCAGTGGCACAATCATAGTTCACTGCGGCCTTGAACTCTTGGGCTCAGAGAATCCTTCCTCAGCCTCCTGAGTGGCTGGGACTACAGGCATGCCACCATGCCTAGCTATTTTTATTTCATTTATTTATTTCTGAAACAGAGTCTTGCTTTGTCACCTAGGCTGGAGTGCAGTGGTGCAATCTCGGCTCACTGCAACCTCTGCCTCCTGGGTTCAAGCAATTCTCCTGCCTCAGCCTCCCAAGTAGCTGGGACTACAGGTGTGCACCACCACGGCTGGCTAATTTTTGTATTTTTAGTAGTGACAGGGTTTCACCATGTTAGTCAGGCTGGTCTTGAACTCCTGACCTCATGATCCACTTGCCTTGGCCTCCCAAAGTGGTGGGATTACAAGTGTGAGTCATTGCGTCCGGTCTTTTTAAAATCTTATTACCATATTTCAGCTAGGACAAAATGCTGTTATTTCAGAAATAAAGCCATTGCTCTTTCAGTTTGGTCTCGGCTGGCAAAAAGGTGGCCTTGTTATGTAAATAAAGCCCCTTTAATAGTTAAAATTAAAAATCTTTTCTTTTCTCTTACTTTTTTCCCTCTTGTTGGCTGTTTTCCTCCCACTTCAGAGGCCTTGTTCCCAGTAATTTAGGATTCCCCTTCTGATTTGACCAGGACAGAAACAAACAACAAAACAGTTAAGCACAACTAACAATGATGACACAAATTATACTATTTCTGAGCGCTCTAAGTGTAAGCAGAAGCTAACACCAGCTGGTTGTTCATGCTAATTTTAGTTATTTAAGAGAATTTGCAGGAAGACAGAATCCCAAACCAGTTTCTTACCTAGTGATGGAGCCCAAGCTGGAGACCGCTCTCCACTGATGCAGAAGCAGATGAATTCGCCTTCCTTGGTGGAAGTGAGTGGAAAAACTCCCACAAAAAGGGAGTTTTTTTTTTTTTTTAAACAGCAAATAAACCTCAGACCCCCAGCTGAAAAATGCTGGAAGATCAGAGATTCCTGGAGGAAAGAGGTCCTGGACTTTGGCAAATTGTCTTGTCAGTTTGGGCTATAAGGTGCCCAAGCCAACACCAAGCACCGAGAGGCGAACTGCTGCAGGCTGGGCCACTTTCATCTAGGATCCCTTCCTGATTACCAGATGTCAATGGAGGAAAATGATGAGACAAGTCTCAATCATTTTAGGAGATTTATTTGCCAAAGTGAAGAAAGCGCCCAGGAGACTGGTCTGTGCTTTCTCCGAAGATGATTTTGAGGGTTCCAAATTTAAAGGGGAAAGGGCAGGATATTGAGAAGCACACAGTTTTTACATAAACAAAAGAGGCTGGGAAAAAATGTGGGGAATCTGCATTTTACATAAGACAATACGGACAAAATGGGGTAGGGGAACAATCAGGTATACATTTGTGTCTGGTGGGCTGGGGTGACTGCACCTGTAAAGATAAACTATCAATTTGCATTGTTGGCTGGGCACAGTGGCACACGCCTGTAATCCCAGTACTTTGGGAGGCTGAGGCAGGTGGATCACCTGAGGCTGGGAGTTTGAGACCAACCTGGCCAAGGCAGTGAAACCCGGTCTCTACTAAAAATACCAAAAAAAAAAAAAATTAGCCAGGTGTGGTGGTGGGCACCTGTAATCCCAGCTACTTGGGAGGCTGAGGCAGGAGAATGGCATGAACCCAGGAGGCGGAGCTTGCAGTGAGCCGAGATCCTGCCACTGCACTCCAGCCCGGGCGACACAGAGTGAGACTCCGTCTCAAGAAAAAAAAAAAAATTATTTTTTGCATTGCCATGGTGAACCTCTTTTTTTTTTTTTTTGAGATGGAGCCTCGCTCTGTCGCCCAGGCTGGAGTGCAGTGGCAGGATCTCGGCTCACTGCAAGCTCCGCCTCCCAGGTTCATGCCATTCTCCTGCCTCAGCCTCCTGAGTAGCTGGGACTACAGGCATCCGCCACCACGCCCGGTAAGTACTAAAGGACTGTTAATTCATTCAACAAACATTATGTGATCTAGGCACTTAGAATACATCAATCAACTAAGCTGACAAAGATCCTTTCACTTGCGGAGCTCAATCTTAGTGGAGGGATGGAGGAAATAAACAGTGCACAATAAATAAGTGAAGGTTAGAGTATGCAGGAAGTTAAGTGCTATGGATGAAAGAAAAAGTACAGCAGTGTAGCAGGGTCAGGAGTGCTGGGTGGTGGGTGGCAGTGCTGAATGGGTGATCAAGGTGTCCTTTTTGGGTTTTTTTTTTTTGAGATGGAGTCTCGCTCTGTCACTCAGACTGGAGTGTGGTGGTACAATCTCGGCTCAATGCAGCCTCCACCTCCTGGGTTCCAGGGATTCTCCTGTCTCAGTCTCCTGAGTAGCTAGGAGTAGCCTCCTGAGTAGCTGGGATTACAGGCACATGCCACCACGCCTGGCTAATTTTTGTATTTTTAGTAGAGACGGGGTTTCACCATGTTGGCTAGGCTGGTCTCAAACTCCTGATCTCAGGTGATCCACCTGCCTCGGCCTCCCAAAGTGCTAGGATTACAGGCATGAACCACCATGCCCAGCCAAGATGTCCTATTTGAGAGGATAATGAGAGTTGAGCAAAGGCCAAAGGAGATGAGGACATTAGCCCAAAAAATATGTGAGAAAGAATATTCCAGGCAGAGGGGGTACCTAAAACAGGCCCTAAGAGAGAAGCATGAGAATCTTACAGGATAACAAGGCCAGTGTGGTTTGAGGGAATGAATGGAAGGGGAGGGCCAGGCTGAGCTTAGAGAGGGTGCTCAGTATCCCATATGTGGCCCTCCAGACCACCCTTCACCTTCTTCCATCCTGCTGTGAGTCCAGGGAGGTGCCCTCTAGGGACTACACCCTTGCCATCTGGCTTTCTGTTGGATCTCCTAACAGGGCACCCACAAAAGAGAGCGAGTGAGGAGAGTGGCATCTGGGTATTCATTACTCTTGCTCCCTCTAAGCAAGATGCCCACTGGCTGGCTGCATCCCTATCCCTCAACTGAAGGGATTCAACTCCTGACAGGTGGCTATCGCTTTAGTCCTCTCTGTTTGGGGGATCTGGTACCACTCCGTTCCTTGCCCCTTCCAGCATAGGGATGCTGTAAAAGCCCTGCTATTACTAGACCCAAGGTTGCTGTACAATCATTCCCTTTCCTCTGCTCACACCTTTTAGAATAACCCCTTTTTAAAATTCTCCTTAAACTATCCTAATTTGAACATGCCAGCTGTTTCCTGCTAGAACCATGACTAACAGAATTCGGTCATTTCAGGCCTTGAAGGCTATTCTAAGGATTTTGGATTTTACTCTGAATGAAACCAGAAGCCATGAGAGTATTTTCTACAGAAGGGTGATGTGATCCGACTTAGCTTTTAAAACACTCACTCCGGCTGCTGTGTTGAGACTAGGGGGCTGGGGCGGGGAGGGTAGTAGGGTAGAGGCAGAGACACCTGTTAGGGGGATCCTGCAATGATAATACAGCTAACTAAGGTGTTCACTGTGGAGGCAGTTGAGAATAGGTCAGATTTGGGACATGTTTTGAAGGTAGAGCCAACATGACGTCCTGATGACTGGTGCAGTGGAAGAAAGCAGGCTTTGGCATAAACAACTAAAAGGATGGAATTGCTGTCATTTACAATGGGAAAGGCCATAGTGGAGCACGTATAGAGAGGAAGATCATGAGTTCAGTATTGACACATCAATTTTCAGATATTTATTGGACATCTGTGAGGAGATGTCAAGAAGGCAGTTGGGGCTAGGCGTGGTGGCTCACACCTGTAATCCCAGCACTTTGGGAGGCGGAGGTGAACGGATCACAAGGTCAGGATATCGAGACCATCCTGGCTAACACGGTGAAACCCCGTCTCTACTACAAATACAAAAAATTAGCCGGGCATGGTGGCGGGCACCTGTAGTCCCAGCTACTCGGGAGGCTGAGGCAGGAGAATGGTGTGAACCCGGGAGGTGGAGCTTGCAGTGAGCTGAGATCACGCCACTGCACTCCAGATTGGGTGACAGAGCAAGACTCCGTCTCAAAAAAAAAAAAGAAGGTAGTTGGATGTAAAAGTATGGCATTTGATAAATGTATAACCAGAGGTGCATAGGAGATAAAATTTAAACCCATGAGACATGGTAAGATCAGCAAGATCACCAAGAAAGTGAGGGTTAGATACAGAAGAGGACCATAAATTACACTTGGAGACACTCCAAATGAAAAGGTGATGAGAAGAGAGAATTAGCAAAAAAAAAAAAAAAAAAAAACACTGAGAAGGAGCAGACATAGAAGTAGGGGAAAACCAAGAGAATGGGTGTCCTAGAAGTCAAATTTAAAAAGCATGTTATACCCAGGCGTGATGGCCTGTGCCTGTAGTCCCATCTACTCAGGAGGGTGAGGTGGGAAGTGGAGGCTGCAGTGAGCCAAGATCAGGTCACTGCACTGCAGCCTGGGTGACAGAGTGAGACCCCATCCAAATTTAAAAAAAAAAAAAAGGCATGTCGGGGAGAAGACAGTGATCTTATTTTGAACCAATGGAGGAAAAAACTGGGTGAAATGTCTTTGAGATAACATGGGAGATGAGTCATTGAGTCTTTGGTGATTATAGATAATTCAGTCACCATTATGTTTATGACTTGTTCTTATAATCTCTCATCACCTTGTCTCCTAAGTAGACTTGGAAGCTCGATATTGTACACCTTATTAGGAATATACTCAATTGTCTTCTAGTATAGGAAAAATTCGTCTTGTGTGTGGAGTAAACATTTTTGCCATTACCACCATGAATATCATATTCCCTTTATCCTCACCGTGTCCGTCAAAACCAAGAAAACATCTGCGTGTAGAGCTCATAGAATGTTTCAAATAAGCTGAAATTAGAGTTTTGTAGCATTGAAATTGAGTCTTTACACCAAAGTATAATTTGAAAGAGGAAACTTAGCAATTACTCTGCCCAAATTCATTGATCGTGTAATCTTTCTTAGCTAAGAACGTTACGGAACAAAGGCCCGCAAGGGCCTGGCAGTTGAGACACTTTAGCCAGTTAAGAAAATTCATTTCACCTCTGCGGAATGTTTGATAGGTTTGGTCATCTGCCTCTGACAGCACAAAAGCCCTAAATTTAATACCCTGAAGAGCTAACGTTGAAGTGCAAAAACGAAGGTTGAAACAGCCCGACTCCGATACACTGAGAAGAACCAGGATGCACCTGCACTTCTAATTTTTTTCAATTTCAGCCCAGAGCCGGCCTGGTTCAAGCATTTCTCAGAAATTTCCAGCGCACGTTCCCCATCTGAAGGCTCACACCTGCGGGAGCAGAACACACTCCACACGGGTGCCTCCAGCACACGGAACTTGCGCTCCCGGAAACTTACGACATGGTCATTGTTGAAGTGTTCCCCTCGAAGTAGCTGGGCGTGGTGGCGCGCTCGTGGAGTCCCAGCTACTCGAGAGGCTGAGGTAGGAGCATCGCTTGAACCCAGGAGGAGGGAGGTGCAGTGAGACGAGATCGCGCCACTGCACTCCAGCCTGGATAACAAAGCGAGACTCCGTCTCAAAAAAAAAAAAAAAAAAAAAAAAAAAAAAAAAAAAAAAAATCCTTAAGGACAGCCCAGAGGCTGGCGACACCTTCACGGGCCCCTCCATGGATGCGCCTCTGAGGTCACCGCTCCGGAAGGTCCCAGACTGGCGTGGAAACCTATTACTAAGTGGGGCGCGTGGACACCGGCAGGTCCCGCTCTAAAGGAGTCCCGCGGATGCTTGGGCCTCAGTTCCTCTTTCCTGCCCAAGTATTCCCCCCGCTCTGACGAAACAGGCAACTTCCAGACTGTGGCGTTAGCTCAGCGACTGCGCTGAGCCCCGGGAAAGAACCTGGTCCCGACGGCCAGCTGACCCAGGTTAGTTGCGGAGATGCTGACTACCCCGCTTCGCTGGCTGCTGCGAGGTCACATGAGGCCCTCGGTGTGACGTGAGGTCCTCGGGCGCAGCAGGGAGCGTGGCAGCCAACTCTTTCTGCGCGTGCGCGAGCGCGAGCATCTGCTGTCGTTTAGGCAGAACGGTCGCAAATCGCACCCTCAGTACTGGCCCGCTTTGCTCTTCTACCTTGCCCTCCTAGTCCGGATCCAAGATCCCAAGTAATCGTCCTACCCCTGCACCGGGGCCGGGACCAGGCAGCCAAGAGCGGCGGAGACAGACTGCTGGGACTGCGACATCTCCTCTCCTGTTCGCTGCCATATGCCCGCGTCGTGTTGAGCGGCCTGCGGACACTGACAGCCTGCCCGGTCCGCTGAGTGTTTGATCCCCATCCTCGCAACGCTCTGGAGTGGGTGGTGCAGCCAGTCTTCTTTCATTCTTATGAGGCAAGAGAGAGACCCTCTCATATTGTTTTATACCCAGTACCTGTTTAAAAAACAAAACAAAACAAAACAAGGAAGTGAAACCAAAGACAGGCAGCCCGGCGCCAGGCCCCAAACCGGACCTGGACCTGCCTGGCCTAAACCTAGTAGTTAAAAATCAACTCATGACTTAAAAACCGATGTTGTCCTTAGATTCCCCGCGTCGTATAAAAGAACATTGTGGGCCAGGGGCGGTGGCTCACGCCTGTAATCCCAGCACTTTGGGAGGCCAAGGCGAGCGGATCACCTGAGGTCAGGAGTTCAAAACCAGCCTGACCAACATGGAGAAACCCTGTCTTTACTAAAAATACAAAATTGGCCAGGCGTGGTGGCACATGCCTATAATCCCAGCTACTAGGGAGGCTGAGGCAAGAGAATCGCTTGAACCTGGGAGGCAGAGGTTTCGGTGAGCCGAGATCATGCCATTGCACTTCACCCTGGGCAACAAGAGTGAAACTCCGTCTCAAAAAAAAAAAAAAAAAAAAAAAAAAAAAAGAACATTGTGAAACTCCTTGCTCTGTTCTGTTTCTCTCTGACCACCGGTGCATGCAGCCCCTGTCACATACCCACTGCTTGCTCAAATCAATCACTACCTTTTCATGTGAAATCTTTAGTGTTGTGAGCCCTTAAAAGGGACAGAAATTGTGCACTCAGGGAGCTCGGATTTTAAGGCAGTAGCTTGCTGATGCTCCCAGCTGAATAAAGCCCTTCCTCCTACAACTCCGTGTCTGAGAGGTTTTGTCTGCCGCTCGTCCTGCTACACTTAAATTAAAAAGTGTACACATTTCAGGCCAGGCGCCGTGGCTCACACCTGTAATCCCAGCACATTGGGAGGCCGAGGCAGGTGGATCGCTTGAGCTCAGGAGTTTGAGACAAGCCTGGGCAACATGGCAAAAACCCTGTCTCTACTAAAAATACAAAAATTAGCCAGGCCTGGTGGTGCATGCCTGTAGTCCCAGATACTTGGGAAGCTGAAGTGGGAAGACTGCTTGAACCTGGGAAGTTGAAGCTGCAGTAAGCCGAGATGGTGACACTGCACTCCAGCCTGGGCAGACCTGTCCAGACTCTGTCTCACACACACACAATATATATATATATTATATAATATATAATATATAATATATAATAATAGGTAGTGATATATATTATTTATTATATAATATAAAATACATAATAATTATATATTGTATATTATATATTATATAATTATAATTATATGTTTTATATGTTATATATATAATGTGTTGAATTGCAACAGTGATTCTTGAAGGCATTTATAAGTTAAATCCATAGGTTGTTTAATTGTATAAGTGTACAATATTGACTAATTCACGATAAGTATCACTTCACATCAAAGGCACATTTTTTCAAAATATGTCTTAGTTCTTTAATCACTCCCCAACATTCCAATAAAAAGCAGGCAGAAAATGCACTCTGCTTTTGATCATAAAGCAAGAACAGAGAGAAAATTAAAGCCATAATACAAGTTAGAGACTGGTGTTTTATATCATGTGCCCCAACCATGCATTTGCACCAGTTTTTTTTTTTTGTTTTTTTTTTTTTTGAGACGGAGTCTAGCTCTGTCACCCAGGCTGGAGTGCAGTGGTGCGATCTTGGCTCACTGCAAGCTCCACCTCCCGGGTTCACGCCATTCTCCTGCCTCAGCCTCCTGAGTAGCTGGGACTACAGGCGCCCGCCACCACGCCCGGCTAATTTTTTGTATTTTTAGTAGAGACGGGGTTTCACCGTGGTCTGGATCTCCTGACCTTGTGATCCGCCCGCCTCGGCCTCCCAAAGTGCTGGGATTACAGGCGTGAGTCACCGCGCCTGGCTGCACCAGTTTTTTGCTGATGATAAAATATGAAGCAAACAGGCACACACAGATAGTGAGTCAGCCCAAATTAATGTAAACTATCTTGATAATACTCACTTAAAATTCATTAGGAGACCACAAGAAGTACAGAGCATGTTCAGAAACACAACAGCCAGCCTCCAAAAAGAAAGGAAAAGAGAAAATATACAGGGCATTTCTTCTCCAGAGAATCAAGGGAGATTAAAATATATCAACTAGGCTGGGCACAGTGGCTCACACCTGTAATCCCAGCACTTTGGGAGGCCGAGGCAGGTGGAGCACTTGAGGTCAGGGGTTCAAGACCAACCTGGCCAACTGGGTGACACCCCGTCTCTGCTAAAAATACAAAAAATTAGCCGGGCATGGTGGCAGGCACCTGTAATCCCAGCTACTTGGGAGGCTGAGGCAGGAGAATCACTTGAATCCGGGAGGCGGAGGTTGCAGTGAGCCACTGCACTCTAGCCTGGGCAACAGAGCAAGTCTCCGTCTAAAAAAAAAAAAGAAATCAACTGAAGGTAGACTGTTAAAATTTGTCACCCTTCTGTAAAATTTTTACAAGTATTTGCATGCTAAGAAGACACCTTTCAGAGTTGGCTAACAACTGTTAATGAGCATCCACCAGATACAGAGCCCTATTCCATGTCAGCTGGGGTTGGTATTTAGAGTTCCAAGCTAAGCAGGAGAAGAGGCTGTGGCCATAGCATAGTTCAGTGTAACTACTAGTACTCATCTGATGCAAGTAATATAACTAAATATAAACATTCATAAACAATAAGGATTTATTGGCTCATAAAAATGCGAAATTATTGTCAATATAGAATCATTTTTAAAAATCAATGATTAGGCCAGGTGTGGTGGCTCACACCTGCAATCCCAGCACTTTGGGAGGCTGAGGTGGGTGAATCACGAAGTCAGGAGATCAAGACCATCCTGGCCAACATAGTGAAACCTCCGTCTCTACTAAAAATACAAAAATTAGCTGGGTGTGGTGGCGCATGCCTGTAGTCCCAGCTACTTGGGAGACTGAGGCAGGAAGATTGCTTGAACCCGAGAGGCAGAGGTTGCAGTGAGCCAAGATCGTGCCACTGTACTCCAGCCTGGTGACAGAGCAAGACTCCATCTCAAAAAAAAAAAAAAAAAAAAAAAAAAAATCAGTGATTACTGTCATTCTATGTCTATATGTTTCAGAGTCCACTGGACTTTAAAACATCAAAATTTCACTCTATAATTTGCTATATTATTAGTATTATAAACAATTGAGAAACTCATTTTTTACTAGTAATTAGTGTTTCTGAGGTGATTTCTAAGGTTATTATCTACATAATTGACTTTACAAGGATACAGCTATTGTGCAAATGTGGTTTATTATCAGAACCGAATGAATTATTTCATCTGGCAAAAAAAAATGTTAATTACAATTCAAATTTAAAGATAATTATACTTCAGGGACATAAATATAGTCATCTGGGTCATAACAGTAAATTGCCTAATTGGCCTACTTCAATAGCCAAGACTATAAAACAATTGCAATATAACATCTGTTTCATACAGTGTTTTACTGCTTTAAAAATCCTTCTACTTTTTTTGTGGTTTTTGTTTTTTTTTTGTTTGTTTTTTGAGATGAAGTCTTACTCTGTAGGCCAGGCTGGAATGCAGTGGCACAATCTAGGCTTACCACAACCTGCACCTCCCAGGTTCAAGCAATTCTCCTTCCTCAGCTTCCCAAGTAGCTGGGATTACAGGTGTGCGCCACTACACCTGGTTAATTTTTTGTATTTTTGGTAAAGACAGGGTTTTACCACGTTGGCCAGGCTGGTCTTGAACTCCCAACCTCAGGTAATCCACCCACCTCAGCCTCCCAAAGTGCTAGGATTACAGGCGTGAGCCACCACACCCAGCCAAATGCTTCTACTTTTAAAACTCATTGTATTGATGTTCATAACTCTTGAGAAGTCAATAGCACTGATGTAGAATCCTTATTTTTCAGGTGAAGAAACTTGAGACACAGCTTTACAGTACAGTTGTCTCTCAGTATACACAGAGGATTAGTTATTGGTCTTATAACCACTACAGGACCCCCAAGTATAGCAAAATCCAAGCATACCAAAGTCCCACAGCTGGCCCTGAGGAATAAGAGTATACGAAAAGTGGGCCCTCCCCATACACGGTTTCACATCCCGTGAATACTGTATGTTCAATCTGCATTTGGTTGAAAAAATGCAGTGTATAAGTGGACCCATGCAATTCAAACCCATGTTATTCAAGAGTCAACCCAGGCTGGGCTCGGTGGTTCACGCCTGTAATCCCAGCACTTTGGGAGGCTGAGGCAGGTGGATCACCTGAAGTCAGGATTTCGAGACCAGCCTGGCCAACATGGTGAAACCTCGTTTCTACTAAAACTACCAAAAATTAGCAGGGTGTGGTGGTGCATGCCTGTAATCCCAGCTACTCAGGAGGCTGAGGCAGAAGAATCACTTGAACCTGAGAGGTGGAGGTTGCAGTGAGCCGAGGTCGCGTCATTGCACTCCAGCCTGGGCAATAAGAGCGAAACTCTGTCTCAATCAATCAATCAATCAATCAATCAATAAGTCAAACAAACTGGGTAAATAGTAGAGCTAGGTCTGAAGTACAGGCCTCCAGACTTCCAGTCCAGTTCTCCTTTGCACTAAGAATACAGAAGACTACTTAAAAAAGCAGATCTTGCCCAGTGTGGTGGCGTGTGCCTCTAGTCCCCAGCTACTCCAGGGAGGCTGAGGCCAAAGGATCTGAGCCTAGGAGCTGGAGACCAGCTTGGGCAACATAGTCACCCCACCTATTTGAAAACAAACAAACAGGCCGGGCGCCGTGGCTCACGCCTGTAATCCCAGCACTTTGGGAGGCCGAGAAGGGCGGATCACAAGGTCAGGAGATCGAGACCACGGTGAAACCCTGTCTCTACTAAAAATACAAAAAATTAGCCGGGCGCGGTTGTGGGCGCCTGTAGTCCCAGCTACTCGGGAGGCTGAGGCAGGAGAATGGCGTGAACCCGGGAGGCGGAGCTTGCAGTGAGCCGAGATCGCGCCACTGCACTCCAGCCTGGGCGACAGAGCGAGACTCCGTCTCAAAAAAAAAAAAAAAAAAAAAAAAGAAAACAAACAAACAACAACAAAGAAAAAAAATAGAGAAGCTGATCCTGGCTCTGTGTGACTTTGAGCAAATTACTCAGTGTCATGGTGAGGTAGTTTATCTGTAATATGGGACTATTCACTGGGTAATAACTTCACTGAGGGTAATAGGTGCTAAAACCTGTGGAGCACTTAGAACAGTGCTTGACAAATACTAAGTTCTGTATAAATGTTGGCAATTCTATACCACTTTAAATTGAAGCGTTATATTGTATACTTTATTAGTAATACACTCAAGGACACATGTAGGGCGTGTTTCAGAAGTTTTGTGGATATTGAAAGAATAGAGGGCAAACCATATTTTTAACTTACAATATCCCCGTATTTTTGGCTTCATTATATTCCCACGTGTCCTTCCAACAAAGTAAACATGTCGACCGGCCGTTGAAATCATCTCCTACTCTTATCCAGACTTTTCATCTGAAACGATTGTATGCAACAGGCACAAAAGCATTTTCACAGAAAAACATTTTAATGCAGTTTAACCAGAAAGACACATCATGTTCAGAATTATTTAGGAAAAAATCTTAAATTTTTAAACATTTAAAAAATAGGGGCCGGGCACAGTGGCTCACGCCTGTAATCCCAGCACTTTGGGAGGCTGAGGCGGGCAAATCACGAGGTCAGGAGATCAAGACCATCCTGGCTAACATGGTGAAACCCCGTCTCTACTAAAAATACAAAAAAATTAGCCGGGCGTGGTGAAGGGCGCCTGTAGTCCCAGCTACTCGGGAGACTGAGGCAGGAGAATGGCGTGAACCCGGGAGGCGGAGCTTGCAATGAGTGGAGATCTTGCCACTGCACTTCAGCCTGGGCAACAGAGCAAGACTCCGCCTCAAAAAAAAAAAAAAAAAAAAAAGGCCAGGCGCTGTGGCTCAAGCCTGTAATCCCAGCACTTTGGGAGGCCGAGACGGGCGGATCACGAGGTCGGGAGAGGGAGACCATCCTGGCTAACACCGTGAAACCCCGTCTCTACTAAAAAATACAAAAACCTAGCTGGGCGAGGTGGTGGGCGTCTGTAGTCCCAGCTACTCATGAGGCTGAGGCAGGAGAATGGCGTGAACCGGGGAGGCGGAGCTTGCAGTGAGCTGAGATCCGGCCACTGCACTCCAGTCTGGGTGACAAAGGGAGACTCTGTCTCAACAACAACAACAAAAAAAAAGTGTTTTGAAGGCCGGGCGCGCTGGCCGAGGTGGGTGGATCACCTGAGGTGATCTAATGCAAAAATTAGCCGGTTGTGGTGGCAGTCACGTGTAGTCCCAGCTACTCAGGAGGCTGAGACAGGGGAAATGCTTGAATCCGGGAAGCGGAGGTTGCAATGGGCCAGGATTGCACCAGCTGGAGCGCCAGTGCACTCCAGTCTGGGTGACAGAGTGAGACTCCTTCTCAAAAAAAAAAAAACAAAAAAGTTTCCAGACTGGGCGCAGTTGTGGGGAAAAGAAAGAGAGATCCGCCTGTTACTGTGTCTATATAGAAAGAAGCAGACATAAGAGACTCCATTTGGTTCTGTATTTGAGATGCTGTTAATCTGTGACCCTACCCCCAACCTTGTCCTTGCAAGAGACATGTGCTGTGGTGACTCAAGGTTTAATGGATTTTGGGCTGTGCAGGATGTGTCTTTGTTAAACAAGTGCCTGAAGGCAGCTTGCTGGTTAAAAATCCTGCCCATCCCTGGGCAATGGAACATCTCCGTGTGAGACCCGATTGTATGCTCTGTTTACTGAGATAGAAGAAAACTGCCTTAGGGCATAAGGTGGGACTTGCTGGCGGGACTGGCTGGAGCAATGCTGCTGAGAGGTTTATGGAGATGTTTGCATATGCGTATCAAGGCACAACATTTTCCTTTGAACTTATTCATGTCACAGAGATCTTTGTCCATATGTCTTACTGCTAATTTTCTCCCTAAAATGATCCTATTGTCCTGCCACTCCCTTATCTTTAAGATGGTAAAGATGATTATCAATAAATACTAAGAGAACTCAGAGACCGGTGCTGGCGTGGGTCCTCTGTAAGCTGAGCGCCGGTCCCCTGGGCCCACTTTTTCTTTCTCTATACTTTGTCTCATGTCTCATTTCTTTTCTCAAGTCTCTCCTTCCACCTAATGAGAAACGCCCACAGGTGTGGAGGGGCAGGCCACCCCTTCACGCGGTGGCTCACGCCTGTAATCCCAACACTTTGGGAGGCGGAGGCGGGTGGATCACAGGAGGCCAGGAGTTTGAGACCAGCCTGGACATGGGGAAACCCCGTTCCTACCAAAAAATGCAAAAATTAGGTGGGCGTGATGGCACATGCCTGTAATCCCAGCTACTCAGGAGGCTGAGGCATGAGAATCACTTGAACCCAGGAGGCTGCAGTTGCAGTGAGCCGAGATGGCGCCACTGCACTCCAACCTGGGCGACAACGAAATTCTGTTTCAAAAAATGAAATGAAATGAAATGAAATGAAATAAAATAAAATAAAAAGCCGAAGGTCTTCAGAGCACCTCCGACCAGCGGAGGTTAAAGCTCATCTACAACAGCTTGCAGCAAGCTTGCTTTGATAAACAGTCTGGGGCCAGGAGGTACCCACAGTCCTAGTTACGCCAAATTCAGGCCGAAGGGCGACCTATGTCCGTGCTCCTGACAAACTTCCAGCCCCCATTGCCCATGGGAGCCTCGTCCAGGTGTCCCCATCTAAAGGCTCCACCTGCGCAGGGCGGGTGCCACAAAATGAGGCGCATTTTGCAAACAAAGGCGGCCATTGCTCCAAGGTCTCGGGTAACTGATTAGCAAAACCCAGGTCTTCCCACTTAGGGAAGATGGCCCAAGAGCGAGAAGGTGAAACAAGAGGCCACCGGACCCGCGGAGCCCTGAGCTCCGATGTCGCCCAGTGCTCCGCGCCGTCTCTGACTCCTGGAGCCCGGATGCGCGCTGGGACTCGGTGCAATCCAGCTCCACGGCCGTGCGTCCCACAACACCCTTCACGTCCGTTCCTCGGTTTCCCCACCTTGGGAAGGCCAAGACTTCCCAGGCTTTAGGGGGCTGGAAGCTGCGAGAAGGTGGCGCTTGCTTAGGTGAGGGGCGAAGGATGGCATTAGAGAGAGGAAGGTGACTGGAACCTTCCTGGCCATGGACGACCGCCAGGTTCTAGGCGCCCGCTAGCCCCAGCGGTTGACGATCACGTGATACGCCCTAGTGTACCTTTCCTGCAGCGTGTTACCTGACGCACAGAGAACGTCGCTTCCAGAGGACCATTTTTTTTCGTAACTGACAGTAGTAATCTGGCGGTTTACACTCTCATTCTCTCACCTTTTTAGCCGGGCTCTTGACCTGCCCGGCCAGAAAGTTGCCATTGGGGTAAGGTGGACCGCGACGGGGAATAGGGAAGGGTCTCAGCGGTTTCTGCACGAGTCTTCCACACCTGATTCCGGAGGCCACAGGTAGGGAAAGCAAGGGCTAGTAAGGCAGTTTCCTCTTGTGTTCCCTATTCTTGTTGAGACTGTGGGTGTGGTGGAGTGAGCCTTTGGCTGACCTTTGTCCCTCCTGCCAAGACTTTCTTGCAGGACTATTCCTCACCCAGTGGATGAGTTTGCTTACTTGGTCGGTGACAGTACAGTGACCACAACCAAGGATTTGACAAGGGGATCTTACTACTTGCAACAAGTAAGGAAAACACTGGGGGTAATTCTTAAAGCAGTGCCTCCCTGAACAAAGGTGAAAACATTGCTTTTATTAGGTCGAGTCGTATGTAGAGGTGGAGCAAAAGTCGTGCTGGTGCAGTTTTCCATCATGTTTCTACACACCTCGCATGCATAGAAAATAGCGAATAAGGCCGGGTGCAGTGTTTCATGCCTGTAATCCTAGCACTTTGGGAGGCTGAGGCAGGCGGATCACCTGAGGTCGGGAGTTCGAGAACAACTGACCAACATGGAGAGAAACCCGGTCTCCACTAAAAATACAAAGGTAGCTGGGCGTAGTGGCGCACGCCTGTAATCACAGCTACTAGGGAGGCTGAGGCAGGAGAATCGGTTCAATCCGGGAGACGGAGGTTGCTGTGAGCCGAGACTGCGCCATTGCACTCCAGCCTCGGCAACAAGAGCGAAACTCCATCTCATAAAAGAAAAAAAAAAAAAAGAGAGACAGAGAGAAAGAAAGGGAAAGGAAAGGAGAGGGAAGGGGTGGGGAGGGCAGGGAAGGAGGGACGGCTCACGCCTGTAATCCCAGCACTTGGGAAGGCTGATGAGGGAGGGTGGCTAAAGGCCAGGAACCCAAGACCAGCCTAGGCAACATAGGGAGACCCGCCCTATTTAAAAAAAAAAAAAAAAGAGAGAGAGAAAGAAAATGGCGAAAAAGAAGCTCCTCCCTGTGAGACAGGGCAGGGACCCCCTCTTTTTTTTTTTTTTTTTTGAGACGGAGTCTCACTCTGTTGCCCAGGCTGGAGTGCAGTAGCCGGATCTCAGCTCACAGCAAGCTCCGCCTCCCGGGTTTACGCCATTCTCCTGCCTCAGCCTCCCGAGTAGCTGGGACTACAGGCGCCCGCCACCTCGCTCGGCTAGTTTTTTTGTATTTTTTAGTAGAGACGGGGTTTCACCGTGTTAGCCAGGATGGTCCTCTATCTCCTGACCTTGTGATCCGCCCTTCTCGGCCTCCCAAAGTGCTGGGATTACAGGCTTGAGCCACCGCGCCCGGCGGACCCCCTCTTAAGAGCTTGCTGAGTATCTAAGCATAGAAATAAAGCAAAGTCTTGAGTTCTTTCAAGAGAAATTACTGGCACATAACTAGCCCTGAGAGTAAATAAGTAACTTAATAAAAAGGTAATAGTAGCTTAAAATGATAGCCAAGGAAGTTAAAATCACGGGATATTTGGTTTTCTGTAGAGACGAAAAATAACATTTTAACATAGGTCCTTCAGTTGTTTTTCAGAAACCTGGACCCCTACTGAATGGATCTGCTGGCACCTAGATCTCAGAGAAGGGGGAACTGAAGACTGAACTCTGACCACTGTTCTTTGTTGAAAATTTCTTTCTGAGGGGCCTGGAGGGAGTCACATCTACAATCCTGAGCTAACATTCTCTTCTGCGGACCCCAAAATTTAAACAAAGCTTCTCTTTCTTAACCCACTGCAAATGAGAAAAATCTTTGAATCTACCTATGACTGTAAGCCCTTATTTCAAGGTATCCTGCCTTTTTAAAAAAAATCTTTGAATCTACCTATGACTGTAAGCCCTTATTTCAAGATATCCTGCCTTTTTAGGCCAAAACCACAGTGTAACCTCCATCTATTGATTTACAATTTTGCCTGTAACTTTGGCTTTCCTGAAATTTACCCCACCCTTTAAAAAAAAAAAAAAAAAGAAAAGAAAAGAAAACTGCAAGGCATCAGCGAGGTCAGGATTTGAGCATGAGCTGCCTTGTCCTCCTTGGTGTGCATCTTTGCAAATAGATGCCTTCAGCTGGGCATGATGGCTCACACCTCTCATCCCAAGCACTTTGGGAGCCCAAGGGGGGAGGATTACTCCATCCCAAGAGTTTGAGATCGGGGCAAAATGCCAAAACCCTGCCTCTACAAAAAATTTAAAAATTAGCTGGGCATGATAGTGCACTTCTGTAGTCCCAGCTACTTGGGAGGCAGAGGCCGGCAGATTGCTTGAGCCCAAGAGGTTGAGGTCACGGTGAGCAATGATCATGCCACTGCACGCCAGCCTGGGAAACAGAATGACACCCTGTCTCAAAACAAAACAAAGCAAAACATTAAAAAAAAAACAAGGCCAGGTGCAGTGGCTCACACCTGCAATCCCAGCACTTTGGGAGACCAAGGTGGGCGGATCACTTGAAGCCAAGAGTTCATGACCAGCCTGGCCAACATGGCGAAACCCTGTCTCTACTAAAAGTACAAAAATTAGCTGAGAGTGGTGGCTGGCAACTCTAGTCCCAGCTACTCTGGAGGCTGAGGCAGAAGAATCACTTGAACCCAGGAGGTGAAGGTTGAAGTGAGCCAAGATCATACCACTGCACTCCAGCCTGGGCAACAGAGCAAGACTCCATCTCCAAAAATATAATAACAAAAAAGAAATACATGCCTTCCTTTCTACTGCTGCACAACCTCACTGTGTCAGGCAGGTGAGCGGACCCCAGTTATAGCACTTGGGCGAGGGTTTTTAGTATGGTAATAAGAGCCACATTTCATATCCGTCTCAGGCATCTCTGGATCCAGCTGGTTTTTGTTTTGCTGAGGCTCGGCTTCTTCCTGGAACTTTTTGAAACAACACTCAAGTTTCAACAGTTTAAAGTGGGTATTTTTCATACACAAAAACCTGAAAACCTGGGGACCCTGGGTTACAATATTTCCACGTTGTATACCCAAAAACCTGAAAACCTGGGGACCCTGGGTTACAGTACTTCCTGGCAGGCGATCTTACCCACTACCGCCATCTAGTCAATTTGAACCATCTCAACTGTGAGAGCCCAACTATGAGGGCCTAAACACTCTTTCACTCCCTTTCCTGCTAGCACCCCTCAAGCTGAGAAAAATACTTAGGTCTTTAAAGCTGATTGGAAATGCCAAGTCAAAATCAAATTTGGAATATTTAAAATGGATTGAAAAATATTTCAGCATGCAGACAATTGTGAATAATGAAGCTGTTGGTAATATATGTCTTGATATCCTATACAATAAACAAATTGAATATGTACGAATGATTTTTTTTTCTTGTTTTATTAATTTTTTTTGAGACGGGAGTTTAGCTCTTGTTGCCCAGGCTAGAGTGCAATGGCACAATCTCGGCTCATTGCAACCCGGGTTCAAGCAATTCTCCTTCCTCAGCCTCCCGAGTAGCTGGGATTACAGGCGCCTGCCACCATGCCTAGCTAATTTTGTATTTTCTTTTTCTTTTTTTTTTTTTTTGAGACGGAGTCTTGCTCTGTCGCCCAGGCTGGAGTGCAGTGGCCGGATCTCAGCTCACTGCAAGCTCCGCCTCCCGGGTTCGGGCCATTCTCCTGTCTCAGCCTCCTGAGTAGCTGGGACTACAGGCGCCCGCCACCTCGCCCGGCTAGTTTTTTGTTTTTTGTTTTTTTTTTTTTTTGAGACGGAGTCTCACCCTGTTGCCCAGGCTGGAGTGCAGTGGCGCGATCTCGGCTCACTGTAAGCTCCGCCTCCTGGGTTCACGCCATTCTCCTGCCTCAGCCTCCTGAGTAGCTAGGACTACAGGCGCCCGCCACCGCGCCCGACTAATTTTTTGTATTTTTAGTAGAGACGGGGTTTCACTGTGGTCTCGATCTCCTGACCTTGTGATCCGCCCGCCTCGGCCTCCCAAAGTGCTGGGATTACAGGCTTGAGCCACCGCGCCCGGCCTAGTTTTTTGTATTTTTTAGTAGAGACGGGGTTTCACCGTGTTAGCCAGGATGGTCTCGATCTCCTGACCTAGTGATCCGCCCGTCTCGGCCTCCCAAAGTGCTGGGATTACAGGCTTGAGCCACCGCTCCCGGCCTAATTTTGTATTTTCAGTAGAGATGGAGTTTCAGCATGTTGGCCAGGCTGGTCTCGAACTCCTGATCTCAGGTGATCTGCCCACCTCAGCCTCCCAAAGTGCTGGGATTACAGGCATGAGCCACTGCACCCGGTCCTTTTTTCTTATTTTTCATTACTAACAGTTTGCCCTGACAGATGTACCAGTGATTTCTGACAACTATGCAGTCACAGTTATTGGTGAGAGCCATATAATCTTGCACTTTTCAGTCCTGCAGGGCAAAAAGATTATGACAGAATGACCCCCACAGCTATCCACAATCAGATGTATTAATTTTTTTTTTTTTTTTTTTTTTTTTGAGACGGAGTCTGCTCTAATGCCTAGGCTGGAATGCAATGGCACCATCTCGGTTCACTGCAACCTCCGCCTCCCTGGTTGAAGCGATTCTCCTGCCTCAGCTTCCCAAGTAGCTGGGATTACAGCTGCCTGCCACCACGCCCAGCTAATGTTTGTATTTTTAGTAGAGATGGGGTTTCACCATGCTGGCCAGGCTGGTCTCGAACTCCTGACCTCAGGCAATCTGCCCGCCTCAGCCTCCCGAAGTGTTGGAATTATAGGCATGAGCCACCATGCCCAGCCAGATGTATTAATATTTATAGTTTATCTTTTTTTTTTTTTTTTTTGAAACCGAGTTTTGCTCTTTTTGCCCAGGCTGGAGTGCAATGGCGGGATCTTGGCTCACTGCAACCTTGGCTCACGGCAACCTCTGCCTCCTGGGTTCAAGCAATTCTCCTGCCTCAGCCTTCCAAGTAGCTGGGATTATAGGCATGCTCCACCACGCCCAAATAATTTTCTTTTTTTTTTTTTTTTTGAGACTGAGTCTGGCTCTGTCGCCCAGGCTGGAGTACAGTGGCCGGATCTCAGCTCACTGCAAGCTCCGTCTCCCGGGTTTACACCATTCTCCTGCCTCAGCCTCCCGAGTAGCTGGGACTACAGGCGCCGGCCACCTCGCCCGGCTAGTTTTTTGTATTTTTTAGTAGAGACGGGGTTTCAACGTGTTAGCCAGGATGGTCTCGATCTCCTGACCTCGTGATCCGCCCATCTCGGCCTCCCAAAGTGCTGGGATTACAGGCTTGAGCCACCGCGCCCGGCCGATTATTTTCTATTTTTAGTGGAGACCGGGTTTCTCCATGTTGGTCAGGCTGGTCTCGAACTGCCAACCTCAGGTGATCTGCCCACCTCAGCCTCCCAAAGTGCTGGATTTACAGGCGTGAGCCACTGCCCCTGGCCTTATAGTTTATCTTCTAGTGGTCTTCGGTCCTCATTTGAAAATGTGAAAAGTGGGTACCTGAGATAATTCACCATTTTGAAGATTCATTGTTTCTTGGAACCGAAATCGATCTCAGAAGTATATCCCTGCACTACTGAGAAACTTAACCAAGGACAAATACAATCCCTTCACTCCACAGACAGCTGACATGATGGTCTGTGACCTGAAGGTTATTGAACAGTTGGAGTGTTCTGCATTCATGTGGAAGAGGCTAAAGGATGTTTGATGAAGCACTATGGGCTGCCCTGGAAGAGGACTGAAGAAGCAGCTGCAGGTGAGTGCTGCTCTGAACATAATCCAGGGCACTTTCTGCATAGTTGGTGGTTCTGTCACACTTAAAACAATGTTAATTTCTTTATTTTTATTTTTTTAGAATCAAGGTCTCTGTTGCCCAGGCTGGAGGGCAGCAGTGCAATCACAGCTCGCTGCGCCCTCAACATCCCAGGCTCAGGTGATTCTCCCACTCCAGTCTTCCAAGTAGTTGGGATTACCAGTGCATGCCGCCATGCCTGGCCTTTTTTTTTTTTTCTTAATTTTAAGTTAATAATTTTTTTTTCTTTTTTCTTTCTTTTTTTTTTTTTTATGAGACAGAGTCTCTCTCTCTCTCTCCTGCCCAGGACAGAGGGCAGTGGCGCAATCTGGGCTCACTGCAACCTTCACCTCTCAGGTTCAAGCGATTCTTGTGCCTCTGCCTCCCAAGTAGCTGGGACCACAGGCATGCGCCACCAACCTAATTTTTGTATTTTTAGTAGAGACAGGGTTTTGCCATGTTGGGCAGGCTGGTCTCGAACTCCTGGCCTCAAGCTACCTGCCCACCTCGGCCTCCCAAAGTGCTGCGATTACAGGTATGAGCCACCATGCCCGGCCCTCTTTTTTTTTTTTCTTTCTTTCCTGAGACAGAGTCTCTCTCTTTTGCCCAGGCTGTAGCTCAGTGGCATGGTCTCGGCTCACTGCAACCTCCGCCTCCCAGGTTCAAGCAATTCTCCTGCCTCAGCTGCCTGAGTAGTTGGGATTACAGGTGCCTGCCACCATACCCGGCTACTTTTTTGTATTTTTAGTAGAGACTGAGCTTCATCATGTTGGCCAGGCTGGTCTCAAACTCCTGACCTTGTGATCTGCCCATCTTGGCCAGCCAAAATGCTGGGATTACAGGAGTGAGCCACTGTGCCCGGTCCCTTTTTTAATTTTTGTAGACATTGGGTCTCACTATGCTGCCCTGGTTGGTCTTGAGCTCCTGGGCTCAAGCAATCCTATTGCCTTGACCTCCCAAAGATCTGGAGTTATAGGCATGAGCCTCTGTGCCTGGCCTAAAAGGAATGTTTAAATCCAATTACAAATTAGAATTTGTTTTTGTAGTTATAGAGGAACTGCTCCATGCTGGTTCCCCAACAACCTAGATATTATTACTGGACAACTCTGGTCGCCTTGACAAATTTGGCATCCAACCTGTGTTATGCCCAGACCGTTTGTTCCCCAAAGAAGACCACCAGAGTCCAGAGTCAAAGCCAAGCGGCAAGGATCTTTACTACAAGTTCGAACCTGGTCCCTCCTTTACACAGTATACAAGAGGGCCCCGATCAATGCGAGCGTTTGCTTTTTATAGCCCAAAAGTTGCAGGGGAACAAAGAAATTCTTTTGGCTCCCGCGCTTTCAGTAACCTTGAACGGCTGTCTCCTTATCGGAGACTTTCCAGGTGGTGTTTGTACTGGGCTCAGGGAGTTTCGAGCCCGGGGGCTGAGGAATTTGCCCAGCTCCTTTCATTCCCCCCTTCTTTTCAGGTATCTTTAGAGCCAATCTTGGGTCTTATAAGTCTGATTCTGTTTCAGCGTTTACAGGTTGGTATTGGGCTCTGAGGACCATGAGTTGTACGCTGTCAAATCTCTCCCTAACAAATTGTAAAATTCTGTTAACAACACAAGGTCCTACGGTAAGCAGAAATAGTAGACTTAGCAGGGGTCCAAGGAAGGGGGCTAACAGAGAAAACATAGAGGAATTCCACCATTGGTCTGCAGCTGAAGCAAACTGCCGTGTTTTTACTTCAGTGCTTAACTTGCGTAACTGTTGGACCCGGTCCTCTACAAGTCCTGATTCATTTATGTAGAAACAACAGTCTTCTTTTAGAAATATACATGTACTGCCGGGCGCGGTGGCTCAAGCCTGTAATCCCAGCACTTTGGGAGGCCGAGGCGGGCGGATCACAAGGTCAGGAGATCGAGACCACAGTGAAACCCCGTCTCTACTAAAAATACAAAAAATTAGCCGGGCGCGGTGGCGGGCGCCTGTAGTCCCAGCTACTCAGGAGGCTGAGGCAGGAGAATGGCATGAACCCAGGAGGCGGAGCTTGCAGTGAGCCGACATCGCGCCACTGCACTCCAGCCTGGGCAACAGCGTGAGACTCCGTCTCAAAAAAAAAAAAAAAAAAAAAAGAAATATACATGTACCACCTTTTTCTGCAGTGAGTAGGTCTAGGGCTCTCCGGTTCTGCAAGGTTACCTGAGCTAGGGACGTGAGCTGCCGCTGAAGGGAGGCAAGGGACTCAGCCGACTCCTCCATAGCAACGGCAAATTGTTGGTACAGCTTGTTACTTTCTATGAGGGTGTGACCTAGGGCTCCCCCCGCCAGTCCGGCCGCAATGAAGGATGCGGTGAGGGAGATTCCTGCAATGAGGGGGAGAAATATGGCTCGTGCACGTCTTGGTCTAGGGTCTGGGTGAATAACAGCACTAGTCCAGTTACCGGTATACCCTAGGAACTCGCCAGCAGTTAGTAGAGTCAACCGGGGAACTAATGTGACAGGGAGACACAGTAGGTTATTAACAGAAGGACTAGGTAGGTTCTTAGATAAGGTTCCATTACACCAGAAGAATATGCCTGATGGAGCCCTTAAGGTGATATTAGGGGGCAGTGCAGTGATGCTGCAGAGGCTGGAATTGGTTCCTGAGAAACAGTAGGGAAACTTCTCCTGACTGGGGTTTAGGCACAGGGGCACGTTCAGGATAGGAGCATACGAGAGGTTTCGGAGGTTGTTAGCTTGGGCAAAGGTAGAGGATCCCCATGGCAGAGGGACAGCGGTTAGCGGTGGATGCCCTAGAGTGGTGCACAGAAAGCAGCCAGACAGGCTATGAAGTCCTGTAAGGTTAGCAAGTTCTAGTCCTTCTTGTAATAACTTTAACCAGGAGAAAGGACGTAAGTCTTGTGTTAGTCTGTTTTCCTGTCGTTGGATATTCCCGTGGACCAGGGGCAGTATTTGCACTAGGCCTCGCCACAGATAGAGGTGACTGCTAGGCCATGTGGAGGAGGGGGAGTAGTATACAGCCCCATGTTGAGGCGTGGTCCAGCGGGAGTTCCAGAGGTCTCTAACTATTCATGTATATGAAAAGTCTCTATCCCGTCTATGATGGAAGGGCCACTTAGGGTCTAACTGTTTTCTCTCTCCCCAATAACGGGGTCTATGGATGTTACAATAGTTATAAGGACAAGGCCGGGTGCGGTGGCTCAAGCCTGTAATCCCAGCACTTTGGGAGGCCGAGACGGGTGGATCACGACGTCAGGAGATCGAGACCATCCTGGCTAACACGGTGAAACCCCATCTCTACTAAAAAATACAAAAAACTAGCCGGGCGAGGTGGCGGGCGCCTGTAGTCCCAGCTACTCGGGAGGCTGAGGCAGGAGAATGGCGTAAACCCGGGAGGCGGAGCTTGCAGTGAGCTGAGATCCGGCCACTGCACTGCAGCCTGGGTGACAGAGCGAGACTCCGTCTCAAAAAAAAAAAAAAAAAAAAAAAAAAGGACAGCCGGCATTTTGGTGCCACCAATAGTGTTTACAATTGTATTTAGTCTGATCAAACTCAAAGCATATTATTGGTGTCATAGGTTTGGCTATTTGAAAACCAGTAAAATTTAGTAGAATTGGGCTGTTGCACCCTGAGGAAGGGCAATCAGCACTGGCCAATAATTTTCCGGGCTTATGAGGTTGCCCAGGGTGGGTTCGGTTTTCATAAAGCCAGAATCTCCAGACAAAGGGATTATGAGCTGGTTTTGTGATTTCTCCAGCGGCCACTAGGACGACTAACGTTAGGGTTAGACTACCTAACTGCATGTTTGCAGTGAGCTATGCTGCCGGCGCAGGGTGAGTTTTAAGGGGTTGTTCCTAGCTCTGTCCACAGTCCACGTGTCCGGTGCTTCAGCCGCCGCCATGATTGGTCCCAGAAGATCGGAGGTTGGGTCCACTGGCTTGACGTGGGAGTAGT
Organism: Macaca nemestrina; assembly: GCF_043159975.1. Taxonomy (NCBI): domain Eukaryota; kingdom Metazoa; phylum Chordata; class Mammalia; order Primates; family Cercopithecidae; genus Macaca; species Macaca nemestrina. The sequence continues at coordinate 36,364,976 of NC_092138.1, forward strand.
GGATCCACGATGCGACGCCTTCTACCTTCAGGGCGGTGGGTGTGGTTAGGAGTACCTGGAGTGGTCCTTTCCACCTGGGTTTTAGGGTCTCTTGTCGGTGTCGCTTGACCAGGACCCAGTCTCCCAGCTGGTATGGATGGGGTGTCGGCGGGGGACCGGTCTCGTATAGTTCCTTCAGCTTGGACCAGATTTCTTGATGAATTTTCTGCAAGGCTTGTAGGGAAAATAAGAGTTCAGAGACATTTTCTGTTTCAGACTTGAGCAGATCATCTTTTAGGCCGGGAACTAAGGGTGGGGGTCTGCCATACATAATTTCATAAGGAGTAAGGCCCAGTCTGTAAGGGGTATTATGGGCCCGGAACAGAGCGTAGGGGAGAAGGACCACCCAATAAGCGCCAGTCTCCATAGTTAATTTAGTTAAGGTCTTTTTTAAGGTCTGATTCATTCTCTCTACCTGTCCTGAACTCTGGGGCCTGTAAGCGCAATGTAGTTTTCAATTTGCCCCAAGGATGGAAGCCAAATCCTGACTTACCTTAGCGACGAAGGCCGGCCCATTATCTGACCCTATCTGGACGGGGAAGCCATACCTGGGGAGGATATCTTCCAGGATTTTCTTTGCTACAACCTGAGCAGTTTCTTTCTTGGTGGGGAATGCTTCAGTCCACCCTGAAAAAGTATCTACAAAGACAAGTAAGTACCGATACCCGTATTTTCCTGGCTTTATCTCAGTAAAATCTACTTCCCAGTAGATACCGGGCCTGGTTCCCCTGAGCCTTGTTCCCGTTGCAGCCTGGGATTGGGGGTAGGCGTTGTTAAGCTGGCAGACTTTGCAACTTGTCACGATGTTGCTGGCCATCTCGGCTGTATGTCTGAATTTGAGCTTAGAGCGTCTGATCAGGTCTATCATCCGCCGAGCACCCAGGTGGGTGGTTCGGTGGATGTGTTCTAACACTTGTTGTCCTAATTTTTCTGGTAGGATGGTTTGGTCATTAGTATCAGTCCACTACCCATTCTGGATCTGTTTCAGGGGAAGCTTGTCAATCCACTGGAGATCTTGTTCTGAATAATCAGGGAAATATGGCAAGTCCCGGGGGCCTGGGTCAGGGAGCTGGAGTGCAAGGAGTTGGCTGGGAGCCTTCGCCACCTTTCTTGCAGTTTGGTCCACCAGAAAGTTGCCTTGAGCAGTTGGAGTAGTTAGTTTCTGATGCTCTGGGCAATGCACAATGGCTAACTTTTCTGGCCTCCATAGGGCTGTTAGCAGGGCTAGGATTTCTTGCTTGTTTTTTTTATCTCCTTTCCTTCAGCCGTCAGTAACCCCCGCTCCCTGTAAATGGACCTATGTATATGCGCTGTTGCAAAAGCATATCGGCTGTCTGTATATACCGTCAGCTTTTTCCCCACCCCTAAGGTAAGAGCTTGGGTGAGCGCTATCAGTTCGGCCTTCTGGGCCGATGTCCCCGGGGGCAGGGGTTCCGCCCAGATTACCTCAGTCTCTGAAGTCACTGCCGCTCCAGCGTACCTCTGGCCCTGATGCATGAAGCTGCTCCCATCAGTGAACCAGACGAGGTCGGCGTCAGGAAGTGGGCGGTCCTGCAGGTCTTCTCGAACTCCGTGCACCTGAGCTAGTATCTCGGTGCAGTCGTGGAGTGGGGCGTCTAGGTCCGGGTTGGGCAGCAGCGAAGCAGGGTTTAAGGTCGTTGGGGGCAGGAAAGTTATCCCAGGTCTTCATGGAGGGCCTCATCGAACAGGGTAGGAGAGTTTTTGAATCCTTGCGGCAGTCTGGTCCATGTCAGTTGGCCACTTATGCCTCTATCAGGGTCATTCCACTCGAAGGCGAAGAGCTTTTGGCTCTGAGGGGCTAAAGGCAAACTGAAGAAAGCATCTTTTAAATCTAAAACGGTGTACCATTGATGTTTAGGGTTTAGGGTACTCAGGAGGGTATATGGGTTAGGCACAGTTGGATGTATATCCACAACCCTCTTATTGATTTCTCTTAAGTCTTGTACAGGTCTGTATTCTCCACTATTAGGTTTTCGTACTGGCAACAACGGAGTATTCCAGGGTGAGTGGCATGAGCGAAGGACCCCTTGGTCAAGGAGCCGGCGGATATGCGGGGCAATTCCTTTCTTGGCCTCTAGGGGCATCGGGTATTGGCGTACCCGCACGGGGTCTGCCCCAGGTTTAAGTTCAACAAATAAAGCCGGACGGTGTTTTGCTAGTCCTAAGCCCACCGTTTCCACCCAAGCTTCTGGATATTGCTGGAGCCAGGTTGCTATGTCCTGGTCAGGGGCCGTTTGCTCCTGGTGGAGCTGGTATTCATCTTCTAGGGTTATAGTCAGGACGGACACAGGTTGATTGTGGGAGTTTGTCACGACGGGCCCCTCAGGGAGGAAATGGATCTGTGCTCCCATTTTAGTTAGCAGGTCTCTCCCTGATAGGGGACAGGGGCTCTCAGGGATGACCAGGAAAGAATGGGTTACATTCTTGGCTCCGAGGTTTACTGTTCTTTGTGTGGTCCATGGGTATTTCTTAACTCCTGTGGCCCCTTGTACCCACGAGGACCTGGAGGATAATTTTCCATTAGTTTTAACTAAGACTGAGTGCTGTGTCCCCGTATCGACCAAGAACTGGACCAGGGACCCCTCCACTTGCAAAGTTACCCTAGGTTCGGGGAGAGGATCCAAACCCCATCTTCCCTAGTCTTCATCTTGAGTGACTAGCACGGGTGTAGACCTAGGGGGTCCCTGTCCTCGTTGTTTCTTTTTGGGGCAGTCTCTTACCCAGTGGCCAGCCTCCTTGCAGTAGGCACATTGGTCTTTTCTCAGATTATCATGCCTGGGGGGCCGCCTGGGTTGGGTGTACTCTGGCTGTAGATGCTCTTTCTGTACCACTGCTGCCAGGACCTTGGTCATTTTTTCAGTGGCCTTAAATTGCCTTTCCTCTGGAGTATCTCTGTTATTGTAAACCCGCTGGGCTATCTGAAGGAGGTCTTGGATCCGCTTTCCTTCTAAGTCTTCTAATTTTTGGAGTTTTCTTTTAATATCTGGGGCTGCCTGATTTACGAAAGACATTACAACAGCTGCCTGACTTCCTGGAGCCTCTGGATCTATGGGGGTGTATTGTCTAAAAGCTTCCATTAATCTTTCTAAGTAGGTGGCTGGGCTCTCTGTCTTTTCTTGCAGAATAGAATATACTTTAGCCAAATTAGTGGGCTTGCGAGCAGCTGCCCGGAGACCTGCCATTAGAGTCTGGCAATAAAGGCGTAGCCGTCCCCTACCTTCTGCCGTGTTGTAGTCCCACGCCGGCCTGGTCAGAGGAAAGGTCGCGTTTATGAGGTCGGGGTTGGCAGTCAGTTGACCGTCGTCCCCTGGGAACAGCTTTCTAGCTTCTACCTGTATTCTCTCTCGCTCCTCCGTGGTAAACAAGATTCGGAGGAGCTGCTGACAATCATCCCAAGTGGACTGGTGGGTGAACATGACACTATCTAGTAAAGCCAGTAAATCTTTGGGGTTGTCTGAAAACCGAGCACTCTGAGTCTTCCAGTTATACACATCACTGGTGGAGAATGGCCAGTACTGGAGCCTGGGGATTCCTGTGTCATCTGGGGGTCCTATTTCCCGAAGGGGTAAAGCCACCGTGGAGTCAGGCGGCTGGGGGGGGCTAGTCCGTGAAGTGCGCCCTCGTGTCCGCCCTGCCGGCCCTTCAAAGTTATTTTCCCTATCAGCGGGCCCGTGAGTGCCGGCCGCCTCCCCTCCGCCTGCTCTCTCCCGCTATTTCATTCGCGTGCGCTCTCTTTCTCTCTGTCATCCTGTGTCCTTTCTCCTTCACACTCAGTCTCTTTCTTTCTGTCTCTCTCTCTGACTCTCCACGTCTGCCGTTTCCTCCCCTTTCTCTTTCCGATTTCCCTTCTCACTTTCTCCCTCTCCCCAGTCTCACTTTCTGTGTCTCTTCCTGTAAAGGAATGTGGGTTAGAATCCCTATAGAGGAAATCTGATCTGACTTATTAATGATAGCTAGTGGCAGGCGCGCCTCGGCAGCCCGGGGACCGGGGCCGGGAGCGCGGCGCCGGAAGCCAGGGGACCGGGGCCAGGAGCGCGGCGCCGGAAGCCGGGAGCCCGGGGACCGGGGCAATTCAGACCGCAAGCGCGCACCCGGAGACCGGGGTCAGAGTCAGCTGTTGCCTGGATCGCGAACGCGCTCCGGCAACTCAGATCGCAATTTAAATCAGAAGAGAGCCAGGGGACGTCTCCCACCGGTCTCCACTGGCCGTCCTATAGCGCGTCCGCCAGGACTGTGCCAGCCTCAGTTTCAGACCTCGTGAGTCACAGATTCAGATTCAGAACAGACACACAGACACAGACAGACAAACGGAGACGAGCCAGCTCACCTATCAGTAGATCGATCTTAGCAGATCCGTTGACCAGGGGTCTGGTGGGCTTGGGGAATCCCGGACGAGCCCCCAGATGTTATGCCCAGACCGTTTGTTCCCCAAAGAAGACCACCAGAGTCCAGAGTCAAAGCCAAGCGGCAAGGATCTTTACTACAAATTCGAACCTGGTCCCTCCTTTACACAGTATACAAGAGGGCCCCGATCAATGCGAGCGTTTGCTTTTTATAGCCCAAAAGTTGCAGGGGAACAAAGAAATTCTTTTGGCTCCCGCGCTTTCAGTAACCTTGAACGGCTGTCTCCTTATCGGAGACTTTCCAGGTGGTGTTTGTACTGGGCTCAGGGAGTTTCGAGCCCAGGGGCTGAGGAATGTGCCCAGCTCCTTTCACCTGAGCCTGGTAAGGTCACGAAGACTTTTTGGAAGAAAGAGGGATGCGGGCCAGATTAAGGGCCATGATAAGACTCCCTGGGATCTTGTAGTGCATGCTCTTGTCCAAGCAGTGAATTGGGAGGATTAAGTTTCTTCCCAGTGTCCTAGTTGTTACTAGACTGTGTGGGCTGGGTTAGATGAAAAGATTTCCCAGGATCTGATAGTACATACTACCCGTCAGTGAATATTTGGAGATTTAGAGGCTGGGGTCGGTGGCTCACACCTGTATTCCTCGCACTTTGGGAGGCTGAGGCGGGCAGATCACTTGAGCCCGGGAGTTTGACACAAGCCTGGGCAACATGGCAAAACACTATCTCTACAATTTTTTTTTTTTTTGAGATGGAGTTTCGCTCTTGTTTCCCAGGCTGGAGTGCAATGGTGCGATCTCGGCTCACTGCAACCTCCGTCTCCCAGGTTGAAGCGATTCTCCTGCCTCAGCCTCCAGAGTAGCTGGGATTACAGACATGCACCACCGTGCCCAGCTAATTTTGTATTTTTAGTAGAGATGGGGTTTCTCCATGTTGGTCAGGCTGGTCTCGAACTCTCGACCTCAGGTGATCTGCCTGCCTCCACATTCCAAAATGCTGGAATTACAGGCATGAGCCACTGCACCTGGCCTACAAAAATTTTTTTAAAAAATTAGCTGGGTGTAGTGGCACACACCTGTGGTCTCAGCTACTTCGGAGGCTGAGGTGGGAGGATCGCTTGAGCCCAGGAGGTTGAGGTTGCAGTGAGTTGAGATCGTACCACTGCACTCCAGCCTGGGCAACAGAGTAATATACAACAGAGTAATACACTGTCTCAAAAACAAAAATAAAAACAAAAACAACAAAACTCAAAAAACAAGAGATTTACAGTGGTAGGATTGAAGCAGCTGCCTGATGGTGTCTTAGTTGTAAAAGTTTGTAGATGCTTGGCCGGGTGCCGTACACTTTGGGAGGCCGAGGTGGGTGGATTACCTGAGATCAGGATTTCGAGACCAGCCTGCCCAACATGGAGAAACCCCGTCTCTACTAAAAATACAAAATATTAGCCAGGTGTGGTGGTGGGCGCCTGTAATCCCAGCTACTTGGGAGGCCGAGGCAGGAGAATGGCGTGAACCCGGGAGGCGGAGCTTGCAGTGAGCCAAGATCACGCCAGTGGACTCCAGCCTGAGCAACAAAAGCAAAACTCCTCAAAAAAAAAAAGAAGAAAAAAAAAAGTTTGTAGATGCTGAGCAGAAGGCAACTTAAATCTGAATGTAAGTCCAACACTGTGCTTACTGGTGTGGAACTGCTCCTGTCACACCCCCTGATCTCTTCCTCTCTCTTCCCCTGACCTCTGTTCCGTTAAGGAAAGAAATGTCCACTCTGCTCCAGTCAACCCCACTGCTGGTGTCTTCTGCACTGCCTTGCACTCCCTGAAGAGAGCCTGGGCAACAGAGCGAGACTCCGTCTCAAAAAAAAAAAAAAAAAAAAAAAGAATGGGGACTAGGTGGATAGATTTACTACACTGAAGCCCCCCAGCAGTCTAAGAACTGATGCCTCTTACAAAGGAAAGGACTGCATGTTTCTGATGAAGCTACCATGACCTGCCAGATTTCCAACTCCTGCCAAAATTAATATTTTTGTCTGTAGTAGAAGAGGCCATACCATTGTGGACCTTGAAACTTACTGTATTACGTTTTATTTGGTGAACAGTTCACATACCCAAATGGTTGTAACTGATACTGCTGAATATATTGTAAGAACAGAAGTGTTAAGTATGTATAACACTTCTTTTGATTGTAAGGAATGTTCCCAGTGGGGAAATGCCATAATCAAAACAGTGATTATGGGATGAATATTAGTATGAAGAGCTTACCTTCATGCTAATAAAACAGTACAGGATGCCAGAAGGAAGGGAGGAGAGGGGATAATATCACTATACTGATGAAGGAGCTAGAAGAAAGAGGAGTGCTTAAGGAGACTATCCAGCAGGCTGTTGAGACTGACCTCTCATTTGAAACAGTTTTAATGAGCCTTTTCATCTGCAAGTGATGGTGACTGACAGTTATGCTGACTGGAGCCTGTGGCAATAGGCAGTAAGTGCCATATGGGGTTTTGGGCACAGCATTTGCCTGACACTGCTGCCTGGTATACTCCATTTAAGCAGCAGTTGTTGGCTTGTTAGTGAGTGCTTTTGGACACTTAGAAGCTAACAAAGCATCAGCAGGTATTGTTATATTCTGACATGTCCATATTTCGATGGATCAAAAATGAAAACATCAACAAAGGAGGTAATGTTGAGCAAGCATCATTTTTTAATGGAAATGGTATATCCAAGAAAGAAGTAAACTGAGCCGGGCACGGTGGCTCAAGCCTGTAATCCCAGCACTTTGGGAGGCTGAGACGGGCGGATCACAAGGTCAGGAGATCGAGACCATCCTGGCTAACACGGTGAAACCCCGTCTCTACTAAAAAATACAGGCCGGGCGCGGTGGCTCAAGCCTGTAATCCCAGCACTTTGGGAGGCTGAGACGGGCGGATCACGAGGTCAGGAGATCAAGACCATCCTGGCTAACACGGTGAAACCCCATCTCTACTAAAAAATACAAAAAAAACTAGCCGGGCGAGGTGGCGGGCGCCTGTAGTCCCAGCTACTCGGGAGGCTGAGGCAGGAGAATGGCGTAAACCCGGGAGGCGGAGCTTGCAGTGAGCTGAGATCCGGCCACTGCACTCCAGCCTGGGCAACAGAGCCAGACTCAGTCTCAAAAAAAAAAAAAAAAAAAAAGAAGTAAACTGGATATATTACTTTTTTTTTTGAGATGGAGTCTTGCTCTGTCGCCCAGGCTGGAGTGCAATGGTGTGATCTTGGCTCACTGCAACCTCCACCTCCCAGGTTCAAGCGATTCTCCTGCCTCAGCCTCCTGAGCAGCTGGGACTACAGGCATGTGCTACCACTCCCAGTTAATTTTTGTATTCTTAGTAGAGATGGGGTTTCACCATGTTGAACAGGATGGTCTCGATCTCTTGACGTCGTGATCCGCCCACCTTGGCCTCCCAAAGTGCTGGGATTATAGGCATGAGCCACAGCGTCTGGCTACTGGGTGTATTACTTTCTTATTGTCACTGTTACAAATTTAGTGACTTAAAATGACATAAATTTATTGTCTTGCAGTTCTGAAAGAAGTCCAAAATGAGCTTCACTGGGCTGAAATCAAGGTGTTGGCAGGACTGCACTCCCTCCAGAGGCTGTGGGGGAGGATCAATTTCCTTGCCTTTTCGAGTTTCTGGAGGCTCTCCTCATTTCTTGGGTCATGACACTTTCCTCACATTGTTTTAATCTTTTGCTTTCATCATCACATCTCCTACTTCCTCTTTTGGAGTCAAATCTCCCTATGCCTCTTTGTTTTAAAAAATCTAATGTGATCCACTTATCCTTGAGGAAGATCGAGGCCAAGGCTGTTGTGACTATGTTCCACCAGGTAGCATGTTGGAGGGATAGAGCAGTGTGTTTGGAGGTGGTGCAGAAGGGACGACCTTGACTTGTAGCAACTGAGGGTGAATACACTGGGCTCTTGCTGGAGTGCATCTAGTGTATGTGTGACTTTCTCTGTTTCTGCTCTAGTATCAGAGATTTGCCTATCAACCTTTATGATATTTTTCTGGATAGTGGTAATTGCCTTGTATAATGTTTCTTTTGTTGACTAATTATCCATCTTCTCTGTCGTATGTCACAGATTCTCTCTTTTTTATATTTATTTATTTATTTTTTTATTTTTATTTTTTTTTTGAGACGGAGTCTCGCTCTGTCACCCAGTCTGGAGTGCAGTGGCCGGATCTCAGCTCACTGCAAGCTCCGCCTCCCGGGTTTACGCCATTCTTCTGCCTCAGCCTCCCGAGTAGCTGGGACTACAGGCGCCTGCCACCTCGCCCGGCTAAGTTTTTGTATTTTTAGTAGAGACGGGGTTTCACCGTGTTAGCCAGGATGGTCTCGATCTCCTGACCTCGTGATCCGCCCGTCTCGGCCTCCCAAAGTGCTGGGATTACAGGCTTGAGCCACCATGCCCGGCTATATTTATTTTTTGAGACGAGTTTTGTTCTTTTTGCCCAGGCTGGAGTACAATGGCATCATCTTGGCTCACTACAACCTCTGTCTTCCCAGATCAGGCAATTCTCCTGCCTCAACCTCCCAAGTAGCTGGGATTACAGGCACCTGTCACCACATCTGGCTAATTTAAAAAATATTTTTAGTACAGATGGTTTTTGTTTTTTTTTTTCCTTGAGACAGAGTCTCAATCTGTTGCCCAGACTGGGGTGCAGTGGCACGATTCCGGCTCACTGCAACCTCCACCTCCCTGGTTCAAGCACTTCCCCTGCATCAGCCTCCCAAGTAGCTGGGATTACAGGCGCACACCACCACACCCAGCTATTTTTTTGTATATTTAATAGAGATGGGGTTTCTTTTTTTTTTTTTTTTTTTTTTGAGACGGAGTCTCGCTCTGTCGCCCAGGCTGGAGTGCAGTGGCGCGATCTCGGCTCACTGCAAGCTCCGCCTCCCGGGTTCACGCCATTCTCCTGCCTCAGCCTCCCGAGTAGCTGGGACTACAGGCGCCCACCACCGCGCCCGGCTAATTTTTTGTATTTTTAGTAGAGATGGGGTTTCACCGTGGTCTCGATCTCCTGACCTTGTGATCCGCCCGCCTCGGCCTCCCAAAGTGCTGGGATTACAGGCGTGAGCCACTGCGCCCGGCAGAGATGGGGTTTCACCATGTTGGCCAGATTGGTCTCGAACTCCTCAGGCAATTTGCCCACCTCGGCCTCCCAAAGTGCTGGGACTACAGGTGTGAACCACTGCGCCCGGCCCAGATTCTGTTTTTAAAACTGGTCAGCCCCTCAAACCAGAATAGGTTCAGAGAGACTTCCGAGATTCTCTATTTGTCTGAAGTGTAAATGTTTTGAAGGTTTTCTTGGCTGACTCAATGTAATCAAGAATCTCTAATAGTTTTGTGCCCCCCGAGACTGCTCGCTCAATCAATCCCACTGTCAGCAAGTTCTCTTTCCCTGTCCTTCTGGCCAGCTAAGTCATTGATAACACATCTGGCTGCCAGCAGCTCAAAGCTGTCTCCTCAACCACTTTCACCAGGGAATGCTTCAAGACCACAGTGCTCTCCTGTCTTGGAAACACCTTCGCCTTCTCTGCTTCTCTTTGGTTACCATGGTCACCCTTCGCAGTGCTTTCCTCCACTCTTAGGCAAGTGGTCCCATCAATACCTTCTCCTCCTCTGAGGTTACCTCCCAAGGTGCCATTCATCACTGACAATCATGTTTGCACTACTAAAAGAATTGCCTTAATCTTTTTATCCACCTATGGGCTTTTGGGTTTCTTTTTTGAGATGGAGTCTTGTTCTGTCTCCCAGGCTGGAGTGCAGTGGCTCAATCTGGACTCACTGCAACCTCTGCCTCCCAGGTTCAAGCAATTCTCCTGCCTCAGCCTCCTGAGTAGCTGGGATTACAGGCATGCACCACCACACCTGACTAATTTTGTATTTTTAGTAGAGACAGGATTTCGCCATGTTGGCCAGGCTGGTCTCAAACTCCTGACCTCAGCTGGTCCTCCTGCCTCGGCCTCCCAAAGTGCTGGGATTATAGGTGTGAGCCACTGCGCCTAGTCCGATTCTTTATATTTGTAAAAAGCATAATGTACTTCAATATATTCAAAATTAGACTATTATTTAGAAGTATATCAATTTGCAGCCAGGGCAGTGGCTCACACCTGTCCTTTACATGTATCAGATGGTAGTACATGGCCGAGCATGGTGGCTCATGCCTGTAATCTCAGAACTTTGGAAGGCCCGAGGTGGGTGGATCACCTGAGGTCAGGAGTTCGAGACCAGCCTGGCCATCATGGAGAAACCCCCATCTCTACTAAAAATACAAAAATTAGCCAGGCACGTAATCCCAGCTACGTGGGAGGCTGAGGCAGGAAAATCGCTTGAACCTGGGAGGTAGAGGTTGCAGTGAGCTGAAATTGCACTCTAACCTGGGCAACAAGAGCAAAACTTCGTATTAATAAATAAATAAATAAAAGAGAAGGTCGGGTGTGGTGAGCCGAGATCACGTCCCTGCATTCCAGCCTGGGCGACAGAGCAAGACTCCGTCTCAAAAAAAAAAAAAAAAAAGTAATAATAATTTAATTGAGCAATGAATGATTCATGAATCGGGTAGTCCCCAGAATCACAGCAGAAATTCAGAGAGACTCCAGGGATGCCTCATGGTCAGAACAAATTTACAGACAAAAAAGAGAAGTGACTACAGAAATCAGAGGTGAGGTCCTTAAGTGGATTGGTTACAGCTCTGCGTTTGTCTTATTTGAACACAATTTGAACACTCCGCAGTGTATGAGTGGTTGAAGTGTGGTTGCTGGGATAGGCCAAGGCTAGTTTTCTTTTTTTTTTTTTTTTTTTTGAGACGGAGTCTCGCTGTGTCGCCCAGGCTGGAGTGCAGTGGCCGGATCTCAGCTCACTGCAAGCCCCGCCTCCCGGGTTTACGCCATTCTCCTGCCTCAGCCTCCCGAGTAGCTGGGACTACAGGCGCCCGCCACCTCGCCCGGCTAGTTTTTTGTATTTTTTAGTAGAGACGGGGTTTCACCGTGTTAGCCAGGATGGCCTCGATCTCCTGACCTTGTGATCCGCCCGTCTTGGCCTCCCAAAGTGCTGGGATTACAGGCTTGAGCCACCGCGCCCGGCCTAAGGCTAGTTTTCAATCTTGTCTACCTGTTTAGTTAGGTTGCAGTTTGACCACAAGGACTCAAATACAGAAGTACAGAGTCCTTCTCAGGCCATCTTTAGTTTGCTTTAACAATTACCCCCTTTTGGTCGTTTTCTCAATTTTTAGAGATTGACCAAAACTTGAGTCATTGATGTCACTATCACCATCATAAATGTACTTATTTGGTATTGAAACTCACTGGGAAACAGAACACTGTGGGCTTTGCAAGGTGGGAACAAGGACTCAGTAGGGGGTGCCTCCTTACACTGGAACATCCTGTTTACAGGAGAAAAACAAAACCTGGTCTGTTCTAGGATCTATGTGTTTCCTTAAAGTCTTAATTTGATTATGTCACATTTAACACGAGCAACTCCATTTTTGTTTGGTTTGGTTTGTTGGGGCCTAGCGCATGAGCTCAGTCCAAAACAATGGCCTGCCATAATTTTGTTTAAAAAAATTACCACTTTTTGGTCAGGTTCTCACTTAGGTGACAATGTGACCAAAACTTAGGGCCTTAGCACCACTTTCTGTTACCATCATTTTGGGTTTCCGGTCTCAGTGTGTCATTTATAGGTTACGGTGTCCTCATGGTCACACATTTCTTTCAGCTCTTGTCATTCTAGTTGAACAGAGACAATTTGACATTCTAGAGATGGCTGCATGTAAACATCTAAAACCTTTGGGACAATACAGTGCACCAGGGAGACTATTATTATTACTATCAGGAGGATAATACTAACAGTTTGGAGTATGCTCTTCACCCAGGGTCCCCATAAACCAAACCACCTAAAATCAAATAGATCAACGCATGAGGCCAGGGCCGGGCATGGTGGCTCACATCTGTAATCCCCGCACTTGGGAGATCAAGGTGAGAGGATCATGAGGTCAGGAGATCAAGACCATCCTGGTTAACATGGTGAAACCCCATCTCTACTAAAAATACAAAAAATTAGCCAGGTGAGGTGGCAGTCACCTGTAGTCCCAGCTACTCGGGAGGCTGAGGCAGGAGAATGGCGTGAACCTGGGGGGTGGAGCTTGCAGTAAGCCAAGATCATGCCCCTGCACTCCAGCCCAGGTGACAGAGCAAGACTCCATCTCAAAAAAAAAAAAAGAAAAGAATGAGGCCAGGGGTTGTGGCTCACGCCTGTAATCCCAGCACTTTGGGAGGCCGATGTGGGTGGATCACCTGAGGTCAGGAGTTGGAGACCAGCCTCCCAAAGTACTGGGATTACAGGCGTAAGCCACCATACCCAGCCAGAAAGGAAAATTTAAGAAGGTTAAGAAGGGAAGCCAGACATTGTTCATACAGGGGAAGAGAATCAACAAATGGTAAAGGTCACACAGATATCAATCAGAAAGTACTCATTTCCTAAGCCAGGATTGAACCCGGCCCACTATTGTAAAATGGCAGAGACCAAAAGAAAGTACCACCACGTGGTGGCTGGGCATGATGGCTCATGCCTGTAATTGCAGCACTTTGGGAGGCTGAGATGAGCGCATCATTTGAGGTCAGGAGTTCGAGACCAGTCTGGCCAACATTGTGAAACCCTGTCTCTACTAAAAATACAAAAATTAGCTGGACATGGTGGCACACACCTGTAGTCCCAGCTACTGGGGAGGCTGAGGCAGGAGAATAGATTGAAACCAGGAGGCAGAGGTCGCAGTAAGCTGAGATCCCACCATTGCACTCCAGCCTGAGTGACAGAGTAAGACTCCGTCTCCCCCCCCAAAAAAAAAAAAGAAGAAAGTACTACCACATGGTTACAAGGTCATGCTCCCAAGGACATAAAAGAAGATAGAGACCTCATCCAGTTTTGTTTTATTTTCAGAGAAAGTTTGTAACTGACCAGTTTTCTGGGCTGGCTTGCTTGTTAGTTAGCTAAGACAAACCAAATTTGACAAAGTTGCTCTGCTTAAAAAACAAAACTCAGGCCGGGCGCGGTGGCTCAAGCCTGTAATCCCAGCACTTTGGGAGGCCGAGACGGGCGGATCACGAGGTCAGGAGATTGAGACCATCCTGGCTGACACGGTGAAACCCCGTCTCTACTTTAAAAATACAAAAAACTAGCCGGGCGAGGTGGCGGCGCCTGTAGTCCCAGCTACTCGGGAGGCTGAGGCAGGAGAATGGCGTGAACCCGGGAGGCGGAGCTTGCAGTGAGCTGAGATCCGGCCACTGCACTCCAGCCTGGGCGGCAGAGCGAGACTCCGTCTCAAAAAAAAAAAAACAAAAAAAAAAAAAACAAAACTCAGGCTCGGGGACAGTTGCAGATTTAAGACTCGAAAGACAAAGTTGAGAAAACATCATGGATGCTGGCCAGACCAGCTGGGTCACAATTGCCTACAGAAAAGGGCTTATTTCTGATGGGACCATCTGAAATTGATCTGCTCATTGGCTCTTTGTTTCTGTTACAGAGACTGTTTGCATTTCTAAGTAATGATTCCTGCTAAAGCTGCACACTGTGGGAGGGCACATCTCGGCAAGTGTGACCCTTCCACCCAGTACTGAGAGATCAGACTCTGGACCCTGTCTCAGGGCCATCTTACTGCTGCTGGCTTCTTGCATTTGGCTTTTGGTATTAGATGCAGTTTGCAACAGTGAACTGATACCTTGTCTCTACTTCCGTTCTCCTGGTATACATGTTACAGGAAAGGGGTCCAAGTCCAGACCCCAAGAGAGGGTTGTTGGATCTCGCGCAAGAAAGAATTGAGGGCGAGTCCATAAAGTGAAAGCAAGTTTATTAAGAAAGTAAAGGAATAAAAGAATGGCTACCCCATAGACAGAACAGCCCCAAGGGCTGCTGGTTGCCCATTTTTATGGTTGTTTCTTCATGATATGCTAAACAAGGAGTGGATTATGCTTCCCCTTTTTAGACCATATAGGGTAACTTCCTGATGTTGCCATGGCATTTGTAAACTGTCATGGCGCTGGTGAGAGTGTAGCAGTGAGGACGACCAGAGGTCACATTCATTGCCATCTTGGTTTTGGTGCGTTTTAGCCGGCGTCTTTGCTGTAGCCTGTTTTATCAGCAAGGTCTTTATGACCTATATCTTGTGCTGACCCCCTATGTTATCCTGTGACTTAGGATGCGTTAACTCTCTGAGAATGCAGCCCAGTAGGTCTCAGCCTTATTTTACCAGCCCCTATTCAACATGGAGTTGGTCTGGTTCAAATGCCTCTGACACACACAACTTACTAAGGCACCTTAATTTAGTGATTAAATGCAGCTGTCCCGAGAAAGTGATTGATCACTTCAAGGCTGCTACCTGGATAAGTGATCAGGATGAAAAAGAAGTGGAAAGTTGTGTAAACCCAATTTTTTTTTTTTTTTTTTTTTTGAGACAGAGTTTTGCTCTTGTTGCCCAGGCTGGAGTACAATGGTGCAATCTCGGCTCACTGCAACCTCTGCCTCCTGAGTTCAAGTGATTCTCCTGCCTTAGCCTCCTGAATAGCTGGGATTACAGGCATGCGCCACCACGCCCGGCTAATTTTGTATTTTTAGTAGAGATGGGGTTTCTCCATGTTCGCTGGTCTCGAACCCCCGACCTCAGGTGATCTGCCCGCCTCAGCCTCCCCAAGTGCTGGGATTACAGGCATGAGCCACTGTGCCCGGCCCCTATTTTTTAAATGTTTAAAAATTAAAAAATTTTTTCTCCTTTCTTCGGTCCTTACGTCCAAAATGACAAAGAAAAGAAGGAACAACGGTCGTGCCAAAAAGGGCCGCGGCCATGTGCAGCCTATTCGCTGCACTAACTGTGCCCGATGCGTGCCCAAGGACAAGGCCATTAAGAAATTCGTCATTCGAAACATAGTGGAGGCCGCAGCGGTCAGGGACATTTCTGAAGCGAGCGTCTTTGATGCCTATGTGCTTCCCAAGCTGTATGTGAAGCTGCATTACTGTGTGAGTTGTGCAATTCACAGCAAAGTAGTCAGGAATCGATCTCGTGAAGCCCGCAAGGACCGAACACCCCCTTCCCGATTTAGACCTGCGGGTGCTGCCCCACGTCCCCCACCAAAGCCCATGTAAGGAGCTGAGTCCTTAAAGACTGAGACAGACTATTCTCTGGAGAAAAATAAAATGGAAATTGTACTTAAAAAAAAAAAAAAAATTAAAAAAATTTTTAAAAATTTTTTAATTTAAGAATTTTTTTACTGAATAATTCTGAACATGATGTGTCTTTCTGGTTAAACTGTATTAAAATGTTTTTCTGTGAAAATGCTTTTGTGGCTGTTGCATACAACCCTTTCAGATGAAAAGTCTGGATAAGAGTAGATGATGATTTTAATGGCCGGGCACAGTGGCTTATGCCTGTAATCCCAGCACTTTGGGAGGCCGAGGTGAGCTACTTGGGAAGGCTGAGGCAGGAGAATCGCTTGAACCCAGGAGGCGGAGGTTGCGGTGGGCCGAGATGGTGCCACTGCACTGCAGCCTGGACAACAAGAGTGAAACTCTGTCTCAAAAAAGAAAAAAAAAAGCCGGGCGCGGTGGCTCACGCCTGTAATCCCAGCACTTTGGGAGGCCGAGGCGGGCGGATCACAAGGTCAGGAGATCGAGACCACGGTGAAACCCCGTCTCTACTAAAAATACAAAAAATTAGCCGGGCGCGGTTGTGGGCGCCTGTAGTCCCAGCTACTCGGGAGGCTGAGGCAGGAGAATGGCGTGAACCCGGGAGGCGGAGCTTGCAGTGAGCCGAGATCGCGCCACTGCACTCCAGCCTGGGCGACAGAGCGAGACTCCGTCTCAAAAAAAAAAAAAAGAAAAGAAAAAAGAAAAAAAAAAAAGAGTGGGAGATGATTTTTTAAATGTCTTGATTGTTGAATGGAACGCAACTGATTTTGTAACAACGGGGGAAAAAACAAAATCCGGGCACCTGGGGAGATGGGCTGGTGAAGGGTGTTAATGGTCTTTGTTTTTCAGAACAAAGCCTTCCCGCTTCCTGAAAGAAAACTCCATTGTGCTGCCTTTTCAAGCTGCTGTGAATGCTTTGAATTCAAACTAACTATTGAGCCTATGCTCAACCTGACCACACTGCCTAGGAGGGGGTAAGTAACCTGCCACCTGCCCTTTCCTGCAGAATGCCTACAGATGCTGTCCGTACTCATGAAGCTGATGTCATAGGTAAATCAAACTGTTTGGGACTGACTGTCCCAGGTAGTGCCTCTGAAACCAAGGACTGAACTGCCTTGGTGAGTTCAGTGAGAACCTAGAGTGAGAGGGCCCATAGTAAAAGGCCGCAAATTGTTGATGGGAGACTTATGCTTGTCCTATGCGATTCCACTGGAGAAGACTCTTGGAATCTTGCAGACGTTATTCCCCATACTTTGCCCACATGCCTTTTCCCTTTGCAGACTGTGTTTTGTATCGTTTCATTGTAATAAATCTTAGTTGTGAGTATGCCTGTATGCCGAGTATTGTCAGTCCTTTCTTTTTTTTTTTTTTTTTTTTTTGAGACGGAGTCTCGCTCTGTAGCCCGGGCTGGAGTGCAGTGGCCGGATCTCAGCTCACTGCAAGCTCCGCCTCCCGGGTTTACGCCATTCTCCTGCCTCAGCCTCCGGAGTAGCTGGGACTACAGGCGCCCGCCACCTCACCCGGCTAGTTTTTTTTTTTTTTTTTTTTTTTGTATTTTTAGTAGAGACGGGGTTTCACGGTGTTAGCCAGGATGGTCTCGATCTCCTGACCTCGTGATCCGCCCGTCTCGGCCTCCCAAAGTGCTGGGATTACAGGCTTGAGCCACCGCGCCCGGCCGTCAGTCCTTTCAGTGGATAATCAAACCTGGGAGCGGTCTTGGGGTCCTAAATACAGAGGTGCACTTGGCTACTACAGCTGTGCAGCTTCAAAGAAAACTACTTAAAACTATACACAGAAAAAGGAACTTTTGCTCACTGGGCAGAGTTGTGAGTTATGGTGCTTGCTCTAAAAGAGGCTTCCAAAATGTACCTTGTTTTATTTTCATTGACTGATGACATTAACCAATGAGTGGACATTATAGTCTGGTGGCTGGTTGCAGAAAAACTGGATGATCAAGTCTCAAGCTTTGTGGAGACAAACATTATGGCAACAAATTACACAAGACCCATGTCTTCCATTCATGACCCATGTGATGCCTGTGGAAAAAAGTCCTTTGAGAATAAACATCAATGGAATCAATGAGCTGATTTGACCTGAGCTTCCTAGGTAAGGATCATAGCCACCTGGATACACCATTGCACAGGGCATGGCAATCCATCTACAAGTCAAGACTGGGTCTACAAATTAGCTCTAGCAATTCTAGGACATGAGGCCAAGGGAACGTACCACATGTGCCTGAACTGCTAACTACATAGTTGAGTAACAAAGGGAATGCAGGGACTCAGAGTTAGGCCACCGGCCCTGGTCAGTCTTGGCAAATCAGCTATGTAATTAAACCTCCTCAATCAAAGGCCGGGCGCGGTGGCTCTAGCCTGTAATCCCAGCACTTTGGGAGGCCGAGGCGGGTGGATCACGAGGTCAGGAGATGGAGACCATCCTGGCTAACATGGTGAAACCCCGTCTCTACTAAAAAAAAAAAAATACAAAAAACTAGCCGGGCGTGGTGGCGGGCGCCTGTAGTCCCAGCTACTCGGAGGCTGAGGTGGGAGAATGGCGAACCCGGGAGGTGGAGCTTGCAGTGAGCCGAGATCGGGCCACTGCACTCTAGCCTGGGCGGCAGAGCGAGACTCCGTCTCAAAAAAAAAAAAAAAAAAAAACCTCCTCAATCCTCTGCTCTTCCAGCTCTCCCGTGGGAAACTGGGCCACTGGAATTTGTGAGCAGCAAAGAAGAGCCAGGGAATGGGAGATGCTAACATAGAGTTTATTTTGCTGTCCAGCTAAGTTTTCTGGATTTGGGCAGTTATAGATAATGATGATAAGAATCATGAATATGAGATGACAGCTCTAAAGTGTTCCTAGTGTGGCCCACATGTCAGGCGGTGGGAGATGTTTTAGGGTGGCTCCAGTTATGTTAGGAAGAAACTGCTGAGCCACCTGGGAACAAATCTGGGCATATGGTGTGAGCGAGACATGGGGAGGACTGGTAAAGGATGACATAATTGTCAGGGGTACTGCTCATGCCAAGCACGGCTGTGGCAGGACAGCAGCAACCTTGGCCGCTGGGGAAGACAAAAGCCAGGGAGGGACCATTGATCTCTCTCAGCTCTTGTCTGCAGACTGCTATAGCCACCTTCAGCTTGACCAGCAGGGAATCTTCATCTGAGAATTCTCAATTAGCGATTGCTCTAAATGTAACTGTTGGATCTACGTTGCCTAGAACAAATTTAAGAAAATTGTATACGGCTGGGCGGGGTGGCTCATGCCTATAATCCCAGCACTTTGGGAGGCTGGGGCAGGTGGATCATTTGAGGGCAGGAGTTTAAGACCAGCCTGGCTAACACGGTGAAAACCCGTCTCTACTAAAAATACAAAAAGTAGCCAGTAGTGGTGGTGTGTGCCTGTAATCCCAGATACTTGGGAGGCTGAGGCACAAGAATCTTGGCACTTGAACTTGGGAGGCAGAGGTTGTGGGGGGCCCAGATTGCACCACTGCACTCCAGCCTGGGCAATAGAGCAAGACCCTGTCTCCAAAAAAAAAAAATTGTTTAATTAAAGCATCTGATGGGGTGGACTGTATTTTGAAAAGAGTTCTTAACTGGCTGTAAAAAAAAAAAAGGTCACAGCCGGGCGTGGAGGCTCACGCCTGTAATCCCAGCACTTTGGCAGGCTGAGGCAGGCGGATCATGAGGTCAGGAGATCGAGACCATCCTGGCTAACATGGTGAAACCCCATCTCTACTAAAAATACAAAAAAATTAGCTGGGCGTGGTGGCAGGCGCCTGTAGTCCCAGCTACTTGGGAGGTTGAGGCAGAAGAATGGCATGAACCTGGGAGGCAGAGCTTGCAGTGACCCGAGATCATGCCACTGCACTCCAGCCTGGGCGACAGAGTGACATTCCATCTCAAAAAAAAAAAGGTCACGCTGGGCATGGTGGCTCATATCTATAATCCCAGCACTTAGGGAGGCTGAGGTTGGCCTGAGGTCAGGAGTTCAAAACCAGTCTGGCCAACATGGTGAAACCCCCCCTCCACTAAGAATACAAAAATTAGCAAGGTGTGGTGGCGCATGCCTGTAATCTCAGCTACTCCGTAGGCTAAGGCAGGAGAATCACTTGCACCTGGGAGGTGGAGGTTGCAGTGAGCCGAGATCGTGTCACTACGTTCCAGCCTGGGTGACACAGCAAGACTCCATCTCAAAGAAAAAAATAAATTAATTTTTTTTAGAAAGGTCAGGAAGTGCAGTAGTAGGGAAACTGCTCTGTGAGGTGTCCTAATGACCTTGCATGTATCCATATAGACCGCATAGAAAGGACTTAACCTAGGTTGATCTAAGTCTTGGTAAACTGCCTCATGATGCTCCCAGAACATGAGACAGTGAGAGGCTTGTGAGGAGATACTGCGAGGCCATTTCTCCCATCTCCCTGTCTTCCTCAGAGGCTATGGTGAGATGGAAGAGTTTCCACCCTGAAATGCCCCTCTTTCTGATACTTGAAGGTATAAAACTACTATAAAACCGTTTAGCATGAAATCCTCAAACTGCTGGGCAACTTCATTATCATTTCTCCACATATGCTGCTGCTGCCATCAGAGTCCTTATGCTTCCTCTTGCTAAGGCCATCGATTCTTCAGTCTCAGAATTTTTTTTTTTTTTTTTTTGAGATGGAGTTTTGCTCTTGTCGCCCAGGCTGGAGTGCAATGCACGATCTAAGCTCACTGCAACCTCCGCCTCCCAGGTTCAAGCGATTCTCCTGCCTCAGCCTCCCAAATAGTTGAGATTACAGGCATGTGCCACCATGCCCAGTTGATTTTCTATTGTTAGTAGAGATGGGGTTTCTCCATGTTAGCCAGGCTGGTGTCAAACTCCTGACCTCAGGTGATCCACCCGCCTCAGCCTCCCAAACTGATGGGATTACAGGTGTGAGCCACTGTGCCCAGCCAGCCTGACCAGTCTCAGAATTTAATTTATATATTACCCAGTCCTTCCTCTGCTGCTGCTGCTTCTTCTGCTGCTGCTGCTGCTGCTTCTTCTTTTTTTTTTTTTTGGGATGGAGTCTCACTCGGTCGCCCAGGCTGGAGTGCAGTGGTGTGATCTCAGCTCACTGCAAGTTCTGCCTCTTGGGTTCACGGCATTCTCCTGCCTCAGCCTCCCGAGTCGCTGGGACGACAGGCGCCGGCCACCACGCCTGGCTTGTATTTTTGGTAGACATGGGGTTTCTTCATGTTGGCCAGGCTGGTCTCAAACTCCCGACCTCAGGTGACTCGCCCGTCTCAGCCTCCCAAAGTGCTGGGATTACAGGTGTGAGCCACTGCACCCGCCCTTTTTTGTTTGTTTGTTTGTTTTTGAGATGGAGTCTCACTCTGTTGCCCAGGCTGGAGTGCAATGGCATGATCTTGGCTCACTACAACCTCCGCCTCCTGGGTTCAAGTGATTCTCCTGCCTCAGCTTCCTGAGTAGCTGGGATTACAGGCATGTTCTTCCACGCCTGGCAGATTTTTGTCTTTTTATTAGAGACGAGGTTTCACCATGTTGGCCAAGCTGGTCTTGAACTCCTGATTTCAGGTGATCCACCTGCCTCGGCCTCCCAAGATGCTGGGATTACAGGCGTGAGCCACCACTCCTGGCCTGCATTCCTCTGTTTCTTGCCCTTTATTAGCATTTGGAGATAACATACTTACCATCAGTCCTGCAAAGTAATTGCCGAGGCTGACTCCTTTCACAGTGCTTATGGCTTCCTGAGTCAAAATAGGATTTTTTCTGGGTCCTGAGGATGTGACTTGTATATAAGCCTCTCACCTACTTAAAATATGTTTGTAAATGAAATATTGGTAGATTCCTGTTCCACTGTTTTCTCTACAGGATCAACTACCAAATGTTCTTACACAAATGTGTTGTTTCTTGCACCAATAAGAAACTTCACAATGGAAGGTAGTTCCCAATTTGTGCTAAGTCTGTGGCTGCGCAACTTTTCAGAGGGATCTGTATGTCTGTCTAACACATCAACTCCAACTACACTCAAGTTCATAGGGTTTGGGTATTTCTGCATTGCAGCTATTGTAACAGTTTCTCATGGGTGGTCAAAGAGATGCTCCAAAGTTCAAATCTTCATGGCTCCAGCAGCCTATGCAATGACTGGGCAATGCTAGGGCACAATTAGGCAAAGAGGCTATATCTGTCCCTACCCCACCCCCAGCAACCCATCAAACTGCTTAGTGTGAAACTGGCTCTGCAGAAACAGAGCTCCCATCACCCATGTTGCATTATCACCTGGTCTCTTTTGTTTTGGTGTTGTCTGGTGGGAAAATGGGCACAGGGCACTGGCACCTTTGCCAATCTGCTATTTCTGTCAGTAATAAACTGCCTGAATCTAAAAAGGGCTTGTTGTTTCTTTATCAATTAAATCTCTAAGCTTTGTTTGACAGCAGTGATATGCTTTGGCTGTGTCCCCACCCAAATCTCATCTTGAATTGTAACTCCCATAATTCCCACATGTCATGGGGGGAACCTGTTGGGAGGTGATTGAATTATGGATCAGGGCTTTCCTGCACTGTTCTCCTGATAGTGAATGACTCTCATGAGATCTGATGGTTTTAAAAACCAGAGTTTTCCTGCACAAGCTCTCTCTTTTTTTCATGCCGCCATCCACGTGAGACGTGACTTGCTCCTCCTTGCCTTCTGCCAAGACTGCGAGGCCTCCTTAGCCATTTGGAACTGTAAGTTCATTAAACCTCTTTTTTTCCCCAGTCTCAGGTATGTCTTTATCAGCAGCATGAAAATGGACTCATATGGCCGGGCGCGGTGGCTCAAGCCTGTAATCCCAGCACTTTGGGAGGCCGAGACGGGCGGATCACGAGGTCAGGAGATCGAGACCATCCTGGCTAATACGGTGAAACCCCGTCTCTACTAAAAATACAAAAAACTAGCTGGGCGAGGTGGCGGGCGCCTGTGGTCCCAGCTACTCGGGAGGCTGAGGCAGGAGAATGGCGGGAACCCGGGAGGCGGAGCTTGCAGTGAGCTGAGGTCCGGCCACTGCACTCCAGCCCGGGCGACAGAGCGAGACTCCGTCTTAAAAAAAAAAAAAAAAAAAAAAAAAAAAAAAAGAAAATGGACTCATACATTAAATTGGTACTGGTAGAGTGGGGCACTGCTGTAGATACCCAAAAATGTGGAAGCGACTTTGGAACTGGGTAACAGACAGACATTGGAACAGTTTGGAGGGCTCAGAAGAAAACAAGAAAATGTGGGAAAGTTTGGCACTCCCTAGAGACTTGTTGAATGGCTTTGGCCAAAATGGTGATAGTATTATGGACAATAAAGTCCAGGCTAAGGTGGTCTCAGATGGAAACGAGGAACTTGCTGGGAACTGGAGCAAAGGTGACTCTTGTTATGTTTTAGCAAAGAGACTGGCAGCATTTTACCCCTGCCCTAGAGATTTGTGGAACTTTGAATTTGACAGAGATGACTTAGGGTATCTGGTGGAAGAAATTTCTAAGCATCAAAGCATTCAAGTGGTGACTTGGGTGCTGTTAAAGGCATTCAGGTTTATAAAGGAAGCAGAGCATGAAAGATTGGAAAATTGCAACCTGACAATGCAATAGAAAAGAAAATCCCATTTTCTGAGGAGAAACTCAACCTGGATGCAGAAATTTGCATAACTAATGAGGAGCTGAATGTTAATCCCCAAGACAATGGGGAAAATGTCTTCAGGGAATGTCAGAAGTCTTCATGGCAGCCCCTCCCATCACAGGTCCAGAGGCCTAAGAGGAAAAAGTGTTTATGTGCTGGGCCCAGGGTTCCTGTGCTGTGTGTAGCCTAGGGACTTGTTGCCCTGCATCCCAGACACTCCAGCCATGACTAAAGGGGGCCAAGGTACAGCTCAGGCTGTTCCTTCAGAGGGTGGAAGCTCTGAGACTTGGCAGCTTCCATGTGGTGTTAAGCCTGTGGGTGCACAGAAGTCAAGAATTGAGGTTTGGGAACCTCAGTTAGGAAGTCAGACTATCTCTGTTGTAGACAATATGATTCTATAACTAAAAAACCCTGAAGGCTCTGTCCCAAAGCTCCTAGATCTGATAAAGAACTTCAGCAAAGTTTCAGGATACAAAATCAGTATACAAAAATCAGTATCCACCAGGAGCAGTGGCTCACGCCTGTAATCCCAGAGCTTTCGGAGGCCTAGGCTGGGGGATCACTTGAGACCAGGAGTTTGAGACCCACCGGACCACCATGGCCAAACCGCATCTCTATAAAAAATACAAATTAGCCATGCATGAGAGCACACACCTGTAGTCCTAGCTACTTGAGAGGCTGAGGCACAAGTATTCCTTGAACCTGGGAGGCAGAGGTTGCAGTGAGCCAACATCACACCACTACACTCCAGCCTGGGCGACAAAGTGAGATTCTGTCTCAAAAAAAAAAAAAAGTGTTTCAGTCCCACTGGACCAGCCTGGGCAGCATAGCGAGATCCTGTCTCTATTTTTTAAAAATAAATAAATATAATTAAATTAAAACAGAAAATTGACAAATGGGACCTAATTAAACTAAAGAGCTTCTGCACAGTAAAAGAAACTATCGGCCAGGTGCGGTGGCTCACGCCTGTAATCCCAGCACTTTGGGAGGCTGAGGCGGGCGGATCACTAGGTCAGGAGATCGAGACCATCCTCGCAAACATGGTGAAACCCCATCTCTACTAAAAATACAAAAACGTTAGCCAGTCGTGGTGGTGGGCGCCTGTAATCCCAGCTACCCGGGAGGCTGAGGCAGGAGAATAGCATGAACCCGGTGGTGCGGAGCTTGCAGTGAACGGACATCATGCCACTGCACCCCAGCCTGGGTGACAGAGCGAGACTCTGTCTCAAAAAAAAAAAAAAAAAAAAAAAGAGAAAAAAAGAAACTATCAACAGAATAAAAAGACAACCTACAGACTGGGAGAAAATATTTGTAAACTATGCATCCAACAAAGGTCTAATATTGAGAATCAATAAGGAACTTAAACAAATTAACAAGCCAGAAAACAAACAACACCATTAAAAAGTGAGCAAAGGACGGTCGGGTGTGGTGGCTCACACCTGTAATCCCAGCACTTTGGGAGGCTGAGGCAGATGGATCACCTGAGGTCAGGAGTTCAAGACCAGCCTGTCCAACATGTTGAAACCCCATCTCCACTAAAAAAAAAAAAAGATACAAAAATTAGCTGGGCATGGTGGCAGGCGCCTGTAATCCCAGTTACTCGGGAGGCTGAGGCAGGAGAATCGCTTGAACCCGAGAGGTGAAGGTTGCAGTGAGCCGAGATCACGCCATTGCATTCCAGCCTGGGGGACAAGAGTGAGACTTCATCTCAAAAAAAAAAAAAAAAAAAAAGAGCTAAGGACACGAACAGATAATTTTCAAAAGAAGACATATACTTGGCCAACAAGAAAAAATGTTCAACATCACTAATCATTAAAGAAATGCAAACCACAATAAGATACCAACTCACACCAGTCAGAATGACTATTAAAAAGTCATAAAGTAACAGATGCTGGTTTGTAATCCCAGCACTTTGGGAGGCCAAGGCAGGCGGATCACCTGAGTTCAGGAGTTCGGAGCCTGGCCAACGTGGCAAAACCCCATCTCTACTAAAAATACCAACAATTCGGCCGGGCGCGGTGGCTCAAGCCTGTAATCCCAGCACTTTGGGAGGCCGAGACGGGCGGATCACGAGGTCAGGAGATTGAGACCATCCTGGCTAACACAGTGAAACTCCGTCTCTACTAAAAAATACAAAAAACTAGCCGGGCGAAGTGGCGGGCGCCTGTGGTCCCAGCTACTCGGGAGGCTGAGGCAGGAGAATGGCGTGAACCCGGGAGGCGGAGCTTGCAGTGAGCTGAGATCCGGCCACCGCACTCCAGCCTGGGCGACAGAGCCAGACTCAGTCTCAAAAAAAAAAAAAAAAAAAAAAAAAAAACCAACAATTCGCCAGGTATGGTGGCAGGCGCCTGTAATTCCAGCTACTCGGGAGGCTGAGGCATGGGAATCGCTTGAACCAGGGAGGCAGAGGTTACAGCGAGGGAAATCGTGCCATTGCACTCCAGCCTGGGCAACAAGACCAAAACTCCATCTCAAAAACTAAACTAAACTAAAAAAACAGATGCTGGCCAGGCCCGGCGGCTCATGCCTGTAATCCCAGCTCTTTGGGAGGCCAAGGTGGATGGATCACCTGAGGTCAGAAGTTCGAGACTGGCCTGACCAACATGGAGAAACCCCGTCTCTACTAAAAATACAAAATTAGCCGGGCGTGGTGGCACATGCTTGTAATCCCAGCTACTCGGGAGGCTGAGGCAGGAGAATCGCTTGAACCTGGGAGGTGAAGGTTGCAGTTGGCAAAAACTGTGCCACTGCACTCCAGCCTGGGTGACAGGTCCTCACTCTGTCCCCCAAACTGGAGGGCAAAGGTGAGATCACAGCTCGCTGGATCCTCGACCTCCCAAGGCTCAGGTGATCCTCCTGCCTCAGCACCCTGGAGTAGCTGGGACCACAGGTGGGCACCACCATGCCCAGCTAATTTATTTATTTACTTATTTTGAGACGGAGTCTTGCTCTGTTGCCCAGGCTGAAGTGCAGTGGCACGATCTTGGTTCAAGCAATTCTCCTGCCTCAGCCTCCTGGGTAGCTGGGACTACAGTCACATGCCACCAAGCCCGACTAATTTTTTTTTTTTTTTTTTGAGAGATGGGGTTTCACCATGATGGCCAGGTTGGTTTTGAACTCCTGACCTCAGGTGATCCACCAAAGTGCTGGGATTACAGGCATGAGCTACCACACCCGGCCGTCCAGCTATTTTTTATATTTTTTGTAGAGATGGGGTTTCCCCATGTTGCCCTGGCTGGTCTCGAAATCCTGGACTCAATTTATTCTCCCACCTCAGCCTCCCAAAGTGCTGGGATTATAGCCATGAGCCTCCACACCTGGATTTTTTTCCTTTGCATATATATATACACATACACACACACATATATATGTATATTTTTTCCTAGTTATTATTATTTTGAGACAGAATCTCACTCCATCACCTAAACTGGAGTGCAGTGGTGCAATCTCTGCTCCCTGAAACCTCTGCCTCCTGGGTTCAAGCAATTCTTGTGCCTCAGCCTCCTGAGTTGCTGGGATTACAGGCACCCACAACCATGCCCAGCTAATTTTTGTATTTTTAGTAGAGACAGGGTTTCACCATGTTGGCCAGGCTGGTCTTGAACTCCTATCCTCAGGTGATCTGTCCCCCTGCACCTCCCAAAGTGCTGGAATCACAGGTGTGAGCCACAGTGACTAGCCATTTTTTCCTAATTTGTGACCCAGAAAATCCTGTTTAAAATCTGCCATCTAGTGTGGGATTTGTAAAATGACAAATCACCGGACACAATCGTGTGTTTATACTAAGGCTTCTCTCCTGAACACCAGGTTTAAAACTTTTCAGCATCAAATGACATTATCCAGTAAAGTAGCATTAAAAGTGGTTACCCATTTGGTTTTACTTATAGTTTTAGATAGATAGATAGATAGATAGATAGATAGATAGATAGATAGATATAAGTATATTGATATGCAAGGTAAATTTTTTTTTCAAGTTAGAGCTTTTGATCAGCAGGATATGGTAGTATAGGAAACCTTTAAATAGCACAGTAAGCTGGAAGGAATGTGGCTCAAAACTGTAATCCCAGCGCTCTGGGAGACCAAGGAGGAAGGATTGATAGGAGTTCGAGACTGCCCTGGGCAACATAGCAAGATCTCCATCTCTAAAATAAATAAAAATGAATAAATAGCAAAGTAAAAGCTATCTCATAAGTAATTTTTACTTATTTATTTATTTATTTTTGAGACGGAGTCTCGCTCTGTCACCAGGCTGGAGTGCAGTAGTATGATCTCGGCTCACTGAAACTTCTGCCTCTTGGGTTCAAGTGATTCTCCTGCCTCAGTCTCCCAAGTAGCTGGGACTACAGGCTCGCGCCACCACACCCAGCTAATTTTTGTATTTTTAGTAGAGACGGAATTTCACCATGTTGGCCAGGATGGCCTCGATCTCTTGACCTCAGGTGATCTGCCCGCCTTGGCCTC
The DNA here is from genome assembly GCF_043159975.1 of Macaca nemestrina. Classification (NCBI taxonomy): domain Eukaryota; kingdom Metazoa; phylum Chordata; class Mammalia; order Primates; family Cercopithecidae; genus Macaca; species Macaca nemestrina. Next base: position 36,392,675 of record NC_092138.1, read on the forward strand.
CCAAAGTGCTGGGATTACAGGCATGAGCCACTGGGCCCGGCCAAATTTTTATTTATTTATCTTTGAGATGGAGTCTTGCACTGTTGTCCAGGCTCTAGTGCAGTGGTACAATCTTGGCTCGCTGCAACCTCCACCTCCTGGGTTCAAGCAATTCTCCTGCCTCAGCCTTCGAAGTAGCTGGGATTACAGGTGCACGCCACCATGTCCAGCAAATTTTTGTATTTTTTAGTAGAGATGGGGATTCACTATGTTGGCCTGGCTGGTCTCGAACTCCTGACCCCAAATGATTTGCCCGCCTCAGCCTTCCAAAGTGCTTGGATTACAGGCATGAGCCACTGTATCCAGCCAGTAGTATAATTTTTGTTTTCTGGCCGGGCGCAGTGGCTCAAGCCTGTAATCCCAGCACTTTGGGAGGCCGAGGTGGGCGGATCACAAGGTCAGGAGATCGAGACCACAGTGAAACCCCGTCTCTACTAAAAATACAAAAAATTAGCCGGGCGCGGTGGTGGGCGCCTGTAGTCCCAGCTACTCAGGAGGCTGAGGCAGGAGAATGGCGTGAACCCAGGAGGCGGAGCTTGCAGTGAGCCGAGATCGCGCCACTGCACTCCAGCCTGGGCAACAGCGTGAGACTCCATCTCAAAAAAAAAAAAAAAAAAAAAAAAAAAAAAAAAATTTTTGTTTTCTTTTTTTTGAGATGGAGTCTCACTCTGTTGCCCAGGCTGGAATGCAATGGGCCGATCTCGGCTCACCACAACCTCTGCCTCCCAGGTTCAAGTGATTCTGCCTCAGCCTCCCAAGTAGCTGGGACTACAGATGCGCGCCACCATGCCTGGCTAATTTTTGTATTTTTAGTAGAAACACGGTTTCACTATGTTGGCCAGGCTGGATTCAAACTCCTGACCTCATGATCCAGCTGCCTTAATTTTTGTTTTCAACTATGAAATATATTTTTAACAAACTCAGACCAGGTGCAGTGGCTCACACCTGTAATCCCAGCACTTTGGGAAGCCGAGGCGAGTAGATCACGAGGTCAGAAGATCGGGAGCATGCTGGCCAACATGGTGAAAACCCGTCCCTACTAAAAATACAAAAATTAGCCAGGGTGGTGGTGCGTGCCTGTAGTCCCAGCTACTCAGGAGGCTGAGGCAGCAGAATCGCTTGAACCAGGAAGGCGGAGGTTGCAGTGAACCGAGATTGTGACACTGCCCTCCAGCCTGGGCAACAGTGCGAGACTCCGTCTCAAAAAACAAAAAACAAAACCAAAAACTCAAGAGGAAAAGAATATTCTATTTACCCAGGTACACACTATTTACTCAGGTATTTACCCTTTTTATTGTTCTTCATTCATTTCTTATGTTCCTAGCTTTCTTCTGATATAATTTCTCTTATATCTGAACTTCCTTGGCAATTTATTCAGAGGAGTTTTGTTTGCAACAAATTATCTTAGTTTCCTTGTATCTAAGCATGTTTTTATTTCATCTTTATTCCTGAAGAATATTTTCATTGAATTTTGGGGTGACATCTCTTTTTTTTTGTTTTGTCTTTTGGTGACATCCTTTTTTATTCAGCACTTTTTAAAGTTTTTTTTTTTGTTTTTTTTTGTTTGTTTGTTTTTGTTTTTACTTTTTAAAAATAATAGAGACAGGGTCTAACTATGTTTCCCAGGCCGATTTTGAACTCCTGGTCTCAAGGGGTTCACCTGTCTTGGTCTCCCAAAGTGCTAGGATTATCGATGTGAGCCACCATGCCTGGCCTGTTCAGCACTTTTAAAATGTTGTTACACACACACACACACACACAAATACATTTTTCTTTTTTTTCTAGTGGTTCAATAACAATAATAAAATGTTTTTATTTATTTATTTATTTCAGAGACGGAGTCTTGCTCTGTCACCCAGGCTGTTATGCAGTGGAGGGATCTCGGCTCACTGCAACCTCCTCCTCCCGGGTTCAAGTGATTTTCCTGCCTCAGCCTCCCGAGTAGCTGGGACTACAGGTGTGTGCCACTATGCCCAGCTAATGTTTGTATTTTTAGTAGAGACGGGGTTTCACCATGTTAGTCAGGTTGGTCTTGAGCTCCCGACCTCATCATCCGCCTGCCTCAGCCCCCAGAGTGCTGGAATGCAGTGGGCAATACACTGTCTTTCCCTGGCTATTTTCAAGGTTTTCTTTGTCTGTATTTTCAAAGTTTGATTGCAATCTATCTCAATTTGGATTCATTTGGGTCTTTCTTTTTTATTCATTTATTTATTTTATTATCAAACGGAGTCAGTTCAGAGAAGCTTTCTGGGTTTTTCCTCTTTAGGTTCTGCTGGCCCTTGTGAATGTCAGTTATTGTCTTTTGCCAACATTTAGAAAAATTTTAGCCATTGTTTCTTCAATTTTTTTTTTGTACTGCACTTTTTCTCCTTTCCTTCTGGAACTCTGATGTCATGAATATCAGCCCTTTGGTATTGCTCACTGATTCCTGAGACTCTTTTTAGTTTGGTGGGGTGGGGAATTTTTTTTTTTTTTTTTTTTTTTTTTGAGACGGAGTCTCGCTCAATTGCACAGGTTGGAGGGCAGTGGGGCGATATAAGAATCGCTTGAACCCAGGGGCCTTTGACTCTAAGGTCCTCCTTGAGGCTCCTTCTCCTTCCTTGGGGCATTTGACCGAGAAAATAAGGTCAAAAATTGCTGCCGCAAACATCTCCAGTGCCAGTAGCCAAGGTCTGGGGAGACCCATAGGGTCTTACTAGGAGGCTGAGGCAGGAGAATCGCTTGAACCCCGGACGTGGAAGTTGCAGTGAGCTGAGATCGTGCCATTGCACTCCAGCCTGGGTGACAGGGTGAGACTCTGTTTTTTTTTTAAAAAAAACAACCGGAAAACCTAGGTCTAGGTCTAAAAAGGAAAAAAATCAATCAGCAAACATAAGTGTGACTTTTAAGAGACATCCTTGTAGAAAAAAATGCTGCTGACAAAGGATTACTAATATGAAAATAATAAGGGATGAAACAGACTAAACAATACAGCTGCTAGGTAATCAATTAATCCTCTTGTCTTAAGTAGAGCTAATGAAATTAGGTCGACTCAAATGGTTTTGTCAGTGGTGGGGGCTTTACCCCTTCAATGGCATCACTGAGGCACTTCGTTCAAGCAAAATCACATCTACCTTGTACACAACTATCACCAGCACTCCGCACAATTCAGGGCACATGGGAGGTATGAGGCACATTTTCATTTATCGAGTTAACGAACAACAAGGATTATCAAGAGTGTGCATCTTTAGTCTCACAGTTATCTTATGTTGCTGTTAACTGTTATTAAATAAGGAGAAGCTAGAACAAAGAATAGTATTTTCTGCTTCCTTTTTTGTTTTTTTGAGAGGGAGTCTCACTCTGTCGCCCAGGTTGGAGGGCAGTGGTGCGATCTTGGCTCATTGCAACCTCTGCCTCCTGGATTCAAGCGATTCTTCTGCCTCAGCCTCCCTAGTAGCTGGGATTATAGGTGTGTACAACCAAGCCCGGCTATTTTTCAGTATTTTAGTAGACACAGAGTTTCGTCATGTTGGCTAGGCTGGTCTGGAAATTCTGGCCTCAAGCGATCCACCTGCCTTGGCCTCCCAAAGTGCTGGGATAACAGACGTGAGTCACCATGCCTGTCCCAGATTTTCTGCTTTCTATATGGAATCCGCAGCTAGTCAAATTCACTTGACTTGTTGGGGTGGGGTACACCTGGCAGCTAAGTGACTCACTAATGTGAAATCCTCTCTAATTTTTCTTTTTGAAATAAGGTCTTGCTATGCTACCCAGGCTGGTCTCAAACTCCTGGGCTCAAGCAATCCTCCCATCTTGGCCTCCCAAATTATTGGGATTACAGGTGTGAGACATCACATTCGGCCCCTCTCCAGTTCTACATAAAAAATCAGCTTCATCCAGATAACAACACTGTGTTACCTCTAAGGGGTGGGGTGGGTGGGGAGGCAGACTGACCTCTGGAGACTCAATAGCAACATCGTTTGGAAAAAAAAATATTTCCAAACATAGGATAACTCAGGATCTAATTCACATGTGATTTCCTTGAAAAACTAGTAACAGCTGCCAGGCACAGTGGCTCCTGCCTGTAATCCCAGCACTTTGGGAGGCTGAGGCAGGCAGATCACGAGGTCAAGAGATTGAGACCATCCTGGCCAACATGGTGAAACCTTGTCTCTACTAAAAACTACAAAAATTAGCTGGGTGTGGTGGCGTGCACCTGTAATCCCAGCTACTTGGGAGGCTAAGGCAGGAGAATTGCTTGAACCCGTGAGGCGGAGGTTGCAGTGAGCTGAGATCGCGCCACTGCCCCCTCCAGCCTGGCAAAGAAGTGAGACTTCGTCTCAAAAAAAAAAAAACAAAAAACTAGTAACAGCTTAATTTTTAAAAATATTTATAATAGAGACAGGGTCTACTATGTTGACCAGATTAGTCTTGAATTCCTGACCTCAAGCAATCCTCCTGCCTTGGCCTCCCAGTGTACTAGGATTACAGGCATGAGCCACCACCCCCAACCAACAGCTTAATTTCTGCCAGGTAAGGCTGTCTTTATTGTCCTTGATGGAGGTTTGGGCACACAGACTCCAGGAGTGGTGTGCTCCAGGGTTGTGGGGAAGCAGAAGAGTCCTTGGGATGCTGAGAGGGGAGAAGGACTGCAGAATGAACCAGGGCAACGTAGCGGGTGGGGAGGGCAGGGGACGCCTGGGGCACTGAGAAAGCTAGGCAGGGCTAATACCCTGCAGAAACATGCCTCCAGCAGATATACGGGATGGTGGTGCACAGCCAGCCCTCTTCCTCCTCCTATTCCTCCTGGTCCACCTCCTGGTCCCTCTCCTCCCCTGCCCTTTCACCTTTGACCCCATGGATCTCCCCAGACCTTGGCTACTGGCACTGAAGATGTTTGCGGCGGCAGTTTTCGACCCTATTTTCTGGGTCTAACGCCCCAAGAAAGGACAGGGAGCCTCAAGGAGGGCCTTAGAGTCAAAGGAGCATCTCAGGATCAAGAGTCAGGGAAAATTTAATCTTTATGATGATAATGTTCCCTCCAACCTACAGTTCTCAAACTTTCTGGTCTCAAACCTTCTTAATGTTGAAAATTGTCTTCATGGGTATATCCATCAATATTTGTTATATTTTAAAACTGAGAAAAATTTAGGCTAGCGATGGTGGCTTGCACCTATAATCCCAGCACTTTGGGAGGCCAAGGCAGGAAGATCGCTTGAGCACAGTGGTTTATGACCAGCCTGGGCAACATAGTGAGACCCTGTCTCTACAAAAAATAAAAAATTAGCCAGTGTGCTGTTGTGTGCCGGCAGTCCCAGCTACTTGGGAGGCTGAGGCTGGAGGATTGCTGTAGCTTAGGATCACAGAGGAGCTGTGATGGCACCTCTGCACTCCGGCCTGGAGTGCCCTATCTCCAAAACAAAAAACAAAAAACAAAAAACTGCCATCTATATTTATTGTATTATATTACATTATATTATATTTTATTTTTTTGAGATGGAGTCTCACTCTGTTGCCCAGGCTGGAGTGCAGTGGCATGATCTTGGCTCACTGCAACCTTCGCCTCACGGGTTCAAGAGATTCTCCTGCCTCAGCCTCCCCAGTAGCTGGGACTAGAGGCGCATGCCAACACGTCTGGCTACTTTTTGTATTTTATTTTATTTTATGTTTTGAGATAGAGTTTCGCTCTTGTTGCCCATGCTGGAGTGCAATGGTGTGATCTCAGCTCACCGCAACCTCCGCCTCACAGGTTCAAGCGATTCTCCTGCCTCAGCCTCCCCAATAGCTGGGATTACAGGCATGCGCCACCATACCTGGCTAATGTTGTGTTTTTAGTACAGATGGTGTTTCACCATGTTGGTCAGGCTGGTCTTGAACTCCCAACCTCAGGTGATCCACCTGCCTTGGCCTCCCAAAGTGCTGGGATTACAGGCATGAGCCACTGTGCCTGGCATACTTTTTGTACTTTAGTAGAGACAGGGTTTCACTGTGTTGACCAGGCTGGTCTTGAACTCCTGACCTCAAGTGATCTGCCCACCTTGGTCTCCCAGAGTGCTGGGATTACAGGTGTGAGCCACCATGCCCAGCCAGCCATTTTATATTTTAAAAGAGAAAAGTTTAGGCCAAGTGTGGTGCCTCACACCCGAAATCTCAGCGCTTTGGGATGCCAAGGTGGGAGGATTGCTTGAGACCAGGAGTTCCAGACCAGCCTGGGCAACATGGTAAAACCTCGTCTTTAAGAAAAAAAATTAGTCAGGTCTGGTGGTGCACACTTCTGGTCTTAGCTCCTCAGGAGTCTGAGGTGGGAGTGCTGCTTGAGCCCCGGGGGTTGGGGCTGCGGTGAGCCAAGATCACTCCACTGCATTTCAGCCTCAGTGATAGAGCAAGACTCTGTCTCCAAAAAACTAAACCAAACAAACAAAAAACCTGAGCCCAGGAGTTCGAGACAATTTAAGACACAAGAACATAGAAATATACATTCTCTTAGCCTTCAGGGCAATGGAGTTTTCTGGAAACACTCCACTGTATGCTCCTGAGTGAATGGTAATGGAAAAGTCAGATAATGTCATAGTATTATTATAAAAATGGTTTTAACCTTGCCAGTTTCTGGAACAAATTTTGAGAACCACTGCTTCAGAAAATCTATGCCTGCACAACTTAGAGCAGGGCCTTTGCTGCCTGAGCAGCCCGCTTTGATCCAGAATTTAGAGGGAGTGTCCTGGGATGCCATCCCTATCACTGCCTTACTGGCATTTGCCCTTTAGTCCACGGAGGATTTCTTTCTAAGAAAGAACAGAGGCCGGGCGTGGTGGCTCACACCTGTAATCACAGCACTTTGGGAGGCTTAGGCAGGCAGATCATGAGGTCAAGAGATCGAGACCATCCTGGCCAACATGGTGAAACCCCGTCTCTACTAAAAATACAAAAATTAGCTGGGTATGGTGATACGTGCCTGTAGTCCCAGCTACTTGGGAGGCTGAAGCAGGAGGATCGCTTGAACCCAGGAGGTGGAGGCTGTAGTGAGCCAAGATTGCGACACTGCATTCCAGCCTGGCGACAGAGTGAGACTCCGTCTCAAACAAAACCAAACCAAACAAGACACACCAAGTCAGTTGCTGAGGATAACCTTCACTTGAAAGGAAAATAACAGGCAAGGTGTTGGCCAGGTGCAGTGGCTCATGCTTGTAATCCCAGCACTTCGGGAGGCCGAGGTGGGCGGATCATGAAGTCAGGAGTTCGAGACCACCCTGGCCAACACAGTGAAACCCTATCTCTACTAAAAACACAAAAATTAGCTGGGAATGGTGGTGGGTGCCTGTAATCCCAGCTACTTGGGAGGCTGAGGCAAGACAATCATTTGAACCTGGGTGGTGGAGGTTGCAGTGTGCCACTGCACTCCAGCCTGGGCGACAGAGCTAGACACCCTCCCAGAAAACAAAACCAAAAACAGGCCAGGCGCAGTGGTTTACACCTGTAATCCCAGCACTTTGGGAGGCCGAGGCCGGTAGCTCACTTGAGCCCAGGAATTCGAGACCAACCCGGGCTATGTGGTGAAACCTTGCCTCTACTAAAAACACAAAAATTAGCTGGGTGTGGTGGCACATGCCTTTGAGGGAGGCTGAGGCAGGAGAATCACTTTAATCCCTGAGGCAGAAGTTGCAGTGAGCAGAGATCACACCACTGCACTCCAGCCTGAGTAACACAGCAAGACTTGGTCTCAAAAAAAAAAAAAAACAACAATTAAAAAATAAACAGGAATTGGCAGGGCACAGTGGCTCACGCCTGTAATCCCAGTACTTTGGAAGGCCAAGGCGGTGGATTACCTGAAGTCGAGAGTTCGAGATGAGCCTGACCAGCATGGAGAAACCCTGTCTCCACTAAAAGTACAAAATTAGCCAGGCGTGGTGGCACATGCCTGTAATCTCAGCTACTAGGGAGGCTGAGGCAGGAGAATCGCTTGAACCTGGGAGGTAGAGGTTGCAATGAGCTGAGATCGCACCATTGCACTCCAGCCTGGGCACTCCAGCCAGAGGAAAATGTACTTGCTGTGGTGTAGGCCAAGAAGAAAATGTAAGGCAATTTGTAGAAAAGCTGAAGTTCATATTAAAATAATGAACAATAATTTAGAAAATTTTTTAGAGATAAGACAGCTCTTCACAGCTGAGCGCGGTGGCTCATATCTGTAATCTTAGCACTTTGGGAGGCCAAGGTGGATGGATAACGAGGTCAGGAGTTTGAAACCAGCTTGACCAATATGGTGAAACCCCGTCTCTACTAAAAATACAAAAATTAGCTGGGCATGGTGGCACACGCCTGTAACCTGAGCTACTCAGGGGGCTGAGGCAGGAGAATCGCTTGAACCTGGGAGGCGGAGGAGGTTGCTGTGAGCGGAGATTGTGTCATTGCACTCCAGCCTGGGTGACAGAGCGAGACTCCATCTCAAAAAAAAAAAAAAAAAAAGAAAAAAGGCTCTTCACTAAGCAAAAGCACTTGAAGTAAAAGTGAAGCATAGCTTCTGTCTTATTATAGGAAGTTCAGGAACAAAGTTAAAGTACATCACTGGTTTCCAAAAAGAGAGGAAAGAACCTCTTGATTATAAAAATGATGTTGCTAAAGTCTTGAATAATTCTCTTAAGTTTGACACTGAGGAGAAAAGTAATAGAAAAGAAATTGTATTATCCAAATTAGCCAATGGAGAGCCAGGGGCTCACCAAGGTCAGAAAGTGAAAGACAGAGAAGGCAGTTCTAGCTGCTAGTACTGCATAATAACCTCAAAACATAGTGGTTTAGAGGAGCAATGGTTTATCATTTTTTACTATTCTCTGGGTTAGCTGACAGTTACCCGCTGGTTTTGCCTGGGCTTGCTTTTGTGGCTGCATTCAGTAGGAGGTGGTTGGGCTGGAAGGTCAAGATGGCCTCACTTACCCATCTGGCAGCTGGTGCTGGCAGTCCACTGGGTGGGTACCTTGGTTATTTTTTAATGAGACCTCCCATCCTCTGGTAAGCTAGACCAACTTCCTTACATGACAGTCTCAGGACAGTATCATAAAAGAGTGAAAGCAGAAGCTGCAATGTATGTAACGTCTAGCTTTGGAAGTCACATCACATCACTTCTGTCATATTCTGTTGATCAAAGCAAGTCAAAAGATCAGCCTAGGCCGGGCATGGTGTCTCATGCCTGTAATCTCAGCACTTTGGGAGGCTGAAGCTGGCGAATTGGTTGAGCTCATCAGTTAGAGACCACCTTTGGCAACATAGCGAAACCCCGTCTCTACAAAAAATACAAAAATTAGCTAGGCATGGTGGTGCACACCTGTAGTCCCAGCTACTAGGGGAGCTACTAGGGAGGCTGAGGTGGGAGGATGGCTTGAGCCCAGGAGGTGGAGGTTGCAGTAAGCCAAGACTGCACCACTGCACTCCAGCCTGCACCACTGCACTCCAGCCTGGGTAACAGACCCAGACCCTGTCTTAAAAAAACAATAATAATAATCAGCCTAGATTCAGCAGGTGGGGAAATAGCTGACCTCTTGATAGAAGGAAGGGCAAAGTCACATTGCAAAGGATCATGGGAGGATCTTGTGGCTACATTTTACAATTTATCACCACAGGGAATGGGTATGACAAGGACCCAAACTATATTAACATTAGATCAAGAAGACAGAACCCATTTGTAACTTTAGCTGAGTGATGAGATCTCAATTATGCATAATCAGAACACTTAAGGAAGATGAAACAGGATAGTTGTTCACTATAGTCAGCTCAAGGCCCCTAGAAAATGTATTATAAAGCTGCAAGCTGAAAATCGAGCTCATTAATCAGACAGGATACCTTCTGGAAGAATTTGAGTAGAAAAGAAAAATCAGAGCAATCAGGTATGGAGAAAGGGAAATATTAAAATCAGTGAATTCAATAAATAAACTACAGAATGTGAAAATATCTTACAAGACAAATTTTGTTCTGCAGAAGAAAGCCCATGACAATTGGGTCCTTGTTTGTGATACCAAAAGAACTGTTGCTGGAGAGATTAAGCAAGCCACATTCCTGAGTTAAAAATTAACAGACGAACAAGTAAAACAAAAAAATTGGTAACGTTCTCAAAACCAGGGACTTTTTTTCTTTTTCTTTTTTTCTTTAGCGTTTCGCTTTTGTTGCCCAGGCTGGAATGCAATGGTACCATCTCAGTTTACTCCAATCTCTGCCTCCCGGGTTCAAGCGATTCTCCTGCCTCAGCCTCCCGAGTAGCTGGGATTACAGGCATGTGCCACCACGCCTGGCTAATTTTGTAATTTTAGTAGAGATAGAGTTTCACCATGTTGGTTAGCCTGATCTTGAACTCTTGACCTCAGGAGATCTGCCCACCTCACCTTCCCTGAAATTATAGATGTGAGCCACCCACTCAGCCTAAAACCAGGGATTGTTAAAGCAATTTCCAAAAAGTTACATTGTGGTCTCCTTCCAACTAATATATGAATTTCACTTATATACGCCAAGTGTTCTATTTCCTGTTATAATCAGAGACTTTATAAAAATAGCAATAACGGCCGGGCGCGGTGGCTCAAGCCTGTAATCCCAGCACTTTGGGAGGCCGAGACGGGCGGATCACGAGGTCAGGAGATCGAGACCATCCTGGCTAACACCGTGAAACCCCGTCTCTACTAAAAATACAAAAAACTAGCCGGGCGAGGTGGCGGGCGCCTGTAGTCCCAGCTACTCCGGAGGCTGAGGCAGGAGAATGGCGTAAACCCGGGAGGCGGAGCTTGCAGTGAGCTGAGATCCGGCCACTGCACTCCAGCCCGGGCTACAGAGCAAGACTCCGTCTCAAAAAAAAAAAAAAAAAAAATAGCAATAACATATCTGTGTTCCTCAATGAAGAGATCTTTTAAGTTCATGCCTGAGGTGGAGGAGCATTTTATCCCTCAGTGATGAAAGATGTCCTGTGATATTCCAGGCACTCTATGATCATTAATGGAAGAAGTGTGCTTGGACTGAAACCCATGCCTCACCCTAGTTCTAGGGGACCACCAAGGAGTCAGAAATAGCAGCTGCTTTTGATCTGAGCCCTGATGTAACTACAATACTAATCAGTGTCTCAAGAAGTTCCTCTCCTTCTACCCCAACGGATGGCTTGGTTGACTCTGGCACAAATCCTAATCCTTATCAGGAATGGCCATGATAAGCTCACCTAGAGCAGAACTTCTTCCTAGACCATCTTTCCAATGACAAGGATTTCATGGACCTAAAACTTTTCTTCCACCTCTTATTTCTGAAAGTCTTCCAACTCAGGCCTAAGAGTAAGCATACCTGGCATTTACCTGAAATAATGGACTTGTTCCGTGATTATTAAATCTATAAACACTGACCTCTATCTTTCATTTGTAGTGTCTTGGTCTATTTCGTGGTGCTATAACAGGATACCACAGACTGCGTAATTTATTTTTATTATTATTTTTAATTGAGATGGGGTCTTGCTATGTTGCTCAGGCTGGTGTTGAACTCCTGGGTTCAAGTGATCCTCCTGCCTCAGACTGCCAGAGTGCTGGGATTACAGGTGTGAGATATCTCACCTGGCAGACTGGGTAATTTATAATGAACAGAAATTTATTGGCTCACAGTTCTTGAGGCTAGAAAGTCCAAGACTGAGGGGCTGTATTAGGTGAGGGACTTTGTGCTGCATTATCCCATGGCAGAAGGACAAAGAACAAGAGAGAAGGGGATGAACCCATTCCTGCAATTATGGCATTAACTCATTAATGAGGGCAGAGCCCTCATGGACTAATCACCTCTCATTTTTCCTGTATAAATAACATGCAAATTTGATAAAGGTAAAGGTAAATAAAAACAGTATTATTATCATTCAATGCTTTTTTTTTTTTTTTTTTTTTTTTAGACGGAGTCTTGCTCTGTCACCCAGGCTGCAGTGCAGTAGTGCAGTGGTGATATCTTGGCTCAATGCAACCTCCGCCTCCGGGGTTCATGCCATTCTCCTGCCTCAGCCTCCCGAGTATCTGGGACTACAGCCGCCTGCCACCGTGCCTGGCTAATTTTTTTTTATTTTTAGTAGAGATGGGGTTTTACTGTGTTAGCCAGGAAGGTCTTGATCTCCTGACCTCAGGTGATCTGCCCGCCTTGGCCTCCCAAAGTGCTGGGATTACAGGCATGAGCCACCGCACCCAGCCTCATTCAATTCTTTGTATGTCTTCTTTTCTTTCTCTTTCTTTCTTTCTTTCTTTCTTTCTTTCTTTCTTTCTTTCTTTCTTTCTTTCTTTCTTTCTTTTTCTTTCTTTCTTTCTTTCTTTTTTTTCTGAGATGGAGTTTTGCTCTTGTCATCCATGCTAGAGTGCAGTGGTGTTATCTTGGCTCACTGCAACCTCTGCCTCCCAGATTCAAGCGATTCTCATGCCTCAGCCTCCTGAGTAGCTGGGATTACAGGCACCCGCCACCATGCCCAGTTAATTTTTGTATTTTTAGTAGAGACAGGGTTTTACCATGTTATCCAGGCTGGTCTTGAACTCCTGACCTTAGGTGATCTACCTGCCTTGGCCTCCCAACATGCTGAGATTAGAGGCATGAGCCACCGCGCCCAGCTTGATTATTTATATTTGTAAAAAGTGTAGTGTACTTCAATAGATTCAAAATTAGACTATTATTTAGAAGTATATCAATTTGCAGCCAGGGCAGTGGCTCACACCTGTATTCTCACCACTTTGGGAGGCGGGAGGATCACTTGAGCCCAGGAGTTTGAGACTAGCCTCTACGAAAAAAATAAAAACATTAGCCAGGTGTGGTGGTGTGTGCTTGTAGTCCCAGCTGCATGGGAGGCTAAGGTGGCAGGATTGCATGATCCTAGGAAGTGGAGGCTGCAGTGAGCCATGATAGTGCCACTGCACTCCAGTCTGGGCGAGAGTCAAGATCCTGTCTCAAAGTCCAAAAAAAAAAAAAAAAAAAAAAAGGCAGCATATAAATTTGTTGCATTATATATATTTTAAGAAACTTGGCCGGGCGCGGTGGCTCAAGCCTGTAATCCCAGCACTTTGGGAGGCCGGGATGGGCGGATCACGAGGTCAGGAGATCAAGACCATCCTGGCTAACACGGTGAAACCCGGTCTCTATTAAAAAATACAAAAAACTAGCCGGGAGAGGTGGCGCGCGCCTGTAGTCCCAGCCACACAGGAGGCTGAGGCAGGAGAATGGCGTAAACCCGGGAGGCGGAGCTTGCAGTGAACTGAGATCCGGCCACTGCACTCCAGCCTGGGCGACAGAGCGAGACTCCGTCTCAAAACAAACAAACAAACAAAAAAAACCAAAAAAACAAGAAACTTACAAGTATTGGCCAGGCATGGTGGCTCACGTCTGTAATCTCAGCACTTTTGGAGGCGGAGGCTAGCGGATCACTTGAGCTCAGGAGTTTGAGACCAGCCTGGCTAATGTGGCGAAACCCTGTCTACAAAAAATACAAAAATTAGGCCAGGCATGGTGGCTCATGCCTGTAATCCCAGGACTTTGGGAGGCCGAGGTGGGTGGATCATGAGGTCAGGAGATCAAGACCATCCTGGCTAACACAGTGAAACCCTGTCTCCACTAAAAATACAAAAAATTAGTCAGGTGTGGTAGCACGCGCCTGTAGTCCCAGCTACTTGGGAGGCTTAGGCAAGAGAATCACTTGAACCCAGGAGGCGGAGGTTGCAGTGAGCTGAGATCGCGCCATTGCACTCCAGCCTGGGCGACAGAGCGAGACTCTGTCTGAATTAAAAAAAAAAAAAAAAAAAAAAAATAGCTGGGCATTATGGCACATGCCTGTAATGTCAGCTACTCAGGAGAATGAGGCATGAGGCACAAGAATTGCTTGAACCTGGGAGGTCAAAGCTGCAGTGAGCTGAGACGGCGCCACTGCACTTCAGCCTGGGCAACAGAGCAAGAATCTGTCTCGAAAAATAAAATAAAATAAAATAAAAACAAGTATTGTCTCCAAGGTTATCTGATAATCTGGACATTAGTTCCCATTACATATAAACTTCAAGGGGAATCTATGTATTGTTTATACAGCCTTCCATTAATATATTGCAATTGGGATTTAAAAAATAGAATCTAAATAAAGAATTTACTATATGGCTAAAATGTTTTCATGATAATTCAGAATATGGGGGTATTTTGATACATTAGGGACACAACGCTGCTCTCAGTGCCACGAGTCCAGTTGATTTTCTAGTAGGCTGTCTTCAATTTCCAGACTGTGAAGCACTTAATAGATTCACACAGTGCTTTCCATCTTTTGAAGTGTTTTGACATTTTATCTTCCTTAAAATTAAAAAGTGCTCAGTGAAGTCCGCAAGGTTAGTATATCCACTTTAGTTCTTCAGGTTAAAAAAAGTGATACTCTAATTCACAATGGTAAAGAAATGTTATTTGTGCATCTGCAAATTCTGAAGAAAATGGATTTCAGGTTTCCAGATTTTTTATTTTGGTGCACAAGATTGCTATTATAATATAGCATATGGCTTCCAAAAGACCCTAGCTGTTTGATTGTGGGCATATTAATCTCTATGCTTCAGTTTCCACATCTGTAACAATGAGGTATTAACAGTATCTATTCATTGAATTATTATATTTAGTTAATACATGTGAAGCTCTTAAGACAGTGTCTACCTCACTATAAGTTATAAATAAATGTTGGGCTGCATATTTATTATCTGAGCATATCCAATTTACTTGTAAGGATGGCTGGGATCCTGACAATACACGCACACATTTGGAAAATTCCCAGTTGAGTATACGTTAGGCAAGTTCAGAAGTGTGTGTGGCCGGGTGCAGTGGCTCACGCCTGTAATCCCAGAACTTTGGGAAGCCGAGGCGGGCGGATCACCTGAGGTCAGGAGTTCGTGACCAACCTGGCCAACATGTCGAAACCCTGTCTCTCCTGAAAATACAAAAATTAGCTGGGCGTGGTTGTGGGCTCCTGTAATCCCAGCTACTTGGGAGGCTGAGGCAGGAGAATCTCTTGAACCCGGCAGGCGGAGGTTGCAGTGAGCCGAGATCACGCCACTGCACTCCAATTTGGGCGACAGAGCAAGACTCCGTCTCAAAAAAAAAAAAAAAAAAGTGTGTGTTTGGGTAGCAGAACTTTGTTTTTAACAACTAAAGAAATATGGTGACCCAATTATCCCGTTAGCCTTAGCTCAATTAACCACATTCCTTCTGTCCTCACAATGTTCATCCCAGTGAGAAACGAGTTCAAGGGCGTGGTAAATGGTGTCGATATATTTTTAAAAAGCTGATATCAGTATAATGTAACAGAAAATTCATCATATTAGACAGCCCAGCTTTGCTCACTGGTGTGAAGATATGCCTAATCTTTCTTAGCTAAGACGTTAGAGTAAGTGCCACAAGGGACCCAGCTGGGAGCTCTGCAGGAAGTTTAAAAAAAAAAAAAATCATTCAGCTTTGCAAAACATCTGATGCTCAACCATCTGTCTTCTGCAGTACAGGGGCTTAAGGTCTGGTTGGTTCCTTCTGACACCTCAGAAGGCGGAGTTACAGAGGAGAAGCAACAAGTTGTAGGACGTTAACTTATCTAAGTCTCAGACGCTGGAGGCACCTGCATTTCTAGTCACTTCAGTTCAGGCCAAATTGTTATCAACTCTAGTTTTTGAGGGACCGCCAGCCCGGGATTCCTATTTGGGTCACCTCTGTGCCTCCTTAAGAGCACACTTGGGCGGGTCGGGGCGGGACGTGCTCGGTGAAGGGTGACTCGAACACCGGACAGTTTCGCTTCCAGAGGCTGACAAAACGCTCCTGCTCGGTAGTTACTTGTTAAAGGTTTGGGACACGCAGATACTCTTCGACCATTCGGGATCTCCCTTTGTGGGAAGGAGGCTCAGAGGTCCCGGCCACCGGGTGAAGGGAGAACAGGCACACAGCGCTGTCATTGCCGGACAGCTGCGAGCCCCGACTTTCTCGCCAGGCTCTCCAGGACATTCCGAGGCTCCACCCCTGGCAACGCCACGCTGACGTTCGCGCGTCGGAGGCCGCCATAGGTGCGCGTCGGAGCCCAGGAGGACGTGTGGCGCGTGGACTACATCAGGTCCAGCCCTGCGGGACCCCAGCAGGCGCTTCCGGGCAAGGTTCTGTGCACCTGTTTTCTCCTTCTACGCGAGTACCTTCCCCCTCCGGAAAGAATGGGATATGCCTGTGTCCAAAGGACAAGAAGATGCGAACCAGCAAGCCCAAGTTAACCAAAGCGCGGAAGTTGAGCCCAAACCAAGAGCGTGCCGGGCACCTTTAAGCTGTTTGTAAGCTCACGTGATTCACCAAGTGCTGGCCCCAGCGGTCACGTGACGGCGCGCGCGCCCTCGCGCAGGGAGAGCCGGCGGTGCGCGCGCCTTCGCCGCTGCCTCCCACCCACCGCCTCGACGGGAGGGTGAGGCGCGGCGCAGTGATCGGGCGGCCGGGGTCCTGTGCGCGTGCGCAGCGAACAGCTGTCACCTAGTGCGGAACAAGTCTTCCGAATTTCCCAAATCTCCCTGGGCCGGAGGCCACTGTCTTCTTCTTTTCCTCCTCCACCGGGTCGTGCTCTCGCCCCAACCCGCGCGCCAGGTAACCGCTTTTCCGGAGTCCGGAGGACGGGGCGGGGGGAGGGGCTGGAGAGGTCTTCCCGGCACTGCCCCCCTCCGCGTGGGGCACGGGGGTGCTGGCGTCCGGGCGAGCGGCGACGCCGGGGCAGAGACGCTCCGTCCGTGACTGCCGCGACTGTCACGCTGGGGAGGGAGCGGCCGGCCGCGGCCGCAGGGGAGGGATGCGGGGGCCGGTGACAGCCCGCTCCGACCCTTACCGAGGTTCGGTGCCCGCGCTCGCCGTTTTCCCTGGATCCGGAGTCGGGGTCGCCTCCTTGGGGCACAGGAGCGCTCGGGCGGTCCGGGGATGCGGACCTCTTAACGCCCCCAGTCGGTCTGTGGCTGACTCCAGGAAGGCCGGGCCTGGTGCACCCTTCGGGGCCCTCCCTTCCCTGGGAGTGTCACGACCCGCGGGGTGAGGGTGGGAGCTCCTCTCTTGACCACCCGTTGCAGGCAGTCAGCCCGTCATTCGGGGTCATCTTCAGCCCTCGCGGCTGTCCTTTTGGTGTTTCTTTCCCCCGGCATGGGGCCATTTCTTCTTGCAGTGCATGGAGGAACCATGATGCGGTGTAGACAGCGGGTGCTTAATAAATGCGAGTTGGATTAGGGCGCGTGGACTGCCAGGCACAGAACGTGGCGTGCAGTGGGGACGTGGAGGAGGGAGCCACACAGGCCGGGGCTGCAGGCTGGAGCTTGGGGTTTTCCTGCGTGCTCTGCCAGTAAAGCCAGCAGGCGGGATTCAGATGCTTTCCGCGTGGACTCGATGCTCGGCTCCCTCTTCGCTGCGCGGTGCAAGCCTGCGCTGACTCGCTCTGATTGTGGGCGATTCCGGGAGGGGTTTTGTCAGGTTTCTTTTTCCGGAAGAGACAGGGTAAACTTTTTTTGCACTTGATAAACTAACCTCGAGAGGTGATTTATAAAGCACTGTTCGGAAATGTAGGTTAGAAAAGCAGAGTCACCTTTATCCCGGTGAAAGTTACTAGTAGGTTCCGGCCACTTAGGTTCACACTAAACTTTGCCCTATTTTCACCCATTTCAGTTTGCGGTATTTAAAAAAATGTTTAAATTCCGGGCAACTTGGCTTTACTGTTTCTATGGCAACGGTGACTGATATTCTCATTTCGAAGTGCTGTGGTTGAAAACTAGTGTTTTTAATTTTTAAAGATCCATTTTTTACTAGCAAGCAGTCGGCTCTCCTTTGCGATTATCGCTTGTTTTCTTACCTTGCTGGCTTCCGCGCATCCCTCCCATAGTTTGTTTTGGAACGGATTACACGGTTGTTCGGGTTTTTAGGTCCTTTTTCTCCCAATTTCAGTGTTATGAAGAGTTTTCACGTAAGCTTTTACTGTACCCCACAAACTTGGTAATGCAGTACAATTTAAACCGAAGTCTTACTTCTTTTTATTAACAGACTTTAGTCAGTTGCTTTTCTAAAGTTGAAAATCAGGCCGGGAGCCGTGGCTCCTTGTGCCTGTAATCCCAACACTTTGGGAGGCCGAGGAGGGTGGATCACCTGAGGTCAGGAGTTCAAGACCAGCCTGGCCAAAATGGCGAAACCCTGTCTCTACTAAAAATCCAAAAATTAGCCGGGTGTGGTGGCGGGCGCCTGAAATCCCAGATGAGATAGGAGAATCACTTGAACCCGAGAGGCGGAGGTTGCAGTGAGCCGAGATGCGCCACTGCACTCCAGCCTGGGTGACAGACTGAGACTCCATCTCAAACAAAAAAAGTAAAAATACAAATAAATAAATAAACAAATAAAAATAACTTTTAGTAAATGAATAGTCTTGTGCAACCATCACTACAATGAATTTTTAAAATTTTTTTATCATCCCCAAAAGAAGCTATGTTCCTATTAGCTGTCATTGCCTAGTTCCCTCCAGTTCTCTCCCCTTCTATCCCTAGGCAACCACTAATCTGCTGTCTGTCTCAACAGATTTGGCTATTCTGGACATTTTATATATGTGGAATCATACACTATCTGGTCTTTTGTGAGTGACTTCTTTCACTTGGCATAGTGTTTTTTAAAGTTCATTCATGTTGCAGCCTGTATCAGTACTTCATTCCTTTTAATGGCTAATATTCTATTATGGATACATCACATTTTGTTTATTCATCAGTTAATAGACATTTGTGTTATCCCTACTTTTGGCTGAATAATGCTGCTATGAATATTTGTGAACTAGTTTTTGTGTGGGCATGTGTTTTCTTTACTCTTGGGTATATATATTTATAATTGGTGGGTTAAACATCTTCTGTTGAATGACTGCATGCATAAGGAGCGATAGTCTTGGGGAATACTCTTTCAATCCTTGAAGGATCCTGTTGACCTTTCCCTGCTCCATTACCAACTTCAGTTCTCTAAAGTGAGGCTTTATCCTATGGCTAGTGCTGTGTTTTCTTTTTCTGGATGTCTTTTTTTTTTTTTTTTTTTTTTTTGAGATGGAGTCTCACTCTGTGCCAATGGCACGATCTCGGCTCACTGCAACCTCCACCTCCCAGGTTCCAGCGATTCTCCTGCCTCAGCCTTCCCAGTAGCTGGGATTACAGGCACCCGCCATCATGCCTGGCTAATTTTTGTGTTTTTGTAGAGACAGGGTTTTACCATGTTGGCCAGGCTGGTCTTGAACTCCTGACCTCAGATGATCTGCCCACGTCAGCCTCCCAAAGTGCTGGGATTATAGGCGTGAACCTCTGCGCCTGGCCTCTGGATGTCATTATTAAGATCATCCTGTTCTTCTTTTTTTTTTTTTTTTGGAGACAGGGTCTAACTCTGATGCCCAGGCTGGAGTGCAACAGTGGCACAGTTTCGGCTCACTGCAACCTCTTTGCCTCCTGTGCTCTGGCAATCCTCCAGCCCCAGCCTCTCAAGTAGGTGGGACTACAGGTGCATGCCATCATGCCTGGCTAATTTTTCTGGTCTTGCCATGGTACCCAGGCTGGTCTCAAACTCCTGGGCTCAAGCAGTCTGCCTGCCTCAGCCTCCCAAAGTGCTAGGATTACAGGTGTGAGCCACTGCACCTGGCCTGATCATCCCTTCCTGTTAGCACAGTCTTTATACTGCTCATGGTTATTCCCTTGATATTCACTTATTTGCTCTATATTTATTAGGGATATAGTGATAAGACACGTACATTCTGTGCTTTGATTAAGCTCAATATCTACTGAAAAATTTATGTTCCCTTTTGTTAAATATTAATATTTAATGTTTCTCCCCCAACCTCTTCTTTTTTCTTTTTCTTTTTTTTTTTTGAGACAGAGTCTCCCTCTTTCACCCAGGTTGGAGTGCAGTGGTGTGATCTTGGCTTACTGCAATCTGCATCCTCCAACTCCCTGGAGCAATGCTCCTCCTCAGCCTCCCCAGTAGCTGGGATTACAGGCATGTGCCTCCACGCCCAACTAATTTTTATGTATTTTTAGTAGAGAGAGGGTTTCACCATGTTGGCCAGGATGGTCTCGATCTCCTGACCTTGTGATCCGCCCGCCTCGGCCTCCCAAAGTGCTGGGATTACAGGCGTGAGCCATCATGCCCGGCCATTTTTCTTTTTTTTTATTATACTTTTAAGTTCTAGGGTACATGTGCACAATGTGCAGGTTTGTTACATAGGTATACATGTGCCATGTTGGTTTGCTGCACCCATCAACTCATTATTTACATTAGGTATTTCTTCTAATGCTATCCCTCCCCCAGCGCCCCACCCCCCAACAGGCCTCGGTGTGTGATGTTCCCCTCCCTGTGTCCATGTGTTTTCATTGTTCCTTCTTTTTTTTTCAATTAAAAAAATTCTTTTTGTAGAGATGGGATCTCACTGTGTTGCCCAGGCTAGTCTCAAAATTCTGGGCTCAAGTGATCCTCTTGCCTTGACTTCCCACAGTTCTGGGATTACAGGTGTGAGCCACTGTGCTTGGCCTGCAAGCTCTATTTCTGATATGAATTTCTTAGGAGGTATATAATAAGGAGGTATATAATAAAGTCACTGTATGTTTTTTATCCCTACAAGTCTATACCATTTTGTGGAGCCTAAAATATAAATTTAAAATATTAGGTCATTGTCTTTTTTTTTTTTTTTTTTAAGCTGGAGTCTTGCTCTTGTTGTCCAGACTGGAGTGCAGTTGCGTGATTCCGGCTCACTGCAACCTCCGCCTCCTGGGTTCAAGCCATTCTCCTGCCTCAGCCTCCCAAGTAGCTGGAATTACAGGCGCCCGCCACCATGCCCAGCTGATTTTTGTATTTTTAGTAGAGACAGGGTTTCACCATGTTGGCCAGACTGCTCTCGAATTCCTGACCTCAGGTAATCCACCTGCCTCAGCCTCCCAAAGTACTGGGGGATTACAGGCATGAGCCACCACACCCGGCCAGGTCATTGTCTTTTTTACTCCCCCACCCCCTAAAGATTCCCTACTTCCTCATCCTCCTTACCCTTCGGGGGTTACGACCTTCTAAATCCACACTTGCTGGGCCTAATCCTTTCCCCATATTAACAGTCAGAATAATTCCTTTAAGGAAGCCTATCCCCCCTGCTCCTGCTTCAAGGCTGTTTTCTCTAGGGAACAACTCCTAATTATCAGCTCTGTGTGTGACTCTGCCCAGCCAGTCTCCTTCCTACCAAACTCATCTTTCTTCCTAGTTCCCTGAATGGGCTTGGTACTCTGCCCATGCTGTTGTTCCCTGTGCCTGGACTGCTACTACCCCAGTTGCACTTCTTTGGTTGATTCCATCTCACCCTTCAGGAAGCTCAGCTCAGTTGTCAACGTCTTCAAGTTAGTCATCCCTCAATCCTGCACACTGGCCATAGCAGCATTCTGTAGTCTCCTTCATAGTCTTAAGTAATCATGCCATTACTTATGTACCTCTCTTCCCTTCCTACCTTCATGCATGCTCACAGAAAGGTTCCCACAAAAATATTGACAGTAGTTGGTAACTTCTGGGTGATGGAATTGTGGGTAATTTGTTTCCTTTGTGTTTATGAGCATTTTCTAAATTTTCTCTTATGAATTATTGTTACCTTTGTGAACAAGTAAGTGAATAAAAATTCATGTTTGTTAGAAAAGCTGGGAAACAGGAGAAGATAGAGGAAAAAGAAAAATAATCATTGTTGCCATTTTCACATTGGAGAATTCACTTTTTTTTTTTTTTTGGATATGGAGTTTCCCTCTTGTTGCCCAGGCTGGAGTGCAAATGTAGTGATCTTGGCTCACCGCAACCTCCGCCTCCGAGTTTCAAGCAGTTCTCCTGCCTCAGCCTCCTGTGTAGCTGGGCTTACAGGCATGTGCCACCATGCCCGGCTAATTTTTTATTTGTAGTAGAGACGGCAGTTTCTCCATGTTGGTCAGGCTGGTCTCGAACTCCCGACCTCGGGTGATCTGCCCACCTCGGCCTCCCAAAGTGCTGGGATTGCAGGCATGAGCCACTGCTCCCGGCCATAATGCACTTTTAACAGTTTTTGTTTTGTTTTAATAACTTAGATGAGATTTTGTTATAGTTTCAGCATCAAGCTTTTATTACATTTTAGCTATTTCTCGTATTACTCAGAGACTTCTAGAGAATGGTAGGAGTACTTACAATAGGCTACCCAGTTGGAATTTCTGATGCTGAAATTCAGCTAATTCTTAGAGAACAGAATATAGCATTAGATATATGTAGCATAGAACAGAATATAGACTATTAGGGTATGAGCACTAAGTGCTAAATAACTGTTTTCCCTTTTTCCTTGAAAAATGTCCTAATTGGTTGATTTGTATGTTTCATAGTACAAAGATTCCCCTTGCACCGTTGCTCATTATTTGCACTGTTTGTTTTATTTTTGATGGGTGGTTTATTCTGCATAGTAGTGGATACAATTCTTCAGTAGATTAACTTGTACCATGTGCCATACACTGTGTCAGATGTGGACAGCAGTGAACACAATAGGCTAGATTCCCTATGATTTCATAGAAATGGGTTATTTTAAGAGTATGAATGTTTAGTTATACTGTTGCACGGTATACTGTTCAGATACACATGGTATTTCAGCTGCTATGGTATTTATGAGCCGCTACTGCATAAAGTCTCAAATTTATTCTGAATTCTTCTGGTTTTATATTGTATATTACTATGGGTGGATGTTTAAGGAACAGAATGATGAGTCATCAAAGCGTTTGTGCTAATGACTTCTTTTTTTATATCTCCATCCAGTTCCAGGTATTAATTTGGCATCTCTACTTGTTAACTATAACAAATGGAACTCTGATCTTTCCTCTCAGCTCTGCTTCTCTGGGATTTCTCATGCATCTCATCTCATTTCATTGCTCACTCATTTCATTATGAGTTATCCAACACTTTATGGTTCCTCAGCCCTCACATCCAAAGTATCACTTACACCTTGTCACTTTTGCTTCAGGAATAATACTGGTATCCTACCATTCACTCCCAGCCTCCCTCCAATCTCTTTTCAGCCTGTTCTTTAAAATGCCTATTGGATTATTCTCATAGGCCTCAGGATATTTAAAATTCCTGCCATATCTCTTTCTACCCCAAGCTCCACCCAAGTCTTATCTAGATGGTTCTTCATTTTCTCTCTACTTATTGGCTTTTCTTTTCTTCAAACTGTATACAACTTTCTGAATGTGCCGTTTTTTGCCTGACTGATTTCTCCTCTCATTTTCCCCCTTTTCATACATCTTTCTGAGCTCTACTTGAATGTACTTCTTCAGAGAAACCTGACCTGTTTACTCATTTCTCTTCTCCGATTAAATCAGCTTCCCTAATGATGATCTATCTTAATTCCCTGTATTTTTCCCTAACACTTAGTGGTTTATAATCGTGTATTTATGTGATTATTTGATTGTTTCTACCCTGTAAAGATTCCACAAGGGCAGAGACTAAGTATTTTTATTCCCTTCTATTACTTCTGTATAGCACACTGTTGCCTCACCAGCACTATAGTATAGGTGCTCAACAAACATTTGTTGCACAAATTAATGACTTTTACATATATGCAACAATAGAAACTGTAAAACCAGGACACACATTGGGAAATACATCTTACCCATCATGACCCAACACACACAAGTATATAAAATTGAAACAAAAGTTTCACAAAACTTTACCACCTGTGCTGTACTCTATTTTCTTTTTTTTTTTTTTTCGGGGGGATGGAGTCTTGCTCTGTCACTGAGGCTGGAGTGCAGTGGCATGATCTTGGCTCACTGCAACCTTCACCTCCTGGGTTCAAGTTATTCCCCTGCCTCAGTCTCCCGAGTAGCTGGTACTACAGGGGTGCGCCACCACACCAGGCTAATTTTTGTACTTTTAGTAGAGATGGGGTTTCACCATGTTGGCCAGGCTAGTCATGAACTCCTGACCTTGGTAATCCACCCACCTCAGCCTCCCAAAGTGCTGGGATTATAGGCATGAGCCACTGTGTCTGGCAAAGTAAATATTTTAAAATATATGAAAATATATTCTGTAGATTGAGTATTCCTTATCTGAAATACATGAATTTTGGATTTTTTTCAGATTTGGGAATATTTGCGTTATATTTACAGTTGAGCATCTGTAATCTGAGAATTTAAAATCTGAAATGAGCATTTACTTTGAGTGTCATGTTTGCCCTCAAAACTTTCAGATTTTGGAGTATTTCGGATTTTTGGATTGGAGATGCTCAACTTATATATGATAATCATACAAAAAGCTATCATTTTAAGTATTGATTTGCTGTTTACTGGGAAAGAACGGGAAAACTTTTGAAATTAGAACTGTCAGAGTTAGGACAGTTGGCCCCCTTTGGTGAGGGTCTCTTTGTGGGACATTTTATGGGAGTTCATAGTCCTGCTCCCACTTTTAGCATTGCACATTTAGAAATAAGAACTTTTCCAGTTGACCGAGAGTGTCAGGCACTGGAAGACTAATGTCTTCAGCGTCGTTCCCTAGTTAAACTGGCAAGAAGAACTAGAACCTGGATCCGAAGTGCTGTGTCTGCTCATTAGGGCTCTTTCTAGAAAGTCTTGGTCCCTGGGAAAGCATGTAAATGATCACACATTGTTTGGTGACAGGTGGGCCCCAGCTGATGGGTAGTGTTGAACAGGATTTTTTTTTTTTTTTTTTTTTTTTTAACCTGCTGGGTTTCCCTGACCCTTGAGCATTCACCTCTGCTTATAAGAACATTCTTCTCTGCCAGTGCGCTTTCTCTTGTTGAGCAAGGTTAAAGAAGCAGATACATTCCTTCATTTGGCTCCCTTTTTTCCTCCATCTTTTCATTCGTTTTTGTACTAGATGTTTGTTTAAATTCCAGTCCCGAGGACATGCTTTGTCTGATCATTAGTATATTGTTGATTCTGTTCTGTTTTGAGAGTCCATCAGATACTTTGAATGGTCGCAGGCATCCCTTTGAATGGGTGAACTGAAGTGTTTTTTTTTTTTTTTTTTTTTTTTTTGCAGGTAGGCGGGTAGTTTATTTAACTTTCTTTCTTTTTTTCTTTCTTTTTTTTTTTTTTTTTTGAGACGGTGTCTTGCTCTGTCACCCAGGCTGGAGTGCAGTGGCATGATCTCGGCTCACTGCAACCTCTGCCTCCCGGGTTCAAGCGATTTTTCTGCCTCAGCCTCCTGAGTAGCTGGGACTACAGGCGCCTGCCACCATGCCTTGCTAATTTTTGTATTTTTAGTAGAGATGGGGTTTTGCCGTTTTTAGTAGAAATGGGGTTTTGCCATGTGGTCCAGGCTGGTCTTGAACTCCTGACCTCAGATGACCTGTCCGCCTCAGCCTTCCAAAGTGCTGGGATTATAGGCGTGAGCTGCTGTGCCCGGCCATCTATTTAACTTTCAAAAAGGAATCTTTCCCTAAAATTTGGGCACGTAAAGTGATACCTCTCAGTCTATAATATTCAGGCAGCTTTCGTTAGCAGGAAGAATCTGGCCCTGAGATAGGTAAATTAATTTTCCTTTTTTGATAATTTTTATGTATTTTTCTAAATTTGTATTATGTATACACATATAATATTTCTTTTATTATTTTCAAATAGGCAGTACAAGGTGTATAACAAGATATAAAATTCAGAAGGTATGAAAGGGTAAAATGTACGTGGTTCTCACTTTTAGCCTTTAGACAGCTAGTTCCCTTCTTCCGGTAAACCCCTGTTAAGGTTTCTTTTAGGGAATTTTAGAGATATTCTAATAAATTTATGTTTATGTTTAAATTTTTTTTTACACAAATGGTTGTCTTCATGCTCCCTCACTCCTCAATAACTCAATGTGTATTTCCTACATTTTTCTCTGTAACTGCGGTATATCTATCAAAATCAGGAAATTAACACTGATATATTACTGTCATCTAATTTTTAGATTCTTCGTATTTCACTGTTTGTTATAGTAATTAATGTTCTTGGTAGCAAAACTATCCAGTGCAGAATTGTGCAATGTATATTCTTGTTTTAGTTCTTTTAAGCATCCTTCAATCTCAAATATGGATTTGAGAAGGATTTTCATGATCTTGATTTTATTTTTCCTTGATCTTCATGGTCTTGATTTTCATGATCTTGGCACTTTTTGTTTTTCTTTCTTTTTTTTTTTAAAGATGGAGTTTCTCTCTGTTGCCCGGGCTGGAGTGCAATCTCGGCTCGCTGCAACCTCCGCCTCCCGGGTTCAAGCAATTCTACTGCCTCAACCTCCCGAGTAGCTGGGACTACAGGTGCCCGCCACCACGTCTGGGTAATTTTTGTATTTTTAGTAGAGGTGGGGTTTCACCCTGTTGACCAGGCTGGTCTCGAACTCCTTACCTCACTTGATCTACCTACCTCGGCCTCCCAAAGTGCTGGAATTACAGGCGTGAGCCACTGCACCTGGCCTGGAGTTTGTTCATTTTAAAAAGGAAATTTTCATCAATACTCTTAAATGAAGCTGGTTTGCAGTTTTCTTGGGTCGTTTTTAAGTTTTGTTACTCATTTTAGGCTTCTTAAGAAAGGATTTCTAAGCTTGCTATTTTTTTTTTCCACACATTCTGGAACATCTTAAATAACATGTCATACATTTCTGAAAAATTGATCAGAATTCTTTACCTAGTGGAGAGAAGATTTGTTTCTTGTTTAGTGGGCCTTGGTGTGAACTTTTTTCTTTTTTTCTTCTCTTTTCTTTTTTTGGCAGCTGGAGAGCCTAGCAAAGAGGTCAGTTATATTTGGGATCTGGGTCCGGGATACAAAACTTGCAGTCAGTTCATTGCACTTATTTGCTGTTTGACCTTAGAAAATTTATTTCCATTTCTGAGCCTTGGTTTCATCATTTCTCAGATGGGAATAATCACAGCCTGCTAACATCATAGAGAACTTTTAAGAATGAAAATGAAGTAATATATGTTAAAGCACAGTAAAGAACCAAGCAAATGCAAGACTTTTTAAATAAGAAGGTTCTTTTTAATAAGATGTCAGGCCGGGCGCGGTGGCTCACGCCTGTAATCCCAGCACTTTGGGAGGCCGAGACGGGCGGATCACGAAGTCAGGAGATCGAGACCATCCTGGCTAACACGGTGAAACCCCGTCTCTACTAAAAAATACAAAAAACTAGCCGGGCGAGGTGGCGGGCGCCTGTAGTCCCAGCTACTCGGGAGGCTGAGGCAGGAGAATGGCGTGAACCCGGGAGGCGGAGCTTGCAGTGAGCTGAGATCCGGCCACCGCACCCCAGCCTGGGTGACAGAGCGAGACTCCGTCTCAAAAAAAAAAAAAAAAAAAAAAAAAAAAAAAGAAAAAAAAAAAAAATAAGATGTCAGTACTCGAGTTGTCAATGAGGATAGCTCTCAGTGTTATGCTACTGAAGGAGTTTGTGTAGATGGACAGTGCCTCCTTCAGCTCCAAGAGCAAGCACATGGAGAAAGGGTCAGTGGAGACATTTGTTTTGCTATTTAACAACAAAGAAAAATTATGAATTAGACAAAATGTAGTCTAGATAGAATTTATTTTTGTGAACATTAGTAAGGGTTTGGTCATGTATTTATTAAAACCATGTGTTAGGCCAGGCCTGGTGGCTCATGCCTATAATCACAACACTTTGGGAGGCTGAGGCGGGTGGATCACCTGAGGTCAGGAGTTTGAGACCAGCCTGGCCGACATGACGAAACCCTGTCTCTACTACTAATACAAAAATTAACCGGGCATAGTGGTGCATGCCTGTTACCCCAGCTACTTGGGAGGCTGAGGCAGGAGAATTGCTTGAACCTGGGAGGCGGAGGTTGCAGTGAACTGAGATCGTGCCATTGCACTGCAGCCTGGGCAACAAGAGTGAAATTCTGTCTCAAAAAGAAAAAAAAAAAAAACTACCAAAAAAAATCCCCATGTGTTGTAAATCAAGGAAAAATGTTGGGTAACAGACTATGACTTTACTTTGTGCTTGTATCATGATTGTATTTAATTTTACTATAAGTTCGTTAAATATTTGAGACTCTGGGGAAATTAAACTTGTCAAACTGTCAACTTATCAGTTTGGATTTATGGTTTCCTATTTCATTTTGTAGATATTGAAAATACATTTAGATGTATTTTCATGTCAAGGAAGCTGTGTATTGGTATCAGGATTGAAGGAATACATGATCAACAAATACTTTTGCAAGTTTCAGTGTCACAGATTGCATATGGCATATGTCAAATTCATTTCCCTCAGGTTTGTTTTTTTTGACACATAGTTAACAAAAATTGTGCAAATTGCCATAATTCTCTAAAATAGTATTTCTTGCATTCATTAATAATGAAAAAAGCAAGGATGGTCAGATTATTTTGTTTGATGTTTTTCAACCTCTTTTTTTTTCAGTATAGACGATATCATATATGGTTTTTGAGATTTTGAATTTTTTTTTTTTTTTTTTTTGAGACGGAATCTCGCGATCTCGGCTCACCGCAACCTCTGCCTCCCTGGTTCAAGCAATTCTTCTGCCTCAGCCTCCAGAGTAGCTGGGACTACAGGTGCGTGCCACCACTTCCAGCTAATTTTTGTATTTTTAGTAGAGACGGGTTTTCACCATCTTGGCCAGGCTGGTCTCAATCCTCCTGACCTTGTGATCCACCCGCCTCAGCCTCCCAAAGTACTGGAATTACAGGTGTGAGCCACTGTGCCCAGCCATGAATCTTTTTTTTTTTTTCCTTTTTAAGAGATGAGGTCTCTCAAAGTTGCCCAGGCTGGTCTCAAACTCCTGAGCTCAGGTGATCCTCTTGCCTCGGCCTCCCCCTCCCAAAGTGCTAGGATTACAGGCGTGAGCCATTGCACCTGGCCTGATTGTGAATCTTTAGGAATAATTGGAAAGTTTGCATATTAAATTGTCTTGAATTATGTTTTCTGAGTATTTCAATTTTTAAAATTTGTTTATTTATTTATTTTTTGAGACAGAGTCTCGCTCTGTTGCCCAAGCTGGAGTTCAGTGCCATAACCTCTGCCTCCTGGGTTCAAGCGATTTCCTGCCTCAACCTTCTGAGTGGTTGGGTTTACAGGCATGTGCCATCACGGCCAGCTAATTTTGTGTTTTTAGTAGAGACGGGGTTTCTCCATGTTGGTCAGGCCTGGTCTCGAACTCACGACCTCAGGTGATCCACTCACCTTGGCCTCCCAAAGTGCTGGGATTACAGGCGTCAGTCACCGCGCCCGGCCAGTATTTCAATTTTTTTTTTTTTTTTTTTTTGAGACGGAATCTCGCTGTGTCGCCCAGGCTTGAGTGCAGTGGCCGGATCTCAGCTCACTGCAAGCTCTGCCTCCCGGGTTTTTACGCCATTCTCCTGCCTCAGCCTCCCGAGTAGCCGGGACTACAGGCGCCCGCCACCTCACCCGGCTAGTTTTTTGTATTTTTTAGTAGAGACGGGGTTTCACCGTGTTAGCCAGGATGGTCTCGAACTCCTGACCTCGTGATCCGCCCGTCTCGGCCTCCCAAAGTGCTGGGATTACAGGCTTGAGCCACCGCGCCCGGCCCAGTATTTCAATTTTAAGGCTTAGTTTTTATGTTTTAAACTAAGAATGAGTAGTTTATGTGGCCTCCCCTGAGTCCTTCTGATGGGACTAAAGAGACTGGGTAATCTCATAAAAGTCACAATATAGAATTGCTGGAAAGCAATGGTCCAGGCAACAGGTGGGTGCAGAGGCAGTGCAGTGTGCTAGTTGGTGAGGGGCTTGCTGCCCAGGCTGAGTGCTGGAGGGCCTCAGTGGGTGACCTGGGAGGTAGTTGCCAGGAAGCCACAGCAGGCCCAAGGGGTTGTGACCTACCTGGGAGACTCAGGTAGCCTTTGCAGGTGTTGGGAAGCCTCTCCCCATTTCAGCCACCATGAGGGAGACAGTGCAAGCCCAGCAGGCTTTTAGTGTGAACTCACAATCCTGTGGAATGCAAATTTTGGAAACTGTTGGAATGGCTTTGTTTGGCTGCCTTTTGTCTTTATCAATTCAGTTACATAAAAATAAGGATTTAGAAAATGAATGAGTTAGGTTTCTAAATTAATATTCATAGAACAGTCTGTTTTTCTTTTTTCTTTCTTTCGATACAGAGTCTTACTCTGTTGCCCAGGCTGGAGTGCAGTGGCGCGATCTCGGCTCACTGTAACGTCAACCTTCTGGGTTCAAGCAATTCTGCCTCAGCCTCTCAAGTTGCTGGAATTACAGGTGGCTGCCACCACGCCCAGCTAATTTTTGTATTTTGGTAGAGACGGGGTTTCACCATGTTGGCTAGACTGGTTTGTGTTTTTTTTGAGACGGAGTCTCGCTCTTGTTGCCCAGGCTGGAGTGCAATGGCATGATCTCGGCTCACCACAACCTCTGCCTCCCAGGTTCAAGCGATTCTCCTGCCTCATCCTCCCAAGTAGCTGGGATGACAGGCATGCACCACCATGCCTGGTTAATTTTGTATTTTTAGTAGAGATGGGGTTTCTCCATGTTGGTCAGGCTGGTCTTGAATGCCCGACCTCAAGTGATCCATCCGTCTCGGCCTCCCAAAGTGTTGGGATTACAGGCATGAGCCACTGTTCCCAGCCGGCCAGGCTGGTCTTGAACTTCTGAGCTTAGGTGATCCACCCACCTCGGCCTCCCAAAGTGCTGGGATTATAGGCGTGAGCCACTTTGCCCAGCCAGAACAGTCTCTTTATCTGTTCAAGCAGAAATATTTGTTGGCATTGATTACGTAGATATTTGGTCCTGTCTGGACCCAAATTTTGGCGTAGTTTTGTAATTTTTCTAGAAGTGAGAATTAATTTAGTTTAGGTTTTTTTTTTTTTTTTTTAGGCGGAGTTTCACTGTTGTTGCCTAGGCTGGAGTGCAATGGCACGATCTCGGCTCACCACAACCTCTGCCTCCCAGGTTCAAGCAATTCTCCTGCCTCAGCCTCCCTAGTGGCTGGGATTATAGGCATGTGCCACCAGGCCCAGCTAATTTTGTATTTTTAGTAGAAATGAGGTTTCTCCATGTTGGTCAGGCTGGTCTCGAACTCCCGACCTCAGGTGATCCACTCGCCTCGGCCTCCCAAAGTGCTGGGATTACAGGCGTGAGCCACTGCGCCCGGCCTTTAATTCAGTTTTTTAAAGCACAAATTTACTGACAACTGTTCAGAATTTTTCTTTTTTTAACTTTTCATAAGGATCACATCTCATATCAGATACAGTGTTAGGTTTGCAAGTTTTAAAAAGTGATTTTAACAATCTTTGTAACTTTTTTCTTTTTTTTTGAGATGGAGTCTCGCTCTGTCGCCCAGGCTGGAGTGCAGTGGCACGATCTCGGCTCACTGCAAGCTCCACCTCCTGGGTTCATGCCATTCTCCTGCCTCAGCCTCCTGAGTAGCTGGGACTACAGGCGCCCCCACCATGCCCGACTAACTTTTTGTATTTTTAGCAGAGATGGGATTTCACCGCGTTAGCCAGGATGGTCTCGATCTCCTGAGCTCGTGATCCACCTGCCTCGGCCTCCCAAAGTGCTGGGATTACAGGCATGAGCCACTGTGCCTGGCCACAGATTTCTTATTTAGAATTATTGTTGTTTGTAAATTTTCTTGTCCCCTCCCCCACAGCCATTAATGGCATATTTATGTCGAGATTTGCTACCATATCAAAAGATATTGGTAGGGTGCATAATATACAAATAATTTTCCTTTTTTTTTTTTTTTTTGAAACAGAATCTCACTCTGTCACCCAGGCTGAGTGCAGTGGCATGATCTCGGCTCACTGCAAGCTCTGCCTCCCAGGTTCTCGCTATTCTCCTGCCTCAGCGTCCCGAGTAGCTGGGACTACAGGCGCCCGCCACCATGCCCGGCAATTTTTTTTTTTTTGTATTTTTAGTAGAGACCGGGTTTCTACTACATCCTGTTAGCCAGGATGATCTCGATCTCCTGACCTCGTGATCCGCCCGCCTCGGCCTCCCAAAGTGCTGGGATTACAGGCGTGAGCCACCGCACCTGGCACAAATTATTTTCTTTCAATTTTTTTCTTTTTCTTTTTTGAGACGAAGTTTCATTCTTTACCTATGCTGGAGTGAAGTGGCGCCATCTCAGCTCACTACAACCTCTGCCCCCTGGGTTCAAGCAGTTCTCCTGCCTCAGCCTCCTGAGTAGCTGGGATTCCAGGTGCGTGCCACCCCCCCATGCCTGGCTAATTTTTGTATTTTTAGTAGAGAAAGATTTCACCATGTTGGCCAGGCCGGTCCCAAACTCTTGACTGCAGGTGATCCACCCATCTGGGCCTCCCGAAGTGCTAGGATTACAGGTGTGAGCCACAGTGCCTGGCTTTTCTTTTTCTTTTTTTTTTTGACAAAGTCTCACTCTGTCACTCAGGCTAGAGTGGAGTGTTGAGATCATGGCACACTGCAGCCTCGACCTCCCAGACTCCAGTGATCCTCCTGCCTCAGCCTCCTGAGTAACTGGGATTACAGGTGCACACTACCATGGCTGGCTAATTTTTTAATTTTTTTGGAGAGACAGAGTCTCCCTATATTGCCCAGCCTCGTCTCGAACTCCTGAGCTTAAGCGATCCTCCTGCCTCAGCCTCCCATTGTGCTGGAATTACAAGCTGTGCCCAGCCACAGTGTGCAAATGCTACCATAAATTACCATTTTTAAAAAAACAGAAGCAGATACTTTAGACAAATTTATTAAATGCCAATGTCGTCGTCAATATTATAGTTTATGATTAATTAGAAGTTAAAGGTATTTTACCAAATGAGCTACACTTGATTGTCCATTTAATCTGTCAGTTTTATCTGTATAGGTATTCATAGGCCAGGTGTGGTGGCTCATGCCTATAATCCCAGCACTTCAGGAGGCTGAGATGGGTGGATCACTTAGGCCAGGAGTTTGAGACCAGCCTGGTCAACATGGTGAAATCTTGTTTCGACTAAAACAAAAATTAGCTGGATGTCATAGCGCATGCTTATAATTCCAGCTACTCAGGTCGCTGAGACAGGAGAATTGCTCGAACCCAGACGGAGGTTGCAGTAAGCCAAGACTGCACCATGGCACTCCAGCCTGGGTGACAGAGTGAGACTCTGTCTCAAAAAAAAAAAAAAAAGAAAATGTATAGGTATTCGTAGATGTGTTACTGGTTGTGTAATAGAGTAAGATTGGGGGAAGAGACCTAGGCAAGTTATTTCCTTTTTAAGGTCTTGGATACAAATGCATAACCAAACCCTAGGCATTTGTTTTATTTATTTTTATTATTTATTTGTTTATTTTTGAGACGGAGTCTTGCTCTGTCGCCCAGGCTGGAGTGAGAGTGGCACAATATTGGCTCACTGCAAACTCTGCCTCCTGAGTTCAAGCAATTCTCCTGTCTCGCCTCCTGAGTAGCTGGGACTACAGGCGCATGCCACTACATCTGGTTAATTTTTGTACTTTGAGTAGAGACGGGGTTTCACCATATTGGTCAGGCTGGTTTCGAACTCCTGACCTCAAGTGATCCACCTGCCTCCACTTCCCAAAGTGCTGGGATTACAGGTGTGAGCCACCGTGCCTGGCCACTCTAGACATTTACATTAAAGTAATGTAACAAAATACAATGAAGAAACAGTTTATAGTCCTCTGTTGGGGTTCACAGTCCTTCACTGGGCATGCAAGTTTGTCTTCCTTTAGGTAATATACAAACATATGGAATTGTCAAATTAAAAAACTTAGAGTAATTGCTTGACATACAGAAGGATTTCTTAAAGAATAGTTTTAGGCAGGGCGCAGTGGCTCATACCTGTAATCCCAGCACTTTGGGAGGCCGAGGTGGGCGGATTGCTTGAGCCCAGAAGTTTGAGATCAGGCTGGGCAACATGGCAAGACCCCTTCTCTACTAAAAATACAAAAATTAGCCAGGTGTGGTGGTACACACCTGTAATCCCAGCTACTTGGGAGGCTGAGGCAGGAGAATCACTTGAACCTGGGAGGGGGAGATTGCAGTGAGCTGAGACTGTGCCACTGCACTCCAGCCTGGGTGACAGGGTGAAACTGTTTAAAAAAAAAATTAAAAACATTTTCTTGGTGATATTTATATAAATATGTTACCTATATTGATTGTTTCATCTTTAAAAAAGGTTTTATATGAACTTGGAGCATGCAAAAGACATAATATAGTTCTATGAATTCACCCAGATAACACTGTGTGTTTCTCTTCTACCTCATCCACCTTCTCTCCTTGGCAACTGTGTCCTGATTTTTGTGTTCCATATGCCCTTGCTTTAAAAAAATGGATTTTTTATGCATTTATCCTTAAAGAGTAGATTAAATTTTATTTTTTAGATTCGTGAAAGTGGACTTACGCTTTGGTTAGTTCAAGACTTTCTGAGATTCATCCATATTTATTTTCTTTTTTTGAGATGGAGTCTTGCTCTGTTGCCGAGGCCGGAGTGCAAGTGCAGTGGCACAGTCTCGGCTTACTGCAACCTCCGCCTCCCAGACTCAAGCAGTTCTCCTGTCTCAGTGTCCGGAGTAGCTGGGATTGCAGGCATGTGCCACTACACCCACCTAATTTTTGTATTTTTAGTAGAGATGGGGTTTCACCATGTTGGCCAGGCTGGTCTCGAACTCCTGACCTCAAGTAATCAGCCTGTCTGGCCTCCCAAAGTGCTGGGATTACAGGCGTGAGCCATTGCGCTTGGTGATTCATCCATATTTCTGGGAGTAGCTATGATTTGTTAATTTTCACTGCTGTGTAGTTCCATCAGGTGAATATATTGTGATTCATTTACTTATTCTCTTGTAGATTGACTTTTGAGTTTTCAGTTTTTAACTGTTACAAAAATGCGGTAATGAACATTATTGTACATGTCTATTGTTGAACTTATGCTAGAATTTCTGTGGGCACTAGCAAATGGTTTTTTTTTTTTTTTTTGAGATGGAGTTTTGCTCTTGTTGCCCAGGCTGGAGTGCAATGGCACAAGCTCGGCTCTTCGCAACCTCTACCTCCCAGGTTCAAGCAGTTCTCCTGCCTCAGCCTCCCAAGTAGCTGGGATTACAGACATGGGCCACACACCCGGCTAATTTTGTATTTTTAGTAGAGACAGGGTTTCTCCATGTTGGTTAGGCTGGTCTCGAACTCCTGACCTCAGGCGATCCGCCTGCCTCAGCCTCCCAAACTGCTGGGATTACAGGCGTGAGCCACTGCGCAAATGGTTTTTAAACCATTGCACTACTGATGTTTTGGTGCTTGGCAGTTGCTTGTTGTGGGGACTTTCCTATGTTTAACAGCATATCTGGCTTCTACCCATTAGATGCAACTTGCACTCTTCCTCTTGTGACAAAAATGTCTCCAGGCATTGCCAATGTCCCCAAGGATACAAAATCACCCCTGGTTGAGAACCATTGTTACTTTTGATACATGAACAATTAAAAATTATTTTTGTGTGTTGCCTATATCCCAAAGAAGGATAACACACCTTTCTCTTTTTTCTTTTTAGAGATGGAGGCCTCACTCTGTCTCCTGGACTAGAGTGTAGTGTGCGATCATAGCTCACTGAAGCCTTGAGCTCCTGGGCTCAGGGTAGTCTCCTGCCTTAGCCTTTTGGGTAATTGGAACTACAGGAATTACAGGTGCATGCCACCATGCCCAGCTCAACACATCTTTCTTTGCTTTTTTGAAATGGAGTCTCGCGCTGTTGCCAGGCTGGAGTGCAGTGGCACGATCTTGGCTCACTGCAGCCTCTGCCTGCTGGGTTCAAGCAATTCCTGCCTCAGCCTCCCCAGTAGCCGGGACTGCAGGTGCATGCCACCACGCCCAGCTAATTTTTTGTATTTTTAGTAGAGACGGGGTTTCCACCATGTTGGCCAGGATGGTCTTAATCTCTTGACTTCCCAACTTGCTACGATTACAGGCGTGAGCCACCGTGCCTGGCCTCAACACATCTTTCTTTGGCTCAAGTCCCATTTATCTTCAAGGCCCATCTCAAACTCACTTTTTTTTTTTTTTTAAGATGGAGTTTCGCTCTTGTTGGCCCAGACTGGAATGCAGTGGCGCTATCTTAGCTCACTGTCACTGCAACCTCTGCCTCCTGGGTTTAAGCGATTCTCGTGTCTCTGCCTCCCGAGTAGCTGGGATTACAGGCGCATGCCACCATGCCTGGGTAATTTTTGTGTTTTTAGTAGAAATGGGAGGCCGGGCGCGGTGGCTCAAGCCTGTAATCCCACCACTTTGGGAGGCCGAGACAGGCGGATCACAAGGTCAGGAGATCGAGACCATCCTGGCTAACATGGTGAAACCCCGTCTCTACTAAAAATACAAAAAACTAGCCGGGCGAGGTGGCGGGCGCCTGTAGTCCCAGCTACTCAGGAGGCTGAGGCAGGAGAATGGCGTAAACCCGGTAGGCAGAGCTTGCAGTGAGCTGAGATCCGGCCACTGCACTCCAGCCTGGGCGACAGAGCGAGACTCCGTCTCAAAAAAAAAAAAAAAAAAAAAAAAAAAAAGAAATGGGGTTTCACCATCTTGGCCAGGCTAGTCTCAAACTCCTGACCTCATGATCCACCCACCTCGGCTTCCCAAAGTGCTGGGATTACAGGCGTGAGCCCCCGCGCCTGGCCTCAAACCCACTTTTTAAAGCCTTCTCCTACTGGGCCCATTTTTAGTCCTATCTTTTCCCCAGGAATTCCTGTAGCGCTTAGGTTTACCCTGAAGTTTTTATTGTCTTGTCTGGTAACTTTTCCAGGATTCCTCACCCTTCTGTATTTTCACCCCCTACCCCCAAGTACGGAAAGAATGGATTTTCACTTCCTAACAGAGGGAGAAATCTGTAGTCATCTGGCTAATCTGTATTGCTGTTGTTGATTTCCTTTGGACTTTAGTCAATTTAGGCAGCTATCTGGGAAGAATACTTTTTTTTTTTGAGACGGAGTCTCGCTGTCTTGCAGGCTGGAGTGCAGTGATCTTGGCTCATTGCAAGCTCCGCCTCCCGGGTTCACGGCATTCTGCTGCCTCAGCCTCCCGAGTAAGTGGGACTACAGGCGCCCGCCGGCACTCCCGGCTAATTTTTTGTATTTTTAGTAGAGACGGGGTTTCACTGTGTTAGCCACGATGGTCTTGATCTCCTGACCTTGTGATCCACCCGCCTTGACCTCCCAAAGTGCTGGGATTAGAGGCGTGAGCCACCGCGCCTGGCCGAATTCTTTTTACTAATATTATACTTTTGGTGTTTTCATCTACAGCAGGGTGGAAGCAGGACTTAAGCACCCAAAGCTGTCTACACCTTTCTGCCACTTAAGTTCTCAGAAAAACCTCAGTAACTCCTAGGCTTTCTCTTTTCGAAGCTAATTTTGAGTAGGTTTGTTATGTTCATGTTAAGTACTTAAATGTTAGCTGCTCTAGCTGTTAGTCATGCAAAGATTCTTCCTTCAGCTTCAGCTGGGCACATCTCCGGGGGCTGATGGGAGGACTTTTAGAATGACAATGTGGTCTGCCTCATTTTATCTTTTCTGTAGTGAGTGTAGCTCTTTCAGTACTGAATGCCTGTGTTTTACATTTTTGAGATTGTTCCCTTTACCTAAGACAAGAAAGTTGTTATCTCTGTTCTCATTGCCCCCAGGTCCTTGAAGTTAAAATTTTTTTTTTTTTTTTTTTTTCTGAGGCAGGAGAATGGCGTAAACCCGGGAGGCGGAGCTTGCAGTGAGCTGAGATCTGGCCACTGCACTCCAGCCTGGGCGACAGAGCGAGACTCCGTCTCAAAAAAAAAAAAAAAATTTTTTTTTTTTTTTGAGACTCAGTCTCGCTCTGTCGCCCAGGCTGGAGTGCAGTGGCGTGATATTGGTTCACCGCAACCTCCACCTGCCTCCACCATGTTTGGCTAATCAAATGTAACATTCTTAACAAGTCATCCTCTAGATTTAAAATGGTTTGTAATTGCAAACTAAAATGGTTTCCAATTGCAAACCGAAAAACTTGAAATTCTTAAGTTTGACAGTCAAGATAACTAGTCCCATCATTCTATCATTTTTCTTCAAAACAAACAGCTTTTCAGGCCTCCCCCGTTCCCCGTAAAGACAGAATCTCAGTCTGTTTCCCAGACTGGAGTGCAGTGGCAAAATATAGCTCACTGCAGCC
The DNA here is from genome assembly GCF_043159975.1 of Macaca nemestrina. NCBI lineage: Eukaryota > Metazoa > Chordata > Mammalia > Primates > Cercopithecidae > Macaca > Macaca nemestrina. The sequence continues at coordinate 36,430,779 of NC_092138.1, forward strand.
TTGAACTTTTGGTCTCAGGAAATCCTCCTGCCTCAGCCTCCTGAGTGACTGGGACTGCAGACATGCCACCATGCTTGGCTAATTTTTTCTTTGTTTTTGTTTTTTTTTTTTTTTGAGATGGATTCTCGCTTTGTTGCCAAGGCAGGAATGCAGTGGTGCAATCTCAGCTTACTGCAACCTCTGCCTCCTGGGTTCAGGCAATTCTCCTGCCCCAACGTCCTGAGTAGCTAGGATTACAGGCACCTGCCACCACCCTGGCTAATTTTTGTGTTTTTAGTAGACACAGGGTTTCACCATGTTGGCCAGGCTGGTCTTGAACTCCTGACCTTAGGTGATCCTCCCGCTTGAGCCTCCTAAAGTCCTGGGATTATGGGCATGAGCCACCTCACCCATCCTGGTTTTCAGGCCTTTATAGCTAAATAATTTATTCACTCAAGTGACAACTCTCTGCTTCCACAGCTAAATACAAAGATCTATCAGATTTTTCCAAGGCCCAGTGCAGTGGCTCATGCCTGTAATACCAGCACTTTGGGAGGCTGAGCCAGGAGGATCACCTAAGGTCAGGAGTTTGAGACCAGTCTGGCCCACATGGTGAAACCCCACCTCTACTAAAAATACAAAATTTAGCTGGGCGTGGTGGCACATGCCTATAATCCCACTTACTTGGGAGACTGAGGCAGGAGAATCTCTTGAACCCAGGAGGCGGAGGTTGCAGTGAGCTGGGATCATGCCACTGCACTCCAGCCTGAGTAACAGAGCAAGACTCTGTGTCACAGTGTTACATTTGTGAGATCTATCTAGGTGGAGGTTTGGTGTCTTTTTTTTTTTTTTTTTTAATGAGAAGGAGTCTCACATTTGCCCTGACTGGAGTGCAGTGGCCCGGCCAATTTTTTTGTATTTTTAATAGAGACAAGATTTCACCATGTTGGCCAAGCTGGTCTTGAACTCCTGACCTCAGGTGATCTACCTGCCTTGGCCTCCCAAAATGCTGGGATTACAGGCCTGAGCTACCTTGCCCAGCCCGATTAAAGTATTTTGATATGAAAAGACTTAGATTCAAAACTGAGCAGAGTAAGGAGAGAGTGGAAACCTGTAAGGCATTCTTCTTGCTGGAGCAGATCTAGCAGAAGTAGCTTGGGTCTGAAGAAATAGTTCTGGCACGATTCCTGACCCCCAGATCATAACTAATTTGATGTGTTCATGAAACAAACAGATGCCGCAGCAACTTCATGCTCCCCAGATCTCAGCCAAGGTGCTATGAACTTGGACCCTGATCTTCTATTTGTAGTAGCAGTGGCAGTTCCCTTGACAGCTCCTGCTGCAACAGTGTTCTGGGAGACTTCCCTGGGGATCCAGCTGAGAGCCTGCTCTTGCAACCTTCAACAGTGCTCTAACACTAGTCAATATCAAATCCCTTTCTGCTTAAGTTAACCAGAGCAGTGTCTACTATGGGTAATTGAATCATGACTGATGCAGTTATCAAATATAAACTGATGACAATGGCAAGTGGGAAACCTGCTGTTTTACAAATACCAGATGTGCATCACATGGAGGTTTATTCACTCTTGTGTTTTGATAATAATCCTTTCTAATAATTGGTTCCTTGGTGTAATCTTTATGAAATTAACCTGAATGGCTCAAAATTCATTTTGTATCACTGAATGCAATTACTAATTGAGCTATTTAACCAAACTAACCAGCCACCTACAGCTACTTAATCTTACTGGCCTACTATAGTAGAAGCTCTGAATCATCCTTATCTTAACCAGATAAGGGATACCATACATTCTCTCTAAAGAACACCACTGACGCTCACACACTTGGCTAAATAGGCTGTGCTTATTATTAATATATCCAAGTACCAGTTGAATACTCAGCAAGTCCACAGTATTTCCAATCTAGTTTATGCCAGCTGTGTAAGTATGAGATATAATTAAAAATTATGTAAGTAGATTAGCTGTGAATACAACAATGTTATTGTTTCTACCAAATTTAACTTGAATCCTTTGGAAAGCACCATTAAAGAAGAGGTAATTTATTTTTAATCTCAAGTGAGATGTGAGAATTGTAACAGTAAAAAGTTAGGAGATCGGGAATTTGTAAACATCTACAAGGATTCTGGCTAATATTGCTTCTCAAGTATCCTAATTCTCATACTACTGTTAAAAACAACCCCCCCCCAACCAACACACAAAAACAAAAGAGAAACTGGCCAGGTGCTGTGGCTCACACCTGTAATCCCAGCACTTTGGGAAGCCAAGGCAGGCAGATCTCTTTGAGCTCAAGAGTCCAAGACCAGCCTGGAAACATGGCAAAACCTTGTCTCTCCAAAAAAATATGAAAATTAGCCGGATGTGGTGCTTTCCACCTGTAATCCCAGCTACTTGGGAAGGCTGAGGCGGGAGAATTGCTTGAACCCAGGAGGTAGAGGTTGCAGTGAGCCGAGATTGCGCCATTGCACTCCAGCCTGGACAACAAGAGTGAAACTCCATCTCAAAAAAAAAAAAAAAAAAAAAGGCCGGGCGCGGTGGCTCAAGCCTGTAATCCCAGCACTTTGGGAGGCCGAGACGGGCGGATCACGAGGTCAGGAGATCGAGACCATCCTGACTAACACGGTGAAACCCCATCTCTACTAAAAAATACAAAAAACTAGCCGGGCGTGGTGGCGGGCGCCTGTAGTCCCAGCTACTCGGGAGGCTGAGGCAGGAGAATGGCGTCAACCCGGGAGGCGGAGCTTGCAGTGAGCTGAGATCCGGCCACTGCACTCCAGCCTAAACGGCAGAGCGAGACTCCGTCTCAAAAAAAAAAAAAAAAAAAAAAAAAAAAAAAAAAAAAATTTAATCATATTTGGAATGTCAAATATAATGTAGATTTCAGCTCTCCAGAGTGCAGTCTTCAGGCATCGAGCACGTGATTTTCATTATGCCTGTGATGATTCCGTCTTGGCTTTCTCGTCCCTTCATCTTTTTTGGGGCCTTGCATTCTCTTGACTTTACTTTTCTCTGCTGATCTCTTTCCTTCTCTCATTCTTTGTTTATGCATATAGCAGACAGTGGGTGCCGTAGCCCCTCATGACATTGTCTTTGCTCTCTAGTTCTGAGTTCCCGGGGAGTGATTGTGCCAGCTTAGTCAATTGTAGTCTGTAGGAGTGGCTGCCTGAATTTACCCCTGTAGGCTGGGAAGCTTCTTTGGGTCAGGGGCTTTTTCTGAATGGTCTTATTACAAGGGCCAAGGTATAGTTGATTCTCATTATTTGCAGTAGTTATGTTCTATAAAGTCATTATAAACAATGAACTAGTGAATACTGAAATGTTGCTCATAGTGGAAGTACAAGTTTAGGTTCCTGTCAGCCTCTGGTCAGAACATTTTCATCAATTGATCAATATATAATCTTGTTTTTTGTGTGTTTTCTTTTTAAAGACACTGTATTTAATATATAATTGTTGATTTGTTAACATTGAACTCATGGCCAACAGCACTGCAACTCATGACTGAACCAACCTTATGAAACATGTATTTTTGTCATAAGCCATATAGCTATAAGCCATAAACCATACTATTCTTGTACTTAGAAACACAAGACAGCGCTTCAGCATTCTGCTTGGGGGCCATTTTAAGCAGCTAAATCACCAACAGACAGTGCAAAAGTGCAAAAATCATGGCACTAAACAGACCATAGAATGGACACTTGTTTGCATTATGAGAGCTAAAACAGGAAAGCCTTTGTTTGGCCTCTACTGGGAATGTGTACATTAGGCAATTCAAATTTTTCATTGCTCTGTGCATGTCTGTGAATGACCGTACAAGTGGTGATACAAGTACTGATTTTGGGGTTATAATTTTTTTTTTTTTTTTGAAATGGAGCCTCACTCTTGTGCCCAGGATGGCGTGCAGTGGTGTGCTCTTGGCTCACTTGCAACCTCCACTTCCTGAGTTCAAGCTATTCTCCTGCCACAGCTTCCTGAGTGGCTGGGATTAAAGGTGCCTGCCACCATGCCCGGCTAATTTTTGTGCTTTTAGTAGAGACAGGGTTTCATCACATTGGCCAGTCTGGTCTCGAACTCCTGACCTTGGGTGATCTGCCCGCCTTGGCCTCCCAAGTGCTGGGATTACAGGTGTGAGCCACCGTGCCCGGCCTGGTTATAAATAAATTTTAGTAAGTAGGTAAATTTGTAGATATGGAATCTATGAATAATGAAGTTTGATGATGCCTGTGTGGAGTGTGGGTGAAGAGAGCATTTAAAAAGAACGTTATCAGTTGGTGGGTAGTGTTGCCCGAAAAGCTTTGTAAGGGAGTCAACGTGTAAGATAAAGTCTGAAAGATGAGTTTTGCTAGATAGGCACCACTGAGGATAGGACAAGCCAATAGCAAAGCAGTTATGAGTAGAATCTCAGATTAGGCTCAGTTCCCATCTTCTGCTCCTACTAACTTGGGACTTTGAGCAAGCATTTTATTCTCCATCATTAGTGAAATAGGGATATTCATGGTCACTCTCTCAATGGAGTTCTTATGGGATTTAATGAAGAGAATGAACATTAATGCACTTAACAGATGTCTTGCCCACAGAAAGTATTCGGAACGGCATACACGTGACACACATGTCTATATATAGCACCAGCAAAGGAGGGAAATGGCTTCACTCCCTTGGGAACATCGAGTGGCTTTAAGTGAAGCAAAGGTTTCAAGTGGGCAAAAGGGGTCTTTGAGGGCCAGGCATGGTGGCTCATGCCTGTAATCCCAGCACTTTGGGAGGCCGAGGCGGGCGGATCACGAGGTCAGGATATCGAGACCATCCTGGCTAACACGGCGAAATCCCGTCTCTACTAAAAATACAAAAAATTAGCCGGGCATGGTGGCAGGCTCCTGTCATCCCAGCTGCCGGGAGGCTGAGGCAGGAGAATGGTGTGAACCCAGGAGGCGGAGCTTGCAGTGAGCCAAGATTGTGCCACTGTACTCCAGCCTGGGCGACAGAGCGAGACTCCGTCTAAAAAAAAAAAGAGTTGGGGGGTCTTTAAGGAGGGAGGGGAAAGGCAGGAGCTAGATTCATGGCTCCGTACTGGAACGATATTGAGCTATTGAAGAGTTTAAAAGAGGGATAACATCATCAGTTTTGTGTCCAGAAAGTTTGCTTTATGTTTTTATAGATGTATAGAAGAGAATTGAGGGTGATGAACTAAAGGGAAAATCAGCAAAGACTCTTGGGGTGGTTGAAGAAAAAAAACGACAAAAGTCACTTAGGATAGTAATAGTTGGTATGGAGACTAGAGAATGGATATGAAAGATGCTCAGGATGTTTAATTGACTACAAAGGTCGCCACTCAGGCGTGGAGAGTAAGGAGGTAGGCTTGGGAAGGCTCTTGGGATTCTGATGTTGGCCTTGCAGTAGAGGATGGGCTTGGTGTATAGGAGATGATTTCACTTTTCACATCTTTCTCCATCTTTACCCTGGTGAAAGGTGGCTCCCACTGTTCTTGTTCTAAAGGCTTTTGTGGTGCTTTGTGCTTCCCTTTATTGCAGCACCTGACCTGTGGTATAATAACCATCTGTGTACTTGTTCTTTCCTGCACTTGTAAGCTCTTTGAGGATTAGCTGTGGTCAGTGCTGCCCACAAAGAGGCAACCTAAACTGTGGATGGATTGAATGAATAAGGACTGAGACTGGGATAGAGAAGCAGATTTTGGAGGACAGATTCCTTTTTATCCTTGTTAAGTTTCAGATTCATTGTTGTCTCTATACAGCTTTATATTCATCTTCAAATGGCTGTGCCAGCAGGCACTTAGATTTACTGGACTGAGATTCATGGGAGAGAGGCCCAGGTAGCATTTTTCCGAGGTATTGGGAAGGACAGTTGAGGCCAGCGTGGATGAAGTCTCCCATAGTGTCTGTGTTTGGTGGAAAGGGAAGATGGCTGCAGAAAGGGCCTTGTAGCTTACCAGTAGTGGAGGGGTTGGTTGAGGAGTTAGGGGCATGGAAAGGAGTTCCAGAGAGGGCAGTGACCATCAGAGAGTGAGGAGGGGCTGGTTTCCCACCACCCACAAAAGCTGTGCCTGGAGAGGCCTTTCCAGTTTCAGAGGCTGCAGAAGGGTGGGTAAGAGGACTAAAAACAACATAATGGTTGTAGCAATTAAAAAGTCACTGGCAACTTTTTCTGGCGTGATTTCAATCCACTGGTGGAGGCAGATGTAAGATTGCAGTGGGGATGAAGATTTGAGTTAGGAGGTGAACTGGACAAAGTGAGTGGAGGTCATTCTCTGTTGGGGTTTGTCTGTGAGAGGTTGGGCAGAGAAGGCTGTAGCTTGGGTGAGTCTAGGAGGGGACATGGTATACAGGAAGCCTTTGAAAATTATATAGGAGAAATTTGAGCATCTGTAGGCAGTGAGGAAGAAACTCATCGAAGATATTTAATTTGAATGTTTTTTCTTTCTTTCTTTCAAAGCCAGCATGCAAATGTTACTATAACCTGGCAATATGCTAAATTCTTATATGTAGTGGCTTATTGGATCCCCATCACAATGCAGTTGGTAAGGTCATGTTACCCCATGTTACTGATGGGGAAGCAGAGGCCTTGTTTAAGTAACTTTCCTGAGGTCACACAGCTACTAAGTGGAGGGGGCATGTGGGAGGGATTAAAATCCAGTTATTTTTTTCTGATCCTGAGGAGAAAATAAAAATCCAGTTAGATGTGTTATGTCCTGCCTCAGCCTCCCAAGTAGCTGGGACTACTGGTACGTGCCACCACGGCTGGCTAATTTTTTTGGTATTATTAATAGAGACAGGGTTTCACCATGTTAGCCAGGCTCATTGTGAACTCCTGACCTCCAGTGGTCTGCCCGCCTTGGCCTCCCAAAATGGTGACATTACAGGTGTAATCTCACCACACTCGGCCCACTATGTTCTTTATAGCAAAAGAAAGAGGAAAAAAAATCTTTTTGATCTAGGATCCAAGGCGCTGTGTCGCAGAACTATCTCCTTGAGTCTGCCCTTCCATTCCTACCCCTGGCCTCAGCAGGTGGTGGAACAAGATGGAGTGGTGATCAGAATGGGATGAAAGGGATGAAATAAAAGCGGCCTGGACTTCTGAGAGAGAAATGAGGCCTGGCTCAGTCAAAAATGGTCAAGGGGCTTAGGGAGTTTCTTTGCTGTGTTGCTTTCTAACGTGGGGCCCAGACCTGGGGGGCCCCTTCAAGCCCTCTTGTGGTTCAATAACTGGGTAGATGTGCTAATGGTTAATGGAGAGTTGTGGAGGTGGCCTGCGACTTCCCTTTTCCTCCCCAGTTTAGAAACATTTGAGAAGGATGAAGTTAGATGAAAAGTCTTAGTATTAGGAGCTTTGTTGTTGATAAAGCTAAGATTGGAGAACGTGGTCCTCTTCTCCTTTCCCTCCAGTCTGGCCCTTCATGCCTGTATTAGTTTCCCAGGGCTAATATAACTAATTATCACAAACTGGGATGGCTTAAAGCAAGAGAAGTCTATCCTTTGACAGTTCTGGATGCTAAAGGTCAAAATCAAGGTGTTGGCAGGACCATGTTTTCTCTGAAGGATTTAGGGAGGAATCTGCTCAGTGCCTTTCTTGTAGTTTCTTGTGTTTGCCGGGAGTCCTTGACATTCCTTGGCTTGCAGCTGCATGACTCCAGTCCCTTTCTCCATCTTCACATGGCACTCTTTCCTGTGTCTCTTCTCCTCTTCCTCTTTTTTTTTTTTGAGATAGAGTCTCACTCTGTCACACAGGCTGGAGTGCGGTGGTGCAATCTCGGCTCACTGCAAACTCTGCCTCCCGGGTTCAAGCAATTCTTCTGCCTCAGCTTCCCCAGTAGCTGGGATTGCAGGCACCTGCCACCTTGCCTGGCTAATTTTTTTGTATTTTTAGTAGAGACAGGGTTTCGCCATGTTGGCCAGGCTGGTCTTGAACTCCTGACCTGGTGATCTGCCTGCCTTGGCCTCCCAAAGTGCTGGGATTACAGGCATGAGCCACTGCGCCTGGCCTCTTCTCTTCCTAAAAGGACACCAGTCATAGTGGATCAGGGCCGACCCTAATCAAATATGACCTCATGTTACCTTGATTACATTTGCAAAGACTTTATTTCAAAATAAGGCCACATTCACAGGTGTTGAGGGTTAGGTTTCAGCGTGTCTTTTGGGGGGAAACACAAGTCAATCCCTAAAAATGCCCAACCAAAGCAGTGTGCAGAGCAGAAGCTTGCTTGGCTCCTGTGAGGCCACACCCAGTGTGCTGAGTGTTGGGATTGAAAGGCCAGACTCCATCACCTCAGGTGGGGCCCAGAATCCTTCTTTTTCTAGCCAAAGACGTAGTCTGCTAACTGCGAGTGCCTGGGTTCCTAGAGGGCTGTGTTTTTTTTTTTTTTTTTGAGACGGAGTCTTGCTTTGTCACCCAGGCTAGAGTGCAGTGGCCGGATCTCAGCTCACTGCAAGCTCCGCCTCCCAGGTTCACGCCATTCTCCTGGCTCAGCCTCCCGCGTAGCTGGGACTACAGGCGCCCGCCACCTCGCCCGGCTAGTTTTTTGTATGTTTTAGTAGAGACGGCGTTTCACCATGTTAGCCAGTATGGTCTCGATCTCCTGACCTCGTGATCCGCCCGTCTCGGCCTCCCAAAGTGCTGGGATTACAGGCTTGAGCCACCGCCCCCGGCCTAAGGGCTGTGTTTTAAAGTGGATACTGAAGTGTTCTCTTCAGAGGCAGTTAGCAGTGCACATCAGTTCTGTGGCCAGCTTTGTTGAAAAAACTAATACATGATGAGAGCTGTCAGTTTTTACTCCTCCCACAGAAGTTGTTTAAGAGAATGCAAGTCAGAAACACAGGTGTACACAGGGAAGGAAGGCATTGTCGGATAGAGTATTACGTTTGGCCGGAAAGCATCAGCCTTGGTTTCTTCTTTATTACCAAATAAAGACACATTCTCAGTAGAACAAAGAGAGTAGATGTTTGTCCTTTATCATAATGTAAAAAATTTCAGAAACAAACATGGGTTGTTATATGAGGTAGTGCTGGACTTTATTCAATGGAAAGGTCTTTAGCTTATTAAAAAAATTATTAGGGTACTTGCTCTAAATATTGTTTTTGCTGTAGGTGGTCTCAGAAACGTTGAAGACCAGCTCTGTGGAAGCAAGATAACAGTTGCCATCAGAGATAGTATTGTCATTCACTTTGGGGACTCAGTAAAAGAAGGGTAGCATTTAAAAAAATGATTATCACCTTCAGCTAAAAATCATAGTGGTGCTTGTTGTAAGATATACCTTTCTTCCTATGACTTGGAAACATTACTGGAAGAACATTTTAAACTTCTATTTCTTCTTGGTTCAGAAAAATAAAGGTAAAAAGGAAACAAGAGGGACTGGGGATTTAATTGTAGCATGATTAAGTTTGGTAGTAATAAATATGGACTAGGAGGAACTCAAGGAATGGAACATTTATTAATATAAATACCTTTTAAATGTAATGAATGTAAGTAGGCATCCCCCCAAAAAAGAAATGAAAATGGCTATGTGTGTTCAGAAATGATCACTGTCACTAACAAATAAATGAAACTTAACCAGACTTTTTTGCCTGTCATATTGGCAAAGATCTAGGTGGTGTAGTAGGTGTTAGATCATTTAACATATTTAAAATTTTATGATTATCCTATGTTAACTTCAAAGATAGAAAAAGGTCTAAAACCTAAGCTACCTAGGTCTTTATATATCTGATTTGTAGGTAGAAATAGTTTTGTGTAATCAAGGGAGTAGTGATGCTAGAAACTGGCAGAGTATATTTCCTAGACCAGTTAGCAAACTAGGTCAAAGGCTAGGTTTAATTCTAGTAGCTATTAATTTGCTGCATGTCTTAACAATCTCTGTGCCTCAATTTCTTGTCAGAGCCATTTTTTGTTTGTTTGTTTTTTGAAACTTAGTCTTTCTCTGTCGCCCAGGCTGGAGTTCAGTGGCAAGGTCTTGGCTCACTGCAACCTCCGCCTCTGGGGTTCAAGTGAGTCTCATGCCTCAGCCTCCCTAGTAGCTGGGATTACAGGTGCGCACCACCACGCCTGGCTAATTTTTGTATTTTTAGTAGAGACAGGGTTTCACCACGTTGGCCAGGCTGGTCTCAAACTTCTGACCTCAGGTCATCCGCCTGCCTCGGCCTCCCAAAATGCTGGGATTACAGGTGTGAGCCACCATGCCCAGGCCCAGAGCCATTTTTCTGTTGCTTAGACCAGAAATCTTGATTCCTATTTCTCTTCTGTCAAGAAATTGTGTTCAGAATATATTTGCAATCTGCAATCTGACCATTTCCCTCTGCCCATCCTGGGTCCAAGCTACATCTTAACTTGCTCGTGTGGAGCATCTTAACTTGTTCGTGTGGATTGCCTCCTTGTTGACCTCCCTGCTTCCAGCCTTGTCCTTTTTTTGACACAAGAGCCAGAATGTGATTTATGATATGTGAGCCAGCTCACTTCTCTGCTTCAGCTGGTCCAGAAGAGTTTCCTTAGAGACAGCCTTATCTCCTTAAAGGGAAATGGATGTTTGAGTACCAAGAACTGGATGACTAAGAAGGGGAGGAACCCCAGGAATCAGTTCCCATTTCATGGAGAGTAAATGCCAAACTCCTTTTCTCCCCAGTTTCATCTCTCACCATTCTTCTCCTTGCTTACTGAGTTCCAGCCACACGCATCTCTTTGCTGTTCCTTGAAGAGTCCGATAGTCTCTTTCCTTGTTACCTCAGCCTAAAATGCTTTTCTTCTAGGTATCTGTATGATTAATTCCCTCCTTCAGCCCTTTGTCCCTCCGAAGTGCCTTCCCTTGCCTACCCTGTGTAAAATAGCCACCCCTCCCCTTTGCACTCTATCCCCTTACCCTTGGTTCTTCTTCATAGCATGCACTTTTTATTGTCTGTTTCATTCCGTTAATGTCAGGACTTTGTTCCCTGGTGAATGACTGCGGAGCAGTTTGGCATTCAGTAACTATTTGTTGAATGACTCAGTGGATTTCCATTTTCCTAGTGGCTTCTTCCTCTGCCTAGAGAAATGCGCAGGCCACCCTTGTTCTTTAGCCTGTTGAAGATGAACACTGCCTTCTGTGTTCCAAATGTTTCTGCAGAGGTGATCTGTGGGCTTCTTCCCTGTACTCACTGCCCAGATTTTTCTGTTGCATTATTCTTTACCAGTCATGCAGGGAAATCTGTTTTCTAAGTAACTTTTCTGTGTTTGGGACTAGTGCTTTCCTTTTCCTGAATTTGGTATCATTATGTAAATATGTTAACAATTTGGCACTTATTCCATCATTCAGCTGGCAAATAATTATTGCAGCAGATACTGTGAGCCAGGCTGGGGTGCCAGACTGTATGCTAGGGCTTAAAGAGGTGGTGAGCCGGCATTTCCCTGGAGGAGCTGATGGCTCAGTGGGTGGTTGGAAGTGCCAGCAGCTGGGACAGGCAACTGCTACAATGAACGCAGAGAGGGAGTTGGGAACACAGTGATGGGTCAGGCAGGCCTGTTCCAGAGGATTAGGAATCTCAAGGGTGTGCAGGAGTTTGTCAGGTGAGGAAGCAGGCAGAGGCTGCTGTGAGGGGAAGGAATAACGTGCAGAAACACAGAAAGGTTTGCTTGTTTACAGAAGCATGAGTCAGTGAGTATTGTTGGAGCATAAAGTACAGTGCAGACAGTGATGATGGATGAGGCCACAGTAGTTACGCGAGGGCCAGATCCAGATTGTTTTGTTTTTTTTGAGACAGGGTCCCACTCTTTCACCCAGGCTGGAGTGGGAGTGCAGTGGCACAATCTTGGCTCACTGCACTGTCTGCCCCCTGGGGTGGTAAAGCAATCCTCCCGTCTCAGCCTCCGAGTAGCTGAGACTATAGGTGCCCGCCACCGCGCCTGGCTAATTTTTTTTTTTTGAGATGGCGTTTTGCTCTTGTTGCCCAGGCTGGAGTGCAATGGCGTGATCTTGGCTCACCACAATCTCTGCCTCCTGGATTTAAGCGATTCTCCTGCCTCAGCCTCCCTGGTAGCTCGGATTACAGGCATGTGCCACCACGCCCGGCTAATTTTTGTATTTTTAGTAGAGACTAAAGGGTTTAGGGTTTCTCCATGTTGGTCAGACTGGTCTCGAACTCCCAACCTCAGGTGATCTGCCTACATCGGTCTCCCAAAGTGCTGGGATTACAGGCATGAGCCACCGTGCCTGGCCACGCCCAGAAAATTTTTGTATTTTTTTTTGTAGAGACAGGGTTTTACCATGTTGCCCAGGCTGGTCTCCAACTCCTGGGCTCAAGTGATCCTGCCTTGACCTCTCAAAGTGCTGGGATTACAGGTGTGAGCCACTGCGCCTGGACCAGATCCAGATGCTTCTAAAGGACTGTGTGTTTACTATATAGAGTGAGGCTGCTATCCTGAAGCCCATGGATTTGGGGGTGCGTACCTGTCTACACGTGAACAGAGGCATGTAGGAAGGTAGCCTGGAAGGTTTTTACCTGTTGCAAGCCCCCTTCCTGAGGCAGGGAGAATCCAGGATATTTTCTACCATATGTTAATATATTTTCGGGCAGATTATTTTCTCCTTTGGATTGTAAGTTCCTAAAGGGCAATGAGGTTTAATTTTTATGAATCTCCTACCTCCTCACGTGTGCATTGTGAGATAGATGCTCATTTAAACTTTCTAGGCTGGGTGTGGTGGCTCACGCCTATAATCCCAGCACTTTGGGAGGCCAGGGCAGGTGGGATCGCCTGAGGTCAGGAGTTTGAGATCAGCCTGGCCAACATGGCAAAACCCTGTCTCCTCTAAAAATACAAAAATCAGCTGGGTGTGGTGGCATGCACCTGTAATCCCAGCTACTCTGGAGGCTAAGGCAGGAGAATCACTTGAACCCAGGAGGTGGAGGTTGCAGTGAGCCAAGATCACGCCACTGTACTACAGCCTGGGTGACAGAGTGAGACTCCGTCTTTTTTTTTTTTTTTTTTGAGACGGAGTCTCGCTCTGTCGCCCAGACTGGAGCGCGATCTCGGCTCACTGCAAGCTCCGCCTCCCGGGTTCACGCCATTCTCCTGCCTCAGCCTCTGGAGTAGCTGGGACTACAGGCGCCCGCCACCACGCCCGGCTAATTTCTTTTTTTTTGTATTTTTAGTAGAGACGGGGTTTCACCGTGTTAGCCAGGATGGTCTCGATCTCCTGACCTCGTGATCCGCCCGCCTCGGCCTCCCAAAGTGCTGGGATTACAGGCTTGAGCCACCGCGCCCGGCCGAGACTCGTCTTAAAAAACAAAACAAAAAAACTTTATTTTTGGAGTATAGTGGCACGATCTTGGCTCACTGCAACCTTGGCCTCCTGGGTTCAAGTGATTCTCTTGCCTCAGCCTCCCAAGTAGCTGGGATTAAAGATGTCTGCCACCACACCTGGCTAATTTTTATATTTTTAGTGGAGACGGGGTTTTGCCATGTTGGCCAGGCTGGTCTTGGACTCCTGACCTCAGGTGATCTGCCTGCCTTGGCTTCCCAAAGTGCTGGGATTATAGACGTGAGCCACTGCCCACTGCACCCAGGTAAACTTTATTTTTCTTTTTTGTTTGGGACGGAGTTTTACTCTTGTTGCCTAGACTGGTGTGCAGTGGTGTGATCTCGGCTCGCTGCAACCTCTGCCTCCCAGGTTCAAGTGATTCTCCCACCTTAGCCTCCCAAGTAGCTGGGATTACAGGCATGTACCACCACGCCTGGCTAATTTTGTATTTTTAGTAGAGACGGAGTTTCTCCTTGTTGGTCAGACTGGTCTCGAACTCCCGACCTCAGGTGATGCTCCTGCTTCGGCCTCCCAAAGTGCTGGGATTACAGACGTGAGCCACCTTACCCAGCCAAACTTGCTTTAAATGAATAATGACTACATCACTATCTGTAGCCCTGCTCTGTTTTTTGTTTTTTTTTTTTGAGACAGTCTCGCTTTGTCGCCCAATCTGGAGTGCAGTGGTGCAATCTCGGCTCACTGCAAACTCTGCCTCCTGGGTTCACTCCATTCTCCTGCCTCAGCCTCCTGAATAGCTGGGACTACAGGTGCCTGCCATCACGCCCAGCTAATTTTTTTTTTGTATTTTTTAGTAGAGATGGGGTTTCACCATGTTAGCCAGGATGGCCTCGATCTCCTGACCTCAAGTGATCTGCCCGCCTGGGCCTCCCAGAGTGTGGGGATTACAGGTGTGAGCCACGCCCGGGCCAGCCCTGCTCTGTTTTAACCTCTTACTATCTCATAACGTTTCACCCTTTTATCTGCCCCATCCCTCACTTTCAATTTTTCTATTAGGCAGATTAAATTCAGAAACAAAGAAAAAAGAGGAAAACTTTGTTCCAGGAGGATTTGTTGTTTGTGCTGTCAGATGCCAGGTCCTAATGGATTTAGAAGAAGATTGGGGTGGGACTCCTTCCTGAGGCAGCCACTTCAGTGCTTCTTTGCATTCTCTGTGCCTATTTCTTGATAGGTGCTCAATAAATGTTTGCTGAAGGAATCATCCTGTTTATTGATAGCAAGACTAAGCCTGTGTTTTCATAGTAAAACCTGCCTACTTTTCTACTTTGATCTCCTATAATCTTTCCTTTCTATGCTTCAGACACATTGTTAAACTCTTCATTCCAGCAGTACTTCCAGATATTTCCGCTGCCTGGAGTGCCGTCTCTCTTGTCTGGCCAACTCCTATACCTTCTCATAAGACTTAACTCTCCTCCTTTCTGGGAAAATGATTGCTCATTAACCCAGGTGGAGTTAGTTACTTCTTCCTGTGTACATTTTTTTTTTTTTTTTTGAAATATAGTGTCACTCCATCACCCAGGCTGGAATGCAGTGGCACGATCTCGGCTCACTGCAACCTCCGCCGCCCAGGTTCAAGTGATTTTCCTACCTCAGTCTCCCTAGTAGCTGGGAATACAGGCGTGTGCCACCACGCCCGGCTAATTTTTTATATTTTTAGTAGAGATGGGGTTTTACCATGTTGCCCAGGGTGGTCTCAAATTCCTGGCCTCAAGTGATCTGCCCACCTCCAAAGTGCTGGGATTACAGGTGTGAGCCACCACTCCCAGCCCCTGTGTACATTTTTATGTTGACATTTGTTCAGCCTCTAGACCGCTTGGAAGGTGAAGATAAAATCCATCCCTTTCTGTCTCCATCCTCATTCTTTTCTGTGTCTTGCCTGATGCCTGGCTATTTTGCTGAATGGATAACTTGTTAATTACTGTAGGAAGGCATGATATGACAATCTGGAAGCACACCTGAGTAAACTCTAATGATTTTTAACCTTCTCTACTCAGCCTAGACTAGGCCTTTGTACAGGTGTGTATGTGAGTGAGAGTCTGTTTCAGAACTGGTAGATAGTAGCAACATCTTTTGTAAACTTGCAAGGTTAGAAAATTCATTTTTACAGCCGGACACGGTGGCTCATGCCTGTAATCCGAGCACTTTGGAAGGCCACGATGGGTGGATCACCTGAGGTCGGGAGTTCGACACCAGCCTGACCAACATGGATAAACCCCATTTCTACTAAAAATACAAAATTAGTCGGGCGTGGTGGCCCATGCCTGTAATCCGAGCTACTCGGGAGGCTGAGGTGGGGGAATTGCTTGAACCCGGGGAGTCAAGGCTGCGGTAAGCTGAGACTGTGCCATTTCACTCCAGGTTGGGTAACAGGAGCGAAGCTCCATCTCAAAAAAAAAAGAAAAAAAAAATATTTTTACGTCTGGGCTTGGTGGCTCACATCTATAAATCCCAGCACTTTGGGAGGCTGAGCCTGGCGGATTGCCTGAGGTCAGGAATTCAAGACCAGCCTGGCTAACGTGGTGAAACTCCATCTCTACTAAAAATATAAAAAAAGTAGCCCTGCATGGTGGCGGGCGCCTGTAATCCTAGCTACTCGGGAGGCTGAGGCAGGGGAATCGCTTGAACCTGGGAGGCGGAGGTTGCAGTGAGCTGAGATCGCGCCACTGCACTCCTACCTGGGCAATATAGCGAGATTGTCTCAAAAGAAAAAAAAAAAAAGAAAATTTATATATTTATTTTTTATTTCTTTATTTTTTGATACAGAGTCTCGCTCTGTTGCTCAGACTGGAGTCTCACTCTGTTGCCCAAGCTGGAGTACAGTGGCGAGATCTTGGCTCACTGCAACCTCCACCTCCCAGGTTCAAGCGATTCTCCTGCCTCAGCCTCCTGAGTAACTGCGATTACAGGCACGCAGCACCATGCCCGGCTAATGTTTGTACTTTTAGTAGAGATGGGGTTTCACCATGTTGGCCAGTCTGGTCTCGAACTGCTGACCTCTTGATCTGCCCGTCTCAGCCCCGCAAAGTGCTGGGATTACAGGTGTGAACTACTGCGCCCAGCCCAGAAAATTTATTTTTACTTGGAAGGGTTTTGGGGAGGCTAACAGTACAGTCAGATCAGTGGTTCTCTATCAAGCATAGGGAACTTCGCAAGAGGAATGACTAGAGGCCCTTGTTTGTTCAGGGGTTCAGGCAGAGATGAGGGAGTGAGACTGGTAGAAGGGAATGGGAAGTGACTGAAAGAGAAGGGTTCCTGCTGGGGGAGCTGACATACTGTTAAAAATGACCTAAAGCACATAATAATTCAGTTCTGTTAACCCTGTTGTCTTCTCTGCAGACACTGCCCTAGCCATCATGGAGGTGGCCGACGCGGAAAGTCCTCTGAACCCCAGCTGTAAGATAATGACCTTCAGACCCTCCATGGAGGAGTTCCGGGAGTTCAACAAATACCTCGCATACATGGAGTCTAAAGGAGCCCATCGCGCGGGTCTTGCAAAGGTGATTTTCCTCAGATGCTTTAAATGAAAAACAATCACTTGGCCTTTAATTTATGTTCTTAGTTTTCATGATGTGGGACATTGTTTCTGAAAGAAGAAATTTGCAAAATCTTTGTTCTTGTTAATCCATATGGAACATTTGATTTCTTCAAATAGTAATTATCTTATTTTTCTTTAAGTATAACTATTCATACTAGATTGTCTTCTAAGGCTTAAAAAGAAAAATCAAAACCAACCAAGGGTGGCTCGTGGAAACCAAGGAGATCCATGTATGGGTTTCAGAGGTGTGAGCGTATTCATATTTTTTGTTTCTTTGTAGACAACAATTATTAACCTGAAGCCTAACTACAGTTTCTCTCTCCTTTCCTTCTTCTTTCCTTCTATTATTTTTTAAATTTTCTTTCTTTTTTTTTGAGACAGAGTTTCACTCTTGTCACCCAGGCTGGAGTGCAATGGCGTGATCTCGGCTCACTGCAGTCTCCACCTCCTGGATTCAAGTGATTCTCCTGCCTCAGCCTCCTGAAGTAGCTGGGATTACAGGCACCTGCCACCATGCCCCACTAATTTTTTTGTATTTTTAGTTGAGACAAGGTTTTACCATGTTGGCCTGTCTGGTCTTGAATGCCTGACCTCAGGTGATCCATCTGCCTTGGCCTCCCAAAGTGCGGGGATTAAAGGTGTGAGCCACCGTGCCCGGCCTTTTTTTTTTTTCCCATATAATACTTATTGATATATTTTATCATATAATAATGCCATATAATGCATCAGTTTAAAGTGTGCAATTCAGTGGTTTTGAGTATATTCACAGAATTGTGCAACCATCACCTCTATTGAATTCTATAACATTCTCATCATCTCCCAAAGAAACTTCATATGCATTAAGCAGTCATTCCTGATTCCCTGCTATCACCCCCAGCCCATAGGCAACCACAAACTGACTTATTCTCTCTCTACATTTGCCAATTCTCTTTTCTTTCTGCTTATTTGTTCACCAAATGTGGAGAGTGCCTGCTATGTGCCAGACACTATGCCAGGTGCTAGAGGTAGGGATGTGGTAGAGCAGAACATACAATGTTCCTGCCCCCATGGAGCTTACTTACATTCTAGTGGTAGCATCTTAGAATGATGAAATAAGGACATTTAAGCACAGATCCAAAGGATAAAAAGAAACCAGCCTTTTCAAGATACGGGGGGCAGAAAGAATAGCAAGTCCAGAGGCCTGAAGGCTGACCTGTACTTCGTGGCTGGGAGGAATAGGAAGGTGGGCAGTGGACTTGCCCGGCCATAGTAAGGCATTTGGGATTTTAAGTGTAGACGGAAGCACTGACAGGTTTAAAGTGGGAGAGGAAGATATGGTGGCTGTTTGTTTCTTTCTTTTGCTATTTTTGGGACATTATTTTGAAAAGGTCACACTGGCTCCTATGTGAAGAATGAATTTGGTGTTGTGGGGGCAGAGCACAAATAAAGCACCTTGTCTGGGATGGTTGTATTTATCTAGTGAGGAGCCAATGGTGACCCAGACCAGTGAAGATGGGAGAAGTTGTCTTTGGTCTGGATATGTTTGAAAATAATCATCCTGTTCTTACAGGTGCCAAATAATATTCTTTAAAAAAAAAAAAAAGATAGCAACTTAAGCCTTGTGGGTATAAGTGACACGCCCAGAGTCAGTGAGGTACTGAGGACTGCATCGCACATTTGGTTGCATAGGTCCAAAGTAAGATCTTTGAAAGAGAGAGATCCATTATATAATATAATTCATCGTCCAACTTGAGATGGTTTGTGTGTCCCTTCTATAATGTAAATCTATTTTAATTTAAAAATTTCCCATGGAAGAATATGTTTTATTTCATTTATTTCAATTTATTATTGTTTGAAGGGGTGGCCTGCCCCTCCACACCTGTGGGCATTTCTCGTTAGGTGGAACGAGAGACTTGAGAAAAGAAATGAGACACAGAGACAAAGTATAGAGAAAGAAAAAGTGGGCCCAGGGGACCGGCGCTCAGCTTACAGAGGACCCACGTGGCTACGGTCTCTGAGTTCCCTTAGTATTTATTGATAATTATCTTTACCATCTTAAAGATAAGGGAGTGGCTGGACAATGGGATCATTGTAGGGAGAAAATCAGCAGTAAGACATATGAACAAAAATCTCTGTGACATGAATAAGTTTAAAGGAAAATGCTGTGCCTTGAGATGCATATGCAAACATCTCCATAAACCTTTTAGCAGCATTGTTTCAGCCTATCACATGGGGAGAAACCTTGGACAATACCTAGCTTTCCTAGGCAGAGGTCCTTGCGACCAGAAGGCCGTGTACGTGTCCCTGGGTAGTTGAAATTAAGAGAATGGTGATGACTTTTAACTAGCAAGCTGCCTTCAGGCACTTGTTTAACAAAGACACATCCTGCACAGCCCCAAATCCATTAAACCTTGAGTCACCACAGCACATGTCTCTTGCAAGGACAAGGTTGGGGGTAGGGTCACAGATTAACAGCATCTCAAATACAGAATAAAATGGAGTCTCTTATGTCTACTTCTTTCTATATAGACACAGTAACAGGCTGATCTCTTTCTTTTCCCCACAATTGTTCTAAATGTTAAATTTATAATCTGGGTTTCTGTAGACTTGTCAATATCACTGCATAAATCCGTGAGCCCTGACAGAGCCTGCTACCGGGCTGAACCACTCAGTTGCACTTAGGTAAAGTGTTCTCCTTGAAATCCCCAGCTGTGGAGGTCAGATAGCATGGAAAACAGAAGATAGTTGAGGAGAGAACTTCTGGAACTATTGGGATTGGTGTTCCACTCCTCCTGCAAATGGACCTGATGCTACTTGTAACCCACTACTTTACTGTTTCTGGTATCTGTACCCTGAGGTCTGTAATTAGGTTGTGTGTGTGTGTGTGTTTTTTTTTTTTTTTTGTTCTTTTTTTTTTTGAGGTGGAGTCTCGCTCTGTCGCCCAGGCTGGAGTGCAGAGGCGTGATCTCAGCTCACTGTAACCTCTGCCTCCCAGTTTCAAGCGATTCTCCTGCCTCAGCCTCCTGAGTAGCTGAGATGACAGGCATGTACCACCATGCCCGGATAATTTTTGTATTTTTAGTAACGACAGGGTTTCACCATGTTGACCAGGCTGGTCTCGAACTCCTGACATCAAGTGATCTGCCTGCCTTGGCCTCCCAAAGTCCTGGGATTTTGGGCGTGAGCCACTGTGCCCAGACATGTATCTTGTTAAAGTTCATGCCCTTCCTAGAAAATTGTTTCGTTATTCTCTTTTTTGATGGAAGAGTCTCATTTTGTCACCCAAGTACAGTGGCATCTTATTAACTCACTGCAGTCTCAACCTCCCAGGTTCAAGCGATCCCTCTCCCTCAACCCTGCACTTAGCTGGGATTACAGGTGGGCACCACCATGCCTGGCTAATTTTTGTATTTTTTGTAGAGCCAGGGTTTCACCATGTTACCTAGGCTGGTCTCAAACACCTGGGCTCAAGTGATCTGCCTGTTTTGGCCTCCCAAAGTGCTGGGATTATAGGCATGAACCACTGCTCCTGGCCCCTTCCTAGAAAAGTTTAAAAATTTGGGAATATTAAGTTGAGTGAAAATTAATTAGGGGTGGGTGAGAGAGAGAGGAAACAAGATAAAGAGAAAACAAAGGGAAACTAAAGCTTTTTTATGACTTTCTAAGATGACCTATCCTTAGTTTAACTTCTTTATTGGGTTAGCTCATCAACAAAAAAAAATCTCATTTGGGCTGGGTGTGGGGCTCACGCCTGTAATCCCAGCACTATGGGAGGCCAGGGCAGGCGGATCACTTAAGGTCAGGATGGCCAACATGGTGAAACCCCATCTCTACCAAAAATACAAATTTTAGCCATGCGTGGTGGTGGGTGCCTGTAGTCCTAGCTGCTCTGGAGGCTGAGCCAGGAGAATCGCTTGAACCCAGGAGGCAGAGGGCAGAGGTTAGGGATAACCATCTCTTCTCTTCTCTGGGCTCTGAATGCAGCCCTTTGTCCTGTTGTTCTCTCCCACTTTTGTTTCTGGAAAACATGTACTGTGTTCCACTGAGATTAGTAGAGTGTCCTGTGGTAGGGTGGCACGTTCAGTAACTTTAGAAGAGGAAACAGCAGCTACTCTCACAAGGGAGCTGCATGCACACAGAGCACACCTGCGTCGCTGTCTGCATTGTGTAACAGAATAAAGTTAATGAGAACTATGATTACAAAACACACCTGAGTCCAGACCATGCCTCTTTTTTAAAATTGAGACTCATTGACAAAGTTGGAGACATTCATTTATTCAATCCTGTGATAATTTCCTATTACTCATTATTAGGAATACAACAAACTATTTCAAATCATTTTTGCCATGTTTGACGTCAAGTCACATAAGCTCAGTTTTACCTACTTTCCCTCTTGTTCTGGAAGTTGCAATAGTAGCAAATGTATAAAACTGTACCAAATCAAATCATATTATAAAAATCAAGACTGCATTAATGAAGCTGGTTTGCTTTGGGGGCTAGTCCTGGGGAACCGAGCCACCCATGATGTGCTTTGTTAATGCCCTATTTTTTTTTTTTTTTTTTGAGACAGGATCTTTTCCTGTTACTCAGGCTGGATGGTGTGATCATGGCTCACTGCAGCCTTGACCTCCCACGCTCAAGCAAGTAGCCTGCCAAGTAGCTGGAACTCAGCCTCCCATGTAGCTGGGACTACCCATGCCTGGGTGATTTTTTAAAAAAAATTTTTTGTAGAGATGGAGTCTACTGTGTTACCCAGACTGGTCTTGAACTCCTGAGCTCAAGTGATCCTCCCACTTTGGCCTCCCACAGTGCTGGGATTACAGGCATGAGCCACTGTGCCCGGCCCGTTAAGCCACTATTGACAACATTTAATGAATTGGTCTTAATTTATGATTTGAGTAAATTGGTTGAGTAGGTCCAATAGTAGTGACTGTAGCCTCAGATGACAGTCGGTCTTGGTTTTTCTCTTCCCCATTTTTTAGATTCATGCTTTAGATTTAACGTTTATTTTTTGAGTGGAAGGTTTGACACTGTGACTGTCTACAGAGTTGATGGTCAGGTTGGGAAAATGAAAAGAAGTGACAGTCTCTTCCAATGTGAAACTTGTAGTGTTTTTGTGGAAGGAGATTATGATGAACCTTTTTTTATATATGAAGTGGGTGAAATTTGTTCCCAACAGAAATCTGAACATAGATTGTCCTGGACCGTAGCTTATGCATATCATATAGTTTTATGAACAGCCAAAAGAGTGCAAATAGCTATCTTTGCCCACAAGGTGAAGAAAGATTGTGAGAAGCACCACTCTTTCCCTTCCTCCTCCTTCCTCACTAAGTAGATGGTAGAAATTGCAATTTATTTCAAGACAAGTAGTGCAAATGCACATTTTAGCAGAAAATTTCCCACAGGGAATAGGGGCCAGGCTGAGTTTACGGGGATGGTGATAAGAGAAGTTATATTCTATTTTGATATAATCAGGAAGGTGAACTTCAGGAGGAATGGCTTTCCCTCATTTAGATTAACTAAACATAAAGATTTAACTTTGGAATCTTTTAAAGACCTCAGTATGTTGTGTTTCCCTATGCAAGAAAATCTGATGTCTTAGGATTTCAAATTATAGTTAAAATAAGATTTTTGTTACAGACCTGAACTTCTGAAAATATATTCCATTCGAACTCTTTAATTGAAATTAAATGAACTTGTACACAAAAGCACAAGGCAATATTTGGGTTTTTGTAAGTTTATTGTATGCCTTGCTTCTCTTTCTTTAGAAAACTGCTACAAAATATTTTATAGGCAAGCAACTGCCTTTTTCTTTTTAAGACAAAAACATATTTAATTCTACACATAATATTAATTTTGATTGTGGACATCTTTATTGCTAGTGAAGAGCCTGAATAAATCTATGTTCATTTTTTTTTTTAAATTATTCTGGCTTATTTCTGAGGAAGAAAGTTAGTTTTTATAACATTCTTAAATACAGTGCCCACCGCCTTTCAATATGTCATCAAGACAATGTAGTAAGGTTAACCATATTCATATAGTCTGATCATATTCTTTTCAAATATTGAGTGTGGCTGGCATGGTGGCTCACGCCTGTAATCCCAGCACTTTGGGAGGCCAAGGTGGGAGACTTGCTTGAGCCTATGAGTTCGAGACCAGCCCTGGCAACATAGTGAGACCACATCTTTACAAAAAAAAAAAAAAAAAAAAAAAGCCAGCCACGGTGACTCACGCCTGTAATCCCAGCACTTTGAAAGGCCGAGGTGGGTGGATCACTTGAGGCCAGGAGTTTGAGACCAGCCTAGCCAAAATGGCAAAACCCTGTCTCTACTAAAAATACAAATATTAGTTGGGCGTGGTGGTACACATTTGTAATCCCAGCTCCTCGGGATGCTGGGACACGAGAATCACTTGAACCTGAGAGGCTGAGGTTGCAGTGAGCTGAGATTGCTCCATTGCACTCTAGCCTGGGCAACAGAGTGAGACTCTATCTCAAAAAGCAAACAAAGAAATAAACAAACAAAAAAATAACTGAGTGTAGGGCTATGTGCCTGTAGTCCCAGCTACTTGGGAGGCTGAGGTGGGAGGATTGCTTGAGCCTGAGAGGTCCAGGCTGCAGTGAGCTGTGATCATGCCACTGTACTCCAGCCTGGGCAACAGAATCCCTGTCTCAAAAAAAAAAAAAAGTTAAATAAAATAATGAGGGTGTGATTTCAGTAACATATACTATGAATATATATGTATCCATTTTATTTATTTTTATTTAGTTTTTTTGAGACAGGGTGTTGTTCTGTCACCCAGGCTGGAGTGCAGTGGTGTGATCTTGACTCAGTGCAGCCTTGACCTCCCAGGCTCAAGCAGTCCTCCCACCTCAGCCTCCCGAGTAGCTAGGACTGTAGGCGTGTGCCACCACACCTGGCTAATTTTTGTATTTTTTTGTAGAGATGAGCTTTTGCCATTTTGCCCAGGCTTGTCTCGAACTCCTGAGCTTAAGTCTTCCTCCTGACTTGGCCTCCCGAAATGTTGGGATTACATGCCTGAGCCACCGTGCCTGGACAGTATTCTCATTTTAAACAAACATACCTTGGAGGATATAAAATATGTAGTATCCTTATATTGCTGATGAAAATTAAGGTAAAATTGACAGCTCACTGTGAAGTGATTTTGTTTTTTTTGAGCTAATAACTCTCACTTATAAGCTGTATAGCATTGGCCAAGTTACTCATCTCCTGACCCCAAGTTTCTTTATCTGATGAAGCTTGACTTGAGTTTCACAGTTATAGGTACATTTATATCTAAATGTGAAAGACAAAACTTTAACACTCTTAGAATATAAAGTAGACCATTTTTGTGTCCTTGAGTAGGGAAATATTTTTTTGAACTGAAGATTATAGCAGTACCTATAAAGGCAAATGTGAAAAGTTGGATTACATTAAAATTAAGAATTGGTGTTTATCAAAAGATAACATAAAAGCCCATACAAGCCTGGGCAACATAGCAAAACGCTGTCTCTACAAAAAATTAAAAAATTAGCCAGATGTGGTGGTTGCACACCTGTAGTCCCAGCTACTCAGGGAAACTGAGGTGAGAGGATCGTTTGAGCACAGGAGTTTGAGGTTACAGTGAGTTAACCTCGTGCCATTGTACTCCAGCGTGGGTGACAGAGCCAGACTTTGTCTCTTGAAAAAAAGATTGGAGGGCAAGTTACAGGATAAGAGAAGATATTTACATGCTCTTGTGTACGCATGCTTTCTCTCTGTCTGTCTGTCTGTCTGTCTCTCTCTCTCTCTCTCTCTCTCTCTCTCTCTGTGTATATACCTACATACACACATACACATCCAAGAGTATTCTCCTTGGATATATAAAATAATATATAAAAGACTCCTATACATTAATAAGAAAAAACCCAACAATGAAATAGTAAAATGGTAAAGAGACTTGAATAAGTACTTTATAAAAGAGAGTATCAGTGAGCTGGGCACTGTGGCTCACGCCTGTAATCTCAGCACTTTGGGAGGCTGAGGCGGGTGGATCACCTGAGGTCAGGAGTTCAAGACCAGCCTGGCCAACAGTGAAACCCTGTCTCTACTGAAAATGCAAAAAATTAGCTGGGCATGGTGGCAGGCACCTGTAATTCCAGCCAGTATGGAGGCTGAGGCAGGAGAATTGCTTGAACCCAGGAGGTGGAGGTTGCAGTGAGCTGAGATCATACCATTGCCCTCCAGCCTAGGGAACAAAAGAGAAACTTTGTCTCAAAAAAAGAAAAAAAAAAAAAAAAGAGTATCAGTAAGATCAGTAAACATATGTATGAGGAGGTTTCTTTCTTCAGTTTTTCGGAAAATACAAATAAAATTCACAGTTGAGTACCACTGTACACCTACCAGAAAGACTAAAAGTTAAATGATGGACAGTATTAGGTGATGATGGAGATGTGGAGGAATGGGAACTCTCGTATGTTGCACTTGGGAGTGCATATTGGTACAATCACTTTGGCAACAGTTGGCAATATCTATTAAATTTGAACTACATGTATCCTATGTGTCAGTAATTTCATTCTTAGAGGTATCTGTGTATGCATGGATATTGTGGAGACCCATGTGCATATATGCACTAGAATATCTGTATAAGAATATTAATAGCATTATTTGCAGTAGCCAATAATTAGAAAAAGCCACATGACCATCAGTGGTTATCAGTTTATAAATACATAAATATTTATAAGAAAAAATACTGAGTAGTAATGAAAATCAATGAGCTTCAGCTACATAGGCCGTTTGTTTGTTTATTTATTTAGAGACAGAGTCTCACTCTGTCACCCAGGCTGTAGTGCAGTGGTGCGATCTCAGCTCACTGCAATGATTCACCCTGCCTCAGCCTCTGGAGGAGCTGGGATTACAGGCATTGACCACCACGCCTGGCTAATTTTTGTATTTTTAGTAGAGACAGGGTTTCACCATGTTGGCCAGGCTGTTCTTAAACTTCTGACCTCAGGTGATCTGTCTACCTTGGCCTCCCAAAGTGCTGAGATTACAGGAGTGAGCTACTGTGCCTGACCTAGACCATTATATTTAAATCTCACAAAGTATGAGTGAAGTATAAAAGATAAACCTCAAATAGTGTATACTGTAGGATTGCATTTTTATACATTTGCAAAACTGGTGAATAGGTATGCATATAGAAGCATAAGACTAAAGCCCGGCAATGAAATGATTGCCGTAAACACCATAATTGTGGTTACCTCTTGGGCAATAGGGAAGATGTAGTTGTAAAAGGGCGCTTGGAGGGCTTGTGTTGTGCCAGCAATATCTTGCCCCTTACAACTGGGCAGTGGGTCCTTTGGTGTTTGCTTTGTAATAATTCACAGAGCTGTATGCTTGTGATTATGCATTTTCTACATGTGTGCTATGTTTTTCAATAGGAAACCTTAAAAAGATTGTTTTAGGCCAGGTGCGGTGGCTCACGCCTGTAATCCCAACACTTTGGGAGGCCGAGGTGGGCAGATCACAAGGTCAGGAGATCGAGACCATCCTGGCCAACATGGTGAAACGCCGTGCTACTAAAAATATAAAAATTAGCTGGCGTGATGGTGCGCCCCTGTAGTCCCAGCTGCTCGGGAGGCTGAGGCAGGAGAATTCCTTGGCCCTGGGAGGCGGAGGTTGCGGTGAGCTGAGATTGCGCCGTTGGACTCCACCCTGGGCAACAAGAGCGAAACTCTGTCTCAAAACAAAAAAAAAGATTGTTTTAAAAAAATTAAAACGACTTCTAAAGGTGGTAAAGTGGCCAGGTGCAGTGGCTCACGCCTGTAATCCCAGCACTTTGGGAGGCTGAGGCGGGTGGATCAGTTGAGCTCAGGAGTTCGAGACCAGCCTGACTAACATGGAGAAATCCTGTCTCTACTGAAAAAAAAAAAAAAAAAAAAAAATTAGCTGGGCGTGGTGGCACATGCCTGTAATCCCAGCCCCTCGGGAGGCTGAAGCAGGAGAATCGCTTGAACCCAGGAGGTGGAGGTTGCGGTGAGCCAAGATCATGCCATTGCATTCCAGCCTGGGCGACAAGAGTGAAACTCTCTCTCAAAAAAAACAAAAACAAAACCCAAAAAAACCCCCAAAAAATAAAAAAGAAAAGTTCCAACCATAGATCGTGATTTTATGACGTTATACATTCTATTTTTATGTTATTTTATTTTATTTATGAGACGGAGTCTAACTCTGTCACTCAGGCTAGAGTGCAGTGGTGTGATCTTGGCTCACTGCAGCCTCCATCTCCCAGGTTCAAAGCAATTCTCCTGCCTCAGCCTCCCGAGTACCTGGGATTACAGGTGCCTGCCACCACGCCAGGATAATTTTTGTAATTTTAGTAGAGATGGGGTTTCACCATACTGGCCAGGCGGGTCTCGAACTCCTGGCCTCAAGTGATTTACCATCTTGGCCTCCCAAAGTGCTGAGATTATAGGTGTGAGCCACCACGCCTGGCCAGTACTTTCGTATTTTAAATCCTATCAATATGTATTTTTGGTCTTAATGTTTTCTGGATCTTTTCACTCTTGGTAATGAAGTGCTTAAAAATTACAGGCAAACACTGGTGTGCTGAGGTACCTTATACTGGCATTTCAGAGTTAACAGTGCGCATCCCTTCCCAGCCGCATATATAGTGATGTCACATTGGTAGGTTCAGATTGGCCATGGTGGGAGTATTATACCATGGAAACGGGTAACAACTACAAATCAAGGTTTCCTACACCTTTCTGGAAGCTGGTTATTAAACATCTACTAGCATGCCACTGTGCTATCACCATATTGTGTGAGAAGTCTATAAAGAATATAATGTTGGCTGGTCACAGTGGCTCACGCCTGTAATCCCAACACTTTGGGAAGCCGAGGTGGGTGGGTCAGAGGTCAGGAGTTCAAGACCACCCTGGCCAAGATGGTGAAACCCTGTCTCTACTAAAAATATCAAAATTAGCTGGGCGTAGTAGCAGGCACCTGTAATCCTGGCTACTCGGGAGGCTGAGGCAGAAGAATTGCTTGAACCCAGGGAGGTGAGGTTGCAGTGAGCCGAGATTGTGCCACTGCACTCTAGCCTGAGTGACAGAGTGAGACTCTGTCTCAAAAAAAAGAGAATATAATGTTGACTATATTTTTACTTATTTTTCTCATAATATAAACAGCACATAGCTACTTACTTAGATCATATTCAATAAAGATGAACTTCTTTGGGGAAGAAATTATTTATGTAAATGTAATTTCATCTTTTTTTTTTCCCTGAGACAGAATCTCGATCTGTCACCCAGGCTAGAGTGCAGTGGCGTGATCTCGGCTCACTGCAACCCCTGTCTCCTGGGTTCAAGCGATTCTTCTGCCTCAGCCTCCCAAGTAGCTGGAACTACAGGCACGTGCCACCACACCCAGCTAAGTTTTGTATTTTTAGTAGAGACGGGGTTTCACCATGTTAGCCAGGATGGTCTTGAACTCCTGACCTGGTGATCCACCAGCCTCGGCTTCCCAAAGTGCTGGGATTACAGATGTGAGCCACTGTGCCCTGCCAATTTCGTCTATTGAGAGGCAGGTTAACGTAACTGCTCAGTAATTAGAATCTCAGCTCAAGTAGTCTTTAGCCATTTTAACTTCAAATTATTTTACTTCTTTGTGTCTTTCAATTATATCTTTAAAATCAAGATGTTAATAGTACCTCCTCAAAATGAGTTTAATACAAGTACAGTGTTTAGGATAGTGAGTACTCAATAAATTTTGCTGTTGAATAACAATCATATTGCTTTATTGCAAATATTCATTTTTTTATGCATTTGTCATAGAAAGACTGAGAAATTCTTCAGTTGTATTTTATCAGAATACTTAAAAGCTAAATTACTTGGAGTATTTTCAAGATGATATTTTATTTCATTATTTTATTTTTAGGTGATTCCTCCTAAGGAGTGGAAGCCAAGACAGTGCTATGATGACATTGATAATTTGCTCATTCCAGCACCAATTCAGCAGATGGTCACAGGGCAGTCAGGACTGTTCACTCAATACAACATCCAGAAAAAAGCAATGACTGTGAAGGAGTTCAGGCAGCTGGCCAACAGTGGCAAGTGAGTAGAATCAGTTTGCTATTTCTGTTTCCTTCAAAAATTTATGTAAATATGTTAAGAAACAAAGTAGACAGAGGAGCTTATAAATGAAAAGCAGGAGTCTCCCATGCAATGTCTTTCACCCTTCATTTAACCGTTTCTGTTTTCTGTTCTTTAGGTGGTTGCCTAAACATTTGGCTTAGTGTTAAAGAAATTGCTTTTTATTATCTCATTCATAGTAGCTATAAATGGAACTTCTTATTCCATAGTTGCCATGAGTTTTTGATTCTACACATGATTCATGTTTGTTGGGCAATTTTTTTGGTGTATGTTTGGTAATGTTTAAGCCTTAAATGATTTGTATGTATTAGAAAATTAGTACTTTTAAAAGCAAACCTTGAAAGACTTGAAAGGCCACCATTGCATTAGTTATTTATTGTTGTGTAACAAATTATCCCAAATTGGCTGGGCGCAGTGTCTCATGCCTGTAATCCTAGCACTTTGGGAGGCTGAGGCGGGCGGATCTCCTGAGGTCGGGAGTTCAAGAGCAGCCCGATCAACATGGAGAACCCTCGTCTCCACTAAAAATACAAAATTAGCTGTGCGTGGTGGCTGATGCATGCCTGTAATCCCAGCTTCTCAGGAGGCTGAGGCAGCAGAATTGCTTGAAACCGGGAGGCGGAGGTTGTGGTGAGCCAAGATTGCGGTATTGCACTCCAGCCTGGGCAACAAGAGCGAAACTCTGTCTCAAAAAAAAAAAAAAAAAAAAATTTATCCCAAATCTTAGCTACTTAAACCAACCCATAATTTCTGAAGGTCAGGAATCTGAGAGTGGCTTAGCTACGTAGTTCTGCCTCAGGGTCTCATGAGGTTGCAGTTAGAATGTTGCCTGGGCTGCAGTCATCTGAGCATTTAATTGTGGCTGGAAGATTCTCTTACAAGAGTGCTCCCCTTCCATGGCTTTTGATGGGGTCCTCAGTTCCTTGTCATATGGACTGTTCCTCATGTTGTGGCAGCTGGCTTCTCCCAGAACAAGTGATCTGAGAGAGCGAGCAAGAAGGAAGCCACATGTTTTTCTTTTCCCTGTTTCAGAAGTGACACACTGTCACATCTGGCATATTCTTTTTGTTCCAAGCCAGTTGGTAAGTGTAGCCTCCACTCAAGGGGAGGAGAATGAAGCTCTACTTCTTGAAGGGAGGAGTGTCAATGAATTTGTGGGTATATTTAAACATTGTCACAATTATTATTAAACTTCTTTTAAAAAATTCTGATATGATAGTTAAGGCCCCAGAACAAAGCATAAATCTAACAAAAACAAAATTAAACAAAACCTGAAAGACCAACCAGAAATCATAGTTTCCGAATTCCCTGGATGGGTGTGAATGAGATTAAGACTTTGGATGAATTTAGGTATCTTCCTTTAAAAAAATTATATTTGACATTGTAAGCACATGATGCTACATGAAGACTCTTATTTCTGCATATTAAATTCCTACTATGGAACATTCTGGCTATTCCAGAGAAATTTAAAATTTTATATATATATATATATATTTTTTTTTTTTTTTTTTTTTTTTTTTGAGGCGGAGTCTCGCTCTGTCGCCCAGGCTGGAGTGCAGTGGCGCGATCTCGGCTCACTGCAAGCTCCGCCTCCCGGGTTCCCGCCATTCTCCTGCCTCAGCCTCCCGAGTAGCTGGGACTACAGGCGCCGCCACCACGCCCGGCTAATTTTTTTTGTATTTTTAGTGGAGACGGGGTTTCATTGTGTTAGCCAGGATGGTCTCGATCTCCTGACCTCGTGATCTGCCCGTCTCGGCCTCCCAAAGTGCTGGGATTACAGGCTTGAGCCACCGTGCCCGGCGAAAATTTTATATTTAATATAATTGGAATCATTTCTTTTGAATTTTTGGGGTAGGTATTAATAGAGTTTTATTCTTTCAGATCTTATTAATCGAGAACATGAAACTTTCAGCGAAGATTGGAAGCATTTTCTTTCGAACTCTTCCAGAATTCTTTTATAAGTACAATGCTGTTGAAACAAGATTGCAGAGGCAATTAAACCTGTTTACGAGTATAAACTATTGAGTGTTTTCTGTTACTATGTTTTAGTACCCATTTCCAGTGTCCCTCTTAAAGTGTTAATCGAATAGGTTAGGTCATTGAGTAATAACTCTGCTTGGCTCCTTTGATATTTCAAGGGATAATTTGTACTTAAA
Organism: Macaca nemestrina; assembly: GCF_043159975.1. NCBI lineage: Eukaryota > Metazoa > Chordata > Mammalia > Primates > Cercopithecidae > Macaca > Macaca nemestrina. Next base: position 36,461,857 of record NC_092138.1, read on the forward strand.
AGTAATCAGATTATACTCACTAAAAACTATGGTTAATACTCTTGATAATTATCATAACTGCCATAGGAAAGGTACAAAGTGCTATGAGGTTTCAAAGGAATACAAGGCTTCTGTGGTTGTTTATAAGTAATGGGTAATTTCCTTTTGTAGGCACTGTTGAGATGGATTTTGAAGAATGGTCAGAAACATTTCTACCAGTTACAAAAGTAATATGTGCTTATTTAAAATTTCAAAAATAGGCTGGATGTGGTGGCTCACACTTGTAATCCCAGCACTTTGGGAAGCCGAGGTAGGTGGAATGCTTGAACCCAGGAGTTGGAGACCAGCCTGGGTAACATGGCAAACCCCATCTCTACAACAAATAAAAAATTAGCCAGGCAGGTGGTATGTGCCTGTAGTTCCAACTACTCAGGAGGCTGAGGATTGCTTGAGCCTGGGAGGTCGATGCTACAGTGAGTCATGATTGCACCACTGTACTCCAGCCTAGGTGACAGAGCAAGACCCTATCTTGAAAAAAATCAAATAAAATTTCAAATATAGCAATATATAACTTTGAGAGGCAATCATTGTTTGTATTACTTGGCAATTCAAAATATTGTTAAGACTTGAGGCTTGTAGTTCGTTCTTCTCTCGTTATAAAGAAACTTTCATCATCCTCTCTAGCCCATTTGATTATTGCAGCATGGTATCGGTTTTCTACCTCAAGATAATTTTACTGAGTACTAATTTTATACATATCTCTGTTAAATTATTACTCTACTGGCTTGGTTGTAGATTTACTCTTTCTGAAGATAGCCATTCAGGTGACATTGTTTTATGTATCACTGTGTGCACAGTGCTTGGTATAGTGTCTGGGATATGGTAGGTGCTTTTTCAATATATATTGATGGAATGAATAAATAGTGTTATAAAAATTAAAATACATTTAAAATGGTATAAATTTTTAGGCAAATTGTAAAGATTTACTTATTAAGAGAATATACATTTCTTGACATTCTGGAGTTTAGAGATGTTTTAAACAATTATTGACTTTTTTTAGTTGTAAAATGTAACCATTATGGGAAATTATTTGAAAAATTATTTCTAGCTTTAATTTTATTTCTTTGCAAGTTAATTTACGCTGGGTACAGTGGTTCACGCCTGTAATCCCAACACTTTGGGAGGCTGAGGTGGGAGAATTCCTTGAGCCAGGAGTTCAAGACCAGCCTGGTCAACAAAGTGAGATCCCGTCTCTACAAAAAATAAAAAATTAGCCTTGCATGGTGGCATGTGTCTGTAGTCCCAGCTACTCGGGAGGCTGAGGCAGAAGGATTACTTGAGCCTGAGAGGCCGAGGCTTCAGTGAGTTGTGATTACACCATTGCCCCCGAGCCTGGGTGACAGAGCAAGACCATGTCTCAAAAAAAAAAAAAAAAAAAAAAGGTAATTTGTCTTTTGATTTAGATTAGTTTCATTACAATTGTAATGTTAAACAACTTTTGAAATTCATATTGTTGTATTTCTTCTGCCAGTTTCATGTAGAAATTTATTTCAAATGCCAAGGAAATGGATTTCTAAGCATTTGAAATAAATGAACCAAGGCTTTTACTTGTCCACACAGAGCTGTGCCAGGATCGCCTGGTTGTGGAATGGTCATGTTATGAGATTAATTTTTACTGGAGACAGGAGGTTTTCTGCTGGTCTTTTTTTTTTTTTTTTTTGAGATGGAGTCTCACTCTGTTGCCCAGGATGGAGTGCAGTGGCGTAATCTCCGCTCACTGCAACCTCCGCCTGCTGGTTTCAAGTGATTCTTCTGCCTCAGCCTCCCGAGCAGCTGGGACCACAGGCTTGCGCCACCATGCCAGGCTAAATTTTTTGTATTTTAATGGAGATGAGGTTTCAACATGCTGGCCAGGCTGATCTCTAACTCGTGACCTCTGATCCGCCCACCTCGGCCTCCCAAAGTGCTGGGATCTTTCCATTCATCTGTTTTTCTTCAGCACATGCCCTGGCATTGGCACACAGTCCCTCATGTGCTCAGTCTTAGCAGTAGAGAAGATGACACGCTCGTTTGGTTGATAATGCAATGTAGTCCAAAGTAAACCTAGAGATTTCCGATATAACTCTAATATAAAAATTTATAATGGTAGGTAATATGAATCACTTACATTACTGATGTGTACTTTCCTCTAGGCACAGAGCCAAGTGCTTTCCATAATTATCTCATGGAGCCCTCACAACAAGCTTAGCTGTATTTATCCCTACTTTTCAGAGGAATAACTGAGTTCCAGAGAAATTCAGCCCCCTGTCCAGGGTTATGTGGCTTATGAATGGAAGCCTGAATTTAAACATGGGTAGCCTGGCCCTGGAACCCACCTCTTAAGAACTGTGCCGCAGTGAGTGAGAGGTTCTGGGTAAGAAGATGTGGTTGAATCAGTATCGGGCAAATTTACACTGGATTTGTGGAACAGCTGTGATTGTTGGACAGTCCATTAGGGAAGGGAAGGGCTCTGATCAGATACTAGCCATGTGAACTGGTCATTTTTTTCTAGTTGAGAATTAATATTTGTTTAATATATTTAAGGATTTTAGAATTTAACTTCAATGGACAATACCAAACTTTAAGTTTCTCTCTTAGAGTTATGAGTTTTTAAAAACTGATACTGCACGTGCCTGTAATCCCAGCTCCTTGGGAGGCTGAGGCAGGAGAATCGCTTGAACCCAGGAGGTGGAGGTTGCAGTGAACCGAGATCACGCCATTGCACTCCAGCCTGGGTGACAGAGCAAGACTCTGTCTCAAAAAAAAAAAAAAAAAAAAAAGTTGTTACTGATTGAGTACATAGTGATATATTATATAGGTCTTGGTATATGGTATAAAGCAGATTAGGGCTTCAATTTCCAAAAATCTTGGAAGTTTCTGTTGAAGTCCTCATACATAGCATCTCTGTTATCTTCTCCTTTCTGATCATTCTGTGTTTTGGGGCAGCGGTCCCCAACCTTTTTGGGAAGGGACTGGTTTCGTGGAAGACAATTTTTCTCTGGATGGGGGTGGTGGTGTGGTTTGGGATGAAACTGTCCTACCTCAGATCATCAGGCATTAGGTTCTCATAAGGAGCGCGCAACCTCGATCCCTCACATGCACAGTTCACAACAGGGTTCACACTCCCATGAGAATCTAATGCTGCCACTGATCTGACAGGAGGTGGAGCTCAAGCAGTAATGCTCACCTGCCACTGACCTCCTATTGTGAATCCTGGTTCCTAACAGGCCACAGACCCGTACTGGGGATTGGGAACCCCTTGTCTGGGGAATAGGGGTATACACCTGTCTCTGTCACCTGACTCTGACCTTTAGTTAGCTTGCTTAGCTTGTGCCTAGAATTCCCGATACTACTGGAACCTACTAGTAGAAGTGGTGGAATGATGACAGGTTAATGGTGCTTTCATGCTAATTCTTTTTATTAAAAACATTTTTAAGGCTGGGTGTGCTGGCTCACGCCTGTAAATCCCAGGACTTGGGAGGCCGAGGCAGGCAGATCACCTGAAGTTGGGAGTTTGAGACCAGCCTGACCAATATGGAGAAACCCTGTCCCTGCTAAAAATATAAAATTAGCTGGGTGCGGTGGTGCATGCCTATAATCCCAGCACTTTGGGAGCCCAAGGCAGGAGAATCGCTTGAACCTGGTAGGCAGAGGTTGTGGTGAGCCGAGATCATACCATTGCATTAGGCAACAAGAGTGAGACTCCATCTCAAAACAAAACAAAACAAAAGCACTAACAAAATTAAAAATAAATTTTAATTCTTTAGAAAATAGAGACAGGGTCTCACTACCTAGGCTGATCTTGAACTCCTGAGCTCAAATGATCCTCCTGCCTTGGGCTCCCAAAGTGCTGGGATTATAGGTGTGAGCCACCACACCCATCCCATGCCCATCCTTTTTATTTTTGGCTGTGCTTGAGATTCTAGTGTTCTGGATAAATTCAAATTGTTCTATATTTTGAATACAGTTGTTAAATTAAGTTGTTTGGTATTTTGAATATAGTTGTTACATTATTTGATGTTCTTGTTACACAGATAACTAGTTTGGGGTCCCCAGTATAGTGAGTGTAGATGTCGGTTATTCTATAATTAGTCAATCTAAAATGTCCAGTATGCTTTATAGGGATTCTGTTACTGCTAAATACCTTCTTAACTTCATTTCATTATTTTCTCATTTGTTTCTTTCTTTGCTTATTTTCTTCCTGAAGAAACATTTGATATTCCTTTTTTGTGGTAAGATTATTGTTCAAATTCCTAATAATACAGAGAAGTAAGTGCTTTTCTGTAATTTCTATGTGAGAGATAACCATTAATACTATTAATTTGGTGTATATTTCTTTCTGATGACTTAATATACATTTACAGATTTTTTTCTTTTTTTACGTAAATTAGATATAGTATACACACTTATGTAACCTGATTTATTCTCTGTAGGTAGATTTGATGTCAGCATCTTGAATGATCTATCTTGTTTTATATTCTGTATTTTTTAAGCTAATTACTGGTTGATGGATATAAACTTGTATTTTCAATTAATGCTGCAGCAAACATCTGGGTCGACTGTCATTGTACATATCTGTGTTGTTAGGGTTAATTTCTACATTTAGATTTTGAGTCAAATATATCAATTTTTGAAAGCTTTTTATATGTGTAGAAAAATATATCCTAGAATGGTTTTACCACCTTATATTCCTACTCTAGTTGTCTAAGAGGTGTCGTTATTTTCTTGTTATTAATATATTCAGCATTTGCCAACCATTTTGCTGAACTGCCAAATATCTTGTTTTAACTTTACTTTCTTGGATTTTTAGCAAGATTATTGTTTGTCAGTTTTTCTTTAAGTGTTATGTCATTTTCATATAAATATGTAAAATTTCTTAGCATGGTATAGTGATTAAAGATTTTAAAAATACTTTGAAAGCTAAAATAATGACTTTTAAATGACTTTTCTTCTTCTGTTATTGATGTTTTCATGAAAGTAATTTTCTAATACAATGTAAAGTGATATTGAGTTATTTAGCAACCTTAAGAATATTCAGATAGCTATGTAAATCAATTTGTTTTTTTTTTTTTTTTTTTTTGAGACAGAGTCTCGCTCTGTCGCCCAGGCTGGAGTGCAGTGGCTGGATCTCAGCTCACTGCAAGCCCCGCCTCCCGGGTTCACGCCATTCTCCTGTCTCAGCCTCCCAAGTAGCTGGGAGTACAAGCGCCCGCCACCTCGCCCGGCTAATTTTTTTTTTGTATTTTAGTAGAGACGGGGTTTCACTGTGTTAGCCAGGATGGTCTCGATCTCCTGACCTCGTGATCCGCCCATCTCGGCCTCCCAAAGTGCTGGGATTACAGGCTTGAGCCACCGCGCCCGCCCTGTAAATCAATTTGTATGTTTACTTGTTAGATTTGACAACATGCAGTGTTTTCATTTTGGTAGGATTTTGTTTTAGAAAGAGATTTAAATCACTTTGGTGGGAAAACCCCTAAAACTGACTTACTGGTTTGTACTTTTTTGTCATCTACCGTTTACAGATATTGTACTCCAAGATACTTGGATTACGAAGATTTGGAGCGCAAGTACTGGAAGAACTTAACTTTTGTGGCACCCATCTATGGTGCAGATATTAACGGAAGCATATATGATGAGGTACATTCATATTTACAGTGAGTTTTGTAAAGGATCATTGGATGTGACAGTTTTGTTACCATTTAAGCAGTTTAGAAGTGTTCTTTTGTTGTGCTTTTGGGTGATTCCTCAAAGGATGACAGGAAATATTCATCAGTAGGATTTCTGCTGCTGGTATTTTTCAAACTGAAGCTAGGTAATTGTACAAATACCTGAAATTGTTAAGTAGTAATATGGTGTGTGATTATCTGGCTGATCTTTTCATTACATTAAAACTTTTTAAAGCAAAAATACATTATAAAAATGTTTGGAAAACAGGAAATATGATCCATCATACTGACACCTTAAAGCAGAAGCAGTATTTTTGATATATTTTTCCATTACTTTACCTCAATCATTAAAAAAAAAGTTATATATGAACAGGCTTATATTGTCCTTTTTTTTCACAGACAAATTGTAATAATTTTTTTCTTTTTTTAAAAAAGTACATGTTATTACAGTATTTTTAGCCATTTTAATGGGGCATAATTCACTGGTTATATTCTAATTCTTTTTGCCTTTTCCTGATATTTTAAAACCCTAATTCTAAAAGTTCTTTGTCTTTTGAAACCTTGTATGCGCTCTCTATTTTCTTTTTTAATTTATTTTATTATTTTTTTGAAATTTTTATTGAGACAGGATCTCAGTATGTTGCCCAGGCTGGTCTTGAACTCCGGAGCTCAAGAGATCTAACTGCCTCGGCCTCCTAAAGTCCTGGGATTAGAGGTGTGAGCCACCAGGCCTGGCATGGCATGTTATTTTCTTTCGAAAAATTTCTTATCTACCAAAAGGTGGAACTAGTGCAATACATACCTGGATACCCTTCACTTAGGTTCACCAGTACAAGTTAAGCATCCCTAATCCAGAAATCCAAAATCCAAAATGCTCCAGTGAGCATTTCCTTTGAGCATGACCTTTGAGCATCATATTGAAACTCAGAAAGTTTGGGATTTTGGAGCATTTTGGATTTTTCAGATTAGGGATGCGCAACCTGTATAATGCAAATACTCCAAAATGGGAAAAAATCCGTCATCTGAAATACCTCCGGGCCCAAGCATTATGGATAAGGGATACTTGATCTATAGCTAATAGTTTGCCACATTTGCTTAATGTTTCTTTGTCTCTCTTTGTCTCTGTTTCTGTCTCTCTCTCTCTCTCCTGTAACATTTGATGTATGATGCAGACATCACGATAGTTTACCCTGAATTATATAAGCATGTATCTTTTAATTACAAGGGAGTTTAACATTTATATAATATTATCTAGTGTATAGACCATATTGAAATTTTCCCAGTAATGTTATAACTCCTCCCGCCCCCATCCTGTAATGATTTAGTCAAGGATTCCCCTTTGTCACTAATAAGTGATCTATGGGGTGATACTCAAATATTAGGTGTCTATCTGTCCCCAACAGCCTTTCATTCAGTGGATTTAGCATCCATGGCATTCATTAATAATCCTTGCCTTAATTCCATTATTATATTATTTTGAAACCTTTTTTATTTTGTAATATAAAATAAGCTAGAAAGTGCATAGAGCGTAAACCTAGAGCTTTATGAATTATTGTAAAGTGAACACCTGTGTACCATTTCTGACACCGAGGAAAACATTACCAGCACCGTAGAATTCCCTTACCTGCCCTATTACCTAGTATAGGCTCCCCTTTTCCTTCAACAGTAACTAGATATTCTGACTTTAACAGTACAGCTCAGTGTGGCCTGTTTCTGAATTTTATATAACTAGGATCATTCAGCGTACATTCTTTTATGTCTGGCTTCTTATACTTCATACTTTATACCTTCTACTTTCTTGTATACCTTATATATACATGTTAGCTTTAGAAGAAAACGTTTTTTCCAGCTTACACTTCCTATAGCAATGTTTCCAAGTTTCCTTTGCTCCACATCCTCCCTAACACTCAATATTGTCATTTCTTTAATTTTAGCCGTTCTGTTGGTGTGTGTAGTCGTATCTTTTGGTTTTTAAGTTGCATTGTGATTTTTTTCCCCTTACGTTCACTAACTGTTTGGATTTCCCCTTTAGTGAAGTGCCTTTTCAAGTCTCTTATACGCTTTTCTTTTTTGTCATGCTTTTCTTTTTTTTTTTTGGCTTAAGTTCCCTTTTCTTTGGTTTTAGCGATTCTTATTGGTTTATACTTCTTTATCTATCCTGCGTATGAGGTAGTAGCACAATTTCAAATTTTATATATGAATTTTTAATTGCTGAACAGTTATTTCAAAGACCATTCTTATTTTTGAAGGTATTATATGATATTGTAGAATTGTCATATTGGGTGGAATGATGGCTGTGTAATTTTCTTAACTTAGCAATTAAAGATGCATATTGAAGGATATATGGTTGAAATAACATGAGGACTGGGATTTGTTTTTCAGTTACTTAAGAAAATAAAGCTGAATGGATACAGATGAAAGAAGATTGGCTACACACACACACACACACACACACACACACACACTTTTTTTTTTGAGACAGTCTTCCTCTGTCACCCAGGTTAGCATGCAATGGCATGATCATGGCTCACTGCAGCCTTGACCTCCTGGGCTCTAGCAGTCTTCCTGCTTCCGCCTCCTATGTAGCTGGGGCTACCTGCAGGCGCCACCATGCCTAGCTAATTTTTTTTTTTTTTTTTTTTTTTGAGACAGAGTCCTGCTCTGTCTCCCAGGCTGGAGTGCAGTGGCGCGATCTCGGCTCACTGCAAGCTCCGCCTCCCGGGTTCACGCCATTCTCCTGCCTCAGCCTCCTGAGTAGCTGGGACTATAGGCGCCCGCCACCGCGCCCGGCTAATTTTTTGTATTTTTAGTAGAAACGGGGTTTCACCGTGGTCTCGATCTCCTGACCTTGTGATCCGCCCGCCTCGGCCTCCCAAAGTGCTGGGATTACAGGCGTGAGCCACCGCGCCCGGCACCTAGCTAATTTTTAAAATGCTTTTTGTAAAGACAGGGTCTTCCTATGTTGCCGACGCTGGTCTCAAACCCCTGGAGAGCAAGTGATCTCCCTCCTCAGCCTCCCAAAGTATTGGGATTACAGGTGTGAGCCACTGCACTCAGCCCAGCAAAATATTTATAATTGAAGCTAGATGACAGACTGGTGTTTTAAATACGTATATGTTTGAAATAGTAAAAGTAAAAGTTAAAAAAAATAGCCTTTCCTCATTCTGCATCTGAATTTTTACTAGTATAAGTAATCTCTATGTTGAGAATGTACTGTTTATTAAAGTAGTACATGTAGGAAAATTGAAAAATACAGAAAAGCATGAAGAAGAGAATAAAAATTGCTCAAAAGTTTGTCAAACAGGAATAACTTTTTTTTTTTTTTTTAAGACGGAGTCTCACTTTATAGTCCAGGCTGGAGTGCAATGGCGCGATCTTAGCTCACTACAACCTCCAACTCCCTGGTTTAAGCTATTCTCCTGCCTCAGCCTCCCGAGTAGCTGGGATTACAGGCACGTGCCATGATGCCCAGCTAATTTTTGTATTTTTGGTAGAGACCTGGTTTCACCATGTTGGCTAGGCCGGTCTCGATCTCCTGACCTTGTGATCCGCCCACCTTAACCTTCCAAAGTGCTGGCATTACAGGCGTGAGCCACCGCACCCTGCCCAGGAATAACCTTTTTATAATTTCCTTTTGGTCTTTCTGTTTTATGTGAGTGTGTGTGTATATGCTTGCCTGTGTTTGCATGTGTGTTCATGTTTACCACCAAAGGGTTGAGAAGGTCTTTACAGTTTTTTTGGCTTTTGAAGCATTTCCAATACTGCTCTCCAGAAGGATCATTTGTTTCTTTTAGCACAAGCCATATCTAGACTACCAATGTCAAATTGTACCTTGTATTAAATGGTTGCTAGATTTTTTTTTGTTTCAGTTTCAAGTGTATTCTTGGCTGATTTATTCTTTAGTGATAATAAATTTCTTATGAGCTAAAAGTAAGTTTAGCTGTTGTGGGCAGGTCATTAGATGTTGCCCACAGGTAGGGGCAAGTTATGCACATGTGTGATAACGCTGAGGGCTCAAAGAGAGGCTAAGAGCAGCTTCTAGTGCTTAGAGCAATTGTCTGGGAAGGGTGTGGCAGCAAGTAGAACATGTAGGAAATGGATGGTGAGGGATGTGGGCAGATGGGAGTGGGCATATTGGAAACATTTGTGTGGGTCTGGTATCTTTATGCTCTTACCAGTAGGCTTCCTAAAGAATGTGGAAGAATGTGGCATCTTGCCTTGTTAAACCAGCTTCTGTGTGATTTGCATCGGAACGGGTGAGGCAGCTTAAGTACTGTTGTCATTTTACACTTAACAAAACGTGGGGCCCAGAGAGGGTCAAGTGCTTTTCCAAAGTTGGGAGGCTAATAAAAGGGCCATGACATGCTCTTATCCCCCACACCAGTGTTAGATAAGTCATTATGCATAGTGAATCTCATAGTTGTGGAAATATGTAAAACTAGGTCTTTGTCAACTACATACTGCCCCTGAGCTAATAGGGGTATTTTGTACCTTCTCCATAGCTTCTTCCTGTGTGTTGTATCCTGGCAAATGTTCAGGCTTCTGAGAAGAAGGTTGAGCTGATGGGTCATCTAGATCCTGGACTGAAAGTTGCATATCTGAGTGCTCGAAAATAAAATAAAACTCAATCTAAGTATTTTTTTTTTTTTTTAAACCACCTTTTAAGATACTTAACCTTTTTGTCCCCTTATTTTTGTGTATATAATTAAGAGTTAGAAGCAGCAAGTTTGGGATCATTTTCAGAAAGATTGATATAAAAAGGTCCTGAATTAGCTTTATGTATTTGGTAGTGAAATAGCATAAGCATTGACTGTAAAGATGAGGTTGATGGACTTTGGTTTGCAGTGCTTATCAATTTACTGCTTGTGTTTGAAAGCCCTTTACTCATTGGCATTGCTTCAAGGGAACATTGACTTCTAGACTTCAGATTTGAGTAACTTTTGTTATTAAAATCCAATGAACAGAATCCACTGGTTTGTAAACACGCAGTTTTAAAACATCCTCATCATTTACAGGTTTTAGAGCTGGGAATCTATCATTTTGGTAGGACCTACAAGGCAGTATTTTGTAGAATTTCTGCAGGCTCTGTGGAAGCATTTAGCAGCTCCTGAGCTGGACTGACATTTTCAGTGCTTTTGTAGCATAAAGACAGACATGAGAGGAGTGTTGCAAACTGCTTCTGATAAACAAAACCAATCACACTCAAGACACTTAAATTCAAACAAATGAAAAATAACTTGTATTTACCCCCCTTGAGGTAGACGAAGAATAACAAAAGAAAGAGTGCTTTAAAGGGCGTGATGAAGAGTGAGTGTAATAATAGCTTACTGTCAGGAATGTTGGAATTCATTGCAATGAATGTGCATTTAAAAAGCCCATGCATTGTTTTGCTGTTGACTGTCTTGTCTTTACATTAATTCTTTAGTTCAGTATTTAAATTGAACTGGTTTCTTATGGTTCATGGCATTATTTTGAAAGGAATTAGAGAGTCATCAAATTGCAGTTTACTTTTTCCTTGAATTTCTAATGGTAGCTATTTCCCTTAATCTTAAAAGAGTGGTAAGAAAATCGTAGCCTTTGTTTGGTGGGGTGGGAGTTCTTGGAGAGGGTGTGGAGAGATCAGAGAAGTAATTTGTGCAAGGTGCAAAGATGGATACGAATCCTGCTTCTCAAGTAGTTCATAGACTTAGTGGGGTGGAGGGACAGTTGGTGCAGTGGTCTTGAATCTTTGCAGCCTGCAGGAGAGATAGTATGAGCAGGCCTGCATTCAAGTAAGACTTTCTGGAGTGGGGAGGACATCTGAACTTGGCCTTGATGAGTAAGTTCCAGTGAAAGGAGAGAGAGTGAAAGGTGGGACTGGAGCTAGGTAAATTGAAGGGTGAAACCATAGCTAATAGTCTCAGTATTTTTGCTGAAATTGTAGGTTGTTTGCTGAGCAGGAGCATAGGAGGATGAGACAAAACTTGAATAGCAGCTGTGGCATATGGGAGAGAGGCCTGAATCAGGGCTGTGGGCCTGGGTCATGGATCTGACCCATGGCCCCACAGCAGCCCCACCTACTTTGTTCTAGACTCTGAATTTTGTCTCTTAGCCCCAGGCAAATCTTTTAAGGAGCAGAGAAGCTACCATGGTAGTTTTGATCCAAGCTGGGCTATAGCACAGGAATTAGGGGTGAGGGTGTACATGAAGGACTAGATCAGAGTGTAGTCATCCTTGACAGGAGAGGGAGAAGGGTCTGGAAATCCCCTGGCTTGAGTCTTGACCTCTCTCTCTTTTTTTTTTTTTTTTAATTATACTTTTAAGTTCTAGGATACATGTACACAACATGCAGGTTTGATGCATAGGTATACATGTGCCATGTGGGTTTGCTGCAACCATCAACTCATCATTTACATTAGATATTTCTCCTAATGCTATCCCTCCCCCAGCCCCCACCCCCCCACAGGCACCGGTGTGTGATGTTCCCTGCCCTGTGTCCAGGTGATTTCATTGTTCAATTCCCACCTATGAGTGAGAACATGTGGTGTTTGGTTTTCTGTCCTTGTGATAGTTTGCTGAGAATGATGGTTTCCAGTTTCATCCACGTCCCTGCAAAGGACATGAACTCATCCGTTTTTATGGCTGCATAGTATTCCATGGTGTATATGTGCCACATTTTCTTAATCTAGTCTATCATTGATGGACATTTGGGTTGGTTCCAAGTCTTTGCTGTCGTGAATAGTGCCACAGTAAACATACGTGTGCACATGTCTTTATAGTAGCATGATTTATAATCCTTTGGGTATATACCCAGTAATGGGATTGAGGGAAGAGAGAGACTCTCTCACATTATTTTATATAGTTTTATACTCAGTACCTGTTTTAAGAATAAAAAAGGAAGTGAAACCAAAGGCAGGCAGCCCGGCACCAGGCACCAGATCCAAAACCAGACCTGAAACCAGGCCTGGGCCTGCCTGGCCTAAACCTGGTAGTTAAAAATCAACTTATGACTTAGCAACTGATGTTATCCATAGATTCCAGACATTGTATGGAAGAACACCATGAAACTCCCTGCTCTGTTCTGTTTCACGCTGACTACCAGTGCATGAAACCCCTGTCACGTACCCCCTAGAATGCTCAATCAATCACAACCCTTTCATGTGAAATCTTTAGTGTTGTGAGCCCTTAAAAGGGAGAGAAATTGTGCACTCGAGGAGCTTGGATTTTAAGACGGTAGCTTGCCGATGCTCCCAGCTGAATAAAGCCCTTCCTTCTACAACTCGGTGTCTGAGGGGTTTTGTCTGCCGCTTGTCCTGCTACAGGATGGCTGAGTCAAATGGTAATTCTAGTTCTAGATCCTTGAGGAATCGCCACATTGTCTTCCACAATGGTTGAACTAATTTACACTCCCACCAACAGTGTAAAAGCATTCCTATTTCTCCACATCCTCTCCAGCATCTGTTGTTTCCTGACTTTTTAATGATCGCCATTCTAACTGGTGTGAGATGGTATCTCATTGTGGTTTTGATTTGCATTTCTCTGATGACCAGTGATGATGAGCATTTTTTTCATGTGTCTGTTGGCTGCATAGATGTCTTCTTTTGAGAAGTGTCTGTTCATATCCTTTGCCAACTTTTTGATGGGGTTGTTTTTTTATTGTAAATTTGTTTGAGTTCTTTGTAGATTCTGGATATTAACCTTTTATCAGGTCTTGGCCTCTCATTCTTTTTTTTTTTTTTGAGATGGAGTGTGCTCTGTCGTCTAGGGTAGAGTGCAGTGGCCCGATCTCAACCTCCGCCCCCCGGGTTCAAGCAGTTCTCTTGCCTTAGCCTCCCGAGTAGCTGGGATTACAGGTGCTTGCCACCACACCTGGCTAATTTTTGTATTTTTAGCAGAGACAGTGATTCGCCATGTTGGCCAGGCTGGTCTTGAACTCCTGGCCTCAAATGATCTGCCTGCCTTGGGCTCCCAAAGTGCTGGGATTACAGGCATGAGCCACTGTGCCTGGCTGGCCCCTCTTTTATTCTGCTGCTGCTTTTAGAGCTTGATTTCCTTAGGTTATACTAAAAAATCTGAACACCATGGATGGTAACCTATGGCAACAGTAACACAACTTAAGCAAGTTATTATTTTTAAAACCAAAACACGAAGACTCTCAAAGGCATGGGGTGAATCCAGCCTTTGGGTATATATGAAGAGTAGGGTTTGGCTGTCAAGTTCTGCCTTTCGCTGCATTTTGTAATAAAACTTTCTTGGAGCCCAGTCTTACTTTTTCATTTGCATATTATGTATTTTTGCACTACAGTGGCAGAGGTGAGTTAGTTGTGACAGAGATTATATGGCCTTCAATGCCTAATATATTTACTGTTTCTTTGCAGAAAATGTTTGTCAGCCCCTTACATAGAGGACAATTATTTGTTCTTGGGGAAGGGTGTACAAATCCTTTTTGAGATAGATGGGATATAAAAAAATTTGAATATTCTCAGGAGGATGAGATTAATATAATTGCATTGATTCCTTGCAAGAAAGAAATTGGAGTGTTTAGTGATTTCAGGAACCTTCTGTAGTTAGAAAAAGATCTTAGAAATAGAGCCATCTTTGGTCCTGGGTTAAGTCTTAGATGATTCTTTGGAAACAGTACATACACATAAGGAACTTAAGATCTGAATTTTTTTTTTGTTATGTTTCACTAAGGGCTGTTCTGCCAGTGGAGTTTTAATTAGCCTTTGTTAACTTCCTTTACATTAGAATACTTAGCCCTCTGTTAGAAGCAGTATGAGAGTTTCTTTGGGAAACAAAACACACAAAGATAAAGATAAAAGAGGGACAGAGAGAAAAAAAAGTCCTGTAACTTGGTGGGGTGATAAGATTTGGCTAAAGGACCTGCAAGTCAGCAGATGTCTGTAGAAAAGACAGAAGGTATAACATTGCTGAGATGGCCAGTAGCCATGTACACCTGCACTGACCTTTGAAGGCAGAGCTGCATCTCTTTTTTTCTGTGTGTGAGAGCTAAGAATAGACATCAACATTACCTACGTTAGTGCAGTGACAAAAGATCATCAGGCTTGTATTCTATGCTATTTTGGGCTGCATTTCTAGCAATACCTATTGTATAGCATAATGATGATTCTTCTAATGATAATGCTTCATTAAATAGAGGTATAAAATGAAGTTCCACATGTTTTGCTCATGCTATTATCTTCATAATCTATAACCCTAGATGAACCTCCTGTGTGTATTCAAGTCGTCTTTGTAAGAGTTTCCGTTTGCTGAGTGGTGACATATAGCTCCTCCCCTAATCCTCATCTCTATCCTCCATCGTGCTGGCTCTCTAGTTTGAATGCCTCATAGCATAACATACAGGGCAGTCTTCAGTGGCCCCTTTGAACCAATGTTTTGCACCAAAAGGGGGTAGCTTATCCTCATTGTCAGAGTACCCATGGAGCAATTTAGCCTTTGGATTCTGTAATAAACCTATGGGATAGCATTTCATAAAGACTGAGAATTTCCTGTGTGTGTAACCATCTTTGGCGATAGTTTTCTGCAGGCCACTGGAGGAAGACAGCCACACTTCACTGTGAAGGGATGCTGCCCTACCTGTTACCTTCAATTTCTGCTATCTTACACTGTTGTTGGATCTTTCAGACCATTTTGCACTTGCTTTGAAACTCAGCTCCTTCACTGAATCATGTTGCTCCTTCATTGCTGCTGCCTCCAGATCTCCAAAGGTGTCCCCCAACCTTTCCTGTACCAGCCTGATAATCATTGGTCTCCTACCCTGAGAATGGCTGTGAGTCCACTGCAAAAGGAATTTCTCTGGTTTTTCAAAATTTTGAGTCACATGGTGAAGCTCTTCAGGAGCAACTCTGCTATGTTGAAGAGATTGGGACATGTCAAGTTAATATCTGATGGGCCTCCTTCCTTCAGTACGTGCCATCATTTCCAACTCTTCATAGTCTTCTGTA
Organism: Macaca nemestrina; assembly: GCF_043159975.1. Taxonomy (NCBI): domain Eukaryota; kingdom Metazoa; phylum Chordata; class Mammalia; order Primates; family Cercopithecidae; genus Macaca; species Macaca nemestrina. The sequence continues at coordinate 36,477,485 of NC_092138.1, forward strand.
GGTCTCATATGCTCACTTACTTTCTCCTCGGGGTTTTCTACTTTTTCAGGAGACATTTTCACTCACTGATGGGAAGATGACAGCAGTGATGCCAATTTATTTAATATGGGTGCTAGGCATATTCCTTTTGGGAAAACATCTGAGATACAACTTAGCTGCAGACTATATTCTCTGACCTAGATTTGTATACAACTGAAACAGTTGTGTTGGTGGACACCATCATAGAGAGTCTTTACTTTGGACAGTGAATATTGGGTAAAAAAATTATTATAGCATGTATTTGGAAAATGGTAACAGAAGATGAAGGTTACTTGTATTTATTTTTGTGGCATTTCTTTTCATGGCTATTTCTTCTGCAGTAGACTCTGAGTTCATTGGTGACAGGTGTTATTTCTCATGTACTCTCTAGCTCCAGTCTCTGGCATAGTGTCTGATGAGTGCATGGCATAGAAAAAATAGCTTTGAAAAATAGTGTGATCTAACAACAGACTACAACAAGATGGTCTGGTTACAGCAAGAGATTTGGGGAGGGCTTTGGATGAGAAGGATGAGGAGGGTTGAGGTGACCTTCCCCAGTGGGCATTTTTCTGAACTCTATTACTCCAAGACAGTAGTTCTCAAACTTTTCAGTCTTAAGGCCCTGTTACAATCATAATAATTATTGTGAACCTCAAATAACTTTCATTTAAGGAGGTTATATCTGTTCTTTTTTATTGTATTAGAAATTCAGGCCAGGCACGGTGGCTCATGCAAAAAAAAAAAAAAAAAAAAAAAAAGGAAATTAAGAGAATATTTAAAAAAATAGTTAATTCTTTAAAACAATCCATTACATATCAACATACATTATTTTATACAAGGTGACTATAGGATGGAGGGGAGCAGACAGAAAAAGAAAAGGTGACTATTTTCCCAATTAAAAAATTAGTAAGAAGAATCACATTAGTTTACATTTTTCAAATCTCTTATGTCTAGCTTAATAGAAGATTGTGGGCCGGGCGCGGTGGCTCAAGCCTGTAATCCCAGCACTTTGGGAGGCCGAGACGGGCGGATCACGAGGTCAGGAGATCGAGACCATCCTGGCTAACACGGTGAAACCCCGTCTCTACTAAAAAATACAAAAAATTAGCCGGGCGCGGTGGTGGGCGCCTGTAGTCCCAGCTACTCGGGAGGCTGAGGCAGGAGAATGGCGTGAACCCGGGAGGCGGAGCTTGCAGTGAGCTGAGATCCGGCCACTGCACTCCAGCCCGGGCGACAGAGCGAGACTCTGTCTCAAAAAAAAAAAAAAAAAAAAAAAAAAAAAAAAAAAAAAAATAGAAGATTGTGGCCGAGTACAGTGGCTCACGCCCATAATCCTAGCACTTTGGGGAGGCTAAGGCAAGGGTTCGAGACCAGCCTGGCCAACATAGTGAAACCCTGTCTCTACTAAAAGTACACAAAAATTAGCCAGGCATGATAGTGTGCACCTGTAGTTCCAGCTGCTCGAGAGGCTGAGGCAGGAGAATTGCTCAAACCTGAGAGGCGGAGGTTGCAGTGAGCTGAGATCATGCCATTGCACTCCAGCCTGGGCAACCAGAGTGAGACTCCGTCTCAAAAAAAAAAAAAAAAGATTGCTGGATTTTTATATCAGCTTTTACATTTAATCTGTTATAAGGTCATATGTCCTATAGCTTCTGGAAAACTCTATACTCATGAGAGTGAAAAAGGCAAATACTAATGTACTAATGTTCTGGTATAATTTTGAAAATAGTTTTGATGTCACAGACCCTCTGACAGGGTCTGCGTGTCTCCTGGTGGTCCTCAGAAAACACCTTGACAACTGCTTCTGTAAGATACTTAGCAAAAGATGACTTCTCTGGAGTTATCTATTGCACATAGATGATGCATAGATCTTAGGGCAAGGTAACTATGTTCTATCTTTATTTATTGGCCTTCAGGTAACTGCATTCCTGGTATGTGTCTCAAATAATGAATCACCTTCAGAGACAGTGGTTCTCAAACTGGAAGCCATGGAGTTCTCTGGGGCACATCATGTCCTGTGTTTTGTCTTATAAACCAGGCAAAATTTTACAAGTGGACAACATATGAACTCATGTCTCTGCATCTCAAAATATAGAACATATTTTAAAGAAATTGTACCGCCAAGATTTTTCTTTAATATTAATTTGCTAGCCTATTACTTTTGTTATCTTCAGGTACTTATTAATGGAAAAATGATATAAAATTTAAAAGTTTGAAAAATATTGTGGCAAATCTTTTTTTTTATTTCTCTCTCTCTTTTAAGACAAGGTCTCTCTCCGTTGCACAGGCTGCAGTGCAATGTCACCATCGCAGCTCACTGCAACCTCCACCTCCCGGGCTCAGGTGATCCTTCCATCTCAGCCTGCTGAGTAGCTGGGACTATACGTGTGCACCTCCATGCCCAGCTAGTTTTTTGTATTTTTTGTAGAGATGGGATTTCACTATATTGCCCAGGCCAATCTCAAACTCCTGGCTTCAAGTGATCTTCCTCCCTCCACCTCTCAAAGTTACGGGATTACAGGCATGAGCCACTGTGCCTGTAATCTTAAGATTTTTTGTGGAGAATCTTAAAATAAAAATAAATGTCTTATATGGTATATTTTTCCTTGAGCTGGGGAAATTTTTTTTTTTTTTTTTTTTTTGGCTGTGCTTGTACTAGGTGGATGGGTGGTTGGTGTCCTCTTTCCATTTTCTGTTTTTAGTTTTCTTTGTAATCTATAAGTATAAATTACACCCCTTTAAGGTAAAAGTTACCTTTTTGTTAATATAAACATTACATGTGAAAAATATGGGAAGATATTACATAGGAGAGAAAATGAAAATCACTCAATCCTGGCATTCAGAGAAAGCAGCTATCAAAACTGTTTTGTATATTTCCTTCCACTGTTTTTTTTCTACGAAAAAAACAGTTAAATGCTGCATAATTGCATGTAAAAACAATTTTTATAGTACAGTAAACATAGTTTTATCCCCCTTCCATTTGACCCATTGTGAATGCTTTCCCACGATGATAGATGTTCTTCAGCAAGATGATTGGAAATTTATCTTACTTGGCTGGGCGCGGTGGCTTATGCCTGTGATCCCAGCTCTTTGGGAGGCTGAGGTGGGTGGATCACCTGAGGTCAGAAGTTCGAGAGCAGCCTGGCCAACATGGCGAAACCCTGTCTCTGTTAAAAATACAAACAATTAGCCAGGCATGGTGGCAGGGACCTGTAGTTTCAGCTACTGGGGAGGCTGAGGCAGGAGAATTGCTTGAACCTGGGAGGCGGAGGTTGCAATGAGCTGAGATTGCACCACTGCACTCCAGCCTGGGTGACAGAGTGAAACTCCATCTCAAAAGAAAAAAAAAAGAAAATTTATCTTATTTTTATTGTTTTTATTGGCAGGATGGTTTTCACCGGTAGAGGAAAGCAGATAAATCTAACATGAAGGGTGTGGGTGGGTGGAGGAGGGAGCGTATGACAGCTCCTGATCTTGTGTTGGTCAGTGTGGGGCAGGGCACAGTCCACAGTGGGTGGCCCGATCACTGCTAACCTGAGAGAGAGGCACCTTGCACAGACACCCACTGCCCCATTTTCTGCCTTTCTTCTGCAGCTTCTTGAGATAGAAGGCGTTATTAAACAGCACAGAATATTTGACCTGTTTTCGTATATAATCAGTGTTTGCCATTCCTAGCTGTGACTTTCAGGAAAGCTCTCTCTTTTCCTCATAGTCTTCATCTACAAGGGGAAGAAATTGAATTAACTGCTGTCTCTTGTTCCTTCCGGCTCAGAAATGTTTACTTTATGATAAGCAATATTTCTTTAAGAAGATGAACTAAATTCAATAACAGTGAATTTTTGTCACTTCCAGATTTCTTTTGTATTAGAATTTTGTCAAATCAAGAGCTCCTTTATAAGAAACCTGTTGGTGAGGCATGGGAATCTTTTCACACCAAGGTGTTAGGCATAGTGGCATTTAACCTATAGACTTTTTTCCCTCTTCCCTCAATGGAGTAGCTTAAATACCTCTATCCACCAGATGGTGCTCTTGGACAGCAAATTTATTTGAGGCTGTGGGTTTCCAAATGAGGTAAAACAGTTTAAACGGTTTGAGTCACCAGGAGAATTCCTTTCCATTTTGTATTTTTATCATGTCAGGATATCATTTACTTTGAAATAACAAATCGTTCAAAGCCAGAACACTAACTGCCTAAATTTCACATCCAAGGCAAACATGTCATCCTAGACAGGTTTTGATGCAGAGACAGAGCTGTTGGCTTGTAGGATTGTGACTTTCAGGTTTTAGTTCTGTGAAATAAGGCTTCTAGGTAATCACAACTCATTTATCTGCTAGCATGTTATGGCTGCTCTTCAGTGAAGCAAGTCAGCTCACATGACCCCAAAAGTTGTCATCCAGACGGGAGGTGATGGAAGGACAGCTTTACTGGTCACATTGCATCCAGAATGTTTCTGTTAGTTCTGGAAACTGTGTTTTCAGAGGAGCGTTGCCAGAGCTGCACAGCTGGGATGGTGCAGGAGTTGTTGCAAGAGCAGTTAAAGCCCATGTGGTTGTTGCCCCTGAGAATGGTGCAAGTAAGAAGGTTAGGTGGGATCGCTGTGGGAAAAATCAGTCTGTCTCTGGAATAAGTTTCTTTTTTGTTGTTGTTTTTTTTTGAGATGGAGTCTCGCTCTGTCCCCCAGGCTGGAGTGCAGTGGCACGACCTCGGCTCACTGCAAGCTCCGCCTCCCAGGTTCACGCCATTCCCTTGCCTCAGCCTCCCGAGTAGCTGGGACTGCAGGCGCCCGCCACCACACCTGGCTAATTTTTTGTATTTTTAGTAGAGACGGGGTTTCACTGTGTTAGCCAGGATGGGCTCGATCTCCTGACCTTGTGATCCACCCGCCTCGGCCTCCCAAAGTGCTGGGATTACAGGTGTGAGCCACTGCGCCCGGCCATCTCTGGAATAAGTTTCTAAGGAATGCATCTGCCCCAGAGCAGATTGGGCTGCCACTTGAGGTAAGGAAATACTGACCTTGGAATGTTCACATAGAGACTGTCTGATCTTCTGTCAGACATAGTTTAAAAATTTGGGTTGGGTTGGGGCCAGGTATGGTGGCTCGTGCCTGTAATCCTAGTACTTTGGGAGGCTGAGGTGGGTGGATCACCTGAGGTCAGGAGTGCGAGACCAGCCTGGCCAATGTGGAGAAACCTCGTCTCTACTAAAAATATAAAATTAGCTGGGCGTGGTGGCACGTGCCTGTAATCCCAGCTACTCAGGAGGCTGAGGCAGGAGAATTGTTTGAATCTGGGAGGCGGAGGTTGTGGTGAGCCGAGATCGCGCCATTGCACTCCAGCCTGGGCAACAAGATCGAAACTCGGTCTAAAAAAAAAGAAATATCGAGTTGGATAGGATGTGAGTAGAACTGGTCATTTCTTTTTTCACTCTTCTCTACCTCTTGACTGTTAAACTTCGCAGTTGAAATATACGTAAATGTTTAATAAACTAGTAAATTGATAAATCAACGAATATATGTGGAGGACCACTCTGAGTGATCAATGGGGTTGTGAGACGTGTCAGCAATGGTAGGTATTGGCCAGTGCAAGGAGCTCACTGGTTAGCTCGAGAGTCATAAATGGTTTCCCTGAGGGATAAACAACACACACTATGTGGGCGGAAGCCTGGTGGATGGCACGATTACTATGCACAGTAGGAGTGTAAAGAGGTGAAGATTACTGGGCACTGGCATAGTCCACAAGATTGTAATGAGAATACAGGGCATTAGGGCATTATGGACATTAGGCACGGTGAGCAAGGTGAGGGATGAGGAAGCTGAGCCTATTTTGTGAATTCTGGATGATTGGCATGCTGCCTTGAGGGGCAGATTTCTGTGGGAAAGTATTAGGGACACAGCAGTGAGAATTACTGAAGGAGAAAGAACATGAAACTCAGGTGAAAAGTGAGAGTTTTAGTGCTGAATTTGGCTGGTGAACATAAAGTCATTGACAATTTCAGCTGGAAAGAATTTTGGAGATGATTTGGTATAATAGTCAACACATTGATAGATGAGGAAGCTCAGACTGAATGTTAGGGTTTATCATAGATGACTCCTACTTAGTGGCAGAGCTGGGAGGACCCCCCTTTCCTATTCTCTCTCTGCTCTTTCAGATAGTCACCAGGAAGGATGGTTAAAGCTTGAACACTGTGTATACTCTGGAGCTCTTCTTATCTTGGATTGGTGTCTGTTGAGGCCTCTACCGGTCAGAAGGGCATTTCCCCTGCAACCCAGCCTTGCCTGCAGATTTACAGAAGGGCTTTGATAAGGAGCATCTGTTGGAAGCCCAGTTCCTGCTTTGGGCCTGCTGTTTTCCATTTCATAAAAGGAATGTGAAGATAATTTAAATTTTATCTTTATTATAATTTTGTAAGATATAAAAGCCTGTGATTTTTTCCTAGGGGGAATTTACAAATAGAGTAGAAAGATTCAAGTAATTCTTGTCAGAAAGGAACCATTCATCTATAACTTCTCCTAGAATCTGTTTTGCAGATGATCAAATATATGGGACAATGTTTCTGTACCAAATTTTATTTTTTAGTGTTTTTCTTACTACAGCAAAAAAAGTAAAACAACTTACATGTCACAAAGGAGAAGTACAGATACAAATTGTTAAAGCCATGAGGTAATATGTACAATAAAGTAAATGTTAAGAAAATGTTTGTAATACAATGGTATGTGAGGAAACCAGGATAACCGTGTATAGATATATCTCCAAGATTTTGGAATGCCCACTCTGGATTTCCAGTATTGCTTACAGTCTCCCTCATAATTCATCCACTTGCCCAAGGGTAGAGAGCAGCAGGTCTGGCTGAGATGAGGGAGGTCGTGGAGCTGCTTCCCACACCCCAGCATCCTAGTATGGTTTCCTCAAAATAAGTCACCAGCTGTCAGTGGCCTTTTGGGGGTCACTGGTGCAGAGTTAGAGTTATGAATGCCAGGAGTCTGATTCTAAATATATGCTAGTTACAACAAATTTTTAAGAGAAAGATGTCACTAAAGTGATGAAATGGTTTTCTCTTCTTTGCAGATTTGTATGTTTGATATTTTAAAGTTTACTTTCCAAATGTCCTGTAACGATGACGTATGGTTTAATATTCAGGAAAATTATTGTTAGTTTTCCTTTTCCATTGAAGGAATAATGTGCCTATGTGTATGATCCAGAATTTTATTCTGTGAAGAATGAAGAATGAAAATGAGGCCACTAGAAATACCTTAGGCTGTTTTTCTTTATGAAGAATAAAAGGGAAACTCAATAGCACCAGCCCTCTGCCATGTGTTATGAGAGTGTGTTAAATCTGACATTGCTTTAAGAAATAGCAGCTGTAGAGAAAATGAAGCAAGGTGGAGAAAACAAACAACTGGGAGAAACTGAAGGAAAAATCACAGAATGGTATAGAGGAATTGGGAAGAACAGGTATATTCTTTATTTAAACTGGAATTTTCCAGGTATTAGTGGTTAAGAAAAGGCTCAAGTGCAGCCCATACTTGGCTACCATTCAAGAATTAAGTGGTATTCACTTTTCCTTTTGTTGGGTCACATTAGTGTTGTGGACTCTGTTATGTTTTTTTCTTATTTTAATCCACTAGTCAGTGGGGGAAGTGGGGATCTGTGGATTTGTTTACTAACGAAGAAATATATCAGTTAGACATTATCCTGCTGCCGGTAATAAAGACCTCAGAATCAGTGGCTGAAACAAATTGGGCATTTAGTTTTCTTTTGTGTAAAAATTTGAGGTAAGTAGCCTAGGGCCAGTGTGTTGGACTATGATGTCATTATAGACCCGTACTCCTCAATTCTTCTGCTTTCTTTATGATGAGATCTTTTTTTTTTTTTTTTTTTAAGACGGAGCCTCACTCTGTTGGCCAGGCTGGAGTGCAGTGGCATGATCTTGGCTTACTGCAATCTCTGCCTCCCTAGCTCAAGTAATTCTCTTGCCTCAGCCTCCCGGGTAGCTGGGATTACAGGCGTGTGCCACCACGCCTGGCTAATTTTTGTATTTTTAGTAGAGATGGGGTTTCACCATGTTGGCCAGGCTGGTCTCGAACTCCTGACCTCAGGTAATCCAGCCGCCTCGGCCTCCCAAAGTGCTGGGATTATAGGCGTGAGCCACTGTGCCAGCCTATGATGAGATCTTTACCTTCATGTTCTCCTGGTAGATGCCTAAGCCCAATAATTGTGTCTGAATGTCTTACGGAAGGAAGAGGGAGTGAGAGCGAAGGGCACAAAGGGCTTGTGCCTGCTGAGGTAGCCCTTCCAAGCTGTCTCCTGGGAGCTCTACTCAGCGATGACTGCTCACCTTTCGTTGGCCAGAACCCTGTACTATGACCATCCTTAGCTGTAAGAGAAGCTGGAAATGCAGTTTTCATTCAGCTATATTGCTCTTTCTATTAAATGAGGTTCGTTATTAAGGAAGGTGAAACTAGATCCTGAGTACTGAGGCAGTCTCTGCCATAAAAGTTTATTACAAGCCACGATGACTTTGTAATGCTGTGTTATACTGTATTATATACAATTTAAAGAGTTGAATTTGTTGGCTAGGCACGGTGGCTCATGCCTGTAATCCCAGCCGTATGGGAGGCCGAGGCGGGTGGATCACAAGGTCAGGAGATTGAGACCATCCTGGCTTACATGGTGAAACCCCATCTCTCCTCAAAAAATACAAAAAATTAGCCGGGCATGGTAGCGGGCACCTGTAGTCCCAGCTACTTGAGAGGGTGAGGCAGGAGAATGGCGTGAACCCGGGAGGCGGAGCTTGCAGTGAGCCGAGATCGCGCTACTGCACTCCAGCCTAGGCGATAGAGCAAGACTCTGTCTCAAAAAAAAAAAAAAAAAAGAAAAGTTGAATTTGTCAAGGGGCTTAATAGTCTGGAAAATATGAATAAAGTAGTAGAGATTATTCTTTTTCTTTTTCTTTTTTTTTTATGGAGGCGGAGTTTTGCTCTTGTTGCCTAAACTAGAGTGCAATGGCGCGATCTCAGCTCACTACAACCTCTGCCTCCTGAGTTCAAGGGATTCTCCTGCTTCAGCCTCTGTAGTAGCTGGGATTATAGGCGCCCACCACCATGCCTGGCTAATTTTTATATTTCATTTTAGTAGAGATGTTTCACCATGCTGGCCAGGCTGGTCTTGAACTCCTGACCTTAGGTGATCTGCTTGCCTCGGCCTCCCAAAGTGCTGGGATTACAGGCGTGAGCCACTGTGCCTGGCCATAAAGTAGTATAGATTATTGTGTTTTAAATTTTTCATATGTAAAAATGACAGATTCTGAGCATGGGATATGACTGTTTTAGTAAATGTTGAGATAATTGGTCTCCTTTAAAGAGGGGCGTCATATGGTTTGGGTCCCCTTTAGGATTTTCTACAAGAGCCACATGTAGATATGTAAAATAAAATTAATATTTCTGTTTAGTTTTTTTTTTTAAAAAAACAATGCATATCTGTGAGTATATCCTGTACTTCCTCTATGCCAGTATTTTTTAAAACATCTTCTTGACAGGGAGTGTTTTAAAAAAATAGGAAATATAGTTACCAAATTACTGACTTTCCTAGGTGTTGGGAGATAGAGGGAAGTTTCTCCCTCCCTGATTATATAAAAAGTGTGTAGTGAGAGTTGACTTTCTGGTTGATCGTTTGGCCACGTGGCTTCAGAAACAATAGAGCCAGCATGGGTTAGAATTTTCATTCTCACGCTTGAACCCCGGCCCTGTGATTATGAGCTGTGAGGTCTTGGCAAGTTATCTGTCTTTGCTACAGTCCCCTCATTTATAAAACAGTGTTGATAATAGTTGATAGTAGTGTTTAGCTGGTAGGACAAAATGAGGTGACATAAATAAAACACCTCATACAGGGCCTGCTCCCTGTTATGTACTGAGTCAGCGTTAGCTGCAGCAGGTGGCAGTACTAAAGCAAAGCAAGACAGAAGTCTCCAGGCCTTAATGAGCTAGTTACTCACCAGCTGATTCTGATCGAGAGAATTGTGAAGAATTCTGTTCTGCGGTTGCCATTTTAAGTTTGTCCAGCCTGCAGCCCTGCGATTTATACTCTTTGACATCTGTCAGAGCCATGAAGAATGTTTGTTTAGGAGTCACTGCTTAAGAAAATGCTTCTGCTGTTTTTGAGAAATATACCACTATCTTCTTGTCGTAAGATCCTGCCGTGTGCGGTGCCAGGACAGAAGTGACCTCATGGGATATGACTCAAGAAGTAGTCCTTTTTTTTTTTTTTATTTTTTTATTTTAAAAAGACAGAGTCTTGCTCTATCACCTAGACTGGAGTGCAGTGGTGCAATCTCGGCTCACTGCAACCTCCGTCTTCTGGATTCAAGCAGTTCTGGTGCCTCATTCTCCCAAAAAGCTGGGACTACAGGCATGCGCCACCATGGCCAGCTAATTGTATTTTTAGTAGAGGCAGGGTTTTGCCAAGTTGCCCAGGCTGATCTCAAACTCCTGAGCTCAAGCGATCTGCCCGCTCCCAAAGTGCTGAGATTACAGCATGAGCCACCGCATCTGGCCGATAGTCTCTTTGTCATGATTTTAAAAATCATCTTGTTGGCCAAGACCACGTCTGCCCTGTGAGCACAGACCCTCGCCCTCGCTTCTCTGCCGCTTGTCCACACCCGCTGCCAGCTCACCATAGATGATGATATTGCTGTGCCCATCGTCAACAATGACTCCAGCATGTGCAAGGGTGGCTTCGCAGGCGACGATGCCCCCCGGGCTGTCTTCCCCTCCATCGTGTGGCACCCCAAGCACCAGGGTGTGATGATGGGCATGGGTCAGAAGGACTCCCATGTGGGCGACTAGGCCCAGAGCAGGAGAGGCATCCTGACCCTGAAGTGCCCCATCGAGCATGACATCGTCACCAACTGGGATGGCATGGAGAAGACCTGGCACCACACCTTCTATAAGGAGCTGCATGTGGCTCCTGAGGAGCCCCATGCTGTGACCGAGGCCCCCCTAAACCCCAAGGCCAGCCGCACGAAGATGACCCAGATCATGTTTGAGACCTTCAACACCCCAGCCATGTACATGGCCATCCAGGCCGTGTGTCCCTGTATACCTGTGGCTGTACCACTGGTATCATGATGGACTCCGGTGATGGGGTCACCCACAGTGTGCCCATCTACGAGGGGTATGCCCTCCCCGACGCCATCCTGTGTCTGGACCTGGCTGGCCGGGACCTGACTGAGTACCTCGTGAAGATCCTCACTGAGTGGGATTTCATGCATGACATCAAGGAGAAGCTGTGCTGTGTTGCCCTGGACTTCAAGCAGGAGATGGCCATGGTGGCCTCCAGCTCCTCCCTGGAGAAGAGCTGCGAGCTGCCTGATGGCCAGGTCATCACCATTGGCAATGAGTGGGCCTGCTGCCCCGAGGCACTCTTACAGCTTTCCTTCCTGGGCATAGAATCCTGTGGCATCCATGAAACTACCTTCAACTCCATTATGAAATGTGACGTGGATATCCACAAAGACCTGTATGCCAACACAGTGCTGTCTGGCAGCACCACCATGTACCCTAGTGTTGCCAGCAGGATGCAGAGGGAGATCACCGCTCTGGTGCCCAGCACGATGAGGATCAAGATCATTGCTCCTCCCGAGCGCAAGCACGCTGTGTGGATTGGTGGCTGCATCCTGGCCTCACTGTCCACCTTCCAGCAGGTGTGGATCAGCAAGTAGGAGTATGATGAGTCTGGCTCCATCGTCCATCTTCCAAATGCTTCTAGGCAGACTGTGACTTAGTTGTGTTACACCCTTTCTTGACAAAACCTAACTTGTGCAGAAAAGAAGATGAGATTGGCATGGCTTTATTTGTTTTTGTTTTGTTTTGTTTTTGTTTTGTTTTGTTTTTGTTTTTGTGTTTTTGTGGTTTGAATCAGGATTTAAAAACTGGAACGGGGGGTGACAGCAGTTGGTTGGAGCGAGCATCCCCCAAAGTTCTACAATGTGGCCGAGGACTTTGTTTCTTGTTTGTACATTGTTCTTTTTTTTACTAGTCATTCCAAATACCGTGAGATGCATTGTTACAGGAAATTGTTTGCCCTCCTAAAAGCCACCCCACTTCTCTCTAAGGAGAATGGCCCGGTCCTGTCCTAAGTCCACACAGGGGAGGTTTCGTGTGATTTATGTAATGCAAAATTTTTAAAATCTTTGCATTAATACTTTTTTATTTTGTTTTATTTTGAATGATCAGCCTTCGTGGCCCCCCTCTTTTGTCCCCCAACTTGAGATGTATGAAGGCTTTTGTTCTCCCTGGGAGTGGGTGTATGCAGCCAGGGCTTACCTGTACATTGACTTGAGACCAGTTGAATAAAAGTGCACACCTTAAAAAAAATCGCCGGGTGCGGTGCCTCATGCCTGTAATCACAGCACTTTGGGAGGCTGAGGCGGGTGGATCACCTGAGGTCAGGAGTTCAAGACCAGCCTGGCCAACACAGTGAAACCCCGTCTCTACAAAAAAAGAAAAAAACAACAACCCAGAATTAGCTGGGCATGATGGCGGGTGCCTGTAATCTCAGCTGCTCGGGAGGCTGAGGCGGAAGAATCGCTTGAACCGGGGAGGTGGAGGTTGCAGTGCGCCAAGATCGTGCCATTGCACTTCAGCCTGGGGGACAGAGCAAGACTCTGTCATAAAAAAAAAAAAAATATCAGCTTGTTGAAATGTAGTATTTGATTATATATGTGCAAAATATTTAAGTTTTAAAGCACAATGATTTTGAATATTCCAAACTCACCCAGCAGTCAACAACTGCAACATTAACAACACTGCTCAGGGACCACTCCCTTGTAGTCCTTTCCTGCTATGCCACTCCCGTCACTCTGGGGTGGCCTGAATTTTGTGTTTGATTTTTACTTTGTAAAAAATAGTTTTCTCAGGCATGCACATATTTTAACACAATATGTTTAGTTTGGCGTACTTTTGACCTTATTAAAAATAGTATCACTTTATGTAGTTTTCTGGGACTTTGATTTTTCACCCAACAGTATTTCCCAGTTGATACATACTATTTTGTAAGTTATTGTAATGTTCATTCATTTTCTTTGCTGTATAATATTCTACTTTGTGAATATACACCTCTTTTTATTCTGCTGCCAGTGAACATTTTCTTTCTTTCTTTTTTTAAAAAATAAATATTGCAGGCCGGGCGCGGTGGCTCAAGCCTGTAATCCCAGCACTTTGGGAGTCTGAGATGGGCAGATCACGAGGTCGGGAGACCATGCTGGCTAACACGGTGAAACCCCGTCTCTACTAAAAAATACAAAAAATTAGCCGGGCGAGGTGGCGGGCGCCTGTAGTCCCAGCTACTCCGGAGGCTGAGGCAGGAGAATGGCGTGAACCCAGGAGGCAGAGCTTGCAGTGAGCTGAGATCCGGCCACTGCACTCCAGCCTGGGCGACAGAGCGAGACTCCGTCTCAAAAAAAAAAAAAAAAAAAAATATATATATATATATATATATATATTGCTGCTATGAACACATTCCATACATGGTACCTGGTCTACACGTGTAAAAGTTTCTTGAAGGTATTTACGTAGGAATGGAAATGCTGGCTCGTAGAGTGTTTAACTTTACCAGATACTGTTGAATTGCTTTTCTAAGAGTTTGTATCACTTTATATTCCTTTAGCACTGCGTATCATTTTTGTTTTTTTTTGAGACAGGGTCTTGCCGTGTCAACCAGGCTGGAGTACAATGCTGCGATCTTGGCTCACTGTAACCTCAGATTCCTGGGCTCAAGTGGTCCTCCCACCTCAGCCTCCTGAGTAGCAGGGACCACAAGCTTGCACCATCATACTGGACTAATTTTTATATTTTTTATCAAGACGGTGTTTCGCCATGGTGCCCAGGCTTATCTCAAACTCCTGGGCTCGAGTGACCGCCTGCCTCGGCCTTCCAAAGTATTAGGATTATAGACATGTGCTACTGTGCCCAGCTTATAATCATTATTAAGACAGCTTTATTGAGCTATAATTTATATAATACAAAATTCACCCATTTTAAGTGTATATGTCAGTGATTTTCATGCAGCCATCACCAGTCTAGTCGCAGAACATTTCCAACAGCTTTAAAAGCTTCTTCATGCTGATCCAGTCTTCACACTTAATGTATTACGACTTGATGTCATTCCTGTGCCTGTAAAATATGTCATGTGAATTTGCACCTCTCTGATTAAAAATGGCTTAGAATATCTTTTCATGTCTTTATCGGCCATTCATATTCCTGTCTTTATGAACTGTCCTCTATTTTCCTATTAGATTGTTTGGCTTTTTTAAAATTTGGAATTCTTTGTTTATTCTGGATACCAAAACTATGCCAGTTATATTTGTTGAATTATTTGCTCCAGTTGTGGCCTTTCTTTTCACTATTTTGTTTGTCTTATTTACAGTATCTTTTAATGAACAAATGTTTTAATTTTAATTTTAATAGATTTTTACTAATTTATTTAGTTTTTTTTTATTTCTCATTGTTCCTGGACTGATTAGATTCTGTCTTATAATGTTGGGTATTCTATCCTCAGTGTTGCTTAACTTACCTTTCAGACTTTCAATCTCATTGTATTTCTGTACTGTACTATGTTAATGTCCTAAATATTATCTGCTGGTTAACTACTTTTCTTGCTTGTTAATACTGGTTAACTGCTTCTCTTATTTAACTCTTTCACTGAGTTTTTAGTTTAATGATGATATATTTCTTTTCGAGTTCACCTCTCCCTTCAGGTTGGACTGGACATTCCAAATAGTTTATTTTTCTTTGCTTGTCTTAGTGATTCTATTTTTTATTTCTTTAAACATTTCTTATTCCTTGATGACAGAATAAGACAATTCAGTATTGGTGGTCCTACCTGAGGGGCTGTTCTGAACAATTTGTTCGTTATTTCTGCTATCTCTCTGTGGTGTTGGCTTTTTTTCCTGGTACGCACAGTGATCTTTGTTTGTATGCTTAGACTTGATCTTAATTTGTGGAATAATTCTGGATCTAAATGTATGATTCTTTTCTCCCAAGAGGATTGCCTGGAACCAGGAAACTCCATTAACTTCACACTCTCAGTAGTCTAGACTCAAGGTGGGAGTCTCAAGCTCTTTGCATTTGACTGGACATTTTATTTGACTGGACATTTTCCCCCTTTTTTCTCTGTCCTTTTTGCACTCATATTTGCCTTTATCTTTTTTTGTGACACTTTCACTGCAGAATTATTTTGTTTCTTTCAAAACTTGCTATATGATGGTTATTGTTGAGAATTCTAGAACACAAAGCACTGCTGTAAAATCGTAGGTATTTGATGTATAAAAATGCAAAAGGGAAAATAGTTTCATTTTAAAATACAGATTTAGGGAATATAAAACATTTATAAAAAAGAAGCAGCAAAAAAGCTATGTCAAACATTGTAATTAACTATAAGCAAAATGTACTCCATATGAGCCTAATCTTACTGTGTAAAGATCCAGGGAAATCCTCAGTCTATTTTAAAGTGTAGACCACAGCTTTCAATTTAGGTATTAGAAGGCTATTTTCTTTTATGGAGAAAAGACTACACATTGTGGTGTGAAATGGACTGAATTTTGAAATCTTTAAAGAACTAACCAAATTTTATTTTTTTCTCCATGCACGTTACCTTTGAAACTTCAAGGGCTTGTTCCAGCTGTATGAATTTGTGGCAGTATTTTATATTAGCCTAGCTTTAAGTTGCCAGCACAGTAGTAGAGTTTGGTGGATGGTCTTTTCTTTAAAGACACAGTCTTCTAGTCTGGGCTTGGATAAGCGTCCCAAAACGGGATAATACAAGTCAAATGAAGAAAGGCATAAATTTGTCTGTTGTTTTCCCTTTGACACAGGGTCTCATTTTGTTACCCACGCTAGAGTGCAGTAGCACCATCATTGCTCCCTGCAGCCGTGACCTCCTGGGCTCAAACCATTCCCCCACCTCAGCTTCCCTAGTAGCTGGGACTACAGGCACGTGCCACTACGCCTGGCTATTTTTTTTTTTTTTGGACAATTTTTTTTTTTTTTTCCCCTGGTAGAGATAGGGTCCCACTATTGTTACCCAGGGTGGTTTTGAACTCTTGGGCTCACCCCATCTCTACTAAAAATACAAAAAATTAGCCGGGCGTGGTGGTGGGTACTTGTAGTCCCAGCTACTTGGGAGGCTGAGGCAGGAGAATGGCGTGAACCTAGGAGGCGGAGCTTGCAGTGAGCTGAGATCACGCCACTGCACTCCAACCTGGGTGACAGAGCGAGACTCCATCTCAAAACAACAACAACAACAACAACAACAACAAAAACTCTTGGGCTCAAGCAGTCCTCCTGCCTTGGCCTCCCAAAATGATATGGGTTTACAAGCGTGAGCCACCACGCCTGGCCAAATTTGTCTTTTTAAAATTCTTAAAAATGAGTATTTTTTATTTAAAAATTTTAAGTGTTTTTACCCTTAAAAATCAAGAAATGGCTGGGTGCGGTGGCTCACACCTGTAATCCCAGCACTTTGGAAGGCCGAGGCGGGCGGATCATGAGGTCAGGAGATTGAGACCATCCTGGCTAACATGGTGAAACCCTGTCTCTACTAAAAATACAGAAAATTAGCCGGGCGTGGTGACAGGCGCCTGTAGTCCCAGCTAGTTGGGAGGCTGAGGCAGGAGAATGACGTGAACCCGGGAGGCAGAGCTTTCAGTGAGCCGAGATTGCGCCACTGCACTCCAGCCTGGGCAACAGAGCGAGACTCTGTCTCAAAAAAAAAAAGAAAAAATTAAGAAATGTGGCTGGGCACGGTGGCTTGTGCCTATAATCTCAGCACTTTGGGAGGCCGAGGCAGGAGGATCACTTGAGGTCAGGAGATCAGCCTGGCCAACATGGTGAAACCCTGTCCCTACTAAAACAAACAGAAATTAGCTGGATCTGGTGGCATGTGCCTATAATCCCAGCTACTCAGGAGGCTGAGGGCAGGAGAATTGCTTGAACCCGGGAGGTGGAGGTTGCAGTGAGCAGAGATCATGCCATTGCACTCCAGCCTGGCTGACAGAGTGAGACTCCATCCCTCCCCTCCTCGCTAAAAAATGAAAGAAAAAAAAAAAAGCTGCACAGTAATGTGTTAATGAGAAATGCCGTGTCACAATGCTGAAATATAAAAATGAGACCAATACCAGTATTTATGAAGGGATTGTTTACAAAGAGTTATGATGTACTGGACAGACAATACATTTGCTGTTGAGGAGACTAACTGCTCTGTTCTAATTTCCTTTTTTTTTTTTGACAGGGTCTCCCTCTGTCACCCAGGCTGGAGTGCACTGGCACAGTCATGGCTCACTGCAGCCTTGACCTCCCAGGCTTAGGTGCTCTTCCCACCTCAGCCTCCTGAGTAGCTAGGACTACAGGCGTGTGCCACCATGCCCACCTGATTATTGTATATTTCATAGAAATGGGGTTTTGCTATGTTGTCTTGGCTGGTCTTGATCTGCTGGGCTCAAGTGATCTGCCTGCCTTGGCCTCCTGAAATGCTAGGATTACAGGCATGAGCCACTGCACTTTGGCCTGTGTTCTAATTTTCTCTTTTTCTTTCTTTTTTTTTTTTGAGACAGTCTTGCTTTATCACCCAGGCTGGAGTGCAGTGACTCAATCTCGGCTCACTGCACCCTCTGCCTCCTGGGTTCAAGTGATTCTCCTGCCTCAGCCTCCCTAGTAGTTGGAACGACAGGCGTCTGCCACCATGCCTGGCTAATTTTTGTATTTTTAGTAGAGACGGGCTTTCACCATATTGGCCAGGCTGGTCTCAAACTCCTGATGTTGTGATCTGCCCCCCCTCTTTGGCCTCCCAAAGCGCTGGGGTTACAGGCATGAGTCACCGTGTCCAGCCCTTGGTTCTAATTTTCAAACAAGGAGTCCTGTAAGTTACTGACTGGACACCTTCCTTTCATCTGTAAAATGAGATGGTGTTTTGCTTTTGTTTTCCTAGCATGATGGTTATGCCACCTCTTGTTTCTTTCCAGTTATTCTGTGTGAGATGGTGGAGCATGCCATGTTGTTAGGTAGAAGACATGTCCCCAGCTCTACAGTTAGCAAGCTTTGAGATAGGTAATTTAATTGGGTGCTAGCTATGTCAGCCCTTGGAAAGACCAAGAGCACATCTAAATGTTACTTGGTGATGGGCATTTTTGTAGTGGAAGAAAGACTGTAGTCCTGTCCATTTGTATATTCTTTTTGATGACTTCATTTGAGTTACGGGGTAGACCTGGAAACTTGAGAATCTTTAACAGGTTCTTTCAGTATTTTCTCAGATTCTTACAGAATCCAGGTAGCAGATCTTCTTTTTTTAATAATTGGATTTTCTAATGAAGTGGTAGTTCCCCCTGTGAATTCTTGCATTTCAAAAATTTTTGTTGGTCATTATTGGCCCGGTTTGGAGTTGGCTCTGTGGCACTGAAACTCAAGAGGAAGATGGGGGCTCCTAGCTTTGTTTGGAAATCAGCCCCATGAGGCTAATATTGAAGGTGCTGAGGGTGACAGCAGGAAATGGGAATGATGTTGTTGAGGGTGGAATATAGAGTGATAACTGTGAAGATGTGGAAAGACTTAAGAGAGTGACAGGTTAGTGGTTTTAACCTAATTTTGGGGAACAAGATTCATATAGACTTTTTCTCTTCTATTATATGGAAAGTACCATACAAATATTAGTAATAATCATATATGTCAGTTTATCAATTTTTCTGTAGCCAGCTATGCTTTTATGTACAACAAAGGAGAAAGCAGCCCCTAAAATATTGCCAGAGTGAAGAACACACGTTTTGTGTGCTCGGTTGGAAGTGTTTCCGTAGTCATCCAGGGCTTCTTTCACAGTGACCGTGTTGATATTATAGCAGTTTCTCAGGTTTATGGGCAAGTGACTATAGCTATTCCACTTGGTGGACAAAGCAGAATGCATTATCAGGCCATCTTTGGTGCACTTCACAGAATTGTCACCTGTGCCTGGCGAATGTCTAAGTTCTAGCAGACCCTCCCTGCCATTCTGCTGCCTCACAGAGACTCCTCTTAAGAAGTTATACAGTTTTGTTTAGGACTGTGCTAGATCCCACTTATCCTGGTGCTGGTTATTCAGTTTTCATTATTGCTCAGGCTTTTATTTTGCCTTTTTTCTTTGGCCATTTGCATATTGGTTATGGAACGGAGAGATAAAACATGCGCGTAGAGTGGATTCCTGTTAGGTTCCTGCCACTTGTACAGTCTCGCTTCAGTTACTGGACACGTTTATGGAGTAACTGATACAGCTGTTTAGTATTGGACAAATATGTGATTCACTTTAAAGTAGTAAGCTCAAAACCACTAACTTCATATTTATAGCCTGTCTCCAAAACTCCTCCTTCCTTTATTCTTTTAAAATTGCTGTAATAAGTATGGATTCTTTAATGCCTGCTACATTTTTTGCAGATTTGGCCACAGATTTATTTGCTTTTATCCACATTTCTTTTTTTCTTTTTTTTTTGAGACGGAGTCTCGCTCTGTCATCCAGGCTGTAATGCAGTACCATGTGATCTCGGCTCACTGCAATCTCCGCCTCCTGGGTTCAAGTGATTCTCTTGTCTCAGTCTCCTGAGTAGCTAGGATTATAGGCCCACACCACCATACCTGGCTAATTTTTTTTTTATTTTTAGTAGAGATGGAGTTTCACCATGTTGACTAGGGTAGTCTAGAACTGACCCCAAGTGATCCGTCCGCCTTGGGGTCCCAAAGTGCTGGGATTACAGACGTGAGCTACTGCGCCTGGCCTGATCCACATGTTTTTAAAAGTTGGTTAATGTCACATAAAATTGGGATTTGGGGCTTAAAAAAAATCAGAAAATCTGGCAGCATTCCCAGTGACTGAGTAATGGCTGTCTCCTTTAGACAGGATAGTATGTTGTCTCCAAATACACATCACCCCCCATACCCACCATTTTTAATATACACCTGGCTGCCTTCACTAATTGCTGTTACCTGCCTGGCTCTTTGGGCACCTGAGTTTGTAATTCCTGCTTTATTACTGAGCTCTCCACTTCCTGCTGTGCTCTTGTACTCTTTGTTTTTTGTTTTCTTTTTTTGGAGACAGAGTCTCGCTCTGTTGGCCAGGCTGCAGTGTAGTGGTACAGTCTTGGCTTACTATATATAACTTCCGCCTCCTGGGTTCAAGTGATTCTTGTGCCTCAGCCTCCCAGGTAGCTGGGATTACAGGCGTGTGCCACCATGCCTGGCTAATTTTTGTATTTTTATAGAGATGGGGTTTTACCATATTGCCCAGACTGGTCTTGAACTCCTGACCTCAGGTGATCCTCCCATCTCTGCCTCCCAAAGTGCTGGGATTACAGGCATGAGCCACTGTGCCCGGCCTCCTGCTGTGCTCTTTGGAACAGGATACTGACTGCCCTCTTTGAGGTGGAATGGACTGTGAATCCGTTGAGATGCCCCTCAAAAAAGCTGTGGTCTGAACCGTCTCCCTATCTTTTAAAATAAAAATTTTAGGCTGTTGTGGGTAGGGGAACCATCGTGGGGAAGGATGGTGTGCGAAAAATGTGAAAAGAAACTTGGTACTGTTACCACTCCAGATACATGGAAAGATGGTGCTAGGAATACCACAGAAAGTGGTGGGAGAAAGCTGAATGAAAATAAAGCTTTGACTTCAAAAAAAGCAAGATTTGATCCATATGGAAAGAATAAGTTCTCCACTTGCAGAATTTGTAAAAGTTCTGTGTACCAACCAGGTTCTCATTACTGCCAGGGCTGTGCTTACAAAAAAGGCATCTGTGCGACGTGTGGAAAAAAGGTTTTGGATAACAAAAACTACAGGCAAACATCTGTCTGGATGTATTGATGGAATTCCTGGCTTTCTAAATGATTTTACTTTCTGCCTTGAATTTTCAAGGCATAGATGTCAATTTACAGAATAACGTGTTTTAAGACAATAAAGTTTAAACCAGAGAATTTGATTGTTACTCATTTTGCTCTCATGTTCTAAACAGCAACAGTGTAACTAGTCTTTTGCCATAAATGGTTATTTTCTTTACAAGCATTTTATTGAACTAAGTGGCAAATTCCATGAAATTATTTCTCAGTTCTGTATGCACTTTTATTTAATATTATTCATGTAATTCTCCCCCCCCTTTATAGATACTGCAAAAGTGAGAAGGAAATAATAGATACTTTGCTCTGAATTTGGCATCCCGAGTTAACAGTTCTCCCCTCACTTCTTTACTGGTGTCACAGTTATTAAAATCAACAGCCTCTTAACTAATTGCAGTTTCATAGGATATATAAATGTTTCAAGCCATTATTGCTGAATGGTTCTTGAGTTATTAACCTAGACCCAAATCAAAGACCAGTTGGATTTATGATGTTTTTTATTTGTTCTTGCAGCCAAAGTGCCAGTTCCGTTAATATGTGACCAAGAACACAAGGAACATCCATATGTCCAAATAAATACACTGAATTTTAGGGAAAAAAACCCGAAAATTTTAGTTAAGCAATTTTTCAAAATATTTTTACTTGTGTTTTGCAACCCTGTCTTTACAGCTGTCCTATAAGGTAGGCATGTGTGGATTTATGTCCTGTTGGGAAGCCGTAGGGCTTTTTCTACTTCTGCTAGGAAGGATGTATTTTCTTGA
The DNA here is from genome assembly GCF_043159975.1 of Macaca nemestrina. Lineage (NCBI taxonomy): Eukaryota > Metazoa > Chordata > Mammalia > Primates > Cercopithecidae > Macaca > Macaca nemestrina. The sequence goes on from NC_092138.1 coordinate 36,499,158, forward strand.
AAACAATTTCAGTGAAAGATTGGACTTTTCCTGTGGTCCTTTCAAGGTAGCCACAGTCCTCTTGTGGCCCAGTTTGCAGCATCGAACCCTGGGCACAGCTTTGCCATGAAAGGCCATTGAGAAACCATCAGATCCTATAATTGGTTCGTGGTGGAGCCACCATTTGGTTGGAGAACTTTTGATTCCAGTGCAGCACGGTGCTATTCTGACACTGGGTTACTCTTTCAGATTGAAATTCTTCATTCCATTTTACTGTTTGCTGGGTGAGTGCAGCAGTGACACGGTTGTCAAAAGTTTACTAATAATCTATTTTTTGTCTAAAAAAAAACACCTTTTGTAGTATTTGATGAATATGCCATCTTTTTCTTTTTGAGACATCTTACTCTGTTTCCTAGGCTGGAGTGCAGGGTCACAGTCGTGGCTCACTGCAGCCTCAACTCCCTCCTCAGCCACCTCCTGAGTAGCTGGGGCCTGTGGCATGTGTCACCACACCCGGCTACTTTTTAAAATATTCGGTAGAGATGAGGTCTCTCTCTGTATTGCCCAGGATGGTCTTAAACTCTTGGGCTCAAGTGATCCTCCTGCCTCAGCCTCCCAAAGTGTTGGTATTACGGGCATAAACCATCATTTTTACATACTTTAAAAAAAGCTTATTCTCTGTTTTTCAGTACATTTTATAGTTTTATAAAGTTTGAGTCTTCTCTTTTGTCTTCCTAGTTTTAATCCTTTAGATTATCTTCATTTACAAATATCTTTTGTTGTTTTAATTGCTTGTAATTTACACTGTCTCTTTTTGTTTTTAGGTGACATAATCAAATTAAATATGTGTATTTTGACAATAAATGTGACCATACTCCAGCCACCCCTTCACACACCCCGGGTTCTGAAATGCATCTCTGATGTGGTCACAGTAATTTTTTGTTTTACTGACTTGCATTTGCACTACAATGTTTAGGGAACTGCCTATCATAATGCTTCCTTTAATATGTTGTCCCACACAGCACTGTTTTACATGATGTAAATGTGTTATACAAACAAGCTTCCATGGTCAAATGATTTTTGGGAAATGCAGAGTTAAGCAGAGTTACACAGGTTTCCTTATGGGTGTCTTTGTGGGGGGTCTGTCAGCACTGTGACTGTCTGAGAGCTGGAGTCAAAGAGGACAAACTTTTTTGGTCTCGGCATCTGATAGGACTGATATTTCTTTTTTTTTTTTGACACGGAGTCCTGCTTTGTTGCCCAGGCTGAAGTGCAGTGGCATGATCTCTGCTCACCACAACCTCCGCCTCCCAGGTTCAAGTGATTCTACTGCCTCAGCCTCCTGAGTAGCTGGATTACAGGTGCGCACCACCACGCTGGGCTAATTTTTGTATTTTTAGTAGAGATGGGGTTTCACCATGTTGGTCAGGCTGGTCTTGAACTCCCGACCTCAGGTGATCCGCCTGCCTCGGCCTCCCAAAGTGCTGGGATTACAGGCATGAGCCACCGCGCCCAATCTAGGACCCATATTTCTAATGTTGCAGTGGAAATATTTTGGGAAAAATTGAGCTGCTGTGATTTTTGCATTATTACTTTGTGTAGGTGGAAATGGCTCATTGTTTCTCAAGGTTTCTAACATGGCATGTTGCTGCATTGTTCCCTTTAGTTTTGCAATAACTGAGTGCAGTCACTGGAGAGAGTCCAGGATGGCCTGCTTGAGACATTGAAGATTTAGGAATGCATTGATTGATTGATTGATTGATTGATTGAGACAGGATCTTTCTCTGTCACCCAGGCAGGAGTGCAGTGGCGCAATTACTGGCTCACTCCAGCCTCGACCTCCTGGGTTCAATTGATCCTCCTTCCTCAGCCTTCCGTGTAGCTGGGATTACAGGTGCAAGGCACCACACCTGGCTAATTTTAAAATTTTTTGTAGAGACAGGGTCTCACTATGTTGCCCAGGGTGGTCTTGAACTCCTGGCTCAAGTGATTCTCCTGCCTTGGCCTCTGAAAGTGTTGGGATTACAGGCATGAACCACTGTGCCTGGCCTAGGAATACTTTTAAACTGCTGTCTGATTCCTGATAGGAGGAAGATACTATCACTGATTGAAAGGGAATATCCCTGATAAAGTTCTCAGTTACACCTATGTGCACAAATCATGGTCCAATTGTGAGTTGTTTTAGAAAACAGATGCAGGGTACATAAAGGAATGGGGCAGGACAGGCTCCAACTGGGTAATTGGCGTGAAAGGAACAAGGGGCCAGGGGACATGAACTCCTAGGCCTAGGACTCCAGTCAGCCCACTGGAAGTCAGGTGAGTTATGAATATTGCTCATGTGCCTGCTGAACATGTGTGGGAGAGTTTAATTTGAGGGAGACAGAATCCAGGAGGAGACTTTTGTCTGTGAACTTGGGCTGGTGTGCAGCCTTTCTCCTGAAGCCTGATGGAATTAAGCTTTGAACAGTTCGGCAGATTCTCACTTGTCATTGTGGGGCTTGTTTGTAGCTGGGGTGTGGAGACTGCTTTTATGCTAAATCATTCCTGTCACGCGCTCTCAAGTGAAGCAGTCTGCGGTATAAGCCTTGCTGACGTTTGTGTAGAGTGGCTCTGCCGCTGGTGAGAAGAATGCAGCAGCTTCACGTGTTTGCTGCTCCTGAACCTTAGATCTTTGTTGACAGTGATGCTGAGAGAAGAGGATGATATGTCGTATTTCAAAAGGATCAGAACTAAAGCGTAAACCTTTAAAAAGGAAGGTCCGGGAGTCAGATAGATTTAGGTTAATCACTACCACCTACTTCTAGCTAGGAGAATTAATTTTTTCATTTGTTCATTTGGGAATAACATTACCCATTTTATAGGATTGTTTAGAATAAATGTAGCATGCAAGTGTGTATAGTGTAATGAGGTAGCATATGGTATAACACTTAATGATAACTAGGTGTGTTTTTGGTCTAAGTATATGAGACAGACCTGGTGCTCTTCAGAAGAGCCTTTGTGGAGCCTGTTTTTGGAGTCAGCTAACTAGTTTAATAGTAGAGAACAAAAATTGGTGAATTTTGAAGCAATAAGATTTATCTCTCTCTGTTGGTTATTATTAATATTTGTACAACTGCTTAATTGAAATTATGAGACTTTTTATTTTAGCAAAAGAAATTACTTTTCAGCAACTTTGCCTTGCTGAGAAGAAACTGCTGCAAATATGCTATTTGTCCATTAACGGGGAGAACTTCAGTAGTGAACTTAAACACATTTTATTAAATATCACTTCTGACATGCTTGACTTGTTTTTGGGAGACTTTCCAGTAAGATTTGCTAGAGAATAGTGGTGATATTTATTATATCAGTTCTAAGAATTAAATTTTATTTTATAAAAGTTTATTTTCATTTAGCTTATTTACTGCTCCGAGCAACTCTAGGAGGGTGCAAGAACCCTTGTGTTTCCATGAAGAAAGACTTGATGCTCAGAAAAGCTCTGTGACTTTCTCCTCAGTGACCTGCAGAGCTGAGGTTATAATCTAGGTCTTTTTGTCCAGCACTATTTGATCTCTACCCTCTTCCCCTTATACCATGGGTCTGGGATGTCAAGGGATTCAACCTTGGTTATTTTTAAAAGATAGTGGCAGTCAGAAATAAAACTTAGATGTCTCTATATGTAGAACTTTTAGAGAAATAGTTTGTGTCTAAATTTGCAAGCTCATTTAGTTTAAAAATGGTTCCTATAATATGGTGCTCATTTATTACTTCAGATTCATTGCTTCAGTAATGACTTTTAAATAGAACTCTATTATTAGGGTGATTGGACTGAAGTCTGATTGGACTAGAGTTAAGAGATTGCATCACTATAAATAGAGTGAGATAAAATATTTTACATAATGTGATTGAAGTTTTATGAGGTCTCAAAAGTCGGAACCTAGGATCTTCTCTAAACGGATACTTTGACCAGTTTCAAATAACAAGCTTCTCAGCGTGCGGCTTAAGTTGTAGACAGAGTGGCTACTTAAGAGAATTTGGGAATTAAATTATGTCCTTTGGCATGTTCAATTATGTTACCTGAGTCAGAGTTTCATTAGCTGCTTCATCAATAGTTTTTTTAACCCCAAAGCTTTAGAAAGTAAGATTAGCACACTAATTAGAAAATCATTTAAAGACCAAAATGAAAACAGAACAACTCTAAAAGCTTTTAGTGTGTTCAGGAAATGTTAGAAGTGGTCGTATGTGAAGCCATTGGTATAGTTGTTGGAGAGGACAACCTTTGGTAGACATAGATTAATATAATACCCTTCTTTTAGTTTTTATTTTTAAAATAGACATGGGGTCTCGCCATGTTGCCCAGGCTTGTCTTGAGCTCCTAGGCTCAAGTGATCTGCTTTCCTCAGCCTCCCAAAGTGCTGGAATTACAGGCATGAGCCACTGCACCCGGCCAATGCCCTTCTCTAATAGTGCATTAGCACGAAAAGGTTGGAATGGCTTTAAAGGCATTTCAGTTTCCCCGTGATTACATAGGAATGTGCCTAGTCTCTGTTATTTAGAATTTGATAAAAATATATGGGAGAAATGTATAGTTTGTAAAAACTTCTAAGCAGTTGTGAACTGTAGTGAATTCATAAGTGATTGGCTGGGTGCAGTGGCTCATGCTTGTAATCCCAGCACTTTGGGAGGCCTTGGCGGGTGGGTCACTTGAGGCTAGGAGTTCAACACCAGCCTAGGCAACATGGTGAAACTCCTGTCTCTACTAAAAATATAAAACATTAGCTGGGTGTGGTGGCCTGCACCTGTAGTTCCAGCTGTGTGGGAGGCTGAGGCATGAGAATTGGTCAAACCTGGGAGGTAGAGGTTGCAGTGAGCCAAGATTGCACCACTGCACTCCAGCCTGGGCGACAGAGTGAGACTTTGTCTCGGGGGAGGAAAAAAGATTGTTAAGTTCTAATCAAACCAGAATCTTTTCCTGTCACCTTAACTCTTATAGTAGTGACTCTAACCTTCCCTTGCTCTGCCATCACCATCCGTATTGGGTTACTGTTATAAAACTACATTATTCCAGCAATTTTACCAAAGTTTGGATAAGTATTTTTAGTAGGCATTGTGTGTTTAAATTTTTCCACTAACGTAAGAGGTTAATATTTAGTTGAAGCATTAGTAGAAGCACAGTGATCAGTGGATACTGCCAAAAGTTTTTCCAATAATTAGAGTGGAATTTTGAGGAAACAGTGTATTACATGCTAAGATTGAATGGATGGGGATAGGAGAAGGATAACAGAAGTCATATTTTGCTATTGGTTTCTTGATGTGATATGTGATGGTGAATATTACCTCTAAACTAATGTGCAAAAAAATCTCAAGAAAACCCAAATCTAAAAACCCCCAAAACAAAAAAGTGTGCCAAAGAGGGAAAGCCCATGCCAGATCATCTGCTTAATTTTTTGCTGACAGCCACTGGGGAGTGGGGCTGTAACTTTCATTTCCATTTGGTATCAGGAAGCTATTTGTTATAAATTTCTACCAAATAGTTATATGGAACCCCATTATGTTGGTAGTAATCTTTGACTAATAATAATGGATATATGTATGTGGCTCATGAATAGGGATTGTTTTATTTTTCAATTTTCAGTGAATTAGAATATACAGTGTAATGATTTTGGTGGATAGTGGTTTGATCAGTAAATGCTATATTTCATGGTTTGGTAAGATTTGATTTCTCTCTCTCTTTTTCTCTGTCATTCCAGGGTGTGGATGAATGGAACATAGCTCGCCTGAATACAGTCTTGGATGTGGTTGAAGAAGAGTGTGGCATTTCTATTGAGGGTGTAAATACCCCGTATCTATATTTTGGCATGTGGAAGACCACGTTCGCATGGCACACCGAGGACATGGACCTCTATAGCATTAATTATCTCCACTTTGGAGAGCCCAAGTCTTGGCAAGTTACTCGTTAATATTCATTTGCTTTGGAGTTTTGAAATTTGGGCATCAGGCACATATTGAAGAGGATTTTGTTCTTTGATTTGGTGGATTCAGATTTATGTGAGCTGTAAGGAAGTTTTTGACCGTAATAATTAATTGTCTTCTGTCTGGGTTTGTGCTTGGGAACCATAAACCCCGTGGTAATTTGTACAGTCATGCACTGTATAACAACGTTTAGATCAATGATGGACCGCATATACAATGGTCATCCTGAGTTTACAATGCAATTGGAAAACTCCTTTTCCATGTTTAGATATGTTTAGCTACATAAATACTTTGTAGATAAGTACTTTGTGTTAAAATTGCCTACAATATTTAGTACAGTACAGATTTGTATCCTAGAAGCAATAAGCTATGCCATATAGCCTAGGTCTGTAGTAGATCCACCATCTAGATTTGTGTAAGTCCACTCCATGATGTTCACACAATGGCGAAATTGCCTTACAACAAATTTCTCAGAAAGTATCTCTGTTATTAAGTGATACACGACTGTATATGTAAAGTTGCCTGTAGTCCATTTTGTGAGCCATGAATTGGTAGATAATTTAGGCTCAAGAATTTGTTAGGAGTCTTTACTTCTTTGAGCATTTGTTGGATTAGGTATGTGGGAGGTAGTTAGAAGTGAAGAGTTGACTTCCTCGGTGTAGTTTCAAATAGTCTTCATGATCTTCTAGTTCATCCTCCTCTAATTATTTTTATTTTATTTTAATTTTTTTTTTTAGGTGAAGTCTTGCTCTATTGCCCAGGCTGGAGTGCAATGGTGCCATCTTGGCTCACTGCAACCTCCGCTTCCCGGGTTCAAGCAATTATCGTGCCTTAGCCACCTGAGTAGCTGGGATTACAGGCCCAGCTAATTTTTTGTATTTCAGTAGAGACAGGGTTTCCCTGTGTTGCCCAGGCTGGTCTTGAACTCCTGAGCTCGGGCAGTCTGCCCACCTTGGCCTCTCAAAGTGGTAGGATTACAGGCATGAGCTGCCACACCCAGCGAATTTTTTAAATTTTTTATTTCTATTTATTTATTTTTTCGAGAAGGGTCTTACTCTGTTGCCCAGGCTCGAGTGCGGTAGTGCAATCTCAGCTCACTGCAACCTCTGCCTCGCGGATTCAAGTGATTCTCCTGCCTCAGCCTTCCGAGTAACTGGGATTACAGGTGTGCACCACCACGCCTGGCTGATTTTTGTATTTTTAGTAGAGATGGAGTTTCACCATGTTGGCCAGGCTGGTCTCAAACTCCTGACCTCAGATGAACTCCCCGTCTCACCTTCCCAAAGTGCTGGGATTACAGGCGTGAATCATCCGCACTTAACACACGGGGCCTGGCTATAGGATCGATGCCCTGTAAAGAATTCTTGTATTGAATCAGGAGAGTGTTAAATTATTTTGGATCAATCTGTTTAAGGGCAGGCAAGGAAACATTTAATAAAAAAGATTCTTGTCTAGGCCAGGTGCGGTTGCTCATACCTATAATCCTAGCTCTTTGGGGGGCCAAGCTAGGCGGATCACTTGAGCCCAGGAGTTCAAGACCAGCCTGGGCAACATGGCAAAACTCTTTCTACAAACAAGAATACAAAAATTAGCCGGTCATAGTGACTCACGCCTGTAGCCCCAGCTGCTCGGAAGGCTGAGGTGAGAGGATCACCTGAACCCGGGGAGGTCAAGGCTGCAGTGAGCTGAGGTGGTGCCGCTGCATTCCAGCCTGGACAACAGAGGGAGACACTGTCTTAAAAAAAAAAAAAAAAAAAAAAAAGCCTAAAAGGTAACTATTAAGAATACTAAGTTTCCTGAGTTGCTATACATAGATATGTACGGCTCCAGGTGGAAGCTCTGAGACATACATTTCTAGCCACCGTGTGTGGCAGGTTTGCGGAGTAAGTGTTCATGAACACAGGTTTGTACTGAGGAGACTTCAAAGCAGCTGATGATTTATTTGAACACTTCTGGCTTGAAGGTTTAGGGGAAAAGTATCCTTAGAGTAAGCGGATAGAGAACTGCTTTGACAGTCAGTGGTAAAGTATTATTTTCTTGGAATGAATATGAACTTTGGAGCCAGAAGTCCTGTTTTAAAATCCAAATCTGTCACTTACTGGGAATGACTTAGGGCAGATCACTACTTTCCTTTCATCAGGAGTTTCTTTCACTGCCAAATGGAGGCATGATTTATTCTCTGTCTACTTAAAGGACATCTAGGAGGGTCCAGGTATATACTGTGTATAAAAGTGCTTTGTAAACTGTAAAGTATTATACAAATACTCATAATTACTATTATTTTAATAACCATGAAAATAATTTTTTTTTTAGTCATAGTAGTTGAAGTCTGAACTTTCCATAGTGTATGTATTTATAATAGAATAGGAGTTTCAGTGATTAAAAAAAAATGTGATTCTCCTTTCCAAGCCTCTTGTGTGAGTAAGGTTAACTGCTGGAGGATACAGAATTCAGATGGTACCTTGAGTCTTCCTTTCCCAGACTGGGTACAAACAAAATGAATAAGAAACTTTCAGATTTACTCTGTAGAGAATGAGGGAGACGAGGTGTAAGAGGATGTGTTTTAAGCTGTGAAAAGGTCTAAAATCAGGAAAGGTTTTCCTGAAGGTTTTTAGAAAATTAAGAATGGGTTGTAGCATTTTGGACATGGTTAAATTTCATTCAGTAAACTCAGATTTTGTTAAAATACTGTGTAGCAGTTAAGAAGTATCCAATTATTCAGGATAGATACATGTTAGTTCAAGGCTTTCTCATTAGATCTTTTGATCAGTGTTGTGTAGTACTTACCAGCACAGGTTTTTGTGTCAGTCTTGAGTTTTGTGTTCTGGCATTCCTCTTTACTGAGCATGTGATCTTAGGCAATTATTAAATAACCTCCATGCCTCAATTTTCTCTCTTAAACTACTCAGATGGTTTTGGCACCCACCTCATAAGGCAATTGAGTGAATTAAGTAACATACTGTGTACAAAGCACATATCACAGCTGGAGATGTAACATAGTGCTCAATAGATGCTAACATTTCATACATTCATTTAGCAAATATATATTGTATGTATACATGGCATGAAGTGTTTTAAACATGAACTTCTTTAATTTGTATTCATAAGTGTTCTTGGTTATAAGTGACAGCCGGGCGCAGTGGCTCACGCCTGTAATCCCAGTACTTTGGGAGGCCGAGGTAGGCAGATCATGAAGTCAGGAGTTCGAGACTAGCCTGGCCAACATGGTGAAACCCCATTTCTACTAAAAACACAAAAATTAGCTGGGCATGGTGGCGCATGCCTGTAGTCCCAGCTACTCGGGAGGCTGAGGCAGGAGAATCACTTGAACCCAGGAGGCGGAGGTTGCGGTGAGCCGAGATTGTGCCACTTCACTCCAGCCTGGGGAACAGAGCGAGACTCCATCTCAAAAAAAAAAAAAAAAAAAAAAAAAAGGAAACCCAATTTAAGTATAATGGATTTTCCCCAGTGTTTGTAGCTGGGATAAACCAGGGGTGTGGCTCAGTCTAGGAAATCAGATGCTCCCGTTGGATGTCTGTCTCAGCCTTTCCCTTTATCTCTCCCTCCCTCCACTCTCTCCTACTCACCTTACCCTATCTCTTCCTGTCCTTTCTCCTCTCCATTCCTTGTTCCTCCTTTTGGGCTGGAGGAGAGAAGCTGCTTACTTATAACTAAGTACTTGATTATTGTTGAATTATATAATTCAAGTCTTATTTTTTAAAAGAACGAGCAAGTTATATGGTGCCAACTTGATCTAAGCGTGTTTAATGTTGTACATCTCCATTAAAATGTGAGCTCTGGGAGTTGGGGAGCCCCACTATCCATTCATTCATTGTGTGGTTTAAATTTTCTTTTTTATAGAGATGGGGAATTGCTGGGTTGCCCAGGCTGGCTGTGAACTTCCGGGTTCAAGTGATCGTCCCGTGTCTGCCTCCCAAAGTGCTGGGATTATAGGCATGAGCCACCGTGCCTGGCCCCACCAGTCCTTTAACTAGCATGTCTCTAGTGCCTGGCATAGCATTTGGCATGAGCCTGGCACTTGGTAGATACTCAGTAAACATCTGCTCAGTGAACAGTCTTACTGAAGGAACTCTTTATTTGAAGATCAAAAAACAAAAAAAAATCTAAGAACATTAGGGATTAGGCAGCTTGATAGTATTTAATGATACATTGAATTAACAGCCCATGGTAATAAGTCATACTGGTTACTTTTTCAGTTTAGTAACTTTAGACCTAGTAATATGTTCTAATTTCAAATGTTAAGACTTACTGGGTGGTGTAAAGCTGCATTATTTTGCTATTTTGTGTAGAAAAAATACTCTTAGAATTAACCATGGTTCATTTTGGTTTTAATTGCTTTTTCTAGAGAAATTTGTCCTTTACATAAGAAAATACTTTTATAAATACTCTTTTTTTTTTTTTTTTTTTTTTTGAGACGGAGTCTCGCTCTGTCGCCCAGGCTGGAGTGCAGTGGCCGGATCTCAGCTCACTGCAAGCTCCGCCTCCCGGGTTCGGGCCATTCTCCTGTCTCAGCCTCCTGAGTAGCTGGGACTACAGGCGCCCGCCACCTCGCCCGGCTAGTTTTTTGTATTTTTTTTAGTAGAGACGGGGTTTCACCGTGTTAGCCAGGATGGTCTCGATCTCCTGACCTAGTGATCCGCCCGTCTCGGCCTCCCAAAGTGCTGGGATTACAGGCTTGAGCCACCGCGCCCGGCCTATAAATACTCTTAAGTTGAAGTAATAAAATTAGCTGCATAGGTTATTGATTAGTTTTAGACATGTCTCTCTCTGTGTGTGTGTCCGTGTGTGTGTGTGTGTGTGTTGAGACAGAGTCTCACTCTGTTTCCCAGGCTGAATGCAGTGTTGCGATCATGGCTCACTGCAGCCGCAACCTCCTGAGCTCAAGTGATTCTCCCACTTCATCCTCCCAAGTAGCTGGGACGACAGATGTGTTCCAATATGCCAGGCTAATTTTTGTATTTTTGCAGAGATGGGATCTTCCTATGTTAACCAGGCTGGTTTTACACTCTAGGGCTCAATCAATCCTCTTGCCTTGGCCCCCCAAAGTCCTGGGATTATAGGTGTGAGCCACCATGCCCAGCCATTATATGTTTCAAAGATAGTGTTGTTACTTTGGGAGGCCAGCACAGAAGGATTGCTCAAGCCCAGGGGTTCGAAACCAACCTGGTTAACATAGGGACACCCTGTATCTACCAAAAACAAAACAAAACAAAAACAAACCCCAAAACAGAAAAGATAATAAAATTTAAAAAGTGTTGGAAATATACCAAAAAGTATGGCATTAGCTTTGTACATAGCTGCTAGCTGTATTTGTAAGAACAAGAGAATGCAGTGTTAACTGATAGTAAAATATTTATTGAGCAAGTGAATCACATTTTATTTAGACCTGAGCATCTAGTTCCTGAGCCTCACTTGAATGTGAACACAACCACTCTAGCACACACCCACTTGCTTGCAGCCCCAAACATTGATCTTTGTGGCCCACTGCTCAGCACAGAATTCCCTAAAGGAACCATCCAGGATATCTAGTGTTTGTGAGTTGGAAAGTCTCACTCTTTTTTCCTGAAGTGATGAGATTTTACTAATTAGTTGATTGGTAACTGGATTGTTACCGATCAAGTTTAACGTTGGTACTTTGATGATGAAATTATGAACTGGAACTAATCCTAATAATGTATGTCAACTTGCAAAGCAAATAGTTTTCCACAGCAGCCAACTGTACTTTTTTTTTTTTTTAAGACAGGGTCTTGCTCTGTTGCTCAGATTGGAGTGCAGTGGTGCAATCTTGGCTCACTGCAACCTCTGCCTCCCAGGTTCAAGCGATCCTCCCACCTCAGCCTCCTGAGTAGCTAGGACCACAGGTGTGTGTCACCACATCTGGCTAAGTTTTTTTTTTTTTTTTGTAGAGATAGGGTTTTGCTATGTTGCCCAGGCTGGCCTGGAACTCCTGAGCTAAGGCAATCTATCCATGCAGTCAGTCATAGCTTATTGTAGCCTCAAACTCCTAAGCTCAAGCAATCTTCCTGCCTTGGCTTCCCAGAGTACTGGATTACAAGTTTGAGCCACTGTGCCTGGCAGTAACCTGTTATGTTGATGGTAGATTTAAAGGAATGAATTGAAGAAACAGAAGACTCAGGGCAACATCTTACCCATTGTGAGACTCCCTTTTCTACCTGCTTTTGCTTATTTTGTTATTAGCAATGTTCCAGATTTACATATTAATTAATTACTGCTTAGTAAGGGCCTGTAAATTCCCCTTAGGATGCTTGTTGAATCTTTGTTGCTACTCTTTTAGTTACAACCACCACCGCCACCACCACCACCACCTACAACATTGACATCCCTTCAAATGAGTTAAATCCATAACTTTTAGGGAAAAATCAGATCAGAATATTTACCCAAATTTCTTTACTGTGTACTAGATGGAAAGCAACCATTAGTGCTGTTCACCTTGCAAATTACTGTGTTAGGGCTGGGCATGGTTGGGAGGCCTAGGTGGGCGGATCACTTGAGACGAGGAGGTCAAGACCCGCTTGGCCAACATAGTAAAACCCTCTGTCTACTAAATATGAAAAATTAGCCGGGTATGGAGGTGTGCGCCTGTAATCCCAGCTACTCAAGAGGCTGAAGTGTGAGAATCGCTTGAACCTGGGAGGTGGAAGTTTCAGTGAGCCAAGATGGTGCCACTGCACTCCAGCCTGGGTGACAGAGTGATTCTGTCTCCCAAAAAAAGAAAAAAAACATTGCTGTGTTAGTAGTTAACAAGTTATTTTACTCAGCTTTATCATTTTTTTGGTATCTCTTTTTTTGTTTTCACACACTGCTTAATGTCGTTGTTTAGACTGGAGTTTGTAGAAAATGCATGCTATTTAATATTTTTTTGCAAAAATTGTTATTTGCCTATAGTATATAGGAAAGTTGCTTTTTTCATGGTTGCATTTCTAAAGCTAGGATTACAAATATATTTATAAATGTTGTTACTCCAAATGTCTTCATTTTTTATAAGCTTGCTTTTTAGTTAGTAGGGTTTGAACAAGGTTGTAAAGTGTGTTGTCTTTGGTGACTCCATTTCATTTAGTGAAGTCCTTTGATGTTTGCCAGGAACTATACTAATCACTGTTAGAAGTCATCTCTGGTGGCCAGGCACGGTGGCTCACGCCTGTAATCCCAGCACTTTGGGAGGCCAAGGCGGGCGGATTACGAGGTCAAGAGATGGAGATCATCCTGGCCAACATGGGGAAACCCTGTCTCTACTGAAATACAAACGTTAGTTTGACGTGGTGGCATGTGCCTGTAGTCCCAGCTACTCAGGAGGCTGAGGCAGGATAATTGCTTGAACCAGGGAGGTGGAGGTTGCAGTGAGCCGAGATCATGCTACTGTATTGCAGCCTGGCGACACAGTGAGACTCTGTCTCAAAAAAAAAAAAAGAAAAAAAGAGATAATCTCTGGTAGCAGACAATAGATGTCTCAAGTAGGTGGACTTTTTTTTATTTTTTTATTTTTTATTTTTTTGCCCCATTTTAAAACTGAGGACTCGCCGGGTGCAGTGGCTCACACCTGTAATCCAGCACTTTGGGCTAAAAATACAAAAAAAAAAAAAAAATTAGCTGGGCCTGGTGGCAGGCGCCTGTAGTCCTAGCTACTTGGGAGGCTGAGGCAGGAGAATGGCATGAACCTGAGAGGCAGAGCTTGCAGTGAGCCGAGAGCTGAGATTGCGCTACTGCACTCCAGCCTGGGCGACAGAGCAAGACTCTGTCTCAAAACAACAACAACAACAAAAAAACAAAAGAGAAAAGACTCTGAGAATTAGAGTCTTAAAGGTTTATCTAGTTATTAATAAGTCTTGCAGTTGGGATTCAAACTATTATCTGATTTTTCCTGTAGCTTTAAGGAGAAAAGAGTAAAGATGAAGGAGTAGGCAAGAAGAAAGCCTCTCTCTGTTTCTTTTTACACCATCAACTTTCTTTTAATTAGATTTTATGCAGAACTAAAAAAGAAACATGCCCCTCGTTTTGGGGGGCCAGACTGTGGCATAAGTAAGAAGATTTTCAGAGGGCTGTAATGTGGCTAGATTCTAATCTTGAGATAATCGACAGGTGATGGGGATGGGGGAGCCTTTGGAGGTGTAGGCAGGAGAAATGTCTGAACTAACACCGATTGTTTGCCACCTAAGGTTCTTTCTTTAGATAAGTTACTTGGAAACATTCTTGAAGTCAGAAATAAAACCCCACATTTTGAAAGAGCAAGTTTTATCTTGACAGAGGGTTTTGTTTCTCCTAGGGAATAGATGGTGATTTTTCAATTAGACATCTACTTAGATTCTGTCCCCTTCGGAAAGTACATTGGAAGAAGCTAGTCAGTCTTTGTCAGGAGTTAAGTGTACTTTATCTGTTTAACCTATCAGATAAATAACTGTTGGGTACTAGGCTTAATACCTGGGTGATGAAATAATCTGTACAACCAACCCCTATGACATGAGTTCACCTGTATAACAAACCTTCACATATACCCGTGATCCTAAAATAAAAGTAAACAAATGGAAAAAGATCTGCTAGGACTGTGACAAGAGACACAGAGTCTGAGCCCAGCTTCTAAAGGCTGTAACACAGTCCTCTTTAGTCTTCCAGTAGTACAGGGCAAATAATTTTTACATTAAAGTTAGTTTGTATGTTTCTCCATGTGTTACTTGGAATGTATTTTAATTCATGTTAAAATGATCTCAGCATTGTGTTTCTCTAGATTGAGAATAATTTTTTGAGATTATCTGGGCTCCTTGCTTAAAATCTTACGAAGGTTGATTAACTTACCCCAGCTGAGTCCTTTTTTATGAGTGTCAGAAATGAAAAACTGAAGATATTTGTTTAAGATGGAATATATCTATATATAATATTACAGTTATTAAAAATGTATGTTTGCTTAAGTTATTGTAAAAGCATTTCCAGCAAGTGATTGATAACTTTTACCCAAGGCACAGTCAGTAGGTGGAAATAAATCTCTGCACTGGACTTGAAACTAACAAATCTATAATTTGTAATTTTTTTTGTCACTACTTGAACCAACATTGGTCTTTTTTCTTGTGATTTATATAGCTCTAATAGTCAGTTTTACCACTTTATTATGTTCTGTTCTCATAGAACTCTTCATTAATTTGTGTATTTCGGTTTTGTCTCTCCCATGAGATATTCAACTTCTTGAGAGCAGTGGCACATGTATGCTATTTTTATTTGTTGACCAGGCATCACAACTTGTATATCATAGATATGTGCAGTTTCATGCTTCTTTCAGCTGTTGTTAGTCTAACATACTTTTAGCTTCTTAGGGATAAATATTACAAAGTCAGCCTATAGAATAGTACAGTCATGCATCCTTTGTGATGCCTTGATTAGAACTAGCCTGATGTGTAGGAAATTTTAGAATTATAGGAAACTGTTTATTAGAAATTTTCAGACACTCTACCATATTTTGATTGTCAGTGATTATCACAGATTTATATTTGTTGCATAAGAGAAATCTACAGACAACATACCTCAAAATGAATATAGCCAATTGTCATGAATCTATCCCTTCCTCTCTTCTTCCCTTCCTTCCTCCTGGTGACTTTATTATGTTGTGTGGACTTCGTAGAGGATTTCCTTATTTGAGGAATCATGCATAAAGTTTCTTGAACTCATGCATAAAGTTATTTTACAATATATATATTTCTCTTTTTTTTTGTTTGTTTTCTTGAGATGGAGTCTTGCTCTGTCACCCAAGCTGGAGTGCAATGGTGTGATCTCAGCCGTAACTGCCGCCTCCCAGGTTCAAGCGATTCTCCTGCCTCAGCCTCCTGAGTAGCTGGGACTACAGGCATGTGCCACCACACCTGGCTAATTTTTGTATTTTTAGTAGAGATGGGGTTTTGCCACGTTGGCCAGGCTGGTCTCGAACTCCTGACCTCAGGTGATTCACCTGCTTTGGCCTCCCAAAATGCTGGTCTTACAGGTGTGAGCTAACGCGCCTGACCTAAAATATATATTTCTGAGAGGACATAGCAGTCAATTGTATGATCTTTGATATGATTTTCTAATCAGAGACAGAAAGCTTATTTAACAATTTTCCTTTAAGTGTGGTTAAAAAGCCGAGTGGCTTTTGGGAAGATATTATGCCTGAGAAAGGACTTGAATTAGTTGGGTTGCCTTTGTTGTCTTCATGTCGGGTAAGTTATCTCTCTGTGCCTACCTAATGAGGATTAACATTATTTATGAAATGTTTGATGTTAGCAGAAACATTTGACCATTTACTGTTTATTTTTATTTTAATATTTAAGGCTTTGTGTATTTTTTTCAGTTTGCATGTTACTTGTAGTTTGGCTGCTTTGAATAAAGTGCACTTTTGAAAGCCTCTTAATTCTCGGGGAGGTTTCCAACTGTAAAGAAGCCATACAGGTAGTTTTCCCTTAAAGGTTAAATTTCAGCTGGGTGTGTGGCTCCCACCTGTAATCCCAGCACTTTAGGAGGCTGAGGTGGGTGGATCACCCAAGGTCAGGAGTTTGAGACCAGCCTGGCCTACATGGTGAAACCCCATCTCTACTAAAAATACAAAACATTAGCCAGGTGTGGAGGCGTGTGCCTGTAAACCTAGCTACTCAGGAGGCTGAGGCGGGATAATTGCTTGAACTCAGGGGGTGGAGGATGTGGTGAGCTGAGATCACGCCACTGTACTCCAGCATGGGTGACACAGCGAGACTCTGCCTCAAAAACAACAACAACAGCAAACTTCTATCGTAGGCAGTCTCCTTGAAAATGCTTCAGTAGTTTGTTGGAGTTCATTGTGGTGGAACTTTATAAGCCAGTTTTTATGGAACCCTTTAAGCCACTTTATCTTATTTGTGGATGGTGTAATTATCATTGATTTATTCGTTTTCATTCATACATAATAGTTATACCTATTTTGGGGTACACGTGATAATTTAGTACATTCATATAATATATAAAGATCAAATCAGGGTAACTGGGATATCTATTACCTTAAATATTTAAAGAGGTGACAACGTATACAGAAAAGAATAGAAACAACGTAAAAACAAAAAACTCTACGCTTTAACTCCCGCCCACCCCACGTTTTGATTTTTTGTTTTCTTAATTTACATATTTTAATATTGCCTGCTTTTTAATAGGTTGCTGTAGGTACTGTTTTTGAGATAGTTTTCTTTGGAGCTTCGTACTGGACTTACATGTGGATTGCATCTGACTTTCCTTGTGTAGCTATGAAGGAATACCTGAGGCAGGGTAATTTATAAAGAAAAAAGATTTATTTGGCTCACAATTCTGATGTTTAGAAAAGTTCCGGATTAAACTTCTGCATCTGGTGAGGCTCACCTGTTGCTTCCATTCTTGGTGGAAGGTGAAGGGAAGCCAGCATGTGCAGAGATCACATGGTAAGAGAGAGCGGTGGCTCATGGCTGTAATCCCAGCACTTTGGGAGGTGGAGGCGGGTGGATCACGAGTTCAGGAGATCGAAACCATCTTGGCTAACAAGGTGAAACCCTGTCTCTACTAAAAATACAAAAAATTAGGCCGGGCGCGGTGGCTCACGCCTGTAATCCCAGCACTTTGGGAGGCCGAGGCGGGCGGATCACAAGGTCAGGAGATCGAGACCACGGTGAAACCCTGTCTCTACTAAAAATACAAAAAAAAAATTAGCCGGGCGCGGTTGTGGGCGCCTGTAGTCCCAGCTACTCGGGAGGCTGAGGCAGGAGAATGGCGTGAACTCGGGAGGCGGAGCTTGCAGTGAGCCGAGATCGCGCCACTGCACTCCAGCCTGGGCGACAGAGCGAGACTCCGTCTCCAAAAAAAAAAAAAAAAAAAAATTAGCCGGGCATGGTGGCGGGCACCTGTAATCCCAGCTACTTGGGAGGCTGAGGCAGGAGAACGGCATGAACCCGGGAGGCGGAGCTTGCAGTGAGCTGAGATTGTGCCATTTCTTGCAGCCTGGGTGACGGAGCGAGACTCCTTCTCAGAAAACAAAACAAAACACAAAATCAGAGAAGGAAGGGAAGGCCAGGCTCTTTTTAACAGTTAGCTCTCATGGGAACTAATGGAGTGAGAACTCACTCATTACCATGAAGATGGCACCAAACCATTCCTGAGTGATCCACCCCGGTGATGGAAACACCTCCCATTAGGCCCCACCTCCAACACTGAAGATAACTTTCAACGTGAGGTTTGGAGGGGTCAAATATCAAACCATATCAATACCACTATTACAGTAATAGAGTATTCTGAATTTGTTCATATACTTAATTTTACTGGTGAGTTTTGCATCTTTAAATGTTTTCTTCTTGCATGTTAGTGGATTTTTTCCTCTCCCTGCTTCATATCAAAGAACTCCCTTTAAAATTTCTTGTAAGATGGGTCTGGTGATGACGAATTCTCTCAGCTTTGATTTGTCTGGGAAGGACTTTATCACTCCTTTATGTTTGAAGGACAGCTTTGCTGGTTACAGTATTCTTGGATGACAATCCCCATTTTTCAGCACTTTGAAAATGCCATCTCACTACTTCTTGGCCTATATTATTTCATTGAGAGATCTGTTGTCAGACCAATTAGATAGAGCTCCTTTATATGTCATTACTTCTTTTCTCTTCCTGATTTTAAGATCCTTTCTTTATCTTTGACCTTTGAGAAACTTATTGTATGCCTTGGGGTAATCTTATTTGGGTCATATCTCCAAACTTTTCTATACCTGGATATTTATATCTTTTTCAAGTTTCGGCAAGTTTTCTGTTGTTATTTCTTTGAATAAGCTTTCTACTCCTTGCTCTTGCTCAGTTCCATCTTGAACACAAGTAATTCTTAGATTTGATCTTTGGCGGTAATTTTCTATATCTTGTCGGCAATTTTTTTTTAAATTTTTTTTCCTCCTGTGTCTATGTATGTGCCTGTCTTCAAGCTTACTGTTTCTTTCCTCTGCTTGATTAATTCTGCTGATGAGAGCCTCTGATGAATTTTTTAGTTCAGCAAATGTATTTCTTAGTCCCAAGATTTGTTTGATTTTTAAAAAATTATTTCAATCTCTTTGTTAAATTTCTTTCTTTTTTGTGTGTGTGTGATGGAGTCTTGCTCTTTTGCCCAAGCTGGAGTGCAGTGGCTCGATCTCGGCTGCAAGCCGATCTCTGCAAGCTCCGCCTCCCAGGTTCATGCTATTCTCCTGCCTCAGCCTCCTGAGTAGCTGGGACTGCAGGCACCCGCCACCATGCCCGGCTAATTTTTTGTATTTTTAGTAGAGACGGGGTTTCACCGTGTTAGCCAGGATGGTCTCGATCTCCTGACCTCCGCCTCCCAAAGTGTTGGGATTACAGGCGTGAGCCACCGTGCCCCACTGTCTTTGTTAAATTTCTTTGATAAATTCTTGAATTGCTTTTCTGTGTTATCTTGGAAATCACTGGTTTCCTTGAAAGTGCTATCTTGAACTCCTGATCAGAGAGCTCACATATAACTATCTTATTAGGGCCAATCAGTCACAGGTTTCTATTTGAGAAGGTCATGGTTCCCTGTTTGCTATTGTTTCTTGTGGATGTATGTATATGACTTTGCATTGTTATAGGCTTACTTATTTATCTTAGTCTTCTCTTCTCTTCTCTTCTTTTTTTTTTTTTTTTGAGACAGTCTTGCTCTGTCACCTGGACTGGAGTGCGATGGTGTGATCTCAGCTCTGTGTAACGTCCGCCTCCCAGTTTCAAGCAATTCTGCTGCCTCAGCCCTCCGTAGCTGGGATTACCGGCATGTGCCACCATGCCCAGCTAATTTTTTTTTATTTTAAAATTTATTTTATTTTATTTTTTTTTGTGAGACGAAGTCTTGCTCTGTCGTCCAGGCTGGAGTGCAGTGGCACAATCTCCATTCACTATAAGCTCAGCCTCCCGGGTTCACGCCATTCTCTTGCCTCAGCCTCCTGAGTAGCTGGGACTACAGGTGCCCGCCACCACCATGCCTGGCTAATTTTTTGTATTTTTAGTAGAGACGGGGTTTCACTGTGTTAGCCAGAATGGTCTCGATCTCCTGAGCTTGCGATCCGCTCGCGTCGGCCTCCCAAAGTGCCGGGATTACAGGCGTGAGCCACGGTGCCTGGCTGCCCAGCTAATTTTTGTATTTTTAGTAGAGATGGGGTTTCACCATGTTGGCCAGGCTGGTCTTGGACTCCTGACCTCAGTTGATCCGCCTGCCTTGGCCTCCCAAAGTGCTGGGACTTACAGGTGTGAGCCACTGTGCCCAGCCTTTTTTTTTTTTTTTTTTTGGTTACTATTAGATATGTCTACTTAGAGAGTCTTATAATTTACCTTGGATATATTTACCAAGGGTATTCTAGACCTTTCTTTCTTTCTTTCCTTTTCTGATTTTCTACTAGGTTACTACTTCCTTTTTGGTACCAGATGGTGCCTTAAGCCCAGGTTTTCCTTAGCTCTAGTAAAGGATCAGAGTGCTGCCTGTCCTGAATGGGGTATTTCCCAAAGGGTGTGAGAGGGCTAGCTAGGGGTTCATTCCCAGGAGACCTGTGGAACAAACCAGCTACAGTGTAGTACTGCTGAGCTACTACTCTGATTTGGCATCTGCTTTGGCTGAGTTGCAGAGTTTCCAGGGCTGGGAATGGTATTCCTGCCATTGCTATTTGAGTCTGGCTGTCTTCAGGGTTATTTCTTTCTTTAGGTACCCAATGCTTCCTACAGATTGAAGAAGGGGACAGGTCTCCTCCTGGGAAACCCACAATGGTGGAGAAGCTGGTTGTCCACCTTGATCTCTATTCTAGTGTAGAAACCGTGAGTTGTGGTGGGGGGGTATAGTTTCTGCACACTTGACTTCAGGCAGATCAAAGGAAGGGGTGCTGAGGATATAGAAGTCTCTTATTCTCTTACCATTTGCTTGGAATTTTTTTACTTCTCTGGGAACTGACTCCTTCTCATACTTGAGCTCTAGGAAATTGCTGGTGATGATTTGGTGCTGTGTGTGTGTGTATATATATGTGTGTGTGTGTATGTGTATATATATATACACACATATATATATATATTTTTGCTCTGTCACCAGTCTGGAGTACAGTGGCATGATCTCAGCTCACTACAACCTCTGCCTCCTGGGTTCAAGCAATTCCCCTGCCTCAGCCTCAGAAGTAGCTGGGATTAAAGGCACGCACCACCATGCCCAGCTGATTTTTTGTATTTTAGTAGAGATGGGGTTTCACGATATTGGCTAAGATGGTCTTGATCTCCTGACCTCGTGATCTGCCCACCTCAGCCTCAAAGTGCTGGGATTACAGGCATGAGCCACCATGCCCGGCCAGTGCTGTATATTTGCTTTTGGTTTTCTGTGAGGGTTGTAGGAGGTATGAATCCAGCTTGCTTCTGTAGTACCATTTTGGTATCAGAAAGCACAATTGATATTTGAATAAATGATCACTTGGAAAGGGTAATGTTCTCAGAAGATTCCTATATTAGGTAAGATTTTTTGTTGGGAAAAGTTTCCTTCAGAAAATTTTGGATATGGGCAGACAGCTTTATATGGGCATGTTTTTCATTTGTCATCAACTTTTTATATTCTTATATTTCAGAATCTTCTCGAAATGGCATCTTTCCCTGTTTTATTAATGCTTGATGCTGTTATAAAACATTGCATCTGTGTTTGGTGATTTATGGTTTTATCTGTTTTTCTAATTTGTTCATTAAATACTTACTGAGCACACGCCTGTGTCAGGTACTGAGCTAGGTGTTAATAACACCATGGTGAACTCGACAGAATGGCTTCTACTTATGAAACTTACTTACAGTTGAGACATAAAGCTTTTAGCCCCTCCCCTCCACTTCCCCACTGTATTTTATTGCAGTAGCAGAACCCTCATGGGCAAAATTTCAGTGGGATTAAAATCTTATATGGAATCCAGATCTTACACAGAACACTTATGTATCAACCAGAAAGAATGTTTTCTGTGATAGGTCCCTACTTCGGAAAAACTTTAACACAGAGATTTTCAAAACTTTCTATACATGAAAGTTTCTGCAGAATCTCAGTATTTAAAGCAGAAAACATAAGTCAGAGCTGATCTGGATGAATGTGTGGTGAGAAGCTTTCCCACACCAAACCCTCCCTGGAGGCACCTTGTAGAGCTGAGGCCCTATAAAGATACCAGATAAAAAGCCCCCGAGGAAAAGAACTCAGCTTGAGCTTTGCTTCTCCCTTGTGCCACCCATGGCGCATTTCCTGACAGAACGTTTAGGTGAAATAGAGAAACTCTAGCAGCCGTATGTGCAGGCGGTCTTAACGTGAGGAAACTTTAGTATGAAAATATCCTCACATGAAGAGAGTTTCCTGTAGATAACAGCATTAATCACAGGAAACCCTGGGAGCTTTGGGGTGTGACATAGAAAGCAGTTTGAAATCAGTCAACTGGATCACCTCGTTGAGCCACCCCTTAGTATCCATGAGCAATTGGTTCCCGCTTCCATTCACAATATTGAAACCTGTGGCTGCTCAGGTCCCTGATATAAAGTGCATGGTATTTACATATAACCCATGCACATCCTCCCCTATACTTTAAATCATCTCTAGATTACTTGTAATCCCTAATACAATGTAAATGCCTATAAATAGTGGTTATACCAAATTGTTTAGGGAATACTGACCAGAGAAATAGTTTAGACATGTTCAGTACAGACACAACAGTTTCCTTCCCAACGTATTTTTAATCTGTGATTGGTTGACTCCATGGATGTGGAACTCTCGGTGTGGAGGGCTGACTGTACTAGAAAAGTCACTTTACTACAGCATGTATTATCTGTTGAGGATTTTGGAGAGGTCAGGAAAGCTTTTTAAAAAGTTGTTCAGAGTTGATACCAACTAATTTAGAATACCTTTTTTTCTCATGAAAAATAGTGTGTAAGATGCTAAATTATTTTCTATTTAGAAAATACTCAGTAGACTATGTAATATAAAATATATTATTTCTTGAAAGTCAAGTTTTGTGCAGTTACTGTCTTACTAGATTTTATAATAATGATGTTAGATAATGGTAACTTACTAATTTTTCTGATTGCTCAGGGAGTTAATTTACATGTATATGGATATCGAATTGTATTTGAAATCCCGGATTAAAAAGAACTGCCCACCTTTCTAAAGCTTAGTTATTCCCTTCTTGTAAGGATTTTTTCTCACTGTGGCTTCCACAGTTATGACTGCCTGCACATATGGTTGCTAGGGTTTCTGGTTTTCATCTGAATGTTATGTCAGGAAATGGGCCATGAATGGCGTTAAGGGTGCAGCTAAGCTCTAGCTGAGTTCCTTTTCTCAGGGGCTTTTAATCTCATGTTCTGTAGGACCTCATTTCAGACCTCATTCTCCGGGCTGTACTCTTAGAAGCCTAGCTTACAAGGCAAGAGGACTGGCATTTAAGTGACACCTCTTTACAAACATGTTTATTGTTATTGTTTTAGCTTAGATTACTTGAGGAGTTCGCGCTGAGATTTGTGTGCCAGAGCTTTCTTGTATAGTGCTCCAGGAATAACCCTTAGCACTGCTCACAAGGGGGAAGGCAGGACTGGGCAGAAGGGGAAGTTAAACTCCAGCAGAGTCCTGGGCAGACCTAAGGGCAGTGCTGGAGCTGACATTGCCGTTCAGAATTGCCCCAAATTCAAACAAGATGGCCAAGCCTTTATACTCAAGTCTGGAACATCCATTGCATGTAGGCCGCCATTCCCTCCCTCTTCAAGGGGTATGTTCTTGAGGGAGGGAAGCAGAGCTCATGAAGGCAGCAAGGGCCTTGCCAGGAGTGGGACTTGGCAGCCTGCCTGCAGCATCCCCTATGACCATGCTTTCTGTTTCTCACATTCATCTATTTTTAAGAAGTGAAAATTAAGTATGAAATGTTCTCCTTTCCACAGTTAACTAACAAGACTTCATAATTTAAAACGTAATGCTTAATCTTTAATAAATGCACAAGTATTAAAACTTGTTAGCACCGTAAGTAATATGAAAATGTAACATAGTCACATCTATAAAATCCATAGTGGTTCAATCTTTTTGACAATTGGTTATGAGTATGCTTTGATTAAAAAGTGTATTATAAATTAACTACTTTAGGAGTTTTGAGTTTTGTGAAATATACTTTACTTTTTGATTCATAAAGTGTTTTTGTAACAAGAACTCCCTTGCGTCCTCCCTGAAAAAGACAACCACTTCAGGTAGTGCTTTGCTGGTCTTGTTCTTTGTATCTGCAGTTTATTTAAAATGCCATTGTCTTGCTTGTTCGTTGTAAGAGGGGGGTTTTTCCCTTGGGGGACAGATGGACCCTGTCACTTCTTTCCTTTTGATATCTTCATGGTGCTTGTTGGGGAAACAGTGTTGGAAAATGGGTTGGAGAGTAAATCTTGCACTTTGGAGTTAGGTCTGTGGTTGGGTGTCAGCTCTGTCATCCCCTTGCTTGAGTGAAGAGATGCCTGTAAGGAAGCTTTGGCTTCCTCATTAGTTAAATGGAGGTAGTAGTAGAACTTGTATTACAGCATCTTAGCATAAGCTCTGGTGTGTGATCAGTGCTCAATAAATGATGGCTGTGATGAGCTGTAATCATATTTATTGGTCAGTTCTTCTTTTTCACTGTGTTTTTGAACACTTTAGTGAAGGTAGAGGGCAAGTCAGGCACACAAGCTTATGCCAGGAATGGGGCCAGGGGGATCATTTTGAGGTTGTTATCCATTAAAAAATTGTCCTTGAGGGACTGGGCTTTCTTATTCACAGGGGATGACTGTGAGCAAAACAGCAACAAGAAGCCGAAACATAAATAAGGGAGGAAATGACTACTTCACACAGCCTTAGTTAGGTGCAGGGAGCATAGGACAGGCCTGTTTTAGGACTGACCTGCCAGAGCATGACATGGGCCTGGAAGGAATTCTCCCCTCTGTGGTCCTGGATGTCACAACGTGAGTGGAAGCTGGGCCGTCTGTAGGTGCTGCAGCCTGTGTTGGTGAGAGCAACAGACGGACCTGTGGCAGCTGCCTGTAACAGCCCTCTGACAGATGTCTGAGCAGTGGGACAGCAGAAACCATTTGTTCCTAAACACACAGCCGAGGGCTCCCGAAAGACAATAGGGAGTTTTGAGGGAGTGATCTGAGAAGTAGGAGTTAGTCTTTGAGAAGTACTGGCGGAGAAGTAAGTGGACAGAGCATTATTTTGAAAGAAGTACAAAGAGGACAGTTCCTAGAGAAAACTTGAACTAGAGAAAGTAGATTTTCAAAAGTATAGATTTACCTATTATTATTGTGAAATGTTGGCCTAATGTCATTCAGTTCAAGATAGTGTTTGTATCACAACTACAGGGCTATATCAGTTTATGTTTAATTTTTGAGTAAATCACCCGAAGATATGTTTAGAGGAATTTTGCTTTCCTTGGCCTTCAAAATAAATCTTAAAAAAAATTTATAAAAGACTTCAGTTTTAAATGCAACATAATCCTATAAATATCTAATTAGTGTGTTCATAGTTCATTAGTGATTCAGTTTTTTAGTGTTAGCAGTACTTTAGCAATATGCAGAATATATCAAGAAAAACCGTACTATCCCAAAGCTTAAATGAATAATTATTAATTTTAACAAACCATTAGGTACTTGAGGATATATAATGGTAGGCATTTTATTTGATGGTTTTCAAAGTATACAAAAAAAGTGCAAAGTACATTCTTATCCTCAAAGAATTTGGAATTAGCTACATAATTGAGCAACAGTGGCCCATAATTTAGGGCCTGGCTGTGGAGCAGGCACTATACAAGGTAGACAAAAATGGATAGTTTATGTGAAAATGTCTGGGTGGTGGTAGGCTTTTTCTACCTCATAGAACTCGAGACCCATCAAGACAAAAATGATGTATGCACATTGAGCAGCATCTTGCTTTGGGAAGTAGTATATAATAGTACGTAATATACAATTGAAGTGCTCTGGGAGGAAGAAAAGGGATGAGATGGCTGAGATTTATAATGGTCAAAGAAGGCTTCTAGGCGGTGGAATCTGGGTGGGGTTTGAGAGGTTGTGAATTGAAACATGGAGAGGGGTGTTTTGAGGGGAGGAGTGAGGTAGACACCTATGTGAGTGATAGAATAATTCTTAGTCCAGCCTATAGGGAGTGGAATGTTCATATTTAAGAAGGCTGGAGTTAAACTGGGGGGGTCTTGAAAGCCAGGCAGTGAGGCATGAAGGTTTTTAAACTGTAATAGTGACAATAGTCTAGCCGAAGGCTGATAAAGGTTGAAATTGGGGTGATACTGCTGGGAGATAGATACAAGGTTATGAGATTGTAGAGTGGATAGGACTTGTTACTGGCAGAGAAGACGAGAAATAAAGAGGTGTTGATTTGGGGTGGGTAGTTATGTAGATGTCTGTTAGGTCCACTTGGTCCAGAGCTGAGTTTGAGTCCTGAATATCCTTGTTAATTTTCTGTCTCATTTATCTGTCTAATATTAACAGTGGGGTGTTAAAGTCTCCCACTATTATTATTTTTTTTTTTTTTTTTTTTTTTTTTTTGAGACGGAGTCTCGCTCTGTCGCCCAGGCTGGAGTGCAGTGGCACGATCTCAGCTCACTGCAAGCTCCGCCTCCCGGGTTCACGCCATTCTCCTGCCTCAGCCTCCCGAGTAGCTGGGACTACAGGCGCTGCCACCACGCCCGGCTAGTTTTTTTTTTTTTTTGTATTTTTAGTAGAGACGGGGTTTCACCGTGTTAGCCAGGATGGTCTCGATCTCCTGACCTCGTGATCCGCCCACCTCGGCCTCCCAAAGTGCTGGGATTACAGGCGTGAGCCACCGCGCCCGGCGTCTCCCACTATTATTGTGTAGGAGTCTAAGTCTCTTTGTAGGTCTCTAAGAACTTGCTTTATGAATCTGGGTGCTCCTGTATTGGATGCATATGTATTTAGGTTAGTGAGCTCTTCTTGTTGCAGTGATCCCTTTACCATTATGTAATGTCTTCTTCGTCTTTTTTGATCTTTGTTGGTTTAAAGTCTGTTTTATCAGAGACTAGGATTGCAATCCTTAGCTTTTCTTTTGCTTTCCATTTGCTTGATAAATATTCCTCCATCCCTTTGTTTTGAGCCTGTGTGGGTCTTTGCATGTGAGATGGGTCTCCTGAATACAGCACAGGCAAAGTAGATTTAGTATAATTCTTCAGGGTCCTGTGATTTTTAGAATGGTAAATGAACATTGGATGTAATTTAAAGTTAGCAGCCGCATTTGCCTTTAACAAGAGAGTTGTGCCTGTCCTTTGAAGCTTTTTTTTTTGGAGACAGAGTTTCGCTCTTGTGGCCCAGGCTGGAGTGCAATGGTGCAATCTCGTCTCATTGCAGCCTCTGCCTCCTGGGTTCAAGCGATTGTCCTGCCTCAGCCTCCTGAGTAGTTGGGATTGCTGGCGTGCACTACTCCACCTCCTAGGTTCAAGTGATTCTCCCACCCAGACTCCCGAGTAGCTGAGATTACAGGCATGCACCACCACGCCTGGCTAATTTTTGTATTTTTAGTAGAGACGTAGTTTCACCATGTAGGCCAGGCTGGTCTTGAGCTCCTGAACTCAGGTTATTCACCTGCCTTGGCCTCCCACAGTGTTGGAATTTCAAGCGTGAGCCACCGTACCTGTCCCTTTGAAGCTTTGAAGCTAGGCATTGACTCCTCTATCTATGTAAGTTCTAGATGGCATCGTCTTCTGGTATGTCTAGATGGCATCGTCTTCTGGTATGTATAAGGAGTTTCCTCCACATTGAAAATCTGTTGTTTAATGTAGCCACCTTCATGAATGATCTTAGCTAGATTTACATAATTTGCAGCAACTTCTATTAATACATCAGCAGGACTTGCTGTTTCACATTGTACTTCTCTCTTATGGATACAGTGGCTTTCCTTAAACCTCATGTTGCTAGAGGCCAGTTTTATTCTGCAGCTTCTTCACCTCTCTCAGTCTTCATTGAATTGAAGAGAGTTAGGGCCTTGCTCTGGATTAGGATTTGGTTTAAGGAAATGTTGCTGGTTTGATCTTCTATCCAGACCATACAAACATTCTCCATATCTGGAGTGTTTTTTGTTTTCTTATCCTTCTTGTGTTTGCTGTTGTAGCACTTTTAATTTTCTTCAATAACTTTTTCTTTGCATTCCTAATTTTCAGTTTGTGCTTTCAAAATGCCCTCCTTACTAAGCTAAATCATTTCTAGCTTTTGATTTAAAGTGCGAGGCATGCGGCTCTTCTTTTTTTTGAACACTTAGAAGCTACTGGAAGGTTATTAGTGGCTTAATTGCAGTATTGTTGTGTCTCAGGGAATAGCGCAGCCCGAGGAGAGAGACAGAGAGAGAGAGAGACAGGATCAGCTAGCCAACGGAGCAGTCAGAACACACACATTTATTATGTTCACCCACTTATGTGGGCATGGTTTGTGGTGCCTCCTAACAATCACAGTAGCAACATCAAAGATCACTGATGACAGATCATCATAACAGATATCATAATGAAAAAGATTGAAATGTGAGAATTACCAAAATGTGACACACAGATTCAAAGCGAGCACGTGCTATTGGAAGAATGCCACAGATAGGCTTACTTAGCACGGCATTGCCATAGAACTTCAGTTTGTAAAAATGCAGCATCTTTAAAGCACAACAAAGTGCAATAAAATGAGGTATGTCCATAGTAGTATGTTAAACAGAAATTAATAAACACTTGGATGTTATCAGAGCAGCAGGATTTAAAACTTCTTAAAAGCCCTGGGTTTTTTTAAGGACTTTTTTCCTCCTATCATTTGCTCTCATTCAGGGTATTCTGTTTCAGCTATTGTCTGACAGTGACTTATACTGATTTTCAAAACTTGTTTAGGTAAAGACTACTAGCATATTTTAATAAAGTACAAACATGTTGCTGTTTAACTTTATTACTCATTTTTCATTTTAGAAAGGAATTAGATGACATTTTTCTGGGAAAGTGGTTTATGTGGAATTTCAGAGCCCCAAGCCTGCCCAGTCTATCTTGAGCACATGTTATCTGTCACAGCCTATGGACTTTGTAGGCAGCGTAGCTCTGGGTAAGTCCCAGGAGGAATGAAGAGAAGGCAAGGATGAAGCATAGGGAGACCATGCTATAGTGAAAATGTAGACTGGCACAGTGGCTGATGGCTCATGGTGGCCTGTAATCCCAGCACTTTGGGAGGCAGAGATGGGAGGATCACTTGAGCCCAGGTGTGTGTGAGACCAGCTTGGGCAACATAGTGAAACCCTCATCTCTACATTAAAAAAAAAAAAAAAAAAAGTTGATCCTGGGAGACACTTAAGTCTTGGGAGTTTGATTGAAGTAGACGTTTGATTGGATCTGGAAGTTGAGGGTGGCAGCAGTTAGTCCTGAGCAGGCCAGGCTGACCCTACAGTCAGGAAATGAAGTTTGCTAACATAGTCTTCCTTCCCATTTTCTGCTTTCATGATTTTTTCATCTTCCCTTTCCTTCCTCTTCTCCAGGACTTCCATCTTGGAGGAGCAGGAATATGGTTTATCATTTGAGAGTGGTACAAGTCAGCAAACACAGAATATCTGATCTTCTGGCGCTGTATTCCGGGAGAAAGCCATAGACTCTTTCTCTTAGGGAGCTGAGATAGGATAGCAGGGAGGCAGGAAGGTAGACATACACATGTATTCTGAGTGCCACGGTGGACGCCTGCATGTGGGATTGTTGATACAGCAAGAGAGGGAGTGGGAGTTCTCTTGGGGGGGTCTTGAGCTGAGCTTGGAAAGAGGAGTTGGTGTTTTGCTGTATCTTATTCCTGTTTAGGACAGGAAGACTAATTTTGTCCTGGTACCTGGTAGATAGAACTATGAAGTTATCTTAGAAATGTAAATAGGTAATGATACTTATTTCAGATGTAAGAGAAGTTTCCCAGAGTTGAGGCATTAGAGTTCATCCCTAGTGGCGATAACTTTGGGTGTTTTGAGAAATCGGAGGTCTTCCCTTCTCTTTTACCCTCCTCTTATTCACACTAACTGCCACATGATAGTACGTGTGCCTGGTCACTTGATGTTGCTGAGGTCCACGTGCCACAATCTAGGCTTCACTCTGATAGGTCTTAGCGATATCTGTATGTATCTCTACCCCCGCTACTTACTGGAAAATGCCTTGAGTTCTTTGAACTGCAATGCTTTAGATGTGGCAGGTGGTCAGCAACTATCTCCTGAATTGAATGTTTGTTTTAAAGTGATTCTTACTAGCAGCACATCTATCATAAAGGAAAATTTTGGGACAGTAATCCGAATGACTCAACCACCCGGTGATTTGAGTATCCTGCATTTGCTCAGGGCTGTGATGGTGCAGTAGAGAAAGAGAATATAGGGCCTGATCGTCAGGCTGCTGGAGGGTTGAGTTTTGGATATTCCAATGGGTTGCAAAAAGGTACTGTGCTTTCCTGGGATCTTTCAAATTGTAATCAGCCTTTTATGTGCCTGTCTGACCCTTGATGTTAGGATTGTTTGAACTGATATTTTTTGAACATTTTCTCAAGTTTATTGGATGTGGGGGGCAGCAAGTCAGGCTCACCTCATTGCCTTGTAGCCATCATTTACACTTGATCTTAGCCAAAAGGCCAAGAAGTGATTTAGCCGTCATTTAATAATGAGCTCCTAAATATGACTCAGCCGATCCGTTCCATGTTGTTCTGTGAGGTAGACGAGGTCTGACAGTTGTGAAGCGGCTTGTGCAATGTCTCTTAGATGTTGCTTTCCAGTTCTTGTCGAATGTGGGTTCCCCTCTACCAGAGGAGGCTGGTTGCTGGAAAACACATGAAAACATATGCACTTTGCTGTTTTGTTGTCTTTCCTTTCTTTCTCTCTCTTCTCATGGCATGCTTTGAAACAGATTAGAGTTGTGTTTGGCTTCAAATTGCTGCAGTTGCCCATCAAGGTAGTGCCATGGTGTAGGGTTAGCAGGGGTGCTGTTGCAGAGAAGACAGTGAGTCTGGTGCTCAAATGCAATGTGACTGAGTGCCCCTGAAGCCAGGTGCCCACCTTCTTACAGGCAAGGGCTGTCTGTCAGCCTACACACAACAGCCAACACACATTGACTGCAGGTTTGAAAGTGCTATGTGAAGCTTTTGTTTAGAATTCTGACTTGGGCCATTCATTGTGGTATTACTGGAAAAAAAAAAAACCTGAAGGGAAAACATAAAAAAGCATGGCATACACAAATCCATCATCTGACATCAGGAAGGTTATGGGGAGTCAGGACCAAGCAAAGATTCTTAGATATGGTAATTAGAAATCACCCCATTCTTTCATTCATTCATCATAATGTACTGCCCTGTCAGAATCACCTAGGGAGCTTTTTTCAGAGTACGCTGGGTACTGCATCCCTGCGGGGTGTGTGTTCTGCAAGAATAGTAGTATCTTTTGAGCAAGATTTTGGGGTTGTCAAGATGGTACATGGAGGCATATTGCTTCTTGACTGCTGAGTAGGGTAGAGCTCTGATTTTACTGTTCATGGCAAGAACAATGATTTGGCTCTTGGTTGAATTTCTAAAAATTTAAAATTAGTCTTTCCTAGTTCCTTTATTATGTGGAAACATTAAAAACAGAAAAATCTGATGATTACATTCCAGTTTTATTAGCATTATTACTTATCTTCAGACTGTCCTTTGTCAGACCCTCGGGCAGGGTATTGGGCTCATTCAGGGAACTTTTAAAGTTATTTGTATACGAAACATTGCATAGCTATGTCATTATTTAAATACTACGCCACAAAGCATAGCATTGATAACAGAAGAGAGAAGCATGCAAAATATTTCACAGGGATAAGCATGGAGATGAGTAGGTTCACTCTGAGCAAGTTAATGACTAAGGCAGGGAAGGAGAGTGACCTCTCCTTGAAGGCATTTTTGTCTAGTTGTGCTTCGCTGGATATTACCACAGTATGGCTTTCATGGTGAGGATTTAGTTCTACTTTGGAAATATTACATGTCTTCCTGTGTACGGGGCTGTGATTGGAAGCAAGTTTTCATCCTTCGATTATTTCTGAAGCTATTAAACTATAGCAATAGTTGGTTAACTGTTGTAAGAATTTTATTAATAGTTATGATTTTAAAATGAACTTGATCTTTATAGATTATGAAAAGAAATTGAGACACTGTCTTCCATCTAAAAGAAGAAAAGTAGAACTAATTAGATCATTTGGCTAAGGCAGGAATAACTGCACCTGAGAAATACTTGTAGAAAATAATAGGCCAGTAAGCCCAGCTGGGAGGAGAGGAATGAGGAGATTGAATTGGTATGATTCGGATCCTAGGAGTAAACTGAGGATCAGAGTAGGGGTAGAGCTATCTTGCCTTACTTTTTCCTCCTTTCTGCAGATGAGGGTAGCTACATTTTCTTTGAGCAGATGGTTGAACTTTAGATTGAGGAGCTTTAACCTTACCAATTTTTCAGAAAAATGAATCTGCATATATAAATACCTCCATATCCTACCTTTTGTTGGCAGGCATATTCATATTACGTGTGTGTGTGTGTGTGTGTGTGTGTGTGTGTGTGTGTGTGTGTATGTATGTGTGTGATGAGTTGAGGAAGGTTGACTCTCTTGTTTGGAATGGACACACCCCCACCCCCACACCTACACCACCCACACCCCTTTTCTGGGTATATTTGTGATGTAAGCAAGGAATTAAGAACTGGTAAGAAGTGGCGAAAATATACATTGAGTGATCGTCATGTAGTTATGCTAAAATTTTATCTTCCCATTTCAGTTGGAATAATTTCATTAGCAGTGCCTTAAGCAACAGGATATATGATTGAATTTTCTTTTAGTGAATTGCCTAGTTACATCGGATCCAATTAAGTTTTGCATATGTTATCAGTAGCATTAAATGAAACCAAGTGTTGTGTTAAGTACAATTAGTTAAGTTACTTTAGTAAGAAATAACTTGTACTAAATATATATTGAGCTAGTAACTACAGCAAATAGAGCTCTTCCAAAGTATAGTTTATATGTAAAACATGGAATGATTATTCAGATTTATTGTTAATATCCATACATTTTCTCATTAAAATGCCTATACAATCTAGTATTTATATAGGATATTATGGGATTGTTATTTTAAAATTTCTTAGCAAGGCCATAGTAAAAATAACTATGGAACTAGAAATGAGTATTTCTGTTCTTTAAGGGTGAAAACTTTTTATTATAATCAAGATTTTTAAAGTCACATAATTATGAAATGAATAAAAACTTTTTTTAAGGCTGATAATCTTTTCCTTAAAGTCTGTTTGAAAATTACAGTGTTTTTAGTAACATTTGGTGAAAATATAAGTGTTGGTGTAATAATTTTATGTTCTGTTCTGCTTGTCAATAAAAATATTTTAAAATTTAAAAAGAGAGCAACCCAGATTTTCTTAAAAACAAAAGCCAAAATCAACCAACCACAAAACAAAAAACATACAACCAAAAACAACCCTAGAGTGCTGCAGTGCTATGAGAGCTGGCAGAGGGTCTCTAGGTTGTGACTAGCTATCTTGTTGCTGAGCAGTTTACCTACCTTGGGCCTTTGTTCCCTAATTTGTAAAATATGGTTGGCACGATGAGTTGTGACATTGAAATTGGTAATTTGTAAGCATATTTTTCTTCTGTTCGTTGTCTAAGGGATATGATTCTGTGATTGGCTTTCTAATCTCTACTCAGTTCATCTAAGTGGAGTTTCGTGTTGAATTTCTTTTATGTGATATTATTTAGGAATAGATATACTTAGGCTACTAGCTGAAAAATTATAAACCTAAAATTTTTATTTGTGTTTAAAATTTTAGGTATGCTATACCTCCAGAGCATGGAAAACGACTTGAAAGACTAGCTCAAGGTAAAACTTGCTTTCTTTGTTTTCTGTGTTTTATATGTTTCTGTGTTTTGTAGGTTGTTTGTTTTTGAGGTACTTTTTACAATATAGACCGTTACTCTGTTGGTTTTATTCTATTCAAGTTGTTGACTTCTACATGTTTTTTTTTTAATTGAACAATTTTAAATTTTTTCACGTTAGTTTGTGAATATTATTTTTTCCCTGTTGCATAATCATCATGGTTATTTTGGTTGACTGTTTAGTATTTCATCAAGTGATTGCCCTTAATCTGTTTTGGTTGTTTCTGAAAAAATGGTTTTTAATGTAATGTATTTGACATCATTGTGCCAGTGATTTTTTTTTAAATTAAGTTACATTCTTCCAGACAGTATTGTTGCTGCATCTTGGGGTACGGTTGTTTCATGACTACTTTTTCTTTTGATCTACTGTTTCCCCCAAGGGTTATGTCACTGCCGACACCCAGTTCTTCCGTGGCCCACTGGGACTGGGAGTGTGCCCTTATGGAAGTATGAAGGTGAATGGCTCTGAGTAACAATACACGAGATTTTGGGCCTTTTTGGACTGGCAAAATTAAACTTACTTTACTGCAGGTTGAATTTTTATTTTTCATGGCCTGCTGCTTCTTTATAAGGGCCAGACTAAAGAACTTTTCTGGACCTATATTGATGGTCCTGTGCCTGCTTTTGTGTGTGCAGACAATGCCAGTGCAAGCAGCCACCTTCCTCCTTCCTCCTTGTTTTTAAAGATACGCCAGGCAATCTTGCCCTCATCTGCTTATGTATGGGAAGCAGAGTCACATTCACCCCCTGCCATCCTTATTTTCTGGTTCGCTAGCCACCCTTCCCGAAAGAAGATGTAGGCTGGTAGTGAATTATTTCCAGGGAAAAGTGGAGTTCCATTTGAGTGGCAACTGAGGAGCAAGGCCTTCTGCCTTTATCCAGGATTGAGTCCTCAGCGAGCAGTGCTCTTTTAGTCCAGTGCAGGTCTAAGTTTCATTGGTGCGTTAGATTTGCCTTTTATTAGGAAAAGAATTTTGTTCCTGCCTTATATGTGCTTTCAATTAATAATGAAATGGAGACACTGAGAAACCTCATTCCTTGACTTGACAGTTTTTAACAGAAACTGTTAATGGCACCTAAAGGTTACTTTCCCCTAAATTACAGAAGAGTATTAGAAGGAACAGTTATAGTATTGCATTTTAAGAAGCATTATTATAATTTTGTCAGGCTAATAACTATAAAGCGTCTTTTTAGAAATGTAATACATTATAGTAATAATAAAGATTGATGTAATCTTGAACTCTGTTAGGGACTGTTTTCATGAATAGATTTTGAGTAATAGATTATAAGATGATTACCATAACCCTTAACTACATAGGCAGTGAACTATGTGTTAACACTATATACTCAAGTATCTTCTTCTGTAGTAAAATTATTCCACCATTTTCTATTAATCTTCCTACCAGAGAACTTTTAAAATGAAGCCGATGTAAACCTTGCAATATTGAGTCACAGATTAAAATTTCTGATACAAACTTCTAATGCTTTGAAGTAAACTGTCTGAAAATGACATTCCAGAAAATGGTTACCGTTTGTTTAATCAGTAAGAGGTTAATGAATTTGAAGGATGAACAAGAACTTGAAATCAATTGGCTGTTTATTCAAAACTGTTTTGCAGCAATATTTTGGGAAATAAAGCAGGGAAAAGACCCTACGAGATAGTGAAGGATTTGTATCTGCTGACCAGATGCCAGCCAAATTAATTGAATTCTGCTAAATAATTAAAATGATAAATAATGCTGTGTGAATGATGGAGTATTATAGAATATCTAGCTCATAGCAACACTTGATACATAAAATGAAAAGTAGGCTCAGATATTTTCCATTATCTTGTCTGTGCATCATAATTATCACACTTGCCTTTTATGCGTGAATGCTTTCATCTTTGGTTTCTATTGAAATCTTGATTGACTGTGGCACTTACAAATATTTTATCTGAAAGACATCAGGCCTGCATCTAATAAAGCCAGGAGTTCGATTTTGCCCTTCAGCTGCTTTCTCATTTATACAGGTTTTCCCCAATATTATGTAGACAGAAATGTAATAAAAAATCTCAAGTGAATTGTTACAATTTTTATACTTGTTACAGTCATCTGTAATGCCATTGCGTTCTTTCTAATTTTTGGTTTGATACAATTGGATTGCAAATATGGAGGAGAAGGGAGGTATAATGTTAAATCATGAATGACAGTTTGGAAGATTTTCAGTTTTTAAAATGTCTAAATCTCACCTATTTTAGAAAAAAGGTAATATTGCTGTTATATTGCATTAAGCAAAATATAGATTAAGGTAAATTGAGAAAGTCTGCAGATTTTTGTGGAAAGTAGTATTTCATTTGTCCTTTATTGGGAATAAAATGCTATTATTTTAAAAAAAACTGAAAAGGATTTACTTTGAAAATTTTGGTTACTTGGCCAAAATATGTGATTTAGGACTTTGTGCAGCCAGTTTTGAAAGTGTGAATGATTAGGAGGAAACTTATTTCAAAGAATAGTATAGTAGAAGTGAGTCAATTCTTTTAGATCCTTATATTTACTTGAAACAAATGTTTTGATTTTTGTTACCTTATTAAAAAAGCAGTATTCAGCAAAAGGGAATAGAAGAAACATTGCTACCAAGGGTTAGTTTAGTTCATGCTTTTAAGCATTTTTGTGTGTGTGTGTGTGTGTGTGTGTGTGTGTGTGTGTGTGCACGTGCACGCACGATGTAGAATATTTTTAATGACTAGTAATCTTGATTTTAATCCTGTGGAGTAGAAGGTCACAGCCCGATTTGCAGGGATCCCTGTGCCAAGGGGTAGATAAAGGTCTATGGGTGGGATGCAGACAGGCATTCTATGAACTCTTTGAAATTGTATTCAAAATTGGACATATATGTAGATTTCTGGGAATGCCATCATCAAATCCCCTGAGATGGTTTGGCCCAAAAAAGATTATGAGCCTCTGCTGTCAAGAGAATAGAAGAGCAGCAATAAATAAATCATTTTAATTTTATGACCAGATTCTAAATTAACCTGCTCTCATACCTCTCTCTTGGAATTAGGAAAATGTACTTTTATTAGCTCTCAAAATGGTAAATATTGTTCCCTTAAGCATTCACTTAGCTGATAGTCTGAAATATTATATTAAAATGTCTAGTTTTGAAAGGCTTATAAATAAAATACCTCTGATTACAAATAATCAATTTTAAAGTGCCCTGTAAGCCATAAAAAATGCAAAAGACCAGTGATATATCCTCTGCCTTCGTGCCTCACTCATGCCTTAGGCATGGAGATCAGTGTGTGGCAGGTCAGGGTATGTTTATTTTTGTCTGTCAGCTGGGTTTCACTATGAGTAGAGAAATAGTTGGTAAACTTAATTTCTTAATAATTTAATGTCAGTGATATCACTGTCTGTATTTAAATGTAATTGGATAATTTATATCCAGCCATGTTCCTAGTAGGGTTTTAGACATTGGACAATAATACATGAAATACACCCAGATAGCATAATTCATATGTGAGTGAAAGACTTTTAGTTTCCTTCTCTTAACTGAGAATGGAGAGGAAGAATTCAGGAAATGAATGCCAACTAGTAAGTAGGGAGGAATTTTGTGGAAATGAAGATTTCTATGATTTGAGGGTACGGATGGGGCTGGGCAGAGGCAGAGCCAGAAGAATCCTGGTTAGTTTAACTCTGACCTGTTTGATCCCAATGTTCTTGACTTGGGGAGTCCTTGGTGACTTGTGTGTAGGTTATCTATGTGACATTTCAAGGGGGTGGGAAGTGAGAGCTGAAATAAAGTGGTCTCAGGAATGCAGTAAAAAAACCATGCATTTAATGATACACATACCAGTTAAATTGGGTGGAAATTTTAACTCTAGGTTTTCTGCTGATTATCTTGAAATGGAAAAAACTTGCCCATTACACAATGCACACCATGTCTAGGAGATTAAAACAAGCCATTTGCTTAGGAAAAGCGCCATTCTTCTCTATCCCAAGATCAGTATGAAGTTCTCCTGGCACTCCTCCTGGAGAGTCCTGCAGTAGAGATGTTGATGGATTATGGGACGTTAGGGTTGAGTGAGGCCTGGGAAGTGATAATTTTCTATCCAGTCCTGAGTAACCACTCCATGAATGATAGGAAGTACCAAGAGGCCAAATGTAGTATGTGCCTCTCGTGTAAATCTCTCAAGTAGAGATGTGGGTAAATGTTACTAGGTTTCTCCCCATATAATGTAGGTCATTGGTTCTTTTCATAAATAAGCTTGCCAAGAAATTTCATGTGTAAATCAAATACTGTACATCTGTTTCTGAAAGCGTTTTCCACTGAACCAATTTTCTGTATTCATTTGTTGTATTCTTTTCCTTAGCATTTGTTTATATGGTTAATATATTTTTCAGGTCTCATCCCGGTCATATATAACCGTGATAAAACTTCATCAATGCATACTTGGGGCAAATTTAAATTATCAAAATTGTCAATAAAAATTTTTTACTAGTTTGGAAATAGATCTACATGTTTGATTTCTCTTCCCTTCCTTCCTCCTTTGTTCCCTGTCTTTCTCTCCCCTTTCCTAAGAAGTTAACAGCTGTCCTCATCTTTGCCAAATTAGTGTTTGTATACCCATAAAAAAGTCACTAAGGTTTGATCTTAAAATCTTTTCTCAAGGCTGAAATTTTTGGTGATTTAATACTATAGTGTGTGTTTGTATTTGAATCATAAAAGATTGGGATTTAAAAATAATTTCTTAGCAATAGCAAATACATTATAAAATATAAACCAGTTGACAGTATGGAGAACTTTTCATTTGAAGGAAGGAACACACCTGTTTCATATTTTTAGAACACATCTCTATTTCAAAAATAGTTTCAAAATATTTAATGATTTTTTTGAGTCAGTTTTATTCAGGTAAAATCTACAGTAAAATTCACTTATTTTAAGAATAGAGCTCATTGAGTTTTGACAAAGGTCTACAGTGGTGTAACTAATAAACCACATGATAAGCCACTGTTATCAACATGTAACACATTTCTAGTACCCCAAAAAAGTTCCCTCACACCTCTTTGTACTTAACTGCTCTTCCCTTTGCTGGCACCCACTGGTTTCCCTAGTTTCTGTCCCTATCGTTTTACCTTTTCTAGAGTGTCATGTAAGTGAAATCATACTATGTGTAGACTTGTTTTTTTGCTTTTTTTCACTTAGAATAATGCTTTTCACACGTGCTCACTTTTACATTGAATGTGAAACATCCTTTGGATGGGTATAGCTTGTGATCTTTGAGAGATCTTATGGGATCCTACACACTTCTCTGTGTTGCAGAACTCTCAGCAGCACTTTGGTGTTCTTAGGAAAGGTTATTGTGGATTGCTTTTAGGGCTCTGTTGGGGTCTCTGGAATACAAGCTCTTTATTATCCTCGCCTTCCATCCCTCTAACTTATTATTTGGTTTGGAAGAATGATTCCGAAGACCATCTTTGCTTGCTTGATCCTGTATAATATCTTAAAAAAGACCAAAAAAAAAAAAAAAAAAAAAAAAGGCAGTTGACTTTAGTATGGCAAAGAATTGACCATGTTTTATAGACTATGGAGTGAGAGTGAGTATGAACCGTGTAGCCCCTGCAGGTACTTTGAGGTAAAATTCATTTTAAGGCACATACTTTGTACATAAGATGTGTTGTTTATGAAGTGTTTTTCAGGACTATGTAAAATATAATTCTGATAGCATATTGTAAATAAAAACTCTGAACCAATATGAAGTTCTTAATACACTGCAAATTACGTTCCTTCAGTGGTTTTCCAATTTAAATTAGCTTATGACCAGTCACCACATTGTTCAGGACCTGATTACAAATCCTTATCAAAAGAAAATGGAATAGGTACTTCTTTCTTCACTGATTTTAACTTAAAACTTAATTCATCTGGTGTTGCAAAAGTTACAGATTTGAGAAGTTTGATAGATCCATTTGAATTGTTTATAAAAACGTTCCCATGGATTGTGCATTTGGGGACTGCCCATTGGCGCCCTTCTCTGTGTGTAGGACTTACAACATCTTGTTGTATGGACATGGCCATTATGTTAGTGTGTTACTTTTCCTCCACTCACCAGTGTTTTATTTTGTGTTGCATTATTAAGAAACAAAGGTGGGGAACTACTCTGTCTGCTGTGTGCCGAGGATTGGGATGAGTGCTTCAGGAATGATGAACTCTAGGCTGCATTATTAAGAGACATATATGGCAAAACTATGCTTCTTATTGCTATTAATATTGTAAAGAATTAACATTTCTCATGTTTTATTCCTTCCTTCCTTCCTTCCTCCCTCCCTCCCTCCCTCCCTCCTCCTCTGTTGCCCAGGCTAGAGTGCACTGGTGCAGTCTCAGTTCACTGTAACCCTTGCCTCCTGGGTTCAAGCAAATCTCATGCCTTAGCCTCCCGAGCAGCTAGCTGTAGCCATGCACCACCATGCCTGTCTAATTTTTTTTTTTGAGAGGGAGTCTTACTCTGTCATCCAGGCTGGAGTGCAGTGGCGTGATCTCGGCTCACTGCAACTTCTGCCTCCGGGGTTCAAGCGATTCTCCTGCCTCAGCCTCCCGAGTAGCTGGGACCATAGGTGTGTGTCACCATGCCTGGCTAATTTTTTTTGTATTTGTAGTAGAGACGGGGTTTTACCGTGGTGGTCAGGCTAGTCTCGAACTCCTGACCTTGTGATCTGTCTGTCTTGGCCTCCCAAAGTGTTGGGATTACAGGCATGAGCCACCACACTTGGCCTGTATTTTTTAGTAGAAACAG
The DNA here is from genome assembly GCF_043159975.1 of Macaca nemestrina. Lineage (NCBI taxonomy): Eukaryota > Metazoa > Chordata > Mammalia > Primates > Cercopithecidae > Macaca > Macaca nemestrina. The sequence goes on from NC_092138.1 coordinate 36,539,792, forward strand.
GGTTTTGCTATGTTAGACTCGTCCCAAACTCCTGGCCTCAAGTGATCCGCCCGCCTTGGCTTCCCAAAGTGGTGGGATTACAGGCGTGAGTCACCGTACCTGGCCAAATTGGTCACGTTCTTGAGTTGTTTGCATAGAGAGATCCACAGAATTAGATGTCACATTTCCAGCAGTTTCACCCCTCATTTTGGTGGTGGAGGAGTCAGACAGCATCTGCTCCTCTTCCTGTCACTCATACACATTGCATGTGCCTTCCTGGTGCCTTCTGTCTTCCTGCTGTGTTCTACCTCCATGATTCTCTGTCTTTTCCTTGTTTCTTGTTGTCTTCTTGTTTTTCCAATTCCTTCAGCACGACTCCCTTCCCTCTGAGTGAGGAAGGTGTGAGCAGTACATCAGGCATGTTCATTTTCCTCCAGTTTGCATCACTGAGTTAATGAGAGTCTGCCTCAGACAGAACTGCAGGTTTGAAGTCAGTGATGGAGAAAACTGACTCTGTCTTGGCGTATAATATACTGTTGAATGAAAGGGTTGCTGTATGTTTAACTTCCTCATGTAAAAGCCTCCTCAAAACACTTCTCCCATTCAGGCTGTTCAGGCAGGTTCTCAGACATTTGATGGGTGATGGCTGGGAAGTTCATTCAGGAGATTAGTAGCAATTAGTTTCAGATTGATCAGAAAAGAAACAAAGGTGGGGAACTACTCTGTCTGCTGTGTGCCGAGGATTGGGATGAGTGCTTCAGGAATGATGAACTCTAGGAGTCTAAAATATTCTTCTGTTAAAATGCATACATATCTTTCCTTTTTTGTTTTTTTTTCCTGTATTTTTAGCTACAGATCCAGCATCCCACGTATTTATCTTTCCTAACTTCCCTAAATATTTTTTCCATTTATCAAATAATAGGTTGAATCCACATTTGTTTCAATTTGAAATTTATTCCTAAAGTTTAGTAATTTTACAGGTTACAAAAACAACTTATGGTAAATCTGTTTGTAAAGAAGACCAACCTTTGGTGATGTATCCTCTAATTTGTAAGAATTCTAACTCTGATTTTTAGTACAAGGGCTTTTTGGCGGAAGAGGTCAAACAGTAAGAGCACTAGAACTTACACATTGAAAATCCTATCTGATATTTTCTCTTAATTGACACAATGCCACTTACATTTATTGTTTCTTTTTAGGTTTTTTCCCAAGCAGCTCCCAAGGGTGTGATGCATTTCTTCGCCACAAGATGACTTTGATTTCTCCATCGGTATTGAAGAAATACGGTATTCCCTTCGACAAGGTATATTAGTATTCATCTTACACAAATTAATTTTGTTTGTGTAGGATTTGTATTTAAGAGATAATGTATCTTTAACTTCAAGTAGAATTTTTAGGATGTGGGTGGAGAAATTCAAATTTATGTTTTATAGCATATCAATTATTTATCTAAATCCTAATTAGAAATTAATTTTATTTCAGATATATTTACTAGAGATGTCATGTTGCTATAGTTCACTTATACTGAAAATAAAATGTAGCACATTCTATAAAATAAGAGGAAGCACTTCTATATTAAAATCTTTTTTATGAGCAACATAATTTATGTATATGTGATCTATTTTCTAAAAAATTCAAAGCAATTATTAGCAATGGGTTGGTTAGAATCAATGACCATGGTAGCACTATGTTGCTTCTAAACACATTTAGACATAATACAATTGAGATTTCATTATGGATAAAAGTGCCTGATGATTTAATAATCTGATATTGCTTCTGCAAGTTTTCTGAAGATTAGGTTCTATAAAACTCAGTAGATGCTGGATCTCGCATTCTTTGTGTCTATGGGTGGTTACTGGGTCAGAATTATTGCAGAGCCTGAACATTTTTATGTGAAGCAGCTGAAATGGAAAAAGGTTTTGACCAGATAAACAAAAGCTCCCTCTGAGTCTCGGGAGGATTAAGTACTTAGCTACTTGCAGAAACATTAAAAAATAGCTCTTCCTTCTGTGTTTTTTATTTGACTTTTCTTCCCATAATCCTTGCTGTTTTCCATCTTGGAAGCTTTTCGCTTGTGACTAAATCTTTACATTTTCTTCATTTTGGGTTCTTACTGTGGCCTTCTTTGTGTGTGTGTGTGGGGGTGGGGGGGTGGGGGGGGGATTTGTTCAAAGTAGAACTTTTCCAATTGCCGGGATTCATTCTTCAGCTTGAGGTGATTCCCTGTTCCCTCCTAAACTGTCTATGCAGCAGTCACGCACAAGATATGCTTGCTTTTGGGAACGTGCGTTCATCACTGGTTTACTCACACGTTTTTACCATGAAAAAATCGTGCCTCCGAGATGTGCACCATGGGGGCTGCCTGCGGGTGTAGGGAGGCACTGGGGATGGGCTGCAGAACTGTTGGGGACAGAGGGCACAGGCTGTGCCACTCAGAGGGGACGCTGTGGCTGCAGGGCTTTGTCCTGTCTGCAGACACCTGGGCACCAGGCTTTTGTGAGTCTCAGACACATCATCATCCAGTCCTTCTTTTAAGTAGTTGGCATCAACTTCATTAGGTACTTTTACTTAAGTTGGAATATTACAAGGTAGATGTGAAGGAGTGCAACAATATCCCCAGAGACACAAAATCCTTCTCTGTTCCTTTGGGGCTGGTGTTAGGTGTTGGTGGTAGCTTAGGGCTGATACGTGAAGAGAAGTTATGTGAAGCAGCAGGGCTCTGGGGTTAGCTCCCTTTCCCCAGGATGGAGGCCTCTGGAGCTTGGAGCTCTTTTCTAGAGGTGGCCGGCACCCTCTTTCTAGGCTGCAGCTCTCTACCAGTACTACGTGATAGATCACTGGAGGCATCGGGCTCTCATCTGGTGTTTTGTGGATGGCTTCTGTGGAAAGTGGCAAGATGAATTTAAGTCCTGAAATGGTGAAACACTAGTGGCTTTGAGGGTTGATTGGCAGTGGCACTTCCTCTTATGAAATTCTGTCACTTCCGGTTTCTATCTCAATACAAGGCCTGTCATGACACTGTATTCCTCAAGGAGCACATTTCTCTGCTGATGATAACGTAACATGTGATAGGGCAGCAAAATGGTAGCACAGGCTACAGCATTAAACCTCCTGAGTTTCATCCCTGATTCAATCACGTAATTTTTCTGAGCTTTAGTTTCTTCAACTGTAAAATGGGGATAAAAATAGTGACTACTTAATAGGGTTATTGTGATGAGAAAGACAATCTGTAGGCAGAGCTTTGCATAGTATATGTTACATAGTAATGTACTCTTCCTCTTCAACTCAGCCCTCTTCCTGTAGGTAATAATGTCTCAGTTGGATTACATTTTTTCCTTCTTTCTTTGCATTTGCCATAGTCATACATATGTATGAAAAACATAAGTGTAATAAACAGCTGATGTCTGCATTTAGATTATATCCACTCTCTTCTTCAGCTTCTTTTATGGTATGAGATTGGGACTGACCTGATTTTGGAAATGACAGGGGTCTCAAATTTAGAGTTGCATTCTGTGGAACAGGCGCTTTTTTTTTTTTTTTTTTTTTTTTTTTTTTTTTTAAGTCATGGCATGAGCAGGATTTTTTAGGTAGGATAGAGAAGGTTTGTAGGTAGCATTCCATGGAGCAGGAAAAGTAGTTTTCTTATTCCAGTGGCAGCAGTCCTCCCCCTCCTGTCACCTTTATGTGGGAGCAAGTTGAGTTTTGTTTCATTACGTAGTATAAGAAACAAGCACCTAGATAATTAATTAGATTCAGTGAGACCAGGACAGGAGAGAGCTGGGTTATGTTCTCACATGGCTCAGATAATGGAGCTAGAACTGTGCTGGGCACTGGTAAGCCTGTGTCTGCTGCCAGGTGACAACTGAGCTCATTGTAGCAGAACATCATCTGGGGTTTCTTTGGCAGGGGACAATGGTGTTATGAGTTACATTTCAGAATTGTTGGGAAAAAGAATACTCTCCCCTGTCTCCAGTACCATTTTAGCATCCATAACATGGCAAAGCTAATCAGTGGTGAGAGGTATCAGAAGAGTGATTATTCCTGAGGTGGGAGTAGGGGATGGGCTGGTGGTGGTCTAGGATAGGAATGAGGGAGCACTCTTGGGCGATGAAAATAATAGGGGCGTGGACAATTATCCATAGCACCATTATTCCTAGTGCCCAGAGTGGAAATGACTAAATGGCTATTGGCTGATGAATGAATAAACAAATGTGATATATTTTATATAACGGAAGATTATTCAGCCATAAAAGGGAGTGAAGTACAGATACATGCTACAACCTAGGTGAACTTTGAAAAGTTTATGCTAAGTGGAAGAATTCAGTAACAAAAGATCACAAATTATATGATTCTATTAATATTAAATGTCCAAAATAACAGATCTGTAGAAACAGAAAATAAATCAGGGTTTTTTTTAGGGCTGGGATGAATGAGGGGCTTGGGGATGACAGCTAAAGGGTGAGGGGGTTTCTTTTTGAGGTGATAAAATGTTCTAAAATTAATTGTGGTGATAGTTGCATAACTTTGTGATATACTAAAAACCAGCAAATTATACACTTGAAATGAGTGAATTATATGGTATGTGAATTACATTTCAATAAAGTTGTTACTGAAAATAAAATACTTAAAAAAATGCTATATGTAGATACAGATATTTGTCCAAAGAAACAAAATACTACAAATGTAGCTATTACTATTTCAGTGTCTTCTCCCTCCCAGAGATAAGTAATTTTCTGAGGTTGATATATTTAATAAATGTATTTCTTCCTTGGATTTTTATCATAAAAAAAGAAAATAATAGGGGCATGGGATATATGGGTATATGCATTTGTCAAAACTGATCAAACTGTACATTTATTATCTGAGCATTTTATTATATGTACATTATATCTCAAAATATAAATTGTATTAGAGTCAGTAGGATAATTAAAAGTGTGGTTTTACAACTTTTATTATCAGAGCTAGCAGAGAATACAGGCTCTGAATGTGAACATACAGCATTTGCTAAATACTTTGACAATATGTGTCAAGGAGAAACATTGCTTCAGTGGCCAAATTCTATGAGTATTTTTATATTACTTTGCAGCAACTTAAAGAATTTAAAGATATAAGGAGTCCATCCTATTGGGTGCTGGGTTAGAAACATTTTAAGATCAGATAATCCAAAACAAATATGAACAAATTTACTTGAATAACTTGAGGATACCTTCAATTAAAATGTAATAGCTTTGATTATGGATTGTTCGATTGAATTCAAGTGCCAGCAAGCCACATCCTATCTAGGAAAGTCTTTTAAACGTTTCCTGAAAAAGCACTATTAAAGGATTAAGTAATGAATCTGGTGGAACTCTTTTTGGTATTGCTCTGATATCATGACTTTTTTTCTTTGTTTTTTAATGGCAAATATATTTTAATTGTATTCATAATTTGGGAAGTCTTATTTTTACAAAATATTATGTTTCCTACCTTGCAGATAACCCAGGAGGCTGGAGAATTCATGATCACTTTCCCATATGGCTACCATGCTGGTTTTAATCATGGTTTCAACTGTGCAGAATCTACAAATTTTGCTACTGTCAGATGGATTGACTATGGAAAAGTTGCCAAATTGGTAAGCTATGCCTCAAAAAGAAAGCATAAATTAAATGTGCATTCTGGTTATTTTAGGAGGAACCCTAAGATCCTGTGCAGCATTTATTTATTTTTCCTTACTGGCGCTGTGTGCCTCTCACCACAGCAGTTCACTTCAGGCTAGATACATTTATTTTACAAAACCAGTATTACCAATTTTAGCTGAATTTGTCTGTTTTGAGATTAATGTGGAGCAGTTTACCCTGATAGGTAATTTGCTGCGATGTGTATTTGCTTTTTATCTTGAGGCCTCCAGTTGGTGTTTTGCAAGATTTTCCGGTGGCATCCTGTGGCTCCATGTTAGGTAGACTCAGATCTCTCCCTGTTCGCGATCAGTTTGTGGCTTGGAAAACAACACTTTACAGAAGGGAGTGTCTGATAAAATTGTAGCAAGAGATGGAGGGAGGTTGGTAGGAAGAAATGATTAAAACTGCCCTTAGTGCAGAAATGAAATTCTTGAAAGTAATAATGTAGAACACATTTTAACAGGAAATACATGTTCATGTTAAATTTGGTATAAAATTTTGCATCTCCTGCCCAGTGTATTTAATTTAGCTCACATATTGTGTATTTTCATTCACAGGCAATAACTTCTATTAAATTTAATTACTTTCCCCCTGTGGTGTTAAATAGAAGACATCTTCAAAGTGATGGTGGTTTCTACTAGGTTTGAATCCTTTCCTGTAGCTTTTAAGGGAAAGGTGCAGGCTGGCGCAGAGGGCAGCTTCTAAATGAAACTGTGTGTTTTACAGAGGATGTAAAGTTGACATAGATTTAGCAGAAAATGATAAATAAAGTGTATGTGGTGCTGTTTTGGCCATTGCTTGGCTCAACTGTCTCCTTTCATTCTACGTTGATAAAACTTACATGTGGAGCCATTAGGTGAACTTAGAAGTATATTTAGGGAAGACAAATCTTAGTTTAATTTACGTGTGTATTTAGAAAATTACGTAATATATTAAAAAATAAGTAAAAGTATAGCCCGTTGGCAGCCCAGGAGTCATTTGAATACATTCTTGACGTAAAGGAAAGCCCCTGGTATTAGAAGACTTTTTCTGTTCTAAGTAATTTCTGTTTATGCTGAGTAATTCAGAAAGGAACAGAACTGTACTACTACTTCACATTGTACATCCTGTGTATTCTAAGAAAAGCTCATAAGAAATAGAAAACTCAGTGTGTACCTTGGCCAACCACTGCATTGCTTTTGTGGAAATGTAATGCTTGCATCTGCCTTGAAGCAGTGTCTTGGCCACGAGGTTATAACAAGGTCTGTTATTTTATAGTTTGCACCTTTACTTACAGATATAAGTCAGCTATCACAGCTGTTCGGAGTCACCGCAAATATTGATTCTTGTTTAATACAGGTCTCAGAAGTAGCCCATGATGTTGGCCAGAATAGGGCATTTCAGCCTTGGGGAGAAGCTAAACTACCATGTACATTGGAGTTGCATTTCCACATTTCCATGTGGAAGTAGAGTGGGTGTGGAGTGGAAGGAAGAGAGGCTGGTAGTGCTCCTCCCTGAAATCCCAGCTGACAGAGCCCATCACAGCTGTGGGAATGTGAAGTGTTGTACTGTGGTGGAGGAGGCTGGATCTGACAACCAACTTTTCTTCTTTGGCTAGCCATGTAACCTTAGGAAAGTCATTTATTCTTCATATGTAAATTAGAAATATCTCTGTACCCTGTAGGCTTATTGCAAAGAGAAAAGAACTTAGGTATGTGACTATCTGTTTATTCAGTTTAGTAAGGGCTTTGACCGTTTTGTTTGGTTCTGGGTACAAAATATTCAATGCTGTAATGCAGTTTTGGCCAGCCAATTAAAAATTGCTGTAATTGAATGTATTTGAGATTTTTTGAGTTATGGTCACCCCTTACTTCCTTTGGCCAAGTGATGTCATCTGAGAATATATTAGTTGTCTCTTGCTGCTGTAGCAAATTACCACAAACTTTGTGTTTAGAACAATAGCCGTTTATTATCTCATGGTTCTATAGGTAATAGGCCCAGCATTGGCCTCACCAGTTAAATGTCAAGATGTTTGCAGGATTGCATTTCTTACTGAGACTCTGGGAAAGAATTCATTTCCTTGCTCCTTCGGGTTGTTGGCTGAATTCACTTCCTTGCAGTTGTAGGACTAAACGTTCAGATTTGCTGCTGACTGTGAACCAGGGGCTGAACTTTTCTCCTAGAGGCCTCTCTAGTCCTCCTGTGTAGTTCCTGCATTTCAGAGCAGGCAATCCGCAAAATCCCATGTGTCATGTAAGATAGCGTATTCATAGATCTCTGGGATTAGGATGAGGACATCTTTGTTGGGGCGCATGAGGGGAAACATCTGCCTACTACAGGGGGTACCAATTTATCATTGACATAATATATTTAGAATCTGCTTTGGGCTGGGCACAGTAGCTCATTCCTGTAACTAGCACTTTGGGAGGCTGAGGCAGGAGGATTGCTAGAGGCCAGGAATTCAAGACTAGCCTTAGCAACAGAGTGAGATCTTGTCTCTACAAAAAATAAAAACAAAAATTAAGAAAAAAGAGTATTTTGAGTCATGTAACCAATTTTAGTTTTTTTGCATAAAACAGGAAAATAACCTTATAAACAGATACAGTTTTGAATGTTTCACTAAAATATCACATGCTTTCTTAATTTATACCAACAATATTAATATTTTCATGTCTATTCCTGGATAATAAATTATCTTACATTATGGTAAGCTGAGTTAGCATTTTTCCCCCCAGATTTTGGTATCTTTAATCAGTTATTTGACACCTATTTTTGATCTCTAAGTCTGATTCATTAGGTAACCTTATGAATTTACTGTATTGCATGTATATGTACTCTCTAATCCCTGGCCAATTTGTGCACTGGGCATAAATTTATGTGTTTTGCTGGAAACTAATGTGTAGTGAATTAATGAATTGCTCTAAAAAGACTTTTAGCATTGAGGATGCCCATGTTTGTCTTAATTCTTTGTCTTCATCAGTTTGTTCTAAATGATAACTATAAAAAATCATTGTTCATAAGTGATAATGAACAGTACTTTTATAATTACTATGAAAATATGAGCACTTTTTCATAATGAGGCATTGGTGGTGATGTCACCTGCTTTACCTGTCACATGGGGTTTATTGAACATGTATAAGGATCTAATAAAGTATTTGTCGTACAGCATTAAATAAGCAAAACAATGCAGAATGTGGAGTCTGCATACATTATATTACATGTGCATATATGTAATCACAAACACTATGAAATATATATATATAAAAATATAATTTTGTGTAATACAAACCAGTATTTTTAATTAGGTGATTCAGAAAAGAGCTGTTACAGAAGGCAATTTTTTTTAATTAAAAAAAAAAAAAAAAAAGGTTTTGAAAAGATAACCTCATGTTCCCCAATAGGGACCTTTTGATCATAAGCCAACAGGCTTTGTCAGTAGGGACCTTTTCAGATGCCTCAGATGGCTGGTAGATGGGGAAGAAGTTCTACTTACGGAGACTAGGCTTATCTGCTGTGTGCCAGGCACCATGTGTGTTTCTATGAATTCATCACTCGTGAGTGCATTGTTCCATGAGAACAGGGGTGAGAGTAAGAGCTGACTCTGGCAGGGGTTCAAGGTGTGCTTCCTTTGCTGTTGGCTTCTTGACTTCTGCTGGTGTCCCTAGAGCAGGACTGGAGAGGGGCCTTCTGTGGCTTTCATTGGAATCTGTTACTGACCTATTGATATGTGATAACTTGTTCAGGAAATCTTCCTGGCTCTTAAGATTTGGGTACATTTGATTAGAAATTTCATTATTTGTGTAAAGCTCAGATACACTTCCAAATTTTAGCAAATTCCTGGATGTTTGATATTCTCAGCTGAATTATTGTATTTGGGAGATATTTCTGTCCCTGTAGGTAAATGCTCTGTTTTTTTAGTCTTTCAGTTCAGATGGTCCTTTTCCATAGTATCCATCCAAACTGCCTCATCTCTCAAACAGACTTTTTTTTGTGTGTATGGATTGTGTGGAAGATCTGGGGAAAATAGGCAGAGGAGGAAGTGAAGGGACATTGACCTTTTAGTTTTGGTAGCGACTTAGTTTGACCATCCCTGTTTCTAATACTCTGATAATGGCCCAGGCTTTACCATTCTTCTCATTTCTCTCTTTGCTTCTGTTTTCCCTCAGTGAGGATCATTCTGCTCTCTTGTCTTAACCTGCAAAATATAGCATAGCCAAATCCTGTAAGATGCTCCAGAACAAAAGGGCCTTTTATTTAGCAGCAACAACTGACCTAAGAAGGCAGTGTGTAGTTTTCCCCCATTTCTCTAATCAAAGACAAGATCATTACTGAAAAAAATTGAGTGATGTTTCAGGTACCCACATGTTCATTTGCTGCTGATGGGCAGAGGTCAGATTTGGTGAGTGCCCAGTGAGTTCCTCCTGTGCTACATGTGTGTACAAAGAAGAAAGACACATATATTGTCTTCAAGGAGCTTTCAGAAAGAACAGAAGGACTTTTAATAAAACTCCACTTGCAAAGTTGTAGTATTAATGGACCATACCACCTAGTTCTTTGTTTTAGGCATCTCTGTAGCTTTGAATGCTGGCATAACAGAGTGAAATTCAATTATTTTTTCTTGATAGAGATTTAAAAATATGTAACAGCTCGTTTAGCAGTTGAAATAAGACGCTTGTACATATTTGAGATGACTGTTTTCTGTTTCTGGAGCATTCTTTCCTTCTGTGGTGAAATGAAGTCCGTGATTACTCAGTGCAGCTGCTGCCGTGACACTTACAGGTCTGCTTCCTGGCTCGGTTGGATCAAAGCGCTGGCCTGCAGGTTGTATTTCATTTTTCCGTTTGCTGGGATGAAGTGCAGTTGTTTGATGTTAGGTTTGATGGATTTGTTTGCCACTGCATTCATTAGCTTCACATCAAAAAACTGACAGGCTGTTAAATGAAACTTTGGCTTAGATTTTCAGCTTGACTGTTTGGAGACATTTGTGAAGATATTTTGTTTTTGTGTTTCAGCAGCCTCAAGCACTATGATTGTCTCGAAGGGAAGAAGAGTTATTTACTGTACTGATTTTCTTGAGTAAAAAAGAATCATTGTCTTGGGGACAGTCATATCTCGTCTATACTGTCTGAAGCAGTGCATTTATTACAGTGTGTGCAGTGAAAGAGACTTACTGTGTCACGATAAATAATTTTATCTTATTAGAAGGAAAGGTAATAGTTGGTGACACGAAAATGGTATCTTTTGTATGAATTTTAAGTGATCATATTAACATGATATGTCAGAAAGTTGAAAAATTGTACTGCAGAGCTGGGAATGTTCTCTTATAAACTCCAGGAGTACTACCTTACTATGTAATTTTAAGACATTTTGATATTTGAGTCCCCAAATGTTTGAACAAGTTTAAAAAGAGATGATAGAGTTTTAAAACTGATTACCCTTTAATCTGGCAAGGGTTTCAACTATTAAATTGTCTCGCGTGTAAGTGCCATGATGTGGGGTCATTCTATTTTATATTTCAATTCTTTAAAATTAAATTAGATATTTCTTAAATCTGGTAGCATCCTTCCAGAAAATCTTTAATCTTGGGCAGTCTTTATCAAAACAATCAGGAATCATTTTTGTGGTGAGTCTCTAGGTTGTATTTTAATATGCTTTTGATCACAAAATACTAGTGTAGTGATATTTCTCTGTTCCTGTGACATATGAAGGAAAGAAAATATAGACTGCTTTGAATATTGTTCATTTAACAGTTCTTGGCATTTCAATTTTGAGTGTCTGACATGACATATATAATATGAACTTCGTGAGTATGGGGATTGTATGTTCTGCATTTTTTTTTTTTTTTTTTTTTCAATTTTACCTATACTTTTTGCTGTTTCTGATTCCTGGGTTCTGATGGAACAGTGTAACAGAGCTGACGGGTAGTTTTGCTGCTTTTTTTTTTTTTTTTTTTTGCTTTACTTTTAAGAGCATCTATAGGTTCACAGCAAAATTGAGAGGAAAGTATAGAGATTCCTCATATTCCCGTTCTCCCCACATGTGCATAGCCTCCTGCATTATCAACATCCTTGACCAGAGAGGTGCACTTGTTACCAATGAAGAACCTACATTGATGCATCATTATCCCCCAATGTCCATAGGTTTTTTTAAAATTTTTATTTTTTGAGGAAACCCAAGCAACCAGACCAAAGTCCATAGTTTACATTAGGACTCACTCTGGGTGTTGTACATTCAATGGGTTTGAACAAATATACAATGACAGGCATCTGACATTATAGTATCATACAGAGTGATTTCACCACCCTCTGAGTCCTCTGTGCCTTTTCCACAGGGCGTGTGTGTGTGTCTAACTCGCTAGCCCCTGAGAAACCCCTAACTTTGGAGAGTTAGTGTTCACACATCTGGAAGAAGTATTAAGAGATACGAAGAACACAGTCACATTATGTCCTCACATTATGTCCTCTTTTTATACTGATAAAATATTGAGTTGTGGGATTCAGGATATTTGAAACTTGAAGAAGTCTGAGACTTCAGGTATGATGGTATCAAACCAGTGGTTAGTATATATCGTGCCTATGGGAGTGATGTCTGGAGCTGAAGTCTGGAGCTAGGGAGCCTGATTTCATTTGTTGTTAACTTGCATTTGCTGCATTATGGGATTTGAAAGGAAGTGATAGGCCTCATGATGCTGGTGTTTAGTTCTTAACCTGAAATCAAGGCATTATCTGCTTTTGAGTCTATAGTTTGTCAGTACCTTAAGAAAAAGTAAATTTGCCCTTTGAATAACTTGTATACTCTATTGAGAATTAGTTTGTTTTTAATTCAGTCTAGTTTCTTATAGTTAAGTACAATAGTATTAATAGCTGACATTGTCTCCAGTATGTCAGATTGAGCTCTGGGCACTAGATACATGTTACTTTTCTTGATCAGCGATGATGCACAGATATAATTGCTTTCTGTCCTATACTAGCCCCCTTTTTCCAGTGTCTCATTTTCAGGGTGGTCCTGTGTCTTACGTTGAACTGGAGGGAGTTTGGGATGAAGAATAAAATAAGGCAGTGAGGCCTGGCTTAGATGTAGGTTTGCCCCCAATGTCGTATATCCTTCTGGACTCATTTTTCTGAGTGTAATGGCTTAAATAAGTGCCAGCCACATCTCTGATTTGTGGGATCACTCTTAAGGTTCTTGAAGATTCAGAATGATCATGAAAGCTGTAGCTGATGTCACCACCAAGTGGTTCTGAACTCTCTCTCACAGTTGGTTGAGTTTGGATTCCTAAAGCCAGTGGAGCGAGGGGCATGGTGGCATACGCCTGTCATCCCAGCACTTTGGGAGGGTGAGGTGGGAGGACTGCTTGAGCCCAGGAGTTCAAGGTTACAGTGAGCTGTGATCACGCCACTGTACTCCAGCCTGGGCAACAATGCAAGACCTGTCTCAAAACACGAAGAGAAGCCAATGGACTTGTTATTTTGGATTCTTCTTCTCTGTTGATAAACCTACATGTCAATTCTTTTTTAGTCCTTAGTGCAACTGTCGTTAACTCTGAGGCTTTGACCTTGCTCTTTGATTAAGGTGGTGGGGTGAGAGCAAAGGTTCTATACCTTCTCTGTCATTTTATCAAGTGTGTGTGGGGAGATTCTGAGGCAGTCTGGATAAAAGGACTTGTGTATAGAGAATGAGGTCAAAGTTAAGGAGCACCTACCTCAATATATGTTTCTATGATTATCAGGGGCCAAATTTTAGTGTAGCACTTTTGAAGCTTTAGGATTTTTTTTTTTAATGCCTTAGTTTGGACTTTTCCTGTCGTTTCAGTGTTTATAATAGTAAACACATAGGAAAAAATTCTACTAAAGGCTCTGTTCTAGATACAGTGACTGGAGTAGAGGGCAAAAGTTGGTAGTGTGTTTTCTGGCTCATGGTTACCCAGAAGGGAAAGCAGTGGGCAGAACATGAGGTGACGTTTGAGAGAAGCAGGCTGGCCAACCCCTGGAGGGAAGGAGGGGCTGGTGGGAGAGTCAGCAGGGCTCTGGGCACCCCCCAGAATTTGCCATAGTCAGATGCCCTGGCTTCCCACAGCTTCTCATCTTTTCCTACAGTGGCTTTCCTGCCCTTCCACCCCTGCAGCTTCTGCTGAGGTGACACACAGTGGTTTATCTCATAAGGACCCTTACCTCACATAAGGGATTGTCAGGTGTGTGCTGCTAGGGTTGGTGCAGCAGCTCAGTGGCCTCATGAGATCTATGCACTTCCCGTCCTTCAGATTCACTGTCTCCGGGCAGGCTTGTCTTTTTTTTTTTTTTTTCTTTTTTTTTTTGAGACGGAGTCTCGCTCTGCCGCCCAGGCTGGAGTGCAGTGACTGGATCTCAGCTCACTGCAAGCTCCGCCTCCCGGGTTCACGCCATTCTCCTGCCTCAGCCTCCCGAGTAGCTGGGACTACAGGCGCCCGCCACCTCGCCCGGCTAGTTTTTCGTATTTTTCAGTAGAGACGGGGTTTCACCGTGTTAGCCAGGATGGTCTCGATCTCCTGACCTCGCGATCCACCCGTCTCGGCCTCCCAAAGTGCTGGGATTACAGGCTTGAGCCACCGCGCCCGGCCACCAGGCTTGTCTTGATAGCTGTGCTTACTTCAGACATCTTGCTGCCAAGGGCAGGAAGGAAGGAGACAGTGTGAGAACTAGGCTCATCCCCATTTGCAAGGAAACATCCTTTTATGTCCCGTGGCCAACTGTTAGAAAGGCTGCAAAGGTAACTGGTGAGTAACTGGTGTTTTTAGGGAGAGGGGCTCTGCCTGTGGAGAAGAAAGAAAAAGATGGAAGAAAGAAGGAAAAAGATTCATTGACAGAATCTGCCACAATATGTGCTTCTGATACCTCATTTTGTCACACATTTCTGAAATCTTCCTGTGACTCTGGTGGATGCTATGGGTTGAGAGCCATGGGTTTTTAGGGAGTTAAATTAGGCCCTTGTTGTTTGGGTTGGGGTTCTTCTGCATGTTGTATTTTTTCCCACCAGTATGAATTTTGAGTTCTAAAACATCAACTTAATATCTATTTATAAATTGGATATGTGTAATGTTTTGTACATATCTCATTTACAACCTCTTTTCTGCAAGAGTTAATAGGTATTGTGAGCACATATAGAACTGTGCCCACATATTTCGTGGATATCAAGTAAACATGCCATGTAGTACTTTTAAGGGGAGGAAGGGAGAGTGTTGGAAAAGCAATAGAGTAGATGGTAAATATAGGAACGCACTGTATATACCTCTTTCTGAAGAGCTTAGTAAATGTCCTGATGGCTGTCTGGAGTGCTTGTAAAAAACCCAACATAATCACCTGGGTCTGTGTTGGAATTCTGGTTCTGTGTGGAATAGTTGTGTGACCTGGGGCAAATGACATGTCTCTATGAGACTTAGTTTTCCTACCTGTAAAGAGGGCGTTCACTTGTGTCTCACAGGTTGTGGTGAGGATGCAGGCAGTGATGGGAGAACTCGCCTAGCACCATGCCGCTCTCACCAAGTACATATTTAGGAAGTGATTCACTCTGGGTCATTTTTATGTCAGGGAACTCCTTGAATACTAATTTGGGGGAAGACTGGTGGAGTTCAGGCCTGAGGGGCTGAGAAGCAGTGTCTGTGGGGACAGTGTTTGCAGGGTAGTTGCCAACAGCAGGCTGGGCAGATGGATATTAGATAGTTTTACCGACTTCTCATTCGCATTCAGGTGTGCTTTTTGCCAAAATGAAGGCAGTATGAAAAGAAGTGCCAATAACTTAACAGTGTGTTTTTGTGGACCAGATTGCAGAGAGAAGGAATTTGAAGGAGCTGTTGCTTATATCTTCAAAAACACAGTGTAGCTCTTATGTCCCTTGTTGAATTTGAAAGGCTGTGTTTTGTAATCCCTTGGAAAAAACACCATCCTGGACGGTAGAGATTACTGCTAAGCTTTGACTGTATTTCACACATCAGTTTCATATACTTCAGGTTATTTGATTGAATTAAAAAAAACCCAGTTAGTTTCTATTAACTGTTTAAAATTTTTATAAAAGGTATTTTTGTAAGGCCTAATAATAATTTTCAGTGATTTTTGGCAGCATATTATTCCCAGTTCTCAGGAATGCATATTCAGGGTTGTCCTTTGATTTTGAGTGTTAATTTTTTAAAAAGGTGACTGATTTGTTGATTATTGAAATAGCAATAAAACTTGTTTCTTTGAAAGTAAATGAAATTGAAATAGTTTTGAAACTTATATAATGATTTCTTTTCTTTTTAAAAATCATATTAGTAAAGATAAAAAGAAAATTCCCAGTGCCTGGAAGAGTGTAGCTGGTAGAGTGGGCACTGTGTTCTTTTGGCAGGAGTATGATTGGAGTAAGCACCCTGAAGAAAAGGTGGGCAGTGTGTATCAGTCTTGGTAAACATCTTCTTGCCCTTTTACCATTTTCTTACACTCCTAGGAAATGAGCAGAAATGTAGGCAGAAGGTGATTGTTGTAGTGCCAGTTTTATCAGTGAAAATAAAATTACAACTAAAATGTCCAATGATATGGCAATCATTGAATAACCAGTTGTGTCTATACACTATAATTAAAAAAAAAATTACAGAAAAGCATTGGAAAGGAAATCACTATGGCTAATATTATTACTACCCAAATATCCATTGCTGAAATTTGTAAAAATAAAATAAAAAATTTAATGACACCCTTTCTAGTTTATTAAAGGTAAAAAACTGTTAACAGTTCATTGTATATCTCTTAAAATATCAGCATATATCTGTATCTTTTCGAAAATCTTCACAATGTTGTTCAAGATTCTATACATTATTTTGCAATGTCTTTAATATATCATTCTGTTCAATATATATTTCATTAGCTGGGTATGGTGGCTTATGCCTGTATTCCTAGCACTTTGAGAGGCTGAGGTGGGCAGATCACTTGAGATTAGGAGTTTGAGACCAGCCTGACATAGAGAAACCCCATCTCTACTAAAAATACAAAAAAAAAAAAAAAAAAAAAAAAAGAACCAGCCATGGTGGTGGGTACATGTAATCCCAGCTACTTGGGAGGCTGAGGCAGGAGAATTGCTTGAACCTGGGAGGCGGAGGTTGTGGTGAGCTGAGATTGTGCCGCTGCATTCCAGCCTGGGCGACAGAATGAGACTCCATCTCAAAAAAAAAAAAAAAAAAAAAAAAAAAAAAAAAAGAAAAATCTGTATCTATATCTATCTATATATTTTTATCTATATATATCTTTTGTTTATGGCAAGTAAAACATTTTTGGGTTATAGATACTTACTAGAAGAAAATTGTTGTAGCATATCCCAAAAGAGTGTGACAGGTAGTTTGCAGTGGATTTTTTTTTCTGAGGGGCATCACAGAACCACAGTAGTACATAAGAGTTCATTGCACAGATCTTGTTAACAGCTCAGAATGTTGAAAATGAACACCTTAGCTCATGGCTCTGTTTGCATTCCCTGGGTGCAGAGCAGATGGTAGGTGGGCTTGTGCTTGGTGCACGGGTCCAGTCTTGTCTTTGTTGATGGACTGTGTCCACACCTGTCACCTTGGCTTATTCCACTACAGTTAATACTGGAAGAGATTATAAATGCCTTTGCAGTTTCTGTTTTACTGAATGACAGCATTTATAACTGGGTCTGTATATTTGAAGGAATGTATATTTAAGAAAAAGTTTAATAAATTTCCTAAGTAATGCCTTTCTCTGGCGTCAAAGAGGAGTATTCCAGTGAATTTGAAAGATATGAGAGGAAAAAGTAACTAAATGGCTTTAGTCAACAGTTTTATGGCAATGGGAAATTAAACTGGAAATAACACAAAAGAAAAAAAAAAAAAACTAGCTTGGTTTCTAAGCCTAGGCAAGGAGGGCTACATTAAACAAAAAACAAACAAAAAACCCTCAGCACAACAAAATGCCAACTGCAATAACCATAAAGGATACTATAGATTTAAAACATGATTGCCCATTGTTGCAGAGAGCAGATGGTGCTTAAAATATCCTTTAATTTGATGTGCGTCTTAAAAGAGCAAACAACCAAAGAGTATATATCATCTGTATTAAAAAATTAAATGCAAACTTTCTATTTTTGAGGATGCCATAGTATATATAGTTAACGAGGAACAAATGTAGCATCAGTATGCCAACAGGGACACACATTGGAGGCCGTCTTGGCAGGGAGTTGAGGGATAGATGAGGGAAAAGACTATGAAGAAACACTTCTAAACCCTGGTTAGGCCTTGTATGAAACTCTTCTCGGTTATGTATTTTCCCCTCAAACTGACTCTGCAGAGTGTTGATTGTCCTGAACCGTCTGGATTGTCTTACAACTATAGCCATTAGTTTGGGGGAACATACTTAGGTTTATGGTCATAATTTTTAGAAAACATGGTTTCCTCCTTTAGTCTTTGACATTTGTTTAGAATATTAGAAAGGTTCTTTTGAATTTGGGTACTGTTTACACTCATGACGTTCAGAATTAATGCTGAATCCTAAGCCCTAAAATGATTCTTTTGAGAAAGCATGACCAAGACTTCGTAACAGATAACTGCCCTTCTCAGATTTGTAGGTGGGTTTACACTATAGCAGGGAAATGTGCTGAGCACAGATTCTCCTTCAATTTCTACTACCCTTTATTTTATGTTCACATTGAGGATCCTGCCAGTTAGAGTGGCCTCTGTGCAAATGAAGAAAAGAATTTGGAGTTCAGATCCATATTTCTGAAAGGCTTTGGGTTGTGGAGCATTGGAAGCCCAAATTCAAATGACTGAGTGATTGACATGTAGCTACTTACCGAGAAAATTGGAAAGATGCAACACATTCTGTTTTCAAAGAAACATTTTGAGGTTGGAAAGTATACAAACTTAGAATTTCAAAGGGCACATGTCAAGTTTAGTTGTAGATGAACATGATGCCATTTGTGTTGATTTCATGATGAGAGAGCACTTTTCTCATGTTTTTTTTCCCCCTCCGTTTGCTTTCTGGAACTGATGGACATGATCGCAGATTGTGTCAGATTTGTTTTCTTAGAAGTAATTATTATTAAGCTTTGAAGTAAATGGTTCTTCTCGTTTGTAGAAACTCCACATGCTAAACCTCTCCAGGCAACGCTATGGAAGGAATTCTCATCGTCGTGGTATACAGTTCCTAAGTGCCTGTTGTTGTCTCAATAGAGTCTATGGGCAAATTGGGAGATTAGTGACTCCAAGTCTTCTGCTTCAGTGATTTTGTCTCTGAGGCAAAGGGCTGGCACACTGGTCACAGCCTCCCACCTCAGCCTCCCTAGCAGCCGGGACTACAGGTGCTCCCACCTTAGCATCCCTAGTAGCTGGGACTACAGGTACTCCCTCCTCAGCCTCCCTAGTAGCCGGGACTACAGGTGCTCCCACCTCAGCCTCCCTAGTAGCCGGGACTACAGGTGCTCCCACCTCAGCCTCCTGAGTTGCTGGGACAACTACAGGCACACGCCGCCTTGACTGGCTGATTTTAAAATTTTTTATAGAGATGACGTCTTGCTTTGTTGCCCAGGCTGGTCTTGAACTCCTGGGCTCAAGTGATCCTCTCGTTTCAGCCTCCCCAAGTGCTGGAATTATAGGTG
The DNA here is from genome assembly GCF_043159975.1 of Macaca nemestrina. Classification (NCBI taxonomy): domain Eukaryota; kingdom Metazoa; phylum Chordata; class Mammalia; order Primates; family Cercopithecidae; genus Macaca; species Macaca nemestrina. The sequence goes on from NC_092138.1 coordinate 36,559,012, forward strand.
TCAGCCACTGTGCCTGGCAGGTTTAAAAATTTCTCTTTGGGTTACTAAAAGTGTTTGGCATTACATGATTTTTGTAGTCATTTATGCCCAGTTGTAGACTCAGGTGAATTTTAAAATGAAATTGCCTTTAAGTGTTAGTATGGCAAAAATGAAAACTACATTGCATAGTATTGTTTTTTTATATGGGTGACATAGATAGGCATTTTATTTCATGGGAACAATCTGAGATTTATGATATGGATCAAGGATTCTAGAAACTATTCTCGTAACCAGTTTTAAACAAGGACGTTTATAACACCTCTGCCCAATTTTACTATTGTGAAAATACGCTTACAAGCAGTAGAGGATTGACTCAATAGATTTTTAGAAAAATCTCTAAAACAGCAGGGTGTATCGTATTGATGTGATAATGATCTTTGAAATATATTGTTAGGTGACAAAGAGTAGTTAATGAATACTTCTTTAGTGTGAAGCTGTATTTTTAGAAAGCAATCTTAAAATATGTAAATTGAATGAAAAGTAAATGAAAGATGCACTTGGTTAATGGACATGGTTAATTGTGGTAGCCTATGGCCAGAGGAATGAACTTGAGATACAGACGGGCAAACCTCATCTTTTATGCAGTCTGCTTCTGTGAGGTCGACATTTATTTATTCATTTATTTATTTGCAAGTCTATTTTCATGTGTTATTTTGTGCTATTTGAAAAAGTTCGGTAAAATTATTGTTACAGTTTTCAGTAGTACACATATAGAGCTCTGGACCAATGTCTAAGTAAATGCATCTTATAGACACATAGCAGAGATGTTTTAAAATTTGTTTTCTCCAGAATATTTAACTTGTAGCCAAAACCTTAGGGGAAGAGGGTAGTATAAATATATGTCTTTACTCATAGGACTTTTTCAGCATTTAAAGCATTACTCTATAATTAATAATTGATATCTAATTAAGGGACATTTCACATTGATTCTGAAATGGAAGTAAACAACACTAATACAATTACTCAAAATGCTGTTGAAAGAATTAAAATGGAATTCTCTGTTGAAACTATATTCAGATAAAATGGTGTTCTTTATTCCTTGTTGTAAAACAGCCTGAAAGTTTGTATTGGCTTTGGCTCTGTGTTTGTTTAACATTTTCATACAATTAAAAGTCACTATTAGATGGTAAATTGTATCATGGACTGTGGTACTTACATATTAACATATTAAATTTTCTATTCAAAGATTCATAGACAGTGTGGAAAATTCACCAGCAGAGGACAGTGTCTCTTCATACATTTTTTTCCTGCAAAGTCCTTTGTAAGGAATGGGTTTCCCTTATAACCTTGACCTAGAGCCTTAGAAGGTATTTATTGGTTGTACATTTGTAATCGGTATGTTTTATATTGAAGAGAAGATGATAAAAATGGATGTAACTTAATGTAGTAAGGGATACTTATAGTATTGTTTATATTCCCTTTACGTTAGTTGTTTCTCTCTCTTTTTTTTTTTTTGAGACGGAGTCGCGGAGTCTCGCTCTGTCACCCAGGCTGGAGTGCAGTGGCGTGATCTCGGCTCACTGCAAGCTCCGTCTCCCAGGTTCATGCCATTCTCCTGCCTCAGCCTCCCGAGTAGCTGGGACTACAGGCGCCTGCCACCGCGCCCGGCTAATTTTTTTTTTGTATTTTTAGTAGAGACGGGGTTTCACCGTGGTCTCCATCTCCTGACCTTGTGATCCGCCCACCTCGGCCTCCCAAAGTGCTGGGATTACAGGCGTGAGCCACCGCGCCCGGCTGTTAGTTGTTTCTTAAATGAAGTGCCCATTTTATGTGTAGGAAGTGTGTGCATTTAACCTAAAATATCATCAAATTGCAGTGCTGTCTTTTGTGAAACGAGGTTATATTTTACTTCCAAATCTATTGCAAAGTGTTAATGTGTTTAATTTCTACATGTTGCTTCGTGTAACTGCTGTGCAAAGTGGGCACAGACAGGCGCACACGGTACAAAAATGAAATAGAACGTATTGGGAGGGCCTTACAAGCCCACAAGTAGCAGTGTGTGCAGGTCCCCACCGCTCATTCGTTCCCTGGGAGAATGAGGCTTGTGTGGGGCACAGCTGGGAAGGGGCGTCCATGGAGGGACCCCACCTGGCCCGACGTGCTCCATTTAGTCACGGAGAATCAGGGCAGAACACATCCCCGTGGGACCAGGTGTGACAAGATCTTCTCGGGGGGAGGATGTAGTCTTGGTGGCACTGACTTAGCAAAGAGGCCTATTTTTACTAAGTTTCGGAGGTGGGGGACGGGGGTACCTAGCTTAGTTGGGGACATTAAATAGATTTTAGTGGTAAAGAGAGGACATTTAGTCTGCCTGGGTTTGAATCCTAGCATTGTCATTTACAGGTGATATCATCTTGGGCAATTCATCTATAAATTGAGATAATAATACCAAATTGGAACAATAATGATAGGTTAGTTGTAATGATTAAATCGGATAATGAGAGTAAACTCCTGGAATAGTGACTGACACATGGCATGTAATAAACATTTTTTCTTTCTACGAGGTATTAAAATTTATTAACCTCTGAAAAGCAATTTGGAATACCTTTGTCTCATATTGTCCTGTGACAGTTACCATGAGTGCATTCCCCCATTTTTGTTTACCAGATCTGCCCCAGGAACTTTTAAAAATTGATTCTTTTAAAAATAAAGCAAATATGTGAAACATACTGAAAAGGCTGAAACCTACATGAGAATCTTAGAAAGTAAAGAATGCAGTTCTATAATCAGCTACATATGGATAGGCAAAGAGAGGGGTCTGCTTCTTGTTCAGCTGTAGCTCTGTGCTAGTGGAAGCATGTCCTGGAGTTAATGGTGTGGCCAAGAGAACAGATGTAGTTAGGCAATGGAGGTGGGACAGAGAGCTGCAAAGTGCCGCACTTGCCCCTCTTACTGGACCCAAAAGACTCTCAAGTGTAACACGTTTCTGTAGTGCTGTAGATAATTAATCTGGGTGTGTGATGACCATCTGATCTATTACATCCAGTGGCACTGATGCATGTTGGGATAGGAATTTAATTTTATAAACTCAAGCTATTCAGCAGGGCCCGTGAAAAATCACCGGAAGGGTAGGTGGATCTTTGCCACTGTCTGATGTTTCAAAGATTTCTTGTATTAAATGCTGTGTCCAAATTTCCAAAATGATAGAATACTCTCCAGTTTGTATTTATGTTAAAAAAAAATAAAAATAAGCTTTCATTGGTATTTTTAACATGGCAGACTTTGTAAAAACATTTAATGAAACAAGTAAGTGTATACGCTTACTTTGAGTATATTTGACAGCAAAAGAGGGTGAGGAAAAACAAATTTGGATTTCTATCCCACTAAAAAATTCTTAAAAAAAATTTAGTGTTAAGTATATTAGAAGAAAATATAGGGGAGTATTTATTTGATCCTTGAGTGGAGCAGGACTTTTGAAGCGGCACATCATTGGTGAACACCATGATAAAAGATTTGACGTGTATCTTTGAAAATTTGAAACTGAATAAAAAAGTATGTGATATCCTTAATATTAAAAATATCCTTAATAAGGTACATGTCTAAGTAATCCCTGGATGTCACTTAATAGCAAGTTCGTGAGAAGGAAAATATAGTAAAATTGATATATTTTGGAGCTGAGTATAAAATTTACTTGCATATTTTAAAATAAAACAATGTTTTAAGGAAATTTGATACATGTGGTATGCTGCTTGGTGTTTACCTTCAGATGCCGTGAAGTTACGAGTTACTCTTTTTTGCCATTAGGGGTCGTTTTTGGGCAAGTTTGAGAACCAGCACTACATTAATATATAAAGAAATTCTCATTTGTAATTCATTAATCTTTAAATGGCTGAACTTCATTGAGTCCTTACTTTGTGTCAGGCATAAGGCTGAACTTACATTAACTTGTTTGAGTTTTACAACTACCCTATAAAATAGATAATGTTATTACCCCCATCTTATTAGAGAAAATTAAAGCACTGAGAGACACAATTGTGGGTCCCTCCACACTAAAATTAGAAAAACTGGGCAAAAGACAGGCAGTTCACTAAAGCAGAAATATAGTCAGTAAATAACTACAAAGCGTAAATATAATCTCATTAGTAGTCATAGAAATGCAAAGAGGTTAGTGCCATTTCTTACCTCTCAGATTGATGCGGAAGACAAATGGAAATACTCCATGCAGTTTTAAACTATGCAAATTAGTACACCCCATAGCATGTCAAGGCACCAGCCTTAGAAATGTGTGCCCTGTAACCCTGCATCCACACCTGGGAATTTGTCCTATGGAAATAATTAGTAGTTGCCCAAGAATGCATTTGTTTGGGTAGTCTTCACAGTGTTGATTATGAAACTGAAAAAATTGATAGCAAGTAATTGTAGAACACTATGGGATAGTTGAATAGATTATGGTACTTCTAGTCATGATATGCTAATTAGCATTAAAAATGATGTGGAGGTACGTTTATTGATATGTGTAGATAGATGTTTGTAATACACAGTCATGGATTAAAAAAAGATTATAGAATAGGATCTTTTCTTAGTTTGAATGCATACTTGTGTTACAAATTATGGAAAGATGTTTATTAAATTTTAGCATCATCTTTGCAGGACTTTAATTTGTTTATCTTTATTTTAAAATATTTCTATAGCAACCAGTTATCACATGTGCAGTGAAAAAAATAAAAGATTCATTTTTAAAAGGGCTGGCTTAAATTACTTAATTTACTTAAAATTATGTATAGCTCTATTAATAAAAAACTTTTATGCCATCACTTAGAGGATGAGGGGGAAAAACCTCCAACTTTTAATATGGAAGTAAAAAGACAAGAGGGTAGAAAAAGATCATCGATGAGGAATCTGAAAGATTTGAGTTTCCATAATTTGCTAGATTCGAGGCTTGGGATAAATTACTTGTTTTCAGCTTCAAACAGGAGTATAAATATCATTAATTCTTCAGTGTGCATAATAGTATCTGATATTTGTAATGATGACTGTGGGCTGTCAAGCTAGTTAATGATTTTGATGAATTATATATCCTGATTAAGAAAATAAGCTAGTACATTAGTGAATTTTAGAATGAATAGTGTTAAATAGTTGAAATTCATGCCTGTCCTTCATGGTACATTTCACTTCCTACCTATGCTAGGTAAGTCAGACCTGTTTAACAATGTTAGCAGTTGTATAAAATGTTCATATTTAAATCAAAAGGGAGAAATTTGACTAATCTCTTAGATCTCTAAAATAAGTTGTTATATCTTAAAACTTAATTAAATTTTCGTGGTCATGAAGCTTTTGCTGAGGTATTGGAAAGGGCATGTTTGTGAACGTGTGTGACCTAGCTGAATGTTTCTGGCTCTGCATAAGAACATGGGAGGAGGCTGGTGCTGGGGCTCGGGGAGGTGGCAGGGACTGGGCACTGTTGCCTGAGGAGGTAAGCACCCCATGTCCTATGGATCTTGGTTCTAGCTTCTTAGGTCATGATGCCCTTCTGCAGGGTTGCTCCCCTACTTTTGCCCAGGCCTTGGGGCAGTTTCGATGGTTCTGAGATTTGTGAGGAAGGTGGAAACCCAGTGCCAAAACTAGATGGTAACCAGACCATCTGTGAAGGTTTCTCCCGGGGGGTTGGCACAGAATGGGAAGATGGCAGGTGACCTTAGGAAAGAGGTTTTCTCAAGGTGCAGGCAGAGCCAGGGAGGGGCCTGCATGATGCCCTGCTGTTTCTGGCCAGCCTTATTTCCTGCCCACCTGCCCCTTCCTCCTCTCCTGCCATTCTATGCTTCTCTGCATTCTCCTTTAGAAGCAAGTTGAGCTGCTCCTCCCTAGACTAACGAATACTTGATACCATGCAGCTCAGCTTTGCTGTCACTTCTTGCAGGCAGGACCCTTTACCTCTCCCCTGTGTGATAACAGTACTGTCTCCCAGGGTTATTCTGAAGACAGCTGGAGAAGATGTACACACTGTGCTGGCATTCCTTGACATGCTCCACGTGGGCGCTGTTCTCTGAGGCAGGGTTCCAGGAAGCTCATAGTCCTGGCATTCATTGTAGAATGAATGAATACAAATGCCTCTGCCAAACACAGTGGATAAAAACAGAAATGCTCATTAATGTATGTGAATGGAGTAGATTGAAAGTACAGAAAACCCATGTACAAATTGTTCATTGGTCTATCTGAAGGGTAGTAAATATACTGGGAGAGAGAGAATTTATATATTTGCAGCTTTAACTAATTTTGGTTTTGCTATAGTCCAAAGGCATTTCTGCTTAGAAGTGTTTGTAAGGTTGTTTCTTTCCCCAGTAACTGGATTCTAACGAGGGTAGCATGTATTAGTGTCTTTTGAACCGATGGTTGCTCCCAGAGATGTGTTGGTATTCCCTATGTGTTACTCTGTGTGTGTGTGTGTGTGTGTGTGTGTGTGTGTGTATTTTAACCTCTTTTACTACTTTTGGTAAAGAAATAAGAAAAAGAATAATTTTTTCACCATTTCTATTGTGGATATTTCAAGAATTGTGATATTATATTCTTGGAGTTTTTCATATGGTACCCTTTCTATATTGTTCCAAATCAGTGGGCATTTTCAATATGTTGAGGAATTTAACAAAAAGTGAAAAATAAAAAGCAAAGAAAATACTGGTCTTATCAGTCCTCCCTGGAATCAGTGGAGTGAAAACTATGACATACTTGAGACATGACCTTGATTTAGTAACTGATGGTTTTAGTTTTGTGTTTTCAACTAAACAAATAAAGCACTAGTGCTTATTCTGGGATAAGGAAATGGCCATTTTCTTTCTAGATAATATGATTGTATTTTTCAAAAAATTAACTACCCAGGAATATGAAATGAAAAATAAAAAATCTTTCATAAAAGTGTTTCCTAGTATTAAAATTTAAATGCAAGCAAGTTGGTTTAAAACAAATAATTAGGTAATCTTGAAGGATATGGTGAAACAAACCCATTTGTTGTGATGTAATGCAATATTTAAAGAATCTAATGCACTGTCTTAGGCTCTAGTTTGCAAAATGGGTTTTTATCATGTGTTTCTTTCTTTACCTCATACCTTGCGCCAGCTGATGAAGAATACATTTCATGTACAGTGTGCTTCTCCTTTGGGATTTGTGAGAGGCAGGCAAAGGACTGTTACCTGTACCTCTTCTCTGAGGAGTGGGTCAGTGGACTTCACTTGTCCTCTTGCCCTCTTGGTGGGCATGGCACAGCCCAAGGGGAGGGGAGTCATTTCAGTGATAGCCAATCTGGCTGCCTTCCCTTCCTTCTTATCAGGAAAGCTAGCACATGGGAAAAAATGGACAGTTTCTACTCTATTGTGATAATCTATATAAGCAGAATCACAAAATGCCCAGATGACAATTCAAACAGTTACTGTAAAAAATAACAAGGTGTATTTGACATCCTTTGAGGCCACACTAATGTCAGAGTTTCTGATAGTTTATGTGGTATTAATGGACACCATAATACTGTTAATGTAGATGGAAAGGATAGTATGAGAGTTGAGAGCAGGGAACAAGCTAACAGGGTTTAAGCACTCCTTTAGGAGCAACTGCACTTTCTGCGTTTCTTTTTCAATTTTGTTCCATTGTCCTTGTTTGCAGTTCAAAGCCTGGGACTGTTATTTGTTTACAACATAGTACATTTTGTATTTTCCCTTTTTTTTGAGACGGAGTTTTACACTTGTTGTCCAAGCTGGAGTACGATGGCGTAATCTCGGCTCACCACAACCTCTGCTTCCCAGGTTCAAGCGATTCTCCTGCCTCAGCCTCCCGAGTAGCTGGGATTACAGGCATGAGCCACAATGTTTGGCTACTATTGTATTTTTAGTAGAGACAGGATTTCTCCATGTTGGTCAGGCTGATCTCGAACCCCCGACCTCAGGTGATCTGCCCACCTCACCCTCCCAAAGTGCTGGGATTACAGGCGTGAGCCACCGTGCCCGGCCCATATTTTCCCATTTTAATAAAGCATTGTCTAAAACAGTAACAGAAGAGTACATCATTTCCTGGCTACTTGTAATACCATTATGATATGCCACATGCTTTTGGTAAGATCAGTGCTTATAGTGAGGGATGCAGAGGTACTGGACCAATTCATGAGTGCCTTTTGACATTAAAAAACATCAGCATTGTTTGTATTTATTATTATGTCTGCTATGGTTTGAGTATTGGTGTCTCTCCACAATTACTGTTGAAATTAAACCCCAATACACTAGTATAAGAAGTGAGGCCTGTAGGAAATGATTAGGCATTGAGGGCTCCACCCTCATGAATGGGATTAGTGTCTTAACAAAAGGGCTTGAGGGAGCAAATTCGCCTTCTCTGTTCCTTCCATCTCTTCTGCCATGTGAGTATACAGAAACAAGGTACCATCTTTGAAGCAGAGAATGGGCCTTCACCAGACACCAAATCTGCTGGTACCTTTACCTTGGACTTGCCAGCTTCTAAAACTGTGAACAGCAAATTTCTATTGTTTGTGAATTATCTGTAATTTGCTTTGTTAAAGCTGCCCAAGTGTACTAAGAGTCTTTTTGATTTTGCTGTCTACATATCTTTCTCTCTTTTAAGAATTAAGTGTTGAACTTATAAAAAGGGGCACAATTAGACATTCTAGAGGTAATCTTACTGAAATTAACATGCTAAAAAGTTCTAGAATAATAGAATTTTTTGTGGAGTGCTTTTTTTGGAAAAATTTTAAACTTCCTTTACTACTTCAAAGTTACTTTATTAATTTGCTAGAATGCAGCTTACCCTATATTGTCTTACTGGTAAAAGTATGCAAGAAGCACATTATCTCTTTCTACTGTTTAGGTTTTACAAAACAGGTGTTCACACATCTACCTAAGAGAGTTTGTTTTAGATGCTTCAGATTTCCTGTGAGGGGTTTAGGGGGTTGCATGGTAAAGCATTAAGTAACAAAAGAAAATGACCTTCCTCTGAAGCAATCATTTTTACTGTATTGTCTTCTCACTACTACTATGATGAGCACTTGGAGATGCCTGCCACTTTGAGATTGGGGGTTACATTCCATTTTAATTCAAAAGATGGTTACTGTCTAGTCATTAAGAAGTCATTGTCCTAATTGTATTTGACACATATTATGCTATTCCACTGGCAAAATTTGGTTATATTTAACCCTTAAAAGAGAGAACAAAAATATGGAAAATAATCCACTTGACTGTCTCAAGAATAAAGAGACTGTCTGCTTTTGTTTTTCTTTCCTTAAATGGTACAACAATTTGTGTATATTCCTTGGACCTTATTGGAGCCTTAGTCTTGGTGGCTATGCCCTGCATCCAAGATATAGCCTTGAAGAACAAGGAAAGGCTAGTTTTACATTTCCAGCTTCCTTTGGAAGCTGCCTGGTAATAGTGCTGATGTTACCAAGTGTCAGGTTGCAGTTTGCCGTCATGGAAGGACCTATGCTGGGGTGTGAGAAGCTCACAAAGACTCCTTTCCAGCACTTGAATTCACAACAGTCTGGGCTTTTATCACTGACAGATGCTGTAAAATAGTACAAGGTAATCAGGGTTATAGGATGGGGGGAATTTAATTTCAACATGGCATGAATTTGAATGGCTTTGTGAGAGACCTGATATTTGGCCTGGTGAAGATTGGATGCTGTTTTGGAAGTACATATTTGGAAGGAGAGAGTCTGCAGCCTGAGTAAAGATGGGGCTAGATGTGGTAAGGTGTTTTTGATGGTCACTTCTGAGTGATTTGAGGTGTAGTGTGTTTAGAAGGGTGGATGGAGCTGGGCCATGAAGTATCTGGAAAGTTTTACAGAGGTGTCCGGACCTTTTTTATTCTGAGTAATGGGGAGCCTATGAACATTTTAAAGAAGAGGTTCAATATAAACTTCTAAAGGACAGTGGTGAAAATATAATAGATGTGTTTGCAATTTTAATGAGAGGTTTTTGTTTTGTTTTTTTGAAACAGGGTCTTGCTTTGTCACCAGGGCTCAAACGATCCTCCCACCACAGCCTTCTGAGCAGCTGGGACTTTTTAATTTATTTTTTTATAGAGACAGGCCTCACTATGTTGCCCTGGCTGGTCTCAAGCGATCCTCCTGCATTGGCCTCCCAGAGTGTTGGGATTATAGGAGTGAGCCACCGTGCCTGGCCGATATTTTTCTTTTTTGGCTAATTCTTTTGACCAGATGAAATTCTTTTTCTTTATCCAGCAAATATATATTAAGCTTTAGTTACAGGCAAGGTAATTTATATGTGTAATAAAATATGAATAAAGCCAGTTCTCACTTACAAAGAGATTTTAGCAGGATGTTTTATTTTATTTCTCTTTCAAGCACTGAATATTGCATACTTACTAAGAGGATTATGTCTTCTAAAATGGACCTTCTTGTTTTTAGAAATTTTGATCACCTTTGAATAGGTTCTATTTTGGCTAAGCAACTTTCAAAGCAACATCACTGTATTTTTCTATGCTTGGTGGATGGACAAATGATTGTAGATTAGAGTAGAAATATCCAGTTTCATTAATTTTTCTCTCTGATGTTGGGGAAATGATATAAAGTTGAATGAGGGAATCTGCCTATTCATATTCCACCCATGATGATTATTGAGGTCATTCTGTGTTTTTTTTTTTGTTGTTGTTCAAGAGTTAAAATATCATTTATATAGGTATGAATTATTTTCATTGGCAGAAGTGAATTGGAGAATGTGGGAAATTGGGAATGAATTGCAGGACTGTGGGAGAGATGCTCAGGAAGGAAAATGGCTGTTGGGCAGCCCCTGCCTCCCTTACTCAGTCTCCCAGTCTTAATATGAGCACCATATATGTATCCATATTCTTAGTTTCAGGCATCCCTTCCTCTGACCTACACCACCTGTCTCTCAAGCTCTTTTTCTCCACTGTCCAAACTGTAGCATGCACTTGGACCCCAGTAGGGTTTAAAATCCATTGATCCTACTTTTCATGGTTGCTCACTCACCTCAACTTCTTACTTCCCCCTTTCACTGGTTTATATTGCATGATCCATCATTGTAAAGATGCCTTTGGTTTCACACCTTGCCTTTCTTTCACTTTGTCATGCTCATCTGGCAAAAATCCCCATCTTGTTCAACTTAGCTATTTCTCTTGCTTGTCCCTATGTATCTGACCATGGCTGGAGATGAGCATGCAGCCATCTCATTTCCTCTCCCTAAATTCTAGGCCTCTAATGAGTTGTTCACGATGCCCAGCAGTCCAGCCATGTTCCCTGAGTTCATTGGCTCTCCCTCTCACCTCCTGTCTCCATCCTCATTCTTTGCTGATTATCCTGCTTCTCATCTCATTGAGAAAATAGAGAACTTCTGCACACTGCAAACAGCACATTTACCTATCAGTGCCAGTGCCCATACACTTGAACTCCCATTCTTTACCTGATTGAATTGTTATGGGTCTGTGTGAGGCCACTTGTGCACTTGACCCCAGCCCCTCTTGCAACTTGAAGACCATTGCCCAGGCATCTCAGTTCTTCATTCATTGTATCATCACGTTTTCCTTTTCCACTAGATCAGTCTCATCAGCATACAAGCTGTCATTTCTCCCATTTGAAAAAGATCTTCTCTTTTTTTAAAATATAAACTTTTATTTTGGGTTCAGAGGGTAGATGTACAGGTTTGTTACATTGGTATATTGTGTGATGCTGAGGTTTAGGGTACAATTGATCTCATCACCCAGGGATCTCATCACCCAGTCTCAGGGAGACTGAGGCAGTGAACATAGTACCCAAAAGGTAGTTTTTTAGCCTTTGCCCTGCTCCCTCTCTCCTTCTTCTGGTAGTCCCCAATGTCTGTAGTTCCCATCTTTGTGTCAATGTGTATCTAATATTTAGCTTCCACTTGCAAGTGAGAACATGTGGTATTTGGTTTTTTGTTCTCATGTTAATTTTCTTAGGATAATGGCCTCCACCTGCATCTGTGTTGCTGCAAAGGACATGATTTTATTTTTTTATGGCTGCATAGTATTCCATGATGTGTATGTACCATATTTTCTTCATCCAATCTATTGTGGATGGGCATTTAGGTTTATTCCATGTTTTTGCTATTGTGAATAGCACTGTGATGAACATAGACTGCATGTGTCTTTTTGGTAGAATCATTTCTTTTCCTTTGGATATATACCCATCAATAGGATTGCTGGGTCAGATGGTAGGTCTGTTTTAAGTTCTTAGAGAAATCTCCAAACAGCTTGCCATAGTGGTTGAGTTAATTTACATTCCTGCCAGCAGTGTGTGTTCCCTCTTCTCTACAGCCTCACTAGTATTATTTTTGACTTTTTAATAATAATAGGAATTCTGACTGGTTTGAGATGGTCTGCATTTCTCTAATAATTAGTGATGTTTAGCATTTTTTCATCTGTTTGTTGGCTGCTTGTATGTATGTCTTCTTTTGAGAAGGCTCTGTTCATGTCCTTTGCTCACTTTTTTTTTTTTTTTTTTTTGAGGCGGAGTGTCAGTCTGTTACCCAGACTGGAGTGCAGTGGCACAATCTCAGCTCACTGCAACCTCTGCCGCCTGGGTTCAAGCGATTCTCCTGCTGCAGCCTCCCAAGTAGCTGGGATTACAGGTTTCTTGCCACTGTGCCTGGCTAATTTTTGTAGTTTTCAGTAGAGACGGGGTTTCACCATCTTGGCCAGGCTGGTCTTGAACTCTTGACCTTGTGATTCACCTGCGTCAGCCTCCGAAAGTGGTGGGATTACAGGTGTGAGCCACCATGCCCGGCCTGCTCACTTTTTAATGGGGTTGTTTTTTGCTTGTTGTTTTAAGTTTCTTACAGATTCTGAATTTTCTTTCTTTTCTTTTCTTTTCCTTTTTTCTCTCCCTTCCTTCCTTCCCTCCCTCCCTCCCTCCCTCCCCTCTTCCTTCCTTCCTTCCTTCCTTCCTTCCTTCCTTCCTTCCTTCCCTTCCTCCCTCCCTCCCTCCCTCCCTCCCTCCCTCCCTCCCTCCTTCCTTCCTTCCTTCCTTCCTTCCTTCCTTCCTTCCTTCCTTCCTTCCTTCCTTCCTTCCTTCCTTCCTTCCTTCCTTCCTTCCTTCCTCCTTCTTTCATTGAGATTGTGGATATTAGACCTTTCTCAGATGTGTAGTGTGCAAATATTATCTCCCATTATGTTAGGTATCTGTTTGTTGATAGTTTCTTTTGCTGCGCAGAAGCCTGAAAAAAAAATCTTAATCCCTCTTTCCATCTTACCTGTTATCCCTTTTCTTTGTTTTTCTATTTAACAATACTTTGAAAAAAGAATTGCCTATATTTCATCTATCTATCTATCTATCTATCTATCTATCTATCTATCTATCTATCTATCTATCTATCTAATCTGGGATGGAGTTTCGTTCTTGTTGCCCAGGTTGGAGTGCAATGGTGCGATCTTGGCTCCCTGCAACCTCCGCCTCCCAGGTTCAAGTGATTCTCCTGCCTCAGCCTCTGGAGTAACTGGGACTACAGGCGTGCACCACCACGCCTGGCTAATTTTGTATTTTTAGTAGCAATGGGGTTTAACCATGTTGACCAGGCTGGTGTTCAACTCCTGACCTCAGGTGATCCGCCTGCCTTGGCCTCCCAAAGTGCTAAGATTATAGGCGTGAGCCACTGCACCTGGCTGTATTTTTCTATTCTCTCTTTAAATACCATAACCTTTGACCCACTCCATGCTATGAGAACTGCTTTTGTCAAAGTCAGTGGTCATTCATTGTGGAATTGTCTGACAAGTTCTTCCTGCCCGCTGCAAAGGCAGAATCTGTTCACTAAGTCTGTGGCATTGCAGTAAAGAAAGAGTTTAACATGCAGAATCACTGGAGTTGTCACTCAGTCTCCCCAAAGCCTTGGAGGTTAGGGTTTTTATGGACAATTTGGGGGGCAGGGGGCTAGGAAATGGGTGCTGCTGATTGGTTGGGGGATGAAATCATAGGGGTGTGGAAAACAGTCCTCATGTGCTGAGTCCACCCAGGATCGGTTGAGCGATGTCTCGTGAGTCCCCTGGGGTCAGTCTGAAAAACAGTTCAAAAAAGAAAAAAAAATCTTAGGTTTTCTAATAGTGATATTATCTATAGAAGCAATTGGGAAGGTTCAAGACCACCCTGGCCAACATGGTAAAACCCTGTCTGTACTAAACTACAAAAAAATCAGCTGGGCTTGATGGTGGGAACCTGTAATCCCAGCTACTTGGGAGACTGAGGCAGGAGAATCACTTGAACTGGGGAGGCATGGGTTGCAGTGAGCCGAGATCGTGCCACTGCACTCCAGCCTCAGGGACAGAACGAGACTCCATCTCTAAATAAATAAATAAATAAATAAAAATAGAAACCTGTATATCATCCTGACAAAATAGGTTATTGGGGGTGGAGGGGTGAAAGAGGGATTCTTTTGAGGAAATTACCAGGGAAAGTGAATGAGATCAGGGGACAGATTAATTTGTACGTTATCTTGTGAAAGGTTCTGTTAGGATGTGCTTACATTCTTGGTCTTGCACAGAGGTAAAGAAAACGTTTGTTCTGCTTGGTGGGTCTGGGTCTTAGGCAAGTAAAGGAACTACTTCACCTTCTTTGGAAGGGACTGGGGCCGGGAGGAAGTCAAAGAGACCTTGAGGTTTCTTCCCCTGCATAGGTCAAAATGTTCTATTTTGAGGTACCAGTTTCTGAGCCTCAACACCAAATTACATTATTTAAAAATTCTCATCTTACATGACCTCCTAGCAGCACTTGATAAAGTCGTTCCTTTATCATTCTTTTTAAATCGCCTTTTCCCCTTGCTTTCTGAGACAGTACACATTTCTTGTTTCCCTCTACCTTACATGGTCTTCCCTTCTCGGTCAGTTTTGTTGGTTCCTTTTTATCTCTTTGACACCTTAACCTTGGAGAGCTTTAGGGCTCAGTCCTCAGGTTTCATTTTCTTGTCTACACCAGTTCCCTTATGATTAAATTCAGTCTTGCAACTTTAAATGTTATCTGTATTCTGATGACTAATGACTACTAAAATTTATATCTTTAGCCTGGACTTTTCCTTGGAACCCACAAACTCCTGCCATGAAATCAAGGCTGATTACTTCACGTGTCCACTTGAATGTTGATGGGCTTCACAAACGTTAACAAGCCTAGAAAGTGCTCTCAAAAGAGTTCTCTACCTCATTTAGTGGCAACTCTGTTTCTCCAGTTGCTCAGGCCAAACACTCTGGGAGTCATCGCTGCTGACTCGCTTTCTGTTTAATCACACACCCAATCAATTCTGTTGGCTCTAGAATCTCTGGGATGCCCACTTCTCACCACACTCACCACTGTTACTCTGGTCCAACCACTGTAAGTCAGTGGCCTGGCTATGCCAGTGGATTTCACAGTCTCACTATTTCTCACTATTTCTCTCTATTCTTTATTCAGCAGTCAGCATGACAGCTTTAAAACCATTAGTCAGATTGTATACTTCTCTGCTCAGAATCTCCCCTTCTTGGCTTCCCATCTCACTTCCATTAAAATTTAATATGCTTACCATGGTGAGCAAATGCTATGTGATCACTGCCTGCCCCAACCCCTACCCCCCATCTTTGACTCCCTGTTTTACCTCCATGACCCTTGCCCACTCTGTACCAACACAGTAAGGCACATTAATGCCCTAGGTCCCCCAGGTTCCATGATCCTTTTCCCAGAATACCCCTCCCCAGTCTGCATGGCTTGGTCTCTCCCTTCTCTGAAGTATTATTCAAATGTCATCTTCTCACTGATACCATTTCTCAATTTGAATTGGAACCCTCTTCACAATCCCCAGCTCTGTGAAGGGAATTTTACCTTATTCACACCTGTATCCCCAGTGCCTAGCGCCATAACTTGTACATAGTACATGTTCAGAAAATATTTGCTGAATGAATGAATATATGATGATAGAATGAAGCATGCAGACTTTTAACTTACACAGTTTAGCCCAATCTTAGCTGCTGCTGCTATGTTTTTGTGAATTTCTATCTAATTCCTATCTTAATTTTTTGTTTTATAGCAATGTTATAACACCGAAGATTTCTGATTTCTTTTACCTTTGCCCATATGCAGAGCATGTGCATAGTGCTATCATGGTTATAGTCATAAGGAAAGCCACCCTGTTACAAGATTTCCTATCACAGGTTTCTGATTACATTTACTTCCCCCCCGCCCACCCCATTAAAAGAAGTGAAATTCCTGGAAATAGTCAGCTAACATCTTCAACAGTCTTCCAGGCTGGGCATGTTGGCTCACGCCTGTAATCGCAGCCCTTTGGGAGGCTGAGGTGGGAGGATTGCTTGAGCCCAGGAGTTTGAGATCAGTCTGGGCAACACAGGGAGACCCCATCTCTACCAAAAATACAAAAATTAGTTGAATGTGGTGGTGTGCGCCTGTAGTTTCAGCTACCTGGGAGGCTGAGGTGGGAGAATCACCTGAGCCTGGGAGATTGAGGTTGCAGTGAACCATGATTGCACCACTGTACTCCAGCCTGGGTGGCGGAGCCAGACCCTGTCTCAAAACAAAGAAATAAACAGACTTGCAACATATACTCAAGCAGTGAACTGAAAAATGTCACTAAGTTTCTTTCACTGTCACTAATAATTGAACTTCAGCCAGAAATTCAAGATGAGATGCTTGTCTCTCCCTCTCTGACTCAAGCCACTTAAACTGTGCATTAGCTACAGAAATGGATGTATATTAGATTTGTTTCCAAAGTGATGTTTCCAGATTAACTTAAAAGGCAGTGTCATAGGGTGATGTCTCAATAAATCCTCTCATTTCTTGTTTTGTCATATGCTTTAGATTCTCCTCAGGTATGAATTTTCTTCCCTCTAAGTCTGTTTTATGGGTATTTATTTGGTAAAGCCTGTTTGATTTAATGTTTTTACTCTTTATGGGTTTGTAAAGCAGTGTCCCCTCCCCCCTTCACCTGGGGACCAAGATTATGGTTATACAATAGCTCATTTGTTACATATTCAGAGCATTGGAATCAGACAGATTTTTTTTTTAATCTTAAAAAAATTCTACAAAGAATGTTGCACTGTTGCTGCATGTGACCCTCTTTTCTGGCTATTGTGACTAATAATGGCACAAGTATGGTTTGTACTTGTGGTCTGTTTAAATGTTTTTTTCCCTTTGAGATGCTTAATCATTTATACTGATGTTATTTTTTTTTTGAGTGGTTATCTTATGAATGCAACTTGAATTTTAAGATTAATATGAATGTGCATTACTAGTGAATTGTATTCTTGGATTTATTTGAATGAGCGAATGTCTGAATGATTATAATGACAGAATGAAGGATGCAAACTTTCACTTTCCATGAATTCCAAGAATTGTATTCTTGAGTTTATTTGCCAAGGGGTCATCAAGAGACAGAACATAGATTACCCATATATTATAGGCAAGTTCTTCAGAGTCTTGTGGGATTTGACATCTGAACTAATGGCTTGTAATTAATGACCAAAAAATAAGTCATTAATATAATTCTATCAAATGGCTCTTTATCTTGTTTTGTATGTATGTGTGTTGTCATTATTGTTTGTTTGATTGTTTCAAATGCTTCCTGTGTCAATGACTGCAGAATACAGTCTTCTCTTTTTGGGGGCAGAGAACCAAGGGCGACCACTGTGTCTTCAGTGTATTGGTTTTCATATTTATCTGTAAGAGAAAAAAGCAGGAATCTGAGAAGAGACTGATGCTTATGGCCGCTGCAGCCTTTCAGGTGGGGGCTTGGGATTCTTCTTTCCTTCCTCAGATATTTGGAAATTTCTTGGTAAGTTTTTTGAACATTTCTCAGCATGTCTTCCTCAGGTGCCTTAGGCAAGACAGTGTTTACTTCTTATAAAGCTCAGATATGGTAATCCAGAATCCTTTTTCTAATAGCTGCTGGCTTTTTCTTTTTTAAAAAAAGTCAGCTGTGGTTTTATATTTTAATAGAGAATAAGAACATACTGGAGAGAGAAAGTGGTTACTGGTTGCATGTGCTTTTTTGTTTGTTTAATCCATCATGACAGATGGTGTGGACTAGTTTAATATACTGAATAGTGTTTGCGCTTGTTAGTTGCAGTTTGTGCCTCCGAATCCACTTTGCCCTGGTCTCCATCTGTCTGCCCAGGGTTACAGGTCTGTATGGGCCACGACCACAGGCCCCCTTTCCCTCTGGCTTCTGGTAGAGCCCAGGCAGGAGATTGCAAGAGGAGGAGAGTGAGGGCCCTGGGCTGCAGCACTCTGTTGGACTTGCCTCACACCATCCTCTGTTGCTCTGTCCTTAGTTTGGGGAATTACACTCTAGTCCTTTTAGGACTAGATTATTGACAACTCAACTGTTAGCTGGCCTAGGGCACCACTCTATCTATCCTCTGGTGTTTCTGTACCCAGCCCACACCTATTCAGTCCCTTAATTAGATCTTCTCTGATTATTCCAACGTTGAATGTTACACTAGTTTTCTGCTGGGGTACTGATGCGTATAGTGTCATCCTGGGAAACTCCTGTGGATTTTGTCTGAGGAGTTTTTATTAAACACAAAAACTTAAAATGTTGAAAGTTATTTTCCCTATATAACTATTTTTTTTTTTTTTTTGGTTTCTGCATTCCACTTTGCTATTAACATGAAAATAAGATAGGCTGTCCACTGTATATTTTTTTCAATTAATATTTGGGGTGGTGGAGCATTTTGTTGGTCAGAGTACAGCCTTTAGTTCTAATACTAATGTGGTTATTTTCAAACACGTTTTGGTAGAAGTGTTGATGTTTTGTGTTAGTGAATCTTAGGCTTCCTACTTCTGAATTGCTGAAATAAACCAGGTGTATAAGAATGACCATTCAAAGAAACATGCATTCTTTTTAAAATTTAACTTTCTAGTACAGACCATGCATTTTTCCTCTTTGAACTCTTTCATGGATGCCAAGCAGTGCCTCACTGGAAGTCCTTATCATCATACATAAACATCCAGGCTGTCACTGTTGGCAATACAGCTCACATGAGAGCTGTGGCAGAGCTTCAGATGGAATAATTGTGAACAGCATTGTAGGAGGTAGTTACTATAGGAAAATATAATAATGGAGGTCAAATAAAGGAGACATAAGCTTTCATCATTTGGGTGTGTTCATTTTCTTTTGGCGAGGAGAAGTTCAGTTCTCTTTGTAAATTAAAAGAGAACTTCCCTTTCCCCTTCCTATTTCCCCTTCCTCTTCCCCTTTCCCCTTTTCCCTTCCCCTCCCCTCCTCTCCCCTCCCCTCCTCTCCCCTCCCCTCCCCTCTTTTCAAATAAAGACAGATTCTCACCATCTTGCTCATACTGGTTTCAATCTTCTGGCATCAAGCAATCCTCCCACCTTGGCCTCCCAAAGCTCTGGTACAAGTGTGGGCCACCATGCCTGGGCAGGAGCTCAGTTCTAAAACCCTCTTGGCTGTCTGTAGTAGGATAGTTTATCATCAGCCCCTTCAGAGTTTCAGAAAGATGCTGTTATAAGAACTTACATAGTTTTGTTAAGGGAATTTTCCCATTAGTTCTATTTTTCTTTCTTTTTTTCAGTATCCCTCTCAGCTGACATGTGAGTTACATAAACTTTTTAATTGAGATTCATGTGTTCAAAATCATGTTTTAATTTTGTTTTTGGTTTTGTGGTAGCTTGATATGATGTGGTACTACCTCTTGTGAAGTTTAAAGTTTGTATTTTATAAAAGGGCATTGGGACGTGAAAAAATTCTGTTTTTTTGTCTTGAGCCGCAGCTTAGCTTGGGATATTGGGATTAGCAATCACTGGAGTGGAACTTTGCCAGTGGCTTCCTTAAAGTACCCTAGATTCCTCTTCTCTGGATTACTAGAGAGCAGCTTCCGAGCATAGCCGCCGTGAACTATAAAAGCTTGTGGTCAGTGAACTCAGTTAAGAGAGTGCTGGCGACGGTGAAAGTCAAGTCTCTTTAGATGGTCGTTCTTTCGTGGACCAGGTGTCTTCTCTTTGTGAGTAGATTACCCAGTGTGACGTCAAGGGGGTGTTAGGCATTCCTTCTTCCAAGAAAACATTTCCTGAGGCTGTAGGACTCAACTATGAGAGGCAGTTGTGGTGGTGGAAAAATAATCTAAGAATTAACTGAGCTAATATAAGGTGTTTGTGAATAGAAACAAGAAGCAGTTGTAGAGAGATAATTAGTAAAAAAAACCGACCAAAATAAAAATGAATGAAAGGGGCACATGAGGTGAAAGGTGGAATCTTTGTTGTATGAGAGCTGATTTTCATTTTTTTGCTCTGAAAAGATTTTGTGGCCATATTCAGTTTTTTTTTCATAATTGAAATTATGTGAGTGTCTTATAGCAGCAGTTACAGAATAAAAATGATTATTTCCTTCTCAGTGAGACTCATCAGCTCTTTCTAATCTTAACCTCAGACTCTTATTTCTATCTCATTCTTCACTCTAGCATGAATAAGGAAGGCCTGGTGCTAAGAACACATGGTGGGAAAAACAAATGCCTCCAGGCATTGCTTATCACAGGTATGGTCTAGAGAAATGGACATTCAGAAATCCAGCAATATTGGGGTATGTTTAGTAGGTTGCAGATTATTAAAAGAAACTCTCGATGTTTTGATTGATCTATGAGATTCCGTATTATGGGGACTTATGACTTGTAGTTCAGCAGTGGAAAGCCTATTCAGATAATCTGGCAATTCTTGATTCCATTGCTGTCCTTTAATTGTTGCTCATTTTCTTATTCATGAACATGTCAATGCTATTGGTAGGTGCAATTAAATGTATGCATGTTCATTTATCTTAATTATTATTTATTAGATGGAGGGAAAATATATTGATTGGGTGACTATGGCTTTTTGGTAAAGCCAGCACAGATTTTAATCATTGTGTAACAGAAGAAAATTAACCGCTTAGATTCTATCCTTTAAAAAAAAGTTTCTATCTATCTATCTATCTATCTATCTATCTATCTATCTATCTATCTATCTATCTGTCTATGTATCTAATCTATCTGTTTTTTGAGGCTTTGTTGCTCTGGCTGGAGTGCAGTGGCATGGTCTTGGCTCACTGCAACCTCTGCTTCCCAGGCTCAAGTGATTCTCATGCCTCAGCCTCCTGAGTAGCTGGGATTACAGGCGCATGCCTCCATACCTGACTAATTTTTGTGTTTTTAGTAGAGATGGGGTTTTGCCGTGTTGGTCAGGCTAGTCTCGAACTTCGGGCCTCAAATGATCCGCCTGCCTTGGCTTCCCAAAGTGCTGGGATTATAGGTGTGAACCACTGCACCCGGCCTCTTTTTTCTTTTTTAACATTTATTCCATATAGTAACTGTAACTTCTATATTTTATAATGCTCCTGATCATGTTGACCTGTGGTGATAATGGATTTGATAGTAAGTGATGTTAATTAGAATATGAGATGTTTAGGACTTGCTCCCCAAAAGAAGACCCTTTCCATTGAGGAGATGATCCCTCATCTACGTAGAGGCTTCCAGGGACCATACAAAACTGCTGGTCTCAGTTCTGCTCTTGGAAGAAATCACAATACGCCACTTATTTTTTTCATCTACATATCAACCCTCCACACAAGTGAACAAGTCTCTCAGTTCCCACCCTGTTAGCCTTGTAAGAAGATTAAGTTCTTAGCATTGTGTCTCACCATTTCCTTGTCGCTTCTCACTTCCCATTCTTCTCTTTTTTAAATTTTTTAATTTTTTTATTTTTGAGACCGAGTGCGGCTCTGTCACTGAGGCTGGAGTACAGTGGCATGATCTCGGTTCACTGCAAGCTCTGCCTCCCGGGTTCACGCCATTCTTCTGCCTCAGCCTCCTGAGTAGCTGGGACTATAGGCGCCCGCCACCACATCCGGCTAATTTTTTTGTATTTTTAGTAGAGATGGGTTTCACCGTGTTAGCCAGGATGGTCTCCATCTCCTGACCTTGTGATTCACCCGCCTTGACCTCCCAAAGTGCTGGGATTACAGGTGTGAGCCACCGCGCCCAGCCACTTCCCATTCTTCTCGAGGCATTCTAATGACTATTTTGATCTGGCTGTTCCACTGAAACTGCTCTAATCATTGACTTGTACATTTCCCAGAACAACCACTCAGCCTGTTCTCATTTCATTTGAATTTTTGGTATCATCCTACCACTCTGTCCTTCTTGAGAATATTCCTATCTTGGCTCCCACACCTTTACACTCTTAGAAAGAGTTGCTGTACTCACCACCTCTATTTTCTCACCTCTTATTCTTTTTTTAGCCTACTCTAATTGGGCTATCAAACAGCTTTTAGCAAGATCATCTCTAGGCCAAAACCAGGAGTCAGTTCTTCATCCTCATGTTACTTAACCCCTCACCCTCTCCATCCTTGCAACACATTCTTCTCATAACATACACTCACCTTGTTTTCTTCCAGCATTCTAGCCATTATTTCACAGCCTCCTTTACCAGGCCTTCCAGTGTTAGAGAGCCGAAGAGCTCTGTCCTGAGCTCGCTTGTCTTTCTTTACCTTCTGCATATGGTCATTTGTCTTCCTTATACTAGAATGTAAGTCTCTTGCCAGCAGGCTTTAAGTCTCTCTTGTTTGTGCATGTATCTCTTGTCCAGAACAGAGCTGAGATATAGTAGGTGCTGCTTGCCTGGTTAGACCCTTCGTCATTCCCCTTATTACTTGGATCTGTGTATCCTCCTTCCTCGTGGTTTCACAAATGTAGAGGGTAGTTCTGTTATCACTTCAAATGTTACATCAGTTTCCTGGGCTATAGTATATCACCTATGTCCTCTTTTTTTTTTATAAGAATGGTATCGCCTGTTTGTGGCAGATAAAAGCTGTGGTCTTTTGCTTTGTTATTGTTGTGTCCATTATTTTTTATCTCCTGTGATTAGTCACTTTGCATACTGCCTTGTTACCCACTCGTTTCTGTTCAAGCCTTCACTTTTTAACTGCCTTGGAGGTTGATGGCTACCCCTTGGCTCTGTCTTCCTCTTTAGTGTCAGATTATTCTGCTAATGCAGTGCTCTGAGGTTTCCTTATGAAAGGAGTGTGAGCAAGGAATCCCGGCTGCCAGCTGCCTGTTTGGGGCCCTCTGTAGCTTATCTGTAGCCTGTTTTCTTGTCTACGGCCCCAGCACTACCCACGCCATTGTGCTTTGGTAAAACCAAGTTACCTTGCACCCTGTTCCTGTGCTGCTTCGTCTTCCTGCTTTCCTTGTGCTGTTGCCGGGAGTATCTTCTTTATCCAGACACTACACTTCAAGGCTATCCCAACTGCTTCCTCTTTTTGTGAAGATTTATCTCCTCACCCCCAGCTAATTTCTCTCTCTACAGTGAAATTCCTAGTTATCTTTACCTTAATTATAGGGCTTAGATTTTTCTTTCTTGTATTTGCTTATGTCTAATATCTGTTATAGGTCATCGAAGACACATGTTTAGCTATAGCCTTTGTTCAATAAATCTTGAAGAAATGAAAGAGACTTGAAGTCATTTAAAGAAACTGAGTGCCCTTTTACTATTTACTCAACTATCCTGGCTGTCATTTCTCTTTTAATTGTGTTTATTCTTCCATTTCCAAGTTAATAACAGCTAACATTTGAGAGTAATGCTTTCCTTTTCACAAAGCAGTTTACACTGTATCCTGTTTGACTTTTTTTTTTTTTTTTTTTTGGCAACAATTCAGTAAAGAAGGACAGTATATGTAAATGATGAAATAAGGTGGAAATTGTGGTGCAGAGTCTGGTTGTTTAGTTAAGTGCTACTCTTCCCCAGTCACTGGTCTATCCTAATGGGTAGACTCTTCTTAGCAGCCCAGTTTTTTTGAGGAGGAAACTGAAACTCATGAATTGTCTGCTTGAGGTCACTCTGCTGGAGTACCAGTCAGGACTGCAGTCCAGGTGTATTTGACCCCAACTTCTGCAAGCAGAAAGGATACTTTTATGGGTGCCAAAATAGAATATTAAAAAGTTCATCTTTCCTGTTTTGAAAAAGTTGGAGGTTTTCTTTCAAATGTTTTCTTTAGTTTTGGAGGATTAAAATAGACTTGATTTCTACAACCCTCTGCCACTTCTTTTTTTTATGGCTCATGAGAAGTCTCATTACTAAAATGTCATTAATTTTATTGATCCCTTAAGGATGTTACTCACTGTTGATGAGTCTTGAGGGTCTTTGGGATATTAGTCTCATTTTAACTCTTACTGGTGTAATTGGATGAATGTGATGCATTTGATTTAATTGGTTTTAGTTTGGCAGAGGAGAAAGACATTCTCCTTGGTGCTATGCTATGTGTCTCTATCTCATAAGATTACCTGTAGAAATTAAATTATTAGCAGTCAGCAGTTCTCAAGATCTACTAGAGATCAGATTCAGCCACTGATGGGAACTACTCCAGGGTGGCCACAGGTAGGTTTTTTGGATATGTATGTTGAATTTTCACATTCTCAAAATAACTCTGCCCCATTCTGACACTGTTTCACTGACTTGTCAACATGAGTTGTTTCTGTAAGTTTCTCTAGAATCTTTTTATAGAACTCCACTCATTTTGTATTGAGTACCTAATACAGTGAATACGTGGAAAATAAAGCAGGCATTGAATTTAGTGGCAGTTATTTAAAAACGTCTTCTGAAACAATCTGCACTACCTTATACACAACATACAAAATATATAGTAACATGATATGTGTTCATAAATATGTACATATATAATATGAACATATATTCATATGTATATAATAAAACATGTTATATAAGTATGTTATATATTAATATATAACATTCATATGTGATATGAATACATGTTACATATTATAATACTACAGTTAATATATATTTGTTAATTATTAACATTATATTATGATTATGTGATTAATTATACTATAATAAGATTATATTATTATATATTGTTATCATATATATGATATTCATGTATCATTCTTTCATACATCCTCAGCAATGAATGTTCTTTTATTGTAAAAGAGTAACACCCCCTAATCTATTAGTTCTTTTTAATGTAGTGCACATGAGAAATACCTGGAGAATTTGCAAAAATGCAGAGGCTGGGTGCCACTCCTTTGCATCTACAGTTTGCAGTAAGCACCTCAGAGAATTCTGATGTACGGGATCCTCTGAGTATATGCTGAAATATGCAGCTGAATTCTTACACTTCTTTGTGACAAATGTCTTCTTCTACCAGGATTCATCAGGAGAACCCTGGCATTTACACAGAGTTGCCTAACTTGTTGCCTCCATAGGCACTTGGAACCCTCTCTCTCCTCACTCCCCACACACGGACACACTTTATGCCTTGAATTCCCTCAGTAACAAGGGCAGCAGGCTTTGCTGGATACTCCCCTTCTTTTTCCATCTGGAACCCCCCAGTGTGAAACTACTATCACCTGACTTGTCAGCTAAAGGAGTGTATACTGAACAATATAATTTTAGTAATAAATAAATTGGTTAACAGTGATACACAATAAAAAACTTGCTGGAGTCTTTTTTTTTTTTTTTTTAGTCACAGCAATTTGTTTATTACCTCTTCATTTAGATAACAGGGACATTTTATGTACCCAAAGAGTGGCCATCAACTAAACATGCATGCCTGAACATTAGCCATTAGTTTTGTTGGTTCTGTGGATGTCAGTAAGCAATAGTCACATCTTTTTTTTTTTTTTTTAAAGAAAGGGTCTTGTTCTTTCACCTAGGCTGCAGTGCAGTGGTGTAATCTTGGCTCACTGTGGCCTCCATCTCCCAAGCTCAATCAATCCTTCCACCTCAGCCTCCTGAGTAGCTGGGACTACAGGCATGCACCACCACACACAGCTAACTTTTGTAGTTTTTGTAGAGAATGGGATTTCACCATGTTGCCCAGGCTGGTCTTGAACTCCTGGACTCAAATGATCCACCTGCCTTGACCTCCCAAAGTGTTGGGATTACAGGCGTGAGCCACTATACTCAGCCAGCAATAGTCATATACTTTTGGCAGTCTTATCTGGGAAAAATATTTACTGTCGAGCTATGTATAAAAACTATATCAACCTATTAGAGAATTGTAATTAATTGTCTAAAGGTAGCTGTCCAATTAAAAAGCAATAATGTGGCCAGTGCCCTGGCTGTGCCCTGCAGGGTAAAGAGAGGAGTGAGGACAGAAAAGGTGTCTGTGGTTCATCAGAGAAGTGAGCTCATTTGGGCTGTGACTACTGTGAGTCACTTGTTATCTCCAGAGTACAAATGCTGTGAGAGCCCTTGGTGTTTGGGGTGGGGTCAGAGGGAGATGATCAGAACGTCATCAGGGATGTACTTCATGAAAGAGAAAGTGACATTTGGTGCTGGATTCCGACAGGTGTGTAGCTCCATATGAGCTCTGGTCATGTCCCGCTTCAGACAAGAGTGGCATCCGGAGTGCAGAGGGAGGCGGTGTGTGCAGCCTTCTGGTGACCAAGCTGACTATCCTATTTCTGCGGCGCAGGGATTATTAGTTTCAGTTAAGGTTTGGATCATATTCTTAGGGCCTTGAAATGGACTTTTAGGAAGAATCTGTAATCCATAAGCTTAGTAATGTCCCCTCCTACCTTTGAGAAAACTTTTGTTGAAAAACCATACGTTTGGGTCATAGGGAGACTGAAGTTTAGAGAGATGCTACAGTGTATGCAATTGAAGCAATCGTAACAGTAGCAGTAGCAGCAGCCACTATTCAAACCTTTTCTAAGTTAGTCGTTACAACTGTTACTTGGGGAAGGAGGAAACTGAGGCAAAGAGGTTAAATATCTGCCCCTGGTGCATAGCCAAAGTAGCAGAGCCAAACTGCAACCTGTGTGTTACCATTTCTACTCCTTCACTGGTTCTGACCCCAGCATGATTTTGTCTTCTAAAGGACATTTGACGATGTTGAGGGACGTTTTTTTGATTGCATGATGGGGGAGGTGCCAGTGGCATCAGCGGCCTCTGCCAAGGGTACGACAAAACATCATACAATACACAGGGGAGCCTCCACTACAAATGGTTATATGGCCCCAAATTATCAATCGTGTAGAGATTGAGCAACTCTGCACTACCGCACTTTGTAACTATCTTCTATGTATTAAAGTTTTCCTTTGTTGTAGAGCTAATTTAAGAAAAAGGTGTTTGTCTTATTGTTGCCTTTTAGGTTGTACAAGCAATTATAGGGAGTTCATTTGTACTTCTTCAGTGGTGAAATACCATCTCAAAGAATTTTAATTCCATAAGAAATATTTATTGCATGTATCAGATAATACTATATTTAAATGGCACAAAATAGACTATAGCATAAATTGAATCAGCTTTTCTATTGGACATTCTGGAATTTTTCTATGGGAACAATAGGTATAGGATATTAACTTTCAAAAGCCTTTAGTAGAATCTGACAGGTAATTACATCTTCAGGTTCTAAACCCCTTGGGTTTTTAAATTCTGAAGGTGACACATTATGCCTAAGGGAAAGATAAATACCAGCATTACTTGCCTATCTGAGATAGATTTTAGCTATCTCCTACATGCACTGCTTGGTGAGGGGGCATAACCATCAATGGTTGAAAGGAAACAGTGTTAGGAATGCAATGGCTTAGACCACAATCAGGGTCAACTTTCCTTTTGGAAAATAGTGATTGTGATGATGAACGGTGTACTTTGAATCTGGCTCTGCAAAATTACTTTCAGGCTAAATTTGACATACGATTTAAAAAAGAATGCTATGTTAATAATTAACCTTAAAGGGACAAATAAAAGCCATTCCAGCAAAGTTTAACTTGCTGGTAATTTGATAAGTATTTACTTATGGGTAGTTCTAATACACATATAAGACAGTGTGCAAATCGCAAATGGAGTAAGTATTTTAGTTAAGAACATGGAGGTTTGGCAATGAAAGATACTGTGAGGGCAAAGATTTTGGTATGGTTGTTTTTAGAGTAAATGGTTTTTTTGAATTGCATTTTTTTCAGGTCTTCCTGATTTTTAACTTTTATTTATTATTTTTTTTTGAGATGGAGTCTCACTTGTCACCCAGGCTGGAGTGTAGTGGCACGATCTTGGCTCACCACAACGTCCGCCTCCTGGGTTCAAGCGATTCTCCTGCCACAGCCTCCTGGGTAGCTGGAATTACAGGTGTGAACCACCAGGCCTGGCTAATTTTTGTACTTTTTGTAGAGATGGGGTTTCACCATGTTGGCCAGGCTGGTCTTGAACTCCTAATCTCAAGTGATCTGCCTGCCTCAGCCTCCCAAAGTGCTGGGATTACAGGTGTGAGCCAATGTGCCTGGCGCAGGTCTTCCTGATTATAAAAAATCACTGTAAAAATTAAAGTTGAGGCTGGGCGCGGTGGCTCATGCCAGTAATCCCAGCACTTTGGGAGGCGGAGGCGGGTGGATCATGAAGTCAGGAGATCAAGACCATCCTGGCTAACATGGTGAAACTCCATCTCTACTAAAAAATACAAAAAATTAGCTGGGCATAGTGGTGGGCACCCGTAGTCCCAGCTACTTGGGAGGCTGAGTCAGGAGAATGGTGTGAACCTGGGAGGCAGAGCTTTCAGTGAGCCGAGATCACGCCACTGCACTCCAGCCTGGGTGACAGAGCAAGACTCTGTCTCAAACAAACAAACAAACAAAAAATTGGATAATTTTATCTAAAATTAAATTTAAATACCAACTTATATCCTTTTTTTTTTTTTTTTTTGAGACGGAGTCTCGCTTTGTCACCAGGGTGTGTCTCAGCCTCCTGAGTAGCTGGGGCTACAGGCACACGCCACCACACCTGGCTAATTTTTTATTTTTAGTAGAGATGAGGTGTCACCATGGTGGCCGGGATGGTCTCAATCTTTTGACCTCATGATCTGCCCACCTCAGCCTCCCAAAGTGCTGGGATTGCAGGTGTGAACCAGTGTACCCGGACCACTCTAGTTTTTATTGAGAATTTTAATTGGATATGAACTGATCCTTTTTTTTTTTTTTTAAATAAGGTTTTATTACCAAGATGAGGCAAAGTTGTTAATATTCAGGATTAAAAAAGAATATTTCTAATGTTTATATCATGCCTGTATTTCTCCTTTCTAATTTCCCATTATAGTATTTCATAACCAATGTACTTTCTTAACAGAATCATCCAAAACGTCGTTTTTATTAGGAAATATGATACTTAAAAATAGAGACTACAAAAAGAGCCATAAGTATGTTGCTTTAATGTATGTCTGTATAGTTTGTGTTATGTGTTGTTACTGAACACCATTAAGTTGTTGCAGGGAATTTTTCTTGATAGAAAATAAAAGTTCTGATTTCTGTCAACAAGAAACTTATATTCCAGATTTCGGGCTTGAATTTTTTGGAGACATGAAAAGTAGATGAAAGAATAATAAACAGTAAGAGTTTTAAAATGTCCGCTTCTTGTTTAGGAAAAGCTATTGAATTACATTGTCAGAAAAGTGTACGTATGTTTAACTTTTCACATATTTTGCTTTGAATTTTTATGAACAATTTTTTGTAACTTATTTTGGCTTTCAAATGAAAACTAGAATTACGTAGTGCCAGAAGGTAGCTTGAACACATGAGTTTATTCAAATCCTAGAGAGAAGGGAAAAAATTCCATAAATGAACAACATAAAAAAAAGATACCTTGTGATTTCAGGATATCCAGCTGTTTGTATGTTTCGTTTTTAAACTTCACTGCTCACTAAATCAGTGATTTAAATATGTTAGAAACATACTACCCCGTACAGAACTGTATATCTATTTTAAAAAACTATATTTGTCAAAATCATGGAGATTTGTGGGCATGGGTATACATGTATACAAACAGTATTACTTTACATAGATTTGATTTGCTAAAAAAATGCATATATAAATTTATGGGTAACAAAAACATTATTGCCATTGAATATTTCATATTTTCACTTTTCAATGTACTGAAGTCTTGGTCAGATAGTCCAGTAAATTAGGTTATACTATTTTAAGATAAAGTAAAAATTTCCTACCAGAAATCACTCAGCCCATTTTCAGTTTTGCTTTTCCTGGTTTAGGTTGAACGCCATATCATTCTGATGAATGAGAATGAACCTTGCCACGGCTATTCTGTTCTCTGGAAGCCAGTGGTACGTAGTGTAGTAGGTTAAGAGCACAGGCTTTTGAGTAATAGGGACCTGCTGGTAACTCCCATTTTGGCTGCCGAATAACTATGTGTCCTTCGCTAAGTAACTTATCTCCTCTGTGCTTTAGTTTCCTTAGCTAAGGTGGTAAGACCTCCCTTACAGAGCTAGAGGAAGGGAAATGTAAAGATTTTAGCACAGTGCCTAGAACTTAGCATTGAGGAAATATTCATTAAATGTGTTCTTTTATTGACTTGGTTTTAGTTACAGATTCTAGACCCATATCCCTGCAGTTAGATTTAATCTTTTGGCCATTTTATTGTGTAGATTTTATGTACATTCTTGCCACTTTTAAAAGATAGACAAGGAAGTAAACAAGTAAGTTATTGTAGTCAATCAGAAAGACTAAAGCAATTTATAGATGATAATTAAAATTTTAATGTATTTCTTTTTAACATAAAAACCTCCGCAAGTGCTAGGATTACAGGTGTGAGCCACCTCACCCAGCGAGTAATTAAAATTTTACTCTCCTTGTTCGTTTTTCTTGCAGAATTGTCGTTCACATTAAAAGTTTGAAATTCTGAAGACAGAAAAAGCAAATTAAAATTTAAAAATAGACAGCCAGTGGTGAAAGGTAAATAGTTTATTGGTGCATGGCAGAGCCTTCTGCTTGTTATATATAGTATGGTACCTCTAAGGAAGGTGTTTCTCTTGTAGAGTTACTTATTGCAGTTAGGTTTTGTTTTGGGCATAATGCCAAGTATTTATTCTTCCTATGTGTAATATAGTAGGGTTGTTTTTGTGTTTAAACAACAGTTTTTATTGTAATCTTATGTCTTACTGGATATTAACCTCTTTCATAGCATACAAGCCATTCTTACCGTTGTGCATATGCTGCTCTAGCAGGCTGGGAGTCTTCACCACAACACTAGCTACATAATAGGACATTGCTTCCTGAGGTCTGGGAACACTGTTATTTTCTTCTCTGCTG
Source organism: Macaca nemestrina (assembly GCF_043159975.1). Classification (NCBI taxonomy): domain Eukaryota; kingdom Metazoa; phylum Chordata; class Mammalia; order Primates; family Cercopithecidae; genus Macaca; species Macaca nemestrina. Next base: position 36,590,044 of record NC_092138.1, read on the forward strand.
TGGAATAAATGTTTTATATTTAATTTAATTTAATTTAATTTAATTTAATTTAATTTAAGGTAATTTAATTTTTTGAGACAGAGTCTTGCTCTGTCACCCAGGCTGGAGTGCAGTGGCATGATCTTGGCTCATTGCAGCCTCTGCTTCCCAGGTTCAAGCAATTTTCCTGCCCCAGCCTCCTGAGTAGCTGGGACTACAGGCGTGCGCCACCATGGCCAGCTAATTTTTGAATTTTTGGTAGCGATGGGGAGTTGGCCAGGCTGCTCTTGAACTCCTGACCTCAGGTGATCTGTCCTCCTTGGCCTCTCAAAGTGCTGGGATTGCAGACATGAGCCACTGTGGCCAGCCACAATAAATGTTTTACATTAATCATTTTGTCAGTTGCTTTCAGTATTTTACAAATCGATAACACATATCACATAAATGGGACAGAATAATTTGGTACTAATTAGATTTGCAAGGTGTGCTCCAGATCGCTTGCACTGCCCTCCTCCAGCCAATGTTTGCATGTTTGTGTGAATATATGTGTATATAATATTTAATATATATTATAGGATGAACATAAAACATATTTGTATGTTATGTGCAATATGTGTTTGTTAAATATATTTGTGTGTGTTTATTCCCATGGCATAAGCCCCATTTCCAGAGGATGGCTCGTGATGACCCAGAGAGTGCAGCTCAGGTCTAAACTTTTTTAGGAGGGTGAAAAGAAATAGTTTTTTGTTCTCCTCTACAGGAAGCTAATAATTTCATTGCTCCTACTGTCCAAAGTCTGGAATAGTAGTGTAACAGTGGCAAAGAAAGGGAAAATGAAAACCAACCATATGAAGCTGTTTTTGGAAGATACTCTAAATGGGAACAATCTTCTAAGCTCAGCTGGCTTTTTAGTCGGTGAAACCATCTGTTTGGTTTTTCAGCTGGCACTCTTTTCATTCTCCCTGATTTTTATAGCTTCCCTTGGGAAACCACAAGATTCCAGATCACTCCAGCAATGCAGAGCCTTTTGAAGAATTGTGTGTGGCTTAGTGGTTTATTTGTCTGTCTTCTGTTGTATAATTTCAAATGGTTTTTACTTTTGCTATGCAAATCATGATTTCAGGAATATTTGGAAAGAGAAGAGTCTAAGGAGAGTAGAAAGGTGGTAATTTTTTTTCTTATATAAATATTTTTCAGATGCACTAATAGTAAAATATTATAGTTTTTTCATAGAGGTTAACTTACTCATGTTTCGTTTATGAGGAATGCATAGACCTGTTACTCAAAGCAACATTGTGTTATATTTGTTGTTCTGTCTATAGTTTCTAACATTCTTAGACAGAGTTCAGTGATGTTATAGATTGTAAACATTCCTTAAAGCAGGGATCCCCAACCCGTGAGCCACAGATCTCCTGCTGTGTGGCCCAGTTCCTAACAGGCCACAGACTGCTTGTGGTTAGGTTCTGGTGGCCTGTTAGGAACGGGGCTGCACAGTAGGAAGTGAGCTAGCGAGGGCAGCCTCCTCTGTAGGTACAGCTGCTCCCCATTGCTGGTATTACTGCCTGAGCTCCACCTCCTGTCAGATCAGCGGTGGTATTAGAGTCTCAAAGGAGTGTGAACCCTACTGTGAATGGCACATGGGAGGGATCTAGGTTGCATGCTCCTTAGGAGAATCTAATGCCTGATGATCTGTCACTCTCTCTGATCCTCCCCTGAGGGCATGGCCTAGTTGCAGAAAAACAAGCTCAGGGCTGCCACTGATTCTACATTATGGTAAATTGAATAATTATTTCATTATATATTACAGTGTAATAATAATAGAAATAAAGTGCACTGTAAATGTAATGTGCTTAAATCATCCCGAAACCACCCCGCACTGGATTTGTAGAATATATGTCTTTCACAAAACCAGTCCTTGGTGCCAGAAAGAATGGGGACCACTGCCTTAAAGCATGCTGGGATTATGATTGGATGTAGAGTTGGGTGTTGATGTTAAAGGTACTTATACTTCATTACAGTGGTTATGGTTACTTAGAGCTATCACATAGTTACTTTAGAATGGATATTTTAAAACTGATGAATTGGCAGCAGTCTGTTTCTAATTAATGAGAGGGTTCCTTGTTTTGAAAGTTAAACACTTTGGTAAGGATACATTTGAAGATTATCATGTGATGGTCAGCAAGTGATTCCGACCCTCTCTTGGCAATTATATGTTATTTGTATTGAATTACTCTTGGTAGAGGAAATAACTGAAAGCCTAAATAAAAATTTTGGCTTTATTCTGTGGGAAGAAACCACTTTTTATTTTTACTATTACCCCATGTGCTTTAAACCCAATGATAACCCCCTCCCCTCCCCTCCCCTCCCCTTCCCTCCCCTCCCCTCCCCTCCCCTCCCTTCCCCTCCCCTCCCCTACCTTCCCTTCCCCTCCCCTCCCTTCCCCTCCCCTCCCCTCCCCTCCCCACTTTTCTTTTTTTTTTTTTTTTTGCCGCGCCCCACTCTGTCACCCAGGTTGGAGCGCAGTGGTGCAGTATTGGCTACTGCAACCCCCACTTCCCAGGCTCAAGTGATCCTCCTGTCTCAGTCTCCCTGGTGGCTGGGATTACAGGCATGTGGCATCAGGACCAGATAATTTTTGTATTTTTTATAGAGGGAGAGTTTTGCCATGTTGCCCAGGCTGATCTTGATTACAGGTGTGAGCCACTTCGCCTAGCTGAGATAATCATTCCTGACTTTCATGTCATTAGAGCTTCAAAATGTGAAAAATTTTTGCCCGCTGTTGTCACTACCTTGGAGAATAAGATGAGTAAGCTTTTAAAATCTTTGCGGGAATTGTGGCAACTCTCATTTCCACCCCTATAAAGATAAGATCTATATGCTAAAGGATTAATAATGGTGCGCATTGCTACTTGAATATTACAGATTTAAAATCATCCACAAGGCAGACATATTCTCGAAAGTCATTTCAGCTCTAAAATGTCATAATTTTATTGAAAGTGGGAAAAAAACATAGCCACCATTTAAATATGTAAGTTGTCATTTTTGTTACATTTCACTAGCCTTGTATTTGAACCAAATATTCATCTTTTACAGCACATAAGTATCCATATATTATAAGACATGCAGCTACCATATTCCTTTCCCAGAACTTTATTTCCTCATTATCATTTTAGTTTCTTTTTGGCTGCTCTACATTGGGTGAGCTTTGTGTAATATTTGTTCTTTACTTAATAATGCATCCTCAAAATATTCACCCTGTTTAAATTGATTCCCTCGTGCTTAAGAACAAAAGGCATCTCTTCCTTTTTTTTTTTCTTGGAGAAAGTCTTGCTCTGTCATCCAGGTTGGAGTGCAGTGGCACAATCTCTGCTCACTGCAACCTCTACCTCTTGGGTTCAGGCGATTCTCATGCCTCAGCCTCCCAAGCCACCATGCCCAGCTAATTTTTGTATTTGTGGTAGAGATAGGGTTTCTCCACATTGGCCAGGCTGGTCTCAAACTCCTGACCTCAAGTGATCTGCCGGCCTCGGCCTCCCAAAGTTCTGGGATTATGGGTGTTGGGCTTTTTTCATATGCTTATTCGCTGCATTTATGTCTTCTTTTGGAAAATGTCTGTTTATGTTCTTTGCCCACTTTTAATGGGGTTGTTTGTTTTTTTCTTGTAAATTTGTTTAAGTTTCTTGTAGGTGCTGTGTATTAGACTTTATCACAGAGCATATATTTTAGAATCAAGTGTACATTATCCTAAATTAAATCAAAACAGGTTATAAGAACATATGATAGAATAATGAAACATAACAACTAAAACAAAAAACCATGTTACATTTCAGGGTCAGTGGTCTAATTTTGTTTTTCCTCTGACTGTTACCAGGAGGGCAGGGGATGCATGTAGCCACGTGACCTGAGAGCGAGAGGGAAATGGATGAGTTGCTTGCTGTCAGATCTATGCCACTGCCCTCATGCTTGACCTTGTGGCAGCCAAGCCAGAGATGGCCATGCCCTCCTTACCATGGTCATTCTCAGCTGAATCCACATCACATTCACCTGGAAGCCTGGGAATAATCTGTACCTAGCAGTCTGCAGGGCATGACCAGCCTGCAAATGTGAGTGTGTGTGTGTGTATGTTTGTGTGTGTGTGTGTGTGTGTGTGTGTGTGTATCCTGTGGTGCCTCACAGTGTCTTAGAAATATTTGAATGACATTAATTGCCAGTGTTTGAGTATCACAAGATTTCACATAACCATATGGATTTACATGTTGTCTTGAAAACTTTGGATGATTTGAAACTCTTTTTAAAAGGCCTCTTTTAAAAAGGTTTCCAATATAAACTGGTAGAGCAGTTATTGGTAGAGCATGTGCTTTCATCATTGTTAGAATGGGTTTGACCACATCGTGTTTGGGGGAAGTGATAGAGCATTAACTGTAAGATAAAACAGGTTTCTTGTAATTTATTAAACGCATCCATGTATTTGGCTCCCTTTTCCCTTTTATTTTATTGTGTCTGTTTTAGCCTTATCTGTTTTTCTCATGTTCTAGTCCTCAAAGTGTGTGTGTGTGTGTGTGTGTGTGTGTGTGTGTTTTAATCCTCCAAGCTAGAAGTCGCTCAAGCTTCCTGTAATCTAGGTTGTAAGGTACTGAGGCCAATGGCTGCCCCTTTGTCTTTTCTGTGTTTTTTTTTTTTTTTTTAATTTTGTGTTTTGTTTCTTTCCAGTACTGTGTTGACTAGGAAGATGGCTGCCTCTTTGATACGAGATAGGGCTCATCTGCATGTTAGGTATAGTGGCACGTCTCTGCTGCCACTGCTCTTCTGCTACCAGGATGGCTCAAATGCAACATAGGCTGCTCCACATGTGCTTTCCCTCTGTTATGAAACTTCTTCCTGTGGGGTTTGTGAACTAATTGCAAATCTTCCTTTGTTTTAGGATGTGGATGCTGTAATTAATACAATTGTGTACTTTTCTTCCTTAAAGGAAGGCATTCACCTAGTAGCGATCTGCCTTTCCTTTGACAATTTTACCTTGATGTTTTATATAATGAAGCAAAACTCAAGGAATATAGAAGGAAGCATAGGGGGAGTAAAGGATATTCTTAAATGCTAAGCAGTGGTTACCTCTGTGATCAAATTTATTATTATTTTTTTGAGACAGGGTTTTACTGTGTCACCTGGGCTGAGCGCAGTGGCATGATCACAGCTCCTTGTAGCCTCGACCTCCTGGTTTCAAGTGATCCTCCCACCTTAGCCTCCTGAGTACCTAGGACTACAGCCATGTGCCACTTTTGCCCGCAGAATTTTTTTAAAAGTTTTTTTGTAGAGACGAGGTCTTGCCATGGTTCCCTGGCTGGTCTGGAACTCTGGAGTCAAGCAGTCCTCCTGTCTCAGCATCCCAAAGTGTTGGGATTATAAATGTGAGATAATGAGCCTGGCTTCTGATTGAATTTTAACTGATTTTTATTCTTTTTTTTTCTTACCTCTATTATCCAAGTTGGAAACAATTGAATGTGATTCCCTTTAACAAGAAAAATATTTATAGTCATTTTTAGAGCATAGATGTTAAGTAATTTATTTTCTATAATGATTTGTAAGTCTTTTGAAGTCATTATCATTTGAGGAAAATTATTTTACAAACTTTGCATTTCTCTTTGGATAAAACACCACTTTAAAATTGCACAAATAAGGGCCAGCTGTGGTGGTTCTTGCCTGTAATCCTGGCACTTTGGGAGGCCCAGTCCGGAGGATCGCCTGAGCCCAGGAGTTCTAGATCAACCTGGGGAACGTGGTGAAACTCTGTCTCCACAAAAAATAAAAAAAAAAATTAGCTGAGCATGGTGGTGTGTACCTGTGGTCCTGGCTACTTGGGAGGTTGAGGTGGGAAGATTGCTTGAGCCCAGGAGGTCAAAGCTGCAGTGAGCCATAATTGCCCCACTGCACTCCAGCCTGGGTGACATTGGGAAATCTTGTCTCAAAAAAAGTTGCACAAATAATTATCTGCCCCAGTGGAAACACTTTGGTCTGCTGCTGTAGAATACTTTACTGCATTGTGTAGAAGTGGGAACGGAAGGCCTTCTGTATCAGAGCAACTGAAATGCTTGTCAAGAATGCAGATTTCTGGGCCTCACTTGAATAATCATTAAGCCAGAATGTTTTTTACAGGATCCCCAGATGTTTCTCATGCTTGCTAAAGTCTGAGATTCACTTTGCTATGCCCTGCTGCCGGAGATCAGTGTCAAATTCCAGACAGATTTTTACCTGGATCCTTGCTAATTTTCAGGCATGCCAGGCTTATTTAAATGTAAAATGTCATAATGTATTCCTTCTGGTTAGCTTAAATTTATATATCTTAAATGGGTTACATTAGCTGCATAATTTAAAAGATAGATTTTGTCGAATTATGTATTGGGTTAGGAAATCCTCTAAAATGAAATTATCTGCAAGCAGAGGGTGCTGTTGAATTGGCTTCTGAATTTATTATCTTTATTGATTGAACATCCTTGCATTTGAACTTATGCCAGATTCAGAAGGCCTAGGTAGTGCAGGAAGTGCTTAATATTACAATGGTAGTTTATCCTTTAATTGTCTGGAAGCTGTTCTCCAAATTGATTTTCATTTGCAGGATTTCATGCACATCAGTTATGGAATGGCACCTCCTTTTAATAGTTTGAGCACATTGTTCAAAAGAGCTGCAGCATGTCTTTTGGTGACTCATTAGAGTTTGGCTCACATCTTTTTGCTTTCTTCACCTAAATTAGAGTATCATCAAATACATGAAAACTGCTGTGTATTTTGGCACCATTTTCATTGTGAAAGTTAGATATATAGGTTACTTAGGGATAAAAATTTAACTTGAATATTTTTTCTGTAAATGTTCTCTAACTAAAATCCACCAGTAACACAGTTTTTGTCAAAGTAGAGTTTGTTTGTTTGTTTTTTTGCCTCTGTGCAACAAAGGAAACAGCACAGCATGGGGAACCATTGATCTTAGGAAGAGCTTGTTAGTAGATTTCGGCTTGTTTAGGTGTTGTTGGGGGAATGGTTCAAAGAAGAGTGGTTTTGGTTTGGATTGGATGCTGGCAGAATGTGGGGGCAATTGTATGATCTGATATCTTAATTTTATCTATAAAGCAAGGGGACTGGAGCAAGCTAGAAGTGTAATTAGCAAAAACGTAGGAGTTACTCAAATTAGCTGGAACTAGAGGTGTTGGGTTATTGCTGTGGTTTGTATAGTGTTCTTATTTTTGCATGTGTTTCGATGATTATGCAGTGATCTTGATTTTGTCTTGCTCCACATTGTGATCACCCAGTGACCTTATGTGATCTCCTTCTCATTCTCTTTCTTGCTCTACACAGCCACAGACATACCTTCCACCTCCTGCTCACTGCACGAACCCACGGACCTGCACACATACCCACGAAAATGCTCACATACTCATGAAAATGTTTACACACAAGGAAGCTTGTTTTCTCTCTAATTTTTTCTTTGTTAGTCAATTGATCTTAGGTAAACAATAAAACATGAATATAATTTATCTTTTTTCTGTTATTACCAGTTTCATCCTTCCTTTGAAACAATTAACTAAACCAATTTTACCTGTCACCCTGGCTGTGAAAATGTATATATAAGTATTATTTTGAGTAACATCAATTCAGAGCAATTTGTGGATTATAAAGCATTTAATAGTAGCATTGATGTATTTTTTATTGATATTTATTTTCCTAAATGTTTGTATCTTGAACTCATGATTAGGGAGAAAGTGTTGTAAGCTAAAATTAATTAATTTTGACAAAATCATCACCTTGTAAGTAGGATTTACTTGAGAAGATTAAAGATGGGGCTACTAAATTTATAATCTGAGAATTTATCAAAAAATAGATGGAATTTACTGCTTCGAGATAATATTTATATGAATTTAACTATAGTTTAGATTTTAAATATTATTTTAAACCAGTGTTTTACTGCATATAGACAATAGTAAGTAAATTGAGCTTGGCTTTTATTTTAATCTAAGGTACTTATTAATGTTTTTCAAGATAGTAGAAATAATCTTAACATGTTAAGGTCTTGAATCTTAGGCAAAATGTGTTCTTAATGTTTGCTTAAACTTTTCCTGGTCGTGGGAGAGGCTGAGCTGTCTTTACTTAATTCCATACAAATCAGAAGCAGCACAGTTGGAACTCACAGATGTTATGATATTTTATTTGGTCCAGATGTCTTTTCTATTGGTATTTTATGGCAAAATTTATACCACTCAAATGAGAATTCAGTTGTGGTAAATGAATGTAAATTTGCATGAATTTCTTGGTATGAAAACTTGAATGAGTTATGTCCAATCACTTCATTTATCATTAGATGAGACTGATCCTATGGTATTGCTTGTGTAATCAAGGGGGTTAATGGATCCTATGGATTGGAGAATATGAAGTAGTTGCAATTGATGCTATACATGGAGAGATTTTGACAATCTATATTTAAAGAAATCATGCTACCGGGCGCGGTGGCTCACTCCTGTAATCCCAGCACTTTGGGAGGCCGAGGCGGGCGGATCACGAGGTCAGGAGATCGAGACCATCCTGGCTAAAACGGTGAAACCCCGTCTCTACTAAAAATACAAAAAATTAGCCGGGCTTGGTGGTGCGCGCCTGTAGTCCCAGCTACTTGGAGGCTGAGGCAGGAGAATGGCGTGAACCCGGGAGGCGGAGCTTACCATGACCCGAGATCCTGCCACTGCACTCCAGCCTGGGCAACAAAGCGAGACTCCGTCTCAAAAAAAAAAAAAAAGAAAATTATGCTTACTGCATTTTCTGACTTCAAAAGTAAGCTATGTAAAGTGGGCTTCTGCTAATATATCAGTACTACATTTTATTTTTTTATTAATTATATAGAGATGTACCTGACACACCTGCATGACATTTTTCTTTCCTTTTTGTTCCTGCCTATTATTGATCTCCTCTTCACATCGCAATAATTTTGTAGTATTTCTAAAGAGAATATGGCAAGATGATTGAGTTTTTGCTTTATCATTATTTAACATGTTTTTGGAGAGCATTACTTATAGTTTTAAAACATTTCTTTTATTGTCACAACTTGGTATTTGTATGCCTTGCAGATTTTTAGGATTGTTATCCAGATTTAGGGTAAATCTCTACCAAGTTTCTGTGATATGTGAGTTGTAAATTTTGAGACTTTTCAATGTGTTTGTTTATGTGCGTGTGTTTGTGTTGTGTGCATACACTGAATAATATTTGAATATGTTGAATATACTCTTTGATGTTTATAATCATTATGTCACTCATGTTCTGTCTGTAGTTCATTATGAATTTTCTTTTACATTTTTTAATGTTGGCATTTTATGTTTAATCAGCAGAAAACTTGTCTTTTTCACTCTTCTTTAATTGAATTATTAAATAATTCTAAAGCCTTTTTATTATTTTTTGTTTCCTTTTTTCTTTTTTTTTTGCCCTCTTATTATTTATAAATTAAAATTCATCTCTAAACTCAAAATAAATGCATCTCACTTCATTTGCTTCTTGGCCAGATCCCAAATATTCCAGCAGCTCCTCTGATGCCAACTGATCTAAGTCAGTGAAGGGAAGCATTATTATGGAAGAGGTCAGGGTGTTTAACAGAATCAAATTAAAATGTTGTACTTTTGTAAATTAACAAACAAATATAGCCATGTGAATACATTTCTAGGTCCTTCCCAGTGTAATCTCTGGGAGGTGTTTACATTCACTTGTGCCGAATTTCTCTGAAGAATATCACCTTAGAGTTTCTGCAACTGTATTTGTGTTCTGATTCCTCTGTATTCTAAATAGCTCTAGATGTGAAAGCTTTTTTTTCTAATTTTATTGGTAAAGAATGGAAATTTTTCAATACATTTATTTACATGAGAAGCTGAACATTTCTCATCTTTAGTAGTCATTTTATGTTTTGAAAATTCTTTCCTTTTTGTCCTTTATATTTCATTTTCCTGTAAGCATTAATGCTTCCTTAATGCATATAAGAAGAGCTGTTTGTTTAGATAAGGTTAATCATAACTACCAGTCTTCTTTCTTACGGTCGGTATTCAGCATTTCGTTTTATGCTCAGAAAGGCTTTGGATATTACACTGTCATAGTCATGGTCATTTAGATTTTTAAAAATTTTGTAATTTTTAAAAAAACCATCTAGTATTGTTTTCATTGTATGGTATGAGGCAGAGACCAACTTAGTTTTCCTCTAGGTCCTTGAATTTCAAATTGTTTATTTGAAATTGTTTCAAATAACCTTAACCCAGTTTATCCCTAACCTATTTGTCATTTTCCAATATGGCTGTGCTTTAGAATCACCTAGGGAGTTTTTAATCAGTATTGGGGACCATCCTGGTGTAAGTCAGAATCTTGGGGCTGTGGCTTGTTCCTTGATTTTTTTTTTACTAGCTTGTTAGGAAATTATAATGTGTATGAGAACTGAGAACCACTGCTGTACACTTTTATAAGCATTTGCATTTTTGTCTGGGTTTTCATTTCTGTTTTATTGGTTTGTCAGTCTCATATATGTCCCTTATTCAGAATAGATTTACTTCTCCTTATTCTTCTAAGTGTAATTTGATTTCCTGTTTTTTTCTAGGTGAGATGCTACAGTGTGTGTCACTTTATTCACTTGAATCGGAATTCAGCTTTGTATACTGAATCCCAATTTTTATGGTTACATCTGAAAAGAAATAATTACCTATTTGATATTAATTATAGAATCAATCTTTGAAATTTATAATCTGAAGCATTACTAACTGCATTAAAGAATATTAACTGTTTTGTGACTTACACAGTTATTTCTTATTAATATGAATAACTTTGCAAAACTACTTCAATCATTCAGCCATTACTTTGGTGGCATTCATTAGTTTCAAATAACTGTTAAGCAGAAATGCAGCACCTTTTCTTACAGTAGATATTTATCTGAACAGTAGGATTTCATTCTAAATATGCATATTTATAAAAGTGACCTTGTAGAAAGGCAAATAGTATTGACATGGTGATGATATGACACTTTTCTCATTTTTTTTGTTAATGCAGCAAAAGAATCAGAGATAAATTGATGTTCTTTCTGGATTTTTGAGATCCCTGCATTAATTGATTGAAGGCTCAAGTATACCTGGCTTATGTAGCCTAAAGGAGTCACATTTCTTCATAGTTAACTTTTGAAACTTCTGTGGCCACCCATGTGTTTTTTTTTGTTTGTTTGTTTTTTGTGGTGGGAGTATCTTTTCATGTGTGTGTTTTTTTTTTCTCTCAAGCTTTATCGAGATATAGTGAACAAATAAATTGTGTGTATTTACAGCATACAATGTGGTGTTTTGAGATACATATATATTTTGAAATGATTAACAAATTTTATTATGGAAGGTTGTCTTGAACCTTAATTCTCCTTTCCAGAGGTTTTGTTGATGTGAACTATTCTTTCTATAGTTCATTATGAATTTTCCCTTGCTTTTGTTAACGTTGGCATTTTAAATAATCATGATAAGTAGAAATCTACGTTTAGAACAAAGAAAATTACACTGATTTAGGGTTTTTTGTTTTCGATTTTATTTTTCCCTGTCTTTGAGAGTGCAACCTCTGGGTATGGGACAAATTCATTCGTACAGATTTTAGAGGATTGATAGATTTGAGGGGAAGTATTTCTGTGAAAAACTGTACTGGACAGTTGTTAATATGAATCCCTACTAAATTCAAAGCAAGTTTAAGCTGCCTCGTTGTCACTTAGCAGTTAGAAGATCATCAAGTGCTGGTTTAAGTGAGATTATCTCCGTGTTCTGTTTATTAACACTGATCAAACTCAAAACTAGCAGATTCTTCTAGCTGGCCAGTACTCCCTCCGGATAACATTTATTGTAGCTGTTTATTATCATTTACATAAAAGTTGAAATTCTCAGGGAGAGAATGCTTGCTTTTTTATGGTTAACTAATAAATCCCTTTAAGGAGGTGCATATGCCTTTTCATGGTTCACCTGGTTCAGTATCTTTTCTTTGGCTGCTCTACCAAAAAGCTGTGGCTGGGTTAAAATCTCAGATCCTTAGTAGTCATGCCATGAACCTTTCCTTAAATGTTTCAGATAACAGAAAATACTTGAATTTGGGGGGAGGAGGAATAGCTTGACAGTATTTATTCTTTGCCATCTCTGAAGGGAGACATTCATTTATTCATTCTTTAAAATTTTTAAATTTTATTTATTAAATTTTTAAAAAATTGACAGTAATTGCACATATTCATAGGGTACATAGTGATGTTTTAATACATATAATTGATAGTGATCAGTCAGGGTAATTCACATATCTATCCTGTCAGACACTTATCATTTCTTGGTGTTGGGAACATTCAGTATCTTCCTTCTTAGCTATTTGAAATTATCTATTTCTGTTAACTATAGTCATCCTACAGTGGTATGGAACAGTAGAACTTACTGCTTCTATCTAGCTGTAACTTTTTATCCTTTAACAGATCTCTCCCTATCCTTATATGCTTTTGAGTTAGAAATTAAAACCTGATAATAAACTGTCTTCTGGACTCTGAAGCGCAGTATCAGTTTCTTCTAGTCATGATCTGATTACATTCGGGCGCCGTTAAGGAGATTGATACATCCCATGAGATTATGGGCACCACTAGTTGCATTTTTTTTTAAATTGGGAGATGGCTTTCTATGAAAGAGAGCAATGTCTTTGGAACTGGAGTTAAGAGTGTGTATTTATGGTGGAGGCTATTGAGTATCTCTTGTAACCAGAACTGACCATTTAAGCTGAATGTTACACTCTGTAATCTATAGATAATTATAATAGGACAGTTACCCATGGTATACAGTTTAGATATAACGTTGGAAAAACACTTAACTGTATTGAGAATTTGACTGTCGTTGACCTATTTCATGCATTTAATCATGTAGTGTAGAGATGCCCAAATTCATTTTATAATTAAAAGAGAAAAATTTGTGTGATTTACTTCACTTAGTACTTTGTATGTGAATTGGGTATGAAGTCATAAAAACAATAACTAGCAATATGATTTAAATGACACGTTATAAATATATGATTTATGAAAATTGATCTTTTGTCATTTTAAGTGTGATTAGATTTTTTTTCTCTTTATGTCTTTAATATTGGGGTATGGTAATGTGATTTTTGAGAATTGACCCTACTGTTACTTAGCTTGTATTTAAAAAATATAATAACCAGAGTTTATAAGACTGAACTTAAATGGGCTTAAAAATACATTGTTGGTGATATCATAAAGTGGTATAATCTTTATGAAAGGAAATTTGAGGAAAATGTTTGAAAAATTTCAAAATTCACCCCCTATAACCTGACATTTTATTTCTAAAAATTTAGTCTAAGGATGTAGAAATAGTTATTGGTATATGTAAATATGTTTAACATCGAGTTATTTAAAACAGCAAAGCAAAGCAACCTAATAGTACTCCTATGTCCAAGAGTAAAGGGTTAGATAAATAAATCAGTCATGGTACAGTTTTACAGGAAAATAGTATGAAACCATTCAGTAGTGTCGTTAGGCTAATATTTAGTGATATGGGAAATTGTTCACTGTGCGCGCGCGTGCGTGTGTGTGAGTATATATATATATTTATTATTATTATTATTTTGAGAAGGAGTCTCACTCTGTTGCCCAGCCCGGAGTGCAATGGCGCGATCTCGGCTCACTGCAACCTCCGCCTCCTGGGTTCAAGTGATTCTCCTGCCTCAGGCTCCCGAGTAGCTGGGATTACAGGCGCCCACAACCACGCCCGGCTGATTTTTGTGTTTTTAGTAGAGATGAGGTTTCTCCATCTTGGCCAGGCTGATCTTGAACTCCTGACCTCAGGTAATTCACCCACCTTGGCCTCCCAAACTGATGGGATTACAGGTGTGAGCCACTGTGCCTGGCCCCAGAGTATGTTTTAAAAGAAGGATGATGTACAGTATTTGTTCCAATGACGTAAGTGCACTTAGAAAGATGAACGTAAGATAAATAGGTTAAATGTGGTTCTCTGTAAGTGGTTATTATTTTCTTTATGATAGTCTTTGTTCAACATTTCTACAGTGAGCATGGTTTGCAGTCGGGGGAGGGAAATCTAATATTTTTAAAGATTTTACTTCTGTACATGACTGGTATTTGCATTTTTATGTGATGTCATTTTAAAAATGGTTTAAGGCAGCAGGATGAATATGATAAAATGTAATGCATTATCTGAGCCATTTTCATGATTAATTGATACTTTACTATTTTAGATGTTAGAAAATTCCTTGCCAGCGTTTCTCTGTAAAATAGCTGGAGTAGGCAGTAGATCTTTTTTGTTCATTTTAGCTTATGAATGGATATTTATTATGAAAAGCATCAGACATCTCCCTTTCACTCAAACAAGACAGCCTGAGTGTTCTCACTTGAAATATAGAGTGGTCTGTGTATTTAATCACCAGCTTATTCAGCAGTTTTGATTCTGATAGAATACAGCCTTTCCCGCCTTTATTTTCTGAAGATGAAATTGAGAGATTTAAACATAATTCATTCTGCTTTGACCTGTGGTTTGAATTAACTTGGCTATTTGCATGTATTTTCAAGATAAACATTTAATACTTGCAGTACAATAATCTAATCAATCTCTTCGTCTTTCAAATTGCTCTGGAGGCTGTTCTAAGCTGCCTAGACTATAAAGCTTTCTTTATTAGGATATGAAATATAAAATTGATTTTGATAGCTCATTTTGAAAATAATGTGTATTTAAGGGAGTAACATTTTGTTTCAAATAAAAGTCTCAGTGTACCATGTTATACAAACATTTTACCAGTTCATGCTGATGTTTTCTTGAGATCCTCAGATATGATTTGTGACCTTCGAGAGAACTGAGGATTTTTTAAAATGTCTACTATAGAATTAGTTATGAGTAATAGTGAATACACTGATTTTCCTAATATGCCGCCGTATCATCCCTATTTTCTTCTCCCAAACTTGAATGGTATACTCTGCTTCCTGCTGCCTCATCATCATTACATATTCACTTCTGGACCCTTGGAAATCTGGTTCCTCTTCCAACCATTTAGCTGAAATTGCTCTCCAAAGTCACCACATACCTGGATTTTCTATTAAAGTCTTCATCTTGAATTTACCTTTTCAGCCTCTCTGAGGTTTCAGAAGTAGCTGTCGGGAGTGAGCACACCTTGCGCACAGGGCTTCTTTGCTTTCTCTTCCTTCACTGCATTCGTGGATACTTCACCTCATTCTATGCTCACATCACACCAATCAGGCAGTATACATTCTCGGCTGAGTTGTCTCCTCCATATACTCGGTCATGTCAGTGTCTTCATAGTGTGTGTGTTTTTATGTTCCTAGAAGAGTGGGGCTATGCTGTAATTAATTATGTCTGTATTTTCGTAGAACTCTGCGCAATTCCTGCGCATATCAGCTCATAATTGTTTGTTATATTGAATAAAATGAAGGATTTTATTGACAGTGAACTATTCTGGTAGCTACTCTTGACGAGTCTGAGACATGATCTTTTTATTTGTCTGTTCACAATGTGTTAGCCTGGGGACCAAGGAGAGGCCTTATTGGTCTATCTCTAAAATTATATGAAAAATTCTTATATATGTTAATAATGTGCAGGTTTCTGGAGTTTGGATTCATAGCTTTGAGGAGATTGTGAAAGGCAGCTTTTACAAGGCTGTGATAGTTTAATTTAAATGATTTAACATTCTGTGTAACTTCTTAAAAGTACCTGCCAAACAATGGAGAGTGAAAGCCATTAACTATTGTCAGGTCAGTTGAGAATCTCTGAATGGGCAGAGTTCATGTACCCACTCCCTATTTCATGGGTTTTAGTATTTGGCAAATTCAGAAAATTCTTGTTTAGTTCAATTTTGGATTAAGTAATTTGACGAGGGACAGAATATTGCAAATTCGGAATTGAAGGCCAGAATCTGGCCCTAATTATTTTGCTTCAGTCTCTAGTACTGCAGGAAGCATCAGGGACTTTCTGTTGGAAGAGTGGGAACTGTTTATTAGTTTGCTAATGTGAGCAATTATGTACTTGGGGAATTGTATGGCTAGACCGCTCGGTCTCCCTCTCAGGAACAGGTACCTCTGCTGGGAGCATAAAAGGCCCAGTGCTGGTTACTGGATGGTGAAAGCCTCTGGGCTTCCAGACTAGAGCTAAGATCTATGCCTCTCTAGATTTTAGCAGAAATTCTTCTACTGTGGGGTGGTAGGAGTGGACACAGAGTGTTAATAGTATCCGTTTTTGGTCAGTGATATGAGATAGAGTTAATCAATCAGTTCCTTAGGTGGGGTAAAGCACAGAGAGATGAAATGCCCAGTGCACAGTTGTGTCAGTAGGTTTTCGGTTTTACCTTTGAATAGAGACAAAGCTGTTTGCTGTTTTGTTTCTTGTCCTTGGTTCACCCTTCGTTTTTCATGCAGTGCAGTGGACCATGACTCAGGCCCTGCAGAGCTGGGTATAGAGGCCCCCTTTTCCGAGAGCTGAGCAGGATGCCTTTGATCTGGATTCACGTAATCATTTAGCTGTCTTACTGTGTTGCCTGCATGTTTGCATGGAGTCTGTGCCACAGCTTTATCGAAGTATGACTCTAGAAAACGAAAACGTGACCAGCCTCTGATTAAAGGCATGATGGCTTTTAGTGTTTCGCGCTTGAAATTTTTTCAGCTTTTCCCTTTCTTCTTTTGTAAAATAGTTATAATCTTTTGGCTCCTTTCCACATTTACCTTATGAGCAGTACCAAGTCAGTTAACTCAGTTGTGGAGAAAAATATTCTCTCTGTATCAAAGTGTCTCAAAATTTGATGCATTAGCTTTAATTTCCAGAGCAAGTCATTAACCTCAGATGGAACACAGTGACACTTTGTCTAGTAAAAAATTGTTCTCAATCTTTATAATGCTAGTAAAAGAGCACATTACAGCCAGTTGCCTTTAGCTAGGGTTGGAAATACAACAGAACTGCATCACCTCTGCCTCTGCCTCATTTCCAGAGTTTGTTTTAGTTCCTTCAGAAACTGCAATATGCACATGTTTTCACTTATGAGATCTAAAAGTCGAAAGAATTAAACCCATGGGCATAGTAAAAGGATGGTTACCAGAGGCTGGGAGGGTAGTTGCGGGGGGGCGTGGAGAGGTGGGGATGGTTAATGGGTACAAAAAAAAAAGATTTAATAATAACTACTAGTTAATACTACAATATGGTGACTATAGTCAATAATAATTGTACATTTAAACATCTACTTCAAGAGTGTAATTGGATTGTTTGTAACTCAAAGGATAAACGCTTGAGGGGATGGATACTCCATTCCCCATGATGTGCTTATTTCACATTGCAGGTTTCTATCAGAACATCTTATGTACTCCACACACCTACTAAGTACCCATAAAAATTTATAAAATTAAAAAAAATTGTGATGCGGGTGCAGATGAAGGCTATCTTGTAATTTGGTGTTTGTTGCCCACTCAAAGGGTCAAATGTCACCTACCTGTTTTTCTGAAACTCCATTTCTAAGTTGGGTTGGCATACTATGCTCGCCTGCCTGTATTTGTAAATAATGTTATATTGGGACACAGCCATGCTCATTTGTTTATCTAAGGTTGCTTTTGTACTACAATGATGACTTGAGTGGTTGTGACAAAGATCATATAATCCACAGAGCCTAAACTACTTTTACAGAAAGATACCATCAATCCCTTCTTTATGAGGTCTGACCAGGCCCAGGGACCTCATGTATTCAGATGTTGTCTATGCAGCTTAGGTGATTAACCAGTTGGCATGCTTTATGTTTTTTGGTAGCAGAATCTTTCTTTTATCAAGGCATAGTAGGGTATCCCTTTGTTTGGCCTCAGAGCTCAGCTGGAACTCTATAGTTTCTGGTAGAGTCTCTGGTACTGAAGCCTTTTCTGCCATCCTCTGGCTTGGTCGTATTTCTGAAATAGTGTCTTAGTGGTCAGGTGGTGTTAAGTTGCAGTGTTTCTCACAGTTGCAGTTCTTACACTTGGTTACGATGGACAAGGGACCAGCTGGCTTTGCTGACCCACTTCATAGTGGGGCTGATTAATACGAGCCATGATCTTCTGTTTGTGATATTTTTCAAGCTGCATTATCTAGAGGTAGAAAATAATGACTCTGGCATAAGCTCTTTTATTTGTAATGCCCTGCAAACACATGTGCAAATTCTCCCTGGCACACAGCTGCTTAGGAAGATTATGTTCTGCATAATGCTGCCTGTTGTCACTTTTGATACTTATTTTTATCACAAATCCTTTTCTATGTTTCATTATAAATATTGTGCACTAACCCTACCATCTATTTTCTTTAAAAGATGACTAGTTGCAAGAAGGAAAGCTGTGTCCTTGCTTTTGTGAGGGTTTTTGGCATTCACTTTCCATTGAAACTCTCTTATGGGACCCTGTTCTTTCCAGGGAAAAGAAGCCTGCCTTTTGGCCACTTTTAGAGCTTGTCAATACCACCATGATATTAGATAATTTTTTTCTCCCTGCAGTATTAGCAGCCACAGTGGTAGCTGCAGCGACATCGTCAGAGAATACTGGTAGGTTACCACCACCACCACCGTAAGAGATCAAACGTGGAGGCTGCTGTTTCTCTGTGTTGTGATCGATATTTTCTATTGGATGCACAATTGTATTGTTTGTGAAATGGAACTAGGAATGGGTCTGGGTGTTCATGTTATAGCGGGAGCCGTGTCAAGCCAGGGAGCTGGGGAGAGGGTGAAAACATGGTGGCATGCACTCAGCTCTGGAATCAGAGAGCTGGGTCTGCATACTGGCCCTCCTCCTTCTTGGCTAGAAACCCTGTGCAAACTGCCGGACCGTCCTGAACCTCATGTTCATGGACAGTAAAACACAGTTCAGGTACATGTATTTTAAATTTATGAGGTAATAATAAACAGTGTTATCGAAAGCCTGTAGAATCTGTGTTTGTGAGGGCCCTGGAGAAGTTGGGTGGTGAGATGGTATGACCTCCAAGTATATTGCTTCTCCGAGAGAGAGAACAATTGTAGACATATAAACATTCGTTATAACAACTGAGGCTTTGCTTCAGCGAAGTAGCTTTTTTTTTTTTTTAAATAATTGCTTGTAGGTACTCTTTTTATTGCAGGGACAGAAAGTTTTTCTCCAACTAGGTGTTTCCAAAAGTGACTCACAATGCCATCTTTTACCTGTTAACTCAGCAGTCTTGTCAAATAATTAATAATAACAATAATACAATAGTGTTTTTAGTAGAAATTACTTAACTACTGTGACAGCAGCTAAGGATAAAGAATTGTATCACACTGAGGCCGGGTGCAGTGGCTCACGCCTGTAATACCAGCACTTTGGGAGGCCAAGGTGGGTGGATTTATCTGAGACCAGGAGTTTGAGACCAGCCTGACCAACATGGTGAAACCCTATCTCTACTGAAAATACAAAAAAATTAGCTGGGCGTGGTGGCATGCACCTGTAATCTCAGCTACTGGGGAGGCTGAGACAGGAGAATTGCACGAACCAGGGAGGCAGAGGTTGTGGTGAGCCAAGATCGCGCCATTGCATTCCAGCCTGGGCAACAGAGCAAGACTCCATCTCAAAAAAAAAAAAAAAATTGTATCACACTGAGTAAGGAATATTTGCCTTCTCCCCCACCCTGAGTAGTTTGGCTATAGTGTTAAAAATACATTATGCCTTTCTTTATATGATTTTTTTTTTTTTTAAGATAGGGTTTCGCTCTGTTACCCAGGCTAGAGTGCAGTGGCATGTTCATGGCTCACTGCAACCTCCATCTCCTTCCATCTCTGCCTCCCACGTAGCTGGGACCACAGGTGCACACTACCACACTGGCTAATTTTTGTGTTTTTCATAGAGATGGGCTGGTCTCAAACTCCTGGGCTCAAGCGATCCACCCACCTGGGCCTCCCAAAGTGTTGGGATTACAGGCATGAACCACCGTGCCCAGCCTATGTGTAATGTTATGATAATATTATTAGAGTGCAGATAGTAGGGTTAATAGAAGGAAAGCCTAAGGTTCCTTTTATGCCTGCCTTTTAAAGCCTGGAGCCTAGAATACAACATTTGTAGTCCTTCCCAAGTTTTCTCTTCCTTTTTCAGAGATATCCAGGAACCCAGTGAACAAATGACTTAGCTTGATGTAGATTTACTCCCGGAAACTACTTTTAAAAGAAATAGGTGAGAAGAGGAGCCCTAGAGAGCCCAGTTTTCTTCATAGTCTTATAGTCTGTTTGAAATCCCCAAGGCTCGTCCCACCATGTAGTCCCAGATGTTACCTTTTATTTGACCATAGTTAGAGGAGTGGATGTCAGAGTCCCCTCATTCTTTAAAGTGTTGGTCTGTTTCTTTGCCTCCCTGTCATTTTCTTCAGATATTAGACTGTGGTACCTGTCAGGGGCTTTTGGAGAATATGCCTTGAAGAATGATTTCTAAACTTTTGTCTGCCTATTATATTTTAAGTGTACTCACTCTGTCTTGCTTGTGGTTATCTTAGTATAGTGCCACCTGATACACGGGGGCTATGTATTTACTCTGAGCAACTGCAAGAGCCAGCTGGTAGGTTTTTACACTGGTAAGATTTACTGGGGAAGTTTTTATCTACTGTCATTCTATATATTTGTTTCAATTTAAGAGTCTATATTATAGTTAATAAGACAACTTCATGAAGAGTATGTGAATTGTAGTATATAGTCATGGCATGTTAATTCTGTGAAATTGTAGTCTAGTTAGGCTACGTGAATTATGGCTGTACTCATAAGTTGTTTACACCAAATAACATGACAGATATATATGTCTTCCTTTCAGTTGTAATAAAAGGAAATGCCTGTCAACTTAATTTATCACCAGGCATGTTCTTATTTAAAGCCTCTTAAAATGAAATATAAGCCTGACCTAAGATTATGGTTACTACAAAAGTGACAACAGCTGTGGTATAAAATACTGTAGGGGCCTCTACTGCCACCCTAACAACTGTGTAGCCCGTATGAAAAGCTGTTATGTCCAGTGAATGCTTGTAGATATAGAAACGATTAAAGTAATCCTCCCAAGCAGAAGTCTGAGAGGCCATCTGATCCAAGTCCCTGAGAGACTCCTTAGGGGTCAAGACCTTCCCCAAGTCACAATGGAGAAAGCTTGGCCAATATTCCTTTCCCCATTCCCTCTCTGCTCCAGGACAGAACTGCTGCAGTCCTGATTTTATTACAGATACATATACTCTCTCATTTCACAAAGACTGTGAAGCAGTGGAAAGAAGGAAAAAAGGAAGCTCTTTAAAAAAAATTTTTTTTTTTTAAAAAATACAGAGTCTTTCTCTTTGTCACCCAGGCTGGAGTACAGTGGCACTATCATAGGTCACTGCAGCCTGGACCTCGTGGGCTCAAGGGATCGATCCTCTTTCCCCAGTCTCCTGAGTAGCTGGAACTATAAGCTTGCATCAGCACACTCATCTAGGGGTCTCGCTCTTTGTTTCTCAGGCTGGTCTTAAACTCCTGGGCTCAAGCAGTCCTCCTGCCTCAGCCTCCCAAAATGCTGGGATTACAGGGATGAGTCACCGTGCCTGGCCTATAAAAAAGAAGCTCTTTAAAGATAGTCATAGAAAGTAGGAAAAAAGGAAGTTCTTTAAAGAGTGTCATAGGGAGAAAGATGGTTTAAAGATGATTTCACACTGACACAAATTTTCATGTACATGTGCATCCATTTGTCCCATATTTGAGTGCCCACCCTGTGTAGGCAGTAGTCTCTTTCCCCAAGTTGCTTAGACCCAGGGCAGAGATTCTCAGCTTCAGCAATATTGTCATTTTTAGCAGCATCCTGACCTTTAGAAATGCCTCCAGGCATTCTCAAATATCCCCTAGGGAGCAAAAATCACCTGTAGTTGAGAACCACTAGGCTAGTGAGCAGTACAGTCTAGTGTGGGAAGCGGACAGCCACACAGAAAAGTGACATCCATATACACATTGTGAAACAGTCGACTACGTATCAACCACATGGGGTTCAGTGATAGAGAACAGCAAGAGGTGGCTTCTAGGACACTCACAAATTCACTTTCTTTTTCTTAGGCTGACACTTAAACACCATGTAGTGCCTCTTGAATAGCCACACAAGTTTGTTTATGTTATGTCAGCATTGTGAGTTTGCAAACATATGACAAAATTTGTTCACTAAAGGCAATATCTAAAATTATTTGTCCTTTATTTTAAAAGTTAAATATTGCTATAGCCTAATAGTCAAGAAATAGCAAAGGATGGCTTGATAATTATCCAGTGATAATTATAGAGGACAGTCTTGCCATCATGTTACTGCATGTGTGCAGCACTGAACGTGGGGTGGTGAAAAGAAGCACCATATTACATCCAGATGGCTTGCGTACATATATAGTGCTTTGTGTTTATATTAGTGCCTTACTAGATGCAGGTACTGAAAGTATATCCACCTACTTTCTGACAGAGATAGTAGTGGTTGTATAAACTGTCAGAAAATGAGTGCATAAACTTTCTGTTTGTAAAGAAGGTAACATTGTAAGTATTTCTCATCAGAGAGAATATAGTATTTATACATATCACAATTCATTAGTAATGTATAAATTTTTAAAAAATATCTTATGTCTTAAACTATGACTTAACCAAATTCAAAATTATTTATAATAGTAATCCTTGTTATCAAAATTCAAATAGGTGAGTGTAATATACAAGGTTGGTAAAGGGTCTGTAGCCTTGTCAAACAAAAACAAAAATAAAAACATGGTGACCTCTTTGATGGTATTTAGCTTTGTTACTTTTCTGTCATCTGTTCATTGTCATAATTATTTTTCCATATTATTGCATCTTCACAATAGAAATTGCCATCATTTTAAAGTTTTTTTCCCTACGAGCTCATGGTGTTTTAAGGATGTTGTTAATGCAGTTTCTGTGTACTACTGAATGAGTGCATGTATAAATCAAAGACTGTAGGGAATGCCTGCTGGCCTTCACAAGTGCATTTATAAATCAGCTTCTGGGTCGGTTATGCTTGGTAGCATTAACTTCGTTAGGTACTTATGTCAGAGTCGTGAGGAATCCTGGAGTCATAGTGGGATACAAGAGGAGCACCAGGGGGCTCTATTGGCTATGATTTTGAAGAAAGTGAATTAAATTGATTGATTGAAAAAAGCAATAGGAGTGAATTTGGGCATGTATGTATACATTTAAATCTATCTTGTACTTTGTATACTCAACAGCCTGGATCAGCACACAGCATATTATAGTTTAAGCTCCCTTCTTGTAGCAGTGTTTAATATAGTTAGCAGTAATTCAAGAAAAAATTATATCCAATGCATTTGAAGATGAAATGTAGATAACTTACCCGGTTTTCTAGTGTTCAGAAACACAAACTGACCTTTGGACAGTGAATTCATTAATGTTCAAATGAGTTAAGAATAATTGCAGTTTTCAACTTTTGAGGTAATCACATAATTAGATCATATGAAGTCAACACTTTATGGTTTCATTTTTAAACAAAGTATGAACAATGCTCTTTTTAATCAGTATGATTTTATTAAAGGAAGAAATAATCCTATACATGTTTTCAGCATTTACATTTTTACGTAGTAAATTTTTTATAGTCCATATGATAGATTCTGTAAAATAAGATATATTTCTTTGTTCCATTAGTAGAAAAAAAAAAGACATCAGCTGTAATGACTGTCACAGCCCTGACTCAGATTTATTTCTTCTTAATCCAGCAATTATTCCGGACATTTGGATTATAATACATAAATGCAGTGGTTAACATGAAAACTTTAAATTGTATATTTATTTTAAAAATCTCATGTAATTTCTCAATTACTAAAAAAAGAAATCAACATCAAGAATCAAGTACTAATGTTTTTTGTAATTCATTATGCATGTATGAGAAATATCTAGCTAAAATGTTAAATCTCAGACCTATAAATATTTTACAAGATACATATAAGCTGTTTATGGACATTAATTTGATATAGTTGGTTTAAAATTAAAATTTGAACCAGTAATATATTGTGGAATCAGGCTTCTTGGGTTTGAATCTTGTGTCCACCATGAACCTTAAGCAAGTTACTTAATCTTTCTGTGCGTTGGCTTTCTCATCTGTTATGTGGGGATAATAATTATGCCAACCTCTGAGGATTGAGTTGTTAAATGTAGTGTACTTAGAACGGTGGTCAGTACTTAGTAAACTGTAAATGGATTAAAAAAGTGATTCTTAGCAAGTAGTTTTTAGTAAGCAAATAAAAAGTAAAATACTAGACAAATGCTTTTAGTAGTAGTAATAATTGTTAGAAATATATTCATGGACACATTTTTTATTCGGTTATTAATTCATGCAGTAAATATTTATTGACCACTGTGGTTGGGAGTTGCGGTGATGCAGGATAAGCACAATCTTTGTCCTCTTACAGGAAGCCCAGAGGCTGACATTATGAAATAATGATACAACGAGTTATGACCAGTATCTTGCCGCATATTCATGGCATTGAGTTGTTTGTGGTAGGGGAGCTGACCTAGTCTATGGGCATTTAAGGTGAAATATGAAGCATGTTAGCTAGATAAATACAGTTGGTGCAGGAAGGCGATGATAATCTTTCAGCAGAGGTAACAATATAGAGGAAGATTCAGGATGTAGCAGAGGGGTAACAATGGAGAGACAGGACATCTGAGTTGATACTGATGGTTCCATTGCTGTTTAAACTTATGAGATCTATTCCTTCTCTTATAATGTGTCCTGTCATCTGTCTTCTGCACATTCTTTCAGAGAAGCATCATTTTTCCTGCCTCTCAGTCTTCTTAGACTACCTCAAGGCCCCTAACAGCTATCTATATGTTTTTCTACTTGATGGTGTTTCTACCACCCTGATAGTTCCCTCTCACATTTCATTTTTTTAATCCTGTGTTTCTTGCTATTGCTTTTTCAACTATTCCTAGATTAACTATTCTTCAGTGCAGAGGAGTATTTGAATGTTTGAAAAATGGTTAGAAAGCAGCTTCATTTGCCAGCTGTTGGAGCTAATAATTTTGACTATTAGAAAGCTAAGAACATAACTCTAATGTTAATATTTTTATTATTATTTTTTCTGTAATCTTTATTGTCATTTTATTTTATTTACTTTTTAAAATTATACTTTAAGTTCTAGGGTACATGTGCACAATGTGTAGGTTTGTTACATATGTGTACCTATGCCATGTTGGTGTGCTGCACCCATTAACTCATCATTTACATTAGGTATATCTTCTAATGCTATCCCTCTCCTTCCCCCTCCCCCAACCCCACGGCATTCCCAGGTGTATGATGTTCCCCATCCCATGTCCAAGTGTTTTCATTGTTCAGTTCCCACCTATGAGTGAGAACATGTGGTGTTTGGTTTTCTGTCCTTGCGATAGTTTGCTGAGAATGATGGTTTCCAGCTGCATCCATGTGCCAAAAAGGACACGAACTCATCCTTTTCTTATGACTGCATAGTATTCCATGGTGTATATGTGCCACAGTTTCTTAATCCAGTCTGTCATTGATGGACATTTGGGTTGGTCCCAAGTCTTTGCTATTGTGAATAGTGCCACAATAAACATACATGTGCATGTGTCCTTATAGCAGCATGATTTATAATCCTTTGGGTATATAACCAGTAATGGGATTGCTGGATCGAATGGTATTTCTAGTTCTAGATCCTTGAGGAACCGCCACACTGTCTTCCACAAAGGTTGAACTAGTTTACAGTCCCACCAACAGTGTAAAAGTGTTCCTATTTCTCCACATCCTCTCCAGCACCTGTTGTTTCCTGACTTTTTAATGATCGCCATTCTAACTGGTGTGAGATGGTGTCTCATTGTGGTTTTGATTTGCATTTCTCTGATGGCCAATGATGATGAGCATTTTTTTGTGTGTCTGTTGGCTGCATGAATGTCTTCTTTTGAGAAATGTCTGTTCATATCCTCAGTTGAGATTTGGATTTTGAGGGTAGCCTGAGTAACATAGTTCAGTCCCTGTCTCTACAAAAATTGCTTTTAATAAATGAAGAAGTGCCATCAATTATTTGCCATTGAGGAAAGGAGACCAGGATTACCATTTCTGTGTATGCTGGGTGGTTCTTGGGGAAGCAGTTTTTTTTATGCAGCCTCTGCTGCAGGAGCTTCATATTCTGCTTAGTCAGGTCTTCTCAGAGAGAGGACCTCTGCTCTCTCTGATGTTGCTGTGGTTAAACAATAATTAAGTTAAACTGTTTTCACATATTTTATGGTTTCATAAAGAAAGAATGTAAAAGGAAAGTAGTTGAATTCTGCCCTTCTGAGTTGTAAGTTTACTTTGTTGGAACTGCTAGAATAATTCCAAAGTGAGGGTTCTTTGAAAATAGGCTTCCAAAAACCTTTGTAGTTCAATGCCAGTTACTTAATATTATCTTTGGACCTATGTTATTCATTTTCAGGTACTTCATAATTTCATATCTCTGTGGTTATAGGACGTCGTATTTTTGACATTTTATTAAAATTGCTGTTTGAATCTATGTATTAAAGTGAGATGGTATTTTATATTGGGCTTTTAAAATAATCTGTTTTAGATTGAGTGTTTAAATTTTTTATATTGGTTCTGGGATATTGGAATATGTAACTTCTGTTGAGTTAATTGTGTGTGTGTGTGTGTGTGTGTTTTGAGACAGAGTCTTGCTCTGTCATGCAAGCTGGAGTGCAGTGGCATGATTTGGCTCACTGAAACCTCCACCTCCTGGTTCATATGATTCTTGTGCCTCAGCTTTTCGAGTAGCTGGGGCCACAGGCGCGGATCACCACACCTGGCTAATTTTTGTATTTGTAGTAGAGATGGAGTTTCACCATATTGGCCAGGCTGGTCTCGAACTCCTGACCTCAAGTGATCCTCCTGTTTCTGCCTCCCAAAGTGCTGGGATTATAGACTTGAGCCATCGTGCCCGGCCTGGGTTAATTGTTAATTTCTATTTTGATACTTATTTCTTAACGCTGTAGAGCCAGAATTGCATTTTTATATGTATAAACTTTTCATATTGAAGGCCTTTTTGTATGTTCTGACTGACATTTAAAATGGTGGCTGGTTTAAACAGCTATCTAAAAATCAAGCCTCCACATTAAGAACATAGGGTTATTTTATCTGTTTACTTTTAGACCTGATATTCCAAGCATATTAACTGACTTTAATTGTTTTGAACACATGTAAAAATGGAAATGTAAATAGTCTGTTTTGGCAGATCCTTATATATACTGTTCCTTTATTGATTGTCTTGTTAATTTAACTTTTACATCCATACCTGGATCACATCATATGACTGTCTTACCTGATAACCCATTCCATCCCTTGCTGACTATAAAATCGTTTTTTTCATATGTCAAATACAAATTGTTACACTCTGGTTTCAACTGTAGATGCATTTCCAGTAACAGACTGGAGGACCGTTTTTATTTAAAATTGTTTTCTATGTTCAGAGATGATTTTAATATTTATTTTGAGTGTTATATACTTAGAGATGAATATTAAGTATATTGATTCTGCCTTAGCTGGTCCTATGGGTAAATATTTTCCGGATGCAGGACTACCTACTTGACATCTCTTGTCATACTCGCTGCTCTATGGATTTCTTTCTCAGGCCGTTGTTTCCCGTGTTGTGGTAAAGATGACTGTTAGCTTCTCTAGGATAACAAGCTACCGACACATTCCCACTGAACCCGTTGGTGTTGCTTGGGCCGTGTGCCCATGTCTGAACCAGTCACTGTTGCCATTGGGATGGAATGTTTGGCCAGTCTAGCCTCCCTAAATTACATGCCTGAGCTTGGGGGACAATCAAGGTGCTCCTTTTAGTCAGAAAGCATCCTAATGAAGAGAAATCTTAGGAACAAATCATGCGATGCAATTTTGTCATTTAATTCAGCCACATCGGTTCCAGTAAAATTTTTTGAAAAGATTAAATAATGAGTAATGATTTCTTATGAATAAAATAGCCCCATTAGGTTTCCCAAAACTTAACCAATGATGAACTTTGAAAACTTTTTAGACTTCTGCCCTCCCTCTTGTAGTTTACTTACTTATGAACCTTGGTCACTGTAATTGTACCTGTTGGGACACATTAGGCACCAAAATATTTGTAGAGTGAATGCTTCATAGCTGGCTACTGTGGACATACTGCTGTGGCACAAGTATTAAATTTGAACCGAAGATGGATGTAATTTAATATTTGGTTAAAGTGCTGGACTTCCTGTTAGTTTTCTTCCCAATATACATTTCATAGAGAGGGGAAATTAGAGCTTGTGGTGGCATAGGCTTCATGATTTTGCGCTGTGAAGGAAAGGCTTGTAATTTAGTCTTGGGACAGAGATTGTATGGATCAGGTGTGATAATTTTGTGGCTAAGATGACTTAGAATAGTTGAGAAGCCATTTTCAACTTATTTCCTGTGTTCTTGGACAAAGGGAAAGACAAAGTATGAGCAGAATTGGTATGTGATAATTGTTTATTGCTATTTAAAAAACAATATTCCCACCTCCCCCGACCCTGACCCCTACCCCGGTCTGACCCCCAGGGTACCTCCTCTTAGCAACAGCTCATGGAATGTACCCATCGTTCCTTCTCCTCTACCCTCTTCTCCCTTTTAATTTGGTCTTTCAGGCCCCCTGAGGAAAGGGTTTTGCATTTTGATTTAATGGATAGCTGCTGCAGCTTATATTTATGCACTGGTGGTGACAGCACATTCCTTTTTTTAAAAAAAAAAGATTTAAAAAATTTTTGTGACAGTAGATGGATTGTAATAGGCAGCCACATCTGAAGAAATAAGTGAAACTATAGCCGTGTAATGATTTCTTATTACACATATAGATGAGTAATCTTTACTGTGATTATTATATAAGTTATACAAATGTGGAGCTTTTTTTGGCTCTAGAAATATGGAATTGTTTTAAAGGGGTCTTTACTGCTTGGCAGAACATGGGGCTGATTTCAGCTGCATTTGTGATTCCTTTTTTGATTTATTCCAGTTTGGATTTAAATATATTAAAAGTGCCTGTGAATATGAGGACATGTAGATCATTAAAACTGCATTTATTATGTAGCCTGTTTTAACATTTGGACTGATTAATGAATCTCTGTAGAGTAAAAATACACCTGATAATACCAAATCACTTTCTAGATTTTATCAGCAGTCTCTTTGCCCCTCGGGTAGTCAAGGAATTCTTTTGTCCAGAGCTTGTTAATGATTCATTATATCAATGATGATTCTACATTTTATTTGAATTAACCAATTTCTTAACAAGTGTATGCATAGTTAGAAATCTGTATTGTAGTTTCTAGATGAATGTCATTTCCTGGGCAAATAGAGCTCCTTAATATTTATGACATGTTTGATATTAATTAAGGCAGACTTCCCCCACGTAGTAATGTAATACTTTAAGGTCATCTAATCAAGGGTTCTACACTATGATCAGGTAATTTAATTTAAAAATAACTTACATAAATAGAAATGAAGGAAGTTATTGAATAATTCAAATATAGTGAGTCAACATTTGATTTTAATTTTCATTTTTGACTTGTTTCTAACATTGCTGGCATTATTCGAGTGGGCTAGCCATCATTCAGCTAATATTTATGGAGCATATACTATGTGCTGATGACAGATACTGAGTGGTAAAACAGACCTGATGCCTGTCTTCACTGAGTGTAGGTTCTAGTGCTAAAAACAACTGAGAACTAAGAAAATACACAAAATATGATTACACATTGTGACAAGTGATCTGAAGGGAAAATAACAATGGGTTTCAAAATAAAACACCTTTGGTTTAAGATAAATATAGAAAGATCAAGAGTGACAGCGAGAAATCAAGAGAGAGATGATCTCTTACTCACTCCATCTGTTTAGTGGGGAGCCATTTCCTATTTTGTGAAAATAGAGGTGTGTGTGTGTGTGTGTGTGTGTGTGTGTTTGTGTATATATATCTACGTGTGTGAAAAATATATATATATTTGTAGATATACATATCTACACATGTGAAAATAGAAAAAAAATACACACACACACACACACACACACACACACCCCATTTTGTCTACCTAATGGTAATATGTTTTCATATGATTAAATATTCTCCCATAAAATCAGTTTACATGGCTATACCATACTTTCTTAAAAGAGTATCAGAAATTTTTTTTCTAATTTTGAGATATTTGATAAATGCAGATGAGCTGTGTGTTGTTAAAATTAAGTTGTATATTAATTCAAAATTATCTGCTTAGGAAAATGCCACCAATTGTGGTCATAGGTTATTCATATTTTAAAAGACTGTTAAATATTTTAAACATTCTGGTATATGTTGCCAAATTGTTGGCATGCTTTATTCTTACCACGTCACAGACTGGTTTAACGCAGCTTTGTTTTGCTATTTGTGAGTTTCATGTTAGGCAGCTAATGGTAACAGTCATGGGAGTTAGTTCTGCGTGTTGGATACCTGTTGGGTTTAAACTGATTTAAATCCTGTTCTTCTCATTTTGATTTGTTAGAATAATAATGAATCTTCTTTCAAGAAATGTTTCTCTATATTCTTCCTGTTTGATGATGTTTAAATTTGGCTAGAGATAAATTGTAAGAGCACTTAAATCTATTGTGTGTTTTTCTGTCTTCTGTTGGCTTTTTTTCTGATTCAAGTTTAATACATCTGTCTTTTGTCCACTTTAAATCATTTCATGAAACTAATAACAGAGAAAATATAATAGCAGGGCCAGACATAGTGTCATACTTGAGAGGGAAGGCAGGGATTGCTAGGTAAAGTGAATCTGAGATGCTAATTATTTACTTATAGTACTACTGTTTTTATAGGGAAGTTTGGCTGAAAAAGTATGTTTTGTCATTGAATTGTCAAATTTTTATTTCAAAAACATGAATTGTTTTCCTTTTCTTATTTAGTGTTAAATTTCTGCTGCTGTTTTTTTCTCCCAGATATGGGGTCTTGCTTTGTTTCCCAGGCTGCTCTTGAACTTACAGCCTCAAGAAATCTTCCTGTGTCAGCCTTCCAAAGTGCTAGCATTCCAGGCGTGAGCCCCACTGTACCCAGCCCCTGACCATATTGTTAACATTAGAAAATCAAATAGACTAAAAGCATTACTGTCTTGGTCTAGTTAGCTTTCATTAGGTATTTTCCCGCTTTAAGAACAATACCAGAGTTTTCAGGTGGCAGGTGACGTATAATCAGAGTACATGGAGTGCAGGTTATTGTTTTCAACATGGCTGCTAAATAAATCAAGGTTTCATTTTTTCTAGAGACTCACACTCAAAATTAGTATGACATATAGCATTTAAAAATGTGGTAACCTAGAGTTTATTTGAAAATTGTTATTTTTGTTTCTCTCAAGTGACAGCACCCTTGATACACTATCTAGAGCTTCTATTCTGGGTATTTTATTATGCATGCATAGCTGGTTTTAAATTTTTTCTCCTTATTGATTAACATCCTTGCCTCTTCCCTTCTTTTAAAACATTATTTCCTCATTAATATTTACCTACGTTCATACTGCTGTTTGACTTGTGCAGAAAAGATGGAAGAGGACAGGAGATGCTGTGTTATCTCATATTCAGCAGAAGTAGAAAAAGGTAAATGTCTTCAGCATCAGTCAGATGGTACTTAATGGCGGCCAGCATTGTGAAACCTGTAAGACAGCTAGTTCTGTATTCAGACCCCTTAAATTACTTATTATGTTCCTATGTACTCAGTGGTTACGAAATTGAAAACCCAAAGAGGCTGGTGGGTAGGATACTGAATCTCACATGACTTAAACCCCTTTTTCCCCCAGTTACTATCCTTGTGACATCCAACAAGTCAGTTAGCATTTTTGTGCCTCAATTTCTTATCCATGAATTAGAATATGATGATTCAAGTGGATGACTTACTTCCTAAGGTTCATTCTGGGTTCAGGATGCCTTCTAATTGTGTTAACTTAGTCATTTAAAAAGAAATATCTGAAAGAGTCTCTAACAAGGAAATCAGTATACCTGAACATTTTAATAAAAACATTTTAGGAGAAGGATTACATACAACATTATATTCAACAATATGCATCCATGCCATTTCTGTCTGCTTTTTTTTTTTTTTTTTTCCTTTTGAGACAGAGTCTTACTCTGTCATCCAGTCTGGAGTGCAGTTGTGCGACCTTGGCTTACTACAACCTTCGCCTCTTGGGTTCTAGCAATTCTCCTGCCTGTTTCCCGAGTAGCTGAGATTACAGGCATGCGCCACCATGCCCAGGTAATTTTTGTATTTTTAGTAGAGACGGAGTTTCACCATGTTGGCCAGGCTGGTCTCAAACTCCTGACCTCAGGTGATCTGCCCACCTCGACCTCCAAAAGTGCTGGGATTCCAGGCGTGAGCCACCACACCCTGCCTGTCTGCTTTCATATATGATCATGTAGACTCATACAAATATTTATGTTTATAAAGAATTTAGATCTCTAAGAGTGTGCCAAGCCCTATTTTTATCTGATCTTCCTCAGATTTATCATCCATATAAACTGTGGCATGGAGTGCATGAATTCAGAACAAAATAACTTTATCTACCCCTGAATACTAAAGAGTTCAATTTCATGCTGTTTTACATGGCACAGCAGGAGTGGATTGTTTAATATCTGTAACTCTGAACTTCCACAACCTTTCTGTCAGATATTCAGCTAAGTGTTGAGAAGCAGAAATTCTAAAAATAATTTCCACAGAATCTTTTGGAGACCCTGGAGCAAACTGTTTGAATCCATTCCCCTTCTTTTTGCATAGTTTTTGTCTATGTGAACAGTGCTCTCATGGGTCAGAAAGATTGAGTTTCTAGTCCCATACCTTAAATTACTTTATAATTGCCTTACTTTATAAGGGAGACATATCCTGGCACAGTGAAGCCTGCACATATTCCAGAGAAATTAATCTGAACCTATTAGAAGTGGGAGGAGGGAAGGAAACTTATTTTGGAAAATTGTTAGCTAGGCTGGTTAAACTCTATCAACACAGCATGATATCATGCATAGAAAGCAAATATAATGAGTCCCAGACGTGTATTTGCAGCTACAATTTCAGTTTGGTTATGGGTCATAGATAAAGAAGTTTGAGATGGAAAAATGTGGCCATTTAAATTATAAAACATGTTATATGTATTGAATGTGGTTTTGTTTTGGAATTTCCACAGTAGATTGGGTAAGATTATAGAACTGCTAGATTTGATTCTAGCAAAATCTCTGTTACTTATTAGGTATGTGACCTTGGACTAATTAATGTGAGTCCTCCGAGCCTGTCTCTGTTTCCTTACATTTTTTTTTTAAGGTTAGTTAACAAATATTTTTAAGGGACTCTTTAGGCACCTAGAATATACTTCTCTATAAGACAGACACTGTTTGTATGCTCATAGTTAAGAATAGAGTGGTGTAGGAAGGTCAGATGGGGCAAGGTATCTGAGATAATTCACAATAATGGTTCATTAGAAATAAAGTAAGAAATTCAGGGCCAGGCGCAGTGGCTCACGCCTGTAATCCCACCGCTTTGGGCGAGGCGGGTGGATCACCTGAGGTTAGGAGTTTGAGACCATCTTGGCTAACACAGCAAAACCCCGTCTCTACTAAAAATACAAAAATCAGCCGAGAGTTGTGGCACATGCCCTGTGATCCCAGCTACTTGGGAGGCTGAGGCAGGAGAATCGCTTGAACCAGGGAGGGGGAGATTGCAGTGAGCTGAGATTGCGCCACTGTACTCCAGCCTGGGTGACAAAGTGAGACCGTGTCTCAAAAATAAAATAATTCAGTTAGGGTATTACACCTTTTTTTTTTTTTTTTTTTTTTTTTTTTTTTTTTTAGACTAACATATCTGAACTTGCACAGATCTACGTGATTATGAGAGTGTAGTCTGAGGAGCTAGAATAAAATTACATGTCAGGCCTAATTAATGATTTTGGCCCTGTTAGTTACCACCACCAGACATATTTTTGGTTAAATAAGAGGTTACTTTGATTCCTGACACTTAGCAGTGCTTTGTTACTTCTTAATATAGAAATAATGAAGAAAGAAATAATGAATAATTATGAATTATGAAGTCATAATACAAATTAGAAATGATTGTTAATACATTCTTAATTCTTATTTTCTTCACTAACATTAGGGTTGTTAGAAAATAATGAAATATCGAATGTCTCTTCCATTTGTTCATAATATTATATGTATAGTACTATTCAGAGGGCAACTTGTGTTAATAACATATGAACTGTTGGGTTCTTAAAGCCAGTGAATTGCAATTTCATTGAACATTTTGCATTTTAAAATTTTATACACAGTCCCATGTTTTTATACCTTATATATTGGGGGATGTCAGGCACATTTGCTTTGTGTTGGATAGAATATAGAATAGATGCCTTTTTCATTCTGTAGTTCTGATCTAATGTAATTTGTGCCTCAGAGATAATTAGCTGATAACCTTCAAGAGCAATAACATTTTTGGGAGAGGGGAGGCTGGAGTTTGATTTAAAAATTTAGGGTATTTAAAACTAACTTTTGCTTTTTAAATTATCCATTCCCATTTCTTAAGGAAATAGCAATATGTTGTTTGATTTTTTTTTTTTTTTTTTGGCATAAGTCATTTTTATCGGTAAATACATTTTTGGTGGCTACTCTAAAGGACATTATTTCAGATCTAAAGGATAGGACAGGACAGGATAGATCTAAAGGTATGGTATCTACTCGTGCATCACCAGAAGACAACAATATGTGTTTCATTTGGGCTTATTTGTTTTTGAGACTGGGTTATGAGATTAATTTTTGTATTTTTAGTAGAAACGGGGTTTCAACATGTTTCCCAGGCTGGTCTAGAACTCCTGGGATCAAGCCATCCACCTGCCTTGGCCTCCCAAAGTTCTGGGACTACAGGTTATACCCACGCGCCTAGTGTCATTTGGACATATTTAAATCTTCAAAATAAGAGTTTGCCATTGGCTCCTCCCTTCTTTATGATTGTCCTGTTCAACAAATCTAATTCATCTTCTACATTGGGTTCTTTTCATAATTGTTGGAAAATTAACACTTTTCTATGAAAGACAGTAATTCTCTTTAAATTTTAAATATCCTCTTTAGGTTATGATATGATATGTTTGAAATTCACTAGAGTTTTATATTATGTAAACAAGAAAGGAACTTTTCCCCGGTATGTTCTAAAAGTTATTCTTCAATCCTGAGATTCAAGTGGATATTATTTCATGTCTCCCAAAACCACATACATGTTGCCATGTAATACTAAGCTCTTATGTTAAAAGGAGGCCTATTTTGTTTTTTAAATACAGTGGAGAACGAAGAAGTCACATGAGTCGAACCCCTGCCTCCATCTTATTTTACCTTGCAGCATCCTACCTTGAACACCTGGGCAGTATTAATTCATGTTATGGGCATTTCCTCTCATTAATGCCTGTCATCTTCTGGGCCTCCAGTTTCAGTTGTTTGCTCTAGATGTGAAGCCATGGAGTTGAGTCTGGTTGCAACATAGGATACAAACAGGAACTTGAGGTACACTGCTCTCACCTCTCCCGTGACAATGGCCCAGTCCTCTAGGATTTTCTCAATCTCCTAGAAGTTTGGGATTGCTCCTTCTGTTTGATTCTTCAGAAGCACCATGCACTTACTTCCCCTTGACCCTTAAGACCATTTGTTAGATGCAGTATTCTGATTCTTATTTCGTTTGTTGCTTCCATGGTAAGGCAAAATAAGATAACACTAGAAACCTCTGTGTTCTTGTGGTCAGAATACTAAAAAGCAATTTGTATAAGCCAATTCTATTATCAGCCCCATGAGGATAGTTACCACTGTTCCTCCCAGTTTTTCAGATGGGGGAACTGAGGCACAGAGAGGTTAAAGAAGCTGTTGAAGATTTCGTAGCTTGTCAGTGTTGAAGCTGGAGTTTGAATCCAGTCTTTTAAACACTATTTGCATCATGGGTTTTACAGTTTCTCAGCAAATTGATATGGTGTTATCTTTTTCCCATCTTCCATTGCATAATAATTCCAAATAAACTTTAAAGGTGTAAACTTATCTTTTTATATTATCTTTTATACCATTACTGAGATTGTAATTGTTGGTGGATTTAGGTTATTTAGAAAAATTTAGTGTAGGTGGGTTTCCTGGTTGATTTAATCCTCAAATAACAAATCTTAAGACACAGGGTGGCATGTTTCTGTACCTCCTGAAGGGTAGTTTGTTAGGGCTGTTGTAATGGCCCAATGAGGTTCTGTTGACTCAGTCGTTCTGCGTTTGTGGCTCTGTCCTTGGAGTCGTTCCTTTATTTTTTCCTGTCTCTGTTCCTTTCAGTTCAGGCCGGCAGCATTTCTGCCGGTATAAAAGTCTCAAAATCCTTGTCAGTCTTCTGTGCAGTTCATGGACATCTAACCATCAAGCAAGATGGTCCTGCACAGCTCTTTCCTGGATAACCACGTTCTCTGTTCCTGGCTTCTGCTGACATGCTTGATGGGATCCATGAGTCACATGCCTAATCTGTTCAGCAAGTTTGTCTAGCAATACCATCCTCCAGTCTCTGAGCAACCTCCTCTTTGACCATGGCTTATCTGCTGTTTCTGTTTAGGCTTCGTAGCATCATCTGAGCAAACAAGATGAATATTAATCAAGTCAAAGGTTTTTTTTCTGAGACACTTTCCTCAGAAATAGTGTTCTGTACCTCACCAGCTTATCTGCCCTAGGGATGTTAACAATTGTAATCATGATCAGGCCTACATTAGCTCATTAAAATGGGGAGCATCACTTTGTTCACTGTTTATTTTTTCTTTGTGAAGCAATCTTAGTAACACTTGAAGAAAGTTTCTTGTTATAATTCCAAGCTTTTTTTCCCCTTTTGTCAATAGATTACATCTTAATCCAAAATATCTTTCACTTTCTCAGGACCCTCATTTTCTATATTCCAGTGGCAAGATAATTATAGCAAGATAACTTCGAACCCTCATTATACGTAACCAATAATAGAAAGCAGCGGTGTAGATAAATAGTATTAGGTTCAGAGGAACAGTTGGGACAGTTTATAGTCAGAGCTAAGGATGAAGTTTTGCTGGATAGCAGACTAGTATGCAGGAAGGTGGTGTGGTAGCAGGAAAATACTGAAGTAATGAAGCATATGGGGCATTTGGGCTCCCATGACTTGGGTTGAAGAGGAATATTCATGTTGACTTGCTGTGGGAGAGAAACCGGAAAATCTCATTGGTGGAGTAGAATCTTGGAACCCTTAATGCCAGGCTCATAAATTTAGACCTTATTCTAAAGGAAAAGCCAGGTGATTACACCTTATTGAACTCAGGAATGAAAGATTGTAAGATATTTGGGGGAGATGAAAGTAACAGCTATAGTGATGGATTATTGTTAGGAGAAATGACAGGCGGGAAATTAGCCTTCTATGCTAGGATTCAAGGCCTGGCAGTGCAGCTGCAAGGATGCTGGCAGAAGGAATTGAGACAGGAGACACTGTATATGGAGACAAGGCTGAATTTTTAGGGGTGAAGGCGTAGGGAGTGTCTAGGAAATGTGGACTATGAATATAGGAGAATAGAACTGTGGTATCATTTGGTATAGACAGTGTGGTTTGCAGTTGAAGACATTGAGTTTAGGTATTTTGAATGTAATGGTCATTAGGATGAGAACTCTGTGGTGGGAGTTTGGGTTTGGATATTATTAAGACTTTGGAATTAATTTGCATGGAGGTGATAATTGTATCACCAAGATATCTAAAGTCTTATTGTGTCAAAACTGTTCAGTCAGTCTGTTACCAGGTATGTTAGGGATTGTCAAGGTGTATCAGTTAAATCTTGGAGATTATTTATGCACTACCATTTGAATGATAACTTCCCTGTTGCTTAGTGTTGGCCTAGACCTGATAAAACTTTGCGTGAAGTCTTTATAGAAAACTTGGTTAATAAGATGTGACTGATAACTATGTATTCATGAGCATTAAAGGCATAGTAGATCAAAATAATTTTTTCTTTGAACTTCTCACCTTTACCCCATGTCTTCATTTTAGTGGATATGTTTGTTGTTGTCGTTAATGGTATTGGATGTTGTATGTAATGTGATGTAGAAAAGGCTATTCATTTGCTCCTAATTTTGGGTTACCTTATGACAGTTTGTTAATAACCATAAATATAACAAAATATATCTTGGAGTAAATTTATCTCAACTCATTGGTTAAAGTATTCTAATCACACATTCATTGGGTTGTTTTATTTGTTGACAACCCAGGTTTTCAGCTTTATAGACCTTTTAGTGCTCAGTTCATTGACACATCATTGTGATGGGCAGATAATCTTTCCATTGCAGACATGCTTCCAAATGAGCACTCTTTCCTTTTAGTTTTTCTTGGTACATAGTTACCTATGAGGTCCACAAACCATTATAACCACATTATAAATGTGAATATATAGATTCTTATCTCTATTCAGAAGAAATTGGGTTTATCACCCACTGAATGTTTGATGATGTAATGCATTATCCTCCATTATGTAGTGACTAAGTATTCATGGATGGTGTGTTCAAGGACTAACTCTGTGTTACTGTATAGTTAGTGAAACATTTAACACTCTCCAACCCGGTTGTGTTTCAGTGCACTTGCAGGAAAGACATGGTGAAAATTTCAATGGATATCTTTGTGAGGAAATTTCAGCCAGACAGGTATCAGCTTTGGAAACAAGGAAAGGATATATATACCATTGATCACACGAAGCCTACTCCAGCATCCACCCCTGAAGTAAAAGCATGGCTGCAGAGAAGGAGGAAAGTAAGAAAAGCATCCCGGAGGTAATGACCCCTCACCCCACTGACGCTCCTTGCCTGTAGTGTTTTCTCAGTTAAAATGGGTCGTTGGATGTGGTGTTCTCAAAGGCAATCTACTTGCTTTTTCTATTTATTCATTGTAACTTAATACCTTTCTGAAAATGTGACACAAATTATTTTTAATTGTTAGATGTGTAATAAATACAATATAGGAAGAGACGTATATTTATTTTGTTTGAGAATATTCCTGAAGTTGCTGTACATGGCAAATAGAACAATATAGAATTTGTTAGACCACTTACATGAATGTGTTTTATGTCTGTATTGTTCCTTTCTGTGCATTTCCATATGTTAATCAATAACTTGATTTTCCATTTTTTCATTTTGCCACCGTTTTGCTTTTTGGCTTTAGTGGTCATCTTCATTTGTCCAACATCCGAGCTACTACTCTCATCTAGATGCTTATATTTTGCTCCATTTTATGCACTTGGTTTTATTCTTTCATAAGATGTAAAACACAGCACATGGCATTTCTGAAACATGCTTATCCTTGTGAACTTTATTTTCCATTCCGTCTTTGTGACCAGGATCATTTCAAAAGCTTTTAGATCTGCTGTGGGCATCTTGTTGTTTTAAAACCTATTGAATAGGGTGTGTGTTGTATTGCTCAGGTCCTTAGGCTACCTTTTAAGGCTCTTATGTTTTCCAATTTTATGTTAAATTTTCCTCTTCAATATTACTCATTGTTTTTCTTTCAGATTATAAAAGTAATATTTGTGCATTGGAGGAAATTTGTAAAATAAGGAAAAGAATAATGAAGGAATCCCATATCACTCATAACCTCACTATCCAGAGATAACCAGTGTTAACATTTTGTATATATCCTTTACCTATATATTTATTATGTATTTTATGAATATTATATATCTTTCCAAATCTGGGGCCATGCTCTATTAACAATCTGATGATGAGTTTTGAGTGTTTTTTTCATGTAACTGATTGATTTGCTGCAACATAATTTTTAATGCCTGCATGTATTTTATCCCCTGTAGAGTGTTTCCACTTTTTTGATATTAACTAAGTAACACCATAATTTTACATCTTTGCCCAGACTTATGATGCTTATTTTCTGTCTTTTCTTTTCCCTGATATTTATTTTCTGCTAATTTAAAATGGTAGTGAGTGAAAGAACCTTAGTAACATGGAGCCAAACTTCGGCATTTTGTAAGAGCTAGACCTGAGGTGCAGAACTAACTCAGGTGTTGATATTTCACCCTATAGTTTACCGCAATGATTGTCAGTGTGTTTGTTAGTAGGTCAGGACCAACATTTTAAAATGAGGTGGTAAAATAGAATAAAAACGATTGTAGTGCTTCCTCTGTGGTAAGGGCAAATATTCACTCATGACGTGTGAGTATGTGTGTCTGTGGTATGTAGTGCCACTATCTGAAATGTATAACTCACTGTGTGTTACATTCAAGAAGAGTTTGAGAAATACTAATTTGGACAGTCAGTGTCTTTGATAAATGTGTTAATTCATAGCACGAAAGAACCCAGCATTGGAAGGAGGCAGTATCCAATCCTGAGTTCAGAATACATACCAGTAGAACATCTTGAACATTGTTCTTTAGTGGATGGAAAACACAATATTTTCATTAGGTGTATGACTTGGTTTCCAGTTATTAACCACAGTGGGCCTTTTGGGTTGATAGAGACCATAGATTTATGACACTTGAAGAGATCGAAATGCTTGTCAGTAGGTTCAAATAATCAATGGAACTTGCTTACCTAGTTAGAAAGCCTGACTATGGGCTTGTTTAATATGCTCAGCCTTGTGGCTTGATATTTAGAGATTATTGATCTCCCTTTGGAAATATCCCATTTAGGGAAGTCTGATGAAGGAAATGATTCCTTGACGTCTCAAGCACATGTCAGCCTTCTTTTTTTTCACACGTACTACACTGTTTATAATGTTGAGATTTTCCCACATCAGCCAATGCATGGATTTGCAACAAAAGTGATGATGGTGATGACAGTACTACTACTGTTACTGCCATCAGCAGCAGGGAAAGCTGATTTATATAGGTTATCGCTGGCCACCCTATTCTCTGCAATCTCTGACATCGTACAGTGCTTAGTCCTGTGGTAGTTTCTCGGGTGTGTGTAATACATATGGGTGTGTTTTGGACACTGTTGCTTTGAGTTGATTTGTAATTGTTCCTAGTTGTTAGGAATGTTTGTTTCATATGTAAAAAGCATATATGCCAAAGCTATCAAGTGACTAGCTGGAAAATAGAGAGGAAGAAGATAAAAATTGTGTTCACTCTGAAAATAGTATGTTGATGTATGATGTTAAATACGTAAAATTAGGCTGAATGTGGTGGCTCATGCCTGTTATCCCAGCACTTTGGAAGTCTAGTGAGGGAGGATCACTTGAGGCCAGGAGTTCTAGACCACCCTGGGCAATATAGTGAGACAGTGTCTTTATGAAACACACACACACACACACACACACCCCCACACCCACCCCCACCCGCACCCACACCCACAACCACGTACCAGTTAGCCTTGTTTCTGTTTTAAATCCTTTAGCTGTTGATGAATTGACATTTAATTTGAACTATTTTCATACATACCTGATAATTATACAAAACTAAATGAAAAGTAGTCAGTGGTTTACCTTGAAATATAAAAAATTTACTTTTAGCACTAGCCTTACAGGATATCCTGATTTTTCATTTATTTTCTTCATTATCTAAATATTTTATTGATTGATTTTATTTCTCTCTCATTTCAACATTTTTTACTTTATTTTTATTTTCAGACTTTTAAAACGTTGCTACAAAATTTTAGCAATGGCCCTTTTTCAAAATAATGTTTAATAATCAATTATTAACAGTTGTGTGAATTTTAAAATTTTATTGATTGATCTGAGAATTGTTCTTAAGATTTTGATTTCAAATTTAATCTTTCAGTTGTGAACATTGACTTGGCATAGTGATTAACAATGTCAGTTTTTTCCTTCTTTAAGCAAGTGAAAATGACATTTATATTGGGATGTGTTTTTCATATCCATTGCAGACATCCCGCTCTGACCACTGCTTCTCTTGTTGACAGCTTCCAGTGTGCTAGATCTACCTCTAAAAGGCCTAAGGCTGAGGAGGAAGAGGAAGTGTCAGCTGAAGTCGATGGGGCAGAGGTCCCTAACCCCGACTCAGGCACAGATGACCTCAAGGTCAGTGAAAAGTCAGAAGCAGCAGCGAAGCTGAGGAACACAGAAGCACCTTCAGAAGAAGAGTCCTCTGCTAGCAGGATGCAGGTGGATCAGAATTTATCAGATCATATCAAACTCTCAGGTGAGAAGATGGTTGATTATGTTTCACATATAAGTAGTAGGTGGTTGATGATCAGATGTCTTAAGCCGATGTTCACTATGACAAGTATCTGACTAGTCCACATAGCTTAATCAATAATCTACCCAAAGTCATGGGGTAACTCAACCAAGAGTCCCAGGGGATATTATACAAAGCCTCACTGCTGTGTGTCGCAGAATTGTGAGACAAGCAGCCTGCAGTGCCTATTTGGTTTAATAAAAAAGAAGAGACTAAAATGATTATTATTTATTTTTTTTTTTTAGTGCAACTCAATTTACAATATACGTTTTTGGAAGGCTTCTTTTGAATTCACATGAGTAGAGAAAACCAATTATCGATAATTCTTTGTAGATTCTTAGCTTTCGACTTAAGAAGAAAATAAAGATCAAGGTTTTAAGAACAACAACAATAATAAAAAGTCAACCTAGTGAAATGACATGTATAGTCCCCTCGCTTCTCTTCTGTACTAAAGCAATTGTCTAAAAATCTCAGCTACTTTGCCTTTTCTCCCTTTGGTAGCATATTTTTCTGAAACTGCTTTAATGATTTGCCTCTTTCATATTTGTTGGAGTTTTTGTCTCGTAATAATCATGCTAATTCCTGTGTTCCTCTCATACCTCTCATCCTGTAAATCCTTCCTCATGGGATTCCCCACTCTGCCAGAATCTGACTCCCTCTGCTGCTTCCCCCTCACTCATGGCACCATTGCTCTTGCCTGGACGACTGCAGCAATTGCTTCCTTCTTATTCAGGAGTGTCAGCTGTAGTCACGCCAGCTAGTCAGTTCTCCAGGTGACCATCAGAGTGATCCTTTAAAAGAAAAAAGCTTAGGTCTTCTCACTACCATCTTCGTAGTATTATTCCACCTACAATAAAAGAAAAAGTCCTCATATAGTCCTGAACTGGTCCTCAGCTGCTTCTCCAGCGTCATTGCCTTTGCTCTTGAAATAGCTGTGTGGATAGAGTTGAAACCACAGAACTTTAAAAAAATGAGTTTATGTTTTGGTGGAGAGCTAGGCAAATAACCACATAATTACAATCCAGTGTGGTAAGTAGCATTATAGAGATCGCTTAGGATGTTGCTGGTTTACCAAGGAAGGACTTCAAACACACAAAAGCTGGAGAGCCAAGGTTTCTTGGCAAAGGTGATATCTGAATTGAGTTTCGATGAATGGATACGAGATAGCAAGGTAGAGAAGGTAGCGAAGGGAATTACAACAGATGCAGAAAAGAGAGTTAGGCAATACATATGGATATTTCATTATGGTCCTTTTTTTTTTTTTTTTTTTTTTTTTTTTTTTTTGAGACAGACTCTCTCTCTGTCACCCAGGCTGGAGTGCTGTGGCACAATCTTAGCTCACTGAAACCTCTGCCTCCCAGGTTCAAGCAATTTTCTTGCCTCAGCCTTCTAAGTAGCTGGGACCACAGGTGTGCGCCACCATGCCCAACTAATTTTTATATTTTTAGTAGAGCTGGGGTTTCGCCATGTTGGCCCGGCTGATCTCGAACTTCTGGCCTCAAGTGATCCACCTGCCTTGGCCTCCCGAAGTGCTGGGATTACACATGTGAGCCACCGTGCCCGGCCCCTCATCATGCTTTCTCTTACACTATGTTTAATTAGCTAGTTTATGAATTGCTGGATGGTTTTGCCTAAGGGCCCTCAATTTCATTAGTTCTGTCACTCTATGGTTCTTTGCACATTGATCTCCAGGTTTTGAACCCTGGCATAATACTTAAATAGAAGAACTGGATTGTTCAGAATCAGAGCTAGTATGTTTGGGTACAAATGAGGCTTGTTTTGTGTGTGTGCATGTATGTGTGTGTGCATGCGTATGCATGTGTGTGTAAGATATGGAATCAGTTGGGAATAATTTACTAATTCTACTTCGTAATAATACAATGCAAGATTTATTAACAGTCTTCTGTTTTATCCTCAGGAAACAGCTGCTTAAGTACATCTGTAACAGAAGACATAAAAACAGAGGATGACAAAGCTTATGCATATAGAAGTGTACCTTCTATACTCAGTGAGGCTGATGATTCCATTCCATTATCTAGTGGTTATGAGAAGCCCGAGAAATCAGACCCACCCAAGCTTTCATGGCCAAAGTCACCTCAGTCATGCTCATCAGTGTCAGAGAGTAATGATGTGTTAACAGAGGAAGAAGAGAGTGATGTGGAGAGCCATGGGAATGGCCTTGAACCTGGGGAAATCCCAGCGGTCCCCAGTGGAGAGAGAAATGGCTTCAAAGTCCCCAGTGTATGTGGCAATATCCATTTTTACCATATTCATTATATGGTGAGAGCACATTTTGAAAACAACATTCTGTGCACTGAAATCCTCCTTTAGGGCACAGATAAATAACATTTTACATTTGTGGGTC
This sequence comes from Macaca nemestrina, assembly GCF_043159975.1. Taxonomy (NCBI): domain Eukaryota; kingdom Metazoa; phylum Chordata; class Mammalia; order Primates; family Cercopithecidae; genus Macaca; species Macaca nemestrina. Next base: position 36,634,586 of record NC_092138.1, read on the forward strand.
TTAATCATATTCATTCAGTAACTGGGAGGTAAGCCTTCTGTGAGCTGTGGCTCACATAATGATAATTCAGCACACGCAGCTTATGGCCACGTGTCGACGCTTGGTTGTCTTTTTTTGTTAAAAAATTAAACTCTTTATTTTGAGGTAATTGTAGGTTCATATGCAGTTGTGGGAAATAGTGCACAGTGATTCTTTGTACCCTTTACTCAGTTTCTCCCAATGCTACCGTCTTAGAATACTATAGTACAAAGTCACAGTCATATTGACATTGATACAGTAAAGATTACAGAATTGTTCTGTCACTTGCAGAAGAATTCACCTGCTGGGCACTGACTACTTCCTGCTAATAGTTAATTCCTCCTGGTCCCAGCCTTCCCACAGCTTCTGTTTCAGTGTCAGAACTCACCTGGTCGTGCTTTCTTCTTACTCTTTCCTCATGGACCCTGAATCTCAGGACCAGGGTGACCTTTCTTGTCCTGCCCCCTCCTCGAAAGAGGTCTCTGCCTCTGAGGAAAGACCCCTCTGTGTTATTTAGCTTCCCATTGTGACTTTTTGGAAAATTGTACAATATTGTCCTTGTGCAGTATTACTATTCCATATTCAGTAGAAACTGTCCATGTAGCCATAAGAGTGGATCAGGGGAGCTAGGACTGTCTGTAGCAATTGTCAGAATTCAGTGCTTTTTTTGATGTATCCACCCTTGATTAGGGAATTCAAGTGGATGAGGAAGGAGTAATTGTTTGAACTGACAAGTTGCGCTGGCTGCAGAACAGACACTGCTCCTGCTCGTTTCAACTCAAAACAGGTCTTTGTGTCCCTGAGTAGGAGCAAGGGAGGTTGTATAAGGATAGCAGCTTTAAATACCCTGCTTCTCATCAGTCGCAAAATGTTAATTAAATAAACTTTTCTGATTTGACCTAATAGCGTTTATCTTTTTATGTAGAATTGTATATCTCATTGAATTTATAAAACATGAAAGATGAAAAAAATATGGTCTGGTTTCTTTGAAGAGGCACCTAAGAGTAGTCTGAAAATGGCATTCACATACTAGTAAGCAAAATTTACAACTTTGGCCAAATGTGGTGGTTCATTTCTGTAATCCCTGCACTTTGAGAGACCGAGGTGGGAGGATCCCTTGAGCCCAGGGGTTCGAGATGAGCCTGGGCAACATGGTCAGACCCTGTGTCTACAAAAAAATTAAAGAAAAATTTAGTGGTGTGTGCCCGTGGTCCTAGCTACTAGGGAGGCTAAGGTGGGAGGATCACTCGAGCTCAGGAATTTAAGGCTGCAGTGAGCTGTGATCCCACCACTGTGCTCTATCCTGGGTGACAGAGTAAGAGACCCTGTTTCTTAAAAACAAAGACGGGGGTACAGGTGCAGTGGCTCACGCCTGTAATCCCAGCACTTTGGGAGGCCGAGGCGGGCAGATCACGAGGTCAGGAGATCAAGACCATCCTGGCTAACACGGTGAAACCCCGTCTCTACTAAAAATACAAAAAAATTAGCCGGGCCTGGTGGTGTGCGCTTGTAGTCCCAGCTACTCGGGAGGCTGAGGCAGGAGAATAGGGTGAACCCAAGAGGCGGAGCTTGCAGTGAGCCGAGATCGCACCACTGCACTCCAGCCTGGGGGACGGAGCGAGACTCTGTCTCAATAAAAAAAGGAAAAAAAATTTACAACTTAATTTCATGAATGAGTTAAATGTAGCCGAGCAGATATTCTTTGGACAGGTGAGTGAGTCAAATGCCCGCTTTAGTTACATTTAGTGACATTCTTTAAAGTAGAATGGAGCTGAAAGGTTCAGATTTCTTTGCTCTCAAGGAAGGTGATTATAGATCTAGTGCTCTTTTCCTTCATCTTTATCATTTCCCAAGCAAAGACTGACAGCAGGGAAACCAACATTGCTATTGAAGGTTGAGAGGCTTGGCTTGCCCGTAAGAATAGCTGCATGACATTCTTTTCTTACATCGTGGTGTTGGATAACTCCTAGATGTAATACCGCCCCACTTAATTTTTGTGTAGTTTTGGTCAGTGTTTTTTAGTCTTCAGTGTAATGCTCTGTGTATGCTGATAGTTGCTAGTGTTAGTTGATCTACTCAGTAAGTATTAAGGTTATTTTTTAAACTCTGTCTACCCATCCATCCATCCATCTTGGGCTCCGTGCTGTGCCTGGAACACACCACATATGTTCTCACTTTACGTGCTATTCTTGCTCCCCCAAATACTCCTCCCCCAGATAATCATGTGTATGCACTCAAAGTTCCCCTCAAGTATCACTGTATCAGAAAGGCCTTCTCTGATTACCCTATAAAACTGCCCCTCCCCATCACTTTCTGTTCCTTTGTCCTTTATTTTTCTTCGTTGCATATTTACCGAGTAGTATCTGATAAATACAATTTATTCATTTATTATATATTCCCTTACACCTCTATAATCTATGCTTCTTGAGAGCAGAAACCTGATGTAATTTATCCTGTTACAGCTCCAGCTATGACAACAGTATGGTGCACAGTAGTGTGGTGATATTTCTTCTTGGCTGAGTTACAATTTCCCATGTTGTTTTTTAGCTATTATAAACATAGATAGCTGTCATCCTATATTGCATTTGTCATTCTTTTCTTATTCCTAGCTTTGATTACAATGGTCTTACACATTTTCTTAGAATCATATGTTGGAGTCAGAGGCCAGAGTAGTTTCTCTGTATCTGGCCACTGCTTCTTCAGCTTACCAGGAAGAAGACTAAGATTGTTTTCTTTCATAGTCACCTCTTGATGTAAGCCCGCTGGGTTCAAACTCTCTCTGATATCCTCTTTCCCCTCCCCGTGCCTTTAAAAATTTTGTGTTGTGCAAGCAAGAGAGCTTAAACGGTGGGTCCTAGCTGGAAGGTGTACGGATACACATGACTTTCTACCTGGGAAAGGAATATATAGTCTGTAAATCCCAGGACAAAAAAATCATTGGTAAAATTTAAGTGGTTTCAACATGGCATTAATGTATCATTTAAAAAGAGAATACTTTTGGTTTCTTGTTTGACTGTTTATGTATGTGATCTAGAAGTGGTGATTCATTTCTGAATGGAAAGAAGTATACAGCCTCAACTTTGCAGGATTGTCTTCTCTGGGAGGATAGAAAATAAAATTCCTTGCTAAATGTTAACATAGGAACATCTTAGAGGTGATCAAGAGCCACAGTCCTGTATTTTTATGAATGCAATCTTAGATTTACTTATTTATTTTTGGAGACAGGGTCTTGCCCTGTCACCCAGGCTGTTGTGTAGTGGTGTGATCTTGGCTCATTGCAGCCTCGACCTCCTGGACTCAAGTGATCCTCCCACCTTAGCCTGCTGAGGAGCTGGGACCACAGGCATATGCCACTAGACCTGGCTAATTTTTTTTTTTTTTTTTTTTTTTAATTATTGACACGGAGTCTCCCTGTGTTGCCCAGGCTAGTCTCAAGCTCCTGGGCTCAAGTGATCCTTCTACCTTGGCCTGCCAAAATGCTGAGATTACAAGCATGAGCCACTGTGCCTGCCTATAATCCTAAATGTAGATTAGTTGTAAGACCTTTAGAAAACTTGCTAACTGCTTAGCTTATTGCAGGTTTAATAGGCCTACCCTGCCCTACAGCTTGTGTTTTAATACAAAGTAGAAGAAGAGTTAATTGACCTCTGGGTAAAATTACTAGAATTGATTCCTATTTCTTTTGACCTTAAGGTTAAATTTCTTAAAGGACTAATTCCTCAAGAGGTAAACAGCCACAAGATTTCTTAAACATTAAGTTATAAATCGTTGTGAACGGTAGGTTTTTTTTTTTTTTTTTTTTGGTAGGTTGTTTTTGATAATGGTATTTCTCCACCATTTTTGTTCTGTAACTAGATAACAGAGGGAGAGAACAAAACTTCTAAGAGTTGGCGCCATCCACTTAGCAGGCCTCCAGCAAGATCCCCGATGACTCTTGTGAAGCAGCAGGCACCAAGTGATGAAGGTGAGATGGTGACCCTTTTAGGATTTTTTTTTTGGTATGTAAAACAAACTATTGTAGAAAAATTGCTGGATAGAAAAAAAAATTCAACAAGTAACAAATACATACTATTAGGAGATCATACATAATAAACAATTTACAGGTAAAAGGAATTTGGAACTTAAAGAGTCACTTCATATAAGCTAGCCTTATTACTGGTAAAAGTCTTCCAGGTTTATGTCATGGGATAAAATCAGTCGGCCTTGACATATGTTTTAGGGTTCTACAGAAGAAGCTGAGACTCATTTCCTAAACATGCTGGATTTTAGAGTTAACATGCTATAGGTTTCTTTACAGTGTCTTTACTTTTAACTTGAACTCTTTACATTAATTTAACCACTTTCAGTAAAAATCTATGTGCCATATCCTTTTCCGTATCCTTTTGTAACTGGTGTGGGTCGAAACATCCTTTTTCCTTCACTAGATTGCTGTGATGCAGCTGGATGTAGTGTAGTTTCATTTATAATCATTTACCATTCCTGGATGTAAATTTATCTTTTTCCACTTTTTGTCCTTTTTTAAGACAGGGTCTCGCTCTGTTATTCATGCTGGAGTGCAGTGGAAGGTGATCACGGCTCACTGCAGCCTCAACCTCCCAGGCCTAAGCGATCCTACCTCAGCCCCGCAAGCAGCTGGGACCACAGGCATGCACCATCACGCTTGGTTAATTTTTAAAAAAAAAATTTTTGTAGAGATGGGTTTTGCTATTGCCCAGGCTAGTCTTGAACTCCTGGGCCCAAGCAGTTCTCCTGCCTCAGCCCCACAAAGTGCTGAGATTATAAGCATTAGCCACTGCGTGCCTGGTTACCCTTCTTACCTTTCTTTCATAAAAAAGAAATTTTTATTTCCTCAAATTAAAAATCAGATCCCTGACTACTAAGTGTCTTGTAAATGTCTCTTAGCATCATGAAGGCCTTGTTTTTTCTGTGTCTAGAGGATTAATTCAGGCAGGCTTTCTGTTAAGAATCCTTCTCTGAAGTATTCTCCAGTTTTACTTATGGAAATTATTAACTAAGGTCACATGTCTGTGAGAATGCTGTTAAGTGAGTAACAAGAAGCTCAAGTTTCTTGTTTAAATAAATTTATCAGAGTAGATATCTTTCACAGATTTTTTCCCCTCTTTCCCTCACTTTTCACTTACGTTCTATGTTTAGTTAGAAAACAAGATCATGGCTGGGCATAGTGACTGATGCCCATAGTCCCAGCTACTTAGGAAGCAGAGGTGGGAGGATTGCTTGAGCTCGGGAATTTGAGACCAGCCTGGGCAACTCGGGGAGACCCTGTATCATAAAAAAGTAAAACTATCATGAATGTAGGGATTAGGGATCATAGTAGTTTCTATAAAACCAACCCATGGTTGAATTCTAACTCTTGTAATAGAAGTAATGCGACGTATTTGCATTTATTTCTGTATATCACAATGTTGAGTTTTTTTTTTTTTTTTTTTTGCTACTTTATTATACCCAGTACAAACTATTTTCCCTTTAGTGTTAAGACAATTATATGACAATTCTGTGTAAAGTAATTAATACTTAATGTACAATAGTCATGATTGTAATTACCCTTTCCCATGGTAGACTCTCTTCAGTATAACTTTTCTGAAGGGAATAGGCTATGCTGAGGCTGTACCAATACGTGGAAAAGGCTGCTTTCTCCTCTGTCCTTATTTGCCTAGGAAGTTTATTTTGATATGGGCCATCATAAATTGGCCCAGAGTTTCTTTTTGGAAAGCAGCTCTGATTTCAGTTTGTATAGCTTGCAAAATTTATAAATGGATTGGTTTGATGAAGTCGTCTCAAGGGTTTGAGGTTAAATATTTTGTAGAAATGATGATTGTAGCTTTTGCAACAGTCTTTCTTTCCTTTCTAGTATGTTAAGGACCCCTGGTGACCTCTGGGGATTTTTCAGAATTGATTAGAAAAATCAGAGAAGTTTTGTGATGGCTTAAGGTTTTTACAAGCTTTCCAACTGAGAACAGAGAATATTCTGTTGCCTGAAGTAAATTATTTGCATCACTGGGAACTTGAATGTTACCTCAGCCATTTGCCTCTGTGTCTAAGTTGCTTGCAAAGTTGAAAGTGAATAAACGTTATCATTGTTAGATTGTGGTGTGCAGTGAGTTTTGTGCTCACTGGGAGCGTACAATTCCAAATCCATCTTGTTTTGGGGATTTTCTGCGCTCACTAGTCTGCTCCTTTTGCACTCCTCATATATAGGAACATAACTATATTAGAGCATCGGAGAATTTTGCATCTTTAAACAACAATCAGTGTCTTCTATTGGTGAATGAGCGTTTCTCTATTGAAGCTGGAAAGTTTCTCCCTAACAGAAAGGCTGCACAGGGGAAAGTGACTTGGTCCAGGACCTCTGGGAGCTGCTATGCCACTGAGAGATGAGCCACTTGTACATTGCTCTTCTCTTTAGGACAGTGCAGTGGCTCTTTGATACTCAAATAACCTGAAATGCCATAGATCATTCTGACTGGTGGCACATCCTGTAATTACAGGATCAGGAACGACTTCATGACTCTTAGCCTGTTATTTTCTGGGAAAAGATTTTCCATGTTGAACAGCAAAACATGAAATTTGGTGGTGGTGGAGAAGAAGGGTCTATATAATAAAAGAATGATGATTAGAATGTGTCTTTACATAAAAATTAGCATCTAACTTACTCTTTTTTGATGAAAAATAATCTTAAATATATACTGCATGTTTATATTTTATAATTTAAATGAAAATACTGAACTCCTCTTTTTTTCTTTTAATTGAAATGTTTTTCAGTTGCATTTTTTTCTAAGGTTAGACAGCTGGATAAGGTGACTGAAACTTCAATTGAAATTCTGTTTAATGCCCAGTTGTTTAAAAATTATACAAATGTATTGAAACCTAGACTGATAAGCAAAGCTGTTTGGGTTGTTTTATTCTCGAAGCATCCAGGATATGTAGGTATTCTTCTGTTGCCATTTGTTGATATTATTGGCATATTCCTGCTCTTTTCTGAGTTCACTGTCCATAGGGAAGGAGGATGTATATGAAGTGCATGGGTGAACTGTGCATGCTCTCGTGCACCCATGCACTTAGGGGAGAGGGTAATGCTCTTTCTCTGGCCATGGAACATATTAGAAGTGATGAACCCTGAGGGGCAGCCAGCTTAGAAATCTGTGGCAGTATTTCTTTCTCTTTCTTTCTGTCTGTCTGTCTGTCTGTCTGTCTTGTTTGTTTTTGGTTGGTGAGGATGCCTGCTCAGAAGCTCTCATGTTTCCTGGAATTGTAAACTGCTTCATTACAGGTTAAATGCTCAATTTCTCTGTGTGGCTTTGAAGCCAGTTGTCATTCAATGCTACCTTCTCTCTAGCTTCATTTTCCTCAACTTTCCTACATGAGTCTTCCTTTCTGTTTAGACCGTCAGTTCCTTAACTTTTTAGCACCAGGCACTGGTTTTGTAGAAGACAGTTTTTCCATGGATGGGGGTGGGGGGATAGGGGTGGATATGGTTTTGGGATGAAGTTGTTCCACCTCAGATCATCAGGCATTAGATTATCATAGGGAGTGTGCAACCTAGGTCCCTTACATGCAAGGTTCACAAGATGGTTTGTGTTCCTATGAGAATATAATGCCACTGCTGATCTGACAGGAGGTGGAGCTTAGGCCTCTCTGCTCACCTCTTGCTGTGTGGCCTGTTTACTAACAGGCCACAGACTGGTACTGGTCTGTGGCCCGGGGGTTGGGGACTCCTGATTTAGACAACTTCTTCCTTACCCTCCCCCTGCTGCTTTTGCTTCCATGCATTTGCCCAGGCTGTTACATTACCTGTGGCACTCTTTTCCTTCTTGGAATGTTTCAATCCCTTGTCACCCCTCACCTCTCCTCTTCCACCTCTCCTGCCCATAGACTCCATATGTGCTTGGTTCTCTTGCACCACTGATCACCTTACACTGTGATATGTTCTTTGTCTTCCATGTGTCTGTCTCCCCACTCTCATTCCTCTCCTTTGCTTCCCCTATCATGCTTTTGGTAGTGAACATTTCACTGCAATCATGGTAGCTTAAATCACGGATTCAAGAGCAGGAATACCCTGGATAAGGCAATCACTAATCCTTGAAATCAGCCATTAAAAAGTTAAATACCTCAATGTGTTACATACTGTCATATTAAAAGAAAAATGTAAATCGTTGTCCAGGAAATAGTCTCCCTATATATGTGTATAGAAAAACATGTTGTTTTAATTACCTGTAGAAATGTGATAAATTATATATTTAATATGTCAGCTCTTTCAGTTTTGTATCTTGACAGAATTGAAAATCTCTTTACCACTGTACCAGCTTCTATAATTACCTCAAAGTTAAAATGCAGCTGACCCATTGCAGATGTGGCTGGTGCCTTGGAGTTTGAGGGCTTTGGAGCTGTGACATCACGTTGGGTCAGTAAGTGACTCTTTCTTAAGGACTAGTTTATTTAGGCTATGGTGGTTGTACAGGCTACGGTGGTCCTGAGAGTGATTTTTTTTTTCCCACCCACAACAAAGGAATGATGCATACACAATTGTCTTCAGCACGTTAATTAGAGAATGGGTTTTTTCCTAGGATTTTTTTTTTCTTTTGATTGCTGAGAAAGGAGTGTTGTATGAGGAAGAAAAGAAGAAAGATCAAGACTAAGTCAGTTCAGGAGAAGTCCCTAGTAAACTTAAATTTCCTACTCTTTGCAATTTGTATTTCTGTTGTTTTATAAAACCATTCTTTGAAACATAAATGTGTATAGAATGTTTTCAAAGTATCATGTTCAGCACTCTCGGGATAATGCATCCAATATAAGGTTAAGTGGGAAAATACAGTTCAACTAGGTTTGTTTACATTGGAAACATTTTGAGGCAAGTAATTATCTTTTGATGGTTTCAGAAAGTACTTACACCTTTGCAGGTTTTAATTTTTTTTTTTTTTTTTTTTGAGATGGAGTCTCACACTGTCACAGGCTGGAGTGCAGTGGCGCCATCTCAGCTTACTGTAAGCTCCGCCTCCTGGGTTCACGCCATTCTCCTGCCTTGGCCTCCCGTGTAGCTGGGAGTATAGGTGCCCGCCACCACACCCGGCTAATTTTTTGTATTTTTAGTAGAAACGGGGTTTCACTGTGGTAGCCAGGATGGTCTGGATCTCCTGACCTCGTGATCAGCCCACCTTGGCCTCCCAAAGTGCTGGGATTACAGGCATGAGCCACTGTGCCTGGCCCTGCAGGTTTAAAATTTTAAAATATATTTAGGGGGTACAAGTGCAGATTTATTACATGGATATACTGCATAGCGGTGAAGTCTGGACTTATAGTCTAACCATCACCTGAATAGTGCACATTGTACCCATGAGGTAATTAATTTCTCATCCCTTACCAGCTTTGGCATCTGTGTTTGCTGCCTTGCTGCCCATTTTGATATCATTCAGACTCACAAATGTTTTAAGCCATGGCATGCTTCTTCTCACTAGCATTCTCATCAGCAGCACTTTAATCGTGCTGATGGCAACTCCAGAACTTCCTTTGAAGTGACGTTGGGCTAATAATCATCCTGCATTGACATCATTATCTGAACATGTGCTTTATCACACCCCTGCCCCTGTTCTCCTGGCCTCATGGTGCATTGTTTGTTCTTTGACGCTTTCATCCTGCACATGTGTGCATTTGTTTCCCAACATTTCTTATTTTACTACATTGTTTTCAATTAAAAAGTGAAAAATTGTTTTCAATAAAAAATTTCCAGCTTTTGCTACTGTTACTTCTAGTCTGCTCATTGCTTTTGTGCTTACTGTGTATCCAATCCCCTTGGTTAAGAGATGAGGTTAATGATGTTTCTAATGCAATTGTAAACTAAGGACAAGCAGTGCTAGTGTACAGTGGACTTTGTGAACGTGGCATTTGCTGACACAGTGATACTGCTCTGCTCAGCGATTCCCACCATGTGCTAGTGGTGAGTATAGCTAACATACTTGTGCTGACAGTGGAGTTTTGTTGGAGTCTGTGAAAGTTAACTGGAAAATTTATAAGAAAATTGCAAGACTGTTATTAGGTGATTTTCATTTTATTTTTTATGCTGATAATTTTTCATATTTTCTGTAACAAACATTTCTTTTGTATTTGTCCAAACAAGTGTTTTTTACAGAGACTAGGCGTATCAATATGATGGAGTAGGTTACCTGATAATCCCCTAGCTATAAAACAACTAGAAATAATGGATAGTATAAAATAAACAACTTTTATACGTGCATAGAGAGGCAAAAATAGCACAAAGGATAATACCTCTCCATGCCAACAAATCAGGGTCAGTCGGCTCCAGCACTCTATTCACTGTGTGATGTCTCGGTGCCTGCGTTTACAAAGTAGTGATGGTAGCAGCACCTGCCACATGGAGGAGTTGTTTTGAGGGTTAAAAAGTGTTTGGCACATAATGACTGTTTGTTGTTGCTGTTGTAAGGAGGTGGAGAAAGTGACCGCTGATTGGTAAGGGAGAGCCACGTTGTGGCCGTTTAGGAGAAATTTGCCAGGACCATAATGGATGCAGAGCAATCAGAACTAGGATGCCAAACAAAGGACCTCTCAGACATTCTGAGCTGGAGTCTTAAAAGCCTACACCTTTACTTAAGTACACACTTGAGAAAAAGAAAAAGTGGAAAACAAAATCAAGAAACAAACAAAAACAAGAGAGCTTGCTTGCCTGAAACTTAGGCTTGGGTGGTGAAGGGCAATATGATAGAAGAGAAAGTTATTCTAAGAATTCCTACCCATGTGGTCAAATTTGTACCTCTTCTTCTAAGTGAGAAATTTAAAATGAAACTTAGGCTGGCGATTAATGCCTCTAGGGCATCTGGCACAAGCAGTTGCAAAATCTTTGAACACCCCCTGAATAAAAGTCTGGTTGACTAACAGTCAATAGATTGTGGAGTCTTGACTTTGTGCTTTATATGTTTTTTGACTTTGGGTAAATCTTCTCTCTGCCCTTTTTCCTCCTGCGTAAAATTTGAGGCTTGGTCATGAATGATAAGTGTTCCTAACCTGTAAGTTCATGTATGGATTTTGGGCATTTTGAATCTCCTGAAATAGCATGTGGTGACAGGTTGAGGGCCGCTTTTCCAAAGAGCTGATTGCCATTAATCTAAAGTTTTACTTACAACTCTTCAACTATAATTTTACGATTTCTAGAATAAGTAACACAGAAAGTTGGAAAGATGCAGATAACCAACTGTACTGTGTTTAGTCAAGTGCAGAGGCGACCTCATCCATTAATACAAGTTTGAATATTGGCAATATTCAGATTAAAGCCCTGGTTTTGGGTCAGATTTTCTCTCATCTGAATTGTCTGAATAACTCTTTATCAATCATCACTTCAGCAAGTGCACTACTGTAATGAGCTGTTAAGCATCTTTTTGAAATTAAAGACAGCTTACGCCCTGATCCCTATCTCTGTAGTGTCTGCATGCCTTGAGGATTAGATTAAGAGTGTATTTCAGGCAATGTTACAGTAATTTATTTCTTGCAAAGTCTGTATATATATAATATTTCATTCAGTAGTGGATTGAATATTTAAATATAGAGATGGAAGAGGTGGAATTGGAGATCTTTCTTGGTGTTTAACCATCATTTAACCCATCTAACCCAGGTTTTCTGTTGTTTTGAAGAATAAAATGTATACATTTATTCACTTTTAAGTAAGTGAAATCTCAGGAAGTCCTGTTTGACAAATTTGATTACTTCCCTAAGTAGTTTTCTCTAGTTCACAGTTCTTTTATTAGAACAATTGTTTATAGGCCGGGCATGGTGGCTCACGCCTGTAATCTCAGCACTTTGGGAGGCTGAGGCGGGCGGGTCATCTGAGGTCAGGAGTTCGAGACCAGCCTGGCCAATATCGCAAAACCTTCTCTACTATAAATACAAAAATTAGCTGAGTGTGGTGGCGTACGCCTGTAATCCCAGCTACTCGGGAGACTGAGGCAAGAGAATCGCTGGAACCTGGGAGGTAGAGGTTGCAGCGAGCTGAGATTGTGCTCTTGCACTCCAGCCTGGGCAACAGAGCAAGACTCTGGTTCCAAAAAACAAACAAACAAACAACAAAAAATCAAGTTTTTATAAGCAATTGAATACTAAACTGGTCCTATGTGTGTTTTCCCAGGACTAGAACAGCCCACTGATTGCACTTCATTCTAGGCTGTTGTTTTTCTGGCATTGCCTGGGATTTCCTGTGGTATTTTCTGAGTACTTCACCCCCTGTCTTGTAGTCATGGTCCTGCTGGTACTTTTAGTACACAAGCTGGCTCTTAGACACTTTGCAATTGTCCCTCAAACAAAAGGACATTACTTAGAAGTGAAATTTAGAAAGAGAACTAGAAATCAAAGAGTTAGAATTTAGAATTGGCTGTTACCCTTTACCTTTTGTAGATAGGTGTTTGGGGAAAATTATGCCCTCCTGCTCCTGGCAAGCTGTTACTCTCTCTGTTTTAACTGTATTGATGTAGATTTGCTGCTCTTATTTTAAGGATTTATTAAGTGAATATGTTGACCAAATATAATAATGATGTCTTTTTGATTCAGAAATTATAATATTTTAAGTATTAAATACAAATATTATTTTAAATATTAAAAGCAATCTTTTGGCCGGGCGCGGTGGCTCAAGCCTGTAATCCCAGCACTTTGGGAGGCCGAGGCGGGCGGATCACAAGGTCAGGAGATCGAGACCACAGTGAAACCCCGGCTCTACTAAAAATACAAAAAATTAGCTGGGCGCGGTGGCGGGCGCCTGTAGTCCTAGCTACTCAGGAGGCTGAGGCAGGAGAATGGCGTGAACCCAGGAGGCGGAGCTTGCAGTGAGCCGAGATCGCGCCACTGCACTCCAGCCTGGGCAACAGTGTGAGACTCCGTCTCAAAAAAAAAAATAAAAAAATAAAAAATAAAAGCAATCTTTTGTTTTCCAGATGCTACTGGGTACTTGACTGTCTGCTTTATGGTAGGCAGGCTGCGACCTGGCTTAGTGAAGAATAGGTACATCCCTCATCGAGAGTCTTTCCCCTCTGTAAAAATTCTTTTCCCTGCCAGTTTTGAAAAATAAGTGCTATTTGATGGCTGCTGCATGTCATGCTCCAAATATTATTAATTTTAACATAATGATCTCTTTGTTCCATCAATTCTTTTTAGCTTGAGGTATTACTATACTTTTATAATAAGCCCATTTATAGTTCTGTCTGTTTAAGCAATAAAACAGCAAAGTCAGCAGATTACTAAGTAGATTGGCTTGGAATGTTTGTTGCTAGGTCACAGCCAGTGTTTTCCTGCATTGTGTGGACATAAAACGTTACATGTTGTTGGCATTCAGATAAAATGGATATTTTGTCTAGTGCTTAGGTTTGTAATAATAATTTAGTGCTCTCAGTTTAGCTTGATTTCTGTCGGTAAATTTCACTAGAAGTCCCAGTGGCGTTGATTTTTACTGTAGTATGGTGAATAAAAAAACCACCTCACTTCTATTATGCTAGTGGCTTGGGCAGGTTTTGATTAAATTAGAGACAAAAATGCTGGCTTTATAATTTATGTGATGCTGTTACTTTCTGTACTTTTTACGTTCAATTTTGAAACTTTTCTAAACAATGATTATCATGAAATCTTATGATCAGGTTTCTGAATGTGCTAAAAGCATGGAGATTGTAAGATAATAATAAAGACTTTGATTCTTTTGAGTTCATGTATGCTTTGTTATTTTTTTTAAATTAACTTACAAATAAATTCAACCATAACCTTGTTACTCTTAAAGTCTTGTAGAAAACTACCCAGGAACAGATTTTGATAGCACAATTTCGTGGTACATTCAATTCTTTAGAAAAATAATGATTGTATTAGGTTGTAATGTATATGAAATTGTCAATATTTGAAATTTTTTTTACTCAATGAAAACTGCAATTTCATACAACTCAAGTCTGCTACTTTACATTTTTTCAACCTGAACACAGTTTCTTTTCCTTGGAGACAGAATGTCTTAGCTTTATAGACCACTGAATTAGCACATATTTTGGTCCACATTTTTTTTCATTGATATTTTCACCTTTTCTTTGGTTGTAAAACTAGCTCTGAAGATGGAGAATCAGCATGGAAAGTTTATGTATATTTTAAATTTTAACTTTGTGGTGACTTTATGTCTTCATATTCTTTGTTTTACCACTGGCCAATGAAAACTTAGTCCTGGCTGGCAACATTCTGCAGGTTGGCATTTGTGCACGTTGGTCATAGAAGTTAAGTAAACATGTTCAAGACTTCCAGCTAGTGAATGATTAGAAGATGGCTCTCTTTATCAGCATTTTAATTTTCATAGAGTTGTTTTAGTCCTTTTCCCTTTCGGAGGTGTTAGGTTTCCAGGCTTCAGAGAAATGATGAGATGAGTTATATAAATTCTAGACTGATACTTCATTGTTTTAGTGTTTATGTTCTTTGTTTTGTTTTGCAGAGATTTTTGTTGTGCTTTAAAAAAGTAGAAAGTTAAGGAGAAAGGATTGGCTATGATATGTATATGTGTTTGAGTATTACATAAATATTTCCATAGTTGTTGATAAAGTCTTTTCTTGAGGAGTAAACTGGATAATGCCTTCAAGTGAGTGAGCCATGGATCTGGGTTAAGAATCTTCTTGGGCACCCCCAGGAGAAGATTGAATCTTTTATGAGGTAAAGTTGACAGGACCATGTAATATATTTTGAAGGGAAATGAGAGGAAGAAGATTTATAGCCTCGTTCTCTCCTTATTTCTGTATGCACCCCTGAATAGTCCATGTCCTTATCTTCCTTAGTTGGCATGATGGCCGCCCTATTTGAAGTTCTCTTCTTAGCAGCTGTTTTGTGTGATCTGCCACATGATAACTCTCTATTAGTTGTTGGGTCAAAATAGCTATGATTCCTGCTGTCACATACATAGGTGACCAAAGCTGACTTTTTTTTTTTTTTTTTGGTATGGGGAGCTTCTTTTTCATGTGGATTGCATCATGCTAGTGTTAACAGTTTCTTGCTTGGAGATCTTGTTTTGCCATTTTTTGACTTTATATTATATATGCTGTTAATGAAATAGCTTATGAATCTGGAGGTTTTTCCCATGGGTAGTTTTTGTTTGAGACAGAGTCTCGTTCTGTTACCCACACTGGAGTGCAGTGGCATAGTCTTGGCTCACTGCAGCCTCTGCCTTCCGGTTCAAGTGATTCTCCTGCCTTAACCTCCTGAGTATGTAGGACTACAGGCACGTACCACCACACTCGGCTAGTTTTTGTATTTTTAGTAGAGACAGGGTTTCTCCACGTTGGCCAGGCTGGTCTTGAACTCCTGGCCTCAAGTGATCCTCCTGCCTCGGCCTCCCAAAGTGCTGGGATTACAGGCGTGAGCCACCACACCTGCCTCACATGGGTAGTTTTGAACTCCATAAAGGGACAGGACTGTTGCTTTTAATTTCTTATTTCCAGAATCTGTCATATTATGAAATTCTAGCATATTATGAATTTCATATGCTTAGTCTTTCGCCTGTCTTTGTTTTTTAATTGTAAATAGACAATTTATAATTGTATAAATTTGTGGGGTACTAAATGGTGTTGCGTTTTATTAGTACAATGTGGAATAAGTTAGTTGACTTACATGTCACCTTAAATACATAACATTTTGTGGTGAAAGCATGAGAATTTTACTCTGTTAGCAACTTTAAAATGTATAATACTGTTTTTTCTCTTCAGATCATGTGGCTCTTTCTCCTTTTTCACCTTTCTTTGATTTGATGCTCAGAATATGTTCCTTCTGGTGCCAGGTTGACAGCTAAGTTTCCCAAGGGTATGCCAGCTTTCTTTAGGAGTTTTCTTCTTCTCCTTCCTACCATGATATGAGAATTGACTAAGCTGGTTTCCTCCTATTTGTTGTATACATTACTAGTAACCATTACTTATAATTCTTTTAGATGATGCTAGCATCATTTTTACTGGTAAGGCAATCGAAGCTCATAGACGTGAATTCACTTGCCCTAGATCACAAAGCTAGTAAGTGGTAGATAACAGGCTTTAAATACTGTCTGTTCAGTTCCAAAGTTTACACTCTACACTGTTGTTTTTTAGACGGATGGATGCTATGTCTCCCAGGCTGGAGTGAAGTGGCAGTATCTCGGCTCACTGCAGCCTCCACCTCCCAGGTTCAAGTGATTCTCCTGTCTCAGCCTTCCGAGTAACTGAGACTACAGGTGCCTGCCACCTTGCCTGGCTAATGTTTGTATTTTTAATAGAGACTGGGTTTCACCATATTTGTCAGGCTGGTCTGACCTCAAGTGATCCACCTGCCTCGCCCTCCCAAAGTGTCAGGATTACAGGCATAAGCCACCGTGCCCAGCCCACTCTTTCAACTTTATCACACTAACAACCTCCCTTAGCGGCTAGAATACTGGTAAAAGAAGTTGAAATGGACACATATAAATGTCTGATTATAGCCAGATACCTTTGTTAATAGTGTAGATCAGCTTCCCAGCATTTCTTGTTTTTGTTCATGCATGTTGTAAAATGTATATAAAATATGAGCTGATGTTCTGTAAGAAACTTAAACCACTCTGGTTATGCCATAGTTCCTGGCGAAACCCATTGCCTCAGAGGTAGCATAATTATCATGGCTTTATTTTTTTTTTTTGTAATAGGAATTTTGAAGGTGTGTCCTTTGGAATGTTTTTCTTATTTAAAGTGTATATAGAGTCAGTTGTAATGTATCCTTTTGAAATACTTTGGTATCAGTGTTATTGAGAGGTGATACATAAAGAACAAAACTATATACATCCATTTAATTTCTTAAGTGCTTTAGACTTTAAACTGTAGAATTCTCTGCTATTCATTATTACATTAGCATTTTGGGGGAACTATAATGTAGAATTTTAATTTTTTCTCAATGTCACCACTTCTCAGTAAAATCATACCTAAAGTTCTATAATTTTTTTCTCTTTTGTACTTCTGAACAGAGCTTTATAATATAAACATTTGAAGGTCAGCATTTAAAAAAAAAATCACTTAAATATTGTTTTCATACATTATTCAGTACAGAAATTATAAAGTTCCCAAGTTTGAATCTTTGCCTTTTTGAGTACCTCACTTCTGTACCCACCCCACTATACCCCGCATTTCCTGCAGGATGTTTGAAACCATATATAATGCCTCCCAGGACTGAGATTTTGCTCAGGTACCTGAAATGGAACAGATGCTGCTGTGCTCTTCATAGCAGAGAATGGTGCTGTACCAGCCGAAACACCTCACTGGAGCATCACCCCAAGCAGCAGAATGACTGTGATGACTGGCAGAGGGAAATTATGCTGTAGTGGAATCGATAGCTTTTCTCATCTGCTGAGTTCCATCCACAAGTCCTGGCAGCAGCCCTTTCACAAATGGCCCAAATATTTTTCTTTAGGGACGTCACTTACATGTAACAAAATTTGTTCAAAGAGACTGTCCTGGGTGAGTGAATAAATCTGGCAAAAATCTGTTCTTAAAGCAAGGTTTCCCCCAGTTCATAGTTCCCACCTAATATTATTTTGACAGCAGTTTTTAAAAAACTTTTAAGATGACAAATTTTTATAATTATGAAAACTTAAAAAGCCTCTTTATTCCAGACATTTAACTTTTTTAGTAGAATTGGCAATATTCCCTATGCACGGTTTTGTGCTCCCATTTTTTATTGATTATAATATTATATTCAACTAATATGTTGTATAATGTATATATTCATACTATATATTTCATTAATCCTCAAAAGCATTTCTTCTAAGGCATGCATTATATAGCTATGCCATAATTTATTTGCATATTTTAAAAAAGATTCTTTTGGATACTTTTGTAAAGGACATTAATTTCTTTATTATCATCAATTATATTCAGTGATGTTTTTGAGTGAATGGGAGAATAAAGGCTTTTATTTTTCCTACAAGGCTAAACCTTTTGATGGAAATACTTATGTATAGGAGATAACTTGGTATCTGTCTAGATTGGTTCTGTTCTAATCTGTGTTGTCATCTTAAAAGGTTAGTATTTACGGCATACATTTTAAGAAATTTTCTGAATGGCTGCTGCGGGGTTCTGTCCTGCAGATCCTGACCCAGTGACTGATGAATAAAGTACACTGACACACAGATATTCTGCTTTGCCAGTTCTACAGAGTGTATGGCCACTTAGTCACAGCCGTGGCCCCGACCAGCCAGTGAGACTCACATTTATTTAGTAAAGATTAATTGACAAAGGCTTGAGTCAACACTACGAGAGGGTAATTGACATTGTAGACTTCCAGAGTGTAAAGGAATTAAGCACCCATGGTAGAACAAAGGTTAGTGTTAAGACCACATGAGTAAACAAATAAGTTAGATAAATGCCTCACATTCCTTTGTTTCTACTCTAATTTATTTAACTAAAGGTAAGGGGACTCGGCTGCCTTCAGCCAGATTTATTACCGAAGTTATGTAAACTCTCAGGGCTTCCGAGAGCATTTGTGGCAATTATAACTAAAATTTTTTCCACCAGCCTGACTGAACCCCCACAGACCTTTGCAGAGATTATGTTGGAGGCCTAGAGAGGAAGGATCATCATGTACTGAAGTACTAGGTTGCACATACCAGCAAATAGCAACTTTTGGCTATCTCATATAACTTGTTGGAAAACCCTGACATTTAACTGATCTTGTACTCATCTTACAGATTGAGAAACAGATTTAGAATCATCACCCAACCAAGACCATATAGACTGCATGAATGAAGCATTATTTTAATTTATTCTGATAGGTTGGAGCAGAGCTCTACACTTTTAAAACCATGCTTATCTTAGAATAATTTGGTGACGCTTGGACTAATGTTTTCAAATATATATTTTCTAGTGTGACTTTTTACTTTATGTAAAAGTCATTTTCCTTTTTGTATGAAAAGTAATACAAATTAATGTGTGTACAAAGCAACCAAAAATAAATAACATTAAAATAAATACTGTATGTTTACACAGTTGCTAACAACATCTCCCCAGTGTGACCCTTCCTCACCTTGGGAAGTTTTATTAATCTGCTGGAATACTGCAAATTAGTGTAAGTAGAAAACTTTTGGAGATTCTCTGAATGTCTTAAGATACTCTTTCAGCAAGGCTAACTTTCTTATTAGAACCAGAAAGTTTTTAGTATTTCCTGTGCTTCAAATTAATGGGGCCTCCCCTTCTCTTACCATGTCCTGTGGGATGAGTCTCTTCCAGGCAGACCTCTCTGACTTTTGGGGAATCATTGGGTGAGCATCAGAGGTGATACTGATTGTGTAGTTAATGATCAATGACAAGACAAAATCTAGCTATCCTTTTGAGGTGTTTGAAAAGCAGAATTGTTCATGGTCCTGAGGAGTGGACAGTATGATTTGAATGGCAAGCAGAGAGAATAGCTTTGGAGATGCATTTGAGACACCTTGGAAAGGCTGAGAAGGGAGGGTTGTAAGCAGGCAGTGAATGGCTAATTGCTGTGATTTTACCTGTAGGTAATTGTAGAAGCGGAAGTTGTGGCCAGTTTCTTAATACCCAGCCGGCACACATATAAATCAGATATTTTTGTTTTGACTCATGTTTCTTCTTGAGGAGTATTCTTAGGCTCTGTTTGCAGAGCTATTTCTACTACCTTTGTCCAGGAGTTTTTAATTCTGTCAGAAATAATTCACAGTAAGAGGCAATGATTGGTTTCCTGGGTCTAAGTGAGAATGAATACTTTTCATACTACTATAAAAAAACAGTTTCAGTCTATTGTGTATATGATCCAGGAGTTTCGTCTATAGGCAAGTTCATTTATAAAATGAAACAATTTATAAAATAATTTTTTTTTATTGACATGGTGATTAAAAAATTTGAAAACAGGTATTGAA
Organism: Macaca nemestrina; assembly: GCF_043159975.1. Taxonomy (NCBI): domain Eukaryota; kingdom Metazoa; phylum Chordata; class Mammalia; order Primates; family Cercopithecidae; genus Macaca; species Macaca nemestrina. Next base: position 36,654,489 of record NC_092138.1, read on the forward strand.
GGTATTGTTGACAAGGTGGCAGTATTTTCAACACATTTCTTCAGTACATTTATCCAAGTTAGTATCTGGTTTTCCCATTTCCACCTCACAGTAGTGTTTGTTGAGTGGCTAGCCCTCTTCCATAGGATGGCCCTTTTAGCTACTGCTTATGCTTCCTTATTTAGGACAAAGTTCCTCATACCTTGGTTCCTGGTATACTGGGCTTCTGTAAATTTAGAAAGGCTTACATAGATTTGAGGAACTGCTTTGTATTTAGACTCATGGTTTTCTTGACGGCATGTTACTTGCTACAAGGAATGACAGTGTTTTTGTAAAAATCTTAATCTAGGAGTATGGGTTTCCACCATGAGGTGAGAGGCTCACTGACTGAGGAAGAAAAAAATTAAGTGCTCTTGGCATAAAATCTTTTTTTTCTTTAATTTCTGGCAAACCACGCAGACATTCATGAAAGAACCTAGAGAGAAAATGAGGCCCTTTTGCTGTGTTGACTCTTGTTTTCTTTTTGCTTAAGTATTTCAAGTTGATTAAGGCAAGTTGTTTATGAAGTTACTGCTTGGTTTTAAGAGCGAAGCCTACACCAGGTCTTTTTAAGGCTTGTATTGTTTAGCAGTGACTCTTTGATACTAACACTTTTAGAAAAATGTGCACATGTATATGCCAGTGGTTCTCAGTCTTTTTGGTCTCAGGAAGCCTTATGTTCTTAACTCTTCTGAGGACCCGAAAGAAGATTCTTTTATTTCCTTTTTTGTGCGTTTATTTTATTGATACTTACTTACTGGAAATCACACCAGGGAAAACTTAAATTATATTAATTCATTTAAAAGTAGCAATAAAAACTACATTTACTTAAATAGTTACATTTATTTTCATAAAAAATAATGATTTTCCCAAACCATAAAAAATAATTAGAAACATCAGCAAGGCGGTTGAATAGGACTTCACAGCGCTTGTCCCCTGGCAGAAACATCAATTTAACAACTATCAATGCTCAAAAATGTCTTCAAAAGACATACGGGAACCAGAGGAGAGATGATGGCACCTGAGTATAGCACATAAATGAAAAAAGATGCATTGAAGAGATGGGAAGGACAGTTTTGCATTACCTGTATTACCGCGCCCCTAACCCCAGGAAGTACAGTGAGGAGAGCGATAGGGATACCTGTGTGGGAAGGAGAGTGTTGTGAGAACCAGATTTTGCCTCAGACCCCAATCTAAGGTCTGTTGCAGTGAAACCCAGCACCACACAGTCCCATAACCCTAGATTCCTGGCTGGTACCTGCAGACTGAGCCTCCAAGATTGCTCCAGTGTCAGGCCATCTCTCAGCCTCAAGACTAGCTCAAGTGTCAGGTCAGTACCCACATCCTTAGATTCTAGATCAGCACCCACGAAGCCAGCCTCCAAGCCTGCCTCAACAGTAACCAGCATTTACAGTCCCAGACTCCAGGCCTACTCCAGAGCCAAGACAACCCCCACAGACTCAGGCTCCAAGCTGTTCCCCTGGTCTAGGATGTAGTCCAGCACTTGTGGACCTGGTTTTCATGCCTGCCCTAGTGAACCCAGGGTACAGGTCTACCACAGAAGACTCTGGCATTGGGCCAACTCCCACAGACCAAGCATCCAGGAACATCCCTGTGGATCCAGTTGACAGGACTACGCCAGTGGAACATTGGTGCCAAGCTGGCCCCCATGAACCCAAGATCCTGGCCTAACTCAGTAGTCCCAAGCTCCAGTTCTTACATGGTGGACTTAGGCCCCAGATACAACCCCATGAACTCAGGTGCCAGGCCAGCTCACATACTGATGCAGACATAAGGCTGGAGGATTCCAGGAGCAAGCCTACCCTTGGACCATGCCAGATGGCCTGCCTAGAAAATCTGGATGGGCTGACTGGTGAAGGGTTTTCCAAGCCAAAGCCAATCTACAAAGACTGGGATAAGTCACTGCTTCTTCAAATGCATAGATACCAACTCATGGTCACAAGAATCATGAATAATCAGGGAAACATGACACCACTGAGGGAACAAAATAAAACCTGAGTAACCAACAGTAAAGAAATATGGATTTACAAACTGCCTAAAAGCAATTCAAAATAATAATCTTAAAGAAGCTTAATGAGCTGCAAGTGAATACAGATAGACAACTAAATGAAATCAGGAAGATAATGCACAAACAAGTTGAGAATTTGAACGAAGAGATAGAAGCCATAAAAGAGAACCAAACATATTCTGGAGATAAAGAACACAATAACTGAACTGAAAAATTCCAAGAGGGATTCAACAGTGGTCTCAAGTCAAAGAATCAGTGAACTTGAAGACAGGTCGCTTGAAATTAACCAGAGAAAGAGAAAGAAAAAGTAATGACAAAGAATGAAGAAACTTGGTATGATTTCAGTGTGTTCTCTCTAATAAAATTCATGTTGAAATCTAATACCTATTGTGGTGGCATTAAGCAGTGCAATCTTCTGTTGAACACCTGCAGAATACACATTCTCCTCAAGCATACATGGGACATTCTTCAGGATAGATCATATGTTAGGCCACAAAACACATTTTACTAAATGCTAGAAGACTGACATTATACCAGGTGTATTTTCTGACCACAATGCTATGAAACTGGAAGCCAATAACAAGGAATTTTAGAAAATTCACAAATGCATGGAAATTAAGAATATGCTCCTGTGAATAATCAATGAGTCAAGGAAGAAATTTAAAGGGAAATTTAAAAACATCTTTACACAAATGGAAAGGGAAACACAACATAAGAAAAGTTACAAAATGCAGCAAAAAGCGTTTGAAGAAGGAAGTTTTTAGCAATAAATGCATACACCAAAAAAGAAGGATTTCAACCTAATATTACGCCACAAGGAATTAGAAAAAGAAGAACAAACTAAGCCCAAAGAAAGTAGAAGGATGGAAATAATAGAGATCAGAGCAGAAATAAATGAAATAGAGAATAGAAAAACAGTACAAAGGTCCAATAGATACCTTTTCTGGAAAGATAAAATTGACAAACTTTTAGTTAGATTAAGGAAAAAAGAAGACTAAAAATCAGAAATGAAAAACATTACAACTGATACCACAGAAATACAGAGGATCATATTAATAAAAGACTAAACAATTATAACACCACTTTGGATAATCAGCGCATAAATTCTTAAGACACAAATCATCTACCAACACTAAATCCTGAAGAAATAGGAAATCTGAACAGACCAGAAATGAATAAGGAGTTGGAATCAGGAAACTCTTCTATAAAGAAAAGCCCCAAACCTGATTACTATATAAAAAGCCCCAAACCTGATTATTATATAAGGATATATAATATCCTTATATATATATCCCAATATATAAGGAACTTAAACAGCTAAATAGCAAGAAAACAATTAACTGGATTAAAACTGGGCAAAGGACCTGAATAGATGTTTCTCAGCAGAAGACATATGGATGGCCAACAGTTATATGAAAAACACCCCACATCACAGCTCATTAGGAAAGTGCAAGTGAAATCCTCACTTCTTATCCCTGTTAGAATGGCTATTATCAAAAAGACAACAAGTGTTGGTTAGGATATAGAGAAATGGGAACCTTTGTACAATGTTGGTGGGAATGTAAATTAGTACAGCCATTATGGGTAACAGTACGAAGATTCCTGAACAAAATTAAAAATAGGTTTACCTTTTGATCCAGAAATCCCCATCTGGGTATGTCCAAAGGATGTAAGAGAAATGAAATCCGTATGTCAAAGAGATATCTGCACTTACATGTGCAGTCAGCATTATTCACAATAAGTACAATATGAAATAAATCTGAAGTATCCATCAATCAAGGAATGGATAAGGAAAATATTGTGTGTGTACACAGTCCAATACTGTTCAACCTTATAAAAGAAGGAAATCCTGACATTTGCTGCTCCATGAATGAAACTGGTGGACATTATGTTAAGTGAATTGAGCCAGGAACAGAAAGACAGATACCACATGATCTCACTTATATGTGGAATCTAAAAACATCAAACTTCTAAAAGCAGAGAGTAGGATGCTAGTTACCAGGGGCTGCAGGATTGGGAGATGTTATATTTTTTTCAAATGTGTTTAGTATTGGATTTAATAAAAGACAGCTGCTTTCTTTTATTTGCTTCTGCATTCAGTCTCTTGCACTATGTTGTTTTGGTTGAAGAATATGATGAAAATTTTGGCTTCCCCCAGATAATGTGGTTGGAAAGGGAGCAAGCAGTATTTTAATAACCTTTCTAGATAGTTAAGGGGACGTTCTTCTTTGACTCTTTATCAAAACCTGACAAACAGTAGTTTAGTTTCAGTGTGGAACCTAAAATCATATCAGTGAATTTTTTGTACTCTATTAAGCTGAAAGTTCATTGGTGTGTCTTGCATTTTAAGTGGCTTTTTAATCCATGCATGATTTTTGTTACTATGCGTTGGCAAACAAAGATGTGAGTTATCCAGATCTTTTAGATGTTGATGCATCTCTTTATATGATATAAAAAATTACATTCATTATTATTATCACTTCCACCAGAGACAGATTTAAGCATTTGGAATCTGTTGAGCTTACAGTAATGGATACAAATTTTCCAGAAATTTTAATTGTGACTTATAAGCTTGATTTTTATCATTGTTGACAAATACTCTAGTTGTTTTTTAAAAAATTGACAGGTTTTTTTTGTTTATTTTCAAGCGAATTCCTGCCAGCCACCCAAGTCTGAATGACCGTAGTTTGTCTGCTAATAATTTTTTTCATGGAAAAAGTGGCATTCCATGAAAATGGCAGGCAATTCAATCCGCAGTTCAATGAATTGCACAAGGGCTTTTCTAAAGACTACTCTTGAACTTCAGTGTGCACAGAAATACTTTATGCATACATTCCTTTTTTTCCACAGATGTAATAAAATTGATGCTTCCCCCCATCAAAGGCATTACTAAGAGAAACTGCCTTTTTGTTACCTCTGTAAGTATGAGGTAGTCAATATAATGATTCCTTTGGTACCACTTGATTCATGCTGAGGCACCAACAATTTTACTCTCTACTGCTTTTGTATCACTGTTACAAATCTCAACTGGGTAACATAGTCAAATAACGTGTGTTATTATGAAAGTAGTTTTGACTATACAGATGCCATGCAACAGGATTGTGCATCCCCTGGAGTTCACAGATCATGTTTTGAGAATGGCGGTTATCTTTCAATTCCAGTTGACTCCTTGAACATCACTGGTTTGAATTGTTTGGGTCTACTTACATGCAATTTTTTTTCAATAAGTACATTAGAACATTTCTCATAGACTTGGAACAATTTGAAAAAACTCACAAATGAATCATATAGCCTGGAAATATTTAAAAAATAAAGAAAAAGATAGGTCATGAATGCATAAAATATATGCAGATACAAGACTGTTTTATCGTTTACTACTATAAACATAAATCTATTATAAAAAGTTAAAATTTATCACAACATATGCACACAAACACGGATGTAACCAAATATAAAGGTGCAGTATTAAATCATAAATGCATAAAATTAGCTGTAGTATATCCTGTGCTATAATAATTTTTTAGCCATCTCCTTTTGCTATTATGGTGAGGCCAAGTGCTGCGAGAAACAGTTTACATTTAGAGTCAGATTACTTTATTGCAAATATAGGCAAAGATTCTTATCTTTTGTTTTGTTTTCAAATACTCTACCCATGGGTGAATACCAAGTGTTTTCCATTGTAAAAATAATAACAACAACCATGATAACATGATTATTATAATAATGCCACCCTTTGTGCTACAGTTGACATTTGACATATTTTGAGTTATTTTCAGCCTCATTCAGTCCTTCCCATTTTGCCATCAGTGCAAATCTAATTTGACTTTTTCTGAAACAGGTAAGTCAACATGGCAAGGGCTGGAACACACTCACTCACCAGTGCTTTGTAGTTAAGCACATTGCTCTACAGTATTCATTTATCGGACTATGAAAGCTACTCATGCAGATGTTTAGAATGTGTCACAGCCCTAGACACTGGGTGCAGCTTTTATTCTGGCTACTTGCTCTGATGTACTGCCCTCTGCTATAGGCATGAAGAGTTTTTTGCTAACATGTTGTGTCTTTCTGTATTTTTCTGGTGCTCTGTAAGATTTTATAAAGTGCTGTTCTTGTGGAGTAAAGAAATATACATTTTAGGCCAGGCTTGGTGGCTCATGCCTGTAATCCCAGCACTTTGGCAGGCGGAGGTGGGTGGATCACCTGAGGTCAGGAGTTCTAGATCAGCCTGGCCAACGTGGTGAAACTCCATCTCTACTAAAAATACAAAAACAATTAGCCAGGCATGGTGGTGGGCGCCTGTAATCCTAACTACTCGGAAGGCTGAAGCAGTAGAGTGACTTGAACCCCGGAGGCAGTGGTTGCAGTGAGCTGAGATGGCACCATTATACTCCAGCCTAGGCATGAAGAGCAAAGCTCCATCTTAAAAAAAAGAAAGAAAGAAAAAGAAAAAAGAAATATACATTTAAAAGACTTGACCCTCTAGGGGTATTTTATGGAACAAATGAGAAGATCTGACTAGGGATTTTCTTTTATATCCGTGTAATGCCAGTATATTGCTTGGCACTTTATAGCTGCTCTGTAAAAATGTTAATTGTAATAAATTCTTGAACCAGGAGTTAATTCAGTGAAGTTCAATTAAACTTTTATTGAGCCGTGTACTATGTTAGATGAAGAAAGTAAAAATTGGCAAAGTAGTTTCTGGATTGTGAATTACTCTGATAACTAGAAGATAATCTCATACACACAAACCTATTTTAGTATTGGAGCTTTTACCGTAGCAGTAGAGACACGGAAGGAGTAATGTGGGAAGGAGGGAACAGTGTAATTATTTCTGGTAGGGATGGGGAGGGTCACAAAACGACGGTGGTTGTCTGGCCATGAGATCTGATCTAGGCTTTGAGGCTTGAGGAGGATTATAAGGCAACTTCCCTTATTCTGGCTCTCTCAGGATGTATTTGAAAGACAAAATAGGTTTGGTTTCTGGCCTTAGTATCACAGATTCTGTGGAATGTTTGCTTTTTTTGTACTCAGGGTGATTGTTTTCCCTGGTTCCCATGCTCACGATATTTTCCTGCCTTCTCCCTTAAGAATTGCCTGAGGTTCTGTCCATTGAGGAGGAAGTGGAAGAAACAGAGTCTTGGGCGAAACCTCTCATCCACCTTTGGCAGACGAAGTCCCCTAACTTCGCAGCTGAACAAGAGTATAATGCAACAGTGGCCAGGATGAAGCCACACTGTGCCATCTGCACTCTGCTCATGCCATACCATAAGGTAAAGGGGAGCTGCTGTCATAGTTGCCTTCTTTGCTCTGCTTTCCATGTGACCCACATACCACAAGATCACTGTAAATTGTTGTGGGCTTCCTTTGCACATAAGAAGGAAGACATCCTTAGGTAGCTGATGGCTTTCATAGAACCACAAACACTTTCTACATTCTCCTTGGGAGACACTTTTCTGAAAATACTTTATCTTTTCCTTTTGAGATAGGGTCGTGCTCTGTTGCCCAGGCTGAAGTGCAGTGGCATAATCATGACCCCACGTAGGCTTGTACTCTGGCTCAAGCTATCCTTCTGCCTCAGCTTCCACAGTAGCTAGGACTATAGGTGTGAGCCACCATACCTGCCTAATGTTTTAAATTTATTTTTTAATTTTTCTGGCGACTTGGTCTTACTATTTTGCCTAGGCTAGTCTTGAGCTCCTGACCTCAAGAGATCCTTCTACTTTGGTCTCCCAAATCTTTTCTGAGTATCTTATTTTATTTCATGGGGGGGGGGGGGTTACTTTCAACTTTTCTACCTCTTTTACCAAGAAACACAACTTAAAGCTTACAAATAGTAGAAGCTTTCAAAGATAGAACTTGTTTAAGTTTATCTCTGTTTTTTTTGGTTGTTGTTTGAAAATGTCATTCTCAAATAATAGAAATGTCAGCCCTAGGTCCAAATTTTAAGTGTCTCTTCACCTTCCCATGTGGAACATGCAAAAGACACAGCCAAGACTCACTACAAACTAAATTTTCCAGTTCATCCTCATCAGCTGGCTGTGCTTGATAATGTTTTCAGCATCATTCCATAGATATGATACTGATAGCACCTCAGCTAATGGAGGGTCACAGTCCTCAGCACTCACACAGTTGAAATGATCTTTAGGAATCTTGTAAGGGTGGAACTATGTGGTTCATTTTAAGGTACAATATATTATGAAGTATATTGACATGAACATTATGTTTTGGGTTATATTTTTATTTATAGAAACAAATATTTTATTCAAGATTATGTCTGTCGTAGAGTTCCTTATAAAAATAAACTGTTCTGTTCAGACATTTCAGAGCAAGAAAATGTGTGGTATCTCACATTTTCAGACCTTTGTAACAGAGGAAATAATTTATTCCCTTCATGTTTTTTAATGTGGCACTGGTGAGTGATAAACATTATTTTTCTCTTCCTTTAGTCATTAAATTTCTGGGTTTTAACTACTTATTGATTCTTATTTCTACATTATAATCTGTATATGTCTCAATAATGAAAAAATTCAAACTAAAATCGTAAGATTCGTGGAGATTTAATATAAAATAATACAGTATAAAACATAAAATAATATAAAATCTGTGAGGTAATTCATTACTTATACTTTCAAGTAAATACTAAATGTACTAAATGTTTTTTCTATCTTTTGGTGTGAGGTAATAGTTTTGTTTGATACATTATTCTTTCTTATTTAGTGACATGTACCAGTTCTCTCTCTCTTGCTTTCAAATATTGTGATGAGGCAAAAATTCTTAAAGCCTCTCCTAATACTGCTGCACAGATTAAAACTGGGTCTTTGTACACTCCTTCAAGTGTAGCAAAATATGATTCTTCAGTAAATGAAAACAGATCTCTTAACCCTAGTGCATATGAAGAAGCAAAAGAATTGATGCTTTCCATGAACTAATTTTGGGAAGACACAATTTGATTAGCTAGTCACTTTCTTATATGAACAGACATGATAGAATATTGTCCTGTTCCTGCAGATTAGCTTTTGGGTGGGAGTCTGAGGTGGAATGTTGATTTAAAAAAAAAACAAAAACCAAAAAACTAGTAGTTTGATCAAGGAGAACAACAGGAAGAACAAAAGTTAGAAGTTAGTGTCTGGAACAGGAGTTAGTGGATTTGAGTGACTAGAATGATGAGCTCTTTTCCATGTTTTTCACTCATGTGGAAACGTTGTGTTTTTCAGCCAGATAGCAGCAATGAAGAAAATGATGCTAGATGGGAGACAAAATTAGATGAAGTCATTACGTTGGAAGGAAAGACTAAGCCCCTTATACCAGAGATGTGTTTTATTTATAGTGAAGAAAATATAGAATATTCTCCACCCAATGCCTTCCTTGAAGAGGATGGAACAAGTCTTCTGATTTCCTGTGCAAAGTGCTGCGTACGGGTTCATGCAAGTAAATGGATCTATAATTCATCAATCACTGGCTTTTCAGCATTTCACATCATCTTTATTTCTCACGTTTTTGGAACCTGTCAGATCTGTTGCATGGACTATTGGCATTCTTCATGGTTATATCATTCTTTTTCACATTTCTTCTAGTAAAAGTATGAGTTAGTATATTCATCTTTTTTTCACCACTTTCATGTAGTATCAGTGGAGAGCAGATCTGGGTTTTTTTTTTGTTGGTTTGTTTGTTTGGGGTTCAGGTGAGGAGTTATCATGGGGTTCCTTTCACATACTTGAATTTTACTTACTTTAAGATCTAGTTTATAAAAACTTAATTTGAAAGTCTGATATTGTTGAAGACTGTTTTTCTTTGTGACTTTTAAAAGAGAAATGGATGTTCCTTTGGTTATTCTCAGAATTGTTGTATTGAGTTAACTTTTTTTCATTCGTAAGGGTGGAAATCTCTATTGCTTTCCAGGGGAGAACACTCATTACAGTTGTTTTACCCCTGGACTGAGATAGTCTCCACACCTATCTCAATTTATTATTTTTAACAGTTGGATAAGTGGTAAACATTTATTGATCTGCCATGTAAATCCTATGAAATATGTAAAAGGGATCTCATATACTACAACTGTATTTTAAGGCATTTTAATATTCCAGATCTTACCAAATCACATATTCTAGTAACTCACTTAGGTATGGCCTGTCCTCTGTCAATGTAGTTTGAATGGTTTATAATATAGATATTATCTTCTGTCTTTACCTCAGAGTAATAATTGCTTTATATTAGGGTTGAAACAACTTCGTCATTTATCATTTATTGATTGATTAGATACTATCTACTTAAAGGATTTAAATAGTATCTGCTTGAAATATAATAATAGCCATCTTGTTTTCATATTGAAGGCAATTTGGAACACACACACATGCATATACACACCTTACATTGTTATGTGTATACAATAGGTAAAGCACCAGGACACAAAATAATTGGGATATAATCTGATTCCTGAATGTAGCAGCTATGCAGTGTCACCATACTATTTTATACACATATGCTTTAACTCATTATTTCATGGACATGGTTAACTATGATAGATTTTTTTCTCGGGAAATTACATTTCTGTTATTTTGTTTCCATCTCAAATGTTATAGAAATTTTCAAAAATTACTCATTAAATCTTAACCCTCCTATAAGGAGGGGGTTTTAATATCAGAAATATTAAAAATTACTCATTTAAATATTTCACAATTCTCTTATCTCAAGAAGTCAGAGTGACATGTGTTCCTTGATGCCATGTAATTGCTATGTATATTTGCATAATCAGCCATCACCTTAGATAGTTATTTTGGGTCAGGCATGAGCTGAATAGACAAATTGAATTGAAAATATTCCTTCATTGCTAACTCTGAATTTGCAACATTTGCCTTATCATTGAGGTTGAAGGTAGTTAGACTTAATTTTTGAAGTAATTTTAAATTACTTCAAAATTTAAATTAATTTAATAATATTAGGTCACAGTATATTTATTGTATTATTTTTAACATTTCCTTAAACTTTGCCCCGTGGATTGCAACTTATTTTGAGATGTCTGTGTGTGAACAAATTAGTAGACTTGACATTTTAAAATTTTATTACCCATTCAAGATGTTCCATAAGTATTCTCTATAACTATTGTGTTAGTTATCAATAAGACTCACATTCACCTTGCTTATGTTTTGTTCTATACAGTGAGAATCAAGACAGTATGGTAGGCTAGTGTTCCATTTTTATTTATTTCAGTACTGAGATCTGCAATATTTTAAAGGTGAAAAAGACCTAATGCATGGATACATACTATTATTTTATAGGTTGTTATGGTATTCCTTCTCATGAGATCTGTGATGGATGGCTGTGTGCCCGGTGCAAAAGAAATGCGTGGACAGCAGTAAGTGGCTTATTTTAGTATTGCTTAATCTTTCTTCCCACCCCACCCATGGTGGTCACATTTGAGTCTAATGAAAAAGATAAGATTGTTCAGGTGCTTATAGATGCAATTCCACACTTCCTTGTGTTTCTAGTCTTCCCTCTCAAAAGCATGTTATCTGGTGGTTCTATATCCATTGTAGAAATATTAGGTAAATTTCTTTTCTTTTTTTTTTTTGAGACTTAGTCTCACTCTTGTCACCCAGACTGGAGCACAGTGGCGAGATGTTGACTCACTACAAGCTCCGCCTTCCAGGTCCACACCATTCTCCTGCCTCAGCCTCCCAAGTAGCTGAGACTACAGGCACCCGCCACCACACCTGGCTAATTTTTTGTATTTTTAGTAGAGAATACAAAAGGGTTTCAATGTGTTAACCAGGATGTTTTTGATCTCCTGACCTCGTGATCTGCTTGCCTCGGCCTCCCAAAATGCTGGGATTACAGGAGGGAGCCACCACTCCTGGTCCTTTTTTTTTTTTTTTTTTTTTTTTTGAGATGGAGTCTCTCTCCGTTGCCCAGGCTGGAGTGCAGTGGCGTGATATCAGCTCATTGCAACCTCTGCCTCCCAGGTTAAGCAATTCTCCTGCCTCAGCCTCCTGAGTATCTGGGACTACAGGCACCTGCCACCATGCCTCGCTAATTTTTGTATTTTTAATAGAGACAGGGTTTCACCTTGTTGGTCAGGCTGGTCTTGAACTCCTGACCTCAGGTGATCCACCTGCCTCGGCCTCCCAAAATGCTAAGATTGCAGCCGTGAGCCACCGTGCCCAACTATTAGGTAAATTTCTGGTGTCAGTCCTCTGCTTAGGAACCTGCAGGGACTGTCAGTTTATCGTGTCCACATTTACGTTTTCAAGGCTTCAGAATTTTGCTTCATTTTCTTGTCCGTCCCTATTTTGCAATACTTGAAAAGTATTTCAAGTAACAAGGTAGGGGATCCTCAGTGACCCCTGAATAAACCATGTTCATATCCAACATTTATTTTTCTTTTTTTGAGACAGGGTCTCACTCTGTCATCCAGACTGGAGTGCAGTGGTGCAATTATGGCTCACCGCAATCTTGAACTCCTGGGCTCAAGTGATCTTCCCACCTCAGCCTCCTGGGTAGCTGGGACTACAGGCATGCGCCACCATGCCTGGCTAATTTTTTAATTCTTTTGTAGAGACAAGGTCTCACTATGTTGCCCAGGCTGTTCTCAAACTCCTGGGCTCAAGTGAGCCTCTCACTTTGGCCTCCTGAAGTGCTGGGGTTATAGGCATCAGCCACTGGGCCTGATGTCATATCCAACCTTTCAACTAGCATAAGGTCTTTCCCCACTTACTCATCCTTACATTTATACCTTAGTACATTCTAGAGTTTCTGGTCTGTACTAGGCATTGCTGTGAATTTTAGACAGAACATTTAATAACAAATGATCCCCCATTTAGAGACAAAGAATTGACTTGACCTAAATTGTTTTTCCTAAAGACCTTGTTAAAAATTTACCTTACTACTTTCCTGCAGATTTTTGGGGGCAGAAGAAAATAATAATAATAATAATAATATAAAAATTTAACTTACTTCGAATCTTTGATTTTCATTCCAACAATCTATGTCAACTTTGTTACTGTTAGTTTTACCTTAATTTTTCTTAAAAATTGTCTTTCAAAAGGAATCAGAACATTCTTGAAAGTGAAGAACAATCAGACCTCAGCAGTGTATCCCTCACTCATGATCTCAGAGCAGGTGCTCAGCTTGATGATTTCAGCTGTAATAGCAGCATTTACTTTATTCCTCAATGATCTCTAATGACAGAGAATTACACTTCCTTGCAACTGAAGTTAAAAACCTGAATGACAATATAAAGAATACGCCTTACATGATGAAAATTTTTGTCATGACTGTGTATATTTAGTTCTCAGTAAGTCTGAGAGGGGTGTCTTTCTGGATGATTTTATTGCTGGCATTCACTTTGGGGAGTGAAAGAAGAGAGGAAAATATGGATACTCTTTATGGTCTGAATAATCTGGTATATTTTAATGTTAGAGGTTTTATCTCCCATTTAAGAAGTCACTACATCAGTGGGCCCAGAAAACATTTTGGTCCATTTATGCATTGCTTAATGATAGGGATACATTCTGAGTAATGCATCGTTGGCAGTTTTGTCATTGTGTGAACATAATACAGTGTACTAACACAAACGTGGACGGTATAGCCTGCTACACACCTAGGCTATATGATGTAGCCTATTGCTACTACTGTCCTGAGTAGTGTAGGCAGTTGTAACACAATGGTAAGTATTTGTGTACCTAAACATAGAAAAGGCACAAAAGAAAAACAGCCTTACAATCTTATGGGACTACTGTCATGTATGCAGTCCATCTTTGACCAAAATGTGTTTATGTGACACATGACTGTATTTTCCTTTCATGTGATTATTATGTTAATAAATGTAAGACATATTTAACATAGCCAGGAAGTCCTGCTTCTAATCTTGACTATATAAATATATCAAGCTCTTATTTATTATATAGGTCCTATTCCTAGTACATGAGCCACCATAAAGTATTGCAGAATCAGTTTGGCCAGTGATGTTCTCTCCTTTGCCCTGAATCATAAATTTAGAAATTAGAGATTATGTGATCAGCTCACCAAGGCATTAAGAGTTCTCTGTTCCATCCACAGTTATTGCCTGGCTCCTGTGCTCACACACTGAGCAGTCCTGTTGTCCAAGGTACCATTGTCCTTTGCATGGCAGACCCAGGGCCAGGTCTAGGCCACTCACCCTGATTCTAAAGCTGTTCTGATTGATTATGCTGTTTTCATGTAGCATGTTTCATACAGAAAATACTACGATTAAAAGCATCTTTCTATTAATTTAAAGCATCTTTCTATTAATTTTAACTCCTTGTCCCCTCAAAAAATACAATCTTGCCATTTTTATTTTAATATTGAAACTATGTAAATCTCTATCAATTTACAGTTGAACTGGGAACTCTTGAATATAATATTACAATGATTTTTAGACCTACATAATTTATTTCTACCTGTAAATGATCTGAATTCACAGTGGATTCCAATTGTTTTTTCAGCGTATCCATTTGAGTGTACTTTTTCTATGAAGCTCCATTCCTATTTCTGTTGAAAAATAGTTGAATGAAGTTTAAGTATTGTAGAAGAGTAACTGACAGTATTGATATTCTGACTTTAACCCTCTGATTTAGTGTGGCAGTGAGTGTTGCAATATTAATTTTTACTAAACACTTAAGTATGATTTCTTTAAATTTTATGGCTGCAATGATTGCATTTTAAAAGTATCCTTAAAACTGACTTCTTCAGCAATCAATCTTGTATCTTCAGGTTTATACTCCAGAGGAGCCCTAGCCTCCTTGTAAATAAAGGGCTCTAAAGGAGCTCATGGAAATCAAATAGTGCAGCTGAAGCCAGATGATATTTCATTGGTGGCCTGTAGTTCACTAACTGTCATTCCTAATTTCCTGGAATTTTTTTAAAGAAACCTGCCTTGTGAAGGTGAGGTTGTTCATCAAGAATGTAAAATATTCCTATAGGATATTTAGTTTGAGACACATGATTATACAACAAATGTAATTGTTCGGTTGGTGTTTTCTTTTATGGTAAGTGCTGTTGAACACCTCGTGTTCATTTTTTATGAGGTATATGAGAATTGTATGTGGTGGTTCTATTTTTTAAAGATTCTTTTTAAAAAGAGAGACTATAAGAGTACTATATCATAGAGTTAATATTTTAGAATCAAAGACATCTTATTATTTCACCCATTCCCAGACATAAATAAATAAATTCATGTTAAAATGTAGTAATTTTTTCAGCTTCAGCCTGAGCAAAAAAGAAAGTGGAGGGTGTATGCATGGCTGGAGTCAGTAATCATAGATCAGCTCTCTTTTTAATTTCCAATTCTAAAGACTAGATGTCACTCTGGGCTCAAATTAGGAAGACAGAGATCATAGTGACATAGGCTCGATCTTTATCTGTGACTTTCTGTGTCCTCACCATTTCTAAAGATTAGCTTCAGACCTCACTCTGATTCATTGTGCTCCCATTTTCTTACTTTTCCATTCACGTCCATTAAAATAAAAACCAAAATGTATATTGCAGCTTCAATTGCATATGCTTGAGGAGAGATTAGTTACAATTTTTTTTATTGTACCCTAATTTGGATTCTAAGATTATGGCTGTATGCCCAACCTCAACTGAAATGAAATGATACAAAGAACACACGTAACTGTCTATCCTTGGATACAGTTTATATATTTCATGATTCTAATTATATGTCATCTCTTTGAGTCCCTGCCTTACCCTATTTCGGTATTACCCAAATAAATAGACACAACTATCTGACAGCTATAGCGTTTGACTTACGGCTTGTAAACCAGCTTTATTATTTCATTTTCAGCTTTGTTGGATTAAACCCTTTTTGATCTATTTATATCATTCTTTTTGGAGCAAATTTTCCTCCTTTTTTGTATAATCATTTTAGAGCACATTCCAAACATTACCAAATCCAAATTTTAGGTATCAAAAGTCAATACTCCGATATTAGTATCTGCGTCTCATTATTTTGACTTTTCATACACATCTCACTACTTTGTAAAAAATATTTTTATTTGTAATTTTTTTGGGTATGTCATAGGTATATATATTTATGTGTTACATGAGATACTTTGATACAGGCATGCAATACATAATAACCACATCAGGTTAAATGGGGTATACGTCATTTCAAGCATTTATGCTTTGTGTTACAAACAATCCAGTTGTACTCATTGAGTTACTTTAAAATGTACAATTCTGTAGTTACCTTGTTGTGTAGCCAATACTAAGTGTTTTCATTTTGTGGGTTTTTTTTTTTTTTTCTTTTTTGTACCCATTAACCATTTCCATTTCCCCCATCCCCACTACCCTTGCTAGCCTCTGGTAACCATCCTCCTAGTCTCTAGCTTCATGTGTTCAGTTAGTTTTTTCTAATTTTGTGAAGAATGTCAATGGTTGAGCACCTTTTCATATACCTGTTTGTCGTATATATATGTGTGTGTGTGTGTGTGTGTGTGTGTGTATATATTTTTTTTTTTTTTTTGAGACAGAGTCTTGCTCTATGGCCTAGGCTGCAGTGTAGTGGTACAATCCCGGCTCACTGCAACCTCTGCCTCCCGGGTTCCAGCAATTCTCCTGCATCAGCCTCCTGGGTAGCTGGGATTACAGGTGCATGCCACCACGCCCAGCTAATTTTTATATTTTTAGTAGAGATGGGGTTTCACCATGTTGGCCAGGCTGGTCTCGAACTCCTGACCTCAGGTGATCTGCCTTCCTCCGCCTCCCAAAGTGCTGGTATTACAGGCATGAGCTACCATGCCCGGGCTGTCATTCGTATATTTTCTTTTGAGAAATGTCAATTCAGATCTTTTGCCCATTTTAAAAATCAGATTATTAGATATCTTTCCTATAGTGTTTGAGCTCCTTTTATATTCTAGTTATTACTCCTTTGTCAGATGGGTTGTTTGCAAATATTTTCTCTCTTTCTGTGGGTTGTCTTTTCACTTTGTGTTTTTCTTTGCTGTGCAGAAGCTTTTAAGCTAGATGTGATCCCATTTATCCATTTTTACTTTGTTGCCTGTGTTTGTGGGGTATTACTCAAGAAATTTTTGCCCAGACCAGTATTCCGGAGAGTTTCCCCAAATTTTTCTGTCAGTAGTTTCATAGTTTGAAATCTTAGATTTAAGTCTGTAATCCATTTTGATTTGATTTTTGTATATGGGAAGAGATAGGGGTCAAGTTTCATTCATTTGCATATAAATATCTAGTTTTCCCAGCATCATTTATTGAAGAGACTGTCCTTTTCCCAGTGTGTATTCTTGTCATCTTTGTTGAAAATGAGTTTACTATAGATGTATGGATTTACCTCTGGATTCTCTATTCTCTTCCACTGATCTAAGTGTCTATTTTTGTGCCATTACCATGTCATTTTGGTTATTACAGCTCTGTATTATAATTTCAAGTTAGGTAATATGATTCTTTCATTTTGTTCTTTTTGCTTAGGATAGTTTTGCCTGTTCTAGGTCTTTTGTGATTCCAAATAAATTTTAGGATTTTTTTTTTCTTTTTCTGAGAAGAATGTCTTTAGTATTTTGATAGGGATTATATTGAATCTTTAGATAGCTTTGGGTAGTATGGACATTTTAACAGTATTGATTCTTCCAGTTCATGAACATGGATTATCTTTCCATTTTTTGTTTCCTCTTCAATTTTTTGCATCAGTGTTTTATAGTTTTCATTGTAGAGATCTTTCACTTATCTGGTCAAGTTAAATCCTAGATATTTACTTTTTGTAGCTACTGTCAATAGGATTAGTATCTTGATTTCTTTTTTAGATTGTTCACTGTCGGTGTATAGAAATGCTCTGATTTTTATATGTTGATTTTCTGCACCTTTACTGAATTTATCAGTTCTCATAGTTTTTCGGAGTCTTCAAGTTTTTTCAAGTGCAAGATTATATCATCTGCAAACAAGGATAATTTGAATTCTTCCTTTCCAATTTGCAAACCCTTTATTTCTTTTCTTTCTTTCTTTTCTTTTCTTTTTTTTGGGGGGGAGTCTGATTGCGCTGGCTAGGATTTCCAGTACTGTGTTGAATAACAGTGTTGAAAGTAGGAATCCTTGTTTTGTTTCAGGTCTTAGAGAAAAGGCTTTCAGTGTTTCACCATTTAAAATAATACTAGCTGTGAGTTGGTCATATATGGCTTTTATTGTATTGAGGTATGTACCTTCTGTACCCAGTTTTTTGAGGGTTTTTATGAAGCGATGTTGGACTTTATCAAATGCTTTTTCAGCATCAATTGTGATGATCATATGGTTTTTCTTCTTCATTCTAATGATATGATGTATCACATTGATTGATTTGCATATGTTGAATCATCCTTGTATTCCTGGGATAAATCCCACTTGGTCATGATGAATGATCTTTTTAACGTGTTGTTGAATTTGGTTTGCTAGTGTTTTGTTGAAGATTTCTGCATCAGTGTTCATCAGGGCTATTGGCTGTGGTTTTCTTTTTTTTTTTTTTTTTTTTGAGACGGAGTCTAGCTCTGTTGCCCAGGCTGGAGTGCAGTGGCCGGATCTCAGCTCACTGCAAGCCCCGCCTCCCGGGTTCACGCCATTCTCCTGCCTCAGCCTCCCGAGTAGCTGGGACTACAGGCGCCCGCCACCTCGCCCGGCTAATTTTCTTTTTGTATTTTAGTAGAGACGGGGTTTCACCGTGTTAGCCAGGATGGTCTCGATCTCCTGAACTCGTGATCCGCCCGTCTCGGCCTCCCAAAGTGCTGGGATTACAGGCTTGAGCCACCGCGCCCGGCCGGTTTTCTTTTTTTGATGTTTCATTTTTCTGGTTTTGGTATCAGGGTAATTCTGGCCTCACAGAGTGAGCTTGGAAGTTTTCCCTCCTCCTCTACTTTTTGGAAGAGTTTAAGTAGGATTGATATTCTTATTTAAATGTTTGGTAGAATTCAGCAGTGAAGCCATTGGGTCCTAGGCTTTTCTTCACTGGGAGACCTTTTTATTATGGCTTTGATCTTGTTACTTGTTATTGGTCTGTTTGGGTTTTGGATTTCTTTGTGGTTCGATCTTAGTAGGTTGAATATTTCTCGGAATTTATGCATTTCTTCTAGATTTTCCTATTTATTGGCATATAGTTGCTCCTAGTAGCTACTAGTGATCCTTTGAATTTCTGTAGTATCAGTTGTAATGTCTCCTTTTTTATCTCCAATTTTAATTATTTGGATCTTCTCTCCTTTTTTCTTAGTCTGGGTGGAGGTTTGTCAGTTTTGTTTTTCTTTCTTTTTAAAAAACATCTTTTTATTTTGTTGATCTGTTGTATTCTCATTTCAAATTCATTTATTTCTACTCTGATCTTTATTATTGTTTTTCTTCTAATTTTGTGTTTGGTTTGCTCTTGCTTTTCTAGTTTTTTAAGATGCATTGTTAGGTTGTTTATTTGAGTTTTTCTCCTTTTTTTATATAAGCTCTTACAGCTGTAAACATTCCTCTTAGTACTGCTTTCGCTGTATCCCATAGATTTTATATGTTGTGTTTCTGTTATCATTTGTTTTAAGAAAGTTTTCAATTTCCTTCTTAGTTTCTACACGGACTCACTGGTCTTTCAAAACATATTGTTTAATTTCCATGCATTTGTACGTCTTCCAAAATTCTTTTTGTCATTTATTTCTATTTTTATTCCATTATGGCCAAAGAAGATGCTTGATATTATTTCACTTTTTTTTGAATGTTTGAAGACATGTTTTGTGACCTAACATGACCTATCTTTGAGAATGATCTGTGTGCAGAGGAAAAGAACGTGTATCTTGTGACCTTTGTATGAAGTGTTCTGTGAATATCTGTTAGGTCCTTTTGGTCTATAGTGTAGATTAAGTGTGATGTTTCTTTGTTACTTTTCTATCTGGAGGATCTGTCCATTGCTGAATGTGGTGTGTTGATGTCTCCAGCTGTTACTGTATTGGAGTCTATCTCTCTTTTTATCTCTAATATTTTTTTCATATATCTAGGTGCTCCACTGTTGAATGCATATATATTTATAATTGTTATATTCTCTTACTCAGTTGACCTCTGTATTATTATAATATAGTGACCTTATTTGTCTCTTCTTAGAGTTTTTGTCTTGGAATCTATTTTTTCTGATACAAGTGTAGCTACTCCAGCTCTTTTTTGCTTTTGTTGCCATGGAATATCTTTTTTTCATCTGCTTATTTTCAGTCTATGCTTGTCTTTATAAGTGAACTGTGTTTCTTGTAGACAACAGATCATTGGGTCTTGTTATTTTTTTTTTTTTTTAATCCATTCAGAGCCACTCTGTGTCTTTTGATTTGAGAGTTTAGTGCATTTCCATTGTTATTGAGAAGTAAGGATATGTTCTGCCATTATATTGTTTGTCTTGCTTGTTTTGTGGTCTTCTTTTCTTCATTCCTTCATTTCTTCCTTTTATTGAAGATGATTTTGTCTTGTGGTATGATTTAATTTCTTCCTTTTTATTTTTTAGGTATATGTTATATGGTTTTTGATTTGAGGTTATGACAAGTCTTACAAATACTGTCTTACAACCTATTATTTTAAGCTGATAACCACTTAACACTGCATAGACAAAAACACACAGAAGGAAAAATAAAACCAATAAAAGCTCTACACTTTAGCCCCTTGCTTTTTAACTTTTTGTTGTCTCTGTTTATATCTCATTATAATTTCTATGTCTTGAAAAGTTGTCATTATTATTTTTGATTGGTTCATCTTTTAGTCTTTCTCCTTAAGATCAGAGTATTTTATATACTACATTTACAGTGTTTATAATGTGCTGCATGTTTCTGTGTACTTACTATTACCAGTGAGTTTTGTACCTTCAGTTGATTTCTTATTACTCATCAACCTCCTTTTCTTTCTGATTGAAAAACTTGCAGGCTGGGCACGGTGGCTCATGCCTGTAATCTCAGCACTTTGGAAGGCTGAGGTGGGCTGATTGCTTGAGGTCAGGAGTTGGAGACCATCCTGGACAATGTGGCACAACCCCATCTCTACTAAAAATATAGAAAATTAGCCAGGTGTTTTGGCGGGCACCTGTGATCCCACCTACCTGTGGGGCTGAGGCAGGAGAACCCAGGAGATGAAGGTTGCAGTGAGCTGAGATTGCACCACTGCACTGCAGCCTGGGTGACAGTGTGAGACTCCATCTCAAAAAAAAAAAGAAAGAAAAAGATAAATTCCCTTTAGCATTTATTGTAGAACAGGTCTGATGTTTATGAAATCCCTCAGGTTTTGTTTGTATGGCAAAGTCTTTACTTCTCCTTCACGTTCGGAGGATATTTTCACCAGTTATACTATTTTAGGATAAATGTTTTTTTTTTCAGCACTTTAAATATGTCATGACACTCTCTCCTGGCCTGTTAGGTTTTCACTGAAAAATCTGCTGCCAGATGGACATATTTGGAGCTCCATTGAATGTTATTTTTTTCTTTTCTTTTGCTGCTTTTAGGATCCTTTTTTTCCCCTTGACCTTTGGGAGTTTGATTATTAAAAGCCTTGAGATAGTCTTCTTTGGGTTAGATCTGCTTGGTATTCTGTAACCTTCTTGTACTTTGACATTGATATCATTCCTAGGTTTGGGAAGTTCTCTGTTATTATTCCTCTTGACCAACTTTCTACCCTTATCTGTTTTTCTGCCTCAGCTTTAAGGCCAGTAACTCTTAGATTTGCCCTTTTGAGGCTTTCTTGATCCTGTAGGTGTGCTTCATTGGTTTTTATTCTTTCTTCTTTTGTCTCCTCTGACTGTGTATTTTCAAATAACCTGTCTTCAAGTTCACTAGTTCTTTCTTCTGCTTGATCACTTCTGCCCTTATAAAACTTTGATGCTTTCTTCAATGTCAGTAGCATTTTTCAACTCAGAATTTCTACTTGATTCTTTTTAATTATTTCAATTTCTTTGTTAAATTTATCTGATATAATTTTGAATTCCTTCCTTGTGTTATGTTGAATTTCTTTGCGTTTACTCAGAACAGTTAGTTTGAATTCTTTGAGAGGTCACATATCTGGGTTTCTCCAGGACTGGCCCCTGGGGCTTTATTTAGTTTACTTGGTGAGATCATGTTTTCCTGGATTGTCTTGATGCTTATGGATGTTCATCAGTCTGTGCACTGAAGAGTTAGGTATATACTGTAGTCTTCCAAGCCTAGGCTGGTTTGTACCCATTCTCCTTGGGAAGGCTCTCCAGGTATTTGAAAGGACTTGAGCATTGTGATCTAAGCTGTATCTGCATTAGCAGACACCCCGAGCTCAGTAACACCATGGTTCTTGCAGACTCGTAAAGGTACTGTCTTCATGTTCTTGGATAAAATCCAGAGGAATTTTCTGGATCACTAGGCAGAGACTTGTTCTCTTCCCTTACTTTTTTCCAAAAAATGGAGTCTCTCTGTTCTGAGCCATGTGGAGCTGTAGGTAGGGTGACAGAAGACTCCCTGTGGCTACCACCTCTAGGACTGTGCCCGTTCAGAACTGAAGCAAGCACAGCATTAGGTCTCACCTAACGCTGGCCCACTGTAACCACTACTTGGCTACCAGGTACTAGGTTTGCTCAAGGCCCTGGGGCACTATAGTCAGCAGATAGTGAAGCTGGCTAGGCTTGTGTCCTGCCTTTCATGATGGTGAGTTCTTTTGGGCCTAGGTGGGTACTGAAGTACCATCCAGGAGCCAGGGACTGAAGTGAAAAACCTTAGAAGTCTTCCTGGTGTTCTGTTGTCCTGCAGCTGTGCTGGCAGTCAAACCAGAAGGCACTGTACTTCCCATCTTTCCCATTTCTACTGGCAGAGGAGCCTCAGCCCATGACCACCACTACTACAGGCCCATCGGGAGTACTGTCAGCCTACCACCAATGTTCAGTTAAGGCCCTAGGGCTTTTAAGTCAGTTTGTGGTGAATAGTGCCAGTCTGGGACTTAACCTTCAGGACACTGGGCTTCCTGCTAACCCAGGACTGGTAAAGAAATGCTGTCTAAGAGCCAAGGTCTGGAATTGAGGACCCCAAGATCCTGCTTGGTACTCCAATTCCTGTGGCCAAGCTGGTACCTAAGGTGCAAGAGAAAGTCCTCTTTACTTTCCCCCATACTTTTCTTGTCAGAAAGAATCTCTCCCTGTGGCCACCATTGCCTAGGAATGTGCTGACTTTCAACTAAAGTTAGCAAGTCTCAGAGTCTCACCCAGGGCTCACCGGGTACCACCTGGGTATCACTGCTGGTTATTCAGGGCTGAAGGGCTTTTTAGTTAGCACATGATGGGTCTTGTCAATATGAGGTCTGTTGCTTCAAGGCACTGAGTTCCCTTCTGGCCAAGGATGTGTCTAGAAATGTTGTCCAGGAGCTAGGGCCTGCAGTGGAGGCTTCATGACTCTGACCAGTGCCCCGTCCTATAGTGGGTGAGCTGGTATCCAAGATGCAAGGCAAAATCCTTTTTACTCTCTCTTCTCCTCTCCTCAAAGCAGAAGGAAGGGATCTCTTTTCATGAGCTCTACTGCCTGAAATTGAGGTCGGAGGTGACATAAGTACTTCTTCAGCTGCCTCGATTAGTGTCTCAGTAAGTTGAACATCCAGCGTCTCTGAGCCCAGCCCAGTCCTCGCCTAGGAGTTGCAGACCTTGTGGCCTAGACTGCCTTTCGTGTTTATTTAGCACCCCAGAGTACTCTAGCCCATGGTGGAGAGGCTTGCTGGAACTGAAGTTCGATCACTGGGAGGTGTGATTTCCCTCTGGCTTGGGCTGGTTTAATATTCCCTCTGTGGGCAGGCATCAGGTCAATTCAGCTGGGTTTGCTTTCTGTTGTGACTGGGCAGCACTGAATTCAATGCATTGTCTTAAAATTTCTGTGCTCTCCTGTGCCATGTGACCATTGCCAGGGGATAACGGAGGGGTGGTGTTGGTGATTCAAGACTGTCTTTCCTACCCTCTTCAGTGCCTGTTTCAGTGATAGGAAGTTAAAAACCAGGTACTGTGGGTGCTCACCTGATTTTTGGTTCTTACGAAGGTACTTTTTTTATATAGATAGTTGTTAAATTTGGTGTCCCTGCAGGAGGGGATGATTGGTGGAACCTTCTGTTTGGCCATCTTGTTCTGCCCTGTCTCCAAAATCCTCTCATTACTTTTGACTTAAGTTTCTATAGTTTGTGTCTAATCTGTGCATCAGTTTATACTGTAGGCTATTGCTAATTTAAAATGTAATGCTAATATGCTCACCATAAAAATGTAGAATTTGAAGTGCTTTCTTTCTGGGTCCCCCCTCCCCTTTTCTGTTTTCTGCCTACAGTGAAAATTGTTGAGGCTGAGTATTTCTGTGAAATACATGAACCCTAGTGTAGGGATATACTTTTAATTATGAAGGAGGATGTTAGTTAAATGCCTGGAATATGGTGATAACCTAAATATTTACCTCTGTTCCAATAAATTATAATCCAAGTCCTTAATCTTCTGTAGAGTATTGAAAGGTAATTGCTAATAAGTAATAGGAGAATTTTCTACGTGATCTTCTGAAGAATTTAAATTATAAAATTCTAAAAGGTAATTAAATATAAAAATAAAATTAATATAAAAATAAATTAATAAATTAAAAAGGAATGTGTGTAAGATTCTTTTTTAATTTGGGGGATAGTATAGCATTTGGTAGATGTTTCTCTCCAGGAAATTTGGATGTTTCTTCTGGGACCTTTCGGGGACTGAGGGCTGTGGGATTTTGTTAGAGTGCCCCAAGTATGAATGAAAACTGCATTTGAAGATGGATAATATAACATCACAGAAAGTCACAGAATGTAACATCCAACCCCGTTTTATGACTTTTACCATCATGAGTTGCCTGGCTTCTGTGCATGGCAGCATTAAGCATATGCTGTCATTGTTTATTGCCAGTTTGAAAAACTCCAAATAAAGTATCATTTGTGCTATGTCCTTCTAGGGAGCTTTTTTGTTACCTGAAAGAATTCTTGAAGATTAGGCAGGGTAAATACAGTAGCCAATATACCTATGATCTAGATAACAAAATCAAAATTGAAGGAAGATGTAAAAGTAACATAATGAGAAGGTTTGGCTTTGTTAGAGATCTTCAGCCAAGGTTCTTTTTGGCCCTAGAATTTTTTTGTTCTGGCTTGCTTTGTATTTCCATTTTGCTTTAATTAGTTTGTCTTAAAAATTAGGGACCTTAAATAAAACTAAATTTACTTATGCACTTTTTAACCTAGGGGTGATGGGTAAGAGAAATATATAAGAATAACATGTGACACTGATAAATACTGACCAGATGACTAATTACATGTCATTATACATTTTCATCATTATACATCATTCATCTATGAAAATGCTGTGTATGATAGTATAATGGTAAATATATGTCATTATACTTTTGTCCAACCCATAGAATGTATAACACCAAGAGTGAATCCTAAAGTAAACTGGGTTCTGGGTGATGATGTGTCAGTGTAGGTTCATCAGTTGTAACAAATGTGCTGCTCTGGTGGGGGATGTTGGTAATGATGGAAACTATGTATGTGTGCGGGCAAGAGGCAATTGGGAAGTTTCTGTACCCTTCAATTATGCTATGAACCTAAAGTTGCTAGAAAAAATAAAATTTAATAAAAAAGTTATTTTAAGGCCTTACTGTAACCCTATCTGCTTTGATGCAATGTACTTTATATTTTAAATTATATTTTATTTCAATATATACCTTTACACTTAATTCAGGAGAATTCGAATATTTATGCTTGGTAGTAATATAGTACAACAAAAAAGCAGCTACCCATTATACCATTATAGTTTGGGATGACTATTGCCATGCTATCAAAACCTAGATTTTGTAATGAAAAATATAAGAGCACTTTATAGGTTAGAATTCTCATTCCATATAATGGAATGCATAAACTAGGTAATTATGCACATTTATTATTTAGTGAAAAGTATTTATTTTACTCTGCAGAATCATAAAGTTGTATTTGTTATATACATATAACAAACATTCTTTTTCTTTTTCCCAAAATGGTTTTAAGAAATCAACACCCAAACATGAAATGGGTTTCCAACTTGTCCCTACATGTGTTCATTGTGTCCTTTATTTTACTTGTTTATTTATTTTTTGAGATGGAGTGTTGCTTAGTTGCCCGGGTTGGAGCACAGTGGTGTGATCTTGGTTCATTGCAACCTCTGCCTCCCGGGTTCAAGTGGTTCTCTTGTCTCAGCCTCCCAAGTAGCTGGGATTACAGGTGCACACCCCCATGCTCAGGTAATTTTTGTATTTTTAGTAGAAACAGGGTTTCACTGGGTTGGCCAGGCTGGTCTCAAACTCCTGACCTGGGGTGGTCTGCCTGCCTTGGCCTCCCAAAGTGCTGGGATTACAGGCGTGAGCCATTGCGCCTGGCCTGTTTTTTTTTTTTAAGTTGTAGTAACAATTAGATATAAGCAAATTATACCTTGATGATCACTTGGGATTAGCTTTCCTTTTCCACTTACAAAGAATGGAATATACAGTTGGAGTGTTTTAAAGAAACTATTTTGGTGGCTGTTTATATATACATATATACACACACATAAACATATATAAACAGCCACCAATATTTTATATATGGGTTTGTGTGTATATATATAAAAAATATTGCTTGTTTATAAGTAAGTGGCATCTGCATATTAAATAATGGTTGCCACTAATGCCCTTCAGTGCTGCACATGGCTGTTTTGTCTTCTGAACCAAAGTGAAGTCATTTATCTGCATAAATCATAGTTATAGAATTAACTTCCAGAACTATCTGAGGTGTAGTGGTCTTCATAAATCCCACCCCCTAGTATTGCTAAATTTTGTTAGCTAGAGATTCTAAGTGACTTTTTTTTTTTTTTCTTTTTTTTTTTTTTTTTTTTGAGACGGAGTCTCGCTCTGTGGTCCACGCCGGAGTGCAGTGGCAGGATCTCGGCTCACTGCAAGCTCCGCCTCCCGGGTTCACGCCATTCTGCTGCCTCAGCCTCTGGAGTAGCTGGGACTACAGGCGCCCACCACCTCGCCTGGCTAGTTTTTTGTATTTTTTTTAGTAGAGACGGGGTTTCACCGTGTTAGCCAGGATGGTCTCGATCTCCTGACCTCGTGATCCGCCCGTCTCGGCCTCCCAAAGTGCTGGGATTACAGGCTTGAGCCACCGCGCCCGGCCAAGATTCTAAGTGACTTGTTAAAAAATATTTATCAGACCTCGGGAACTTTGGAGTATACCTTAGTCTAATTTCCAACCTTAAGTCTCAGGTAAAGATAATTCATGTCTTAGAAAACTGGCAACTCTTGACATCTTTGAGAACCATGAGGCTCCAACCCCTGTGAGTCTCTATTTACTTTTCCATGATATTAGGCAGGTGGTGAAAGAATGTTAGGTAGAATATTTGACTCCCACCACTGTTTGAAACTGACTCCAGAAATTGAGCCTAATTCCTGTAGATGGAGGCACATCTCGTAAGAAGCAACCCTAACTCCACTCAGTTGAATCTGAAGGCAGCTTTCTGTCCTGTCTAAAGCAAGAGTTTGCTTAGAGTAGAGATTATTAGACTTAAAGAAAATTTGTATGGTTGAGGATTATGTTACTTTTATTCCAGAACACAACGTTTATTACCCCTGTCCAACCTCCCAAATAAAAATAATGATGCTGATAATTGATGTTAGAAATTACCAAACATTTGTCTCTTGGAATCTTCTGTTTTGGAGAAAGTAGTTTCATTTTCGGACTTTGGACCTATGTATTCAGAATGACTATGGATTTTCATATAGGCTAATATAACTCGCAGGGATAGACTTTTCTTTATTTCCATGGAACGTGATACTGATAAAGGCTAAGGAATTCTTCGTCTATCTCAGAAGCCTTGTTTTACAACTAATGAACCAGAGGGTTTTAGAGTTGTGATTCCTTTGCCCAGGATCACCCTTGTGTGTGCTACGAGAGCCAGGATGCCGGGCCATCTCATTCCCAGGCCTTGCCTCCTCTGCTCAGCTTTTGTTTTTGGAGGGAAAGAAGGCCAAACTACTGACCTAATCCTGAACAATTTTTTTTGACTAGTTTTTGTTTGTTTACATTGAAAATAAAGCCAGCACTAACTTTTAGTGTTACTGGTTTTCTGCTTAATGTAGTATAATTAGCTTTATTGGTTGGATGAGCAGGTTCTTTTCCTTTTCATATGTACTCTAGGTTCTGCCTAGAGGACTTTTCCCGGAACTGGATAATGTCTTGAATTCAGTTTCCCACTGACAACAGCGTTGACATTTTTCTTTTTTGAAGAGCTCTGAAGTGGCTTTGTAGATCAGAGCGATTGATTTTGAGATCAGATTGGCTTATGGCCTTGAGAGGTCATGGTGGCATCGCTGTTCCCTCTGATCTGTTTTATGCTGGAATTTTTTTTTTTTTTTTTTTTTTTTAAGATTCCACGAGATACTGTCAAGACCAGGTGATGAGATGCTGTCAGCCTGCAAGGCTGACTTTGATCTTTATACAAAGTAAAACTAGTGGAAAAAGAAAGGCCCAGTTCTTGTCAAAGGCAGGACATTCACCATTGGGCGGGTAGCCAAGTGGTTGCTTTTGCTGTCTTATTCTTCCCCATTGTGGTGTCTCTTAAACCACTGGACAGGACTCTACTCTCTCATTTGAGGTAATATATTTGGCTTCAAAATTACCTCTTGCCTCCTGAGGTGGCAAATTATTCTGAATAGCTGCAGACTTAAACCTTGGCCTGCAAAGGCCATGCTGGTAATAATTATTTCACTTTAACCAAACAGAAGAGCACATAAGAGGATATCAGTTATCCTGACAGCATAGCTATGATGTGGAAGCCATCCCGTTAGGGAAGTGCTTAGTGGATAAAAAGTCACAAATCATTTTTCTCTGTTCTTTCCTCTTTTTTTTGCTCAATAACACCCCCTACCTCTGCTCTGTAATGGAGAGAAATAAAAAGAAGTCTAGATAGCTTACTGTAAGTGGAACTGTATTCATAAATAGCTTCTTGATTGAGAACAAATGCCTCATTAATCTTTAGTGCTTCAACTAGAGAGCACAAGTAAAGTCAAGAAGAATAATGAGTGACATTATAGGGAGCCTAACATGCTGTACTACACCCCAGGCTGTGCATGCCTGGAGGTCACTGGGCTACAAGGCACATCTCTTTTGCAATGAGGAGAGAGATCCCCAGGAAGAGTATGGAAAAACTGCAGTGCAGGCATTTCTCTTGAGTGGCAAAAATTAATTGAGTGACATGATGAAGAAATCATGTACCTTTTTTTTTTTTTTTTTGGTGGTGGAGCATCAGTTGGTCTCTCGATTGTTCCTTTTTTAAAAAAATTGTTTTTTAAATTGACATAATTGTACATATTCATGGTATACACAGTGGTGTTTCAGTACATACAATGTATAGTGATCAGGGCAATTAACATATCCATCATCTCAAACATTTATCATTTCTTGACGTTGGGAACATACAATACCTCCTTCTAGCTATTTGAAATTGTGTATTATTGTTAGCTATAGTCATCCTACAGTGGTATAGAACACAGAAATATAGAACTTAGTCCTATCTAGCTCTAATTTTTTATCTTTTAACACATCTTTCCCAATTCCTCCTTTCTGTCTATCCTTCTCAGCCTCTAGTATCTTGTTTTCCTTTTTATTTCTAGGGGATCAACTTGTTTCAGCATCCACATATGAGTGAGAATATGCAGTGTTTAATTTTCTGTTCCTGGCTTATTTCACTTAATGTCTTCCAGTTCCTTCCATGTTGTTGCAAATGACAGGATTTCATTCTTTTTATGGCTGAATAGTATTCCATGGTGTATATATGCCACATCTTCTTTATTCATCTCTCGTTGGATACCTAGGTTGATTCTATATCTTAGCTATTTTCAACAGTGCTACAGTAAACATAGAGGGGGCATATATGTCTCTTTAATATAATGATTTCTTTTCCTTTGGATAAATTCCCAGTAGTGGTATTGCTATATCATGTGGTAGTTCTATTTGTAGTTTTTTGAAGAAGCTTCATACTGTTCTCCATGGTGGCTTTACTAGTTTACATTGCCACCAGCAGTGATAAGAGTTCCCTTTTCTCCATGTCCTCACCAGTATTTGTTACTTTTTGTCATTTTAATAATACACATTCTAACTGGGGTGAAAGGATAACTCATTCCGGTTTTGATTTACATTTCCCTGGTGATGTTTACCCTTTTTTTTTGTATATTTGTTTTCCATTTGTATGTGTTTTGTGAAGTGTATGTTCAGATCATTTGCCCATTCTTTGTTTCTTTGTTTTTGTTTGTTTGTTTTTGAGACAGGGTCTCACTTCCATAGCCCAGGCTGGAGTTCATTGGTGCTCTCTCAGCTCACTGTATTCTCGACTTCCTGAGCTCATGTGATCCTCCCACCTTTGCTTCCCCAGTAGCTGGGACTACAGGCACATGCTACCACACCCAGCTAAGTTTTTGTATTTTTAGTAGAGATGAGGTTTTGCCATGTTGCCCCGGCTGGTCTTGAACTCTTGGGGTCAAGTGATCCGCCCGCCTTGGCCTCTCAAAGTGCTAGGATTATAGGCATGGGCCACCGTGCCTGGCTATTTGCCCATTCTTAAATCAGTTTTTTTTTTTTTTTTTTGCTATTGAGATGTTTGAATTCCTTGTGTATTCCAGATATTAATCCTCTTTTTCAGATGAGTAGTTTGCAAATATTTTTTCCTATTCTGTAGTTTTTCCTTTCACTCTATTGTTTCCTTTGCTATGCAGAAGCTTTTTAGTTTGATATATCCCATTTGTTTATTTTTGCTTTTGTTGCTTTTGCTTTTGAGGTTTTATTCATAAAATCATTTCCCAGACCAATGTCCTGAAGTGTTTCCCTTATGTTTTCTTCTCATAGTTTGATTGTTTTGGATCTTAGGTTAGGTCTTTGATTCATTTTAAGTTGATTTTGTATCGGGTGAGAGGTGGGAGTCTAGTTTCATTCTTCTGCATATGGATATCCAATTATTCCAGCACTATTCATTGAAGAGACTGTCAATTCCCTAACGAGTGTTCATGGCACCTTTGTCAACAATCATATGACTGTAGATATGTGGGTTAATTTCTGGGCTCTCTATTCTTTTCCCTTGATGTATGCGTCTGTTTTTATGCCAGTTCCATGCTGTTGTGGGTTACTGCAGCTTTGTAGTATATTTTGATGTCTGGTAGTGTGATGCCTCTAGCTTTGATATTTGCTTAAGACTGCTTTGGCTATTTGGGGTCATTTGTGGTTCCATACAAATGTTAGGGTTATTTTTTTCTATTTCTGTGAAGAGTGTCATTGGTGTTTTCATAGAGATTGCATTGAATCTGTAGATTGCCTTGGGTAATACTGTCATTGTAACAATGTTAATTCTTCCAATCCACGAGCTTGGGATGTTTTCCCATTTATTGGTATCCCCTTCAGTTTCTTTCTTGATTTTTTTGTAGTTTCTCTTATAGGGGTCTTTCACCTTCTTGGTTAAATTTATTTCTAGGTATTTGAAGTCAGGTACTTTGCTGTTTGTTGTCAGTGGTCATGCTGGGAAGAAAGAATAAGCCAGCTGGGTTTTTATTTGAAAACCAAATGTTGTATAATGTTAACAAAGTTAAGATGTGTGTTCATCTTAGAGTACTTTGCTCAGGATCCTGGAAATACTATTATGTAAATGTAGTAAGCTCCATGTAGAGTACTTCTGACCAGTCTTAAATTATTCATGCTTCTTGCCACTTAATACGTGTCTGGCTTGTAACATAGCTACCAGAGCGGTGCTCTGAACACCTCAAATTAATTTTCATACCATTGTAAGCAATGCCATTAGGAGGATAAATCCAGAAAAAAAATATATTTTGAAACAAACAGAACATGATTTTCTGTTCTTCTATAAATTGTTGTCTGATGATATTTAAATAGATAAAATGTAGTAAGTTTACTTGGTTAGTGTTGTAAATTAGATGAAGAAAAACTAAATTTCTAGAATGCAAAAAATACTGAATGAAAATTCAATTTGTGTATTATAATTTTCTCAATATTTTCAGTTGGTTCGAATACAAGCCTACTTCACTTAAAAGATTTGTCTGCACCACCCCCTGTATAGGTCAACTGTGAGGGCAGGATCTTTGTCATTCACTGCTGTTGCTCAGGGTCTAGAGCACATCGTGGTGATTAATATTTGTTGAGTTAATGAATGAATGTTTTCACTAAGTGAGAGAACTTATTTGCTAGTACAGAATTCATTAGAGGTGAATTTTGGATTTCCAAATTTATGGAATTTCCATTTAAAAGGTACTGCAGGACACTTGTCATTCAATTTTATAATCACTCAGAACTCATACCAGCTCTGTCCTTTGATGAGAGAGCCTGTCCTCTCTCCAGCCCTGATAATGAGCCACATATCCAGAAATGGTTCTCCCATGTCTTGCTGATCAGCACGGGTTTTCTGCTAATGTGATTAATTACTCTTTGTTTTCCCAGCTCAGACAACCCCATTATATGGTTTTGCGTTTCTGTTATGAACATGTCAGATAAATGAGGGTGTGTTTGTGGGGGTACTTCAATCTAATTATTTTTCTACGACACTGAAAATTGGCTTTAGTGGCACTTATGGATATGCTAGCTAAAATGAGAGCTTCCTACAGCACAGCTTGAGAATGTTGGTATTGGCATTTCTTTAACTGATGTTTTATAGAAGAGACATTGGAACATGATTTCCCTTGGCTGCAAATAATGAACAACTGTGATAGCCATATTATAACAATGCCGTTCTCACCATTGTTAATGTTGTGTCAGCATTTTGATGATAATACTCTTTTCCATGGTTTAATAACTGAGCCATAAAGAAATCATTCCATGTTATGAATTGCTGTACTAACTGTTCATCTCAGTGGTGATTTTTTATGAAACCAAATTTTAAAAATACCTGGCATTGTTAAAAGGGGATTTTGTCAGTGGTGTTAGGTGAGCAAAAGGGACCTCATCAGGAAAAGTATAAAACAGTTCAGAATATGATCAGATTTTATATTTTTTCATTCATCTTTTAGCTACCCTGAGGAAAAAAATATACAGCAGAATGCCTTTTTAAATGCTGTTCTTTGGAGGCAGAAATAACAGCTGCCTTATAGAGTAATCATGTTATAACAGGCATTTTAGTATATATATTTTTTGTTTTGTTTTAGGGAACATTGGCTGACTAGCAGTATATCCAAATCTTTGTAATAGTGAGTCATTTTACACTGGGTGTTATTGTTCCTTAAAAAGGCATGCTCATTAAACATAAAACAAGGCTGGCAATGAGCAGACTGTTTGATTTTATTTATTTATTTTGTTCTGTAAGGATGAACAGTTTTGATATCGCCATAGGTTAGATTGGAAAGAAGTTATAGTACACTGAAAGAGTCTAGAAGAGATCGCAGGTGCCTGTTTTAAATTTTCATCTAATTAAAAGAAAATAGAAAAAAATGATATAAATACCCACAGTCACACTAAGTTTAAATGGCACATTTCTTGTCAAAAGGTTTAATTTCTTTTTGTGTGTGTCTGTGAGTTTGCTTTCTTTAATACAAAGAAACTAGATATTATCAGGAAAGTCTACCGTTTCCAACACTTTCAAAATCTCAAATTTCGTTTTTTATAGAAAACTACTTAAGCTGTTTTGTCAGTTGGGCTTTCAACTCTTTTCTATGTATTACAATCTAGTGTTATGGCTTGCTGTAAGGGACCCAAATGGTATCACAATGTATTTAACTTGCCTTAGTGTTTTCCTTCATACTCCTTTTTTTAATTCTTAGTATCCCAGTGGTTATGGATTTACCATGTTGTTTTCATTACTGTTTGAAATTTCAAGCTTTATTATAAAAATTTGGACATTACAAATAAAATTTAGGCTTCTGATAATTCCAGTTCCCACCAGAGGTAACTATTTTCTCCATTATAAACAGAAATGAAATTATAGTCATTATATAGTCCTCCATAGATTTAAATATTTAGGGTAGATTACAAGAAGTCAACCTGCTGAGTCATTATTTCTGTGCATTTAAATTTTAATGGACAATATTAAATTCTTCTCCAAAACCATCATAGCAACTTACATGCCCCCAAACTAGATATATTCTGATTTTAAAATGTAAGGGTAGATCTCATTCTTTTCTTTTTTCATTTTCTTTATTCTTGAGGTTGGTTTTCTTTTCGTGTGCTTACTGGCTGGCAATGAAGAGTCATTGAATTTGTTGTATATTTTTTGTAACTGTGGGCTTTAAAAAATATTTCCAGAAAACAATTTTTGATATTTATATTGGGAATATTTTTATGTTATTTTGTGTCAATTATGTTGTATGTTATTCTTTATGATTTTTAAATATTGATATGTATCTTTTGTCTTTTAAATATCTTATTAAGGAACCATATTTATCCTAACTTCATCAGTATATTTACCTGTATTTTCTTATAATACTTTTATAGGTCTGTTCTGTTTTTACGTTTAGGTCTGTAAACCAATTGGAATATATTTTTATGAGTCAGGGACATACACATAAAGACATACTGTATTCAGTTGGATCTGGACATTTTGAATACCGTTATTGAATAGTTTTTGGTGTGAGTTTTTGGTTATTTATTCAGCTCTGTCTTTCTGCTCTCTAATTCTGTTCTTAGGAGTAACCTGCTATTCAAAATATTATGTATATTTCTAATTTCAATGTTTTTCTTTTGTTCCTAGAATTTTATTTGGTTGACTTCTGGAAATGTAATTTGTCATTTAGAGTCTTTTAACAATATTTTTAATATACTTGTTTATTTTAAAAACTTATTAAAATACAGCTAACTCTTGACCAACATGGGGGTTAACGGTGCTGACCCCAATGCAGTTGAAAATCTGCATATAACTTTGGACTCCCCCAATACCTAACTACTAATAGCTTACTGTTTACTAGAAGCGTTATTGATACAACACAATTAACACACAGTTTATATGTTATATTTATTATATACTGTATTTTTACAATAACATAAGCTAGAGAAAAGAAAATGTTATTAAGAAAATCATAAGGAAGAGAAAATATATTTACTATTCCTTAAGTAGAGTGGATCATCATAAAGGTCTTCATCCTTGTTATCTTCATGTTGAGTAGGCTGTAAAGGAAGACGAGGAGGGGTTGGCCCAGCTGTCTCAGGTTGGCGAGTCTATATGTAAATGGCCCCATGCAGTTCAAACTAATATTGTTCATGGGTCTACTCTATGTATTTTACATTTTGTGGCTTAGATCATTTTGCATCTAATTCCACTATTATTTTTTGCAGATAGAGCCATATTTCTTGTGTTTTTTTTAGTTTTGATTGTGAGCTTATGTTTCTTAGAATTCAATACTGGGAAATATTTAGAGGCCTTTGTTATAAATGGTTGCCAAAAATTACAATTTGCATTTTTGAATGAGCACACTCTGCCTTCAAATAATATCCTACTTCATGAACAATGTAAAAGTCTTAAAACAGTATAACTTCATTAGCACTTCCCTTTGATTTTTGGTCTTATCTTACATTTTACTTCTTCATGTACTATACTCCACAGTGTTATTATTTTTGTTTTAAGCATTTGTCTTTTAATGAAATTTGTTCATTCTCTCTTTCCCTTTCCCTTCCTCCCTCCCTCCTTCCTTTCCTCCCTCCCTCCCTCCCTCTCTCTTTCCCTCCATCCCTTCCTCTCTCCCTCTCTGCCTCTCTCTCCCTACCCCACTCTGTGTGTGTGTGTGTGTGTGTGTGTATGTGTATGACGAAGATACTAAAACATGATTTTATATCTACCCAGGTATTTTTGGAGTTCTTCATTCCTTCCTGCTGATCTTCGGTAATGCGTGATTTCATTTTCCTCATTCTGAAGAACTTTATTTTGGCATTTGTTATCATGTGGATATCCTGGGGACAAATTCTGTTAGATTTTTATCACACTGAGAGTGTTTCTGTTTTGCCTTTATTTTTTAACGGTTGTTTTCTTGGGAAGTAGAATTTTAGGCTGGCAGCTTTTTCTTGTAGTATTTAATAGATATTGTTCCATTGCCTTTTTGCCTTCACAATTTCAGGCTAGATGGTACGTGTAACTCATATAGTTGTTTACTGAATGTGACTTTTTTCCCCTCTGATTTTAAGATATGTTCTTTTTATTTGGTTTCTAGAATTTTGATTACTATGTAGGCAGGTGTGTTTTATTTATATTTATCTGTTTAGAGTTTGCTGCAATTTTTTAATCTGTGGGTTGATATCTTTTATCAGTTGTGGAAATTTTTCTGTCAATATGTCTTCCAATATTATCACCCCTTTTCTCTTTTCTGACCTTTTAGTACTCCAATTATACATAAATTGAATATATATATATATATATTTTTTTTTTTCCCCATAGATCTGTGTTGGTTTTTAAAACTCTCTTTTGTCTTTCAATCCTATACATTTGGCCCTCTGTATCCATGGTTGGATATGTGGATTCAACCAACTGTGGATCAGAAATGTAGTTAGGCCTGTAATGGTTGTGTCTGTATTGAACAAGTACATCCTTTTTTTTCCCTTGTCATTATTCCCTCATTGATACAGTATAACAACAGTTTACATATTATTTACATTGTATTAAGTATTATAAGTAATCTAGAGATGATTTAAAGTATACAGGAGGATATGCATGGGTTATATGCAGATACTAAGCTATTTTATATAAGGGACTTAAGCATCTCTGGATTTTGGTATCTGTGAGGGGTCTTGGAACAACTCTCCCTTGGATACTGAGGGATGACTGTACTTCCTATTCATTTGTCTCTTAAGTCATTAAACTTTTACTCTGACAATTCCAGTTTGCTTCTAAATCTGTCGAATGAAATCAACATTTTATTATTTCCTATCTTGATCATAAATAATTTTTTTTGCTTTTTAGTATATCTTGTACTTTTTTTATTGTGTGCTAGACATTTTGTCTCTGATGACTGAAATGAATATTATTATTTCCAGAAAGGGTGTGCTACTTTTTCTCTTAGGTTCCTACAGTGGGGTGAAGTCAATCTGATTTATGTTTGAGCTGGGCATGTGCTTTGCTGCAGCTTTAGTTTGATTAAGTCCACTCAGATTTCAGGTGTTTTGAGGGTGGGATTAGGACTTTCCCTTCTGCAGAGTCTGTTATCTGGGCACTGTGGAGATTCTGAAGATCTGCCTGCCTTTCAGAGTTGAGCTGGCAACTTTTAAGAACTATGGAATATCTTTTGCTTTTTAGACCACAGTTGCCTGGATGTTGGGTTCCTGGAATTTTCTTTTCTCTCCAGTTCTATTTCTTGCTTTTTGTACCTTAAGAGGATTATTCGTTACAGATCCATATTTTTTGTTTCCCACTAAACAGCTACACTGAGGTTATGCACTGACAATGTTATATTTACGTTATCTAGAACCAGTTAATCTTGTGCATGTTTAACTGTTGTACCTTTTGTATTTAGTGCGTGCTTAGGCAGTGTTTTCCATATATTAACTAATTTAGAGAAGTACTATTTTTTTCCCCTATAGGTAAAGTATCTGAAGCACAGAGGTTGAGTAACTGATCACAATCATAAGAGTAATAAATGGCAGAACTTTGATTTAAACCTGGCTATCTGCTCTATATTAAACACTGTGATATGGTATGGCTGTCCAGTTTCACTGTTCTTCTTCTCAGTTAAATTTGATTCATTTAGCCTGAGGTTATATTGCACAGCATAACTAAAATGTTGGTTTGTTTCAAATGGTATCATTACTTGGAAGGATAAAGTAGGGAAAATTTAATGATGTTATACCAATGAGATGTTTTATTAGCTAGATTAATGAAATAAATAGGAACACAAATTGTTATATGCTGCCGGGAACACAATTTTTTACGATATGGGTTCTTTTGCAGGGATTATGTTTTGTAAAGAAGTTCTTGATTATTTATGGAAATGAGCACATGGAGATTTGGTAATGCCTCTGCCGGTATCATCTTCATGTTTTGTTTAAGTACATACAAGAACTTTCTTCTTGTCAGTTGTGAGCTTCACAGGGCAGGCATCGTTTCTTGTTTATTTTTGCACTCTGCTTTGATACCTTATGCCTTGCCTTATACTTTGGGGCAGAAGATGCTAGAGAAAAGGTGCATGGACATTTGGATTAGGCAGACATGAGTTTGAATCTCAATTGTTCTCCTTGCTGATTGGATCATGTCTTGGAAAGCTTTAACCCATGGTCCTGATCTAGCCCACTGCCTATTTTTGTAATTAACAATGTTGTTGGCATATAGACACAACCAGTAGTTTAAATATTTTCCTCCAGTGGCAGAGTTGAGTGGTTACAACTACTCTATAGTTGTGCAAAGTCTAAACTAGTAAATATCTAGTCATTTACAGAAAAAGTTTGATAACCTTTGGGTTGGATGATTTTAGGAATACCACTTAATCTTTTGAATCTGAGTTTCTTTATTAAGTGAAATAATGAATTACCTAATAAATTTGTGTTAAAGAAGGGAGGTGAAGTATATGAAATTTTTGGCATGGTACCTGGAATGCATTAGGCTTTCAATACATGTCTGTGTTCTTCTAATTTTTATTCTTGATATCAAGTTTAATGACTCAGTGTCTTGATGGATACTCTAGAACTTTCCTACCTTCTCCTTAACTTCTTTCATTGAAAGATTTGAAGGAAAATGATACAGGTACAATTACTCTGTTTTGTGTAGTGCCTTTACTAGTGTCAGGCTTTGTAGATTCTTAAGAAAACTCGGGCTGCTTTTTGAGTGAGAGTTAACTTGTTAATTTTTAGAGATAGCAATTCTGTTCTCTGACAGTAAAGTACTATTTAAAAAGGAAAGAAAGGTTAAAAATTGTCTTACAGTAAAGTACTATTTAAAAAAGGAAAGAAAGGTTAAAAGTTGTCTTATCTGGTATGTTTTCTACTGGGCTTTAAACATAGGTATATAATGAAACTACAAATTAATGAATGGACAGGTTGGCATCTTTATGTTTTTACCAGATCAACTAGTTTGACCCTCTGAGGGACATTGAGTCAAACAAATGATGTAACTTGACATGACTTTCATTGTTTCCTACTTTTTTTTTTTCAAAATTGGGAGAAGAGAACAGAAACTGTGATATCATATAAATAACTTACGAGTGTACCTGGCCATGAATATTTTTGTTCTTTACAAAGAAATAAGATTTCTCAAGTAAATCATGGCAAAAATAACTTTGTCAACTCACTAAAGCCTGCAGCATACTTTCCTTAGAAAGTCCCAGTATGTGAAAATGGTCTTTGCATTTTATTAATCCTTTGTTAACTTTCAAGATTTTCACTCTTCCCTGTTTTGCCATGTTTTGTTATTTATTTAACAAACTCATATTAAGGGTATACTCTCTATTGGATATCATAATAGAGTAAGAGCAATTAACCTGACAGATATTCTCATAGCACTCAGTGAGTTTACAGTTTAGTGAGGGCAGCAGATAGCATGCAACAAATAGTTGCAAGAGTAATAAAGCTAATAAAAGGGGAGTATCAGTGAAAGTGTCAGTGGGAATGCCTGAGATAGAAGTACCTGAGCCAAGGGATTGGGGATTCTTGTTTGAGGGAGTAACATTTAGGTCGAGATGTCAAGAATGTGCTTAGTTTATTGATGAGTGGCACAGGCTGGCTCTGAAGTGTTTAGGACAGAAGGAACCTCGTGGAGGTCCTTGAGGCGTCTAAACACAGTGAAGCTGGCCAAGACCAAGACCTGATGATTCTAGCCATCTGAGGCCATATTAAATACTGAGAAGCATTAAAAACCTTCTCTCATGGGGTTCAGAGCTCTGGGTGGCTATTGCAATAGTTTAGGTCTCGTGAAGGATACTGGGGCTATCAGCGAATGGCAGTGATGATGGAGAGAACAGGGTGGATTTAGAGGTGGGATTGACAGAACTCAGTTGATTGGATCTAAAAGATGAGAGGAAAAATATGTCTTCCAATATGAGCTAGAATGGATAGTGGGCACCACTGATGGAAAACAGTGGGGGAGTACAGGCTTGAGAAGAAGAGAGTTCTTGCATGTGTGTTTGAGATGCCTGTGGCACTGTCAGCCAGACACCTCAGGGAATTAAGGTGTGAGCCATTGGCCTATAGAGAGTGATCCGAATCAGGGTAGTGGATCAGATGCTCAGCAGGCATGTGTGGAGAGAGAAGTAATAGGGGCTATTACAGAAATTCCAGCATTTGAGGATAGTGAAAGAGAAGCCTGTGAAAGGAAGCTGAGAGTCAACTAGAGGCACAGGAGGACAGTGAGGAGTGTAAGGGTCATGGAAACCACAGGGAGAAAATGTTTCAGGAAGAATCAACAGTATTGTATGGTGCTAAGAGGTCAGGTGAACCAAGGACTTGGAATTGTCTATTAGATTCTGTGACTTGGAGGGGAGGCTAGAAAGAATGAGTTTCTTCTTGTGATGGTGGAGCATCTTAACTCCATTTAAAATCTTGAGCCTACACCTTGTATTTTAGAGGACTTTTTCCTCTTATTAGATTGGTGTTCTAGAACATGTGTACCTGTTAATGATCCTAATCAGGTGCTTTTGAGCAGCTTCCATGCTGCTGCGCTGTAGTTAACTTTCCTAACTTGTCCCTTTAGGCTTCTTCTCACTGCTAGTTTCATTAATCAGACATCTAATTCTCTTAGAGCCTGAGTCCTTCACAGTCCGCAACTCTTCGCTGCGTTCCCACTTTGAAACTAACATCTTCATGTGTACAATGAAAGCACTTGACCTCAAGTTTTGTTTCCTTTTTCATTCATTCATTTTCTTTCTCACCTCCTCTTTCTTTGTAGAAAGTGTGTTAAATTACTGGAAAAATACCTAAAATTGAGAACTTATGAAATGAACTACCAGAGTTCTCATTTTCAGTATTTGGACTGTGAAATTTTGCTTTCTTGGTATGATTCATCAAAACCAGTTATTCCAAGGGCCTCTAGGATATGGCTTTGTGGTATGGATAGAGAAAATTCTTCATTGAATTGTTATTTCCTCGAGCTGGGTTTATAGTGGATTCAAATCAATACACACAATGTATCTCTTACTACTCTGAATCCAGGAATTTTCATATAGACGTACAGAGACTTTTCAGACACACAAGCCTGTTGGACATTTCTGGTTGTTTGCATTTATTACTGCCTAACAAAAGTTACATAGATACATGATTCTTTCAGTTGTTTTTGTATCGTTTTCCTCAGAAAAGTATAAGCTATGAAGTTTCACACCTCATTAATGGTAGATCAGTTAAGTGGATTCCTCGTAAAGCTAGGCAAAATTG
The DNA here is from genome assembly GCF_043159975.1 of Macaca nemestrina. Classification (NCBI taxonomy): domain Eukaryota; kingdom Metazoa; phylum Chordata; class Mammalia; order Primates; family Cercopithecidae; genus Macaca; species Macaca nemestrina. Next base: position 36,695,800 of record NC_092138.1, read on the forward strand.
TCAAATTTTGTTTAGGAACATCACTTTAGTGGACAGGGTAAAGAGGTTTTGTATATGAAGTTTGGAGGAAAAAACCCCAAATAACTTCTTCCGATTTAAAAAATGTGTTAATGCAGAAAATTGTGAGGACAAGCTTGAAATTAAAAATTTTACTTTGGTATTTAATGTAAAAACAATTTAGGTCATGAGAGGGCAGTGCACTGCTCTCTGGTCCTCCTTATCCTGGTCTTTTTCATGAGAGTGTAGTGAGAAATAACTAGTAAGATCTGTGTAGCAATTGGAGTCATCTTGGAGTGGAAAATTACATTCTAAGCTAAGACACATAAGAATGCTGAGAGGATAAGCTTATGTGGGAAGGATAAAGCAAAACGTTTCTTGATGCTGTTTTCTTGGGCCGGATAGCTGGGGTTGATCAGGACACTTTTTCTAACACTGTTTGCCCACAGAAAGAGTGAGGCCCAAGTGTTACTTTGGTGAAAAGAGTATCGTTTAAAAATAGCCTCTTGCTTATTCTTGTATTAGAAAAAAGCCTGTCCACACTACATTCATTAGCCGCCCTGTATCCCGGAGTGAATTCCCAGAGCACAAGGCTACACCGTGTGTGTGCATTCTCTGCTCTAGAATTCTTGCACATACCTAGGTATGCAGACTAGGTTCTCTGGACTGCTGGGTTCTCTGTGTCACAGCTTTCCTTTGATGACAATGTCAATTTAAAATGATACCAGGTTCATGATGGTTCCCTCTGGGAGAATTTTACACCCTGAAATTTGAGGGGCATACCTTTACCATTCCCCCCTCCTCTATCTTTCTTTTTGAACTTCTCAGAGATAGACCTTCATGTAATTCCTGATAGTTTTAATTTTAGAATGAAAAATCAGGATTTCTGAGAATATTTAGATGAATGGTAATGACTTTTGTTGTGTGGGTCTGGTCATCATGTGGTATTTTCTTTTCCCTCCAGGAATGCTGTCTCTGCAATTTGAGAGGAGGTGCTCTTAAGCAAACGAAGAACAATAAGTAAGTAATACATTAACTGTGCTGAATTTCATTGTTTTTCTTTCTCCATTCTAGAACCTTTGGATGACAGTTCGCTTTACCTCTCATTATACATGTGGTTTCAAAGCTTTTGCTGCTCAGATCTGAGGTTGGAATTCTGTGCTTCAGAGACTTCTACTGTTAGTACTGTCATCTCGGCAGGGCAAGAGTAGTCCAAATTACGCTTCTGTTCTTTGTATTTGAAGCCATGAAAAATAACCCCTCTTTTACTTACAGAGTTTTAAAAATGAAGGTAGCCCATATCATCCAGGTGCCATTAGAATCCTGGTGTTTAATATGTTGAATGCTATTGGTCTGTTAAAAACAGGGCATACCTTCAGCCAGGCGTGGTGGCCGGAGGCTGAGGCGGGAGAATGGCGTGAACCCGGGAGGCGGAGCTTGCAGTGAGCCGAGATCGCGCCACTACACTCCAGCCTGGGTGACAGAGCGAGACTCCATCTCAAAAAACAAACAAACAAACAAACAAACAAAAACAGGGCATACCCAAGAACGTGAAACTGTGATCTTTAGATAATTCAGTCATAACAATGATGATAAAACAAAACCATTTACTTTTTACATTAGCAAATTAACAAGAATATAAGTGTACTAAATTAGAAAAGATTGAGAGAAAACATTGATACTAAGATTTAAAGGGATTAGGTGGAGAATATGAAGAGAGTCTTGAAAGAGAGTCACAAGTGAACATAAAAGGAAGGCAGTCTCGTTTTTATGACTGTTCTACATAGATTTTATTTTTTTTCATGACCAGGTTTTAATATTGAAAATGTGGCCAAAGCATATTATTACAGGGTATGCTGGAATAGAGACATGTCAAAATAACCTGGGCAGATTTTGCAGGCTGGCACTTGAGGGCCAGATTCAGGTCCAAGATATGTTTTGTAGGACCCATGCACCATTTTATAAATTGCATCTAAAATTTTTAAATTGAGAGATTTTTACATTAAAAATCCAGATTTTCATCTTTAATTGCAAATGATTGTATATCCCTATAAGGCAGTAATAACAGGTTGAGATAGCAGTGGGGCAGGTACTCCTCAGTTCACCATGATTTCCTGGTATATGTGTATTTGCTTACATTCCGCCTGGCCCGCTGGGCACTGGAGTTAGGACTCCTGGTGTAATGTAATGGTGGAGTTAGCATAATTCTTACATGTGCACATGTTTCTGATTGCTGGGAAGGAGGAGTGAAGGTATTTATCATTATTACATTAATGAAATTTGTTGCAAGGAGCTGTAGGGTTTGCTTAATTTTTGAAAGATGATGTTTTTTCCACAGTCCTGGTTGATATGATTTGCACTATACTAAAAAGTCTTCACTAGTTCTTGGATATTGCACTGGATGCCACACTGTGAGATGGTTTAGGTGGTTCCTGTATAAAGACAGGTGATAAGAAGTTTTCTTTCTGTGCTTGGACCACAACAAAAAGAAATAGTGTTTTCTATAGAATGATAGTATTTATTTCAGTGTGGAAGAATCCCCTGGTGGGGTTGATACTTGTTTTCTCCTCCTGTGGTCTTGAAAGACAGTATAGAGTCCAATGCTGTTTGAGTGAAGTAAATATGCTTTGGCTTAAAAATATGTTGATGGATTTGACAATTCTTTCAAGATCTCTTCAAGCCTCATGATTCTTTACATTTATTTTGGGATATAACATTTATGAGACATTTAATAGTATTAATGAGAAGTTGTCATTTTGCAGAAAGTGAAAAAAGTAGGAAACCAGGGTACAACATAAACTTCATTTCTCTTTGTCTCTGGGTCTCATTGATTATAGTAAGATTGCAGCGAGAAACAATATAATTAAAGATTAGCATTAATTCTTTTGGAGAACTTTTGCTACTTGAACAAGTTTGCTTCATGACATTTGTATTATTTAAAAAGGTTATATGCTATACTCAGTTCATACCTTTTATTTATTGAACTAATCTCTTGGCACATATTGATTAGCTTAAGTACATTAAGCACATGCATATTCCAGCATCACGTGAAATAAGAAACCTACATTTCAGTGTTTTGCAGATCAAGTGTAGAAAAATATATGCACTTTGATAGGATAGAGTCCTGGGCCTTTACCAGCTCTTCGTGGCACAATGTTGTTGGGCAGCTGTGGTACTGAGTCTGTCCAGATACCATTCAGGAGGTTTACGGTTCAGAATCTGTTCATGATGGATTTAGGCTTTTGGCTTTCTTGCTCATCTGTGTATTTCCCGTCTGTGAGAACTGGCATCACGAAGTTGAAGTATGTAAGTTTAGGGAACTTTTGTTTATGTTTAATGTCTCCTTTCCTGTAGGTGGGCCCATGTCATGTGCGCCGTTGCGGTCCCAGAAGTTCGATTCACTAATGTCCCAGAAAGGACACAAATAGATGTAGGCAGAATACCTTTACAGAGGTTAAAATTGGTGAGTGGCAAAGCTTCTTTTTTACCTCATAAATCAGTGTTAATTTCAAGTTTGAATTTTTCCATTAATGCACACATTCCCAAGATATATTTTCTCCTAGTTTCCTTTTACTTTTCTACCCTTATTTTCCTTTAACCTAAATTTATTTATTCTTACACAATCTTTTCCTGTTATATTGTAAGTCTGCATATAACCTTCCTCAAATTCTGTCTGAAATGAGGAAAAAGGTAGTAATACATTTCCTGAATTAATGTGAACTTTCAAACTATAGGTTATCTGGTAAGATTTGTCAGTATTGGAGCTGAGCCATCTAACTAAATTGTTTAGATTTTTCTCACTTTTCTCACTTGACTCTCTTTGGTTGGTCTTAATCTAGCAAAATGTATCTAACCTAATTTCATTATCTCTTCTCCAAGAAGAGACACACAGAGAAATAAAGAGGCTTTTATTTTTACGAAAATATTTTCTCACTCTTGAATAGGTACAAGTCACTTAATAGGCCAAACTCTCTGACTTGTTCAGAAACTGTGTAAAAATCTTCCCGTTGGTTTCTGTTAAGAGTATTTTTCATTGAAAATATAGGCCTTTATTGTCTTTAACATTGAAGTAACTTTGTAGTTTTATTCAATTATGAGCCAACAGATCTTTAGTTTAGACCCTTATATTGCATATACCTAATTAGAACATTCCCCAGAGTACAACTGCATGACCTTAATGTATTGGAGCACGTCTTACAGGTGGACCTAAAACTCTAGAATTTCCTGAGTCCTTGTTTTCCACTGAAGGTCTTTCCACTGTACTGCATCTCAGGCACCATCACTATGACTCTTTCTTCTTGACTGTTGCTTGTTTTCCCACTGTTCTTTTCCCCAATGGGGAGCTGGGTGTGCCATCTCTGGGCCTCTCTTGCAGGAACTCACAATCTAGTCTCCTGTATTTTGTTTTCTGAGAAGTGAAAGTGAACACTGTTATTTGCCATCATACCTCCATCAAGAATTTCACTTCACTAGGAAATATGTGGGCCTTTCACGGAACTGAAGATTGCTGTGGGCTGATGTGAGTGCCGGGCTTAGGATGCTCAGCATGTGTAGTTGGAAGTTTTGTATTCTAAAATGGAAATGAGTGGGGCATTTAAATTGCTCTCTAGAGGTCACAGTGACTGTCAGAAGAAGTAAGAAGGCAGTATAATTCTTCAGCTCCTGGACTTCCATAGGAAAGCTTAAAATCTCATACCCAGATTACCCAAAAAAAAAAAAAAAAAAGACACCAAAAAACAAACAAAAGGTTTGTAAGAATTAGGACTGTAAGACATGATATCCAAAAAACAGTTGAACTACCACATGTTAAATAATTTAATGTTTAGTGTGACAAATATTAACAAATGTTAACATTTCAATTTTTTTTTTTCCTGATTATAAAAGTAATATATACTTGTCAAAATCCTACCACCACCTTTTAAAATCCCCTTTGTGTCTGCATTGTTACCAGTGCAGTACCCTCACAGGGAGTAGTCACTGCTCTTGAGGCTGCCTCCACGGGCCTATGTCTTGGCTTCTCTGGTCCATAAATACTTCCTTAAAGATTTAACGTTACCCGCATCAGTCCCAGAGGATTTTTGAGAGAACAGCAGGGAAGGGCAGCAGGATTATTTCATCTACAGTCAGGCTCTTATGTCTAGAATGGTGAAGCTTGTCGCTTTCCTCACAATGCTGTGCTTCATCTTGATCGCGCATATCACAGGTTTCTCGTGGAACGTTTCCATCCTTAAGTGATCGGTACCTTTAGAAGAGCATGTCTTAACTGAATGTCGGATCACCTAAAGTCTATTCAAATGATAACATAGAGCTGTGGTTACAGATACAAACTGAGATCTGTGAAATATTTTTGGATGAAAATAGCAGCCTATAGACCAGATTATTTTTCATATAATTTTATATTTATGGAAAGTTTCTTAGAATGATCCTCATCAAAATGCTTCTAGTCGTTATCTTTAGTAGAATAATAATACGAGGAGCAACTTCAGTTGGGGGGAAGAATTACTCAGTTTGTATGACAGGGGCAATGACCAGAAGTCTGGATTCCTTTTCACCAAGAGTCCTCAGGAAGGAATCATCATCCTTGTGAGTCCACTGCAGTCCGTCGTCTGAGCCCCAGTCTTCACTGACGTTCCGTGGTGATCAGACTCAGAGAGGCTGGCTTTGAATAATACGGTTTACTTATGTGGGGGATGAAGCACACCTTTCCAGGGAATAGGATGCTCTGCCTGTATGTTGTTAAGGGTACACTTTCCTGACATAGGCATTCTTCTGAAGTTTAAATGGTAATCTAACAAGTTTAAGGCCGGCAGGAAAGCAGAGTAGTTTTGTGTGGTATTTCATCCAGGCCAAAGTAAGTCCAGGTAAGCTATTTTATTCTGCCTATTTCATAAATATATATGTGTCTGCTAGTGTCAGTTTCAGTATTTTTTCTGGAGCTGTGGGCATTCCTTTTCTGAACTCGACTGTCCACTCTGCCTTCCTGTTCATACAACTGGAAAATAATAAGAATTGTTTAGATATCATAATCAATTTATTTCACCAAACAGTTATCACTTATCTTGCCAAGTAGTGTACATTTTTGAATAAGACACAGTTTTTGTTCTCTCAGCCTTGGCACTATTGACATTTTACAGCAGATAATTCTTTGTTGTGGAGGACTGTCATGTGCATCATAGGATTCCAGCATCCTTCACCAAACAGGCATTGCCAGCCATCCCCTGGGAGGCAAAATCACTCTCATTTAAGAACCCATGGGTCTACAGCGAAGATATAGACAGAAAGAGAACATTTTCAATATTTGCCATTTTTACAGAATATCTTGGTTGGAAGAACTGAATTCAAGACTGACAGAACAGAAATTATCAAATGTTTTGAAAAACAATCCTGGAATTTTTTTCTTTTTTCAAATCAAAATTTCTTTTTCGTCAGCAAAGCAATAAAGCCTGGTAACATGTGAATATTAGCTACTATGTACTTATTAATCATATAGTCTGATTTAGCAATTTAACATTACCTGTTCTTGTAGAAATTGAACAACCAAATTGAATACTAATAGAGTTTCACCTAAGATTAAAATTCTGTGATATATGTGTATGGGCACATAGTAGTCACTGAGTAAATATTTATGAAATGAATAAAAGGCAGTAAATCATTATTCATTATTTGTGCTTCCGGCTTAAAATGACTGTGGCTGGAGAAGTGTGAGCAGACAATAACAAATGGCCTGTGCCTTTCAACGGTTTCTCCTTTAAATGTAACAGTAGAGAATTGACACACGTCTCTGCATACTGCTCTAAAGCAAGGCATTACTTAACTTATCTGCATCACAGGGGACATATGATTAAATTGTAGAGCCCAGCAGTACTCCAGAGAGCCTATGAAACATGCATGCAGTACTCGTCTTGTTGGTTGAAAATTCTGATCTTGGAACTTTTGGTCAGCTGGGGATTGAAAACCGAGTGGACAAGTGGTTCATCCCTGAAGCAGCAGCAAGGGCTGCATCTCTTCAGTACCCACCAGGTGGTGCTGCTGCACCAGTTTCTTAACGTTGCTCTTAAACTGCCACTTCCCTTCTCTAGTGCCTCACCAGGGCTCTGGCCACACCTGCAGACAGAGAGAGAGCACGAGCGAGAGATTGTTGTACACTGGGGTGCTTTAGCCCAAGGGATGGCAGTAGGGCATCGAAAGTGCTGCTCATGATGCATTCGAAGTGTTGAATTCCAAAGGACAGCTTTTTAGTTTAGTTTTTCATTTAGCTGTATAAAAAGAGCTGCTTTCCCTTGGGGCAAGTTAGAGTTTTTCTGAATAAGTAATAAACAACAGTAGTAAAAGCTAGTAACTGCAAGAGGCTAATAGAATGACTGGTGAGTAAGCGTAAGTTTAAAATGTCTTCCAATATATGAAGGCTGTTTATTTTTAAAATGCTCATTATTAGCAGTCTTTCTAGAATATGAAATACTGGAATTTATGCAGAGATATTTGAATATTTTGGTAACATTGTTGTTAGTCTTTTATTTATTCAGAGTTTCAGCCTACAACTTTTGAAAAGCTCCTCTGTTAAATTATTTGTGCAAAGAGAATTTTGTGGAGGATACAGGAAAGGATTTGTTTACTTGAGCAGATTTTTCCTCTTATGTATAATGGCCAGTTTTTAAAAAATGACGACAAATGGAAAACAAGTCTTTTGGTGCTCTTCTGTGGATTTGTTGATCCCAAAATGGTGTGTGCTTCATGGAGATCCTTAGCTCATCCAACCACCTTGCTTGATAATGTCACGGGTGTGGCCTTTGTTCATCATACAATTAAATGGACAACAATGATGGCATTAGACTTATCTTCAAGACATTCTGTTTTCTTGTATTTCTGTGTCCAATTTTAAATACTTTAATAATTAACTTTTAAAAACCTAAAACATTTTAATGAAAAGTTTGGCTGTAGTGATCTCCATCCAATTAAATTTGTTTTTTCTTTCCTTTTCTTTAACAATATTTCACTTTTGTGTGGAGTAATTAAAGCAATTGCTGCCCAGCTAAAAAAATGCTACAGGTTGCTATCCAAAACTACCAGGTTGTTAAGTAGAGTCATCCTGTTACAGGGAAGAAATAAAAATGTTAACAAATCTTAAGAAATGAAAAGTTAGCTGAATGGGCTAAGGACTGTCATATCCTTAAATGACCTTCCCTTAAATTTTATAATGAAATCTAAGCTTTTTACGGTGATCTGCTTCCAAACCCTACCACCTTCTTCCTTCTGTGTGATCAAACAACAAAAACATCATTTGTTATCTCTAAAGTCCCATCCTTAATTCTTCTTCCTGATCATTTTTAAATTGTAAAAACAAAATAGGCCATTCTGTCTTAATGTGTGTTTTCCTAAAGGAAGAACCAATCCTAAAGGAAGAACCAGTTTCCCTGTCAGCTTCAGGATTCTTCTGATATTTAATGCAGGTTTTATATTACTTAGTATTTTTATTACCTGCCCGTTAGAATAAATCGCTTTGCTTCTGAATGACTTCACTGTATGGGAAAAGTAATCCTTACGGCAAGTCCTATTACTGCAAACCGCTTCCCTGTGCCCTGCAGCACCTTCTCTGTTCACCAAAAGAATATGCGAGGATTGGCACTTCGTAGTACAATAGGAGGCTGCTGAGGACATTTCCTTCTTCCCATGTAAGTGTGCTTCAGGGATAGCCCGTCTAGGGATTTGTGTGAAGTCACAGGTGATTGGTGTGCCTGAGGCACTTGGAGGACTTGAAAGAAAAGAATTAACCCCAGGTGGTATAGATTTAGAATTTATTCAGAATTTTTTCCTTTTCTTCTTTCTGTCTTTTGTTTTCTCTACTAGTATGATTGATTGGCCATAGTCATAACTGAATCTCTGGAAGAAGAGCAAAATTGTGCACAGACAAAAACAAAGAAGCGTCGAGATGTATAAAACACACATTAAGACAGAATGGCCTATTTTGTTTTTACAATTTAAAAATGATCAGGAAGAAGAATTAAGGATGGGACTTTAGAGATAACAAATGATGTTTTTGTAGTATGATCACACAGAAGGAAGAAGGCGGTAGGGTTTGGAAGCAGATCACCGTAAAAATCTTAGATTTCATTATAAAATTTAAGGGAAGGACATTTAAAAAATCTAGCAAAAGGAATAAAAATATAGTATGGATTTCTGGTAGTTGCTGTATGTTTACCATGAATGTTTATTGTATACATTGATCATTTCCTGCAGCTTAAATTAATTAAAGATCTGTGGTATTTTTGTAAGTAAGCTAGCAAAGCAGGTTTGTGGGCTTTAAGAAATCTTAGGAAGTTGTAGCAGACCCTAAATGCAACCATTAGTTTTAAATACTCTATTTGGAGATAAAGTTTTCAAATAGGCTGTTGTATGAATATTTAAATATTAAATCACATCTATCAGTGCAGTGGATGTCTGTTTTGATTGCTGTCATTGCATTAAAAAACTTGGCATTGAGACCAGCCTGGCCGACATGGTGAAACCCCATCTCTACTAAAAATACAAAAATTAGCCAGGTGTGCGTGGTGCTTGCTTGTAGTCCCAGCTACTCGGGAGCCTGAGGCAGGAGAATTGCTTGAACCCGGGTGGCGGAAGTTGCAATGAACCGATATCGTGCCGCTGCATTCCATCCTGGCGACAGAGCGAGAGTCCCTCTCAAAAAACAAAAACAAAAAACTTGGCATCGTTCATTGGTCACAAATGCATCTGTCCTCACAGTGGTGTAGCATGGTGCCTTTGGTTTCTGTATCTTTATTCCTTTCTAGGATTTTTACATTTGAAATCCTATTTCTACAAGCAAATAGAGGGAGAAATGAATTTTGGAATAGCAGAATTTGCCCCTGGGCACTTGATGACCTCTGATTTGTATTTGACAAGTGCACGAAGCACAGGCACAAGTGTTCTCTGAATGAAGAACATTATTTTGAAAAGGAATTTACACTGCAATGATGACTGAGCTACAAGCCTTTCAGTATCTGGCTGAGACCATACTATTCTGCTTAGAAGCCTCTGTACACTTTAAAATTTGTACCTGAAGGCAAATAATAGTGAACCTGAAAGCCAAAGATTATAGTTTTGAAAGGTACATCAATTCTGAAAATAGAGTAGTTTCACTGTGATATTCCATCTCAAGAGTTGAATCAAGGGGGAAAAATACAATCACGCTTCCTGTTTCTTAGACGAAGGCGCATGTTCTCTTGCTAACTTGACTCATGTTATCAGATGTACTGAATACTAAAAATAGAATTATTAAGAGATAAAGATGGGCTCTGCCTCTTGTGCTGTGAGATCACTCAGAGTTCTAATGTTACATGTTACATGTAACATGTAACGTTACAGCAATGTTCATGAGCAACTTGGCTCTAATGTTACATGTTACATGTAACATGTAACATGTAATGTTACAGCAATGTTCATGAGCAACTTGGCTTTCTTTCTAAAGGAATCAAGGTTGTATTTGACAGGGCCTCTGTTAATGCATTTTAGGAAATGTAGAGACATTGATTATCTTTCATCATGCTAAAAGAAAAGAAGTGGTGTTGTAAAGGCAATCAGAAAAAGTCATTATGTTCCACATTAACTCATGTACCAATTTATTCACAGGCTCAGGTATTTTTAAAGACGGAGAAGTTCTAAGAAAATAATAAACATTGACAATAATGAGAAAACTTATTGCTTAAACAGTGATCAGTAATGTTAATGTGCACAAAATGTGCTTTGAATAGTGAACTATTCTAAAGGAGGAGTAAGAGATACTATACTACAGATGAGATGGTTGTGGTATGATATATGGTGTCCTATTATTTAATACTGCCAGTATAAAATTATATAACATCATTAAGATAATGTTCTTCAGGATTTCAACATACACATGTCTCCAACTTTGTAAGGTTTTTAAATAAGTGTAGTGCAAAAAAAATAGTACATTAGTAGCTGTATAGTACTTAACTGTCAGAATGATTTGCTACAGGGACTAGATCCTATTGCAAGCTGTCAAATTTGTATATTGCTGTAATACCAAACCATAAAATCTTTTGAGTAAAATGGAAAATGTCAGATGGGCATGACTACAAATAATATACTTTCTGAAGGCTGTAGATGTCTATAGGAGGAAATGTGTAAATGCATGAAATGTTATCTTGTTACTATGGATTTTTCTTTATCTGTTGAGAGAAAAACTGTGAGGCAAAAGGAAATTGATTGGAGCCTTTAAATTTTCAGTTTTGAAGTCATTTTTTTCCTGAGGACTAATTTTAAAAACATTATTAGACAGATAAGTAGAACTTCAGATAATTCATGATTAAAGAGTGTTGTGAAAAAATATTCTTATTTTCTTACTTGCATTGCTGAATGGTCCAGTTTTTTCTGATCTTGTCTGTGTGAGTAGTGATTACTGACGGATCTTTTAATTGAGTGAGTGAGCCAGGCTGGAGTTTCCGAGACAGGGTCACTCCTTTCACTCTGGTACTGCCTGGGTCAATACCAACAAACACATACCAAACTGAGGCAGCTGTTAGACAGCTCTAAACAGTCTGTAGGGTTTTGCTTGGTCAACAGTGATTGAAAGCAGAGAGATTATAGTTTTGGAAAGATATGGTCATTGTTGTATAACAAAGAATTCATTATTCTTTGTTTTTCTGAGAAGAAGGGGGTCAGGACTTGGTTACTTTTCTTTGTTTCATATTTTAATGTAAATTAGGTTATTCATTTCCTCAGAAGGGTATGTTTTAAAAATCCACAAAAAAAGCTTTTTGTGTAAAGTGAGAACATTTTCATACTTGGAGTTATAATTTCACTGTGGTATATTTTAGGTGTGGTCCCACAATTAAGTGAGGTCTTTAACATGAGCTACTGGTTAGACACAGATACTAGGACTGTTTTAGCCAGCCATGGACTGGATTTATTGATCTCAATATCAAAGTTTCTCTGCATTCATCTGTATCACGCTTTAGATCACGTAATTATAAGAAGCCTCCCTTCGGTTGAGATGGAGAGTGCAGGCTCTGGGTTAAGACTGCCTGAGCCCTGTATCCTCCACTTGGGCAACCTTGGCTATGCAGATTAACCGTCTGAAGCTCATCTGTAAACTATGGTGGTTGTGAGGATGAAATGAAAACGTTAACAGTCTGATATATAGTTTGCACTCAAAGAACGTTAGCAGTTTTAGCTATTATTCTCTTAAGTGATTTTTTTCCCCTTTATTTTTCTAACACTGTTACGAACATAACTGTATTTTAAACAGCCGCTGGGCAGTTTGTAAACTACAGGAATTTTCTTTGAATGGAGTCCCATTAAACTGGAGTGTTCTGTCATCTCCAAGGGAGCAGGGCATAGAAGGGCTCTTGTGTAAAAATCTGAGATTTCACCAACTTCCCCTGCAGTTATTGCTGAAAACCATACGATGAATAGGTTGATATTCTCTAAAACAGAAGTTCAGAAATACAGCTCTTGCTTCATGTTGAGCACGGAGATTGCACGTTGAAAAGCAATCTTGTTCAGGACAGTTTTGCTAAAAATGCCATTTCCTCACATGGTGCAGCTGGGAGTCTTAAGCAGTTTGGTGCCTAGGGAATGACTGTGACCCATGAGTACTGCTATTTACCAGGATACCCTCTCATCCATTTCTGACTTTTTCTCCCTTCTTGTAGAGGAAATGAATTGGACAGCCTCTCAGAAGGAATTGGGATTCTTTGAAAGCACAGGGGCCAGCAGTCAGAAGAGTTCAGTCTCTGCTATGGTATCTTGGCTGAGCCATTTTGCCTTTGGGGGACAAATCACTATTTGGAACAGAACTGTGGTTCTCAAAGTGTGATCAGCAGACTCTGTTTCCAAGCCCTTTTCAGACATCCTAAGGCATTTAATTTTAGGCTAATGATGCAAGTGCAACGGCTGGTGAAGCTCTCCTAGAAAAGGAGAAAACAGCCCCTCATTTGTAGTGTTTGCAGATTTCATTGGTTGAAATACTCTCACTATGTCCAGTTTCAAACTACCAATATGATGTGAGCCAGCTCTCAAAATTCTCGAAGATCTAGCAGTCACTCTCAGGAGCTTGTACAAGCTTGCCGCAGCTCACTGTTGAAAATGGCTGGCACTTACCATACATCAAACCAAGGCATCAAATTGCATTAGTAACCATTGTATTCTCCAATGCCATGCACCTGGCATTAAAAAAAAAAAAAAAAAGGCCAGTTTCACTTAAGAAGGTCCTTGAAATTTAAAATGGTTAATTATATTAAGTCTTTGATTCTTGAACATGTGCCTTGTTTACATTCTGTGTGATACGATAGGAAATACACTTTGAAAGCACTTCCACTACCTGCTATAATACATCATGGCCTTAAGGTAAAGCATTTTAGTGATAGTTTGATTTGCATGCTGTACTACCAGCTTTTTCATGCAACTTTTTTTTTTTTCTATAATGAATGCCAAACAATAATTACTTTATGTATTTGGCAGACATTTTCTAAAAAGTGAATGACAAGATTTGTTGCCTGTGATAGAATTTGAGCTTTCTACGTGAAAATTGGAATTTTAGAATACTTGTATCCATCAGTGTGATAATTTCCCAGTACTTACAGGCCTTTTAAATGAGATCAGTGGTGATATTAATTAATATAGACTTTGATATTTTGTCATGAAATATGCCAACATTTGGAAGATTGGTGTAACTCAGTGAGAGTATTTTCTATTTTTTGTTTGTGTTTGGAGCAGGGTCTTGCTCTGTCACTCGGGTAGGAGTGCAGTGGTGCCATCATGGCTCATTGCAGCCTCTATCCCCTGGGATTAAGCGATCCTCCCACCTCATTTAAAACTTTTTTTTGGTAGAGATGAGGTCTCACTGTGTTGCCCAGGCTGGTCTCGAGCTCTTCTGGGCTCAAGCAGTCTTCCCGCCTTGACCTCCTGAGTAGCTGGGATTACAGGACTAAGCTGCCGTGCCCAGCTCGTGAGAGTATTTTCTAAATGACCAATGCATGATGTTACCAAATTATGCCTGGGTAAACTGTCTGTTCCAAATGCCTGATAGACTAGTGGATTTTAAGCTACCATAGTACGTAGTATGAAAAGTTAATTACCTTTAGGAACTACCATTTAAGTTTTGTTGAAGTATCATGAAGAATGTCCATGATTATCTGGAAAGGTTATTAAAATACATCTCCTTTTCCAAGTATTTATGTGTGTGAAACCGCATAGTCTTCATGTACTTAAACCAAACAACATATTACAACAGATCAAATGCTGAACCAGATATGAGAATCAGACTCTTTTCTATTAAACCAGGCAGAGATTGGCAAAAATTTAAAACAGTGCCACTCTTCAAGCTGGTTTTTTTTGTTTTAGAAAATACAGTTATTTTCATAAAAATACTTTATTACGTAATGGGTTTGTTATTTTTAAATGAACTCATAAATATTTTAAAAAATTTTCAGTTTTAATTTCTAATGTGAAAAGTATTGTTAGATAAAGCCCACATAAATCGAAGTTATTTGTGATCCTTAATAACATCTAAGAATATAAAGGAGTCCTGATACCAACAAGTTTGAAAACCACTGGGATAGAGAGGGAATCCCCTCATAATACAGTATCCTTTCTTCTTCACTCCAGTGTTCTCACATTCCTTGCAATGATTTTGTTTATTTATTATTTATGATATCTTGCAACTTTTCAGGTGGAAGGGAATCGTTCTGTCTTCTACCATTTTAGGCACATGGCCTTTGCTTTCTCTTGTTCCTTATTTTAATGTCGTTGTCATGGATTTTTTCCTTCTTACTGGTAAGAACGTGGAGAACAGAGGAGAAGGACAGCTATTGCATACTGTCTGTATACCTTGTTACATATTTGGGTTTACTGATTTCTAACTGCTTCCTACGAATTTAATTTGAAACTGTTAACTGTTCTTTTCCCTTTCTCTTGACCCAGTAGCTCCTAGGATAGTAGCTGGTGAGTAAATACTAATTCTAAATCAGGGATGACATTTTAGCAGGATTTTTTTTTTTTTTTTTTTTTTTTTTTTTTGAGGCATAGTCTTGCTTGGTTGCCAGACTGGAGTGCGGTGGCGTGATCTCGGCTCACTGCAACCTCCGCCTTCTGGGTTCAAGCGATTCTCCTGCCTCAGCCTCCTGAGTAGCTGGGACTACAGGTGCGTACCACCACACCCGACTAATTTTTGTGTTTTTAGTAGAGACAGGGTTTCACCATGTTGGCCAGGATAGTCTCCTGACCTCGTGATCTGCCCGCTTCGGCTTCCCAAAGTGATGGGTTTACAGGTGTGAGCCACTGCACCTGGCCAGGATTTTATTTCTTAAAGGAGTAGACTTTTGATATAGCAGTTGTGTGGGCATGCATATTTGTTTTAGGTTGTTGAGAGATAGTTTAAGTTGTCAAGTCCTTCTACAACTTATCATGTGAAAGACAGCTGTTCCTCTTCTCCTACTCTCCTTACTTCCCTTTCCTCAAAGGAAACCACATTCAACTATCTTTGTCTGTCTGTATCTCTCAATCCATCCTCCCATCCATCTCTTTATTGTCATTTGCCTCTAAAGAGCTAAATAATATGCCTATATTTACTTTGTTTTTTAGTCTCAAGCATGACCTATGACCCCTCGTTTTGGAGAGGGGAAGGTTTAGCTCAGTTTGCTTCGGTCAGTTGCACTACAGAGATGTGCCCTTCTCCTCCCTCCGGTGGTGTTCCATGTATTTTACATACAGTGGTTGGATAGGTAGTTGAGGGTTTATGTTATTATTGCTTTGTAAACACAGTTTGTTCACAGTTGAGCCATGCTATCTGAATAGAATACCATCTCCTCTCAAGGTATTCAGGTACACCAGGATGCATATCAATTTCATGTCTTTTGAGAAACCTGTCCCAGAATCTTCTATCCTGTTACAGTCTTTGACTGCCTGTTGTCTACCTGATTTGGTGTTTATCTTCCATGAGGCTGTGCTTGGATGTCTGATCATCCCTGGTTGCTTGCCCATTTTTAATAATGGGATTGAGTAGAAGCCCAGTGCTTCTAGGTCGAGTCAGATAGTTAACCTGAAGGATTATGATCTGGCTGGGCGTTACATTGGGGAGATACTGGTCAGGTATCTCTAGAGAAGACTTCCAGTCTCCAGATTGAGGGTAAAAGCCTGGCTGTGGACACCTTAGAGCCCAGTGAGGCAGGAGAGCAGGTGGTCTCAGTGCTCCTTAGGGAGAAGTTCACTAAGTCTGCCTTTTTTCCTATATCGACTCTACCCTCAGCAATACCTCGTGTTCCAGAGACCCTCTCTTTTACTGGCTCTGAGAATAAACCTTCAGTTGTCTCCCCACCCCACCCCCTCCCCCATTTTGTGGCAGTAGAGTTGCTTAGTTTCAGAGACTGAAGAAGGAATCTGGGAACCTAACCTCTTGTTCAGCAGGTTTCAGCCAGTTCTCTGTACTTTACCCCCACCCTAATTTTAACACCTCCAGACGCACCTGGTATCACCAATATCTTTGGGAGGTCCTGGAGTATGAATGGTCTGGTTTTGGCTTTTTTATTTTGCCTTCTTAGTATGCAGCTTTCCCAGTTTTGCTGAAGTTGTTTACTTTCTAGCTTCCAAATTTTTCTTTCCTTTCTTTTTGTTTGTTTGTGAGACAGGGCCTTGCCCTGTAGCCCAGGCTGGAGTGCAGTGGTGCAGTCATGGCTCACTGCAGCCTTTACCTCCTGGGCTCAGGTGATCCTCCCACTTCAGCCTTATGAGTAGCTGGAAGTACAGGTTTGCACCACCATTTCCAGCTAATTTTTTATTTTTTGTCGAGATAGGGTCTTGCCTTGTTGTCTAGGCTGCTCTCAAACTCCTGGGCTGAAGTGATCCTCCTGCCTTGGCCTCCCAAAGTGCTGGGATTATAGGCATGTTCCACCGTGCCCAGCCCTTTTTTTTTCATCATTTGAACTTACACTTACATAATTATTCTCTTTACTGTTTTTAGGGAGTTTGTGGAAGGGGTGAAATTAGATCTGTGTGTTTAGTTTTGCCTTTTAACCCAGAAATTCCATGAAGTGACCATTGATGTTTTTGATATGGGGAAACAATGCTATTGACTTCTTTTTTTCCACTTTGAGAAGGAATTGACTTCTGAAACTATTTAGAAATATAAACTAATTTTTCCCTTGTTTTAGGAGTAATAACAGAATATATGAAAATTATGAAAAACTAGACCTAAGAGGCACAAACTTTGTGAAACTCTTAATTAAATTTTTGTATAAATACACTTTAATTTCTTAAAACTAGAGATAATGTTTCTGTTTATGTTTATGGATATAAATAATTATGGAAATGAAATAACCTTAGCAAAAAAATGGAATTCACCATATATCTTTAGTAAAATAATATATCATAAACATGAGATTTTGGCAGTGTATGTAAGAGCTAGTTTTGGGGACCAAAGTAGACAAAAAAAATTTGAATTGCTTTCGGTTGTGGATTTAGCAAATTAAATTAACTGGAAATAATGCTTGCAACTGAACATTTTTGCTGTCTCAACATTTTGATGTCTAACAATTTATGGAAGATACTAGCTTGATTGTGACCATCACTTCCCTATAAGAACAAAGCGGTGAATTCATTGCTGATGGCTAATGACCAACAGCTCCTTGCAGCATAAATTCCTGTCAGTTCTTGTTTGGTCTGTCAGGATCAGAACAGATGAATGTTTTTAAGGAGGGAGCAGAATTCCTGGTGGTTTCTCATTTGTTTATTCATTTATTCAATAACTATTTATTGAGGACTTACTCTGTAGTTAGGTGATAGAGTTACTTGCTTTCTGGTGTTAACAATATGACCGAGTAATGGAAGTTATTGAAAGTTAGACAGACAGTTGTTCAGCAGTGTGGAAGCTTTTATTATTGTAAAAATGCAGAATGTAGTGAAGGACCTTATTAGATTTGGGCATGAGAGTTGGCAGTGTAAGACTGTAGAAAAACTTTCTGGAAGAAACAGTGCCTAATAATGCCTACTCTGTGCCCTGGAGAGCTAGCTGGGAGGGAGGGTTCAGAAGAATGAACAGCATGCTCTGTGGCCTGGCAGTGGAGAGAACTGTAAGGTCTAGGAACTGAAATTTCAGTAGAGCTGGAGCATGAAGCACGAAGAGGGAGCTCTGAGTCTTGAGAAGTTCTAGGAAACCTCCGGTCTTTTGGAGCTGTGCTGTCTGTGTGGTGACCGCTGGCTGCTTACAGCTACCCTGCACTTGGAATGTGGCAGTGTTACTGAAGAACTGAATTTCAAATTGTATTTAACTTTAAATTTGCTATGTGTAAAATCTGAAGCAGCTACTTTTAAAAACTGAAGCACTTTAAATACAACTATAGTTTTGGTAGCCTACCTTTCACATGTAACCACCCTTAAACATTTAGCATCCAAATTGAATACGTTGTAAGTGTAAATACACAGCAGATTTCAAAGACTTAATATGAAAAAAGATGTAAAATATCTCACTGAATATTTTTATATTGTCAACATATTTTAGATTTATAAGATTAAAGTAAAATATATTACTAAAATCAATTTCGCCCTTTTCTTTAAAGTTTTAAAATGGGGCTCCTAGAAAAATTTTAAAAGATGCATATGTGGGATATGGTGGCTCACCATGGTGGCAGCAAGGTCAGTTTCAATAATCAGGTGAAAGGTGATTTTAGCATGAACCTAGGTTGGAGAGAAGTGGTCAGGCTTGTTGAATACTCAGACTCGTTAAGGAGCGTGACAGAATAAAGCCAAGGTCCTGGCATAAACAGCTGGGTGATTGGTCCTGCCATGTGCAAGGCTCCTCAATACTGGGAGAGGCATAGGGTTTAGTGGGAGGAAGTACATATTGGACTTTCTTAATTTGGGGTCCTTGTAGACCATCTGGGTGTGGCTCAGAAGAGCGATATGCTAGGGGGTTAGAATCTTACTGCTCCTAGGTATGTAGTTATTTAACAGAGTGCTCTTAGGTTAATAGGAACTGAAGGTATGTGATGTTCAGTTATTATTATCAGGGCACAGTGAACAACTGTCTTCTTCTAGGTGTCCATTTGGCCAGTGATGATAATGTATCTATCAACCCATTCTCCTTTTGAAGTATTATAATCAAGTGAGACAATGCAAGTTCTGGAAGTCTCATGTATATTCTCTCTTAGAATAATCAAGTGAGACAATGCGAGTTCTGAAGTCTCATGTATATTCTCTCTTAGAATAAAGGGACTTAAATAAATTGAAAACAAACACAAGACCAGAAGGAAGTCCAGTGTTCTAGTGAAAGATAAATGTGTCCTACAGTCAATGAAAACATAATCTAACACTGGTATATTGTTGTCAAGATGTGTGGCCACCTATGAAAGGGAATTTGCATTAAGAACTACACAGATTTTTTCTCAAACCCATGAAAATGAATTTATTTCGGAATCCCTTTTAGTTTTAATTTGAAGTCTTCTTTTTACTAATAATGTTCTGAAATGAAACTTCCTTTAGAACAAAATTTTAAACTGTGGACTTTTTTTTCTGTTGGGAGTATAAAATATATTCCATCTTTCTTTAGTAATAAAATGTTTTACTTAAATAAATGGAAAAAGTAGTCAAATAAATTGACTACTTTTCATTACAGGAATAGTGTTTAAGGTTAATTAAAACTTTCAAATTTTTTTCCTAGAGCCATCTGTTGCTTATAATTGAATTTAGAAAATCATCAGTTTTAAACATTTATTTGCTTTGGACAAAGCAAAAAAGTATGGTCATGAAATATTTTTACTTAATAGCAGACATATTTCAGCAAAAAGAATCATGACCTTCTGGCAAAGGTATAATTTTAATAGACTAATGAGCTTTCTGACCAGAGCTGACTGAGCCTCATCTGATTTTTACAATGATGAATCGACTATGTCAAAATTTGCAATGTAGTCTAGTGAAATATTTTACTGTGAAAGTTTAATTCTCATTTTTTATTTATGAAAGCAATGGTAGTGTCACAGTAGCTTATAATATGCTGGCCATTTGGTATGATTTATTTTAATAAGTGTCACTGGTTGATGCGTTTAGTGATTGTTGACCCATATTTAATTCTAAAAACTCTAAGTAGTGTGAAATGTAATAAGTGACTGTAGTTTGAAAAAGCAAAAGACAAAAAATTGTGATCCACAGGTCTTTTCCTAGCTTTCATGATGTCACAGTTCTATATTTGACACCTGTTGCTTTGGGGACAATGGAGGGGTAACAGCTTTAAAAAAAAACAAACTGTAATTGAGATCCACATAAAAAGATTTCTGTCACAAAGCATATATTTGAAATATAATAAAATCATCTTCATTACATCAGTTGGGGATTCCAGCTTGTCATCATTTCAATGGTTTTGAGAAAAATTATAGAATAAAGAGCACTTTTTTCTTTCATTCATTTATCAGTTTTTTATTTAATAAATACATACAGAGATGATCATAGTGGCTTGCATTTGATGACGGGGGCATAAGATGGACAGGTCATCCCTCTCATGGGATTTACATTCCGGAAGGATGTATGGTATCCCTCTCTCCACCCCGCAAAGGATTTAGATAAAGATTTTACAGAACTTTCAAGGATGTCATTTGTTCTTTTGGTAGTTTTGGAAGGCACAAGAGAAGGGCTGGAATAAAGCCCTTTTTCTCGGGTATTTCTTTACAGAGATATAATAAGCATTTCTGTTTCCTAATGTCAGGATATTTATGTAGCATAGGTCATTTAAGTAAATATACTCTTCCACATAGCAATAGTGTATATTTTTCAGCTACGATGGAATTATTTTAAGATCATTTTAGAAATGACAATAAACATCTGTTAAAAATCAAAATTTTAATTTTTATAGTGGTATTTATTAACATAAAATTTTAAATTATTCAGAGCTCAGAGGAAAATGAAGTATCTGTGAGTCGTGAAGCACTTTTCATTGTAGTACTGCTCCAAATACTATAATGTCTTGGAGTTGTTTTTTGTAAAGAATTCAGAGATTATATTGTTGTTGTTACTTGTTTTATTATACACAGTAAAAGGCATAAACTGAGTACTGCTGCAGATATTTGCTTTAAAATTTCTCTAGGAAGAAGCCATCCAGAGATAATTATCTTTTGATATTATCCTCTTCTTACGTTTCTCAAAGCAATTCGTAAATATTTTTTGTATAATAATGTGAACATTACAGAACTCTTTATTTGGCAGGTCACCTTACAAACAAGAGGGAATCAGTGACCCAAGTATTTTTGGAAACAACAAGGAAATTTATATATTTCTCTAAGAATCCTATTTTTTCATAATTAGAAAATGAAGGAACCGGCAACACAAAATCACTCCTTTTCCTGGCAGTTCTAGCACTTAATATATGTGCATTTTCAGGCTTCTCAATTTAGCAGGGCAATCACCATTTAATTTCAAAACTCCATTTATCTTAGTGATAGCCCGTGAACTATTGACTCTCTTTTTCCTGTGTATGACAGTAGTATCATTTTTGTGCTTCTTGCCTCAGGCTGATATGGGGGACCCCTACTTCCCACAGCCGTGGTGCATAACATAACCACAACGTACATTCTGCATAGATAAAGCACAACAGTTTTTTTTAACTTCAGCTTGCTGTACATGTGGCAGGTGACAGCCCACCTGCATTGGGGAAAGCAAACAAACAAGCAAGATGTGTTTGTCCTGAATCACATTCTATTTCTCTGAGAGATGTTCCACTTAAATGACAGACCAAGCTCAGAGTTTAGGTTATCAGCCTGAGACATACAAGATGCAGGGCATCTCCAAAGGAGATAAGGCTCAGTTGCACTGTTAACTGTGACTTGCTTATTTGAGGTTAGAATTCAAATATATAGATCGTATAAGACTCTTGGTCTTTATTTTTATATTTTATTTTCAAAGGACTATTGTTTTAGTTACAAAAGTAACGTGTTTATCTTCAAAATATTTTTAAAAACCAAAGTGTATAAAATCCAAAATGAAAGTTGTCTTTAGCTTCATGCCACTCCACAGAAGAAGTGATCACCGTTAACGTATTAATGATTTTTGACTTTTTTTTTTTTTTTTTGAGACAGAATCTCACTCTGTTGCCCAGGCTGGAGTGCAGTGGCGCGATCTCAGCTCACTGCAAGCTCTGCCTCTTGGGTTCACGCCATTCTCCACCTCAGCCTCTGGAGTAGCTGGGACTACAGGCACCCACCACCACACCGGGCTAATTTTTTTGTATTTTTAGCAGAGACGGGGTTTCTCCATGTTAGCCAGATGATCTCGATCTCCTGACCACCCGCCTCAGCCTTCCAAAGTGCTGGGATTACAGGCATGAGCCACCGTGCCCAGCCGAGTTTTGACTTTTTTCTATGGAGAAAATAACTTGGAAGGATGCAGCATTTTACCATGCTGTGTTAGATTTAGTAGTGTTTAAATAGCATACTATATTGGTCTGATACTCTGACACATATATGTGAATCTGTTTTATAAAAATAATCAACTTTTTCTTAAGGATAGTTGTATTTTTCCTTCTTTGATCTCACTGTAAACCCATTAGCCTCATGACATTTGACATACATTTGCTTATTTCCCTCACTTAGAAGTTTTCCAGGCTGCATTTCAAAGCTTGTATGTATACAATTTAATCACCCGAATTTTACTAAAGGTGGTGACAACGGATCTTCAGGTGCACGATTTGCTGCAAAGTATGAAAGCATTTGAACGTAATAATAACGATTATAAGCCTTGGAGTCAACCTGGGTTCACATCTCAACTCTGCCACATGCTAATTATTTCAGAACGCGCTGGCTGCCTTGAAACTTTGTCCCTGATTTTCCTGACAGCTCCTCGTTGTGTTCTTTGGCTTTGCTGGCTCCTTTTCCTCTATTTCATACATGTTTATGATGCCCTTTCTGTTTTTTTTTTCTTTTGAGATGGAGTTTTGCTCTTGTCGCCCAGACTGGAGTGTGATGGTGCAGTCTCGGCTCACCGCAACCTCCTTCTCCCAGGTTCAAGCAATTGTTCCTGCCTCAGCCTTCTGAGTAGCTGGGATTACAGGCGTATGCCACCACACCCAGCTAATTTTTGTGTTTTTAGTAGAGACGGGGTTTCACCATGTTGGCCAGGCTGGTCTCGAACTCCTGACCTCAGGTGATCGTCTCAGCCTCCCAAAGTGCTAGGATTACAGGCGTGAGTCACTGCACCCAGCCTATGATGCCTTGCTTTCTATCTGAACATTTCTTCTCACTCTTTACATTCTTAGGGAAGCATTTGTAGAATCAGAATCACCATCATAGTAGCTTTTAACATTGTTCTGAGTGTCAAATAAGATTCAGCACAGAGTACTCCACCAGTGCCTGGCCATATAAGTGCTCAATAAATGTTCCTTCTTATTGTTATTATGATATATTACATTACTAATACCATTACAACAGTGAAATGATGTTAAAATAACATAATGATGAATATATAATCTACATTTTATAAATAAATGATATTAAGGTTGTTTTAAAGTTAGCTTTTGTCACATGCAACACATTTTTTCATACATAGAATATTACAAATACTTAATTGCCAGGAAAGTTTATACATGTTTATGTAACTTTTTAAACAAACTTTAAATTTTAGGCCAGGTATATGGGAGGATTGCTTGAGCCTAGGAGCTCTAGGTTACAGTGAGCCATGATTGCACCACTGCACTCCACCTTAGGCTACAGAGCAAGACCCTGTGTCTAAAAGCAAAACAAAACAAAACAAAAAACTTTAAATTTTAAAATAATTACAGGTTTCATAGGAAATTGTGATGGTTGTAAAGTTGTGTCAATTTCCTTTATTGGTTACTTCTTATATAATTATAGTATAATATTAAAACCAGGAAATTAACATTGATACAATAGGTGTATATAGTTTTATTTAATTTTATCACATGGAAATGTGGCTGTCATTTTTTTTTCACAAGGAAATGTGACTCCCTAAATGGGTAAAGGGAAGGTAAAGTCAAAATAGTAGCAATGTATTGTGGTTTATAGCACATGTGAAAATAAAATGTATGACAATTACAATGTGAGACATGAGGTGGACTAATTGAGAATATATTAAGGTTCTCACACCAGATTTGAAGTGATACAATATTATTTGAAGATAGATTATAATTGGGTATTATAGACTCTAGTGTGACTAAGAATATTTTTAAAAGAGAGGTACAAATTTAAGTCATTAGTGGAGATCAAATGAAATAAAAATAAATTTAGATAAATCAAAAGCAGGCAGAACAAGGGGAAAAGAGAACAACAAACAGACTGACAAAATCAAACCATTAAGTCGTTGTTACAGTTTGGGAACTTAGGTGACATGGACAAATTTCTTGTAAGAAACAAAACATCAAAACTCACCCAAGAAGAAATAGATAAATAAGAAATTGTGTTTTATTTATTAATGGAGTTGAATTTGTAAACAAAAGTCTTTCCAGTGTAAAACTCCAGGCCCAGATGCTGTCATTGGTGTATTGTAAATTTCAGTATTATGATGTAAAATGTTAAAGGAAGAAATTATAGCAGTTCTACCTAAATACTTTCAAAAAATTAGAGGTGAAGGGAACACCTCCCAATTCATTGCATGGGGCCAGCATAACCCTGATACTCAAACTTCGCAAAGACATTATAAAAAAGGAAAACTATAGACCAGTATTCATCATGAATATACATTTCAAAAAATCCTCAACATAATATTAGCAAACTGAATCAGCAGTATATAAAAAACTTAATTGGGTTTATTCTGAGAACATAAGGCTAGTTTAACTTTTTTAAATCAATCAATGCAATTAGCTATATTAACAGACTAAAGAAAAGCCATATGATTAATATACTGGAGAAAAAAACATTTAACTGGATTCAACATTGATTCCCAATAAAAACTCACAGCAGGCCGGGCGCGGTGGCTCAAGCCTGTAATCCCAGCACTTTGGGAGGCCGAGGCGGGCGGATCACAAGGTCAGGAGATCGAGACCACAGTGAAACCCCGTCTCTACTAAAAATACAAAAAAAAATTAGCCGGGCGCGGTGGCGGGCGCCTGTAGTCCCAGCTACTCAGGAGGCTGAGGCAGGAGAATGGCGGGAACCCGGGAGGCGGAGCTTGCAGTGAGCCGAGATCGCGCCACTGCACTCCAGCCTGGGCAACAGCGTGAGACTCCGTCTCAAAAAAAAAAAAAAAAAAAAAAAAAACTCACAGCAAACTATCCATAGAAAGAACTTCCTCATTCTAATAAAGCGTACTTACAAAAATACCTGCTGCGATCATTAGACATAATGGTGATACACTGAATTCTTTCCTCCCTATGACTGTGAACAAGGTAATGAATTCAGTTCCCATCACTCCTATTCAACCTTATACTGAATGCAGGTCCTAGGTGGTGCTGTAAGGCAAGAAAAATGAATTGAAATCATACTGATTGGAGGAGGACATGGTTATTTCCATGAAGTCCCAAAGATTTACAAAAAAAAGCTAATAAAACCAATGAATGAGTGTGTCAAGTTTTCAGGGTACAAGGTCAAAAAATTCCATTGTATTTCTGTATGCTAGCAATGAAAAATTTGAAAGTTAATAAAAATGCCTTTCCATTAATGCCAAAATAATGAAATACGTAGATATAGCACGAAAACATATATGCAAAATCTGTATACACACTAAAGGGTGAACTTTGTTATTTACATTGCACTTTGAAAATTAAATATAAAACCCTGTATATTTTTAAAGATTTCATTTACATTTGATGTACCATAATTGTACATATGGGGTACAATGTGATATAAAATGCTAGTAAAGGAAATCAAAGAATAGCTAAATAAGTAGAAATTTACAACTGATTGGAAGACGCATTGTTGTTAAAATATTAGTTCTGCACCAAATTGATCCATAGATTCAATGTAATTCTAATGAAATTTCCAGCAGGATTTACTATAGAAAATGATAATCAGATTCTAAAATTTATGTGGAAAGGGAAAGCCAAAATAATTTGGAAAAGAACAACAAAATTGGATGAATCTCACTGCCTGATTTCAGTGCTACAATTATCAAGTTAATGTGGTGAAGGGATAGACATACAGAACAACAGAAAAGAATAGAGATTTTGGAACTAGACATATACACATATGGTCATATAATTTTCAGTAAAAGTTCCAAGGCCGTTAGTTTGTTATTTAAGTGATGTTGGAAAAATTTGGAAAATAAATACATAAAATTGAATCTTGATCCATACTCATTTTATGTACAAAAATGAACTGAAATTGGATCATAAACATCAAACCAGAAACTATAAAACATATAGAAGAAAATCTTTGTGATCATGGGTTTTAGGTCACAAAAACCCTGTGAGATTTCTTAGATAATTAGATCAAAATTTTGACACATTAAAACAGTTGAAAAATTGAGCCTCATAAAAATAATAAACTTCTGCTCTTTGAAAGACACTGTTTGAGTCTACGGCCATACCACCCTGAACACGCCTGATCTCCTCTGAAAGACACTGTTTGAGAAGCCACAGACTGGGACAGAATATTTGCACAACACACACTTGATAAGGAACTTGTCTCCAGGGTATATAAAGAACTCTTGACACTCAATAAAAAGAGTGTTATAAAAAATTGTGCAAAATTTTATCTTACACTTCAGTAGAGGACATAGATAGCACATAAGTACATGACAAAATGCTTAATGTTATTATCTGTTAGATAAAGTAAGTAAAACCACAATGATATGTCACTATGCATCAGTGGAATAGTCAGTGTTAAGATAACTGACAGTGTCAAGTAGTGATACTGATGTTTAGCAACTGGAATGCTTATAAATTGCTTGTGATAATGCAAAATGGTATAGCCATTTTTGGAAAACAGCCTGGCAGTTTTTTATAAAATTAAACATACAATTTAGCATAACATCCAGCAATCCCACTTCTAGGAATTTACTTAAGAGAAATGAAAATTTGTGTTTACATATATCATAATCACCAAAAAATGGAAACAACTCAGTGTTTTTCAACTGGGGAATGAATTCTCAAAACATGGTACCTTCATACAATGTAATGCTACTCAGCACTAAAAAGGAACAAACTAGAGATTTCATCAACCGTGGATGAATCTCAGATTCATTACCCTAAGTGAAAGATGCCTGACTCAAAAGGCTCCGTACTGTTGAATTCTGTTTATATCAAATTCTGTAAAAACAAAACACACAAGGACAGAAAACGGGTTAGTGCTGTGCCTTATACATGGGTGGAGTGGCTGACTACAAAGGGGCACAAAGAATTTTTGTGTTGATGGCACTGTTGTATATCTTGATTGTGGTGGAGGTACACAACTGTATTCTTTTTTGGAAACTTACAGAAGTATATACACTAAAGGGTGAACTTTATGTTGTTTACATTGCACTTTGAAAATTAAATTAAAAACCCTATATATTTAAAGATTTCATTTACATTTGATGTACAATAATTATACATATGGGGTAAAATGTGATGTTTTGATACATGTATGCATTGCATAATGATCAATGAAACCATATTTTTAATGTTACTAGATTGACTGTGGAAATGACTGATACTAATGGTATATCAGTGACGTAGGGAGAAGGACAAAGTGGTGAAGAAAGGTAGTAGAAGTAGTGAGAGGAAGGAATGTAGATGATTGGAGAAGGGGAAGTGTTTTGGGAGATGAGAGCTACAGTCCATCATGACAGCAACATTCTACCCCATGCTCAGTGTTTACTCTCCTCTGGACTCTGAGGGGTGGACTCTTCTTCTTAGGATGCTTTTGGCATAGATCTACCTCCATTTAGAATGTTCCGATGTAAGATAGCTATTTCATAGCTAAAATCCTGTTGTCAGAATCATTAATTAGATATTACAGTTTCTATTGCTTTTTCATTGTGATAATTTTCTCATTACAGATTAAATGAGATATATGTGATGTTAGCACAATGGTTGGCACTGAGTAAGTTTCAATAATTTACTCATGAAGTAATGATGACAACTCTTATTTTATATGTTATATAGATAATAGTTGAAGAGCTGTGTAAATCCTGGACTCCTGACCCAACTCCCATGTTCTCTCCCACTAAGCTATAATCACCTTTGTGGTGGTAGCTTCCTAATATTCTCAGAGGCTGAAAACAAACATGGAGATGCAGAAATTAATTGTTTCTGGTATTTTCCAAGAAAACGATTATCTCAGTTCAGTTTTACTGCCTGTTTTTTGTTTGTTTTACTTTTCATTTCAGAGGACTTTAAATGTGTGCAGTGCGATAAAACTATATCTGCATTATTTCAGCCCTTGGGAGATATAGGCTGCAGGTGAATGGGAGAAGTATTCTTAAATTAAGTTTGAAAATATCCTCACATGGTGCCATTAGCCTTGCAGGGCCCGTCAAATTGTAGTTCACTCTTGCCTGGTGTCAGATCTGTTGGAAAGCTTTGACAAACAGTTGGTCTGTCAGAGACAGCTAAAAGCCTCAGAGAGGTGCAGAGAGACGCATACATCTATCATCTAATAAACTCCACTTGTGGCAGGTGTCTTGGAAGTCTAACTCACAGTGATGTGGGCACATGGGTTTTGTTAACCAGAAACAACATTTTAGCATTGACAGCTTTTAAAAAAGACAGTTCTAGACAGGAATTTGCTATCTAAAGAGCTGCAAACTAATCTTGCCTTCAAATAAAAAGATTTTAGTGCATCTTACTTTATAGAGAAAAAGGATGTCATTATTGAGCTTATTTCCTAACATCTGAATCTTTTAAGTGCTGAGTACATATTTTTTTTCTTTCTGAGTTGGAGTTTCGCTCTGTCACCCAGGCTGGAGTGCAGTGGCGTGATCTCTGCTCACTGCAGCCTCTGTCTCTTGGGTTCAAACAATTCTCCTGCCTCAGCTTCCCAGGTAGCTGGGATTACAGGCATGTCCCAACTTGTATGGCTAATTTTTGTGTATATTTTAGTACAGATGAGGTTTCACCATGTTGGCCGGGGTGATCTCGACCTCCTGACCTCAAATGATCCACCCACCTTGGCCTCCCAAAGTCCTGGGATTATGGGCATGAGCCACAGTGCCCAGCATTGCTGAGCAATTTTTATATAATGTATTCTTTAATCTCAATCAGAATGAAAACTTTTGTTTAGAAAGTCACATATAAATGATGTTTGACCACTTTATTTTTCAGCTTACAAGCAAGTTTTGATCAAATCCACATGACTGTCTTTATATTATAAAGGAATGCATATATTTTTGTAATTTTCCAGGCATCTTATTAAATTCAGATTTAGCAATTTGCCTATATACTATTGGCAGTTTTAATTACTTGCTAGTAACCCTAAAAGACTAGATCATTGAATTAGTTGTTTTGCTGAGCCTTTTGTGTCTGCTGTATAGGGCGTCACTAAGATAATGAGTGAGCCTAGCTAGCCATCCAGCATGGACATGCTGATACGTTTTTATTTCTGTATATCTGAATGCACATTTTACATGAAAAGGTATGTATTCTATTTGAATGCATCATGAATTTAGGAATTTACGAAGATCTCAGGATGTCTGACAAGATCTTCTGCAATACGGTGAATGGATAATTTTCATCCTTGAGAATGATAGACCCCTTAGTTTGTATATGAAGAGCAATAAACAGAGTCCCCTCTTTCTTGAGCAAAAGTAGGGATATGAAACTTTCTCCCCAATTGGACCCCAGCAGAAAGCATCCCAGCTGTGATGGTGGGTGTGATATGCAGTCAGCCAGACAATTCTGCTGTCAGGTGTTATGTCACCATCTCCCAGAACGGATCCCAGAGCATAATACCTCATTACGTGTAGTAAAATGACTGGTAATCCATTCTGTCTATGCCCAGTTAATGGTTTGTTTTTGGTTTTGTGTTTTGAAGTTCAACTGACCTGTTTCATCTTCTATGGTTTGTTTTGTCTCTGCCAAAATTCATGTTGAAATTTGATTCCAGTGTGGCAGTGTTGGGGGGTGCGACCTAGTGGAGATGTTTGAGTCTCTGGGGTACCTCCCTCGTGAATGGATGAATGCCCTTCTGTACGGGTTAAGCTGTCACTGAGGGAATAAGTTAGCTCCTGAGAGAGTGTGTTGTAAAAGAGAGTCTGGCTTCCTCGGTTTCTGTCTCATACCCTCTCACCATGTGAGCTCTTTGCACTCCTACCCCACTTCTGCTTTCCACAGTGAGTTGAAGCCACCTGAGGCCCTCACCACGTGCAGATGCCCAATCTTGAACCTTCCAGCCAGCAGAATCTTGAGTCAAATAAACCTCTTTTCTTTATAAACTACCCAGTCTCAGGTATTCTGTTACAACAACACTACTTATCAGGAAGTACAAACTGGTGAAGAAAAGAGGGAGACTCCATCTCTTGGGCATACTCTTTAATCATTCTGAGGATTTTTTTTTTTTCTTTTGTTGAGACAGAGTCTCTCCTGTCACCCAGGCTGGAGTGCAATGGTGTGATCCATTCTGAGGATTTTTATTTGGGTGAAAATTTAAATCTTGGGTGTGATAAATTGTTAGTTTATTCTCAAAGTAAGTCAACCCTCCCTTTTCCTCGGTTGTAGAAAAGAACAGTAACAACACAGCTTATGGGATAGAACGAACATTTATGGCATGTGAGCCTTGCACTGAGTGCTATACCTGGTGCCATCATATGTGTTATCCTTGTGCTCCTCCACTCTTCTGTATATATTTGGTATTTCAGTCTCTTTGCCAGGCCCAGTTCTGGCCATCTTACTGTAATAAAATAACAACAAGAACAACAGGAGAAAAAAAACCCCAAAATCTTCTGCTTGTGATACTTTATGCTAAGCATAATTTCAAACCACTTTTACTGGAAACTTAGATGATTTTAAGGAAACATAAATGGTAAACAGTTTATTCAAGGAATACATATGGGAAGTGTCTGAGCTGGGATTAAATTAGTTTGTCTCATGCTAAAGCCGTTGCTATTTTCACTATAATTTATTAAAATCTAGCATATTGGACTTTTAAAATTTGCAGTACATTGTATTTTTCAGGGAAGGCTGGGAATCTAGACACAGCAACAATAACAACAACAACAATAATAACAATGAAGGCTTACTGTGAAAACCTCAGTTTATTAGGAAAGTTACATCCCCTCTACCACTGTTTCAGATGCTGTTTCTCATTCTCGATGGGAGCAGCCAGCATCATGTTTAGGATGGGGTTACAATAGCCTGAGCTCCTGATTAAGTCAAACCCTGGACTTTCCCTTTTGTACCTGTCATTTTCCTCTGGATCCTCACACCTTTGTGCTTAATTTTTTTAAATTTCATTTGTTGACTTCCTATGAGGGGTAAAATGCCTTCCTTTGATTAATGTACTCTCTATATCCTAGAGTTTCCCTTTCCCTTTGTGATTTAGTCCAACATGGCCTACTACAGCCTCAAAATTGTCATTGGACTCAAAAGCTTTCCAGGGTGCATCAGGTTAATGATCTGGATGCATCTTGAGGTTGTCTCCTGTAGCATGGAGGCATTATAATAGGAGTCTCAGAAGTTGCACCGTTTTTCTACGGCACATCACAGGCCTAGAGGCTTGAATCTAAGCGAAAACACTCTATATCTCTCAGCCTGAATCCTGCCTTCTTGCTGCACAACAAAGGAACTGAACATATTTTGAGTTTAGGTGAAAACTATCACTCATTCATCAAAGTTCTGTCTGGGTGATATATGCTATTGAAAACAGATGTGGACACTGGGCTGACAGATGTTGAGAATGGACCTGTTGCTGAAGCTCATGTTATCACACATACTGTGGGAAGAGAGGTCATTGTCATTCAAGATGCAACACCTACAATATGGTGAATTAGAGATGCCATTTGCATGGCTCTTGGATGAGTGCTTGTAGTTTGATTTGCATATTTACATTGCTTTGGACATATAGTTGTTGTCATCCTATGCCCCTCCCCTCAACCATGGCTGAAAAAAGTAAATATGAAATAGAGTAGCTTACTATTTAGCGTTTATCTGTAAGCTATACTAATGTTTTTGTGATGAGTATTCTTTTTTCATTTTGGCAGCTCTGTACTAGGCCAGACATTGTCTAGTAATCTTCCAACAACTCTTTCATATTGGTATCTTTATTCCCACTTTATATTTTATGAAACTGGGGCTAAGAAGAGTGAAGAGTTCAGTAATTTGAGCTCATATAGCCACTAAGTGACCGAACTGCTCAACCATTTTGCTGGCTGTACTGCCTCTGGAATATGGTGAAGTGGGAGGTCTGTGACTCCCAGGAACACCTTTAAGCTGCCTCATCAATCCTGAGTCTCATCATCATTGCCTGGACTTTACAGTGTAAGTCAGCCCATCAAGGCAACACAGTGCATGCACCACATTTTCAACTTGCTGACCAGTCACTCTACAGGGAGAGATGTCTATCTAATTTCTCTATATTTGTCAAATAGTGACATGTCTGAGCCATGGCAGGAAACACACGGTCACCCTCTTACCTTGAGTTTCTCAGGTGTTTTGGCTCTGGGATCAAAGACCTCCAGGTTCCACATGTGAGGATCTCCAAGCACAATGAAAGGAAAGTTGATCAACATGTCTGTTTAATTAATGTTTCCAATATTTCTTTAAAAATCAAGTTTTGATGAGAAAAAAACTAAAGATAAATTATATCCGAGTGTTCCCATTTATTTATTTATTTATTAATGCATTGGGAGAAGACTCAAGAAATACAACATATTGTGGTTGTTTCTGGATGACAGGATATTGGGTGCTTTTAAAAAAAACTTTATACATGCTGTGGTGTAATTTGCATCTTTTCTGTAGGAACTTTTTTATAGCTTGTAAAATCAATGGGGAAAAAGTAAAATATTAAATCAGATAAAATGTTATTTAAACACCTTAGTTTTTTATATCACTTTGCCTAGTGACTGCAGTAGGAAGGACATGGACACAGCTTTTAGCAGATAAATTGTTCCTAGGTTTCCTTTTTTTTTTTTTTTTGTCTTCAACACAGAGCCTCTGGGTTTTCTTTTCTTTTCTTTTTCTTTCTTTAAAATGCTGTATACATTTTTCTTATTAATGTTCACAATTCCATATTCATGTTCTCCTTAATGGTTCTCTTCTGATATCTTTAGTATTAATTTTCAGAGAATCCTTGTTTTACTTGCTAGCCAAGCCCAAGGTGTGTATTTTATATGTTTTCCATTATTGTCTTGCATTTTAAAGATCCATAGTTTAATTAGCTTGAGTATAAATTACCTTCATCCTTTTCTAGAGGTCCCATATCCAAAACAATAACTTAAATACAAATATGCTGAAATTCCTATATTAGCAATGTTCTTAATATCCTGAAATCAATCTATACTTATCTGTTGGATGTAATTTACATGTACTCTGGAGGTGTCCAGGAGCAACCTCATGATTGGATGATTGACTGGGAGAATTCACAGGATATAGCATGTAGGTGTACTCACAGCTAAGATTTATTGCAGTGAAAGGATACAAAGCAAAATTTGCTCATACATCAGTGCTCAGGTTTTTTGCGAGGGCTGATCACATAGGCACCCTCTGCCTAGCATGTACCAAAATTTCAGACTCCCAGAAGAAAAGCAGGTTTACAGATTCAGCATAAACCATATTGTTGGTACATTTTTGCTACAATGAGCCGTTCTTATCATTGAATGGTGGGCAGCTTCCTGAAATTCAAGTTCCTGTATGTCTGCCAAGGGCCAGCCTTGGAAGCAGTACCTTCAAGGGATAACAGTTTCAGGCCTGCTGTATTAACTCTTCTATTCAACATGTAATAAAAAGCCAGAAATATTCTTTAGTGCCAAAGGCCACAATTAGTTTGTTGGAGTGAAGAACAGCCTGATTATATACATTCATCTCTACAAGAGTGAATTTGTTTTTTGTTTGTTTGTTTGTTTGTTTGTTTTGAGATGGAGTGTCACTGTGTTACCCAGGCTGGAATGTAGTGGCACAATCTTGGCTCACTATAACCTCCACCTCCCAGTTCAAGCAATTCTTCTGCTTCAACTTCCCAAGTAGCTAGTACTACAGGTGCACACCACTACTCCCAGCTAATAATTTATTTTTAGCGGAGACAGGATTTCGCCATGTTGGCCAGGCTGGTCTTGAACTCCTGGTTTCAAGTGATCTGCCTACCTTAGCCTCCCAAAGTGCTGGGATTAGAGGTGTGAGCCACTGCACCCAGCCTAAGAGTGACTTTGAACAAACTACCCTTTACCTCACTTTTCACTTCTGTAAATGGCACTTAGGCTCTGCATAATCGAATTCTGTGATTCTATGTGTTTTGTAATACTTCATATAACAGAGATTCCTAAACTGGGATCCATGTATTCCAGGGTTAAATGAAGACTTTCCTAGAATTACAATGCACTGATATCTCTAACAGAATTAATTTTCAGGCCCTCAGCTTTTAACATGTACTCTTTCCCAAGCTTCATCTGCATGAGAGTGAACCTTGGAAGGGGCTGCTGGTTCTTCTTTCCCACAACTTCTTTTGCTTTACAGAATAAATGCATCACTCCCAGGTAAACACATAAAGGTACAGGCTTTGAGGGCAAGTCTCAAAAGAGCAAAGTAGAGATAGATTTGGTAATAAATACTGGAAAAAAAATAGCACTTCATCTAGGCCATGCATTTATTGCAGAATTTATGTACCTTATCCACTAGGTGTTCCCTCAAACCTATGGTGTCTTCTTGGTCCACAAATAGTCCACATTGCCCAGCCTCCCTTACTGGTAGGAGCACAGCCATAGGTATTGGAGCAGAAGTGAAATATATTACTCTCAGGTTTGGCTCCTAAATAACCTCCATGTGTTCTCCTCCTTACTGTTTTCTGGAGTGGAGTTGACCTTCAAAGAGACCTCGAGCCCAAATGTTCAGATCACAATACTTTGTCAACCTAGGCCCCTAAATGGCCATGGAGGAGAGCTACCCTACCCACTGAACTATTTGCCAGCCCAGTAGTGTTATTTGAGCAAGAAATGAGGTTCTGTTGTGTTTAAGCAATTGTATAGTTGGGACTATCTTTTATTCACTGTTGATTGTTTCTTTTAGAATTCAGAAGTGAAATGCTTGATATGGGAATGTGTATTATTAATACATTTATTTGAATTGAAAAATGAATTCAGACTTTTTCTGATAAAAAACAAGTCTGTTTTGGCAGATTGCTTTGATAATGAGGACTGCCTTTGTCTACTGGGTTTTATATGTGGGGCAGACTTTTTACATAAATTGGGCTGAATCTGCTGTCTCAAAGTTTTACAAAAAATATAATTTAAGTGCACATATAATTATATCCTGGAATTCGATGCTGGGAAATAATATCCTTTTGCATCTATTTCACCTTAAAGTTAAAAACAGTACAACCCTATAAATCTCAACTTTAACATTCAAGGAGCGGTATAGTCTTCCAAAATTCTTCTAGGGAATTGTAAGCAAAAACATTCACTGACCACTAGTATATAAGAGAGGGCTGTTAGCAAGTAGTTTAAATGAGTCTTCGTTGACCTGATTAATAAACAGGCCCTTAGTGATTCACTTGTGTAAATGAGCTAAATGTGTGGGCAAACCTAAGGCACATGACAGAGACTAATGCTACAGCTTGAACAACTTCTGCTATTGTAAGTCTTCCAAATTACCCTCTTAAAATATTTGTAGATTCACATCAGGCAGGTGAATGGAAAGGCTGAGTAACTGATCTTCCTGTAAGAAAAGTATGTGGAGGGGGATTACTTCACTTAATGTTGCCAGTAAACCTGAAGTTTTATTGTTCCATCTTCTTCCCTGAATCTCTTTTATGTGCCACGGAGACACGTAGATATGGGATGGACTTCGGGACCTGGGCCAAGTGTTTGTGGGAAAGAAATTGAAGAATAACTAGGTGCCTGAAGTGCTAAGGGAATTGCATTCTGACTGAATGCAATTTCCTAATTTTATGATTTGGCAAGGCTGGCGTGCACAGAGCTTTAAATAACTTTAGGGAAGTATTCCTACCGGTGCCCCATCCAGCATACCAAACTCACTGCAAGTGAGAAACAGCAGAGGGAAGCCTGTGCTGTTGTCCTGCAGGTGAATGAGTGAAAATCATCCGATCTCACAGGTAGTGCTGCCCCATTGACTGAAAGTGTCTCCAGTAGTGTGTTCCTGGCATTCCACTTTGAAGATGTTGGCAATCGTAAATGCCAGAATCACACCTGGCGTTTCTGTGGAAAAACATTAAACACCTCATGAGCCCAGAGCCTACAGGGATAATGGGGAAATCTGGAAGTACGATAATTACGCTGCGTGAGGAAATGTTCATGTTGATGGAAGGAATCCTTGGGATTTCCACTATTTACTAAGCATGTTTCTGAAGCCGTGGATATGAGTTCAGAGGGGCTAATAGTAGAAGGTAGACCAGGTGCTGGTACGGAAAGGCATGTATTACCTCTGAAATTCAAGGGACAGGATGAACATTATACATCTCTTGTGCTAGCTCCTTTAGAAATTGAATCAGAGCAGGAACCTAGAGAGCTAGTTGCCAGCTAACGGACTTTTTAGAAAGGTGTTTTGGTGGTCGATATCTAAATATCAGATGTCTTCCACTTAGCCTGGCCTTTGCCCCTGTGAAAGCATCATAGTGGCTCTAAGAACAAAGTCATCAAATAAATGCTTCTGAAACTACCTTCTCTAGAGATTCTGCCATGCCTCCAGGGCAAGGACTCTGACTTGTTTGTGTCACTACAGCCTCACATGGGGCCTGAGTTCATACTCAGGAAAGGCTTAAATTATGAATGAATCCTCCTGGAATGGGCATTAGAAGGTTTCTTTCCACCTTAGCCCACCAGAATGGTACAGAGAGACTCAGACCAAAAGGCCCATTAGGAATAATGTGTGTTCCACCTGAGTTTCATTTCAGAATCTTTAGCAAGTGGGATTCAGTGGAGTTACACGGAGAGCCCAAGCAGGCATTGTTACTAATACTATGACCAAGATAAGACACTAGGGGCAAAGGCACCCCGTTAAGAATGATACCACAAACCATCACTGGGTCTTCCAGAGCCTTTCGGTTTGGGTGCTCACCATGGCTGATGGTGGAAGGGATATGGCTTTTTCAGTAGCCATATGCAGATACAGAGCTCTGATTGCTTCCTGTCCGTGAGTCCCAGGGTGCCTTCGTGGGGCTGCGGGCAGTTCTTTTCCTGTGAGAGTCTTGCTTTGCTCCCTCGGCTGGCATTTGTCTGCTGACTTGACACTTCATCTCAAGCCTACTGCGTTGTCACGCTTGGCTCCAAATCCCACACTGCTTTAGAGCTGCTTCCTTGAGGGCAGGAAGATCTACAGGGAATAAACAATGAAGCAGGCAATTTTGTCAAGCATTTGCAGTAGCGAAACACAGAGCTGACAAAAGGGACTTATGCCTTTTGTTCAGTAGAATTAATGATCAAGTTGTATGCAAAAAAAAATTGTCAGATTTAAGAGAAATGATAAAATATAGTACCAAACATTAAGAACTTTTTCTTTGTTTACTATTGATATTAATAGCCATTGTTTATGGTTCAGTCTCCAGCAGGGATGGACCTGCAGTTTCTCTATTATCTATTTTTATGAAGTGCTTGCATTTTTAAAATTATTTATCAAATAAGTAAGAGTTCTCTGTGTTCGTAAGCCTGGATATACTCAACAGTTCAGGAACATTTTCCTCCCCATCCTGAGTCAGTATTTCAAGTCACACACATATACCCATCTACACATTGAGGTTGAGTATCCCTTATCCAAAATTCTTGGTACCAGAAGTGTTTCAGATTTTGGATTTTGTAATACTTGCGTTATATACTTAATGGTTGATTGTTCCTAATCTGTAAATCCAAGATCTGAAATACTCCAATGGGCATTTCTTTTGTGTGTTTTGTTGGCATTCAGAAAGTTTCAAACTTTGGAACATTTTGAACTTTGGACTTTTGGATTAGATATATTCAGTGTGCATTGCTTAACAATGGGGATGCATTCTGAGAAGTGCATCATTAGGCAGTTTAGTCTGTGTGCAAACATAGAGTGTGCCTATGCAAACCTTGGTAGTATAGAGTACTACACACCAAGGCTATATGGTGTAGCCTATTGCTCCTAGGCTACAAACCTGTACCGCATGCTATTGTATTGAGTATGGCAGGCAGTTATAACACAATGCTAAGTGCTTGTATATCTAAACATAGAAAACATACAGTCAAAATTAGGTATTATAATCTTATGGGACCACCATGGGATGTGCCATTTGTCATTGACTGAAATGTTGTATGTAGCACATGACTGGTGTGTGTGTGTGTGTATGAGACAAGGCGATTGCATCGTGCAAACATTAAAATTGTTGGATAGATTATGTTCCTTCTCTATCATCACTTTCTTGGAAGGTAAGATAGAAGAGGTTCAGTCCTCTGTAACTCTATGAGAATTTGGTTTGAATTCAATAGGGATTTTTCATTTGGGCGAAGATTGTGTGAGTAAAAACATTATGTAGAGAGAGGACAAAAAAAGCTATGGAGAATTGTAGTGTGCAGTGGCAGAGTTACTCAAATTATCATCTTTGAATCCTTGTAATCAAATGCTGAGGGAAGTCAAGGCTCTGGGTAACCTAGTGTTTGCTGTCTTAGAACATTTTAGTGAAAATAAGGAATTTAATGGTGTTAGTTTCTTGCTTCCAACTGTGCTGGGGAGCTTAGGAAGAAAAGATCATGAGCCCTGGGCTTCTAACTTAACACAGATATTGATGACCTGTGCCACTACTCAGCTGAAGCTTTAGGAGCCACTACATGGTGCCACCATCTCTCTTTGTTTTCCCATTTGTGAGAATGGCATAGTTCATATAGGGGCTGCTCTCTCAGCCTGGGTCCTAGCTTAAACAAGACTTGGAGCAGAGCCACAACCAACATTCAACATGAACCACTGTGGTGTTAGAGATGATTTTTACTGGAACACGAATGATAGTTTGTTATGAAGTGTTTTTAGAAAATGCTCACATAGTGCCCTAGAATAGGGTCCATTATGTTAATAGGCCTTCTCCTTAATAACTTTCAAAGCATTGATTATGGCCTTGTGTGGGTCTGCATGACTATTCATAAAGCTCCTATCATAAATGATTCCCAGTGCTACACTGTATATATTTTAAACAATCCGTCCATTTAG
Source organism: Macaca nemestrina (assembly GCF_043159975.1). NCBI lineage: Eukaryota > Metazoa > Chordata > Mammalia > Primates > Cercopithecidae > Macaca > Macaca nemestrina. The sequence goes on from NC_092138.1 coordinate 36,734,975, forward strand.
GAGCTGCATGATCTTAGTGTAGTTTTTGAACTGCTCTGTGGCTCAGTTTCTTCATCTGTAACACAGTAATAATACTATTGCCTACCTCAATGAATGGAATATGTAATACCTTCAAAGCAATATCTGACATGTAGTTTATTATCTTCATTAAGTTTATCTACATATATTGAATGGGCACTCTCCATATTCCAGTTCCTGAGCAGTTCCTTATAAAGATGAAGAAGAACATACGGGTTCAACTGTTCTTGGACCTCATAGATCTATGAAGAGAAATACGTTAAACAAATGATTAGTTATGAAGAGGTGTTGTGCCATGAGAGTGCCCATCAGGGGGCCCGACCTAATTTGGAGGGTCAAGAATGGATGGCTCTGAAGGAATGACATTTAAGGACTAAAAGATCAGTAGGTGTGGCCAAGATGAAGGTAAGGTTGGGAGAACAGTTACCCGGGTAAAGGAAGGGTGTATTCAAGGACCCTGAGGTGGAAAGGTGCTTAGCACAGCAGAGTACTGAGAGAAGGCCAGAGGGGCAGGGCAGAGTGAAACCAGGAAGGGGCCTTGGAACCCTGTGGCAGAGGAGGAGCACACTGGCCTTTGAAGGGGCATATTTGGCTCAGGGCCATTGTTGTGTGGCAGTGAGCAAACACTTACCTTCTTCAGACCTCAGTTTCTTCATCTCTAAAATGATTTTTTTCAGTTGCAAAATCCCCATTCTAAGATTTTTCTTGCTTTCTCTTTTTCCTTGTTTCAAAGAGCCAGTGTGCTGTGCCAAAAGTTGTTTCTAATGAAATCTAATTGTTTAGAGAGAACTAAGAGGAACAACAAAGAGGAGGAAAAACAGGCTTTTTTCAGGTCTGTTGGTTAACCTGACTTTTACACTGTAAAATACGAGGTCATGATGGCTGACCCTGGGACAGCTGCAGTCTAGGATGACATTTAATTTTGCTTGAGGATGGCATCATATTGAAACCTGTGAGAGGAAGGCTGGTGTTTTGGTTTATGGTTCCTTCCACTCTTTCCCTGCTCATAGGAGCAGGAGGGTTTTTTATATTTTCATTTTTTTTTTCTGTTGTTGTGTTTATCTTCTCCGACTGCATGGTGGGATAATCTGAGCATTTATAGAAAACGGAGCTCCCCACTGGGCCTATGTGTTAACCCCTCCTGAAGTGAATGGAGCAGGCAGTCTCAGAGGAACTTAGATATTCTTTCCCTTTTTCTTTCTTTTTTATTTTTCATTTAAAAAAAAAAATTATTGGGGCAGGTACGGTGGCTCATGCCTATAATCCCAGCACTTTGGGAGGCTGAGGCAGGTGGATCACCTGAAATCAGAAGTTTGAGACCAGCCTGGCTAACATGGCAAAATCCCGCCTCTACTAAAAATGCAAAAAATCAGCTGGGCATGGTGGCAGGTGCCTGTAGCCCTAGCTACTCGGGAGGCTGAGGCAGGAGAATCGCTTGAACCCGGGAGGCGGAGGTTGCAGTGAGCTGAGATCACGCCACTGCATACTAGTCTGGGTGACAGAGTCAGACCCTGTCTCAAAAAAACCCAAAAACAATTATTTTTTTCCAGCATATTTGAATCCTAGAGCAAACAGGAATTTTTAAAAATATTATCTAAAATTGGTAGATATTTTTGTATTTTATAACTCCACTGGCTCTAATCATGAATTTCTGAGTTAGGCCAAACAGCATTTTTATTGTGTGTCCCCTTATATACAGTGATTGCTGCAACACCAGCATCGGAATAGTTATTACCCTGTTGAGTAAATATGCCATCGGTCACAGACGCAAATAATCATCCACACTTCGTGCTGTGTTTCTCAGTGGGATCTTTTTTAGAAAGGTGAGGCTTGTGAGAAATGGGTGAGTCCACACTGGAATAGGCTTGCTTTAAGAGAGATGCCCACCCTCATTCTCAGTTCCAGTCTATCCGCTCCCCCTACCACACTGCCCTCAGGTAAGTGCTGTGCTGGGCACCACCCTGTTCAGCCTTTGATCCTGTCTGGATTGCCTTGAGTGTGTTCTCTGGCCTTTGATTTTCTCCTCAGATAATTGCTACGGAGTTACCAGCAGATGCCTGAGATCATGGACTATGCGTGCAGGATCATCTGGCCAGGGTCTTCCAGCTGATACACACACACACCCATGTACCCTTTATAAAGACAGTTACAAGGACAGTTCTTTTCTATATCCTAACTCCCAAACATACTTTTTCCTAAAGTTGATCTGCCTGAGAGCCGGCCTGCAGTCTGCAGGGTCTCCTGTCTCCTCTCCTTCACAGAGAGGGGCAGACAGTTGGTCTTTCCGCCATCTATCTTTGATCGCGCATGTGTCTCTGAGCTCACTGTTGTACTCTGCCCTGTGGTAGAAGACCTCTGGCATGCCAAATGGGGAATTGATGCAAAATATTGGCTCTCGTAAAGCTGGAAAAGGGAATGAATGGAGTAGCTGGATAATAAGACTTTTTATTGCAACTTAGGTGGCTCCTTTTTTTTTTTTTTTTTTCACTTTTGACAAAATTAAAGGAGTACCCAAGTGATGTCAGCTGATTATTACACAGTGATGGTTTCTGACCAGTGTGCATGTAGGCATATAACTCAGAAAGAGTTCACAAGAATTAAGAGACATTACTGCAACAAAACCCCTCAAATCCCATTTAGTTTTTAACGTGAAGGCTCTTTTTTTTTTTTTGAAAAAAGAAAAATATAATTAAAATGACACAGAAACATGCCTTACTTCAGCAGTGTGTAACATACATTCATAAAATAATTTTTAAAAGCTTCACCCATCTGATTAAGAGATACATTTCCAAAAAAATTACTTTTTTCTTTAATAATTACCAGTATTATAGTACATGTGTAGCTTTGATCAGTTATAAACTGAAAATAAGTATAATAGCCAAGCTAGAGGTTTTTTAAACTTAGAGTCTTGTCATAGGAAGTGTTTTTTAAAAATTAAACTTCAATTAATATGCATATTTTTGTTAAAGGGGATTATGGTACAGTGATAACTAAAAGAGTTTCAGGCATAAAATTATCTTACATTCAGATAAAATTCTGTAGGGAGTGGAATCGAAATAATATAAATTTAAAGGGAATAAGGAATGCTACAAAATGTTAAAGGAGAGCCTGTTCTTTTATTTGTTAAGTGGATGATGGAGTTATCAAATGACCATGGTATTTAGAGATATGTGTTTTATTTCTAAATGTCAATATTTAATCCACAAAATGTATAGCTTCTACAATTATTTAAACTTATGATGAGAAATTTTGTGCCCACTTAAAATTGTGTGAGAGGGCACATAGATTTTCAAAATTCTATCTATTGCTAGTTTATGAAGAATGCTGATTTGTAATCCTACAGTGATTTCTAAATGTGGCTTTGCGCTAGAATTGCTTTGAGGTACTTATCAAAAATACAGACTTCTGGGCTCCCATTTAGATTTATGAATCAGAATTTCTGGTGACAGGGTAGAGATGGACAGTATCTTTAGCAGGTTTCTCTGATTCCTAGTGATTTTGGTGCAACCAATCCTGAGACTAGTGTTTGGCTCCCCTGTATCCACTTGCTTCTTGCTCCAGGCCTGAAGCCCCTGCTTTGTCCGCCTGGGAAGGACTCTTGAAGTGGACAGGAGCCATGGGGCCAAAAGTACTTGTTGATGTGAACCCTAGAATGGGACCTAGAAGAAATGCTGTTTTGTTCATTCACATTTAAGGGAGCATCACATTCTCTCTTTAATCCAGCTCTTGTTGTCTTATCCTAAAATGTGGCATTTTTAAACTCTCGTTTAAGAACTTGCAGTTCTTTGTTACATTTTTCTTCACTGGTATTAGTATTGGCCCACGATCTGCTTAAGATTACTCAAAAACATTGATTTCAAAACTATTTGACTGCTAAAATTTGAGTCTGTTAAAATTCAGAAGCAGTCCATGATTTCTAGCCAGCTTTGTGGATCTTTTAATGATAAAATACTCCTTCAACATATGAGGTGTGGCTCTTATTAGATAATACACAATCGTCTGAAAGGTTTGTCTTAATGGACTAAATTTGCTACACATTACAGGAGGTGCATTGTCTTTCTGTATTCCTTCTTTATGTGAGAGATTTGTCGCCGTTTCCTGTGTCTCAACAAGATAAATGAACTAATTTAAAATATTTTCCATGCCTCATCTGTCCACTCCACAAGCTGTCAATGGGCTTGGATTGGAAGCTTGCATGCCAGCAGTCCTGAGCCAGGAGTACTGTTATTTTGGAAAAAAAGAAAAAGGAAAAAAAAAAAAAAGCCGTTTCCATAGCAGCTTGGAACTCCTTTGCAAGTGTGCTTTCACATTTTTGTAGAATCTGGTAAGAAAGCCGGTATTTTGTCCAGCTTTCTTAAAGCACATTTGCCTGACTTAAATGAAATCATTACTTTTTAAAAATTGAAGTGGTGGGGGAAAATTTTCAAGAATTGAGAAAAAAAATCGAGATGAGTTAAAAACCAAAACAGGAAGGAAAAAGAAAAATATTGGAGCTGCTAAAATTTGGAATTATAAAAACCAAAATTGGAAAGTGTCATGTTTCCTAGGTAAATGTTTCTAATTTACCATGTTTTATTTTGTGGGTTGAATAGTGTAAAAAAAGCAAATTGTAGAATCTTCACAGGTTTATTATTATTATTATTTTTTGCGGTCACTTGAAGTCATCATATGTTCCTCCATAGCACATTTAAGGTCAAAATAATATACAGAGTGTCATAGTGGCACACAACTTTGAGGCATTTTCATCTTCTTTTGCAGCAGGATCAGGTTCTTCACAGTATTGACTTAGTGGTATTTGTAGGGAGGCAGAGCAAAGGAAATAATAAGTTGGAAAGCATTTTTACTGTTTCTGAGATAGTATAGACGGGTTCCTTTTGGATTTTCTGAATTTTTCTGTTTAATAATACATTTTAATGAGTCTTTGGGGGAAGTCATAACTTTACTTCACTGCTTATCGCTGCAGCCTGCTCACATGACACAATACTCTTGTGAGGTATAATATGAAAATTATCTCTGGTTAAAAGTGGATTTTGGCTATTAGCCTAACACTGAGCAAATAACCTTTCCAGTCCAAGTTAAATGTTCCCATAAGCTCCTTAAACCAAATTTTCCTTGTTAAAAAAAAGTCACTGCATATAATTCCCAAAGGGTGGGGTTATGGAAGCACTTTAAATTAGACTTAAAGAACAACAACAAAAAAGCAAAAAAAACAAAAACAAAAAAAACAAAAAACAAAACCTTGCCGTATTTTGCTGGCTGGGTCTTTCTTTTGCTCAGATTTGGTGGATGCTACTTTGCTAGATTTGGCATGAGAGGTCAGAGTTCTCATGAGGGATTTCAAATGGCCATCAGCTGGGTTCCATTCCTAAGCTTGAACTGTGGCTTAAAGCAGAATGCAGCTGCCTGCCTACCCATGCCAGTGCATCTTCCCTGGGGAACCACTGCAGAATCCCCCAAGCCTTATCTTTGTGCTTGATTGTGACCTTGTTGCTGTCCAATGCTTGAAACCCCCAGCCCTTCCAGCTCCCTCATTACACAGGACCAGGCTTTCTGTGGTTTCCTCAGTAGGTCAGCCTAAAGGTAGATGAAAATTTGATAGATGCACTTATAACCTCTTCAGAGCTTCCTGTTGGAACTTGACTAGCAGATTCTTTCTCCTAAATATTTTAACATGCAGCCTTTAAAATGACATTTACCTCTTCTAGGACCATTTTTGACAGTAGCTTGTAGAAGATTTATTTTTATTTTATTTGAAAACATCATTTGGGGTTTTGTAGAAAAAAATAAAATATTTATCTCCACAGCTTGTTATCAGCAGGGAAGATAGGCATTCTTGGAGGGATGGGAGATTTATTGGTAGAAAGATTCAAGAAGCTATTTTGTGATAAAGGATTTCTTTGCACTTTTTCCTCTAGTCAAGTAAATTGCTTGTGGGTTCTTGCTAAAAAAAAAAAAATAATCCCTCTGGTGCTACTTTTAATTTGGTCAGGTTTAAAACGTTTTCAGAAGGGTTAAGCTTCCTTTGCATTAGTGCCTGGTGTGGTCAAATGAAGGAATGACTTTGGAATGGACTGCTTGTGTTTATAATTGACCTCCCCATAGAAGGTTCAGAACTGCAGAATAGTCAAAACCATAATACTATTTCTACATGTCTATTAGATATGTGGTGTCTCCTCCTTCCCTCAACAGGTCAACAGGTATAGTTTTCTAGGCATGTTTATCTGTGACTCACATTGTAAGAATATATGTTGCCTGTGATTTGTCCAGTGTGTCCAGCCGTCACTTTCAAAAATACGTACACACCAGAATATCAATCCATTGTTACAATTCTCATATGTGACTACTGAGAACTGTACTTTTCTTGCAAGGGGAAGAATGAATTGAACATCCTATTCATGTCCATTATGTAAGTTTGCAAGTGAAACTATTAATACTGGTGGAGCATGGAAGCATTTTATGGGCAGGTGGGCCATGTTGTGAAAACACCATTATAAAGCCTAAAATTTGAGGAAAAACCCCCAAAACCTCCATTGCTTGGGGGCTCTATTTTTAATCTGATCTTCTGTTGAGTTCATGAATATTTCAAATGAACCTGACCAGGTGACTCTTTCTTTTGAGGCTCTCGAATGGTTTTCAGTGGAAACTTTCTTTTGTCACTGTCATACGAATGGCTTTAACCCAGTACAAGTCCAGAGTGGAGGTCTGAATTCACTTGGGAGAGAGGTGAAAACTATGTGGAAGATTTTGGCCAACTGGATAAACATAGGCAATAAAAGAAAAAAAAGAGATTTCGGCAAACTTTACACAAGTCTGGTAATAGAATACAATAATTTTTCCACTCTGTTGCTATAGAATTTTTTTTCACTAAAACACTTTATACTTAAAATCATTTAAACAAAGAGTTTTTTCCTCTAGGAAATGGCAGAAATACACATTCCCTGTACTTTAAGAAATATATTTGGGCACAGATGTCTAGTTTCTTATCTTTTGTTAAGAGTTACATAGATGTGTGATTTTAGTGAATGTATTTATAAAAAATAATTTACTAAACATGGCTACAAAAACAAAATACTTCAAAGTCCTGGCTGAAAACCCTGAATCTGACAAGTATATTTTTTTTCTCTCCGCAAAAATAAATCTGAGAAACATAGACTGAGAATATTAAGTTAAACCTTGGCCATCACACTTGCCATGAAAATGGGAAGCAAGGGTTGAAGAACGAACACATCAGCCTGAGACTGGGAAGACATGGGCAGGAAAAGTCACATGGTGCTGAGGCAGGCTCAACCAGGGAACCTGGTAGAGATTAGGTTGAGAAGAAGGGAGAAGATTTGGTGATGCTTGTCCTGACACAGGTCTCAGACCCTGGGCTCAGCACGTGCTTCTCTGTACTGTTTCCTGAAGTGTTATTTGTTTAACATCACTTACTTTTTTCATATATACCCCTGATAACTGGGGTGATCTGATTTTTTTTTTTTTTTTTTTAACCCCATGTGGATCTTATACTCAAGCTCTTTTGCCTTTTGCATTGGCAAACTGAAAAGAACTGATGTATTATTACATTGTGTTGTGGATCTTATACCCAAGCTCTTCGGCCTTTTGTGTTGGCAAACTGAAAAGAACTGATGTATTATTACATTCTGCTGTTTCTTTTTTATTTTTTCTTCTTCATTTTTAAAAGAAAATAGTAGGAATGACTGTGTCATGATGCCTTTTTTTGTTTAGAGAGCACTTCTGTATCCATTATTCCATTAATGACCACAGTAATCCTCTGAAGTACAGCTGTGGAACCTGAGGCTCAGAGGGACATGGTAACCGGCATCTTAGTGGGAGAGCTGGGACTCCTACGCACTCTCCTTTACTCTGCCGGGTGAGGGTGAGGGTATTGAGTTAGCCTGAAAATCTGCTTTGATGGCAGTGAGCGTATCATGAACCCCAAGTGTTACCCTTATTACAAAAAACTAGAGGCCTTGAACTCTTCTTTCTCTGTCCTCATTTTGCATTAATCTGACCAGGGTTGTTTGGATAGGATTCCAGAGAAAGATGTTTCTCTTCATAATTTATCACTGAAAACTACCACTTTGGCCTCACAGTTGAAGCACTAAAATATATATGTACTTACACTTAGAAGCACTTTGTCTTTCAGTGCCGTGAAGCTTGCTGGGCATTTCTTCCGTGGGCTTCCTACTGATCCATAGGCACCTGTAGAGAAACGGAGGTATAGGAATTCCAGGATGGACTGGGTAATCTTCGTCTTTCAAAAAAGTCCTGGAGATGATAGAAGACCACACTTCGGTTTTATGATTGCCAGTGAGCCAGAACATAAGCAGTACACGTCTTTTAGAGGATGAATGTGTTCTTGCACACATCTGCTTGGGTAATTGTTCTGTTTGAAGAGACCTCATAGAAATGGAATTTTTAAATATTGAGGAAATTCCATTAAGAAATAGAGGGAGAATGGAAAGTGCATTATAAAAGTCATGCCAAGAATAAGTAAAGTGTGGCCTAGCATCCACAAAATATTTACTTTTGATTGAAATGAACTTTTAAAAGTTAATGTTCTCACTCTTTGGCTAAAGAGTTAATTGCTGGGCTTGTCCAATATCTGTTTGGAGTCAGTCATCCAATTTTTCATGATAGAAAAAAACATTATAGGTAATGTAGATGGAGTGGTGTTACTTCCATGAAGACTGTGTGCATGTTTGCATTTACCTTACTCCTCTGTTATGGCCACCCCTCTTTTGAGAACCTGTTAATGGCTAACAAGAAACACAGGAAAATGAAGGGTAGAGCATTGTGTTGTTGATTCATTGTGAGAGTGAATCTGCCAGTTCTGAGTCTGAAACAATATGACGAATAAAATAACTCTAAAGATAATCAGGGTTTATGCTCCATCTTTTTTCATTATTATAAAAATAGTAAAATAACAACACGAAAAAAGAAAGAGGAAAACTCAAGCTTCCCCTAATTACACCATGATGTTCTTCATTTTTGCTTATTCATTTTATCTCTGTCACATATGTACATGTTTATTGTTACTGTATTCATGTAACTTATAATCCATGCTTCTCATTTGGCATTGGATGGTCAGCATTTTTTATTGTTCTTCATCTGGGTTTTTTTGTGTTTGTGTCTTGGACTCCTTTAGCAGTTTTTGGTAAAGCGTATGGACCTCTTCTCAGAAAAATACTTTTAAGTATTTAAAATACACAGGATTGCAGCGGAAACAATTATATTGAAGTACGGTTATTAAAATATTATAAAAATTAATTTGTACTGCAGCAGTCTATTAATGCATTAAGTAAGAAGATGTACTTAGTTGTATAATGTCTAAGTAATTATAAGCATAAATATTTTGAAACCATCTGTGGATCTGAAGGTAGAGGGGAGGGAAGTTGAGGAATTTCATGCCCCATGACTGGTATTACCTAGGTGAAAGAAGAGGCACGACTGTTTTTAGAATGTGAGGACTTTAGTTCTGATTGAAGAGAAGTAATGTTTTAAAATAGATTTATTGAAGGATAAGAGCAGCATTATTTACCTTTTCCTGTGTATCAGGTACTGTGCTAAACCTCTTATGTATGCTGTTTTTTTAAGGGCAGCTTCATGAGGAATAGGTGCTGTTACCATCTTTACCTATCCAGTGAAGCAACTAAGCTTGGAGAAGTGACCCATTGTTCTAATCACAAATAGATCACTGCAAAAATATTGACCATTTACTTGTTCTCAAAGGAAGATGGCCTGGATAATCTAGAAGCAGTGTCCTAATGAGTAATACAGTGCAAAGCCACATGGTGGCAGGGTTAGGATTCAGGCTTTAACAGAGCCTGTTTTACTACCTTTTGTCCATTCCTTAAGTTGGGAAAGGTAAAAGGAATTTCTAAGTGACCTTAAGGGCCACTTAAGATTGGAAACCCCAAATTTATCTCATCTAGAAGACAAATCCACAAACTCCTGCTGCGTGATTTTTCTCCTGTAGCAACCATCTCAGATCCTTAACGTAGAGGAAGGTGGTGGTTGGGGGGCTACAGGAGAAGGGATGGGCTCCGGACTGGACAGCCTGTGTCCTTACAGAGGAACCATATACTGAGTTAACTCTTCTCATGGCCGCAGTTGTCTCCCCTGAAAAGGCGCTTCCTCTGAAAGGTCACCTGGGACATGTCTGCACTGCATTGACTTTATAGCTTTTCATCACTGCTTCCTCAGTTTTATTTGGAGACACAGTGTGTGGGTATTTCAACTCAATCATAAATTTCCTCAATGTGGGCTGCTGATAGCATAATTGAAAGACAAGAAGCAAAGAGGTTGTGGCAGGTCACAGACAGAACAATTCATGGGTAACAGTTTCTAATAAGGGTCAGATGCACTCAGGGGCCTTGGGATAGCTTCTAGTGTTCAGAAAAGGAAGAATACCCCAGCGTAGCAGCTTGTGTAGTTATCAAAGAAAAATGATGAGATCTTTTTATTGTTCCTTTTCCCAACCACTGTAACCAAGGTAAGTATATATAGCAGGAATGTCTACAAAGGTTCATCTAAACTGTTAAAAAATGCCTGGGGGAAGTTGGACAGGATGGAGGTGCTTGAAACTCACTTGTGGGACACAATTTCTTTATTGCACATCCGTGAATCAGAGATATCTTTACTGTTCCACCCCGGTCCTCATAAATGGATGTGTTTCGATAAATATACATGAAACAGATTTAAGGAACTATACACTCCTCTCTGAAAAAATGTCAGCAAACCACAACTGCAACCTTTCATGCTGTTGGATGTTTGCACTGCCCAAGAACAAATATTGCTAAGGATAATTAGTTCTTATCTTTGATGTATCCTGTTGTTGTTGTTTTTTTTTCCTCAGATACCTTTAGGCCTTCAGGGTCCAAGGCCAGAAATAAATAGAAAATGTGTACTAGTCTTTGCTTCCGTAATGCCAATAGCAAATCATACCTGATATTCATAATAAATACAGATTTTTTTTTTTTTTTTTTTTTTGCTTGTTCTTGGAGCAATAGAGAGCTTGTATGCCAGCCTTCCTAAATTGTGCCATATGGGAAAATTATGTGTCCTTTAATTTAACTAATGTGAATTCAATCATTAAAATATTACGGTTTCCAGCATGAATTCAGAGAGATCTAAAACTAGGTAAGTTGAATAGAGTTAAGAAATTCTTCTAAGTAATAGGTAATTAAACCAATCTGGGTAGATTTTTCTAGGGTGGAGAGCATATACATCAGTGACTCTAGCAGGGTACAGTTGTAGCAGAAAGGACAGAGTGACTTTTGTTAACCAAATAATTCAGTAATTCTGAGTTCAACTAATAAATGCTTTATCCAATGAGAGTAAGGATTTCTGTAAACAGTAATTTCAAATAATGAAATTTCCTTTAGGAAATAGATGCTCTTTAATAGGAACATAAAAAGAAATAAAAATGCAAATACAGAAGTACTTAGATAACACCTATTTTGTGGTTTAGGAGGCTTTCTTTCCCCACCCGTCAGCTGAAAGATGTTTAGTGGCACTTAATAAGTATTCAGAATAAAGCTCTCTATATGCTATCATTGTGTGCTCCTTTTGCCCTTTAAATTTGAAATAAAGGATAGAACCCAAACAGGCTATGAGAGAAGTAAAAATGGTAAGTGATCGATTTTTTTCAACATACATAACATCGCTTATTTTGTGATTCATCAGCAAATGCTGCTGTATGCTAACAGCGAAGTGCTTCTTTCAACTTGAGATTGTTTTGTTGCCTTTAATATTTAATTTCTTTGTAAATGCTCCTTTTATGTGTGTGTTTTCTGCACAGCACAGGTAGTTAAGTGCAGAGGGGAAGCACTATTTTCTGCTAAGAGGGCTCTAGGGAAAGGGCCAGGAAACATCCAGAGACTGGCCTGTTTCACCCACAACCTTCTCATCCATTCACTTCTGTCTGTTTGGACCATGTTAATTTTGCAGTTTCAGTGACTTACCCTTATTCGTGTGCCAGGCTAGAGTTCCCAACCAGGTCTGTCTGAATTCACAGACAGACAACTAGGAAGTACTACATACTCCCTACTTGGGAGCCTAGAGGAGTATGGCAGTTGGTCGAGGTACTCCCCAGATACTTAGCTTATATACTGTGACAGGTGCCTTTAATAAAAAGGCAGGTTAGAATTTGTCCCACTCTAAAGGAGCAAAAAGATGGACAAAGAGACATGCCTGACCAACAGGCATTTCCAGCTAAAGATGATGCTGATTTTCTGGGTTGTCTGTAGAATTGCTTGATTGCCTGAGGCTTAACCCAGAGCCACTCAGAGAATTATAATAAAATGGTAGTCCTAATTTCCACCTAAAAATTAGCTGCTACTAATAAGCGATAGTGAGTCTCTCACCTGGGCAAGTGAAGTTTGTGCCAGAGTACAGTCCAAGGCCTTTCAGGATCCCACCTTTTCAGCCTGCCATCCCTTGGCTGTGCTCATACTTCCTGACTCCATTTTGCTCATGTTTTTTTTTTTTTTTCCTTCTGAGCTTTGTTACTTCCATCTAGAATGTTTTTCCTCCTTCATCCCACTCCTACATGCAGTGGCTGAAGCTGGCTAGTCCTTCAGGGTAAGCTCACAGTCTGCCTCTTCTTTATGGCTTTCTTAGTCCTTTAAAACCCTGCTGGGTAGCTTCTCTGAGCCATGAGGCAGGCCCTGGGTCCCTGCGGCTGCAGACTCAGCCCGTGTGCAGCATGTCTGCCAGTAACCCTCCAGTGCAGCAGCTGACCTGGTGCCGACACACTGCACACAGCATCTAAACTCCGAGAAATTAATTACAGAAAACTTTGAGAGAAACCCGGTTTTTGCTTTATTATGAGTTCTTGGGAGCCATCAGGATGGAACTCATCCAGCTGTGTCTGGTCTCGGTGACTCTTGGCCTTCAGTTCAGAGTGGTGCAGAGGCGAGCTGCCTACACTCTCCTGCCACATCATGGGCTCCTCCATGACCTGAGTCATCAAAGTAGAGTCATACCTGCTTCCTTGTCCTGTATTTAGTGCCCCTCAGGTAGCTGTCATGAATTTCATCCTCTCCTGCCCCTCTTCCTAGATCTGCTCAGTAGAATGGTTTGAGGGCTGGGTGGGGGTAGGTAACCCAGTGAGGCTCACATGCTGCTTCGCCTTGCCCTGCCAGTCCAATCGTCTCTTAAATCTGTCAGTACTTTATCTTTCCTATTGTGATTATGGTTGTAAAGCTTTTGTTATAGCTATTTTTTATACCAAATTAAGCTCCTTAAATACAAGGATTGTATATCTTTTTCATTTTTCTACCTTTGCATTTTGCAAAATGATCGTACATAGAAGATATTTAGTAAGTATTGAAATGGCTGAAAGAGTGAAATAATACATTATATGCATTAAGGGAACTGTCATATAGTTAGTGGCTGTTTATGTGTACAGTCAGTGTTCTGCTACTTGGCTACTTGGCTTAAAAGGTGCTTCCGAAAGGATTCATACTTGATCTTCCTTGTGATGTATCTGTTGATCCAAAATAAAACAAAATATGACTGTGCTGTTGGCGTAGTACTTTTCACAAGTCATTTGTTAATTTGTTGGTTTGTGTCTGAACTGCCTTGGCCTTTCAAGTTCTAGAATTCTTTTGTGATTTTTATTTAACATTTTCTCAGTGCCAGCAGTGACTCATTAGCCTTATTGTGAATACATGTAACCTTATATCTGATCCCTGGCCAACTCTGTCCATTTTTTTAGCTCTGTCTCTTGGCCTAGCTGAGCTCATCCCACTGGCCTTTCCCCGCTACTTGACTTTTCTTAGCTTTCTCACCTTTTGCAGGGTGAATCTTACCAAACAAAAAGCCTTGAGATAAATGGCTTCTTATACCTTATTTATGATAAGGATTTAATTCAACACACTTGGCATTATGAGCCATTTATTTTAATGCTCTGAACTTGGAGTGTATAAGAAATAACTTTTTTTGGGAAGAGAGACAGAGGACTTATCATGTTATGACCAGTTGCCCAAGTAAACAGGATTTGTTTTATCATATCATTCATATGTGGATGAGGCTGCATATTAATTGCTGCCTCTCACAAAACAGCTCAAACCCTGTGGTGTCAGTGCACTGGGGACCTTGCTTTTCAATATCCTCCATTTCCTTCCTTCCCCAGCCACTCTTTAGCTGACTAGATAAATTGATTTCTCTTTATTAATCTATTCTCTCTTCTCCTTCTGAATCCCCCTCTCAAATGGCAGTTGTTCCATTCTGCATTTTATTGTGACTAGACTATCCTCCTTACTGTAGAACTCAGACTTCCCCCAGTGCTAGCCAGTATTGACACATGAGTGATTGACTTAATGAATACTAATGAGCAGAACATAAGTCTTACAGGTAGGGTTAAAAATCAAAGGATTCTATTACGAACCCTGTATTTAAGGACTTGGAGCAAACTGAAGGTTTTAGTCTCAATCCTTTGACTTCCCTGCAGCAATAGTATGTCTGTTGAGCCAAACATTGTTCCCTGTTTGAGCTGGGAATGTTAACTTGCTGTGTGGTGCTTAGAAAAAGTGTCTTTAGGGGGCAAAAGGAAAAAGAAATTAGCTAATGTGTCATTATCATTAGCCTGTGACTTGATCACGAAACAACAATTAAAAAGCATTCACACCTGTTTTGGAATTACCTGCCTATTTGTGTAAGAAAAAAGAATCATAAAACTGGCAAAACAACAACAAAATAATGTCAGAAATCATATTAACAGGAAAAAGGGGAAGGAGATGTGCTTTGAACCTCCAGCTCCTTCACAGCTCGATGCCCTTTGCCAAGCTGGATGCTGAAGGAAATCTAATGATACACAAAGCCTCATTGCCAGATACTTCATTACTTCTGCAATCCATTAGTAGCCTTAATGGCCTATGCCACTGGAATAAGTATGGAAATCCAGTCCCCCAAGAAAGTACGGTGCTCTATAAATCACACTGGCCTGAGGATTCTCTCAGCCCTTGACACTGAAGAATAGGTGAAAAAAAATCATTGCACTTCCTTAACTCCCTTGTACTAGAAGCTGTCAGCATGAGTGACGCCTTTTCACTTTTTAACCCTGTAACCTCATGGTTCTCAGAGTGTAAGCTGTGGATCAACAGCATCAGTATCACTGGAAACTTGTTAAAAATGCAAATTCAGTGGCCCCACCCAGATGTGCTAGAACCTTGGGGCAGAACAGAGCCACTTCTCTTCTTGACATCAGCCTTGCCAGAACTGTCCTGTCAGAGATACCCACTAACAGCTTTTGGCTGGGCGATCAGCTCCCTGGAATCCAGTGCTCTCTAACCTTCTTTCATTCCCTTCCCTACAGAACAGTTTTTCCAATTTTATTTTTTAATTTTATTATTTTATTTTTCAATTTTTATTTTTAATATATGTTTTTATACAGAAACTTCATTTATCTTGAGTTTGGGGTTGATTCAAAGTTTTTTTCCTACTTCCCTCTCTAGCCTTGACTCTCAGATGAGACAGGAGCTCTGCCCTGGCATATTATTTACTTTGGTTTTCTAGTAATTCTCATGGCTTTATTCTGAAGGCAAAATCAAGGCTGGGCGTGATGGCTCATGCCTGTAATCCCAACACTTTAGAAGGCCAAAGCAGGCAAATTGTTTGAGCTCAGGATTTTGAAATCCAGCCTGGGCAGCATGGCAAAACCCTGTCTCTAATATAAAATTTACAAAGAATTGTCAGTTTCTCAGTAGGCTAGGGATAGAGAAAACGTTAACTAGCCCACCTATCCTACAGCAGTGTTTACCAAATCTTAGTATGCATAAAGATTTTTTTTTCCCTTTTTTTGATACAGAGTCTCACTCTGTCACCCAGACTGGACTGCAGTGCTGTGATCTCAGCTCACTGCAACCTCTGCCTCCTGGCTTCAAGTGATTCTCCTGCCTCAGCTGCCTGAGTAGCTGGGATTATAGGTGCTCACCACAACGCCTGGCTAATTTTTGTATTTTTAGTAGAGACGGGGTTTTGCCATGTTGGCCAGGCTGATCTTGAACTCCTGACCTCAGGTGATCCACCTGCCTCAGCCTCCCAAAGTACTGGGATTATAGGTGATTATGAGCCACCACTCCCAGCCTAAAGATCTTTAGAAACATCATGTTAAAAACATTCTGAGTGGCACTGTTTTTAAAATAATTACCTCATGTTGACCCAGGGTTTCTGCTTCTTTTAATTATGGATTCTTTTTTTTTTTTTTCCTTTTTTCTTGTTTTTCTTTTTTTATTGTGGATACTTGGTTTGGGGTGGCTCTGAGGCTGAGAATTATTCTTATTCCTTTGGTATCCTTTGCCTAAAGGATATTCTTTGCCAAACACTTATTTTGCATTAGTTCTTATCTTCTTTGGTTTCTCTGTTGGTTTAATTCCACCTGTTTCCCATGATCTAGGAATTCCATAAATTTTCTGGTCCTCTGATGGCACTGTCTCTTATTTGTCAGTGCTGTTTTGGCTTCATCCTTTTTCCTACATAGTTATGTAGGGGTTGGGCCTGGATAGATGGTAGCAGGGATTGAGTGTACCACCTTGATCCAGTCCGTCTTTGCTTTTCTTAAAGCTTTCTTCTCTCTGTTGTCCCCAGGCGTGATTCATTCATTGTACCATGCCTGTTCATATTATTCTAGTGCCAGGTAGCGGTTTGTTCACTTCTTTCATAGCATGTATTTTGTTGTAACATTCTTAAGTGCACATAGATGTCTTAAACCTACTAGATTCCATTCTGTAGCCCAGGTATCTGTAGGCATCAAATTCCAGAGATTTTTCTGCCAGGGTGGAAAAAAAACCATTTTAGCAACAAACAAATGAAAATGGGGGTCTGAAATACTATGTTAACTGTCTTACAGGATGCATTCACAATGGCTCCCCTCATAGGTTTTATGGGGTTCTGTGTCTCTGCAAGAACCTATGTGATGTTTAAGTCTTCTCAACTCTGAATAAACATCTTGCAAAGCATTGAGTTGTAATAGTTTACTGTTAGGTTGACTTTCTAAGGAAACTGTGGTTCTGTCCTTAGAAGTCACCACTTCTGGTCCTCCTGGAATAGGGCAAGTCTCTCCTTAGATTCCAAGGATTGAATCCTCTCTGGGCTTAAGTGTATTCTGTCTTCTTACTCCTTTGGTGAGGAAGTTAATGGTGATGGAGGTTGGGAGATACCAATGCTTTAATTAGCTAAGTCACAACACTCTGTCCTACTCTTAAAAGATCTTATTTAATTAGGAAAATAAGACATCATTTCACCTTTTATATACCTGTCAATATCTTAACTTATTCAAACACTGACCTCTATGTTGTATAATTAGACTCTTAAAAGATTGAAAATGCCTAGGGCTCCTAATAGGAGTTTTTGCTTTTGTATCTGCCATCACATTTCAAGTAATTGGAACTGACAAAAAGATACCAAAATACTAAAAATTACGAACAATGTAATGAAACTGATAGCATGGTTTTCTAAGAGATACCATGATAGAATATTAAATTGTGCTCTTAGGCAGATTATGATGTCTTTTTAGTTTTATGGTTCTCTCTGTCTGTGTATTTGTGTGTGTATATACATGTGTGTGATTTTTTATTTTTATTTTATTTATTTATTTATGTTATTTTCATTGAGATGGAGTCTTTCTCTGTTGCCCAGGCTGAATACAGTGGCACGATCTCCCCTTACAGCAAGCTCCACCTCCCGGGTTCATGCCATTCTCCTGCCTCAGCCTCCTGAGTAGCTGGGACTACAGGCGCCCGCCACCACGCCTGGCTAATTTTTTTTTTGTTTTGTTTTATATTTTTAGTAGAGATGGGGTTTCACCGTGTTAGCCAGGATGGTCTCGATCTCCCGACCTCATGATCTGCCTGCCTTGGCCTCCCAAAGTGCTGGGATTACAAGCATGCGCCACCGCGCCCAGCTGTGTGTGATTTTTTTTAATCAGCTAAGCTGTATCCTCAATCTCCACTTAAAAATGCTTAATTTTACATCGAATCTCGATGTATAAGGAAATCACATAAGTACTTAACGTGTAGGGTCCTTATGGGGACTAGTGAGAAGTAACACTTAGATCATGAAGGGCCTTTTATAAGCTTTACTCTTCCACCTAATGCTTTTCCTTTTTTTTTGGAATGACTTGGAGATAAAGAGAAACCTTTAATTATATGAAGGATATTAAGTACGGTGGTGGTGACATGAGATTCATGTTGTAAAGAATCACTCTGGCAGCTTTGGGGAAGACAAATGGAGATAGAATGAAATAAAGGATGGAGATACACGTTGGGAATCCATTAGGATGCTGGGCAAGACACTGTGGACGGAGGCAGTGGCAGTTGGTATGGATGGTAGGGAGAGATCAGGGTAAGATTAAGAGACAGAATCTAAAAGATTAAGTCACTGATCAGATGATGTCAGGACATGAAGAGTTAGGAGTTAAATGCACATTGGTTCTTGCAAGTCTCTGATAAAATATTAGTTTTTAGAAGGGTTTGAGTTTAAGTACCTTTATTGTCCCAGGAAAGAAAATCTACCTGTAAAAGAAGAGCACCAACATTTGATCAGATTTCAGACCTTTTTTACTCTTCGGAATGAAAATTTGAGCTTTTGATCATTGTTTCTTCTGCTTTCCAGAGCTGACCCTGTGTTTTTCTACAGCCATTTTTTCCTAACCCTCAAGTATTAGTTCACAACTTACATTTAGTGAAGCGGTTTTTCTCTATCTCTCATAACAAATGTACTGATAATGTTTAGGGCTAATTGTATGCAATTTACTTTTTGAATTGTGGTAATCATTATTGCTGTTTTTATTTTCATCTTCTCTTCCGCAGGCATCATCAGCTATAGATATTCAACCAAATTATGCCCTTTGGGGTGATTTTCAATTTTCTCCCTTTGGGAGGCATATTTTTTTTGTCAGTCATGAAGGGTTCAGATTTGGATTATTAAACACTAGTTTCCACATTGGACCATTTAACACTTTACATTTCCTTGTCTTTGGAAAACTTAACTTGCCCCTGTGCTGTTTGGGTGTTTTTGAAGACCACATCTAATTTATGAAAGAATGACCTGTCCTCCAAACCTATATTCTACTTCTTGTTGCACAGAAAGACCTGCAGTACAGGAGGGTAAAACAGAAGTAGCTTCAGCATTCATGGATAATTTATAGGAGCACCTCTGGGGTCTTTTCCTGAGCTCTGTGCCTACGGGAGTATGTGCAGAAGTGTTTGGCTTTCCTTGCTACAAGAAATAGTTAAACATATGTCTGGTAGTCTGTGACCATAGCAGCGTGCTGCTTTTAAAGTAAGTAGATTACGTTGCCACAGATGCTCTCACCACTAGGGCCCCTGGAGGGTCAGGACTTCTTGATGTAATCAGTTTTTTCTTTTTTTTTCTTTTCTAGTAGCTATTGTTCTGTAAATTGTGGGAACTGACTGGGTTACAGAACGTGAATTGATGATGTTCTCTGTTTTAACCTTCCAGAAATGCATCTTCTGCAGACACCGGGTTAAGAGGGTCTCTGGAGCCTGCATCCAGTGTTCCTACGGTCGCTGCCCGGCCTCCTTCCATGTCACTTGTGCCCATGCTGCTGGGGTACTGATGGAGCCTGACGATTGGCCTTATGTGGTGAACATTACATGCTTTCGACATAAGGTCAACCCCAATGTGGTAAGACGTGCCCTCCCTTCCTCAGTGCTAGGACCGCGTCTGGATTTTCTCTTGTTTTAGACTACCTCCCAGACAAAATGTGCTTTATTCTGTAATATTACTCATTGTTGACATGTCTGGACCGTGAGTTCCTTGAGGGCGAGGATTGCACACTATTATTTACTGATATTTGCCTAGGACCTGTCAAGTGTCTGGTGCACACTAGACACAATAAATCTGTATGAGTTGAATGAGTGAATGAACAGATGAATGCAGAAAACTCTTCATGCCTGTTCTGGTGTTGGATCTATACACAGGGCTGCTGAGTTTAGTTGTACACATTGTGCACGGCCCATATCCAGGATGAGAGTGAAATCATTTCTGCGAGGGGATCACCACCTGAGATTATGTAGTGAACAGTCTATGAAACTGTACACTGTGGTCTTGGGATGTTGTTTTATCTCTTTTAGAAGAAACAAAGAGCAGCAGCACAGTCAAGGAAGAGGTAGGATGGCCAGGAGCTGTTGGGACTTTGCTGCCTGAGATGACATATGTGAGGGACAGCCTGGGGCTCTGGAAGGAGTGAGGATAGTCTCATAGAAAAAAATAGAAAAGTAGAGGAGAAATATAGAGAACAAATGTTTTTGAGCTTATTTCTGGGAAAAGTGTTTGCAAGCAAATAACATGAATTTAGCCATATTTCTGTTGACCTGTCCTTGGAGAATGAAATCTTTCCTCTGGTTTAAACACTTAGAAATATGCCAGTGTAGGGATAGTTGATATGTCTTTGTTAGCTTTCCATTTCACCATAATTGTTTTTGGCTACCAAATAGGAGGCTAAAGCATTGTCTAGATGCTCGGCTCTGCTAACTTGCCGCACTTTGTTTTCCCTGAGAGACTTGGCCACAGGCTATTAGCAGCCTAACATGCTTGTCCTATGTCCCTAATAACCTCTTGTGAGCGGCCTGCCAAGTCATCAGCATTGGCTTGTGGAGTCACACACAACAAATCTCCCAGCTCTTTGTAATGCTTTCAGCAATTTCCATTGACGTCTTGAGAGATATGTGATGTTTGTGGACTGGGGCTCTGTGCGGATGTGAGTGGATGCACAAATGTACAAAATGATGTCACCAACTGTCACATCTATTTTATTTGTCTTATTTTTTCATTGTTTCAGGTTCCAAGTTGCATATTCATTCATGCCTTTTCCATAGTTTCTTGAGTTGATGTCCTTTTGCTAAGAATAGTATTATGTATCCAGTAGAAAATACATTTTAGCAACTTTTAAAAAAATATAGTAATAACACCTTACGTGACTGTGTGCAGTCAACAGGATTACCTCATTAGAGAATGTATATGAATGCATTTTGAGATGTGAACAAGTTCATGACCTCTGAAGTCAGAGTAGTTGGTGTTCACACTTAGATTCTGCCAGTAACAGACTGTGCAACCCTGTGCAAGTTCTTATTTCTGAGCCTCAGCTTCGTCATCTGTAAAACATGGTATCCCACCTCACCATGTTGTTTTCAGTTCACAGCACAGAGTAAGCACTCAAAAAATGAAAGTTGTATTGCTACTACTACTTCTACTGCTGCTGCTGCTGGTGCTACAATCTTATGTGAACTGGGCCACGTGAGTAGTGTTTTTCCTGTTTTGAGGATAAGAAACCTGAGTTCAGAGAAGTTTAATTCCTTGCCCAAATAGATGCAGATAATGAGTGGCAGGTGCTGGAATGTAAATGCCTTTTTAGCTCATACTCTATTATTTGGTGAATTCCAAACCTCAGATGGCGCTGGAGGTGTTCATCTGAAGCTTTGCTTGGGATCATGCATTACCATTTTAATTTTCCAAAGCCCTGTGGTTACTGATGATTATATTGAAGTTGCTATTAAAGAGATCCAGGTGTTTAATCAGGACTCATTCCTCTTAACTCTGGTGTGTGGTTCATTCAGGTTTAGGTTACTAATGTGTTTCCTAAATGATGATGAAAAAGAAAATATTTGACTTTGAGGTGATTTAGAAACTACTATCTCCTACAGATCCGCTTTCAGCTTGGTACACTTTGTAAAGACTGGGGAAGACATCATGTAATTTACAACATTACATGAGGCAGCTTTTCCTGATGACGAAAAAATTTTCGTGTTCATAAATTGCCTTTGCTACATTTTCTGGGAGAAGCACTATTAGCACTCTATTTCTGAAGTATATTTCTAGTAGCTATTTCTTATCCATTCTTCTTCCATGAGACTCCAAGTGTGGATTCCTCCCCAAAGTGTTTGGGAACTAAGCAGAAGGAATTTATAGAATCTGGCAACTTTGGTTAAGAACATTGTGATTTGCCCCTATTGCTTTAAATGTTCTTTCCTTATCAAGCATAGAAAAGTTCAGATTCACTCAAATATCTCTCTTTGTGTCAACTGTGAATGCTAAGAGATATGCTTCTTAGAGCAGAAACTGTAGTTTGTCTGTATTCTCAACCATGCATTGATTATTTGAAAGTAATGGGCAATTGCCAAATCATAGCAGTGAAAACTATAAAATAAAGTTCAGGCCAACTTGGCAGCCTGGCCCAGTTGTTTTACAGAATAGTGGAGGATGCCTGTACAATTTAGGTGAAATGAAGTATAAACCTACTGTTGCTTCAGTAGAATCTCCATTTTTACTCACTTTAGGGTTTTTGAGTCCCTTATTTTTTATTTCTCCCAATTATTTGCTATAAAGCATCCAAAAGGACCATTTTAAGGAAAATTCTACTATTCCATTAGTGTCATAAATTATTATTTTTTAATTAATATATTTTTAAAATAGTTCTCATGTTGTGCAGGCTGGTCTCAAACTCTTGAGCTCAAGAGATCCTTTAGCCTCAGCCTCCCGAAGTATCGGGATTATAGGCATGATCCACTGTGCCCAGCTAATTATTTTAAGTATATGAGCTTATTCATTGTTTATTGAGCTTTGGATGTAAAATTATTTTGAATAATTGTATAAAATTCATCTGATTTATTAACACATTATTCCATCAAGCAGCAAGCAGAGTTTATAATTAGAATAGGCAGTGTTTGAAAAAAATAGGGTAAAAATTCTTAAAGATGGAAAAGAGTATGTCACAGGAAGTATACAGCTGATCCCTGTTATTTCAACCTAAATTTTAGCATGTGTTTGCCAGCGTTTTTGTCAAACACCGTTTTTGAATGTCACTGCTGTGTTTCAGATGTAAGGTCTCCTTCATGTGTGCACATGAGTGTGTGCTCATCTGTCAATGTGTGTCGTCACGCTGTCCACTTCACCACCTTTTGCATGATTCATTATAACCTATTTTCTGGCTATATTTCCAAAGATTCCACTTGGATATATTCCTAACCCAATTATCTGAATGTTGCACAGATGTTTGTAAGGAAAAGACAACATAATACATAGTAGTTATGAAACTGAAAGCCTTGGAAATGTATTTTTTCTTCAAAGCAGATAGTCAGCTACCTGTAAACCATATACTTCTGCAAAATATAGCACCCCACCGGCCATCTCACACTTGAGTAAACTAGACAGATGCCCAGTGGAAGGGATGCCTGAAAAACAGAGGTGAGAAGATGGCATGCAATGTTTTTTCCTGGCAAGTTACTTAGTAAACTTTCATATTAGGTTAGAATGATCTGCATATTTAATTCACTGCAATGAACATGGCCTCTTTATACATCGTATATGAGGTACATAGTGTTTTTTCTTAATATTCTTTCCTCCAGAAAAGTATGACATTTAAGTTGTATTCATAGTTTTAGAAACCTTAGAAGTCGTGGCTATTAACATGGAGACAGATACCTATTTAAAAGAGAGGAAGAACTTTTATAGAGAAAACACTGCATTAGTTAATTTATCTGATTTTGTGTATTTTTCCTTTAGTATTATTGTAGCTATGTCAGGACAGTATTTGTTGTTGTCATTGTCTTTTTATTTCTATCAGCTAGCACTTGGCTATCCATAGGAGCAGCTTGGTATAAATTTGTTAAAATAATTATCTGATGCTAGGGAATGGGATTAGTGGAGGAGAACAAGAACTAGTGTTTATTGAGCATCTTTTATGTCAGGTGTGTTAGGTATTTCACATATGCGCCTTATTCAGAGCAGTGTTTTTTGTGTGCATAATGGAAAGCAGGGTGGGTAGGGTGGCTTCTGTACTGGCACCTCCCATTCTAGAAACTCATCTAGGATCTTGTTATTCCACCGTCTGTCTCTCTCTCATGTGTCTTCTAACACTCATCTCAGTGATACAGCTGAGTCCTTGCTCAGCACTTACTGAATGCTTTTTTGTTTTTTATATTTTTGGGACAGGGTCTTACTCTGTTGCCCAGGCTGGAGTGCAGTGGCGTGATCTCAACTCACTGCAACCCTCTGCTTCCTGGGCTCAAGTGATCCTCCCACCTTTGCTTCCCGAGTAGCTGGGACTGCAGGTGTGCGCCCCCATGTCTGGCTAATTTTTGTATTATTTGTAGATACTGGGTTTTACCATGTTGCCCAGGCTGGTCTTGAACATTTGGACTTGAGCGATCTGACTGCCTTGGCCTCACAAAGTGCTGAGATTACAGGCATGAGCCACCGCACCCAGCCTGAATGCTTTTTCCAGCCTCTGGGTCTTTAGGCCAGTTTTACTGCAACTCCTTCCTGTCATCATGAGGCTGGGGCTTAGGACAGGAGAGGACACCACAATACACAGAATCTGCTGAAGGGCTCAAAGCAAGAGCTCTGTGGGTTAACCTATGACTATATAACTAATCTTGGGGTGATGATGTAGTGGGCTACCTCTCATTGCTAACAACAGTGAAACATTCTAGGCCTCATTAATATGGAAAGATGGATGTTTGAGGCTTCCAAATTCTATACCCTAGAATAGTAGTTCCTATCCTGTATTGTGTTGTAGAGCATATTATGCTTTTAGTGTCTGTTATTGAGAAAATACTTAATGAAAAAATAAGAATCAGTATACTTTTATGTGAATTCATTAATTATAAAAGGCCAAGCAGTATTTCAGGTTGATTATGGATTGATAGGGAGAGACTCCAAAACACTCACTCCCACTGTAACATTCCCTTTTAATTAGCCAAGGATGCAGAATTGTAGCACAAGTGGATTCAGCAAATAGGGTAGAAGTGAATGCAGCCTATAATAAAAAAACTTCCCCCTGGGTCCTATTTCCCTAATGGCCATATGCAGTTTTGTATATGTGTAGGCTGTTGCCAGATCTGAAACTAAACCTGTATTTTTGCTATACTATAGGCTTTTATACTTGTGTCTCATTCAGGAAAACTGAGTATCCATGCTTCTCGTTTTAATAAAATTTTTCTAAACATGAAGATGCCCTAGTTCTTAAACCAAAATCAAGGTCAGCAATACTATATAATCAACTAGGGGAAGGAAGTAGTTCTGTTCCCAGATGGGTACCTGAATGATATCTCTCTCCAACTTTCTAGAATTTTTAGAAAGTCTGTTTTCCTCCAGAGCCTACCCCTGATTCTGGTTTATACATTTCAATCCAATTCGTTCCAACAGGATTTTTGGTTGGAAGGCCAGAATTACATTTCACCATATATGCATTTCACTATATTGTGCCCCTTGGATGTAAGACGGGTTGTCAGATAATTGTGTTTTTGTAATTAAGCAGCATTCAGCTAATTTATATCCGTGGTTAGGACTTTGCTTAGCTTTACTTAATATTACTTGACTCTTTTAAACATCATCATGGTTTGTAGCCTTTTATGAGCCCATTTCATACCAGTTGACCAAAATTTTCTTCTTGATGTTCTTGCTCCACTTGGGCCTTTTGGAGCCTCTTCTAGGTGACACTTTATTTCTAATTTTAAACCACTTTTAAATGGTTTGACTGTGTCCCCACCCAAAATCTCATCTTGAATTATAACCCTCATGTGTCAATCGCAGTCCAGGTAGAGGTAATTGGATCATGGTGGCAGTTTGTCTCACAAGATCTGATGGCTTCATAAAGGGCTTTCCCTTTCACTCAGCACTCATTCTCTTTCCTGCTGTCCTGTGGGGAGGTGCCTTCTGCCTGAGGCCTCCCCAGCCATGTGGAACTGTGAGGCAATTAAACCTCTTTCCTTTGTAAATTACCTAGTCTCCAGAGGTTCTTTATAGCAGCATGAGAATGGACTAATCCACACTTGTAGATGTCTTTGAAACTACCTTTGTTTTTTCTCAGCAAGAAATGCCGGAGTTATCTTGGTTTCTATTGTACCAAACTTGGAATCAGTGATTCATCAAAGAGCCCTGGTTCTGTTTTATGGGAGCTCTACTAGAGAACAAATTTGCCATGAAAGGTGCACATTACCATGTTTTGTTTCATTTGAGTGCTGGCTAATTTAGTACTAGAGCCACTTTAGTGACAGAGCAGATGAATAGTATTTTTTTCAAATGGTTCAGGGTTCATGTTGATATGTCCAATTTACCTGGCTTTAATAAATTCATTTTTACATTGTTCTAACTTGAGGGCTTATTAATGCAATTTCTTCTTTCCTAAGTGATGCCTAAAGATTTGGACCTGTTTTTCTAAAATTCTCTTAACTCTTCCTGGGTTTGCATGGTTTAGCGGGTGGGAGTGAGGTATAGGTTGGGCCTACCACCTTCTCGTCCTCTGTGTGCTTGGATCCAGAGCCTGATTATGTGCACATGCTCTTCCACAGGGGACCTTTGCTTTTCAGGTCTCCTTCTTTAAGAGGAAAGTTTACAGTTCCTTTGAAGACAGTTTCCCACATTTGAAAATATTTTAAACCTATTGAAGAAGGGATGAGAGTGGGGTAGAAATCTCAGAAACTGACCTCGTCCCAAGATTTTTAAACTGACGTGAAACCAAGGAAAATACAGCTGCTTTTCACTTTCAGTATTGGAGAGAAACTGATAACTAAATATGGCAACTATACTGCTTGCTTTCCCTTTCTTATCCCGGCACTTGTTTAGCCAGATATAAAAAATATGGCTTAGCACAAAAGTTAGTTACGGAGAACTTTAGTTAGACTGCCTTAAAACTGTTCAGTTCGATATATGTAGGGACCGTGAAGCATCCTGGAAGTAAACGTAACTTTTTTTCTTTAAACTTCTCCATCTGACTTCATTCTTGCTGACCAGACCTCATTCACACAACTGTTTCAAGCAAACATATATATATATATTTTTTTTTGATGAGACAATGGTGGGACACATTTATTTAATACAATGCGTTCTAAAGGCTTTTCAGATACTAACTTATTTAATCTTCAGTGCCCCATTCATGGTAGGTATAGGTTGAGCATCCAAATCCAAAATGCTCCAAAATCTGAAACTTTTTGAATACCAACATGACACACAAAGGAAATGCTCATTTAAGCATTTCAGAATCCACAATTTAAGATTTGGGAAACTAAATCAGTAAGTATAATGCAGACACTCTAAAATTTGAAAAATTCTGAAATACTTCTGCTCCCAAGCATTTTGGATGAGAGATGTGCAACCTGTACTATTACCTTTTTATTTTTTTTTTAACAGATGAGGAAACGGAAACAGAGTTTAAATTTATATAACTTGCTGTATATTACACAGGTAGTAGGTGGAAGAGCTAGGGTACAAAGCCAGGCAATCTGTGACTCAGAGTCCAGGGTGTTCTAAGCACAGGGAATAGTGTGTGCACAAACTTCCTCAAAGGCCTGGTGTATCTGAGGAAGGCTGAAGAGTTCAACGTCAGTGGGTCTAAGACATGTCAGGTTTAGGGGGAGTCAGGATGGAGTGGTGAGTGGGAGGGTGGAGCTGGTGAAGTAGATTGGGTGATCAGAGATTGAAGACTGTCTTTCATAAAAAGTGAAACCCCCTTTTTATATGTCCCTGAATTAAAATTTAAAAAATCTTCTCCCATCTTCAAATTAGGGAAACATTCTTGGCTAAACAAGGATCCGTTTTTAGGGACGAGGTGAGGGACAGGAAGGATTATCCTTTCTAGAGGAGATGGGTCATGGTGAGGAGAAGATTGTTTTGGGGAGGCCTCCTGGGAGCAAGACCCACAGGTACTCAGTTCACCCCTTGGTGGGGTGCAAACGCGTTACCCAATAGCTGTCTCTCACATGCGCCCACATGCACAAAGTGGATCATGCTGAGACCAGGCAGGAGAGGCTATTATTTATCTTGTTTCAAGAGTTCCTCAAAGTAGGGAAGATTAAAAAGAAAAAAGAGTTTCCCATTCAGGCATTAATCTTGAGACTTTCCTTCCTCCATGTTCCCCAAGGGAATTCCTTGGACTCCTTTGCCACTGCTTCAGGCAAATTTAGGGGAGTTCTGCTTTATTCTACAGTGGATGGTCCCATGCAAGGTTTATGTGTGGGCAGTATTAGGAAGCTCAATCTTGAGGCCAAGTGGGAGTGGATTAGAGAGTAGAAGGGATTGATTAGAGGCAGGAAACTGATGCTCCAGAGCGGGTGAGAAGAAACAGAGACCTGGATTTCCACCATGGCCGTGTCCCAGGATGAGGAGAAGGGTCTTGATTATGGGGACACTTTGGAGGTGGAATTAGAGGCCTTGGTAAATCAGAGATAGTGGAGAAGGGAGAGAGAAGACCCCAAGGGACAACCAGTTAATTATAACTGATGATGAGTAGGAATTTTGCCTACTGTCACTTTCAGTGTGCCCATCTAATGCCAGTGAGCTTGCCCTGGCCCCCACAGGGCTGATACATCAAATGTAGCTATAGGTTGAATCTGTCCTTTCAATTTCCTTTTTATTTTCCCTCACTTCATCTGGAGCTCCCTTCCATGGCTTGTTACTGTTTTATTTTAGTTTCTGCTTTCTCCTTTTCATAAAGTGAACCAGAGTTTAGCTAACACTCATCTCACAGTGATCTGAATGGTGTCATTTCCGTAAACTCTCATCTGTGTCTCTAAGATCCTGGGTGTCTTTGTGTTTTGCTGATGATAGAATTGTTTTTCCTTTAACAATTTGGATATTGCAAACTAAAATTCTGTTTAACAAAGTTTGTTTTGACCAGCTATACTCTTTTTTTTCTCAGACTTGCACATAATCATCTAGTTTTTGTATATGATTTTTTTCTTCTACGTAAGTTTTTAAACAAATGGTCTGCTGAATTTGCAGTGTTATTATTGACAAAGAGAGATTTCTGACCAAAGCAAAGGTATGGAGTAAAGAGAATTCTTAGCAAGGACTTAAAAAACACTACAGTGATTCAGACCTGAATCTGATCAATATTCCTAAATCTAACACACATTTTTAAAAAGAAATCTCTCACCTTTCTATCAATAGAAGGGTTTTGTTGAGCTCTCTCTCCACTTATCCCAATGATAGGAAGTGAAGGTTAGATTTGCCTGGGAGGAGGCATATTTAGCGTAGACCTTTTAGAATATTTACATTCAGAACCTATCTTTCTCTTATTCACATTATCAGGTGAAGCCAGAGAAGATAAAATTTTTCTTAATTTTGCTAGGAAATTTAAATATATCCCATTAAACATTTTTAAACCCTATTCAGTACCCCCGAATTTGTTTTCCCACTGCTGATCTTTAGCCGTTTCCATAGGAAGGGCTGGGTCAGTGAGTACTGTGCTTCTCTCTCTGTTCTTTCTGTTGATAGAGCAAGGGCTTAAGGAGAGCCGCTGTAAACCCCCATGCTCACAACAGCCTCAACATACTCTATGAAAGAAGGCAAGGGAGTTTAACGTGATTTTGGAAAAATTACTCTAAAAATGGTTGAACTCTAGGCTATTCTTGGTACTAATGAAAAATAATTTCCTGAGCATTTGATGAGCTCCTATTATGTTGATGAATCTTCAAAGTCTGGGAAATGAGCTTCAGAGGACTGGTACTTCTCAGAATTCTGGATTCATGAAGGCTCGTGCTGGAGAGCATCAGGAGTTGCCAGCATCTGGGAGTGTGGTGTAGTCAAAACAATCGACTCCAGGCAGTCCTGCATTCTGGTTCCTGCTCTGCTTCTTTACTGCTTGCCACTTAGAACCATGCTGAAGTCTTGTTGAGAGACTTACCCGTATCTTAAAGCCCTGATAAATACTGATGTGAGGCCAAATGGGTCCCAGGATGAACATATGAAATTGCTATTTTTTAGGTTAAAACTGGTTTAGTACCAGTCATTTCGTAATATTTGATATAAAACATATTCAGAGGAGAGGGGCTGCTACCATACTATTCCTTAAATTCTGTTTTCTGGGGACAGATCCTTTAGGCCTGGTTCATAGTAGTTAACATCTGAAACATACTGAAACATAGGAAGCACTGAAAAATCTTTCTGCAGCTATGCTACTCTTCTTTATTTTGGAAATAGCTGACATTGTGCATGTGAGCTAGGAATTCATGTTCCTGAGTCTTGTCACCCTCAGGGACAAAAACACAAAATTTTTTCTGTTCTGATATATATGTGGGTACATTGAGAAATTAGTAACAATTGATAACGTTTTAAACTTAATTGGAATGAAGGGAATTAGCACCTATTTAGTTATGAATAATCACATCAATATATTAGCATTTTCATTAGTAAAACTTAATAGCTTTCCTGTCTCTCAAAATATGGCTTTAGTTCTGTGTGTAATAATGTGGTTTCAGGAAAAATATTTACCTAAATTTTTTATTCTGTCCTTATAAAACTGCAAATTGACCCTGATTTTTAAAAAATTCAAGACAAAGGCATTTTGGTGTAGGTGTTTGGTTTTTATCACAAAAGCAGACTCATCAGAATTCTTAGGTGAAACTTGTCAGTGCTGTGTTTTCTACTTGGCTCTGTCATTTCCACCACAGAGTACACTGTGGAACCCGGGAGCCCCTTAGCCGACCTAGATCCCACTGTGGGGGCAACTGCATTAAGAAATACTTACATGGGGCTAGGTGCAATGGCTTTCACCTGTAGTCCCAGCCCTTTGGGAGGCTGAGGCGATATCAGCCTGGGCAA
The DNA here is from genome assembly GCF_043159975.1 of Macaca nemestrina. Classification (NCBI taxonomy): domain Eukaryota; kingdom Metazoa; phylum Chordata; class Mammalia; order Primates; family Cercopithecidae; genus Macaca; species Macaca nemestrina. The sequence goes on from NC_092138.1 coordinate 36,765,560, forward strand.
CATGACAAAAACCCATCTCTACCAAAAATACTAAAATTAGCTGGGCGTGGTGGTGTACGCCTATGGTCCCAGCTACGTGGGAGGCTCAGGCTGTAGGATCACGTGAGCCCAGGAGGTAAAGACTGCAGTAAGCCAACATTGCGCCACTGCACTGAAATACAGCCTGGGTGACAGAGCAAGACCCCCATCTCAAAAAAACAAAACAAAACAAAACAAAAAAGAAATATTTACATGGGACACTTGATACTTGACAACTTCAAAGGCCAACTTACTGAGGAAAATGAACTCTTCCATTCCAAGGACCACCTATTTGGGTTTTTTTCTTTTCCCTAGATAAGGTGTACTTTCATGTAAAATGCTTTCTTGCTTTTGCATGGAATTAATATTTCTCAGTTCCCAGGAAATTTTAAGCTTTGCAGCAATTTGTACTTTTTTAAAAAAATAATTAAGGCATACAGAATTGTCTGATAGCTTGTTAAGAAAATTAAGTAGTGACATTAATCTCATATTTTAATATTGGTATTAGAGTCAAGCATCATAGATACAGTAGAAAAATATAAATGGAATGTGTCAACAGACACACAACAGCAAAGGGTATTTGACATTCCAACATCTTGTAATGCATAAGAGGCAGGATATTCAATTCCTTCACGTAGAAAACAGTAATTAGATGCCATAGTCATAATGAAATCCTTAGATACTGACAAAATGTAATGAAAGTTTAATATTTTTAAGACTATTAACTACAAGCAATAGAAAAGGCAATTAAATGAAATAACTTCCAATATTTCTAACTAAAAGGCTACCCTCCAAGTCTTGATTGTGTGCCCACTTTCAACAAATATGATACGCAAAACTCAGGATTAGCTCAAAAGGCCTCCTGAAGCCTCTTGGCAGGAAGCCAGTGATTCCAGAGGAATGCGTTATCTTCTTTGTCATATCCTTCCATGGAATATTGGAGCATCCCTGGGCTGTGCACATTTCTCACATGCAAGTCAATACCTCTTTTCTTTCCAGGGAAAACGGGCAGTTTCTTGACCATTGCCAGTCAGAAGTTGGCATCTTTTCACCTTGAAGTGTCACATGTCCTTTCTTGTCTTCTCATCCTATGCTGGTGTAGTGGGTCAGTGAAATTATAATGTCTGAAGAAATGTAAGAAATTCCTGTTTCTTCTGGAATGATACTCTGAAATATCATTTTGGTTTCTCTCTCAACCATAACTGGGCAGACCTGGCACTCGGAAGCTTTTGGTTGGAGCAGGAGGCAGGGAGAAGTGAAACTTTCTTCTTTGTAAGCATCAGATACCTTTATGAGTTATTTTCCGTTTTGTTTGTCCCTCCTTGAGTGGGCCTTTTAGTTAAGTTTGTTCACCTTTCCCCATACATTTCTCAGGAATTAGAAGAAAATACAAAATTTGGTGAAATCCTTACATTCCACAACTTTTAATTATACCTTAAATTTTCATCTTTATTACATATTTGGAGAACAGAGCAGTGTCCTTACTGCATCTGAGAAAGTAACTTTAATTGAGGTAATGTGGACCACCTAAGATTACGTGGACCTTAGGTGATCGAGAACAGGAGGGCCGCAGGCAAGAAACTAGGAAGGATGCAGTTACCGTTAGAGCATCCCAGTTCTTTCCCATCCTGCCCCCACGTGAACCCCATAACATACCTCTCTTTCATGCACAGTGCTGGGTACATGGGTCCACTCAATTAACACTAGACAATGTGACAGATGGATTTAGTTTGCTGATTAATACTGGACTTTAAACACTTTGTGGATTTATCCTTTTTGAGTAACATTGGCAAGATAGACAGAATATGCGCTCCTGCTGTGGATGTGATGGCCAGTAGAAAGCTTTTGGCTGACTTTCCTTTCACTCTACCTTTAGTTGCTTCTTCTGAAGTCCAGAGAAACCTAGGAAGTTTGTGTTTTCTCTTTCTCTGTCATTCTCTCCTCATGTAAGCAGTATGTCTTTATAGGTACGATTACCTCTTCCTCTCTAATTTTGTCTCCTGCTAACATTTGTATAGTGTGTTTTATAGTTACACATAGTACATTATCTCATTTGATGTTCATAGTAAACTTGTGTATGGTACATATTATGATTATACCCATTTGACAGATTATGAAATTGAATTTCAGAGAGGTTCAACAGTCTTCAAAAGTTACAGAATGTTCAGGTTGTCAGAATCAGAGCACATGGCATTTCATTTAGATTGTGCTGTTTTAGTAGTCATTTTTCTAATGTGAGACTATGACTTGGATTTGTTTACATGGTATTATGATTTACCTGGACTTCCTTCTTGGTGGTACGGAAAATCTGTTAAACTATTTAATTAGTCTGTTTTACTTTGGGTTACCTTGTTCAATAACAAAATATTTGCATCTGTTTTAGGTGTGTTTAACCCATTCACCAACTGTATTTGAGAGTCAGAAATCGTTACAGGCAGGAGTTACCATTGAGGGATACCCTGTGTTCCTTGCTTCTCTCGTTTGAAAGTGTCCCATCAGAAGTCATTTAAAGGAAAATTATCTTATTGTTGAGTAAATACTTTTCCTTCCCCTTTTATTCTTTCCAAATTGTAATTCCTCCAACTTTTTTCAACATTGCTTTGAGTATTTTAGGTTCTTCACATTTTCATATAAACTTTAGAATCATCTTGTTAATTTCTACACACACACACACACACACACACACTGCTGTTAATGACTGGGATTGTGGGAATCTATTGCTCTTCCTAAATTATATTATTGGCACCCAAGAAGCCTGAAGAACTCCTGAAATAAAAAAGCCCAAGGCGGAGCTTCTGGGGCCTAGCATCTGGGGACTCACTGATTCTCTAGCAACAGTCGTGAAATCACATGTGACTGTAGGTGAAGCTCATGCCAGGTTTTAGCTTAGCAGTGGCCGAGCTCCACCAGTCAAACTAATGTGAACTCTCGTCTCTGCTCGTGATGAATTAAGTTGCTTACTATTTAGAATACGTAGCAAGCAGGTGGTGCGTTCCTGTTGAGAAGTTGCCACATTAACACAGTGAGGCAAAGATTCTGCTATATCTAAAGATGGTTCTCTCTTCCCAGTACTCTTCACTTACCAAACAGGGCCACTACCTCCAAGGTGAGCTCACGATTCAGATGGAAAAAAATTAGTTTTTCTCAGCATCTAATGCAGCCTGTTTGTGCTTCTACAGACATTAAAGTGAATAAGACCTTAAATCTGCTGGGAATCTGCTTACCACCATTTCCCACTGTATTATATGTTTGTAATTAAAAACCCATGAGAAATAAAAGCACACGTGAACAAACAGATATATGGAAAATTAAATACTTGTGACGTTTTGTTGAGTTGTATGTGTGTTTGTGCTGTAAGAGCAATTATTTGTTCACGAAGTCGCAGGGATTTAGGTTTTTCTGGGTAGAGGATTTTTACATAGCTCTTGTAATTTACAAAGAAAGCTCTCACTATGACAAGGCAAGTTTAGATGAGTGACTCCTGCTGCATACCTCTGGTAAAAGAAGAATAGTTTGTATTGATTTATTTATTCCAATCCTTGTAGAAATTTTTATCAGATGGACACTTTGAAAAATACAATAATAATATTTCACAGGTTATTAATTCATAGAAATTAAGGAGAAATAACAAGGTTGAGATGGTGAAAGGGTCATTGCATACAAATGGAAATGTGCTGTTTGGCCTGTACATTGACTAAGTTACTTAGTTTGGTTTCTTCACCTGTTCAGCCTTGCTGGCGCTGTGGGTTTCTACATACATTATTGGATTTGGATTTACGCCCTTTATTAACATCATATGTAGATAGAGAACCCAGTTGGGGATTTTCCCAAGATGACATCTCCGCCCATGACTCATCTTGCTAAATGTCGGGTGACCCTCCTTCCAGATGTAAACACAGGTCACCCTTGCCAGGTCTGATAAGAGAGTACCTATACGGCCAAAGCAGAGAATCTTCCCTCATTCTACCTCACAAAAGCCCTTCTCTCTGTGCTCTTGCCCTAGAGATTAACTGTTCTCTCTCTGGTCTCTGTCAAAAACTCAGTGGGGAGAAATGATATTTAAGAATGTAGTACGCATGTCCACTTGAATATTTAAGTTAGATTCCTGTGTCAGGTTAGGCCACCAAAAAATTACCAATTTTAGCCTCCATAACTTAACCCTTCATAAGGTGCCTTCGTTGAGTTTCCTTTCATTACTGTGTCTTTTTAGTGACGGTATATATAAGCACCATTATATAAATATTATTGTTGGCTGGGCGCGGTGGCTCAAGCCTGTAATCCCAGCACTTTGGGAGGCCAAGACGGGCGGATCACGAGGTCAAGAGATCGAGACCATCTTGGCTAACCCGGTGAAACCCCATCTCTACTAAAAAATACAAAAAACTAGCCAGGCGAGGTGGCGGGCGCCTGTAGTCCCAGCTACTCGGGAGGCTGAGGCAGGAGAATGGCGTAAACCCAGGAGGCGGAGCTTGCAGTGAGCTGAGATCCGGCCACTGCATTCCAGTTTGGGCGACAGAACGAGACTCTGTCTCAAAAAAAAAAAAAAAAAAAATAGTATTGTTGCCATTTTCATAAGTTTACTGTTAAAAGATTGGCTACTGTGTCATTAAATATTCCAGGTGATAAAATCTTTTTAATTATTATGAAGAAAAATTTGTGTCTTAGAAAATGGGAAAAAATATTATTTTCTTTCATTAATTCTAGCACAAATTTAACAGTTCTCTCAATTTTGAGCGTAGGCAGAGATTGCATTAACAGTTTTTGTAACTCTGTCTACTATTACCATTTTAACAGAAATTTTAAAAATATTATTTATGCTCATCAACAACTCTATAATCAGGATATTAATAGTTGTTAGACCTACCTTTGGATATTATTATTTAATGCATTATTTTAAAAGCATATTTATTTTTTCTTCCTGGTCAGGGAACCAAAAAAGAAAAAGAAAAAAAAGAAAAACAAGTTTATTTTGTAAATATAATTGTTTGTTTGTAATCTTCTGTGTTTATTTTATGCATTTGAAAACATAGTTCTAAGTAGGGCTTCGCAGAGTAGCCAGAGAGGTCCCTGGCACATATTCCAACAGCCTTCCTGGGGTGGTGCATGTGTACTTCCTGGCAACCTCTGGCCTGGTTCAGATCTTTACCTGCATTTTCTTATCTGGAGGGCCTCCTCTTCCTTCCCTGATCTGAGCTCTCTTAATACCTTGCATTATGGTCAGCCATGTCTGTCTCTCTTACTAGTATGTGAGCTATTTGAGAGAAGGGACTCTCTCATTTTTTTATTTTTATTCTTAGCACCTAGGAATGTGCCTTATTTGTAGTGAGCTGTTAGTCATTTCTTATTTAAATGCCATTTTTTTAAACCCCATGCCATCCTAGTACTGCTTTTCCTCCTGGCATTGATTGACAGCTTGTTCTTGGCATTTTGGCTCAGAGTTCACTGCTGTAGAATGCTCATCAGGCGAGGAATGATGATTTTTTTTTCATTGGATTTTCTCAATGCTAGCTTTCAATTTTTTAAAGTCAACCTTTTGGATGTTGTTGTGCCTTTGATGAAGCAGTCCAGATATTAGGAACGTACTTTCCTCCTTCTTCAGGTTGTAATCATTGGTAGTTAGCTGTCTTTTGTTTGAAATTTGCCTGTTTATTTCAACATTGGTAGTCTTAGGAAAGCTAGAGAGTTTTCTTACAAGGGCCTGTGTAATTTCCAAGTTCACACCTGATTGAAGGCAGCATGGTATCAGTGGAGAGAAGACTCTTCTACATTTAAACAGTTGGATCTTATTATTAGTGCTGTCCCTTAGAGGTGGCTTAGTATGATGGGAAGAACAGGTATAGTAATGAATTCCAAAAAGACTTGATTAGTTTTTTTCTTAATACAGCCCCAAACCTGAGAATGAAATTATTTATTTGATTGAAACAACATGTCTTTGGAATCAGTGGTGATTGTTAAAAACAAAGTAAAAGTGCAATTTTTTTCTTATATCACATTTGCCTTAAATATGAGATGTAGGTAAGTCAGATGAAATTTTATGACCAATTTTTTATCATTTCACTTTACAAAGTGTTCATTCTCTCAAGTCTTTCTTACATCATGATTACTGAACTGAAGAATAAATGTTGGAGATGATGTTTTCTTCCTAACTCATTTGGTTGCTGGTTTTTGTTTTTGTTTTTAGCATATCAGTTGAATAGTTCTGACTATACATGGATTAGCTGATATTTAAGGAATTTTTAAAAATTGGAAGGACTTAGTTTTTTATATTTAGTATTTCAGGAATTATTAAATATATAATCAATGAAAAATACAGAGAAACACATAAAGAAGTACTAAATAAATCCCATTACCCAGAGTTATACATTACTAACATTTTAGTAATGGATTTTCTCAGTGTTGCTTTTTTCTAGGCATACATATCTGTGTGAGTGACAAATCATCACAAGATATTGTGGTTTAAACCAGTGATAACTATTTAGCTCAGGATTCTGTAGGTCATCAGTTTAGGCTAGGCTTGGCTGAGGGCTTCTTCTGGTCAAAGCTATGCTGCCTCATGCATCTGTGGTCAGCTGCAGAATAGCTTGTCTGATCTTGACTGGGTTCTCTCACGTTTACTGCCTGTGGTCTGTGTGATCTCTCATCTCCAACAGAGTAGCTTGGGCTTGTTCACACAGCAGAGTCTGAGATTCTTAGAGAGAAAGCAAAAGTGTTCAAGGCCTCTTGAACAAAAGGCTATGAATTTGTGTACCATTACTTCTGCTGTATTCTTTTGGCCAATGCAAGCTAAGCCACAGTCTAACCCAGATTCAAAGGGTGGGAAATAAACTTCAGTCCTTGATGGGGGGAACTACAAAGTCACATGCACGGGATGTGGAAACGGGGAGGAGTGAAGATTTTTGTGCAGTTTGGAAATTTACCACAGTGTACGTGTGTGTATACATATGTCTATGTAGATGAAAAGTGAGAGCATATACATTCTGCATTTTTATCACCAGACCTGCTCCAAATCCAAGTTACTAATCCAACCCTTTGGGTATATTGGGGAAAGTAAATAAATCTTATGTGGGAACTGCCTCAACAAGTATCTAGAACAATACCTCCCATTCAATCAATGGAAGGCTTAAAAAAATAAATAAAAGGAAATGTAATTTCTTTAGGCCACTACTTGAATTCTATTGGTGTTACTTCCTGGTTGGTTTTATTTCCTAGCTCATGTTTTCCTGTGTTTACTTCCTGGTTGGTTTTACTTCTTCACTCATTTTTTCCCATGCTTATTTCCTCTCTCATTTCTTTTCATGTTTATTCTTCTGGTTGATGGTCTGGAGCACCCATGTTGTATTAGTCTGTTTTCATATTGCTGTTAGTCTGTTTTCACATTGCTGTAAAGAACTACCTGAGACTGGGTAATTTATAAAGAGAAGAGGTTTAATTGACTTATGGTTCTGCAGGTGTACAGGAAGCATGGATGGGGAGGCCTCAGAAAACTTACAATAATGGTAGAAGACGAAGGGGAAGCTGCTCATCTTACATGGTGCGAGCAGGAGGAAGAGATAGTGGGAGATGCTATACACACCCACAGTTAAACAGCCAGATCGTGTGAGAACTCTATCACAAGACAGCACTAGGGGGATGGTGCTAAACCATTAGAAACCACCGCCATGATCCAGTCACCTCCCACCAGGCCCCACCTCCAATACTGGGGATTCCAATTCCATGCGGCTTTGAGTGGGGACACAGAACCAAACCATATCACATGTCATGGGAGAGCACTGCTCTAGACTACTTCTAAACTGTTCTGAGATCTTAGAAAAGTCACTTGACTTTATCAAGAGTGTCAGTAGATGTTACATCATCTATTCAAAATAAAAACTACCTCACAAAATTATTGGGAGAATTTAATTACCTCATGTATATGGACATATGTTGGAAACTCTAGATGTGTTATTTTTCCTAGGAATTATTTATGCTTTTATGGAATATCTATAACTTTTTTTTACCTAACATTTTGGTCATCTCCCCAGCATCTCTAACTGGCTCTACCATTTTAAAAAATGACATGTATATTTTTTTAAGCTACTGTTTGTTCATTTCTGCTTAGTTCATATTAAAGAAAATTCAAGTTTTACAGCCTTAGCTTGCACACTAATCTTCAGAACACCATAGCCATTTCTTTAATCTGATGGATGCCCTCACATGACGCCTGTCTTTTCTGATCAGAAATGACATTCTTAACATCAGTGGATTCTTAGGCTTTTCTGACAGGAAATATTTTTGAGGATATATAATCAGTTATGGGGTATGCTTGTCAATACATTTTTCCTGCAAAAATAAATCAGAAATCCTATCAAAATAGCATTATGACAGGATTATAATCCATTTCCCTTAGTACTCCTCATGAAATGGGCATGCCTGACGTTTCTGAGAATTTTTATTTAGGTGAAGGTTGTGTATTTAATTTATATACTGGCCATTTTTCTAACCAGCCAATCTGCATAAATTTCATATTCTAAGCAGGAAGAAAATGGTTGTGATCTGGAACCAGCCTCTTCCTTATAAAGCCTGCATCACCTTCCTTTTCTCTTGGCTGGCCTCTTCTACTTTCCAGACCCTGTGAATTTCACCATAAACCTTCTCTATTCCCTTCCCCTACCCACATACATGCACACCCAGCCAAAGAAAGAGAAACCAAAGAAACAGAACCTGTAGGGATGAATAGGGATATCACTCTACAGTGCCCCTTTGCTTCTCTTTGCCCTTTTCTGGACAGAAGCAGATAGAATTCATTCCTCTTCCATTTTGAAAATTTGTGCACATTCACTCACCCACTCATTTATCCATCCATTCATTGATTCACTGTTCATCTGTCAGGAACAGTGTTACAGACACCGTGCTGGGTTCTCTGGATAAAAAGACAAGCTCTGGCACTGATTCGCAGAGTTTACCCTGTCATTAAAGGGATAGTAACTGAAAGAGTCATGTGGCCAGGGTCTTAAGAGAGTTGTAAACAAAGGCTCTGGGAGCCCTGGGGATGCAGAGGAGACCACATTATGCTTTCCTTCCTAGGGACCGTAGCTGTGTGCCTGAATTTGACAAGAGTAGGGTCAGAGGCTGCTGGAGCGGGTGAGGTGAAGGGTAGGTGCCTAGATTGTTTTTTCAGCAGTGATTTGGGGCTGGATTGATCCTTGTCAGTGTGAAGTCAGGGTACTGCCCACTCATCCATGCCAATGACTCAGGTACTGTAGGAAAGTGGTTGATTTGCCTGAGCCGAAGGTCTCAGGTATGTTCTTCATTTCCTAGATGAAGCCAGTTAGGATTTACTGAGAGTCTGCTACCGATGAGGCTAGGCATCCTTTGTGCTTCATCCTGTTTTATAGCATAACTTTGATTTAGGTATAATTTCTTCCACAGGTGACCAAACTGAAGCTGAGGATGACAAGGGTTATGTAACACCCCCGAGATCACACAGCTTGAAAGAGTAATCAGCTTAGAATGCAAATCTCAACACATTGTCCCCTTTGAGGGCAAACAATTTTTAGTAAAACTGCCAATATACACTAAATAACTAATACCATATTAAAATACAGTGCTTGTATTTCTGACCATGACTGTGTTTCAGTTTGACAGAGAGGGCAGCATCTGCAAGAAAGTTCTGCCAAGATGAAGGCTGTGTATCCCTAATCCACATCACTCAGGGCCACTGTCTGTGGCCACACAGGTTGTGAATGTGGCCTCCTAGAGTTAGTTGTAACCTGTACAACCTGAAGTAGCTGTCATGGGCCCAATCTTGGAGTCGCATCACTTGCATGCTGTGCCTCCACTCATATTAATTACTACATCCAAGTCATTCTCTTAGTTTAAAAGGTTTTAAAAGGTTGGATATATTTAAAGGGAATGAATGGGGGTAAAGTCGTAAACTGCATAATTATCTCCGTATATGTTAAATACTATCACCTAGCTGTTAAATATTTCTACTTCAAGTATAGTGATATAAATCAGGCTTCTTACTGTTGTGCTTTGTCAAATGTTTACATACCTACCCACACCTAAAGGTATAGAAAAATTTCCCAAGCAACCCACTAATCACTGGGGAATGATTTCAGGGAGGAAAGAAGGAAAGTATCCTTTTGTTCTGTCAGGTATGTGGGACACTAGATGGGAGAGATGGTTAGAGACCCTTACGAAGATGTGTGTTGGGAGGGGGCCTGCCCCTTTGTCCAAATCATGAGCATTCTTGTCCCCAGTTCCTTTCTCCAGATCCTCATCTCCCACTGTACTGTCGCTCTAAGCTCCACCAGCCCCTTGTCTATGGCCACACAGACCTGGATCACCTGTCTTCTATATCTAAACCCCTCAGTGGCTTCCTAGGTTCACAGAAGAACATTTAGACTCCCTAGGATGGCATAAGAACGGTTCTCCCCCACTCCCAGTGGCCTGACCCCTGGTCCCTAGGCCATTTCTCTAGTTTCTCCTACTTTCTACACCATAGCAAGACCTCTTGCAGTTCCCACAACAGAATGGCTGCTTCCTGCTTCTGGGCCTTTGGTCATGCCCGTCACTCTGTCCTTGATTGTGTTCTTCCCCTAATTCTGACTGCTGCACGCCCAGGAATGAGGAGTCCTGCTGTAGTTGGCATGCTGGAATGTGTTCATCAGTCTTCTCTCACACCACCTGTGAAGTGGCTTCATGGCGCATACCTGTGTAGGCCTGTTCCAGGAAGCAATACAGCCTTAGTGGTTTTGTATATTTGACTCTCCAACACCAGATCTGGTGCCCACTGGCTAGCTATAGATGACTGTTGAGGAAATTAGTCAATGAATGACTCTCTGGGAATGTCTTTGTTTGGTTTCTAGAAGAAAAAGATTAAGCATAACACTGTGCACACTACAAGGTGTGTTTTAGCTTTTTTGAAATTCATGGGGGAAACAAAAGCAAAGCCTCTAATTGACTTGTGATTCTGGATGATGATAAACTGAATTTCCCAGGAGTGTTCTAAGTATCTATGCAAGAAAATACTGGGGTTTAATGAGTCCCAGCTTCCTGTAGGTACAAATGACATGTCCGGCTAATTTTGGTCCCTTCGGGATTATGACGGCCTGGACCTTCCCATGAACTTGGTTCAGGGCCTTCCCAGCAGGTCAGAGCTCATGACATCCAACAAATCAGAGTTGATGCATGAGCCTTTGAGGCTGGTATAAAGAAGATCCAGTCTTCAGAGCAGACTTTGGCATTAGATATTGACTGCAGTCTCTTCCTAGTAGGTACGGGCTTTGTAGACAGAGTTCCTGAAAGGGGAACAGGGACTATAGCCTTATCTTGAAAATCAAGCAACCCAAAACACATCAAGCTAACATTTCTAGAGCACTTAATATGTGCCAATCACTCTGCCAGGTATTTCTGAGAGAAGTCATTTGTTCTTAAGTCTTATGTTTCCTTAGCATGATGTGTATACCCTGAGGCCTACACCTGGTTTTATAGGATGCCAGGAATATGTGTGGAAGGAGAATAGGGGGAGGGAGAAAATGAAATAAAGATGGAGTCTACAACTCATGCCCATATTCTTAGGAAAGGACTGCAACCCAGCTGTTATCAGTATGAGCTGGTAATTGAACTTGAGTCTTAATTTTTAATTTAAAAATAAGATGAACTGTCATATGTGTTAGTTTTTCTAGTCTAAAACTATTACTACAGCTCTCCTACAGGTCTTAAAAATTACTTGGGTGTATTTAGGGATTGAGCAAATGAGTAAATGGGTTTATATTGTAGAAGCCAACGTTTTCGCTGAAAAAGGATGAAGATACAAATACAGAATAGAGGGAGGCAAGAAAGAATCTGCAGGGATGAATAGGGATATCACTCTGAACTGGTGATTTCCAATATATGTGTGCTTGTGGCAAATTGATATATGCATGTGTGTATTTATGCACATAAATGTGCACATGTTAAATGCATGTATTTCATTGTTCCATCTGCTGGAACAACTGAGAATCAAAGATACTCCTGAAATAAGAGCATACCTAAGCACCTGTATCTGAGTTTCTAATGTCACTGCCCCTCTGAACTGAACTATACTCCTGGAATGGCTAATTTCAGGACTAGTGCAAGATGATCCTGAAACATCTTATCAGACAAGATAGTAAGGAACTGCCGGTTAAAAAAAAAAAAAAAAAGGAAGATCACAAGAACCAGAAGGGGGCTCTGACTGGTCAAATCTGGGACAGTTTGAACACCAAAATAATAAAGTAAAGTATGAACTATAAACAACTGGGGAGGAGGAATTCATCAGCCCATAATGACAATGGATGAATAAAGACAGATGGACAGATGGATTGATGGATGGATGGTTGGATGGATGGATGGATGGATGGATGGATGGATGGATGGATGGATGCGTGCAGGGAAATATGGGCGACTCCTGCTTACCAAATGTCAACTAAATAATAAATGTGGATGGGGTGGTAGAGCAGGAAATATCAGTATACACCACCATTGCAGTAAAGATTATGCACGAAACTCAATGGACACTAATTCCAAACAGTTTAAGAGGAACAGGACATTTATATAGTGACAAAAGTGTCTTTCACAGATTGCTTTAGTATAATAGAAAAATAGTAATTAAGTGGAGAAATTGAACTATACTTTGATCAGGATCAAAATTAACATCACCATTGAGGGGTAAGCAAACATCACGTACCTTCATATGAAATATCCTGAGAACAAGACAACATCACCTATTTGGGATTCTGGCCAAAAATGTATAACCTGAATCTAATCATGAGGAAGCTTAAGACACAGGCTTTGTTAAAAAGCAGGAGGAGGAAGAATTGTATCCTTCCAAAGTATCACTGCCATAAACAAAGACAGAGGAAATGGTCCTGATTAAAGAAGCCTAAAGAGATGTGGCAACTAAACGCAATACTTGAGTCTAGACTGGATTTCTGTACTTGGGAGTTTGAGGGTAGGGAAGGTGGATACCATAATGGCCATTATTGGATCATTTGACCAACTGGAGTGTAGATGGAGATTAAAGTATCCTATCAGTGTTCAGTTTCCTGAAGTTGATATATTTGGATATACACATACACGTGTGTATATATATATACACACACACATACATATTCTTTCTCTCTTTGTATATGCATACACACACAAAACCAATGGATGAACCTGGGTAAAGAGTGATAGTATAAACAAGTATTGTTTATACTATTTGTATTCTTGCAACTTTTTTGTAAGTTTGAAATTATTCTTCAATATTAAGTTAAAAATTTTAAAAAAAATCTTGGCGAAATAAATGATTGATTTTCAAATGAATACTTTTTATTTTATGTCCTTTCTTTTCCTGTTCTCTCTCTTATTTATTTTCTTTTTCGCGTCCCTTCTTTTAGAAGCCCAAGGTTTGCGAGAAGGTCATTTCCGTGGGACAGACGGTCATCACGAAGCATCGGAACACCCGGTATTACAGTTGCAGAGTGATGGCTGTGACGTCGCAGACCTTCTACGAGGTCATGTTTGATGATGGCTCCTTCAGCAGAGACACATTTCCTGAGGATATCGTGGTAAGTGGGCTTCCTTGAGTGCCTGCTACCCAGAGTCATTAAAAAAAAAACCAAAGTAGCCGAGCCCTTCAGAATTTTTATTTTGGCTTTTTGAGTAGCTCATTCACTTGGTTCATAGCCTTTATCATTCTAAATAATAGCCAGGTGAACTTAGACTGATCTTCCCAGATTCTTTTAATTGAGTGAGAAATGTTATTTGGCCAAGAAATAAGGGAGCAGCCCTCATGACCTAGTCACCTCTCGAAGGCCCACCTGTTCATAGTATCACACTGGCAACCCCTGAATTTTGGATGGGACCTATTCAAACCATAGCAGATACGAATCCACCTATTCTTTTCTGTTACAAGATGTGAACAAATTTGAATTCCTTTATGACTTCTTTTTCTTTACGCTTAACTAGAGAATATGGCTTTGATTAATCTGACTTGACAATGTGTTTAAATCTTTGGCTATTCCTCATGGGAGTAACAAAAGTCACACAGAAGAGAGGCTGTGGCATTTAATGAGTTGCGTTACTGTGGCAGAGACTAGAACTCTGTGTGTGTGTATGCGCGCGTGTGTGTATGCGCGTGTGTGTATGCGCGCGTGTGTATGCGCGTGTGTGTGTATGCGCGCGTGTGTCTGGCTGTCTTGTTGGTCTGTCTCCATCTCCTCCTGCCTCTGTCCCCCACCAAACACCTTGAGGGCGCTCATTCTGAGGAACTAGTGAACGTGTGCCAGGGCAATGACTGACCTTGTTTCAGGCTTGCTTTTTAGCAGGTGTTTTCACAAGAAGAGCACTTTCCACAGAGGGTTTTTTTTTGACACCGAAATCAAAAGTCTTACAGTGACTGAGAGGAGAGTGAGTGAGTCTGGTGCTGATCCTGTTATCCCTTCTCCTCTCGGGGGGTGTGTGAGTTTGGGGAGCTGACCCTTCATAATGTAGTCGTCACTTCTGCCTTGTCCTGGGTCTCTGTTGATGCTTTGCTTTTGTTTGTACTTGGAAAGATATTTTCAGCGACTCTTTAATAGTCATAATTGTATATTATGTGCGGTTGAAAATTAAATGTAACCTTTTGAGATTGCTGAAGACAGTTTCTAGGATTTTGGTCTCCAGGAGTTGAAGAAACATTGCTTTGGTTAGTTTTGTTATACTTACCTCTCTCTATGCTGGTAAGAATGACAAGTATATAAACAAAAGTGACCTTATTTGAAAGATTTTAAAGCAAATGAATGTAAATTATTTAAAAATCCCAGAAGAGTGAATTGTGTTTCTTACCAGGGTTCTAGCTGGAGCTTACATTTACTGCATTGCCATTGTTATTCATAAACAGCATCCCTTAGGTGACATACTCTCCTCCTTAGAATTAGAATTAGTGTCCCTTCAAGCACTCAATCTACATTCACTGAATACCTGCTCTGTGTCACGTACTTACCACACTAGGTGCTGGGAAACATAAAAAGAAAGATGTAATCCTTGCTCAGTCTTGGTGGGAGGTAGGCTGGTAAATGGATGCTTTCTCCACCGTGGACCCATGTCTAGAACCTGTGTGGTTCTATACTTGAACTACAAGCAATCTACCACCTGTTGGGGCTGGAAGAATGAGTAACACTTACTGACATTTACCATGTTCCAGGCACTGCTCCAAGAACTAGACCCATGAACTCAGTTCATCCTCATAACCCTACACACTAGGGATTATAATTTTTTCACATTTTGCTGTTGAGGAAACTGAGGCACAACATGGTGAATAATTGTCCCAAGGTCACACATAACTAAGAAGTTTCAGAAACACTATTTGATTACGTGTATTCCGTCTCTAGAAATTCCACTCTTAATCCTGGGGAAGAAAGGACATTTAAAGCAGTAGGAGAAGGGGTATGTGGGAGCAAGAAAGACTTGAAAAGCCATTGGTAGAATGAGGCCCCTGGACTTTCACCAGCCCTGTGCAGGCTACATAGTTATTTCAGAATTAGCCTTCTCTTGTGAAGACTGTGAATACTGAGCTGGCAAAAGACAGAAGACCTTTTCGTGAGGAACACTGTGGCAGTGGGATGAAAGACTTCTGAGCACTAATTTCAAAACCTGAGCACAGTTAAACAGGTAAAACCAGTGAGGTCTTTAGCCATGATAGGAATTAATGAACCCTAGATTCTCTTTTACATCACAAGCCTATACACACTACACCAGTTTGAGGCTTTCCTGGAATGTCTTTACATTGGAAAAGAATGTCTGTGATCCTGTCATGTTTGAAATCCTGCAAGCATTTCCTTTGACACCCTCCATTTCCTCCCTCTGTGAACCAGAACCAATGTGATTTTAAGTACACTTGAGTGTTGTGAGAAGAACACAGACGCTAACCCATAGAAGAGTTTTCCGGAGCACATGCCGTTTAAATCAACGAGAATGAAAAAGCAAAACTCTTCACACCTTGGTTAGCTGTCACTTAGCATTTTTGATAAGGATTTGAGACTTAGCAGCAGTTGCCCATGTGGTCACAACTGTTGCCCTGGAGGGTGGCGGGTAGCATGGAGTGGCATGAATTCACATAGATTGGAAAGAACGCGTCTATCTAAATGTGGGTGAATAGTAATGTCTTTTTTTTTTTTTTTTCTTCTTTGTGACAGGGCCTCATTTCGTCACCTAGGCTGGAGTGCAGTGGTATGATCACAGCTCATTGCAGCCTTGAGCTCCTGGGCGCCAGTGATCCTCCTGCCTCAGCCTCTTGAGTAACTGGAACCACAGCCATGTGCCACCATGCCTGGCTATTTTTTTTTTTTTTTTTTTAATTTTTTGTAGAGGTGATGTCGAACTGTGTTGCCCAGGCTGGTCTCAAACTCTTGGGCTCAAGCGATCCTCCTGCCTCGGCATCCCAAAGTGCTGGGATTACAGGTGTGAGCCACTGCCACTGGCCTAATAACTTCTTCAGAAAAAAACAAAACAAAACAAAACAAAAACCAAATTCATCTTTGAGCAGGTCTTCTCTATTTTGTCTGACCTTTCCTCCTTCTATGCTCTCCACCGCCATATACTAATCTCTTGCCTTCTTGGTTCCCCATTCCAGGCTCCTAGTAGGAATAATTCAATCGGACTGTATTTCAAGTTCCATATACTTTCTAACAGTGTCACCATTGTTAGCTGCTGTGGCCTCTTCCCTCTCTTACCTTGGTGATGAATGAGGCTTCCTCAGCTCCCTCTTGCTGACTCTATAGGGGAAGTTTTTTTTCCACTTATAATATTGTATTAGGCAGGGTTCTCCAGAGAACCAGAACCAATAGGAGATACACTTATAGAAAGAGATGATAAGGAATTGGCTCTGTGATTATGGAGGCTGAGAGGTCCCAAGATCTGTAATCAGCAGGCCCAAGACTCAGGAAGAGCTGATGTTGAATTGGAGTCCAAAGGCAGGAGAAAGACTACTGCTCAAGCTTGAAAGCAGTCAAGCAGGAAGAATTCCCTCTCCCTTGGGGAAAGGCCAGTTTTTTTGTTCTATTCATGCATTCAAACTAATTGCATGAGGCCCATGCACATTAGAGAGGGCAGCCTGCCTTACTAGGTCTATCATTTTAAATGTTAAACTCATGTAGAAACACCCAGGGTAAAGTTGGATTAGATATCTGGCCACTCTGTGTCCCAGTCAAGCTGACATAAAATTAACCAACATAAATATATTGTCCTGGGATGCTAGGTTTGTGGATTGTAGAAGACTCTTTAGCTTGTGGAGACAGAAGCTGGGACTCTGTGGCAGAATGCATTTTCCTTTCCTTTCGAGCAGCCATGTGGGTCAGTCAGTGTGTAGGTCCCTGTAGGTCGACTCTCTTTGCAACAGTTTGTCCTGGTCATCATCCAGGTATCTGAAATGCAAAGCCATGGGTTTAAAAGGTAAGCTTTAAAGCCTGGGCAACATGGTGAAACTCTGTTTCTACAAAAAAATAATTAAAAAATTATTAGGCATGGTGGCACATGCCTTTAGTCCCAGCTATTTGGGAGGCTGCAGCAGGAGGATCTCTTGAGTGCAGGAGTTTGAGGCTGCAGTAAGCTATGATCACGCCACTGCACTCCAACCTGAGTGACATAGTGAGACCCCTTCTCAGATAGATAGATAGATAGATAGATAGATAGATAGATAGATGGATGGATAGTAAGTTTTTAAAATTTCAAGTATTAATAAAGATTGGGAGCCTGTTTCTCACTGAAATTAATGAAAGCTACATAACTAAATGCCTTTATAGTATGCCAGCTAGACTTCAATTTCAGATATAGAAGTTTGATGTTATATTTTAAGATAAAATGTATATGTATAATTAAGTATAGTTTCATATATGCTTTATTCCTTATATGATATAATTATGTTTATACCATACACATTTATTCATTTATTTTTGAGATGGGGTCTTGATGGCTGATCATGGCTCATTGCACCCTTGGCCTCCTGGGCTCAAGTGATCCTCCTGCCTTAGCCTCCCAAGTAGCTGGGACTACAGGCATGTACCACCATATGCAGCTAATGTTTTTATTTTTATTTTTGTAGAGATGGGGTCTTACCATGTTGCCCAGGCGGGCTCAACTTATCCTTCTGCCTCAGCCTCCCAAAGTGCTGGGATTATAGGCATGAGCCATGGTGCCCAGCCCCACACACCATTATTTAAGCCATGGGGCTTAATTGCTAAGATCATCCCACTTCCACTTTTGATAATTCATCTGCATCAGAACTGTTGTCTGGGAGATGGGGACCCTGCTCAGTACCATAATGGAAAGTTACATCAGGACATAAAAAAACAACGTAATCAGGTTTGTTTCTGTTTCAGTATCTTGAAGATCATGGCAAAATAATTACATGGTGAAAACACTAACTACATTTCACATTCCTCAGAGAAATCTTGTTTTCGTTAGGTGATATACCTGTAGCATGAGCAACTGGCGGTAGAAAGTGATGTTTTTCTTCTGTGTATCCAAAAACTCTCTAATCCACATAATGTGCGTATCAGGTGTGAGTGCCACTGGGAAGAATTATTCATCAAATTATTCATCAAATGTAGTGTGACCCTGATGTTACTGGCTACTGAAGAACCAGTTTCTCTAAGCCTCAGGTACTTGTTAACTAGAATTGCTCTAAGGGTACAGTGCAATTTCAGTTTCCTATGAAAATCAAATTTAGGATATCAAGTTTAATCATCCCAAGCTATTTATCTATGTATGACACAAATATAGTCCCTTGTGGAGCCTGATGCTTTAGTAAAGAAAGTTACATACCCGTATTTATAGAGTTGATGATTGCAAATCATTTCATAAACCCAACAGATGAGAACCCTTTAATGCAGGCTGGCCTATCCCATGTTTGAGAATAAATTTGGCAGGCATTAAAAATGCTCATGTTAGGGTTATGTGACTGGAGAGAGCACTTGGAGTAGTAAGGAGAAACACTCTTTAACTACCAGGAAATGTCTTTCCCTACCTAGGTACTTTATTTCTGTGCTAGCCAGAAAAAATGTCCAAAAAATTCTCTCTCAACAATGCACCTGCAAAATGTATGTATCAGCCCAGTTAAACTCCACATGCAGTCTGTAGCTGTCAAGGGAAGTAATAAAAGATGTATTACTACACACCTCCATCTGTCAGTCTATGAAATTGGGACACACTTCTGACGAATTTTTTTGCCTTCCACTATTTTGATGGAAATGAAAGTTGCCCACCTGAAAGTACTCAACGAACATAAAGATTCCAGGGCCTCTGTTAGCCTCTGCCAAAACCTGGGATCCTCTAGCATGCCCCTGTTGACAGTGGAGTGATGACTGTTTCCTTTCCTCTGAACTTTGAGCTCACTTTGAGGGAGGAGAATGGTACAGTGGACACTTGAGTTCTCACTTACCATTCACCCCTGGGCGTGAGAAGAGAAACAGGACTGTTTAAAAATTTGATAGCAGGAGTCCATCACTGAAATTTCCATGAGGACTGGCTACATTTTTCAGCTTTGGTTGAAATGTGAAAGAAGCATGAAAACAATACTCTTCAAGATTCTGGGGGTGGGTAGTCATGGGCTTTAGTTTTGAGGGCTGTACGATGCAAACTGAGGTTCTTGCAGCCAATTTTTTTTTTCTCACATAAAGGCAGTTTGCTTAAACTTTCCGGCCCCAGTTTTTTTTCCCTACTAGTTTGAAAGGAGCAAATAAACTAAATGCCTGACACATAGTAGGCAAAAGTCCAATTTTTTAGAATATAAACTTCAGTATGTAGAACTTTTTTTTTTTCTTTTTCCTTCCCATCTAGTTTATACTAACCTCTTCTGGTCTTGAAATTTGGAGTTAGAAGATGTGTCCTCAGAACTTCGTGCCTACTTGTCAGATTAAATGAGATCCTGTACTTGTGAGGTTTTGCTGGGTCCATTTATCATTCCCACTTGTTATAAAGTAGTCCCAGCATCTTTTAGACTTTGTAGTAGCCTAGTTCCCTACATTTATGCTTATGTTTTCTGAGTGTATTGTTTCAGTATTATTTCAGTGGCTTTCCATAACAAATCCTGTTCCAGAGTAAGTTCATGCTCATTTCACAGACATGATACTTGCCAAGTCGCACAAAAGCTCCTCAAAGTACATGGTGACAGAGGTAGGTCCTGATTGCTGGTTAGTCCCCTTGTTCCATTGCTTGTTGCCTTAGAAGGGTTGCTCTTTGTGGCTTAGTGCAGCTGAGGTAGAAGACACCGCGCCTGCCCTGAGGGAAAACACAGCATCCAGTAGGACATGGTGTAAAAAGCGTCTCAGTGTTGAGCCCCACACAAGCCCTCACTTGGCAAGCATAGGTGTAGGAGAGATCTGGGTATTCCAGAGGCAAAATAAAATATCCAAGTGGGTTTGAGAAACTAGAACAGAGTTGTTCCCAGAAATGTTCTCTACTGTAGGATCCCAGGAAACATTGTTGGATCCCTATTGCCTCCTAGATTTTGAGGTGTCCTAGGTTTTCAGGTCAGGTAGCCATGCATATATGGCATTGGCAGACACCCCTTGTCAATGAACTCACCTCAGCTTTGGAAGCCCTGTCCTATCCCAGACCAATTGTGTTATGTGTGCTCTAGAGGGATGCCCTTTTCCTCTTCCCTCTCCCGCTCCCTGCTAGGCAGTTCTGGTTCTTTTGGAATCAGTGGACATTTGCCAGAGAAGGCTTTGGAAACTTTCTTTGGTTTAGAGGTCTGCAGGCATGGCCTTTCACTGTTCAGGGTTCTCTTGCTTTTCTCTCTTGATTGTAGAGTTGGGAATCCATGAGATGAAAGGCTTCACCAAATCCCAGTTAATTTTTACTTCCGTGGGAAACCTTTACACATGTCAAAGAGTGTCTAAATTTAGTTTTCTAAATGTTTAAATTTATCTGACAAATTTTATTTATAAATCTAATATTTGCATAAAAAATAAGAACAAACTCATTTGTTCCTTGATTAATGTTCCTATAATGCATAAATCAAATCCTAACCATTTTATGTTTATGTAACCAGATTTCCTTGGACGTTTTAACTATGATTATAAATTTATTATATACGTTTCTCACAAATGTCGCAATTTTTCTAGGCATTTAATGCCCATAACTTTAATAAATCAGACATTAGTTAGTTTGGATTCTCCTATTTCAGACATCTTCAAAAACAGTATGTAAACCAGTACAATATTTTACAAAACACAGTTGCACCTTTATAAACACAATTTACATAAGATTGATAGATAAGTAGACAAGACTTTGCCCAATCAAGGGGAACAATATTACCATATTGGCTAGGAGTCTACTAAGAAAAAATAATAATAGAGTCTCAAGGCCATTTTAGAGGCATAGAATCTGGTTATGCCTTTGAAGAATAAACCTGCAGTTATTGGGCAGGGGCTCCTAATTAAGGTCAGGTTTTATTTGATTAATCAACTCTGTATACCTTACACCTTTCACTGGGGTCCTGACTAGTCTTACAAGTTTCACGAACTGTCTCTTAAGTCCATGGAGGTGGGTACTTTCCAGGTCCTGGAATTTTATTTCCTTTTGTGTAACTCATATGACTTTTCACATTAAAGCCTTGGACATAGGATTTTCACATTAAAGCCTTGGACATAGGAATGAAATGTTGAAGCCTTTACTCCAGTTGCCATTGCATCTTGTTCCTTTTTTTTGCGAATTGTGTGTATCTCATTGACCACAATTCTGTAGGCATCATAGCGACAGTTTCCACTCATCACTGGGGATCCTGTGGAGAAAGTATGTCATTTCCCTGATGTCCTATGCAGGAGATTCACTAGTTGCCACAAAGACAGACTGTCAGTTATGTTTTTCTTCATATATATACCTCCTTCACTTGAGGGTATTTCTCTTATTTTCTCTTTTGGTAATTATCTCAAAGTTCCTGGCACTTCCTTCCCACTTTTTTCTTTCCAGGAGAGACTCAGGTATACGATTTCATCTTCAGCCTAACAGAATCAAAATAACTACCTGAACTTGAGGGCAGTGTTATTAATTTCCAGGACTTCATCATCTTTTCTCAGTGCTGAATATTCATGGGTGAGCCTGCTTAAACCCATGGGCAGTAGGCACCATGAACCAAATCCACTCCGTGTTTGGGAGTGTCCAGTGATGTTGTCCGTTCTGAGCTATGTTTTGAACGCTGTATTAGGCATCATGGGGGATTCAGAGATGTGTAAACACAGGTGTAGGAGGAGTGACGTGGGTGTTTTGGTGGCAACACGCAATACCCAAAGAAGTTTGAAAGACTAAGAAAAAAGCCATTCCCAGAAACTTTTTCAGCTATGGGATCTTGGGAAGCAAGTTTGGATCTGCATTGGTGCCTAGATTTTGAGGTGCTCTGGAGTTTTGGGTCAGGTGGCCAAGACAGTGGCAGACACCTCTTATCAGTGAGCCCATCTCAGCTTTGGGAAGTCACATCCCATCCCAGCCCACTGATGTATTATGTTGCTCCACACTAATGCACTTACACTCCCTCACCCCCACCAGGAGCTGATCTGAAATATTTTACAAGAAAAAAACCCAGTGAAGCTTATTGACAGTAAATTCGGGGAAAGAAGCAATTGTGATGGGTCAGAGTGTTTAAGGAAGTCACATTGAGGAAGAGAGATGTCAGCTGGGTTACTGACTTATAAGAGTTTTTTATGTATTCTCGATACAAGTCCTTTTTCAGATGCTTTGCAGTGTTTACTACCCGTCTGCATAATGTCCCATTTTATAGTATGAATATAACACATTTTGTTTATCCATTCGCCAGTTGATGGACATTTGGATTATTTCCTGTTTGGGGCTATTATAAATAATTCTGCTGTGAAATTTGCTTTCAAGGCTTTGTATGGACATGTGTTTTCATTTCTCTTGGGTAAAGACCTAGGAGTGAGATTACTGAGATATATGGTAAATTTGTGTTCAACTTTATAGGAAACTGCCAAACTGTTTTCCAAAGTGGCTGTGCCATTTTATCTTCCCACCAGCGACATTTGAGGTTATAGTTTCTTCACATCCTCACCAACACCTGTATTGTCAGTCTTTTGGAAAATGACCATTGTAGTGGATGTATAGTGTTATTTCACGGTATTGTAATTTATATTTCCCTATTGACTAATGATTTGAGCATCTTTTCAAGTGCTTACTAGCCATTCATCTGTCTTCTATGGTGAAAAGCCTATTCAAACCAGTAATATATTTTACATTTTATTAATTGAGTTTTCTTATATTGAGTTGTGGGAATTTTTTAAATAGTCTGTACATATCCTTTATCAGATCTTTGATTTACAAGCACTCTCTAGTTCGTGTCTTGTTTTGTCACTTTCTTAATAGTGTATGAAAAGCAAAAGTTATACATTTTGATGAAGCCCAGTTAGTCAACTTTTTCTTAATGGATCATGCATTTTAAAATTTGAGTTCATGAAATTTCATGTCCTTTCTAGGTAAAGAATACTTTTTCCTCAGAGCAGGGCTGTGCTCTAGCAAGCAGCTCCAGGGAAAACTCAAGCCTTCAGTGTTTTAGCTTTCTTGTGAGATTTATTTATTTTTTAAATAAATCAGAAACCCCCACCCCTCTATATATATATGTGTGTGTGTGTGTGTGTGTGTGTGTGTGTGTGTGTGTATGTGTGAACTTTCTTTAAACAAGGAGATCTCTGGCCCTGAAAAACTCTGAAACCACTGGTTCAGGTGAAATCGATCGTTACCTGCCATTTCACTGCCATGAGAGTGAGAAGTCTGTCATGAGAGAGGGCTGAGGGAGTCAGGGCATTGGCGCACCTGCTGCTCCCTGTGCCAGCCTGAGAGCAGGACTGTTGGGAAATGTTGCCAGTGGTCTTGGCAGGCCCATCCGTGAATATTCAGCACCAAATTATGAATGTCCATGACATCATCTCTAAATGTTAGGGTAGGGCTGAATCAACTTACATTTAATACAAAATATAAACATTATGAAAATCCCGTGTTCCTTCTAATAACTAACATGGTCAGATGTCATTATCACGTCACACCATAATATCAGATTGTCACCATTCATGATTGACCCTTCGATTACTCTTTAAATTAAAATGGTACATTAGCTGCCTATGATGCAAAGTTTTAGACTTTTAAATCGTTTCTTGCTCTAATTTTATTTTTATCTCAAATCTAGATACCATGACTATGTGTGGTATAATCAGGTTGCTACATGCACATTTCAGAAATGTCTGAAATTTTCCAGAGCTGACCTTTCCTGTAGTGCATTTGTAAGCACAGCTTTCTGCATACAATTTCTGAAATATATAGCGAATGGCAAGAGCTTCCTGAGGCGAGTAGTCAACAGGGAGCTGCCTGTTTACAAGCCATTATCTTTCACCTCTATCCAACCCCAGGTGCTAACACCCCAGGATATAGCACATAAATTGGCAACACATCCCAGAAGATATGAGGCCCATAAATCAATGAAGAGTTTATGTTCCTTTTCCACCATGGGATTTAGATTATTTTAGCAATAGAGTGAACTTAGATTCTTATTTGATAGATATATCCAGAAGAAGTCAATGCTATCTACTTATTGATGAGCAACATTGCCTTTATTTTATTATGTCCTTTTTGTACCTTATTTAAAAGAAGTTAATTTTCGTAGGTGAGAAAGAACCAGTAATAAATCTTGCCTTTTGCATTATTAAATAAATTATAATTTTGAGGTCAGAATATGTGGGCAAACAGAGAAAAGGAATGATAGAAGAAAAGGTAGAGAGAGAAGGGAGTGAGTGCATTTTTGTCCTTCAGTTTCTAATCTTTCCCACAGAGCATGTTCTATGCTAAGGAGTGAGTGAGAAACTTGGAAGCTGTCGCCTGCAATAATGCTTGTTGGTTGTGTGTGTTTCTACTAATCAGTTTCCCTGTATCATCTCATTTTTTGCCCTTTATAAAATGGAGGATATATTTGAAAGTCTTCTGTGCCTTAGATGTTTTATCCAATACCATTATAGAACTTTGTATTTGTACAATGTTTAATTTCTTCTAAAGGTTATAATAGTACAATATGTTGAATAATGTTACATGCATGGTTTTCAGATCAAAGTAGACTTTTCCACGAGTAATTAAAGCTGGTGTGATCTGTGCCTGAAAAAGATCTCTTTTGGCTCACACCTGACATCCCAGCACCTTGGGGCACCAAAGCAGGAGGATTATTTGAGTCCAGGAGTTTGAGACCAGCCTGGGCAACATAGAAAGACCTCCTCTTTACAAAAAAAAAGTTAAAAAAAATTTAGCCAGGCATGGTGACATGCACCTGTAGTCCTAGCTCTTTGGGGGGCTGAGGCAGGAGGAAGCCTTAAGCCCAGGAGGTTTGAGGTTACAGTGAGCTATGATCACACCACTGCATTCCTGCCTGGGTGACAGAGCCAAACCCTGTCTCTAACAAAATAAAAGATGTCGTTTGTAGATTTATGCCTAACAACTCAGCAAAAAGGGAGGGAGTAGTTAAATTATGCATACTTCCAGTAGCATAGTTATATTTGTAGGTTATGTTTTTAAAACATGCTAGATATTTACTCTTTCTAGCCTTTAATTAATACTCTAGGTCAGGTGCAGTGGCTGACACCCGTCATCCCAGCACCTTGGGAGTTCAAGGCAGGCAGGTGGCTTGAGCTCCAGAGTTTGATACCAGCCTGGGCAACATGGCAAAAACCCATCTCTGCAAAAAAATTTCAGGAATCAGCCAGGCATGGTGGCGTGCATCTTTAGTCCCAGGTACTCAGGAGGCTGAGGTGGGAGGATCACTTGAGCCTGGGAGGTGGAGGTTGCAATGAGCTGAGATTGTATCACTGCACTCCAGCCTGGGTGAAGGAACCAGACCCTGTCTTAAAACAAAACAAAAATAAATAAATAAATAAATAAATAAATAAATAATCTGACCCAATGATTGCTTTATGTGTTATATTACCGTTCTTTTCCCCTGAGTAACACATAATATTTAATCATCTAAAGCAGCTTCTTTGACCATAAAAGAAAGTGACTGGCACAAAACAAGCCAGGCTTTAGTCCTTATGTTCTAAGCAGCCAACTCCTGAAGTCATGTTGAAATACAGACTATAAGAGAACTATTGAAAGAATGTGGATGTGAGTGCCATTGATATTGAGACTCTAAAATGTTATATGTGTATTTTGAAGACTGTCTCATCCCACAATAACCTTAGACCAGGCTGCAAATGGCCACACTAGACCCTATAACTTTTCTTATTTTGTTCCCTACATGAATTATGAAATAATTTATGTATTACATATGAATTTAATATTTTCCTTACCGTTTTTAAATGTATTTCAATACTAGTGAAACCTTTTTTCTACATTATTTATGCTGGAACTTTATCTCATATCATTATGTAAGCAGTGGTAGTTGTCTGTATGAGTCTTCAGCAACCTCAAATCTTGCTGCCTCGAAGAAATAATTTGACTCAGGGGCATATGGCAGAAGGAGAGACCAAGGCAAGTTTTAGAGCAGGAGCTAAAGTTCATTAAAAAGCTTTAGAGCAGTAATGAAAGGAAGGAAAGGACACTTGGAAGAGGGCCAAGCAGGCGACTTGAGAGACCACATAGGCGACTTGAGAGACCACGTGTGCGGCTTGACCTCTTGACTTGGGATCTTATACGCTGACGTATTTCTGGGGCATTGCAGTCCTTCTCCCCACTCCTGAGATCTTCTCCAGAAGCTGCTGCTCACCAGTTTCAGGTGTTTCCCATGTATTAGGAGACTGTCGTTCCCTGGTGCCAGCTGTGACCAACTATTCGTTTAGAGAGAGAGTTAACAACCTGACCATCACCTGATGATCACCCTACACTCCTGGTGTATGTGGCAGAGGCTGAGGAGCCCTCTCTTGCCCTGCTCATACCTGACTAGCTATGTACTATAACAACTAGTTATGTTTCTACAGGGCTTTATGTTTGTTTTGCTTGTTTGTTGTTGGGTTTTTTTGTTTTTGTTTTTGATTTTTGTTTTGCATGAAGTTAGAAGGGCAGAAATCTAATCAGTATCTAAGAGTAGGTTCCCTCCAGGAGAAATCTAATGAGGATGAGGAAATAGTATGTGTGGTGCTCAAGTCCTCTTTCTTCTTAGAGTTGGGAGCTCATAAAGATGGGAAAGGCTAATGCTCCCCATGAAGGCCCTTCTTTTAGTAGATGGGGAATTCCTGCAGGGCTGGCCTTGATAAGCCACATCTGGGTACCTGCATATGGTCATACATGGATTCTCTACTCAAGAAATACCTTATCCTTCCATGATGGTAGCCTTATGCCCCCAAGTTTTTTTTATAGTGAGCACCTACTGCATGCCACACATCATGCTGGGTTCTGGGAAAATGATAGAAGTAAAATTGGAATGGTTTTTGATCTCATGGAATTTACAATCTAGTGGGAGAGAGTGACATATGACAGCACATATAAAAGATGTGCTTCAAATTGAGAGAAGTCCTGGGATGACAGGAATATCCAGTAAGAGCATGTAACTAGAAATAAGCATCTTATCTAGATGGGTGATCAGTGCGACCTGAGTGAAGATCTGTAAGGTGAGTTCACTAAACACAGGGCAGAGGGAAGGCAAGTGCGGCTGCTGGAGGAGGTGAATCTTGAGCCTGGAGGAAAAGGAAAGGGCCAGACTGGGTGGGGCCTTGAGGGCCATCTTACAGGGTTGGGGTTTTATTCTAAAAGCAGGAGGAAGCCCTGTTGGACTATCTTGAGCAGAAGTCAAAGAGATTTGTTATGAAGTGGGTTTTTTGGCTATAGTGAAAAAGAATTGGCTATAGTGAAAAGAAAATTTTGGCTATATTGAAAAGAATTTACACACACGTAAACCCCATTATCTAACTCTCACCCATTTGATGAAATAGTCATTTCGCCCAAGAAATTCTTCAGTATGAAAATATGGCCACCAAAATCGATGAGTTATATTTACCCTTTATGGGGCTTCCATCTTGACACACAAACATTTAAGTTGAGCATTTATTGCTCTTGAATTTGGCTGTTTTAAAAATAAATAAATAAATTGAGCATATAACCACACATATGTAGACTTGGCCTCACTATATAGCTGATTCTAATATCTCTTAATCCTTAGCTCTCTTCAGCACTCATTTTTGTGATTTTGCTTTCAACCCTTTATTCTGTGCATGTAGCTTTGTGTGCTCTACCCTGGAACTTTTAATCCTCCTGTTTCCTTTTTAAATTTTTCATAAAGATGGAGTCTTGCTATCCAAGCTGTTCTGGAACTCCTGAAGCAATCATCCCACTTTGGCCTCCCAAAACGATGAGATTATAGGTGTGAGCCACCACACCCATCCTAGTTTCTCTTTCTGTTCAGTGGCTTTGCCTCCCCTCCCCTGGGCTCCCTCATCACGAACCAGTGTAGAGGCTGATGCATCTGTTCTGTTGCCCTGAGAAGAGCCATCATTTTCTGAAGAAGATGGACTACATGACTTACAGAGTCTTGAACATCTCTCATTTTTGAGATTCATTTACCTTTTAAAGGGAAAGAATTGATGACTAACTGGTAGACAAAATGTATGTGGTTAGTGGTAATAAAAATAATTAGCAACTAATATTTAATAATTGTAGATGTACAATGTTTTGCATAACATACCCATGGCTGGCTAAAGTCCAAGAAATACAGAAAGATTTAAGATGAAAAGTACATTCCTGTGTCTTCCAACATCTGGAAATCACCATCTCACCTGCTTCTCATATATCCTCCCAGGATTTTTAAAATGCTCATACAGGCTGTGTGTGTGTGTGTGTGTGTGTGTAGACAATGTAGATATTAATTTGAATGCACCTGGCATCATATTAACATGCTAAAAGCAAGGAGTTACATCCTGTGTACTGTTAGTGTCGTAGTTACTATTAATTGGATGGTGTTTAAGGTTTGCAAGCAGGCCCATCTCCTTTTATCCTTTATCTTCTTCTACCTCCTTACCTACTTGTTTTATCACTGAAGTCCTACTCCCTCCCCTCCCAGCTTAATCTATAAAAGCTAGTCTCAGCTGTTCCAGCTCCAGCATCGCTTATACTGACCCCACTTTCAGGTGCCCACTTACCCTGGGAGCCCCCACAGTGGCCTGTTTTGGTTTCCAGTTGCCTCTATATGCAAATCTACATCAGTGGGTGTCTGTTTCAAGGAAAGTAACCGAGGATGCTAACTAACCTTTTTAGTAGAGTGGAAAAAGATCATATCACAATTGAAATATTATTGACCAACTATTCAATGTTCATTAAGCAAATCGGGTATTAGCAAGAATCAGCCTTCAAATAAAGACTAATATCTGGTGTGAAAAGAATAGAAAAGCTCTTACTTCAAAGGTTCATTAACTATCTGAAAAAGGGCATGACATAATCCTTGATGTGATTCTGAACCAGGCATTCCACAGTGAGTGCATCAGTAAAGTGAAATTTACCACCCTTCTTTTATGTGTTTTTAAGCCTTGGTGGATTAAAAGCTCTTGTTTGGATAATAAATCTAACAATGGTGTGTTATCTACATATCATTTTCATTCTCCTTGCCTGGGTATCTACAAACAGCAAAATTCTTCTTAATTTCACATTAAGAATATTTTGATTTGACAGGCTTTCCACAACACAAGAATCATTTGGGGAGTTTCTGACTTCCCTTTAAGCATAATAATGTTGACTAAATAGATTGATTCATTATCCACTCCTCAACCATCTTAGCTATCTGTCATTGGTGACACAGTAGTCCCTATTGAAATGCTGGTAGTAATTACACATGTCCCTGTCTTCATAAGACAGTGTGTTATGAGCATGATTGGTTAACTTTATGCATTTGCATTTAATCTAAAAGGAAGGACATGTTAAACTCACAGAGAGAGAAGCTGTAGCCTATGTGAAAAGTATTTCTAGAATGGCGTTGCTCACATTTTTTTACTGTGCCCGGGAACACATTTCCAGTTCTGCGGATATCCTGGATTACTGCATTTGTGCATGTATACTCATTACTCCTCTTTTTTTTAAGAGACTAGGTCTTGCTGTGTTGCCCAGGCTGGTCTCAAACTATTGGGCTCAAGCAGTACGCTCACCTCGGCCTCCCAAACTCAAACCTTGGGAGGCCAAGGTGAAAGGTATTACAGGCGTGAGCTGCTGTGCCTGGCCACGCCTCGGCTTCTGAATACCATGAGCTAACATTTTTTGACAAATCATATTCTTACAAATTCTTTGGTTAGTCGTCACCTGGCTCTGCTTTTTAATCCCCTAGTTAAAATTCTCCCCAAGTGTTACTCATTTGCTCAAAACCTTGCACTGCTGGGCTGTGAAACGCAAGATTAAATTATAGCCAGCTCTTGGTGACTTGTGACTGTGCAAGTCATTTCATTGTTCAGCCCTTCCCTTTCAACTGGGGACATTGGCCTAGGGGATCTCTCAGGTCTCTTGCCATTCTCACAGGGGAGAACAGCCATAGTGTTCTCTAGTCGCCTCTGATTGTAAGCATTGGAATGTGGCCCCTGGCCCCACCATCCACTCATCTACATATACATTTTGTTCCCCTTTCCCGGATTCCTGGCGTGGAGCATCACCTGTGTGGTGAATGTGACGGGAGCACATGCTCAGTCAGCTTGGGTGAGGTGGAGAGTGAAAATGCTGTTCATGTGGACACACAGCCTCCACACTGCAAGACTTGGCATGCCACTTGTATCAGAATATCATATGGAGACAAAGGGGGCTAAGCTACTCTTAGGTTTCAGCCCAGGAGTGAGCAATCTTTGACGTATTTTTATGCACCATGATGTCTTTGCAGTTGTAGCTTTACCACAGAAGGTTTGTGAAAGCTTTTTCCACCACAGTGGCTGAGACCCACACACCTGTTGCCTTCATCCTTTCTATGCATTTTGCTTCACCCATTTGCGCGTCATCTGGCTGATTGAGTTATACCAGCCTCCCTCTGGGCCCACGAGAGAATAAGGTGGTCCTGCATTAACAGGTCTCCTCCTCGGGTGTTGATCCTCAAAGGATGCTCCTTTCCTTTGACCAAAGAGGAAGCTGACGTTATAGAGTTAAAGGTGTGTGGCCAGAGGGTGGCTGGGGAGAAAGCTAACTACGTGTCTGCGTTTGATTTTTTCCTGCCATCGTTTTGCATTTTCCCTGTGCTTTGGTGAAGGAGGAGGATCACTAGAATGGGACTTGAGAATTTAGAAACCATAGTCTCAGCCTTGTCCATACTTCTAGTGAGACTTGGACAGGCCATTGAATGGCTAGAAGTTCTGAGTCACTGTGTCTCAGTTCAGGGGTGCTGCGTAGGTGAGACAGGCTGATGGGGGGCGCACTCCCCTCCCGCCTCATCCCTTAACTGCTCATTCTTACCCCTACTCGGCTGTGCTCCATCTTTCCCCCAACTCCTCGAGAACTCCCACCCGCAGCCGGACATCTCCTCTGCCATGCCTCTGGTGAGGAGTTTTCAGATCCATTCTGGAACGCTGCACATGGCAGGAGCTCACTCTCAATTTTGGCTCCAGTTGTTAAGAAGCAAGAGCTTCTTTCTGTGAAGTCTAACTGCTGCCTCTCCGGAACATCCAAGAGCCTTCCTAGTTCTCGATCTCTAGGGCAAAACTGAATCAACACACTCTCTCTTTCACTTAAGTTTCTTAACATGTTTGTAGAGAGGCCTCAAGTGCCTGCTAAGTCTTCTCAAATCCAAACAAAACAGTCCTCATTTCTCAGTCCTGAGGCAGGAACAAATGATTTGATGACCAAAAAGTGGTTTGTGAATGCTTTTCCTCCAGGACGCTCTGAGGATGAAATTTTCTTGGACAATGTCCCACTCGAGATGTTGCTCTCAGGTGTGGGAACACAGTGCCCCAAACACAGTCTGGCTAGTGCAAGCATGACAGCTCTTTGTTGCTTCGATCTGGACGTTGAACACTTACCAGTGCAGCCAGGAGGAAGGTTAAAGGAACTATTTATGCAGCTATTAAAATCATGTTTTCAAAGGATATTTAATGATGCAATATAATAAATGGAAAAATCAGGCTCAAAATTGTATATACAGTAAGATCCCAATTATGTATAAAAATATAAATATGCAAGGGAAAAATCCTCAAAGGAAATACATCAAAATGTTACTGATTATCTTTGGAGAGTATAATCATAGGTGATTATGATTTTCAACTTTATCACCTTCTTATAGTTTCCATATGAATGTGTTTTATTTTTATAATCAGAAAAAGTTTTTTTTAAACAGATCTAACCCTTCTGAGAACTACTTATATCCTTACTCTTTTCCCCTAATTTTCCTTATCTAGATCTTTTCGGATTTTGTCAAAATTTCATTTTCAATCTCTAGCTCTTGTGGCATCTTGAAGCTCTCTGGAATGTAGGAACCATATAGTTACTAATAATCTGTTAAATACTTCTGCTTTATACTGTTATTCCTTATGTAGGAGTTCTTATACTTTTTTTTTTTTTAAGTTAATGCCTGCATTTTCCAAAGAAGCAAAGTTTTCATGAAGTAAAAAACTACATCTGTTTAACTCACGACTCATTCCTTTGTTCCCTAAAACACGAGATGCTTGAAAATTCCCAGGTGACTGAGTGATAGCCCCACCCATCTACTTATTAGCCCTGTGGCCTCAGGCAAGTCGCTCTTCTCTACCAATGCTGGGAGATGTTGACACTTGCCTGCGTACCCTACCAGACTGTTTTAGATTCCAATTAGGATAACACATGTGATTGTCCTCTGTAGTTCTGTGTTCTATTGCAGCCTCTTTTCTCTCATAGTCTGGGTTCTTGGCTTCTCAGTGTTTTCTTCACTATTTTTAATCCCAAAGGTGGCCTCCCAAGGGTTTTGTCTCCTCGCTGTCCTCTAGATATATTCCTGTTGATGGGAATTAAATCCAGATGTGGTTCACTCAGTGTTCACTAGCTGCCAGGAATTGGGTTTTGCTTTTCTGTTCTCTTCTCTCATTCTCCCTGCAAGATTGCATTAATATCTCCATTTTACTACTGAGAAAACCAGGACATAAGGTTTATTAATGAGAAAACCAGGACATAAAGTGGTTGAGTAGCTTATGCACAGTAACGGGTTTTCTTTGTGAGCAGCCTGGCCTCAGATCTTGGAAGCAGTACATGCATCACTTCAGTGTGAAGCATCCTGGGTAGGTCAAGCCATGCTCCCAGAAGTCGAACAGACACTGCAGAGCAGAGTCAGAGCCTTGGAAAACTGGACATATAAACAGAGGGCAGCCTTCTCTCCCCTGCATGCCTATCCTTAGCTTTCCTTTCATCTTTCTTTTTTTAGCTTTTGGAACTGACATGTATTTTTAGAAACCACTACAGAGAAATTCACCCCAAGCCTGTCTTTCTCCATTTTGCAACATAAATTTTTATTGACGTAGTAAAATATTTTATTCCCCCTCATACATTTTAGTCCCTGCCAACAACAATAAAAAAGGGGAGAAAATCTTTCCTATATAGATGGAGCTTTTTTCCCTGTATTTGGGGGTGAGAAGTTGCAGTCCTGGACGCAGTGAGCCTTGGGGCAGTCATCAGGGCTGATGTTGGCTGTCTCACCCAGGTAGGAAGAACCACATGTGTGGCAGACAGACCCAGGGTGCTCCTTGCTTTGCTAATTAGCTGTGCAACCAGGCAAGGGAGTTAACAACCAGTTACCTTATCTGTAAATTGGAGATAATAATGTCACAGGAGCCTTAGGGTGTTGCTGTGCCAGCCAGAAACCTCTGTGGCTGGTGGCCCCTCTGCTTGAGTTTTGCTCATGCCCGCTAGGCTTATTCCGTCCACTCAGCCCAGCAGGCTGCACTCGGCTCATGCTACCGGCCCGGATGCCACACCTGCCACGGACAAGCCTGGCTTGGAGCGGCGAGGTTGTGTGTGAGCAAGTGAGCATGGGGCCTGGCCACTGCACTACAGCAAGGCATGCCAGCTGTTGTGGGGGGGTGGGCAGCTCCAGGTGCCAGCTCCATGCGAGGCTGTGGCTGGACCAGATGTACCACAAGCAGCTTCTGCTGTGGATATCAGTGTCTGCACAGGGGGAACACGGTGGCAGAAAAGCTTTAAATGCATAAATTCCTTATTTAAGTAGTTTTTATGTTTGGACCTTTCAGGAGTTGAACTTGGAAGATTTTCTATTTGGGCTCCTGGGATGGTGGGGCACAGCCCTGAGACCACAGTGGGATCCTTCCAGAATACTCTTGAGAGGGAGAGGAAGGGGTCAGGGCTACAACTCTGTCTCCTGTTTGGCCACACCACTCAGCGTAGTCAGTGGGATAGGCTGACCAGTTACGCGAGCCCAGACGAAATCAGGTTGACAATGCCCGAGCCCCAAACAGTGGTCCCCACAGGGTGCCGCAGGAGCCGCCTGCTGGCTTCTCCCTTTCACGTCTGTCTTTAAGGCCTACATTATTGCTCTCACCACAACTTGTCCTGAGAGAGGTGTCTGTAATTAGCTCAGTTTGTGCAGGTGGCTTAACGTGGAGGAAGCAGCATGAGGAACTTTGGTTAATCTTAAGAAGAAAGTCCTGACCACAGTTGATGTCCTGGGAGGGCGGGTCACAGACACAGAGTTCCCACCTCTTTGCCTAACTACCTACAGTCACACACAGCCTTGTATTGCAGATATTCATGTGTGTATTTGAGTCCCCAGCTGGATCTGAATCCTTTGAGAGAAATGTCTCCGAGAGGGCTGGGTCTTTTTTGTCTCTTTTTCTCAGTGCTGAGCTCAGTCCGTGGCCCAGAGGACACACTCCAAGGGAAGGAGAAGGCAGGAATGCAGAGAACCTCTTATCAGCGGGTTAGAACTGCTGCTCTCCTGCCCACATTGCTTTCCTGGTCCCTCCCCCGCAGGCCCTTTTGGGTGTGGTCAACCCCCCAGCGTCACCCCTGTTTCTAGTTATTGGCTTTTGTTATGCTTCCTCACTTCAAAGGAACCAGAAAAATAATTTCCAAAACAGCTGCCTAACTTTGTACTTTCTAGGCCTTTTAAAGTTTTTGCTTGCCAAAATCTCATCTATTTCTAATATCACAAAGATGTGTCTGCTTTGGAAAATATACCTCTGAGGCTTAATGCTGTAATGACTTCCAGAATAACAAAACAACTTCCATCTCTGGGACCTCGGTACCTTAACCAAGCGTTGTGTCCACTTTGGGCTCATCACTGGAGGGAAGTGCATACTAACAAAGCAGTGGGCCAGGCACTGTGGCTCACACCTGTGATCCCAACACTTTGGGAGGCTGAAGCAGGAGGACCTTTTGAGGGTAGGAGTTCAAGACCAGCCTTGCCAACATAGTGAGACCTTGTCTCTACAAAAAGCAACAACAACAAAAAACTAGTTGGCTTTCAGGAATTCACTAACACAGTGCTAAGTGTTAGTACTGTTATTTCTGTGAAAATAACAGACCTATCTTTTAGAAGATAGGTAAAAGTTGTGTGTGAGGACATTGGCCAAGTGTGGCTGGTGGAAAAAAAAATTGGCTGCTTGAGGAAGCAAGATGGGCTTCATTTCAGCTTAAGGGACCACCACAGCATCTTGCAGTTCAGAGAGGGGGTGTGTGTGTCCTTTACAAAGAAACAAGGCCAGGCATGGTGGCTCACACCTGTATTCCCAGCACTTTGGGAGGCCGAGGCTGGGCAACATAGCAAAACCTCATCTCTACTTAAAAAAAAAAATTAGCCAAGCATGGTGGCACCCACCTGTATTCTCAGCTATTTGGGAGGCTGAGGTGGAAGAATCACCTGAGCCCAGAAAGCCAAGGCTGTAGTGAGCTGTGATAATGCCACTGCAATCACTCCAGCCTGGGCAACAGGAGTGAGACCCTGTGTCAAAACTACTAAAAAGGGAAAGTGGACAGTAGACTTGGAGTTTCCCTGAATGATTAGTATCAGTATAGAAGCAGCTTGACTTGAATCGATTAACCTAGAGCCTGAAATTACAGGGGTCTAGAACCAGCACAGAACACACTTAGATACAGATACCTCAGGGTGGAAGCATTCCAGATTTTCTTCTAAGCATGTTAGAAAGCTCTCACTCTGAAAAAGATGCAGTCAGAAAAGGGGCATAGAATTGGTTCTTTCGTTATACACAGATGTATAGTTTAGGCTGTGAGATAACCTCCTAGAACAGCAGTTCCCACCCTGCTGAGCACAAGATTGCCTGGAAGGGCATTTGGCTTGAACCAGCTGAATCAGAAATTTCTCTGGTGGTTAATACTAGATTTATTTACTGCACTAGAGAAATGAGTCTGATGTTGAATTTTTCAAAGCTGATGAAACTAAGTTTATGAATAGTTTATATGCCTTTTTACCAAGTAACTCTTGTTCTAAGAGTCTAAGAATAGAGTCAGTAATTCAGACAAAGATTTATGAAAAATATACAATAGCATTGTATATGATAGGGGAAAATTGCAATAACCTAAATATTTAATAGAAGAGTGGCTAAATTAATTGTGGTGCATCTATACTGTTGCATATATTTGGCAAGTAAAATGGGCTTTTTAAAAGATAATTAATAGCTAAGAAAATGCTCGTGACGTAATCATAGGTGGCAAATATCAAGGTATATTATAAATGTCCACGAAAGAAATGCTGTAGGATTTCGCTTAGATGAGGTACCCAGAATAGTCGAATTCTCAGAGACAGAAAGTAGAATAATGGTTGCCGGGGGCTGATGGCAGAGACAGTGGGGCGTTCGTGTTTAATGAGGGCAGAGTTTCTGTTTGGGAAGATAAAAAGCTCTGAAGAGGGAGAGTGGTGATGATTTCACAATGCTATAAACTTAATGCCATTGAAATGTACAATTGAATGTGGTTAAAATGGTAAATTTCATGTTATGGATATTTTACCCCAATAAAAAAGAAAGGGCCTCCACCCCAAAATGCTGTGGAAGGAAGCGAAGGAACATGGCACAAACTGCAGTTCCGAGCTCATGACAAATGGCTTTAGAGACAGATCAGCTGTGCTCTAACATGAAAGAAAATAAAGGCTGGACCTCTGCATGGGAAAGATTGTGCCTGTATAGGATGTCCTAATTCTTAAAGAAAAGAGCACAGAGAAAAATTCTTTTAATTATTTTTAAAAATTAGAAGTATAGGGAAAAAAAACTCCAAATGTGGTGACAGTGATCACTTGTGATAGACATACGAGGCTTAAAAATTTTTTTATATCTTTAAGAGATTTTACAGTTTCTCCCTAGTGAATATATAGAAGCTCCGAATTATTCATAAAAATACTACTTCTTCTTGTTTTTTTATAGAGACGGAGTCTCGCTATGTTGCCCAGGCTGGTCTTGAATTCCTGAGGTCAAGTAATCCTTCCGCCTTGGCCTCCCAAAGTGCTGGGATTACAAGCGTGAGCCAGCATGCCGGGCCTTAAAAATAACTTTTAAGTGTTTTCATTCTTTGCTAATCTCTACATGAAGGGTGCTTATGACATGTTTAACAAGCAGTCCAAAGTGGTGTATCCCCATCAGAGTAGCCCCTGTGAGAGGCCATTGCTAAGAGCTGGGCATTCTTCAGGTGCTTGGTGACTTTACTGTCTGGAATACATTCTTGTGGATATCCTCAGAGAGGGCACATCCTTATACTGGGGGATACTGAAAACTTGGAGACTGCTGCCAGTCATCTAAGACCAATCCTTGTGAACAGGTAGGTGCTTCCATCAATATGCCCCCTTCTTTTTGAGGAGGATGGTTTTGCAGCTGGGCCTTTGCATGGTGTGGGAAGTCCTCCAGTTTTATACTCCATTGTTAAGTGAGAGGTTTCTTTCCACTCTGTGAGAGGAGGGATCTGCCATCATGCAAACTAGCGGTTGCTTATCAGGATCGTTAATGGCAACCAACAGAAACTGACCTTGATTTAGGCTGTACAGAAATTTAGTGAAAGGTTATTGGGGAACTTCCATAATCTCCAGGAATGCAGAATAACGAAGGCCAGAAAACAGGCAAGAACAAAAAGGAGGCTGTTTAGCTGCAGCTATGGGCAAGACCAGGCCACAGACGCCATCCAGGAAGGACACACTGCCTCCCCTTATGTGGTGAGACTGGACCTAGCCTCTGCCATAGGCCTGCGAGTGCTGCTGCTGCTGCTGTCACTGCTGTCTGAGAAAGTTCTCCCTTCTACTTGTTTTCCTGCATCTCTGATCACAGGTTCTAAATCCTGGGCTGGTGTAGCCCACTGGCCAGGCCTCTGTAGCTGTCTTTGCTGTGAGAGAAGCTGGGGAAGGAAGTGTCTGGCAGTGTTCAGCGACTATGATGTCAGGCCAGCTCAGTCCCCATTAGACTGTGGGGAGAAGGGGGTTCCAAAGCTGGGCAGCCGAACAGATGACAGATAGTCACTACGATTCTTACATGGCTGTCAGTCTTGTTAATCCCTGCCAGGGTCCAGTAATGAGCAGGTGATTATCTGTGGAAATGCTAGCAGCTGTTAGCATTTCGCCCCAGGTCACCTAAGCATTCTCTCCAAGGGGGACTGCCAGAGGAGCCAAACTCTATGCCGATTAACTACTGGGAGCACATGTGCCACATCTTCATCTGATGCAACTCTGCTCACAGATGGGGCTGCCTGCTCTGTGGTTTATACACGTAAGGAGTAGTAATGGGGGTGGGGATAGGGCTAAGACAACATTTGAGGACAGCAGCTTCTAGGGGTCCCTTTAGAAGGGTCTCATAAGAGTTCCAAGAACTTAGTGACTTCAGAATTCAGGTAATCAGACTGGCAGATGAATTTTTCCTTTTAGTTGGTGGAGCAAGTATAGGTCCTTGAAGTAACTGATCATAGCCAAAAGGCCACTCTTCACCGTGATTATGATTTCTGTCTTTAATTTTCACATCATCTATTTAGTACTGTAGCTGCGGGCTTACTGACAGCTCCAGACACCAGTGTCCTTGTGAACAAGGCTCTG
Source organism: Macaca nemestrina (assembly GCF_043159975.1). Lineage (NCBI taxonomy): Eukaryota > Metazoa > Chordata > Mammalia > Primates > Cercopithecidae > Macaca > Macaca nemestrina. The sequence goes on from NC_092138.1 coordinate 36,804,480, forward strand.
GTAGATTTCAGGCAAGTTTACACATCCCTGGAGGCAGTACAGCAAATGGTAAACAGCTATTTATGTTAGGTGAAGACGAACTGCTTCAAAGAGTCTAGACAGCAACTGAGAAAAATGCATTTTTCAAGGTTTTAATGCATATAATTTTCCAGCAAAGGTGTTTACTTACTCCAGTAACATACTAAGTAAACTGCATTAGGGAAAACCTCTTTAGCATTTTACATCCTTTTCTATAATCGACCTTAAATTCTAGATTGCTTAAAAGAAGTTGCCCAAGTCAGAGAGAGCTTTGGGGATACCTGGAATTCTCATTTTTAATGTGTGCCCCAGGGTTGGGAACACACTTTGAGAAGCTGTGCTGTAGTGCCTGGTGCCTGGTGCTGAACCCAAGGATATGTGAATCAGCTGGAGACCTGTAAGAGGGAGGGCAGACCACTAAAGCTGTTGCATTCCACAAACTATATCCCTTCATTTTTAGACCTTTTGATATACTTAATTTTTTTCAGATCTTTTATTTATTTTATTTTTTTCAAATTATACTTTAAGTTCTAGGGTACATGTGCACAACGTGCAGGTTTGTTACATAGGTATACATGTGCCATGTTGGTTTGCTGCACCCATCAACTCGTCATTGACATTAGGTATTTCTCCTAATGCTATCCCTCCCTCAGCCCCCCACCCCCCAACAGGCCCCGGTGTGTGATGGTCCCCGCTGTGTGTCCATGTGTTCTTATTGTTCAGTTCCCACCTATGAGTGAGAACATGCGGTGTTTGGTTTTCTGTCCTTGTGATAGTTTGCTCAGAATGATGGTTTCCAGCTTCATCCATGTCCCAGCAAAGGACATTAACTCATCCTTTTTAATGACTGCATAGTATTCCATGGTGTATCTGTGCCACATTTTCTTAATCCAGTCTATCATTGATGGACATGTGCGTTGGTTCCAAGCCTTTGCTATTGTGAATACTGCAGCAATAAACATATGTGTGCATGTGTCTTTGTAGTAGCGTGATTTATAATCCTTTGGGTATATACCCAGTAATGGGACTGCTGGGTCAAATGGATTTCTAGTTCTAGATCCTTTAGGAATTACCATACTGCCTTCCACAGTGGTTGAACTAATTTACACTCCCGCCAACAGTGTAAAAGCGTTCCTATTTCTCCATATCCTCTCCAGCACCTGTTGTTCCTGACTTTTTAATGATCATCATTCTTACTGGCATGAGATGGTATCTCGTGGTTTTAATTTGCATTTCTCTGATGGCCCGTGATGAGCATTTTTTCATTTGTCTGTGGCTGCAAAAATGTCTTCTTTTGAGAAGTGTCTCTTCATATCCCTTGCCCACTTTTTGCTGGGGTTGTTTTTTTCTTGTAAATTTGAGTTCTTTGTAGATTCTGGTTATTAGCCCTTTGTCAGATGGATAGATTGCAAAAATTTTCTCCCATTCTGTAGGTTGCCTGTGCACTCTAATGTCAGTTCCTTTTGCTATGCAGAAGCTCTTTAGTTTAATTAGATCCCATTTGTCAATTCTGGCTTTTGTTGCCATTGCTTTTGATGTTTTAGTCATAAAGTCCTTGCCCATGCCTATGTCCTGAATGGTATTGCCTAGATTTTCTTCTAGGGTTTTTATGGTTTTAGGTCTAACATTTAAGTCTTTAATCCATCTTGAATTAATTATTGTATAAGGTGTAAGGAAGGGATCCAGTTTCAGCTTTCTACATATGGCTAGCCAGTTTTCCCAGCACCATTTATTAAATAGGGAATCCTTTCCCCATTTCTTGTTTTTGTCAGGTTTGTCAAAGATCAGATGGTTGTAGATGGGTGGTGTGATTTCTGAGGCCTCTGTTCTGTTCCATTGGTCTATATCTCTGTTTTGGTACCAGTACCATGCTGTTTTGGTTACTGTAGCCTTGTAGTATAGTTTGAAGTCAGGTAGTGTGATGCCTCCAGCTTTGTTCTTTTTGCTTGGGGTTGTCTTGGCAATGCGGGCTCTTTTGTGGTTCCATATGAACTTTAAAGTAGTTTCTTCCAATTCTGTGAAGAAAGATGATGATGGCATTGAATCTGTAAATTACCTTGGGCATTATGGCCTCTTGCATAATACTGGTTCTTCCTATCCATGATCATGGAATGTTCTTCCATTTGTTTGTGTCCTCTTTAATTTCACTGAGCAGTGGTTTGCGGTTCTCCTTGAAGAGGTCCTTCACATCTCTTGTGAGTTGGATTCCTAGGTATTTTATTCTATTTGTAGCAATTGTGAATGGGAGTTCCCTCATTATTTGGCTGTCTATTCTTGGTGTATAGGAATGCTTGTGATTTTTGCACATTGATTTTGTATCCTGAGACTTTGCTGAAGTTGCTTATCAGCTTAAGGAGATTTTGGGCTGAGATGATGGGGTTTTCTAAATATACAGTTATGTCATCTGCAAAGAGGGACAATTTGACTTCCTCTTTTCCTAATTGAATACCTGTTATTTCTTTCTCTTGCCTGATTGCCCTGGCCAGAGCTTCCAACACTATGTTGAAAAGGAGTGGTGAGAGAGGGCATCCCTGTCTTGTACCAGTTTTCAAAGGGAATGCTTCCAGTTTTTGCCCCTTCAGTATCATATTAGCTGTGGGTTTGTCATAAATAGCTCTTATTATTTTGAGTTATGTTCCATTGACACCTAGATTATTGAGAGTTTTTAGCATGAAAGGCGTTGAATTTTGTCAAAGGCCTTTTCTGCATCTATTGAGATAATCATGTGGTTTTTGTCATTGGTTCTGTTTATATGATGGATTACATTTATTGATTTGCGTATATTGAACCAGCCTTGCATCCCAGGGATGAAGCCGACTTGATCATGGTGGGTAAGCTTTTTGATGTGCTGCTGGAGTCGGTTTTCTAATATTTTATTGAGGATTTTTGCATCAATATTCATCACGGATATTGGTCTAAAATTCTCTTTTTTTGTTGTGTCTCTGCTGGGCTTTGGTATCAGCATGATGCTGGCCTCATAAAATGAGTTAGGGAGGATTCCCTCTTTTTCTGTTGATGGGAATAGTTTCAGAAGGAATGGTACCAGCTCCTCTTTGTACCTCTGGTAGAATTCAGGTGTGAATCCGTCTGGTCCTGGACTTTTCTTGGTTGGTAGGCTATTAATTATTGCCTCAATGTCAGAGCCTGTTATTGGCCTATTCAGAGATTCAGCTTCTTCCTGGTCTAGTCTTGGGAGGGCGTTTGTTTCCAGGAATTTATCCATTTCTTCTAGATTTTCTAGTTTATTTGCATAGAGGTGTTTATAGTATTCTCTGATGGTAGTTTGTATTTCTGTAGGATCGGTGGTGATATCCCCTTTATCATTTTTTATTGCATCTATTTGATTCTTCTCTCTTTTCTTCTTTATTAGTCTTGCTAGCGGTCTATCAATTTTGTTGATCTTTTTGAAAAACCAGGTCCTGGATTCATTGATTTTTTTTTTTTTTTTTTTTTTTTGGTCTCCATCTCTTTCAGTTCTGCTCTGGTCTTAGTTATTTCTTGCCTTCTGCTAGCTTTTGAATGTGTTTGCTCTTGCTTATCTAGTTCTTTTAATTGTGATGTTATGGTGTCGATTTTAGATCTTTCCAGCTTTCTCTTGTGGGCATTTAGTGCTATAAATTTCCCTCTACACACTGCTTAAATGTGTCCCAGAAATTCTGGTACGTTGTCTTTGTTCTTGTTGGTTTCAAAGAACGTGTTTATTTCTGCCTTCATTTTGTTATTTACCCAGTAGTCATTCAGGAGCAGGTTGTTCAGTTTCCATGCAGTTGTGCGGTTTTGAGTGAGCTTCTTAATCCTGAGTTCTAATTTGATTGCACTGTGATCTGAGAGACAGTTTGTTGTGATTGCTGTTCATTTACGTTTGCTGAGGAGTGCTTTACTTCCAATTATGTGGTCAATTTTAGAGTAAGTGCAATGTGCTGAGAAGAATTTATATTCTGTTGATTTGGGGTGGAGAGTTCTATAGATGTCTATTAGGTTTGCTTGGTGCAGAGCTGAGTTCAAGTCCTGGATATCCTTGTTAACCTTCTGTCTCGTTGATCTTTCTAATATTGACAGTGGGGTGTTGAAGTCTCCCATTATAATTGTGTGGGAGTCTCAGTCTCTTTGTAGGTCTCTAAGGACTTACTTTATGAATCTGGGTGCTCCCGTATTGGGTGCATATATATTTAGGATAGTTAGCTCTTCTTGTTGAATTGATCCCTTTACCATTATGTAATGGCCTTCTTTGTCTCTTTTGATCTTTGTTGGTTTAAAGTCTGTTTTATCAGAGTCCAGGATTGCAACCCCTGCTTTTTTTTGCTTTCCATTTGTTTGGTAAATCTTCCTCCATCCCTTTATTTTGAGCCTATGTGTGTCTTTGCACATGAGATGGGTCTCCTGAATTTGCACACTGATGGGTCTTGACTCTTTATCCAATTTGCCAGTCTGTCTCTCTTAATTGGGGCATCTAGCCCGTTTACATTTAAGGTTAATATTATGTGTGAATTTGATCCTATCATTATGATGTTCGCTGGTTATTTTGCTTGTTAATTGATGCAGTTTCTTCCTAGCATCGATGGTCTTTACAATTTGGCATGTTTTTGCAGTGGCTGGTACCGGTTTTTCCTTTCCATGTTTTCTGCTTGCTTCAGGAGCTCTTGTAAGGCAGGCCCGGTGGTGACAAAATCTCTCAACATTTGCTTGTCTGTAAAGGATTTTATTTCTCCTTCACTTAGGAAGCTTACTTTGGCTGGCTATGAAATTCTGGGTTGAAAATTCTTTTCTTTAAGAATGTTGAATATTGGCCCGCACTCTCTTCGGGCCTGTAGGGTTTCTGCTGGGAGATCCACTAGTTAGTATGATGGGCTTCCCTTTGTGGGTAACCCGACCTTTCTCTCTGGCTGCCCTTAACACTTTTTCCTTCATTTCAACCTTGGTAAATCTGACAATTATGTGTCTTGGGGTTGCTCTTCTTGAGGAGTATCTTTGTGGTGGTCTCTGTTTTTCCTGAATTCGAATGTTGGCCTGCCTTTCTAGGTTGGGGAAGTTCTCCTGGATAATATCCTGAAGAGTGTTTCCCAACTTGGTTCCATTCTCCCCATCACTTTCAGGTACACTAGTCAAACATAGATTTGGTCTTTTCACATAGTCCCATATTTCTTGGAGGTTTTGTTTCTTTTTGTTCTTTTTTGTCTAAACTTCTCACTTTATTTCATTAATTTGATCTTCAATCACTGATGCCCTTCTTCCACTTGATTGAATTGGCTATTGAAGCTTGTGCATGCATCACTAAGTTCTCGTGCTATGGTTTTCAGCTCCACAGGTCATTTAAGGTCTTCTCTACACTGTTTATTCTAGTTAGCCATTCGTCTAACCTTTCTTCAAGGTTTTTAGCTTCTTTGCGATGCGTTTGAACATGCTCTTTTACCTTGGAGAAGTTCGTTATTACCCACCTTCTGAAGCCTACTTCTGTCAGTTCGTCAAAGTCATTCTCCATCCAGCTTTGTTCCATTGCTTGCGAAGAGCTGTGATCCTTTGGAGAAGAGGCACTCTGATTTTTAGAATTTTCAGCTTTTCTGCTCTGGTTTCTCCCCATTTTTGTGGTTTTATCTACCTTTGGTCATTGATGATGGTGACCTACAGATGGGGTTTTGGTGTAGATGTCTTTTTTGTTGACGTTGATGCTATTCCATTCTGTTTGTTAGTTTTCCTTTTAACAGTCAGGTCCCTCAGCTGCAGGTCTGTTGGAGTTTGCCGTAGGTCCACTCCAGACCCTGTTTGCCTGGGTATCACCAGCGGAGGCAGAACAGCAAATATTGCTGCTTGATCCTTCCTCTGGAAGCTTTGTCCCTGATGGGGAGCCGCCTATATGAGGTGTCTGTCTACCCCTACTGGGGGTTGTCTCCCAGTTAGGCTACACAGGGATCAGGGACCACTTGAGGAGGCAGTCTGCCCTTCCTCAGAGCTCATACGCCATGCTGGGAGAACCACTCCTCTCTTCAGAGCTGTCAGACAGGGAAGTTTAAATCTGCAGAAGTTGTCTGCTGCCTTTTGTTCAGCTATGCTCTGCCCACAGAGGTGGAGTCTAGAGGCAGTGGACCTTTTTGAGCTGCAGTGGGCTCCGCCCAGTTCAAGCTTCCCAGCTGCTTTGTTTACCTACTCAAGCCTCAGCAACAGCAGACGCCTCTCCCCGAGCCAGGCTGCCACCTCACACTTCGGTCTCAGACTGCTGCGTTAGCAGTGAGCAAGGCTCTGTGGGCATGGGACTCACCAAACCAGGCATGAGAGAGAAACTCCTTGTCTGCTGGTTGCTAAGACCTTGAGAAAAGTGCAGTATTTGGGCACGAGTGTCCTGTTTTTCCAAGAACAGTCTGTCACGGCTTCCCTTGACTAGGAATTGGAAATCCTCCGACCCCTCGCACTTCCTGGGTGAGGCGACGCCCTGCCCTGCTTCAACTCGCCCTCCATGGGCTGCACCCACTGTCTAACCAGTCCCAGTGAGATGAACCAGGTATCTCAGTTGCAAAAATCACTCGTCTTTTGCGTCAATCACACTGGGAGCTGTAGACCGGAGCTGTTCCTATTTGGCCATCTTCCAGACCTTTTATTTTTAAAAGAAACTTTTTTACCCCAAATGAAATCTTACTCAGAAACCTAATTTGTAAATAAAATCAAAGTTCTACTCTGAAGCCCTCATAGATCTCCCCCCTTGCAAGGACCCTGGAGACCCCCACCCCCCAGAACTGTGGAGTTTAGTGTGACAGGCCTCACGTGTGGGTGCAATGCCCTCTGTCTGTCTCTGGCTTGGGCCGCTGGGCTTTATTGGCTCCTAGTGTCTCACACACAGTAGGTGGTCAGTAAATCGGTTTTGAATTAGTGATTGAAACAATTTTGGGGACACCCACCAGCTTCTACTTTGGAGAGAATCAGAGAAGCCTAAATATCAAACCTTTCAACTTCTTTTCATCAGCCCACATGCTTCTAGTCTCATTCTTGTTTAAATTTATATCCCACGTAGTCATAGGAAGTTGCTGGCAAACTCAAAATGTGAAACAGCTGATGAATTGACACTATTTCTTTATGATGAAAGTAGATGTTACAGAAATAAGCGGTTTTATGTTTTACTCCAAGCTACCTTAACTTCTTTTGGAAAGTAGCTAGGGAGTAAATAATAAATTTTACATACTAAATAAAGTTATATGCTCATCAAAATATATGTCCTTCCAGCTGAATGACCTGGTGAAGGATGAGAAAGGAGCTGTTATAGATGAGAATCGTGCCCCCTGGTTTTGGAGGTGGGGGAAGCACAGAATAACTTAACTTGTTACAAAGTTGGTTTGTTATTTTTCTTCTATAAATAAAGAAAAAGAGTTTTGAAAGCAAGAAGATTGAGAAAGCAAACTGAAGTGTCTTCTTGAGTTTGGCATGAAAGATTATAAATTTAATCTTTGTGGCTGATACCGAGCAACATTAGGAGGAGGCTGAGCAGTAAGGAGTTAGTTGAGGTCAGGCACTTCCAATGCTAAATTAAGATTTCCTGTGAGTAAAAGGTTAGTTTACAATTAGTAATAAAAGATACCAAAGTATCCCAGGTATTGTTTCCAAAAGCCTTTTTGAAAAAGAATTGTCACTTAGTAAAGTTCATCCATTCAGTTTGTTAATAAAACTATGTTTTTAAGATTAAACTGCTCGAATGCAGTTTATGCTTGTCTAGTCCGCGTTTCTATGTCCCTTACCTCTCCTTGGTGATGTGATACCTAAAATTGCAGGTTGGGATTTATTTTGAGGGATTTTATTTTAAAGGTGAATAAAGTTCTGCTGAAGGGCAAATCTGTAAAATTAAGGACCTAAATGATAAAGAAAGTGAGGCCATAACTCTCCTGCTTGAAAGTTGTTTGTGTGGGTAAGAAAGTGCAGGGTACAGCCTCCTGAATTTCCCGAGGCTTTGACCTGCCTCTGTGGGGATTCGAGAAGGACCCAAAAAATAGCATGTCTCACCCTGCCTGAGGAAAAGCGAGACAGAGGAGTCAGGATTTGGAGGTGTAACGTATTACCTTTATGAGTAATAAAGCAGATGTTGAGGAGTGGGGCTTATATCTGTGGGCAAACAGGTTTCAAATATGGACCCTGGAATTAGACAGGCTTACCTAGTGATGGGCGGTGCAGGAAAGTGCAGGCTCTTGTCTGTGGAAGGAGCAGAGCAGAGTGCAGGTTCTCTGTCTGCATGATGGCTCCAGAGAGAAAGGGAAGGTGCTGAGCTAGAGGTCACCAAATTTTCTTGGCTTGCAGCACCCTTAGTACCTCAGCATGCTTTGCCTCTCAGTCAAAAGAAATGCCTAACAGTTCTATGTGTTAAGTAAATTAGGTCCAAATAACTCACCAGTATCAGTATGCTGGGTGCCTCATAAGTGTCACCGTGCTTCCCTTGAATGTATTCTACAGGGTCCCCGTGAGTTTGCTGTGGCACTCCAGGGTACCATGAGACATAGTTGGGGAAATACAGTCTCCTTCAGAATTCAAAAATAAAAGTAAGTCATAACCAATCCTCTTGTAAAAGGTTAACAGGGGGTGAAGATGAGCCAGATGTATTATCTGAGTGGAGATCCCTCCACATGGGAGAAAGCGTTAGCAGCGGGAAAAGCATATGCCACCTCCTGCCGCCACGCTTACCCCCCAGCACCTGGGCTTCAGCTCAGAGGAATCCAGAGCTGATGCGACTCTCTAACCTCAGAGACTGACACATGTAATCAGTTTATACTCAGAAGCTATACCTTCCGGTGTTCTTGGTACCACATAAATCTTGGGAAGGGAAATGGAAAGAGAGGTGGTAACCCCATGGGCATACATTGAATACATCTCTACAGCCTACCCTTTCAATTCCGCATGTCCTGAGGTCAAGTATTATGAAGGCCAACAAAAGACTTACTTTCATTTGACTAAGTTAGATGCATATTGTCAGTTCTGTAGAGCCTCTGAGCAAGCTATTTTTTTCTTTGCTGTAGCTCTAATGGAAGCATAGCCTACAGGTAGAAAAATGAACAGCTGGGCCTTCCATGTATACTCCTAACCCAGCAATCAAATGGCCACTCCTTTATAAGGCACAATTTCTATTAGTAATAAGAAATAATACATGTTAGATTTCCAGTCATAAACAACTAAATATTTCCTGTGTATGCCTCTCATTTAAACCACAGAATGTGCCCAGTCTGCATTATAGCTTGACTGGTCAAGTGTGCATTTCAGTCATTCAGATTGTCCTCATCAGTAAAATACCAGTATTAGCAAATCATGAATTGCTAAATGTGCAAAAGAAATTAAAAATTACCATAGTCAAGTATTTAATTCCCTTGTATTAAAATTGTATAGTGTCCTACTCAATACATACAAATTTAAAAGTTTGCAAACTAGGTGTGAGCAAATGTTTAAATGTTTTACTATCTTCCCTGTCCCCCTCCCATGCCTTAAAAATAAAATAAAATAAAATAATAAAATAAAATAAAATAAAATAAAATAAAATAAAATAAAATAAAAGCACCTTTCAGGATTAATCACTCGGGGAGTTTGTTCTGAATTACTGCCTTGGGAGGTGGCAACGTGAAACAGAAGATCTGAAATGAAAAGATTCTGGTTATGGGTGCCACCATGGTTACCTGCAGAAAAAGGTGGGCTAGTCAATTAACAGGAGATGCTGGCAGAAGCACATTTATGTAGGGAGGTCCAGGGGGTCTTTAGAAGGGGTGTGCTAAACAGGACACACCCACCCAGCTTCACCCGCCATGCTGCAGGTGCTCCTGTTTTCCCTTCGCTGCTGCATTGGCAAGTCCTTGCTGCTTCAATTGCACGCCATTTCTCCCCTGCTCCACTGTCACCTGGGTGTCTTTTATTCTCCCATTCAGCTTCACTTCTCCAGAGATCCTGGCAACTTAAAGGATCCTCGCAGGAGTCTCAGTTTCCTTGTCACTAAAGCGGGGATAATTAATAATCTCTTTCTATGTCATGGGTTGATTATAAGATCACATGAGATGTATGCTGAAGCATTTTGTTAACTGCAAAATGCTATATAAATGTCAGGTGTTATAAATCATTAGCTGGTCTATTCCTCCACTAAAGCGGTTTCTATGCATATTTTAGTTACCCCCTGAACAATTCTTTTTCAAATAGCAAATGTAAATGCTGCTGTTTTTTTCTGCTTGGATTATGGTGGCTCCTTTGCAACTTTATGATGTAGGCTGAATCTTTAAATACTCCTTTGGCTCATATCTCTTCCCCTGAACACCCATGCGAGATCATAATCCATAAAACACAGAGGCAATAACTCCTTTTAATTGCCAGGAGTTCATCATTTGCTAAGTTCTAAATGCAGTCACTTAGGCACTCCTCTTGAAAAGCCTGTCTCTGTTTATTCTGTAGAGCCGAGACTGTCTGAAGCTGGGCCCACCTGCCGAGGGAGAAGTCGTCCAAGTCAAGTGGCCTGATGGCAAACTCTATGGAGCAAAATATTTTGGATCAAACATTGCCCATATGTACCAGGTGGGTTTTTCCTTCTCTGTGATGCTTGCTGAGATTGACATGATAAGTCAGAAGGAGATAGTATCTCAAGTGTGCTGCTGATCAATAAGTCACATCAATTTCGGGCACCTCTTATTTTATGCAGGAGGCAAAGATTCAATGTGTAATGACCCAGATCGAAACCCTGGAGTTTTATTACCAAGTTGGACACTGGGAAACTCTTAACAACATTTGATGAATGATTTAATTGTAAGGAATATGGTTCTGCCAGAAAGATAAGTGACTAGAAGGCAGGCTGCCTCCCGCTGTTTCTGTTGTATGGGGAGAGACTAGTTGGCCGATTTATCTCACCTTCAGCCACGACAGTCATGGCCACTCTTCAACCAGCAGCCCCTGAATTGGTGGCTTTTGCCGAGAGACATACTCTCCCCACTCCACCCGCTATCTCTGCAAAGCTAGACAAGAGTGCATTGACATAGATGTGGCCAGTTAATGTCACAAGGAGCTGATGGTTATCATCCACCCAAGCTTAAAGGAATGCTTTTTTAAATGAAAAGTACGGCTATCAGTTGGACATTCTGTTCACTAGGGAACCCTACATAGTATTAAAGAGTATATATACAATTTAAAAATTAATTACTTTTATTTCACCCAGAAATGAGTTAAGCTTTAATAAGGGAAACAACATGGGTAGCACATGTACATTTATATTCCTTCAGAAAGGTTTTAAAAGGGGACATTTAGAGCCAATACATTGTAGACTTTTCAGTAACATGGTGTCAGAAATCAAGATTCTCAGGCTAAACTGTAGAGTGAAAACAGGAGGATTGAAGTAAAAGGAGAAAAAGCAAGAAGGTTCAGGCCTGTTGAAAAACAGCTTGAGAATGATAAGACTATCAGTTTCAACAGAGAAATTGTTCAAAGACTGATAAGGAGCAAGAGCTTAAATGGAAGAGTGCATTATAAGACACTGCGTCAGGAACTGGAGCACAGTGCAATTAAAGGTGTTCAAAGAAGTTTGAAAAACTTAGGAGAGAGTGTTTTTCATGGTCTAGAAAAACCCAAGGGGAATGGATAGGGAAGGATGTATGCACATACATTGTATGTGTGTGTGTGTGTGTGTGTGTCTGTGTGTCTGTGTAAAGGCCATTTCCCCCTTTGCATATGGTATTTGCATATGGTCTCAAGACACAAATTCAAGTTATTTATAATAGTAAAGGTACTGGAGCATCTTTGCATTAGAATGACCAGAATTAGGCAAAAATCGCAAGACAGGCTAATAATACTGGAGGATCCAGAAAAAGAAGCATTACTACATAATGCACAATAAAATAATTACATTTAATTAAATAATAAGTGCAAAAGTAAAGCTTCTTACATGTAGCAAAGCCATTACATGAAAAGTATCACATAATGAGAATATGTTGAAATTCAGGCTAATTAGTAATCAGTGTGTTAACTTCAGTTGAATTTATGTTGGTCTATCAACATAAAACTATAAGCATATTTATAGACTCAATGAAAAAGTTAAGACTAATATTAAAATTGTCTCTCAAGCACAAGTAGTTTAAAATTCCTCATTAAGCCAAGTGGCCTTTTGAGATCATTTTGTGTTTTGTGTCTAATTATTAAACTTCACCATCAAATAAAGACAGTTTTAAAAATAGATATGACAGATAAATACCTGCTGCACAGTGCTTAATATACTAGGCATATGCATTTTTTGACCCTCAGAGTAGTCCTACAAAATAGATGTTATTGACTCCTGTCTTACAAATGAGGGAAGAAAGGCTGTGAACCAAATTTTAATGATTTAAGAATAATTTTTTAAATAATTTGTCCGAGAGCACACAGCTGGTAAAGAGAGGGCCAAAATTCTCTCTCAGCTCCGCCCTAACTAGGGTGGACAACCATCCCTGCTTGCCTGGAACCATCCCTGATTTTAGTACTGAAAATAACTATATCCCAAGGGACCCCTGAGTCCCAGGTGAACTAGGACAGTTGATTACCCTGGTCCTAGCACAGCATACTCCCTTCTAGGTTTGTAATTGCTTTTTGTCTTTTAGATGTTTTAAGTGGTCTAAAACAAATGAAAGTAGGCACAGGTGGTTCTAGCTATGCTATCAAATTGTGTAAATCAGATGACACTATGGCCTAGTTAAATGTTAAAGAAATTATTCTGCTCAAACAAGGCCAGGAAGAAAACCCTTCCCATTGTCAGCCCTCCCGGAAGTGGCAGCAAGAGTTCTCATGTGACTGGCACCTAATTCCACTGTATTGTTTAGCTTATTCAAAATGCTAACAGTACGTGGATAATGATACATTCAATTATGTGTTTGATCTTTATTAAGACAGTGATGGATGTTCATCAACCAGAATTGGTAACTTTTGCCTGAGAGACATACCCACCCGGGCATCTCAGCAAACCTAGACCAATGCATTGGCACAGATGTGGCCAGTTAATGATATCATCCACCCAAGCTTAAGAGAGTGTTTAATGCAAAGTACAGCGATATATCAGTTGGACATTCTGTGAATTAAACAATAAGTGTGGCTGGGCACAGTGGCTCACGCCTGTAATACCAGCACTTGGAGAGGCCAAGGCAGGCAGATCACCTGAGGTCAGGAGTTCAAGACCAGCCTCACCAACGTGGTGAAACCCCGTCTCTACTAAAAAAATATATAAAAATTAGCCAGGCATGGTGGCGGCACACTTACAATCCCAGCTACTTGGGAGGCTGAGGCAGGAGAATCACTTGAACCCAGGAGGCGGAGGTTGCTGTGAGCCGAGATCATGCCATTGCACTCCAACGTAGGCAACAAGAGCAAAACTCCGTCTCAAGAAAAAACCAAAAAACAAAAATAAGTGTAAATTTTTTTTCAAACTCTAGATTTTTTTTATTAACATGGCACTGCTGTGTGGTTTAACTTACCTCTTGACAAGAAGTACAAGCATATTTTCATTTCTTAAAAGTAAAAAATTCAGACAAACAAAATTTAGGGACTTGAAAAATATGTGGTTCAGAATTAGAACATATTAAGTATTCTACCTGATTACATCCCTTTTGTTTCTGGCTAGATTAGTTCATGTTGGATTAAACCTAAACCAGTCTAAACCTAGGTGCTCTAGGTTTCTGTTAATTACATTTAATTAAATAATAAGTGCAAAAGTAAAGCTTCTTACATGTAGCACTAAGCAAATGTGGTTACTTATCTTTTCTTTGACAAAATCTTTTAAAATGTTAAAAAATTGGTTATGAAATTATTTGCTTCCATTTGGTTAGTGTGAAAAAAGTTTTAAACATTTTGTTTTAGATAATGATGTATTTTCACACATTGATGAGGTTTACATGTTAGCAAGTTGAGAAACAGATTTTCCTGGCTCCTTTGATGGCATTTGATTGAATTTGACAAGTGAGTTTTGAAAGTTCAAGCTCTGTAGGAATTGGAGAAATTATTTTATCCGGGAGGATTATTATGTAAGAGTAAACAGGCTGGGCATGGTGGCTGACACCTGTAATCCCTACACTTTGGGAGGCCAACGTGGGAGAACTGCTTGAGTCTAGTGAGACCTTGTCTCTACTAAAAAACAGTAAAATAAAATAGCTGAGCATGGTGGCACATGGCCATGGTTCCAGCTTCTCAGGAGGCTGAGGTGGGAGGATTGCTTGAGCCTGGGAGGTTGAGGTTGCAGTGAGCTGAGATCAGGCCACTGCACTCCAGCCTGATCAACAGGGCAAGGCCCTGTCTTAATTAAAAAGAAAAAAAAGGAAATATGTTATATTTCCTTTCACAGAGAGAAACAGTTCTCCCTGTTACGTTGTCAGAGCCTCCTAAAGAAATGGTGTTAACAGATCCAACCCATTTTAATGCTAAATTTCCCACAATTTCATGTTTTGTGATTTCCATTTGATCAGCAGCTACTTTTCTTTGTTTTTGCTTTGCCAGATAAAGTTTTCATATCCCATATTCCAAGACACTCATTTCCAAGAATTTTGGCCTGTTTTAAAATGTATTTTGTATTTAGTTTATTTATTTATTTTTTTGGTTTTGAGACGGAGTCTTACTCTGTCGCCAGGCTGGAGTGTAGTGGTGCAATCTCAGCTCACTGCAACCTCTGCCTCCCAGGTTCAGGCAAGTCTCCTGCCTCAACCTCCCAAGTAGCTGGGACTACAGGCATGCACCACCATGCCTGGCTAAGTTTTGTATTTTTGGTAGAAACAGGGTTTCACCATGTTGCCCAGGATGGTCTCAATCTCCTGACCTTGGAATCTGCCTCCCTCAGCCTTCCAAAGTGCTAGGATTACAGGCGTGAACCACCATGCCCGGCCTCTACTTAGTTTAATAAGGGAAATAACTCTTCTTACTTCCTTTGGTCTTCAGCTGGTTCCCTTGTTTGTTCTGTTTGAGTCCTTTTCATCTTTTTATGGAGTTAATTGGAACCTTTAAAAATGGTCAGTGCTGTTTTTTTAATGTGTATCATATTATCTTATTTCATTAGGTTGAGTTTGAAGATGGATCCCAGATAGCAATGAAGAGAGAGGACATCTACACTTTAGATGAAGAGTTACCCAAGAGAGTGAAAGCTCGATTTGTAAGTGCTGGCAGATGCCACTTGGGGACCTGCCAAGTGAATTCCTTGTCCTTACCTCATGTTTCCCAAGCCTGGCAGGAAACATCCTTGGGTTTTTGGATTAATTCTAAAGGAAGCCAATGCAACTTTTTCCTTAGTGAAACCTATTGAATGCAAACTTCAAATTCAGCCAGAATCAGGGAAACTAATGCATGTGCCTTATTTTTCTAATGAAGTCAAATGATGCTTCTTTGTGTTGACATTTATTGGTGCACAAAAATACTTACTGAATATATGCTCTGTGCAAAACACCAGGAGCAAACAAAGATACCATTAAGGCATTTGCAATCTTGTTAGTAGAAGCAACATTAAAAGAAAGTATTCAGGAGTAGATCAAAGAGGACTTGGCGTAATTGAAAGTCTGTCTGTTCTTCTATAGGTTTATCATGGATTGACTAACTTCTGTCTCAGAAAGTCACTGATTCACTGATGTTTGTGTCAGTTCATAATTAAGCTAAACTCTGACTTTCATAATAAAAGCGATAAACAAAGCCTAAATGCCAATTGTGGGAATACTAAAGCAGTTTTTTAAAAAGGAAATACTAGTTTCATGCCCTCACATACCGTTAAAAGATGAACAAACATGACAGATAATCAAAACTGAAGTTGAAAAACATAATTCACAATAATTTAGGCTTCATATTATTGTATCATAAAATATTTAGTGGACCCTGAAATGAAGTCAGTTTTATTCATTTAGAATTATATCTATTGCATCTGTGAAATGATAAATCCTAAATAGAGAAATTTGAATGGATGAGGTTTTTCTGACTAAAGTGAAATTTTTTTTCGGAATAAATGACAATTTCGGTTTAGTGTGTGCTTATGATATACTTGTCTGCAGTGATAGAGACACTATAGATTACTTGGTTATTTTGGAAAAACCAAGGGTTTTCTTAAATCAGGGATGTCCAATCTTTTTGCATCCCTGGGCCATACTGGAAGAAGAAGAATTGTCTTGGGCCCCACATAAACTACACTAACGATAGCTGATAAGCTATTTAAAAAAAAAAAAAAAAAAGGCAAAAAAATCTCATAATGTTTTAAGCAAGTTTACAGATTTGTGTTTGGCCGCATTAAAGCCATCCTGGGCAGCATGCAGCCTGCAAGCCATGGGTTGGACAAGCTTGCCTTAAACGTTCAGTTGTATATGCAGCTTTTTTCCCATCAGATGGGATCCTGACAGCAGAGTAACTGACTTTCCTCTCAGCTGCATCCTTCAGACGAAAGTCCTTCGAAGTGAAATTGTCAAGAGGAGTGGTTGTATTGCTACCCATTCAATGAGAAATATGGCTCAGAGGGGACCACACACCTGTAAATAGAGTAACCACTAGATAATAATGGCAAGCAAAGGAAAAATTAAATATTCCTGTTGTGAAAATACCAGCCAAATCTTAGTGAAGACCTAAAAATTTTAGATGACTTGTCACTGTTCTGAGACCTGAAATTTCTTGAGAAAAACTTTCCTTTTCGAGATGTTAGAGATAGCTTCCTCTCGTTCTGTATTCCTATCTTCCTTGGACTCCCCTCTTCCCTTACTTACTCCCTGCTCCTCTCACTCCTTTCTTTTCCTTTTTCAGCACCTAGAGATTTAGAGGATGGGGAGTAGAGTAGGTAGCCTCTTGAAGTCTCTTAGGTCTTTCATTTTCTAACCCATGTATGACTAAGCCTCCTACCAACTGAGTCTTGTAGATTTCAAATACTGTTTCTTAATCACATGAGAAGAAAGCTTGTTGCTTTCATACTGTGATCACAATTTCTTTGTTTCACAGAAGATTTCACAGGATGCCTTCCCCTGTGGCTGTCTCTGAACACAGGTCCTGGGTTTTCTAAGGTCTATTTCACTGAACAAGCTCACCAACATTCAATTTTTTTTATTCTCAGAGAAAATTTTTAATTAAAAAAAAAAAACAGTGAAAATATATAAATCACATCCATACACTCTGAATGCAGCCTGCTATGCTGAGCGGCTGAGCCAAGTAGAAAATATCTTCAGGAACAAAGGCTCACAGTCACTAAGTCCTGTTGGCCACCTTATTGTCTTGCCATAGCCAGCCTGCTTCTCCTTCAGGTTGGTACACAGCCCTCAGACCCTTGGTTAGTCTGTCCATGATTACTATTTTTTTTCCAGTTGGCAAAACAAATCTAATTGGAAAACTCATTAATGGAAGATATTTTATGGTTAGAAAAGTCTTTTTTGTTTTTTAAGGATGGAGGTTAGCAGCCCTTGTCAGGAGGTCTTGTATTTTAATGACTTCAGCTCACCCAGATGCACGCTGACTGGGGGAGAAATTGTTCAAAAGAGCCAGCAGTCCACCTCAGTGATCGTGTGGGGTTCTTCTCCACTCACTTCAGAAACAGCCCCATTACCTTTTATTGTCTCACAGAATAACCATAGCAACGGTGCATAATTAGCTAGAGCTCCTGGTAAATCGCTTTTATTATTGTATTTGAGAGGCTGACTTTTGCTGCTTCTGCACAGTGGCAACACTTTCATAGATGTTTTATTTTCTTCTTTGATAACTTTAGCACTTACAAAAGTGAAAGATTACTCATAGGAAGTATCTTGCCAAGAATGAATGAAACAAAAGTGTTTTCTCCTAGTGGCAGAGGGAACCCAACCAGCCCATAATGATTTAGTTTTCTTCCCTAGTGAAGCTAGATGGTATCTGGGGGAAGCCGTGGAGGTGGCCTCTTACCCCGAGTAACTGTCCCATGAACTGGCTGGAAACATGAACAGCTTTACACTTCGGTACATTTTTTGTTTTCAGGCTTCCTTGTAGCTGTTTTCTTGTTTTTCTCTTCTTTATCATGGACTGTGTGTTTTCGAGTCCTAAAGCGTCTTTCGCCTCTGCCAGCAGCCAGGGGAAGCAGTCTCAGCACAGTGAAATGTGCTGTGTGTTGATGTCATCAGAAGTCAATCCACCTCAGTGAAAACAGCTGCCAGTGCATTTTAGGAAGCAAGATAGTAGGGAATTGGGAAGCAAAAATAGTGCCTACCATAGACTTTAGGCTTTATCTGATTATCACAGAAAAAGCCACATGCCCTCACTCAGCAAACACTTACTGAACAGCAGTCGAGTACTAGGCACGTTGTTTGCAGTGGGGAACACATGTAAAATTGGGTGCACAGTCCCTAATATCCTCATCTTTATGGGGTTCCCCTGATGGGGAGAAACTTATTTGCCCCTTACCTCGACCACTGCCCTCATCCTACTGAGTGGATGTGTCAGGGCCATAGGAGACCCACAGAAGGACCCTTAAGCTTGCCGAGGGCAGAGACAGTAGAATAGAATAACTTTCACAAAAATGAAACAGTGTGTCCGAAGACAGAGAAGCATGGGACCCTGAGCCAGGCAAGTATGGCCAGGACCTGCAACTGATGTCATCTGAGGAGAGCACAGGTCAGGCTTCTGGCCAGGTTATGTAGGTCTAGCCCAGGGAGTGAGGATGTCATCTTGAAGGCAGTTGGCTGTTGGGAAATTATAAGCAAGGGCATATGACCATGTAGAGTCTTATAATAAGAGGGTTTTTAGAGAGCTTTCTTCCAGTGGTACTGTGGGAAACAGGTTGGAGGTAAAGCATTTATTGCAGTGGTTTGGAGAGGTGAGGGCCTACCCCATAGGGTCAGTAAGGATTAACAAGAAAGGCTGAAGGGCTTCAAGGTACATGCAGGAGGAATCCTGGACACGGTGGGGAAATGTCTACAGTGTCTTTGAGTTTCTGGCCAGTGTAACTGGGTGCATGGGGATGGTGGTGCCTCTCATGGAATGTAGGAAGGACAGCAATGGAGAAGGAAGGTTTCCAGTTCAATTTAGGACAGGTTGATTTGAAGGGCCTCTGAGACAAGCACTTTGTGATGCCTGCTGGGGAAATGCACTTATACAGGCCTGAGCTGGAGCAGGAGATGGGAGCATCTCCTGCAGACACTGAAGCCAGGGGTGTGGGCATCAAGGCCCGGGGAACAGGAGTGGAGAGGAGAAGGCCCAGTGCCAAACATTAGGGCATTGTAGTTGAGCAGACAGTTAAGAAAGGGAACCCTTGAGACATCAAAATGAGCAGCCAGAGAAGGAGAAGCAGGAGAATGGGTTTACAAAATGACAGAGAAGAGAGAGAACTTTAAGCAGTAATTAGTTGGCGGACTAGTCAAGTCAGTTTAGGGGTAGGAAGGTGTCACAGGAATTAGCAACTAGGACTTCATTCAGTAAGAACAGTTTCAGGGAAGGGATGGGGCAGAGGCCCAAAGCTAAGTAGGAGTAAAGGTAACTTAGAGATGACTGTTGACATTTGTCGAAAACCTCATTAGGCAAGAGCCAGAGGGGAGATGAAAAATGAGGGAAGTTTAAAATGAGACGTTAATCTTGCTTTTGTTTGGGGAAGGTCCCTGAGGGTGGAGGGTGGGGAGATCCTGGATAAAGTGGGGCTAAATGGAGCCCCCCCACTTTGGGTGGGAGAGGTGAGGGAAAGCCCAAAGTCATGCCTGGGGCCCTTCTAGCGTGAGCTGGTGCCCGGGGCATCTACACCCTAACCCCAGCTGACCGAGTCAGATCTTTGTCCAGTCTTCTGAAGATCAAATGCCGTTCCCTTTTGCACTATAACACCAGCTGCTTTTAGTCCACAGCCTCTGACATGCGATTTGAAGACACATTTTATGGAGCAGACATTATCCAAGGGGAGAGAAAAAGACAAAGAGTGCTGAGCTCCAGGTTTAAGAACGAATATGTGGCCGACCCTGTGTACCGCACGTTTTTGAAGAGCTCTTTCCAGAAGAAGTGCCAGAAGAGACAGTAGTCTGCATACATCGCTGCAGGCCACAGAGCAGCTTGGGTAGGAAGAGAGAAGATGAAGGGACGACCTTGGGGCTGTGCCATGAGTTTTGCTGGCATAGGTGACGGGGTGTGTCTCTGACAGTGGTAAATCGGGTTCCAGAGTTTGGTCACCAAAAATACAAAATACACATTATTAATTGGATGCAGCAATCTGAAATCATCTCTAGTCTTGCTTTCACTTGTGAGCAATTGTCTTCTATGATCCCAAAGAATTTTTCTAAGTGAAAGGAAATACTAGTGAATCACCCACTAGGAAAAGCCACTGCCACAGAGGAGGCGGGTCCCCTTGTGCGGCTTAGGCCCCTGTCAGGAAACACATGGGGACCTCTCTCTCCAGCTCCAGCAGGTGGCACCTCGGTACCCAGCGGGGAGGGCAATAATTTATATATTTTCCACAGTCAGGGAAGGACTCTCACTTATTTGTTTCAAATTGCAGTTTTTATAAAACATTTTTAAAACACAAATGGCATGTATGCTAATGAGATTTACCCGTGTGCTATCTGTATTTCCCTTGTACAGAACTTTTACATTTTTGAATATTCCTATTACTTTTGATTGTGTCTGATGGGAACTGAGTTGTTGGCCTTTGTGAAATGAAACTTTGGCTCTTGAGAAAGAATTCTTATGAATTGTATGCGAATTTTATATATTTAAAGAGGGAGATCTGGGGCTGTTATTTTTAAACACTTTTTTTCATAATACATATTCTGAGTAGATATTTATAAAATATATGTTTCTTTCATTATGTGTTTGTAAAATTAGAGTTTAAATAAATATGCTTTGATGCATAGTTTTGAACTAATGTAACATGATTTTTCTTTTTTAAAACAGCCTGAAAATGTACTAGTGTTTAAAAATAAAGATTTCCATTTTCTCCAGTCCTGTCTCTGACTTGCTTATTTGTCTGGGTTTAAACCAATAGAAAAACAAGTTTGTTGGAGAGCTGGCTATCAGGACATACTGCGGCCCAGGTTTTTCAGACCCTCCTTCTGTCGCTGACTTTTTCCATGGTTGTGGCACATGCACGGTGATATTTTTGGAGACAAAGTCCCCTGCCTGCCCACTTCAGTACCAATGGAAGTGTTTTCTTCAGCTCCTTCTAGGCCCTGAATACATCTCAGACCCTTGAGTCTGGATCAGTTTTCGTCTCAGGATTCCTGGTCTGCAGCTGTCATTAGTAGGAATAGAGGTTCTCCAGTCCCTCCTTCATTGTATAAATGAGACCTGTGGGACAGACCGGAAAAGGGATGCAGGCAGTGGCAGGCAGTTTTGGTGACTGCTTCAGTTAACTGAGGCCACCATTTTGCTACATTACAAACAATTGCAAAATTGCAAAATCTTAATGGCCTGCAGCAGAAAGCATTTATTTCTCTCATCTAGGCAGGGCTTGGCTGGACAACTGTGCTGATCTTGGCTTGGACTAGCTCACACACCTGCTCCGTGGGTCTCCCATTATTCTAGTGGGCCCAGTGGGCAACCCGGGTATGTTCTTCTCATGTCAATTGCAAAGGCAGGAGAGCAAGCCAGCCCAGCCAAGTAAGCACATTTCAGTCCTCTTTGGGGCTCTGGTTAACATCCTATGGGCAAAAGCCCAGAACCAGGGACTGGAACGGCATTTCAGAGTTTCATGGCTAAGGGTATGGGTTATCCTGGTTCTGGGTGGAGAGTGAAGACCAAAACAGTAAGGAAAGAGCCACAGCTAAAACCAATTCCCTAGACTGCTTCCTGGCTGGGCGCTCATATTCCAGAGTGCCTTGTGGCTCAACTCTGAGCTGGGGTAGAGCCCACCAGCCTTACTTTTACAGAGTGAGCACTCCACGTTCTCATTTTTTTTTTTTTGAGACGGAGTCTCGCTCTGTCGCCCAGGCTGGAGTGCAGTGGCGCGATCTCGGCTCACTGCAAGCTCCGCCTCCCAGGTTCCCGCCATTCTCCTGGCTCAGCCTCCTGAGTAGCTGGGACTACAGGCGCCCACAACCGCGCCCGGCTAATTTTTTGTATTTTTAGTAGAGACGGGGTTTCACCGTGGTCTCGATTTCCTGACCTTGTGATCCGCCCGCCTCGGCCTCCCAAAGTGCTGGGATTACAGGCGTGAGCCACCGCGCCCGGCTCACTCCACGTTCTCTACCAGTGTAGTCATATATTTTATCAACTAATCAAGCTTGAATTTTCTATCTCTAGGTTTTGAATGGAACTGACCTGCTCTCTACATGATATACCAGGAAAGTAGGCTTGGGTAAGGCATTAAAAGGAATTAATCTAAATAGGATCATTTGTTCTGTACAAGTTTGCCTGTCAGCAAGATTTCTGATTGGCTGCCACAGGGAGAAAATGTGCAGAGGTCTATGCGATCTCAAATACAGCTGTTTTTTATAGTCTCACTTAACGAATGTGCCTATAACCAAGTACAGCTGTATATGGCCTTAGTAAAATAGTGCTGGCCACAAATGCACTCTGGCTATTGAGAAAGGCACCTTTGTTTCACTGCGTTCTGCATTAAGTGGTTATTAGCTCTATGACCAGACAGACCGTTAAACCTTTTTCACTTACTGTGTGGCACCTCAATTGTAATTTTAATTTTTTTGGTTACACTAACTGCATGTTTAGTGTATATGTGTAGCATAAAATCAGCTGAAGTCCTTCTAGTATTAAAAAAAAATTGCTAAACTATGACGATTCTAATGTAACACTAATTGCAAGCCCTTTCTCTGGAGGTTAAGGGATTAGTAAAAACGGCCTGGCATATTTCATAACATTTTAATTCCTTTTTGTGTGTTTGAAATGAGAACAATGTGATCCTTGTCAGTTTACTTTTATTAAAGGATTTTTTTTTTTTTTTTTTTTTTAGTTCAACTAGAGAGAAATTGAGAAGCAGCATCCACTGAAGTATCACATGGCTTCCCAGAATGTATTACACATTGCTACTGGGTCACAGTACGTGGAAACATGGAGACCGAGAATACAGAACCGTGTAGGAATGAGTGGGTCTGCCACCTCTCCCTGTACCCATCCAGTGTGAAACAAGGCGGTTCATGCACACGTTACTAGAAATGCCCTGGAGGCCTTATGAATAATCATTGGAGCAGTATCTGCTGCAAGATAACATTGTGCTTTATTTTTGCCTTTAAGTAAAAGGAATCTGAAACGAAACAATCTTCATTTCAGATATAAATCAGCCCCATAAACTTGAAGCTAACCAGAGATCCTGAGGCATTCTCATTACATGAAGTAATTGGTTGGTTGCAAGACTCAATTGTCCTGCAAAGTCTCTGAGAATTCAGATGAGCAGTTATCTGAAGAGTTACACATCCTCTCACCTGACATGTTGTAGCAACACATAGCACTGGCCAGTGGGGAGAGTGATTTCTAGTCTCTGATGAGGCCTGAACTCTCCAGCAAGTGGGTCTATGACTCAGAAACCCTGTGCTTCATTATGTGAAGGTGGCCGGGGAACTTTGAGGTCCCTTTGAGGAAATGAAACTTCATCAAAAGCAGCCGATATTAATGATGTATTGAGCATCTATTGTGTACATCCAGTCTTGTAGTCTCCTTGGTGACGTTTATCTTATTTAACCTCCCCAATAAATAGCAAAATAAGTACCATTACCCTCCTTTATGGAATAAAACTAAAACTCACAGAGGTTGGGTAACTTTTGAATCACTCAACCTTCTCAACGCATGAAGAAAAACTCCTAAATCTGACCCAAACAGGAGACATCGGAGAGGTGAGTCTGAAGCTCAAAAGAAAGGTTAACATTAGAGAGAGAGATAAATGTGAAGGCATTGTCTTTATTGTTAGATGTAAAAGTGTACAGGAAAATTATCTCCTGGCAAAGGCAAAACTATAGGGACAGAAAACAGATCCAGTGGTTGGCCAAGGACTGGAGGTAGGGGAAAGGATGGCAACAAAGAATACAAGGGAACATTTTGGGGGTGATGGAGATACTCTTTATCTTCATTATGATGGTGGTAACAAGAGTGTATATATTTGTCAAAATTCATAGAACTTAACACTAAAATGGGTGAACTATGTGTAAATTACACTTCAATGAATGTGACTTTTTTTTTTTTTCATTTCCCAGGATTATTACTTTTTTTGACTTTTTTTTTTAAAGTAAGTAAAAATCTAGGGGAATGGAAGGCAGGCTACTTAGAAAACATGCCACATGAATAAAGAAATGAGCAAAGATCAGAACCCTAGAGAATGGCTAAACATAATTGGGTAGGAAAAGACGATCCCAGGCGTGGGGGGTGAAAAGCTCAGTGAGAGGGAAACCCAGGATACTGTGGTTTCCTGGACACAGCAAGGGAAGAGCATGTTTCAAGAAGAAGCAGTGGTCAAAGCAAAAAGAAAATGTTACAAAATCCAAGTAAGATTGTGTAATTCGGAGAAAGGAGTGCAGAACCCCACGCTCAGTCCAGCAACACAGTGCTGGGAGGTGGGGAGGGAAGCCTCGTCCTGGGTCACTTGCTGCCACCAAGTGTGGAGGGCAATCCCAGACTTCTGTTTGGTCTTCACTGACACTGTGGAAGCAGGGGGCCGTGCCTTGTGTTTGATAGGGGTAGGAGGAGTATTATCAACATTTTTGTTTTCAGGGATTGCTCCTTATCCTGTTCTTTGACTAGACAGAACAGACTTTTCCTGGGGCTTTTTTTCTTTTTACATTGTGTGTGCTTGTTGGTTGTTGCCATTTATAGGATTTTCCAGTTCTAAGTCCAGGATATATGGGAGATAAAAAGAAAACCCAGAGAACTGAACCCTGTTCACACAGATTCCTTAAACCCTAAAGTCCTTGTTAGTCTGCTTTCCTCCTTCAACACTTTGTAGTTCTCTTAGGTTTATTTGTTGTACTGTGTCTAGGATTTTAAATTATACTTAGCCAGGGAGAAACAAGCCCAGAACAAGAAGTCCTCATTTTTTCTTTTTTTGTTTCTCTTTGTTGTTGTTCTGAGATGGAGTCTCAGTCTATTGCCCAGGCTGGAGTGCAGTGGCATGATCTCAGCTCACTGCAACCTCTGCCTCCTGGGTTCAAGCGATTATCCTGTCTCAGCCTTCCGAGTAGCTGGGACTACAAGCATGCACCACCATGCTTGACTAATTTTTGTGTTTTAGTAGAGACAGGGTTTCACCATGTTGGCCAGGCTGGTCTCGAACCCCTGACCTCAACTGATCCGCCTGCCTCAGCCTCCCAAAGTGCTGGGATTACAGAATTGAGCCACTGCGCCTGGCCACTTTTTCTTTTTGATAGGAGAAAATATTTATTTCTGAGGGAAAGGATCTAGATGAAGGGCAGAGATGGAGAATCTAAACAATAATTTCTGGAGAAATCCCAAAGGGAGGGAAAACGATTAGGAGCAGAGATGGAGTTGCAGGTTTTACACAGGAAAGGGGAGATTTTATCCGGTAAGACCGATTTCTTGATTATAAGAACAGAGAAGGCAGATTATAGAATTGTTCCAGGAGAGGGTATCCAGGTGGGTGTGATGTAAGGAAAAGAGTGTGAGAGAATTGAAGATGCCAGAAAGAACAGTTTCTTTCAACTCATTTTTTGGGGTGGATAAGAAAGGTAGTTGATGTCAAGAGGGGACTGACTGGGAGGAAAGAGAATTTCTAGGGAGTGGAAGGCCGTGGGAGACTGGATCATGGCTCCTAAAGATGTCCATAGCCTCATCCCGGAGCCTGCGAATGTCACCTTACATGGCAAAAACAGACTTTGTAGATGTTACTAAGTTAAAAGCTTGAGACAAGGAGGTTATCCTGGATTATCTGGGTGGGCTCAGTGCGAATCACATTCTTCCTAAGAGGGAAGCAGGAGGGTCAGTGACAAACAAGGCCTTGGGATGGAGGGGATCTGCTTTGAAGATAGAGGAAAGGGCCAGAACCAAGGAATGTGGGTGGCTTCTAGAAACTGGAAAGGCAAGGGGACAGTTTGTCCCCAGAAGCCTCTGCACGGAACCAGCTGCTGACATGTTGACCGGAGCTCAGTGAAACTGATTTCAGACGTCTGGCCTCCGGAACTGTAAGAATATACATGCGTGTTGTTTTAAGCCACTAGATTTATTCATTATAGCACCAATAGAAAATGAAGACAACTGTGCAGCAGATATAGCAGGAGGGAGACTGAGAGGTCTTTCATCAGGAGGCGTGGTCTGAGGGAGGGGCATTGGTTTCAGATTTCTACATTTGAGATTCCAGTGGGGATAGGTCTCAGGCTGTGGCCATAGGACTGCAGTGGAGCTAAAAGTCATTTCACAGTTAACTTTCAACTGTTTAGGTTTTTTTTTTTTAAATTGATAATCCATATACCATAAAATTCACCCTTTTAAAATGTAAAATCGAGTGGTTTTTAGTACGTTCACAAGGTTGTACAGCCACCATTGTTAATTCCACAATTAGCTGCTTAGTTTTCATTGAATAGTATTCATTCTGTCTCCATATATTGCAGTATTTTATTTTTTTGTATTTCAGGCAAGGTCTTGCTGTGTTGCCCAGGCTGGAGTATAGTGGGGTGATCTTGGCTAACTGCAACCTCTGCCTCCCAGGCTCAAGTGATCCTCCCACCTCAGTCTCCTAAGTAGGCACATGCCACCACACTCAGCTAATTTTTGTATTTTTTGTAGAGACAGTTTTGCCATGTTGCCCAAGCCGGTCACAAACTCCTGGGCTCAAGTGATCCGCCTACCTTGGCCTCCCAAAGTGTTAGGATTACAGGTGTGAACCACTGTGCCAGGCCTATTACAGCATTAAAAAAAAAAAAATCATGCAAAGTTAAAAAAAATATTCAATGTGTTGCTATCACAGCTCCTGGAGACTAAGGGGCACTAGGTGAATATTTTCATAAGAATATATATTCTTAGGTATGAAGATTTATTTTGAATATATTACTTAGTATACTCACCCATTTGCAAAGGCTATACAGCTGGCCAAATGTGGACTTGCCTTCTGTTGATTGGGCCAGGTGTATGATTGTGCTAGTGGGGGTGGTGAGTCTTTTCAATGGAAGACAGGCTACAAAGAGGGAAGGCACACACTGGCCACAGAGCTGCCCTGAAAGGCTGAGCCTGGGAGACTATGGGGGAGTCTGATCCTCAGCTCCAGCAGCCCCAGGAACACTGGACACAGACTTCTTGCAGCAGCCCTGGAGAAAGGCAAATCCCTTGGCTCCACACTCAGAAATGGGCCTTTCATACTCCACCTGTAGGAGTCCAGGGGTTCCAGTAAGGTTAACACCTCTCTGTTCACTACACCTGTGTTCTTTCCAGGGTGCAAGGGGACTCCAGAGGGTGCTGTCAGATGGATCCAGTCGTTCATCATATTTCAGATAGAACCCCTTTTTCTTCCCCTCCTAAGTGGGTCTTCCTTTGCTCCCAGGAAAATTTTCCTAACTCATAACTCATTTAGAAGCAAAATGATCTGAACTGATATGAAACTGTTTACATTATTCATTCAGTTAGTATGAATATTCACACACATCACCTCAAAATATTCACGTGGGGTGTTAGGTAATATATGATATTTGGTAGGCCTTTCTAGAATCTGAACAGTTCTGAATTCACACAAAACAAACCTAGCTCCAAGTGTTTTGGATAAGGGATTATGGACCTGCATTCTTATTTTAGGTGTTCTATTCACACCATGCTCCACAGGCCTGATTTTTCTTCATATTTCCTGCAACACCCTGCACATACCAGATGCTCACCAAGCTTGGTTGAATACCAGACACTTTCCTGATTGAATGCCACTTGGCCAGACTTGTGCTCTCACTGGTGTGATGGTTGATTTTAGGATTGGATTAAGGGCTAACCAGATAGCTGGTGAAGCATTATTTCTGGCTGTGTCTGTCAGAGTGTTCCAGAAAAGACTGGCATTTGAATCAGTGAGCTGAGTAAAGAGGAATCTCTCTGATACGGTTTGGCTGTGTCCCCACTCAAATCTCATCTTGAGTTGTAGCTCCTATAATTTCCACGTGTAGTGGGAGGGACCTGGTGGGAGGTAATTGAATCATGGGTGTGGGTCTTTCCCATGCTTTTCTCCTGACAGTGAATAAGACTCACGAGATCTGATGGTTTTATAAAGGGCAGTTCCCCTGCACACACTCTCTTGTCTGCCACCATGTAAGACATACCTTTGCTCCTACTTTGCCTTCCACCATGATTGTGAGGCCTTAGCCATGTAGAACTGTGAGTCCATTAAACCTCTTTCATTTATAAATTACTGAGTCTCGGGTATGTCTTTATTAGCAGCGTGGGAGCAAACTAATATACCCCTCACCCAGTGTGAATGGGCATCATCCAGTTGGCTAACGGCTCAGATAGAATGAAAAGGCAGAGGAAAGATGAATTTGCTCTCTCTCTCTCTTCTGGAGTTGGGACACCTAGCTTCTCATGCTCTTGGACATCAGAACTGCAGGTTCTCTGGCCTTCAGACACCAGGACATGTACCAGTGGCTCCTCAGTTCTCAGTCCTCAAACTCAAACTTGGACTGAACCATGCTTCTGGTTTCTCTGGTTCTCTGACTTGCAAGCAGCATATCATGGGACTTAGCCTCCCTACTCACACAATCAATTCCCCTAATAAATCCCCTCTCGTATATATCTCTCTTTATCTAATCATCTATATCTATATCTATATCTATATATCTATATCTATACCATCTGTATTTATCTATCTCTATATACCTTATTGGTTCTGTTTTTATGTAGAACTGTGACTAATACACTGGGCTAGGGGCTGACAGTGAGAGACGGGACTAGCTGGATTTCCTAGGCCAACTAAGAATCCCTAAGCCTAGCTGGGAAGGTGACCACATCCACCTTTAAACACAGGGCTTGCAACTTAGCTCACACCTGACCAATCAGGTAGTGAAGAGAGCTCACTAAAATGCTGATTAGGCAAAAACAGGAGGTAAAGAAATAGCCAATCATCTATCGCCTGAGAGCATAGTGGGAGGGACAATGGGATATAAACCCAGACATTCGAGCTGGCAAGGGCTACCCTCTTTGGGTTCCCTCCCTTTGTATGGGAGCTCTGTTTTCACTCTATTAAATCTTGCAGCTGCACTCTCTTATGGTCCGTGTTTGTTACGGCTCAAGCTGAGCTTTCATGCACCCTCTACCACTGCTGTTTGCTGCCACCAAAGACCCGCCGCTGACTTCCATCTCTCTAGATCCGGCAGGGTGTCCGCTGTGCTCCTGGTCTAGCGAGGCGCCCATTGCCACTCCCAGTCGGGCTAAAGGCTTGCCATTCTTCCTGCATGGCTAAGTGCCCGAGTTCATTCTAATCGAGCTGAACACTAGTCACTGGGTTCCACAGTTCTCTTCCATGACCCACAGTTTCTAATAGAGCTATACACTCACCACATGGCCCAAGATTCCATTCCTTGGAATCCCTGAGGCCAAGAACCCCAGGTCAGAGAACATGAGGCTTGCCACCATCTTGGAGTGGCCTGCCACCATCATGGGAGCTCTGGGAGCAAGGACCCCCTGGTAACGTTAGCATTTGCCTTAACTTTGGGCACTAGATTGACATCTCTGGGCTAGAAAGTGGCAGTACGGCTGACAGGCACAGGCGCTCTGCCAGGTGAGGTTAGCTGTGAACACAGCAAGGCCCTGAGGCGGGTCATGGCAGTCTGCTGCCATCCTGATGGCTGCCCATAGAAGGGACTAGGTGTGCCAGAGGCTGACAAGGCTGTCTGCCAAGGCAGACTCACACTAGACAGACTCTTTCTTGACTCTAGAGAGCAAACAGGTTCTTTCCTGAGGCTATAAAAATACAGGCGTATGGGCCACCTAGGTAGGGAGAAGCATTTCTTGTTTGCCCTGAAACAAAGAGATTTAGACTCTAGGGGAGGGATTGTCTGAGACCTGAAAGGCTGGAAATTGAAATGTCTGCTCAGCTCATAGAATGCCCTGCATCAAGGCTTTGAGGCCACCCCCTATGGACTTTCAATGTGTGATTTTACTGTGATATGTTTATGCAGCTATTCATTTCATATTTTTACCCCAAAATCAAAGCCATAATGAGAAAAAAAGGCCTCGTAATCATTTCTGTGTATTTTGGTGACAAAGGAAATGGCTGTTGATGATGATAATAAAAAAACTGCTGTTCAAAAACTGGCACTCTTTGTTGCCATTTTATAAACGAAGCCTGGTATTGTGGGCTCATTAGCAGCTGAACTTCATTTTGTCAAAGGAAATGGAGTCAAGAGAGATTATGTTTCATCTTTAATATGGCTGTTCAACAACAATGCCATTATCCTGAGTTTCAGATGAATTTAATTGAACCTTAATTAGCAAAATTAGTTGTTTTATGCAATTAGAATTCCATTTAAATGGGTTAGAAAATGAATAGGATTGTGAATGTGGTTGACTTGATTTTCCTCAAGACTGACTCTCTAGGCTCTTTTTGCCCCTAGGTTTTCTTTCCCCACTGAATAAACTAATATTTTCTTAATATAAGAAGATTTTTGACTTCCCCAGTTTTCCTACCAGTCTGTAGAAAATGCCTGGGACCTCTAAGAAGGTAGGAGGCAGATGGACTTGGTCAATGGGAACCAGTTACAGAGAACGAAGGTAGAAATGGCCTTCTAGTGCAGTATGTTCAGCCTCCCAAACACCTGATCTCCCTTTCCTTCCTGAAATGAGAAGGTGGATATTGAATCTCATCTAACAAGAGATGAGGAGAGAAGAGCTTCAGAGTCAGGCAGATATGGGTACAAATCTTCCCTTTACTACTTACTAAGTTGGCAACTTGGAGTGTATATCTTGACTTTTGAACCTCAGTGTCTCTATTGGTACTATGAGAATAATACTTATTTCTGAAGAGTGGTGAACATTCAGTGAGGGAATGTATATAAAGTATTTAGTATAGTGCCCAGCTCAAAAAGTGGATATTGCTACTGTCATTATTGCTGTTCTTCATCACCACCACCATCATCATCATCATCATCATCATCATCATCATCATCATCAATCTTGCAACTTCTTGGGACCTTGCTGTACTGAAGACCATACAGCTCATTAAGTTAGGCTGGAATTTTTGGTCAAAAATAAGCTTTCCCAAGCATTGTCCTGAACACACCAGTGAAGGAAAGGGATGAGAGGAGAAAGCCAATTTGCTTAGGGCACTAGGAGGGTTGGCCCTCTTCTTGGGGAGAGTAGCAGGAGCTGGTAAATCTTGATATGGAGGAAGGTATGGTTGTGTGAAATTCCTGCAGTGGACACACAAAATCTCATCAGTTGCCTCGTCTGTGATGTGAGGGAAAGCCAATTCCTATGGAAGTTTCCAGCTCTGAAGGTCTTTCTGACCATGGCTGACTCCCCTGCCTAATGGACCACATTCCAATGAGCAAACCCCTGCCAAATACTCTTTCTGACTTGCACTGGAATTACTGAAGCTTCCTGCTGAGTGTTCCCTACTATCATCAAGTTGACTCAGTGCTCTGGAATGTGGCTTCCAGAGACACAGCAGAGGTGAGAATGAGGATCAATGTGATTTGGCTCAGCTTTAAAGAATACAGCCTTCCCCATGCAGCACAGCATCAACTGAGGTGAGACAAAGGAAAATCAAAGAATTACTCATGTTCACCCACATCACATCAACCTGAAGGTTTAAATGGGTTCTCAGGGAAAAAACAAACCATTATTTTTGTTTTAACTACAAGATGCTATTGCAATATGTCCAGTCTCCTATTAAATGCTTCCAAATTGTTTCTGAGAGTTCCCATGGGGCGTCTCAGATGTGCTCATAAAATCCTCAGTTTCCACATGTGACTGCCATTTTGCTTTGTTTCTTCCCCAATGTTACTTCAGAAATGTCAGCTTTCTCAGCTGTCGCTGCCCTCCAGGTGGAGGGAGAGGACCTTTCTTCTCAGCCCTGTTGATGATGCTGAAGTTACCCCACCTTACTCCCAGAAACAAATGTGACACGGCCATTGTTAAATGCATATGTTGCAGTGACGTGCTGCTGCACAGCCTGCTGGTTGAAGTGGAGAATTGCAGGTCTAGGACTTCCGCCACTGTTTCTGTTGAGTTGGTGGTTAACTGAGGCTGATCCCCAAGGGCATTATCCTGTGCCAGCCCTGCACTTCTCTGAAGCAGGAGTGATTGTCATCCCACCTTTGTGCCTCTCTCCATGGTCGTGCTTGTCCCAAAACAGTGCAATTTCATGCTTTTAACCTTTCAAGGAGATTTTTTGTGCATCCTGGCTTTTTGGGTTTAGCTTTGTGCAGTCCTTAGTTTCATAAGGGATTATAATGGGCACCAGAGGGCTGAATGTTGAAGGCTCTTAAAAATATGAAGAACAAAAATTACTCATATTCAGTACTGGTGGTCTTATTGTAGAAATAAGAGGATAAAAAACTCAACTGCATACCTGGGCCTTAGGGGCTCTAGGAAGAATCTGGGCCTCATGAACATGACATTGCTGGCAACAGGCAGGTCTTCATGTGACTTGCTTCTCCTACTGGGCCCTCACCCTCAGTTCACTGGCCTTTAACTTTTCTATCATCTGCAGTCACCTCCCTTACCTTCCTTTCGAACACTTTGCTGCCACATGGCCTCCCTGTCAGCTTTCAAGTTGGTTTTTTGTTTTGGTTTTTTTAGCTTCTGCTCCCAGTGCCACTCAACTGACTCTCTCTTTAAACATTCAAACCAAAAATTATCAGTATGAGGAGGGCATAGAGTTTTGTCTCTTTTGCTTATTGATCTATCTCAAATACATAAAAGAGTGTCATTACTAAATAATTAATTGATTAATTGATACACCTTGGGGCAAATTACTTAGGCTCTCTGCACCTTTAGTTTTCTTTACCTTAAAAAGAGATAAAAATAGTAGTTTAACTTATACAGCTGTTATGAAAATTAAATGAATTAATATTTATAAAGCACATAGATTAGTGTCTGGCACAGAGTACATGCAGTAGAAGCATTTATTAAATAAGATTTTTAAAATGTCTAAACATGGTGCTCAATAAATATTTGTTAAATAAACTAATTTCTTTAGGAATCAGATTGGCTTGCTTAGTTGGCCTCCTCTATTTGAGACCTCTTTTTTTTTTTTTTTTAATTTTTTTTCTTACAAGGTCTTACTCTGTTGCCCAGGCTGGAGTGCAGTGGTATGATCATGGCTCACTGCAGACTGTAGTGATCCACCTGCCTCAGCCTCCCAAGTAGCTGGGATTACAGGTGCATGCCACCATGCTCAGCTAATTTTGACTTTTTATTTTTAGTAGAGATGAGGTCTTGCTATGTTGCCCAGGCTGGTGTCGAACTCTTGAGCTCAGGCTATTCTCACTTCAGCCTCCCAAAGTGCTGGGATTACAGGCATGAGCAACCACTGGCTGTTTGAGACTTCCTGTTCCTAGCTACCTCACATTCTGCTTTAGCCTCCATTGACTACCCTTGGATTGCATTCCCACTCCAGGCCATTTTCTGGGCTAGGGGCTTGGGGTCTTGTGTTAAGAGCAAGGTGACTTATGTGGAAGAGACACCTTAAAAGTGGACTCTGGAAGTGGTAGGTACCCTGGGCGTATTAGTCTTTTTTTCACACTGATGATAAAGTCATACCTGAGACTGGACAATTTCCAAAAGAAAGAGGTTTAATGGACTTACAGTTCCGCATGACTGGGGAAGCCTCACAATCATGGTGGAAGGCAAGGAGGAGCAAGTCACATCTTACATGGATTGCAGCAGGCAGAGAGAGCTTGTGCAGGAAAACTCCTCCATATATCTCATGAGACTTATTCTGATGATTTATCTGATGAAACCATCAGATCTCATGAGACTTATTCACTATCATGAGAACAGTGTGGGAAAGACCCATCCCCATGATTCAATTACCTCCCACCAGGTCCCTCCCACAACACATGGGAATTCAAGATGAGATTTGGATAGGAACACAGCCAGACCATATCACTGGGGCACACCTTGGGGTTCAAGGGTAAGGACATTACAGAATATGCAAAATCATCCCTCTTCTCCAATGGCTGAGTTACTGTGTATAAGCTCAGGCACCAGCCCCTGCCTTAGGACAGTTATTTCCTGGAAGTTTTCTGTATCCCTTGCTAAGTTACTATGGTGGTTGTTCCCATCGGTTCTCTGAATAGGCTCAGTCTTCTCATACTCTCATTGGTAAATAAAACATTGAGACTCTTGTTTTTCAGCCCTCTTCTCTTTCTCTCTGTCATTCTTTGACCTTCTTCAGCTCAGGGACCTTCAGGTTCTAGAAAATTGGCTTCCTCCACTGTGTACCATGAGGGCTTCATACATAGTTACTGGCATTTAGATACCAAGGTGCTCCATCTCTGACCTAAAGGTATTTGGATTTTGTATTTCCCAGCTAGGAGACCACCTGAGAGCCTGGGATAACATTTTTGTGGCCATCAATCAGAGACTGAGCAGAGTGCTTTCTTATTTTTCCCTCTGGCTCCTTAGAGAACTAAGTTCCATAAGAGGTCCTAAGTTATTAGGGAGGAAGTGTTTCACTTTAGTATTTTCAGGAAGTTGAGTCCCTGAAGTCTTACAAGCTAAAATGGAGCAGCCAGGGGAGCTGGCAAGAGAGTCTCCATTGTGTGAGTGGGCAGGGCTGGGTAATGAGGGCAGAAGTGAGGTCCGACGAGGTCATTGGGAAGGAGTGGAAGAGATGAAGTTGTTAGCTTAGACTGTGGCAGGCTGAGATGGCTGCTGTCTGAAAGGTTAAATGGTTACATTCTGGGAACTGCCATTCACTTACCCCGGCCTTGAAGCCTACGGGACCCTCCAGACCACTTCCACTCCTTTTAGGGGGGCAGTTTTCAATCAAGCTACATTCCAATATCACCTAGAAAGCTATTTAAAAATAGATATCATTGGCTGGGTGCGGTGGCTCACGCCTGCAATCCCAGCAATTTGGGAGGCCGAGGCGGGTGGATCACCTGAGGTCAGGAGTTCGAGATCAGCCTGACCGATATGGTGAAACCCTGTCTCTACTAAAAATACAAAATTAGCTGGGCATAGTGGTGCATGCCTGTAATCCCAGCTATTTGGGAGGCCGAGGCAGGAGAATTGCTTGAACCTTGGAGGCAGAGGTTGCAATGAGCCGAGATTGTGCCATTGCAGTCCAGCCTGGGCAACAAGAGCAAAACTCCATCTCAAAAAACAAAAAAATCTAAAAACAAAATAGATATTCTTGGTCTGCACTTCAGACCTTATAAATCAGAATCTCTTAGAGTTGGAATCCAGAGATTTTTTTTTAACTATTTTTTTATTGTTATTATACTTTACATGTGCACAATGTGCAGGTTTGTTACGTATATATACATGTGCCATGTTGGTGTGCTGTACCTGTTAACTCGTCATTTACATTAGGTATATCTCCTAATGCTATCCCTGGCCCCCTCCCCCCACCCACGACAGGCCCTGGTGTGTGACGTTCCCCACCCTGTGCCCAAGTGTTCTGGAGTCCAGAGATCTTATGATTCTTTAATCTTCCACAGATGGTCCAAATACTGTCATGAGCCAATGTGGGCACTCTATGGAAAATGAATCCAAAACCACTTTGATTGCCATTCTGAGTGGTTTATAAAAACATAAATATCGCCTTTGCAGAAAGCATGGATGGAAGGAAAGGCACTAACCTTGGCATTCAAGACCTAGGTTTGAACCTTGTCTCTGCCACTAAGTTGGATAAATGAGTCAACCTCTTTGAGCTTCAGGTTTCTTATCTGTAAGTGGGATAGCAATGCCTACCCTGTCTACTTCATAGAATCATTTCAAGGACCAATGAAAATGAATAGGAAAAAGTGCTTTGAGAACTGAAAATATTACTCAAATATATAACATAAAACTCTAAGGAGAGTAATCCTTTTATTAAAAAAACTCTAAGGAGAGTCGTCCTATTAGTGTTCTATTGATAGATTTGTGAAGAATTCAATGAAACAGTTAACCTGGTGTGAATGTCTCCTTTGATTCTGCCCCATGTAAAAAAAAGTGCATGAGTGAGACAAGTTTATTTAAACTGTATGCGTTTGTTTGATCGCACCCTTGAGAAGCAATCACTGGACTCCCAGATGAAGATGGAAATAAATACATCCATTTACCTCTGTCTCCACCCTAAAGCTTCATTAAAATTATAGTGAAATGATTATTTAAAAGGCATAAAAACACAATGACATAGAAATGTGAGAGAAGGCACAATGAAATGTAGAAGATGAATTTGCATATAGAGGCAAAATTACTTCCAACCTTGAATTCTATATCCAGCCAAACTATCAATTTAGCTTAAGGCAGAAAGATATTTTTTGCATTTATAAATACTTAAGTAATTTACCTCTCACGTGCCCTTTCTCAGAAAGTTACCAGTGAATGTGCTATTCTGAAATAACGAATAAACCAAAAATAGAAAGACATGATTTGCTAGTTATTTTTAGTTTGCTTCTTCAGTTATAGTCTCTATCCTTCTCTTTGCTTCAGGAGACTGATGTCTATGGACTACATTATCTGAGCTCCCTTGCGTGTGGATTTACCAATGGGTTTGACCAATAGAGATGTGGGCAGGAGATCAGCAGGAAGAAACTAAGGTTGTAGTATTTATCGCTCATGTTCATCCCTTCTGAACTTCAGTTTGGCAGAGGATGCATCCTATGTAGGACCATGACTCCCACTGGGTGACCCCTTTCCCATAGATACATCTCTTACCAGGTTCAGATAACAGTTTTCTCCTTTGGCTAGTAGGGCTTTTTACTGCTGCTGTGTAGTGGACTTGGAGATCAACCAGTCCATATTCAAACAGGTCAAAATGCTTTGGGAGAGATTTCATCTAGAAGAGGAAAGCAATAGAATACTTACTGTCCTTGAAGGTATGAAGAGAGAGCCACAACTGGAGGGCAGACTTGAGGTTAAATTAGTGATCAGAACATAAAAGCAAGCAAGTGAAAAAACAAACAATGAAGATATTAAAAGATGTTAAATTCAGGAAAGACAAAATGTTGTGCTGGAAAGGAAAAGAAATTGTAGTATACTACATGGCTCAGCTATAGCACTTATGTAATCATAATAACATAAACAAATATTACTTGAATCAAAGTTTCTATATGACTTACTGAGAATAGGGGGAGGTGAGAAGTGGTGTGATGGTGATGAGAGCTGGTGATTGTGATGGTGGCAAATGGGATTTACATCCTCATGTTCCATAGTGGTAAGTCAATGAGTACTTCTTAAAATGAAAAGCCAAGAAAGAGCTGAATATAAATAGAAATAATCTCTATGAAAATTACTTAAAGTAACACTAAAAGAATCAACTAAAATAGGTGTAAAATTGTGTCTACATTATGGTCATGTATATATTTGATAAAAATAAAACCAGTTTTTCTTTAAAAAGGGGAAAAGGGAACTAACTTTTCAATTCTTTCTTTTTACTCCCATCTCAAATATTAGGACTCCCTAAATTCCCAAGCTACATTCCAGAAAAATAGAACACAAGACAGAAAGGTCTAGGAATAAGGAGGTGTAGAGGATGGGAAGGCTTTGTGTGTGTGCCATCCTCCTGGGATGACTAATAGACCCGCCAGTGACAGACAGAGGCAGCAGGTTGAACCCATACCCCTAGGAGGAATAATCAAAGGACCCAAGCAGAACAGTCTGAATTGTTCTAGAAATCTAGAAATCTAGAGGAAGAAGCATAAGAATTGAACAATAAGCTAAGTTTCTTTAACAAGGCCTTCTTTAGCTGCCAAGCTCTTGGCAGCTAAAAACCAAAACTGGGGCATGAACTGTTACATAATCCTCATGATCAGAAGAGAATTATGGAACATTTCTCAGGGGAGAAGGAAGAGCTTTTCTAAGCAGTAGATTCTCAAAGAAATGTCTCACATGGGTGGCTTTTATAGCAGACATTCGATGATCTAGATGACAGGGCCCTCAATGATTTTGCTACAGCAAGTATAAGGGTGGGTTTCCTGTGGTTTCCTTTGATGAAAGCCCAAGGCAGAGAGCTTTGCAGGGTTTAACGTTGAGAGCCAGTAGCCTGCATGGGGGGCATGATCAGAGAAGTGCCCAAGGATGTCTGGCTAATATCAAAGATAGAGAATATGTTTTTAAAATCTGAGAAACATGAAGACTTGTGTGAACAGCAAAATGAAGCAGATATTGGGAACAGTTTTAAAGCCACACAAAGCAGAAAAGTTGAGAGGAAGATTCTATGAATATGAGAATAACTGGAATGTCTCAAGGCTGCCAGGAGAGCAATTGATCTAAGGTTCAGACAGAGAGAGCTCCACTTCCCCAGGGACTAAGAAGGGATGGAGAGTCACAGGTACCTTAGAACTAGCCGCTGAAGGCAGCTTGAGGCTGCTGTCTTGGGAATGGAGCATGGTGGCTGGAGCCTTCTGGGTTTGGTGAATAATAAGCAAGGGTGGCTTAATTGTGCCCCGTGTCCCTTCTCAGTGTATTGTTACATCCAGAGCATTCTAAACTTGGCAGAAAGTCCTTATGCCTTTGATTTACTTGCACTTCAAAGAGGGACTTGAGAAAATACAGAGCATTCCATTCTGGAGTCACAAACCTTAAAAGCGTTGTGGAAGCTAAGAGGAGGTTAAGTTTTATTCCAGTTTGGAGGTTAGGGAGACTTCCTGGAGAAGAGGGCTTTTTTAAAAAAGAAATTTTTAATTTTAATTTAATTTTATTTATTTTTGAGACAGGGTCTCACTCTGTTGCCCAAGTTGGAGTGCAGTGGTGTGATCTCAGCTCACTGCAACCTCCTCCTCCCAGGTTCAAGTGATTCTCCTGCCTCAGCCCCTCGAGTAGCAGGGATTACAGGCATGCACCACCACGCCTCGGTAATTTTTGTATTTTTAGTAGAGATGGGTTTTCACTATGTTGCCTAGGCCGGGAGTTCAAGTGATCTACCCACCTTGGCTTCCCAAAATGCTGGAATTATAGGTGTGAGCCACTGTGCCCAGGCAAAAATGGCTTTTTAATTTAGGTTTGAGTGATCGAGAGGGTGTTGACACTGGTGACAGCATAGTCAGCATAATTAGCCCACAAGTACTCAGGGACAGGAACAATAAGAGTAGGGGCAGTGATTGGGTGTGGCCAGAATGTCAGGGGTTTGAAGGAAGTGGATACAAATGAAGATTGAAGTTAAGACCAGAACATGCTTTGGAGGGTCTTGGATGCCAGGCCAGAAGAGCAGCAGGGCATCCAGTGGCTGGTGCCAGCTCTCCTTGGCAGTGGTAGGTTTATGGATCTGAAAGTGGGATGTGCTGGTGGTATATGTGTGTTAGGAATGCTGCTTCTCTCTCCTATCCATTGCTTGAATATCATTTCTAATGTACAGACCAGCCAGACTGGAATCTCCTTGACAACTGCTAACATTACTTGAACTCATACTATAAGTGCGGGCATTGTGCTGGGTGCCTTACATTTCTTATTCCCCAATCAAGTAAGTACTATTTTATTATAATTTTATGCCAAGCGAAGCCTGGTAAAAAGTGGATGTTTTGATCAAAGCTACATAGCTGGTAATGGTGGAACTGAGTTCAGTCCCAAGCCCCATACTTCTGTTCATTACCCCTTGGTTCCTCCATGAATGAGTCCTTCTTTTATAGCCTTGCTGATCCCAGGGATCAGTGCAGAGCAAGTGCTCAAATGATTCTTCTTGGCTTCCTGACTGCTGCCAAGACATCTCCAGAGTAGGACGCTAGGAAGATCAGCCTGGCTTAGGTAGAGGGGGCTACTTCCCTGGAGACAGACTGGGGCTCAGCTGCTGGGGTAGTAGTGACTCCTATCTCCCAACCTGCTTGCTTTGGCCTTCCTAAGCCCAGGGATCTCTCCTACATGCCCTTGATGTCCTGCTCCTGGGGAGAGGGCCCAGAAGGGCAGATTGGTGGCTTCCTGCCTCCTGGTGCATCTGTGGAAAGCGCCTCTATCCCTGCTCTTGGTTTTCAGACATCTAGAGCATGGGCTAGGCCTTACTAGTGCATTTCCTTCTCCCTCCCCCTTGGCCCAGGGTCTCTAGCTTGCAGATTTGCTAGTACACTTTAACCATGGAGAAGAGCTACTCTTGGGCACTGTGACTTCTGCAGCCCCCAAGTTAGTGCCTGCCAAAGTGTCTAGAATGGCCAAAAGTATCCATCATTTGAGACAATAACCATGAGATGTTCTGCTCTCAATTCCTGGGTCAAGGTAGGGGTGAAAGGAAATGATGTGGACTCCTTGTGTTAATTCCTACTCAGCCACAGGAAGCCTGGCCACAGGACCACCCTTACCAGTCAGAGAATAGGCAATTAGGCAGGTTTCTGTCCACCTCCTATCATGGTGTCTAAAATACCTTTACTAGAAACCTGTACTTTTTGCCTATTTTATCCTATTAAAATGCAGATGCTCCTGGCAAGACTATATTATAAGTGCCTATTACTTTACTTTTCAGCTAGGAATATTTGAGTGAAGTAATTATGAAAAACCTAGAGTAATATATTTAAGCAGATGAGATGGAGAAGGGTTGGAGCTTCTAGGCAACTAACAACAACAGGAATGGAAGAAAGATATGTATTAGGGAATTTTGAGGCACTAGGGACAGCTCTACATAACCATGTCAGTAAGGACAGGTTCTAAAATTTAAATAAAACAAAATAAACTCACCCAAAAAAGTTATCAAGCCAGGAATAGGTAGGAAATCCATCCATGCATCCATCCATGCATCTATCCATCCATCCATCTATCCATCTATCCATCCATTTATCCATCCTTCAAATGTATAACAAGGGCCTACTTTATGCCAGGTACTGGGCCAGTACAGGAGGAATTACTTAGATAATTTAGACATAATCCCTTCCCTCAAGTAGCTTCTAGTCTGATGAAGTTAGGGGAGAAAATATGTGATATATGTGAAAATGACCTCCAAACAAGATAGTAAATGTTAAGGCTCATGAGACAGGGACAGATAAACTGCTGTAGGAGTTTTGAGGTGGGCAAGCCCAATAACACTGGGTGAATCTTCCCGGAGGAGGTGGCATATAAGCCAGAACTTGAAGAGTGAGTAGAACAAAATTTATAGCTAAGGAAGGGCATTGGACATAGAAAGGACAGAAGGAAAGGAAAGGAGCAGGAGATTGCAGGATACACTGGGACTGTGACTAGGAAGTGGCCTTTGTGGCTTCACAGAGTATAGGAAGGAGACATTGGAGATAAAGCTGGAAGGGCCTACCCTGCACTCTAAGAAGCCCTGAGGCCTTGGCTCAGGGTGGACTCTGTTCCCAGGAGGAGGTTGCCTTGCTCTGCTTGGAAAGCCTGGGAAGGCTGTGAAGTGAGGGAGAGCAGGGCTTTGTGAAACACGGAGCGCAGTGGAAAGTGGGGAGGAAAGAGTGCTTTAGTGTTAGACAGATCTGAGTGGGATTCTCAGCTTTTTTTTTTAATTTTATTTTTTGCTGGGAAATTTAGAGCATGCTATTTGGTTTTTTGTGCTTTCAGTTTTTCTATCTCTAAAAATGTTTCTTAAAAGAAAACATTTAATATAATTAGATCTAGAACATTCTCAAACTCCAAGGCTAGAGACTATGGCCCCATGGCAATTTACAGATTTTTTTTTTTAGCTCTTTTGAGTTGCAAAGCAGGAAGAAGCAGTGTCTATTTCAACTCTCCTATGCCCTACCCAGCACAGAGTGGGCACATCCCTCTGGCTGGTAGAGGCTGAGGTTGGAACAAGTGGCATGATTAGCAGGGGATCAAGTGATTCTTCCCGTCTGTGCTCTGCGTCTTGAGTGTAGAGCAGGGTTCCAACCTTAGAGGGGGGATAAAGCTTGGACAGGGGCAGCCCCACATCACTAGCTCAGGATGACTTCTGCAAGAAGCACAGAGTCAGGGTACTAGAGTCCAAGAGCCTGGCTTTTCACTCTCTGTATCAGTGAACAACAAAAAACAACCAAAATGTCCCATAAGAGGAAATTGATTAAATAAATTATGGAAGACGCATGCTCTGAAATACTGTGAGACCATGTGGTATTGATCTAATTTTATTTATGAAGTAACATTATCATAAGATAGCCAATTAAAAAGTAGACATTAAGGTAATATATATAGTATATGCCCGTTACACATATTTATATGTTCCCTTTTATTATAATTAATAAGTGACTATTATTCTAGCAAAGACATACTGCTCAACTTGTATACAAGACTCTACTCATTCCGCCTCCTCTTAGGGCATGGACCCATCATAGTCACATCCCCCTTCTCTTCTGGATAGTTACCACCACCTTAAAAACTTGTCATAATATGACTCGTTCAAAAAACTAAAATGAAGTATGAAAATTCCCTTGACTCCCATCTCCTACAAGTTACCATGTCACTTTTTCTTCCCTTCACAGCAAAACTTTTGGAAATATTTATTTTTGCCTCTATTTCCTTCCTGTACATTTTCTCCTAAACTTACTTCGATTGTGTTTTTCTTCCTACTATTCCATTCAAACTGCTCTTGTGAAGTCATCAATGCCAAACTTGGGTCAACATCGCCCGTTAGATGGTCAGTTTCCACCCCTCGTACTTAATCTTCCAGCAGACTTTGTTGTAGCTAATCATTCTCTCCTGCTTATAACCTTTCCTTTGTTTGGCTTACGGGACATCAAACCCTCCTTCTTTTCCTCTTGCTTCTTTGGCTGTCCTTTCTTAGATGATTTTGCCGGATTCTCCTCGTTTCCCTTACTTTTTCATGTAGCTTTGCTCCAGGACTCAGTCGTCAGACCTCTTCTCTTTTTTTATACTCTCTGTAGGAGATCTCATCTGGCCCATGGATTTAAACACCTATACAGTGCAAATTCCAAAACACTATCTCCAGTCTCAACACATCTCTGCTTGGCTGCTTAACAGGCATCTCACACTTAAGTTCCCCAAATGGAATTTATTGTTTTCCCAGACGTGCCCC
This sequence comes from Macaca nemestrina, assembly GCF_043159975.1. Lineage (NCBI taxonomy): Eukaryota > Metazoa > Chordata > Mammalia > Primates > Cercopithecidae > Macaca > Macaca nemestrina. Next base: position 36,847,342 of record NC_092138.1, read on the forward strand.
TTCTGTGCTCCAAGTCTCATGACATCCCCCTGTCCACGTGGGTCACTCCGACTTCCCTGTTTCTCTCACATCCTACAGTGATGCATTGGCAGTTTTGCTGATACTACCTGAGATCTGCTGTTAGCAACACCCTAGAACATTTCCTACTTCTTATCACTCCACAGCTCTCAGCCTAGTCTAAGCTACCAGTATCACTCTCTGATTCTACCTGGCCTCTCTACCTCCCCACTGTGTTCTCTATACAGCAACCAGACTCATCCTGAAGACGTTCATCTCTGCTTACAACTCACCAGTGACTTCCAACACACAAAATAAATTCCAAAGTTTTTACCGTGTCCACGAGGCCCTATGATCTGGCCCCCACTACCTCTCTGATCCCACCCTTTTCCTCTCACTCACTGCCCTCAACCCCCACCAGCCCCTTTGCTGTTCCCCAATCATGCCCGGAACATCTTTGCCTTAGGGTTTTTGCATTTGCTATGTCCCCACTTGAAAGTCTCTTCTCTCAGATTCCTCTGAGTTTGCTCTCTCACTTTCTTAAGATAACTCTCGAATATTCCCTAATCAAAGAGGTATTTTCCAATCTCCTATTCATAAAATAATATTTGTCCTTATTCTGCTTTATGTCTCATATAATTAACCATTATGTGTGGCATAGGTTGTGCACTGCCCAATTCCTGGGGATGTCATTCACTTTAACTGCAGTGTGATTGGCTCCCCGTGGAGTTCTTCAGTGCACAACTGTGTAGCCAGACCTGATAACATACATTATAATACAAATTTGTTTGGTTATTTGCTTATTTTCTTTCTTTCTTTCCTTCCTTCTTTCTTTCTTTCTTTTCTTTCTTCCTTCCTTCCTTCCTTCCTTCCTTCCTTCCTTCCTTCCTTCCTTCCTTCCTTTCTTTCTTCCTTTCTGTCTGTCTGTCTTTTTTTTTTTTTTTTTTTTTTTTTTTTTGAGTCTTGCTCTGTCACCCAAGCTGTAGTGCAGTGGCACAATCACAGCTCACTGCAGCCTCTGCCTCCTGGGTTCAAGTGATTCTCCCACCTCAGCCTCCCAAGTAGCTGGGACTACATGCACCCACCACCATGACCGGCTAATTTTTGTATTTTTAGAAGAGACGGGGTTTTGCCATGTTGGTCAGGCTGGTCTTGAATTTCTAACCTCAAGTGATCCTCCCACCTTGACCTCCCAAAGTGCTGGGATTACAGGCATAAGCCCCCGTGCCCAGCCTGGCCTATTTGCTTATTTTCTGACTCCCCCACTAGAACGTAAGCTCTTTAAGGTCAGGACTTGGAGTAGTCCAGCCTGTAGAGCAGTACCCACAACATAGTATATATTCAAAAATTATTTGACATATGAATGAATATGTGCTTGGTGTATGTGTATTTCTACGTGGATGCATAGAGGGAAAAGGTCTAAAAGGAAATACCCAAATGTTGATGGTGATTGTATCTGAGCAATGGAATTACATGTGATTCTTCGCGGTCTTCTTTATTCTTTCCTTTAGGCATGGATATTTTAATAAAATGAATATATTATTTTCACAGAGACAAAAGTATTTTGGAGTCAGATAAACCTGAGATTGAATTCTGGCTCTACTCATTGTGTAACCTTGGGCAAACTTATTACCATCTCTGTCTCTCTTTAAAATGGAGATTCTATCTAGTTCACTGGGCTGTTGTGAGGCTTAAATAAATATGTATGTCAAAGTTTGGCATGGCACCTGTCTGAGAGCCAGCCTTCAGTAAATAGTACTACCTCTTCTCCTTTTACTTATTATATTTTTATTATTTATATTTTATTATTTTATTTTTATTATCACTACACATAAATAAAGGCCCCCAAGCCTTGAGTCATAACTTCGAGCAACTCCATAAACTGACTCACAGTACAGCAACTAAAGCTAGTTTTCCAAGCTCTTTTTTTTTTCCCCCATAGTACATAAAATAAGTAGTGTCAGTGTCACTGTGGGGCCTCAATCTTCCAGCAGGCATCACCAGCACATTCTTACTATTGACAATCAGTCTTGGCAAGCTTGCTCGTCTCCAACCATCCATAAAGCTATTTTCCACTGGGCTTCTTTAAGGCCCACATGACGATGACATGAGAAGTAGTTTCCATTTTCCCTCTGTTTGGCTCCATGAACACATTTAGTATATACTGAGCCACAGCTGTACAATTAAGACAGGTACATTCTTCTCCCCTTGTGTGCTCCCATGTTCCTCCAGGGTGAAGCCCCAGTGGATTCACAGCCTGGTCAAGCACATTTTACACTTGGTAATAGAGCCCCTGGGGATTACGTGTGAAAGGATGCAACAGAGATCGAATTTCTTCAGACCCTTTGCTTTATATTGCATCTTGATTTTTGCCTTAGCTCCTCTAGTTTTTGCCTTTAATTATGTCCGTAGAATAAGCCTAGAAGTTGCAACCAAGAAGATCAAGAGGGTAATTGAAAGTCATTTTATTACGTGGAAGAGGCTTAGCTTTAATAGGGAGTAGATAAAAAGATTGTAAGAGTCCCTACAGTTCAAAGGTTTTCAAGAGTACACATAAAAACAATTTATATCCTTTGAAAGCCAAAAAAATGTAAAATCCAATCAATTAATATAGTAGTGTAGGTAAGTATGGCTAATTTGCCTGGAGAGATGAAAGAATTCTGAAACAGTCCCTACTGTAGACACATGGGGATTCACGTGTTCCATCCGTGTTGTGACAAAAATTCTGTCATCATCCCACAAGGAGTCTCTTTGGTAGTTAATAAATCATTGCAAGAGGGGATGGTAAATACAAAAATATTTGGGAAGATATCCCAAAATTGTTTGGGATTATATAAATTAGCATCTTTCACCTCAGATTTAGAATTGAGTAGAATTTTTTAAGAAAACCAAATATAAATTATTTATGTTTTTGCATTAAGGAATCTGTACATGTTTAATATTTTATCATTTCTAAAACATAAAATAATTTTAGCCTGTTAGAATAAAGGCTGGTGTAGTAATTTTAATTTCATATGCACACTTCAGTAATTATTTAAACTTGTTATTTAAGTTGAAGTCAGTTTATAAATAGTATTGGAGTATGTAAAAATATTAAGATTTGCTAAACTTATAAATTTAATTCATAGCTTTAGGGGTTAAGTATTAGTTTTATATGCTAAATCAGAAAATTGGTGTAGAAAAAGGCTATAGGATGGTAATGATGATGGATTTGACACCCATATAACTCTCCTCCCTCTTAAAATCCTACTAAAGTTATAGCAAAGAAATTATCTTTTTTAAAAGACAGAAATCCATAAGGATGGGAAGAAAAGGCAAAAAGACAATGGCAATACATTTTGGAAACTGAAAAGTAGAATGACTGTTAACTTACTTTAGCAGATGCAAGAGACCTGAATCTTAATCCTGAAATGGAGAAAGCCAAGAATATCCTGATCTAAACCACAGAGCCCTCAAAAGGCTCAGAACAACACACAAGTTTTTGGGAAGCTACTGGAGGATGTGTGTCATCAAAACACAATCAGCAGTCCTCTCTCTAAGAAGAAACAACTGGAAGGACCTCCAATCAGCAGTCCTCTCTCTAAGAAGAAACAACTGGAAGGACCTCCAATCAGCAGTCCTCTCTCTAAGAAGAAACAACTGGAAATGCTGGGTTCTTGAATTCTGATTTTCTTTTAGGGTGAGAAAGTGGGTCACTCAGCTCTGCTTTATAATATTGGGCTTCTGAGAATGATTAGTATGTAAATGAGCAGAGATACTTCTAAAGTGTTCTATTATATAAATTATACAGGGATAAGAAAATGGGAGGTTAGCACAGACAGAGGTAGAGTGAACCCCCAGGGTGAGGGTGAAGGGAGATGTCTGGTACATAGCCCAGCCCTGGGCAGGGAGGATGAACATCCAGACCCAAGCACTGAGGCACAGGAGGTAGGCAGGCTGCGGATTGTCATCACCACATCATTGGCTGCCATACCTTCTTCTTTTTAATAAACTTCATTTTTAGAGTAGTTTTACGTTCATAGTAAAATTGAATGGAAGATACAGAGGTTTTCCATATACCCTCTGCCCCAACACATGCATAGCGTCCTCAATTGTCCACATCCCTCACCTCAGGGGTATGTTTGTTCCAATTGATGAATCTTTATTGACACATCATGATCACCTAAAGTCCATACTTTACATTAGCGTTTACTTTTGGTACATCTAAATTCTTTGGGTTTGTATAAAAGTATAATGACATGTCCATCATTACAGTAACATACAGACTAGTCTCACTGCCCTGAAAGTTCTCTGTGTTCTGTTTGTCCCTCCCTCCCCCTTAACCCTATGGCAATCACTGATCTTTTTACTGTCTCCATAGTTTTGCCTTTTCCAAAATGTCATACATATGAAATCATACAGTATGTAGCCTTTTCTTTTTTTCTTTTTTTTTTTTTTTTTTTTTTTTGAGATGGAGTCTTGCTCTGTCACCCAGGCTGGAGTGCAGTGGCCGGATCTCAGCTCACTGCAAGCTCCTCCTCTCGGGTTCACGCCATTCTCCTGCCTCAGCCTCCCGAGTAGCTGGGACTACAGGCACCCGCCACCTCGCCCGGCTAGTTTTTTGTATTTTTAGTAGAGACGGGGTTTCACCGTGTTAGCCAGGATGGTCTCGATCTCCTGACCTCGTGATCCGCCCGTCTCGGCCTCCCAAAGTGCTGGGATTACAGGCTTGAGCCACCGCGTTCGGCCTGTAGCCTTTTCAGATTGGCTTCTTTCATTCATTAATATGCATCTAAGGTTCTTCCATGTATTTCATGGCTTGATAGCTTATTTCTTTTTAGTACCAAATAATATTCCATTGTCTGGATGCACCACAGTTCATTTATCTACTCACCTACTGAAGGACATCTTGGTTGCTTTCAAGTGTTGGCAATTATGAATAAAGCAGCTATAAACATCCATGTGCAGGTTTTTGTGTGAATATGAGTTTTTAACTCCCTCGAGTAGATACCAAGGAGCATGATTGCTGGTCATATAGTAAAAGTACGTTTAGTTTTCTTAGAAACTTGAAAGGAAGGACAGCTGTTGAATTAGCCCACAACTGAGGTTGGGTCCTCATTTTTAATGAGGTTTCCAGTAACTCTCAGGAACCAATTTTGTTCACATTTTATTGTCCTCCAGGCCTTCTTCAGAATGTGAGACAAGAGGGGCTAAATTTAAACAGGCAGGATAAATCTAAAGTACTGCATTGGACAGGATGCGGTGGCTCACGCCTGTAATCCCAACACTTTGGGAGGCTGAGGCAGGTGGATCACCTGAGGTCAGAAGTTTGAGACCAGCAGGGCCAACATGGTGAAACCCTGTTTCTACTAAAAAATACAAAAATTAGCCAGGTGTGGTAGTGTGTGCCTGTAATCCCAGCTACTTGGGAGGCTGAGGCAGGAAAATCACCTGAACCCGGGAGGTGGAGGTTGCAATGAGCCAATATCACGCCACTGTACTCCAGCCTGGGCAACAACAACAAAAAAGTACTGCATTGAATAGGACTTCAGAAGGACTTCTCAGACCAGGCATGCACAAATATTGCCTGTCTGTAAAGGGCTGGATAGTAAATCTTTCAGGCTTTGTAGACCTACAGTCTCCATCCAAACTGTTCAGTTGTATCATTTTTGCACAAAAGCAGCCATAGACAGTATGTAAGTGGGAGAATGTGGCTGTTTCAATAACACGTTGTAAAAACAGGTGGTGGTTCAGACTTGGCCCAAAGACTGTAGTGTGCTGACCCCTGCCTTAGATGAATGTGTGAGGAGGTAGAAATGCGAAGGGCTGGGTCACTAATGGTGGGATTTCAGGCTCTTTGGCAAGTGGGCAAATATCAGTCAGAATATTATTTGTTGCAGTTATTGGAAGACTTTCCAAACTTGTTTAAGCTGAAGGGGAATTTATGGCTTATATAATTGAAAATCCAGAGGCAGATTGGCTTCAGGAGCAGCCGGGTGCAGGAATGTATTGACTTCTGTTTTTTCTCATCTTCAGACTCACGTTCTCCTGTTAAGTGCATTCCCAATCAGCTTCTCTCCTCAGGTTGGAAAGTGGCTGCCAGCAGCTACCAAGGTGCTATCCTTCCAGATTCACATCCTGCAGAAAGAACATGAGATTCCTGGCAGAAGATTTGAGATGCACTCAAAGTATACTGGCTTAAGTCGGGCCTTAAGTCTGGATGGGATGCCCCTTTACCGGCTCCCACTGGGTTCCATACTTCCACCTTCAGAACACTAACCACGCTAGAGTGTGGCAGCTCTCAAAGTCTTGTCCTCCAGCAGCATCAGTATCACCTACCTGGACATTTGATAGAAATGCAGATTCTCTGGCTCCATCCACATCCTCTGAATCAGAAACTGTTGCGGGGGCACGCAAGAAATCTGTGCTTTAACAAGCCCTCTAGAGGATTCTGATGCACTCCCAGCTTGAGAACTCTACTTGCTCTAATGCGATTGCCTGTTTACTGTTGGGATCCCACACCAGATGTAAGCACCAGGAGGTAGGGCTGCATCTGTTCCATTCACCACTGTATCTGCCAAGCCCACAGTAGGTACTCTGCTAATTCTATGTGGTAGACTTCAAAGGACAAAGGTAAGAAAGAGTGAGGGGACAAGGCTGGAGACAGCTGCCAAGTGTCACAGTTCTGCCTTCCTCCTTCCGCTTTTCTTCCTCTCGCCTGTGGAGTCAGTCACACTAATGCTCCCATCTTTTTGCTTGTTTGTTTTTTGCATTGCCTAGGGCTCCATTACCTTCCAAATCAAATGGCTTCTATAGAAGCAGTCCTGGGGCTCTGGGCAGGCACCATTAGCCTGAAGAAGCACCCTGGGACAGGACATACCCTCACACAGAGCTGGGGTGAGTGGTGGGCTCTGTGTTAGCAGTGGGATTTGGCTGAGCTCCTTCAAGTCTATGTCCCTCTCTGGGGACTTCCAACAGCTTGTGGTTGGAAGGTGTGTTGACTTCTCCACAGGAATCTATAGCACAGCACAGTAAATGTGTTGAGACAGTAAGTGAGCACACACAGTAAGTGTGATAAGGGTAGAAGCCAAATGACTGCAAGAGAACCAAGGGGACCAGCTGGGGGATAGGGAGGGTACCAGCCAGCGACAAAGGTTGCAGCAGCAAAGAAATTCTAAGGGTTCCCTCTGAATTTTTCTCTCTCTTCTCCTCCTTTCCCTTTTCCACACTCCATCCCTACCCCTCTCTCCTTGTTTCTTGTACTGTCCCTGTCTTGAAGTATCCATTTTCAGATAGGACAATGAACCCAACTAGGACCTTTTGCTTTTTTTTTTTTTCTTTCTTTTTTTTTCTGTGAGACAGGGTTTTGTTCTATCTCCCAGGCTGGAGTGCAATGGTGTGAACTCAGCTCACTGCAACCTCCACCTCCCAGGTTCAAGTGATTCTTCTGCTTCAGCCTCCTGAGTAGCTGGGACTACAGGCGTGCACCACCACGCCTGGCTAGCTTTTGTATTTTTAGTAGAGATGGGGTGGGTGTCACCATGTTGGTCAGGCTGGTCTTAAACTCTTGATCTCAAGTAATCCACCTGCCTCAGTCTCCCAAAATGCTGTGATTACAGGTGTGAATCACTGTACCCAGCCTCTTTTTCTTTTCTTTAAATGAAGCAAAACATTCACTCTTTGAGACTGCGATTTCTGAGGAGCAGGTTTTCCTGTGTGCATGTGACTTTCCCCCTTCATGTCTAGACTGACATTTGAAATGACATTCTGGTCTGTTTCTTGTGTGAATGTGAAAATTGTCATCTGTGTTCTCATAGATATACTGTGGGCACCCACGGGGTGAGAGGGCTTCACTTTGTGACTTCCCCTATCCCTGCTGTCAGTCACTGTGAAGACAGTGGCAAGGGTGCTCCAGAGTGGCACGGGTTAAAGATAGAGCCTGCCACAGGGAGCCAGGTAGCGAGAATGTCCCTCTAAGGGACCCAAATGAATGGGGGCAAATAGGATCCCAATTATTGAAGTCAGAGGTTGGCAAACTACAGCCTTTGGGCTTGTTTTTATAAATAAAGTTATATCGGAACATGGTCATGCCCATTCACTTACATAATCCGCAAGGCTGCTTCAGCAATATGGTGGCAGTCAAGTAGTTGTGACAGAGCCTTTCTGGCCCACAAAACCTAAAATATTTATTATCTGGCCCTTTACAGACAAAAGTTTGCCATCTTCTGCTCTGATGGAAGATTTATTTCCCCTTTTTATCACCAGCCTTGTCCTAGCCTGGTTATGTTTATAGGGTCCAGCTTGATTTTACCTATGCTAATGGGCTTCAAATATTTATTATAAACATTTTAGTTTTTGAGACAGGGTTTCACTTCTGTTGCCCCGGCAGGAGTGCAGTGGCATGATCATGGCTCATTGCAGCCTCAGCCTCCTGGGCTCAAGCCATTCTCTCATCCCTTTTTATGTTTTATTATTATTATTATTATACTTTAAGTTCTAGGGTATATGTGCACAACGTGCAGGTTTGTTACATATGTATACATGTGCCATGTTGGTGTGCTGCACCCATTAACTTGTCATTTATGTTAAGTATATCTCCTAATGCTATCCCTCCCCCCAACCCCCTCCCCACAATAGGACCCAGTGTGTGATGTTCCCCTTCCTGTGTCCAAGTGATCTCATTGTTCAGTTCCCACCTATGAGTGAGAACATGCGGTGTTTGGTTTTCTGTTCTTGCAATAGTTTGCTGAGAATGATGGTTTCCAGCTGCATCCATGTCCCTACAAAGGACGTGAACTCATCCTTTTTTATGGCTGCATAGGATTCCATGGTGTATATGTGCCACATTTTCTTAATCCAGTCTGTCACTGATGGACATTTGGGTTGGTTCCAAGTCTTTGCTATTGTGAATAGTGCCGCAATAAATATATGTGTGCATGTGTCTTTATAGCAGCACGATTTATAATCCTTTGGGTATATACCCAGTAATAGGATGGCTGGGTCAAATGGTATTTCAAGTTCTAGATCCTTGAGGAATCGCCACACTGTTTTCCACAATGGTTGAACTAGTTTACAGTCCCACCAACAGTGTAAAAGTGTTCCTATTTCTCCACATCCTCTCCAGCACGTGTTGTTTCCTGATTTTTTAATGATTGCCATTCTAACTGGTGTGAGATGGTATCTCATTGTGGTTTTGATTTGCATTTCTCCGATGGCGAGTGATGGTGAGCATTTTTTCATGTGTCTGTTGGCTGTATGAATGTCTTCTTTTGAGAAGTGTCTGTTCATATCCTTTGCCTACTTTTTGATGGGGTTGTTTGTTTTTTTCTTGTAAATTTGATTGAGTCCTTTGTAGGCTCTGGATATTAGCCCTTTGTCAGATGAGTAGATTGCAAAAATTTTCTCCCATTCTGTAGGTTGCCTGTTCACTCTAATGGTAGTTTCTTTTGCTGTGCAGAAACTCTTTAATTTAATCAGATCCCATTTGTCAATTTTGGCTTTTGTTGCCATTGCTTTTGGTGTTTTAGACATGAAGTCTTTGCCCATGCCTATGTCCTGAATGGTATTACCTAGGTTTTCTTCTAGGGTTTTTATGGTTTTAGGTCTAACATTCCCTTTTTATGTTTTTTGTAGAGACAAGATCTCATTATGTTTCCCAGGCTAGCCTCACACTCTTGGTCTCAAGCCATCCTCCTGCCTTGATCTCCCAAAGTGCTGGGATTAAAGGCATCAGCCACCATATCTGGCCCTAAATGTTTTATTTAGAAATAATTTTAAACATAAAAAAATTATAAGAATAAGAGTACCAAAAATATAATATACTCTTTACCAGATTCACCTATTGCTAACATTTTATGCTTTTTGCTTTATCATTTGTGCTCATTCTTTTCTTATATATAAAAAATTTATATTTTATTTCAAATTTATTATATGTAATGTTTTCAATAATTTAAAGCTAAGTTACATACCTCAAAGCCTGTATGTATAAATACTTCATGTATATGTACAGGTTTTTTAACAATTGGGATATTTTCTTTCATAACCAAGTATAGTTTTCAAATTTAGTAAAGTTAATATTGATACAATACTTTTATCTGTTCTACCAACCACATTCCCATGGATGTCCTTTGTAGCATTTTTTTCTCCCATCCAGTACAGGATTCAGGGACAGGAATTGCATTTAGCTGCTATGAACATGAACCTTTGGCTTTTGAGGTTTGATTCTAATAAAGAATGAAGCACTTCCTTTAAAGCTCATTTTTAGAAAACTGTAAGGAAAAGGCAATCTTTTCTCCAGTTCTTTAGAGCTTATACCTGGGGAGCACCTTGAACAGTCTGGGGGAAATTTCTAGATAAAAGGCCATGGAGCAGGGCTTCTAGAAAGACAGGTTCCGCTAGCTGCCTACCCTATTCTCTGAACATAGCAGCGAGGCCACACATTTGGAGACCAGCATGGTCTTCAAATAAGATAGTATCATGCTGGTCTCCAAATGACCCCCAGGGAGATGGATTTCCAGTGGAACCTCTTCATTCTCTGGCTGCAGTGGGTCCAAAAGATTCCTTTCCATGATGGATCCCAGCCTTACAGAAGAAATGCATGTTAGACCCTTCTGTCATCCTGAGAATTTGGACATGTGAAAATAAGCAAGAAACCCAGAACCAAATGTATAGATTTGGAAGCTGTTGATCTGAGAAGGATCTGAGCCTGGTAACTTAATAAGGATCAACTTCATGACATTCAAATTAATTATATCAATTACAGCTGCTCTTTAAAGAAGAATTACTGATCTTTTTAAAACAAAAAGAGAAAGAGAAATTTTGTTAGCATAAATGGGTTAAACAAAAATGAATGTATACTACAGGCAATGAAGTTCAATTTAATATATGTGTAATGTATATTCATGTAATCTTGCAGAAGTGAGTATATATACAGCATACCATTCATTTAATTGTTTAATCATTTTTTCCATAAATGATTTATTGAAGGTGTATTGTGTGCTAAGTGCTGGGAATAGAGAAATGAATCACACATTCCTTGATAAGTGGGGAGGGCCATTTTGTTGTATTAAAAAATTTGGATTTATCTTTCAGAAAGTGTTATTCTTACTGGATCTGGCCTGGGCCAAGAGAATGCAGGTTTGAAATTTTGAGATTGTTTTCGGAGGAGGGTGGTGGTAGTAATCTTTTGGAAAACATGAAGCCCAGTAACTGTCTGAGGCTAAACCGAAAACACTGGTAAAGGGTTTAAGATTCTAACGATTCTTCCAGAACAACGAGCTTGACAATGAGTAATATGCAGTTTGATGTGAAAATTAGAAAACTGGCAGACGAACCTGCAAAAGGGAAATTGGATTTCCAGAGAGACCAATGGGAGGCCATGCGGCTGAATAGAGTTCATAAGATGCAAACACATGCAGGGAGCTGCAGCCCTCCCCCATTCCCAGCGTGCGAAGGAAGTCCCTGCATCCTGTGCCTATTATTTATTTATTTATGGGCAAAAAGGGAGAGTTCCATGGTGTGAAGTTTATTATCAAAATGGATGGATTCAATATCAAGCAATGATGTGTTCAAAATGAAAGTCACATCATTAAGTGTCACAGGCGTTTATTAACACAGTTTCCTCCTTAGTCGAATAAAACAGCCATTATCCCACCAGGTCCCACACTGTCTCTCACCTTTTTTCTTTGTCTGGCTTTGGCGGGGTCTCCATTTCTGGAGGCAGCTTGGCCGAAAGCAAATCTGGGCAGAGCAGAGATATCCAAGGGAAGGTGATGAGGGATGGAAAACTCCTAGATAGTAGTTTCAACAAAGAGGAGTCCATCCTCTAAAAGTACAAGCATTACTTGTTAACTGACTGCACTCTCGCAACCATCTATGCCATTAGCTTGTCCATTTATTGTCCATCCCTTTTCTCCTCTCTCTTACCTCTTCTCTCATTGCATATTATTAAAATCAAGAAATGGCTTCCATTCTGTGAGCTGTAACTTCTAACATGGCCACATAACTGGTGGAGAGGTGGCAACTTTCATCTCCAAGGATCCCCTGTGCTGCTCGCTTTATGCCCAGAGCAACCTCATGCTGACAAGGACTGCACAGTTTTGAACACCCAGGCTCCAATAGAAAGAAACCAATTTGTGAGAGACGATATAAATCCATGATTACTGCACTGAAACCTCTTTCTGCTCCAGGCAGAGAAGATAAATTACCACCCGAGTGATATAAAGTTAGTTTGAATGTTTCATTGGATCAAACGCAACATGTCTCAGAACCTCTCCTCTTTTAAGTCAGAATTAAAGAATTGTTATCAGGCATAATAATAGACACTATCATTTGCATACATTTTATCTCAAGAGACTTTTGAAGTTATGCAATACGCCAGTGGTTAATTGTTCTTCACACTCCTGACATATCAAATTACAGCTCAGATGAGAGAGCAACCCCTTTGTGATTGGAATGATTGGCAGGAGCCTACAAGGAGAGCATCTTCGAGGACTGAAGGAGGAGTATCTTTTCCATGGAGACCTTGGAGACCATGGGTTCTAGATGGTTCTGTTATAACATGATGGAGACTTCATTAGTCTGGGTTCCTAGTTGAGTGTGAAACATTTTCCCCACTGATTGAATTACAATTATAATGTGAAAGAAAAATAAATCTTTATTGTGTAAAACTACTGAAATATCAGAGTTACGATACTGTAGTGTAGCAAATTCTGGCAAATACATCCCAGCAGATTTTCAATTCCATTTCATTGGCCAAACCTAGACGATGTGGTCACCTATAGCTGGAAGGAAGGCTGGGAAAGATGGAAGAGGATTGCTAATTTGGCTTAAAAGAATCATGGTCTGCCCCCTGAGACTGTTCTGACCCAGAAAAAAGTTGAGGTTCTATTACACGGAAGAAAGATATTAGGTAGGCAACGTTCAGTGTCTGCCAAATCACCAGACACTATTCAGGCTAAACAAGGAAGAAGCTAAAGCCAAAAAAGCAGAGGTGAATATCCAGGTATATCTGTAATTCCATGCCTCAGACTAAGTGTCCCAGAAACGTCTGATCCCAAGTGGCTCCTTCTCCACTGTTTGAGCTGTCAAGATGCCTGGTTAAGTGACTGTTAAACGGCCACTGCCTCCTGCCTCCCACTTCCCAAAAGGCTGCCCTTGAGGTAGGGAGGGAAGTGATCCCACTATCCCTTTGCAGAATCTCTCAGAGAGGTTATGAGGCTGAACAGATTTGTGTTTGAAAGGAGCTTTGAGGCTGTGGCTTGAAAGGTACCACAGAAGTGCAAATGTCTGCAATTCATCAGCCTGCTGAATGGAACAGGAACTGAATTGCTTTAAACTAGAATTTCAGGGCCTATGGTGGGTGTCTGGGATATGCACAATGGTGTTTTTTTTTTTTTTTTTTTTTGAAAGTACTTTCTTCTGTGAATGCTGCTGTCTGTTCCCTCAGTTCCTCACCCAAGTTAACCCTCAGCACTCTCCTCTCCATCTCCTGCTGGAAGAGGCAAAACTGTGAATTGTCCAAAGTTTTGCTCTCAAACTTTTATCAGCTCTTTCCCTAACCTTTTCTGGTATTCAGCCCTTCCACCATTCCAGAGTTTTCTGCTGCCTCAGGCCTTTTCTGTTGGGAGAAATTGAACTCCTACCAGCCAGACTCAGGGATTGGCCTCATGGGGACAGGCGGGTGGGTTCTGAGGATCACGATGGGACCCACCGAAACAAACTACCTGGAGGGTTTGTTAAAAGTGCATATTCCCAGGCCCAGGCCCAGCCCAGAGCCACTGATGCAGGATCTTCAAGGGTGAGGTTCAGGAGTCCGCATTTTCCCAGGCATGTGAGTGTTTGCTAGAAAGTGTTCTCAGTAAAGATTCCCTACACGATGCAGGAATTGTGAACACTCGTAGTGTCCCGGGTCCTGCACTGAGTGTCTTCCCTTTATGTTCTCATTTTATCTTCTTAGGACCCTAGGAGGTACCTGTAATTCTCTGCATTCCTCCATTTTCCAGATGGGGAAACTTGACTAAGGAACTCAGCCAGGATAGGGACCCAGGCTCTACACTAGCACTCTAGCCTGATTGAGTTATCTGTTTCCCCTCCCTGAAAATTACCATTTTAAAAAGGATTTCAGGGCGAGAATCTAGTGTAATGGATCTGCAGTGGTGACATCTCCGGCAGCAGAACTGGTGGGAGGCTATTACCCAATGCCACGGTGTCAGGAAGAGTTAAATCTTTTTGACAATTCAATGGCTCCCTTTAGCTTTGCCCAAATGGCACCTGTTGTTGAAGTCAATAGAGCTTACAATTTAATTTCATCTGCTTGCAAACAATCTCTTTCATTAGAGAGTGGAATGATGATAGGATTCTCCCAGCCATGCAGTTTCACTTTCTACAGGGGCAATGTATGAGTACAGTCATTGTTTTCTGCAGAGAGAGAGAAAGAGAGGGATATATATATATATATATATATATATATATATATGGAGAGAGAGAGAGAGAGTCACTCGCCACACTCCTTGTTACAAGGAAGTAGGTGTCTGGGTAAATTGGGGTGGGAATGAGTGAGAATGAGAAGGGATGGGAAGGGGTCGAGCTGCACAGGGTCCCCTAAGCGACTGCTCGGTCTTTTCCCTCTATGAGCTGTCAGCCGTACCCTTGCAGGCTAATCATTATGCTCAACAGAATCTGAATGCCTCCATTATCCAAATCACAAGGAGGTGGCTTTTACATCTATTATAGATGAACTCACAGCATGGGCGCGAGGGACTCTTTCTGTTCAACTCTGAGCTAAATGGAACCTTTGGTTCAATGATAAAGGTGATGAAGAGAATAATAACTAAGCAATAGCAGTGCTAGTAATAGTTAGCATTTACTCGCTACTGTACTAGGTGCATTGCATACATTTCTTTATTTAATTTTCTCTACAACTCTGGGAAGTAGGAATCTTGTGCCCATTTTATAGAGGAGGAAGCTGAGACAGAGCTAGAAGAGGTAACTGTTCAATATCGCATAGCCAGTAAAAGAGAGCTAGGACTGGAACCCACGTTTGTTTGAATTCAAATGTGTACTTTTCTACCACCCCCGTGACACTCATCCTCCAACTGAGTTTCAATAATGAGATAAAGGGCTCATCATTTTCTGTGGATCAGAACCATTTCCATGACAACCATGGAACATTACTCATTATGTCCAGAGTATTGAAGGTATTTAGAGACTCCTTTCTTTTTTCCCCGGGGAATTTCTTAGAGAAATTGGCAGGAGGATACTGTTAGAGATTTCATTTTCTTTTATGAGTTATTGGTGATAGAGTGTACGTGTGTGTTTGCATGTTCTGGCAATACTGGTATCTGGCGTGTGACCTGTTTTTTATTAAAGTTATAGTTTTTCAGGGAGATGGGGTTATTACTGGTGCTTTGGGAAAGCAGGTGTCAATGCTGGAATGACTCTGGCATGTGGAAGGTGATTTCAAGTTCTTTGTCCAAGAGATGTACATGCTAATAGGAAAAATACACTTTCTTCTTTGCAGGCTAAGTTCTGAAAGATTATACTAGCTCTGCGGAT
Organism: Macaca nemestrina; assembly: GCF_043159975.1. NCBI lineage: Eukaryota > Metazoa > Chordata > Mammalia > Primates > Cercopithecidae > Macaca > Macaca nemestrina. The sequence continues at coordinate 36,862,873 of NC_092138.1, forward strand.
TGCAAAAGGCAAATGAAAGTACAGACATGGCCCTGGGAGGCGACTTGGAAGGGAAAGGAAAGGAAGAGAGAGCAATGTCTCTGAAGAAGGCAAAGGAAGGGCACAGTCCCTTCCCACAGTGCTGTACAGTGCATGTTGCATGGGCAGACACCTGGCCTGTTTCCACAAGTGCACCCTTGTCTCTTCATCTCACCTGAACATCATCTTTTCCCAAACCTGCTTCCCTTCTTCTCATCCAGAACACTTCTGTCCCCTTGAGCCAATGCTCTTATCCTTGGCCTCGGTTGGGGTTCATACTTTATTTATTCTCTGCTGCTTTCAGACTCTGGTTCTGCTATTGTGACTGGGCAACTCCTCTTCTCTTGAAAACTCAAGAGAAACCTGCTGCCTATACCCTGGTCCCTCATCCCCACCCGGTGCCTTCCAAGGCCTCCCTGCTCTACCTCTTGGTTAAGACCCCCTCTTCTATCAGTCAGTACCAGCTATCATTGTCAGTGTCTTCAGTATCTACATTACTGACTCTTCCAATATCTAACCTTCTCCATTGCTTATTTTTTAGAGACAGGGTCTCTCTCTGTGTTCCAGGCTAACAGGAGTGCAGTGGTGCAATCATAGCTCACTGCAGCCTTGAACTCCTGGGCTTAAGCAATCCCATCTCAGACTTCCAAGTAACTGGCGCGACAGGTATGCACCACCATGCCTGGCTAATTTTTTTTTTTTTTTTTTTGTAGAGACCCATCTCTACAAAAGATGGTCTTGTTATGTTGCCCACCGTCTCAAATTCCTGGGCTGAAGTGATCCTCCCATCTCAGCCTCCCAAAGTGCTGGGATGACAGGCATGAGCCACCGTGCCTTGTCCATCCCAAATTTCTTAACTTCTTCAATCTCAAAGATAGTCCTCTCTGCTCTTTACGTCACCCACAAGCGCTCTTATTCTAGATCTCACTACTGCTTAGGACTATGCTGCTTCTTATTTTACCAGCTATTTTGTGAACACTTTGAGGGTAGGAATGTAGTTTAACTTGGATTCACTCATTTTTGTCCCCTGACCCATCACTGAACATGGAATTTTGTACCTAATGAGTGCCAATGTACCATGAATGAATTGTGGCAGTGAATTCAACAGGTTACTAGAACTTAATGCTATGAAAAAAAAAAAAACTGTCATATACATAACTTCCCATCTCTAACTTCATGTTGAACAACTTTCTGATGGTGTGACAGAGCCAGCTGATCTCCAGGTCAGTCAGCTGATGTGCAGTGGTCATTTATCATAATCATGGACACCCTACATCTTTTGGGCTCCCAGCTTATATTTTGGTGATTTTTCTCGTTGAGATTTTCACCTTTGTACCCAGGTTCCAAACCAGCCTTAACACTAAGGCCAGACAAGTGATCCAGGTTCCACCAGTGAAATGGGCCCCATGACGAAGAAGGTCACATTCAGCATCCACCTTTCCAGAGAGAATGGCAGGAAGTAATTGGGCTTTCAGGAGCAAGAGAAGCAAAATACCTAGCAGTAAAATCCTGTAGCCACCACACAGAGTGTCATGCATTGTGTCCACTGGGCAAGCTGTGTTGCTGCATCCACAATGACAGCAAGACTGACCTGTGAGTGATCCAGCATCTGGGTTTACTTTTTGGTTGTAGGGTCTCTGAGCCTGTTTCGCTGGCTCTGAATTTCTGGAAATTCTGTGAGTTTCACATTATCTTTAATGATTTCCTTTTATGGCCTAAACTAGATAGCATAGATTCTATTGTTTTCAACTGAAAATCCTGGCTTATGTGGGTGGGCATTTCTGTTTCTTACTGTGAACTAAGAAGTGGCATTCTTTCATACCTGTAATCCCAGCACTTTGGGAGGCTGAGGTGGGAAGATTGTTTGAGCCCAGAAGCTCAAGACCAGAATGGGCAATGTAGTAAGACCCTGTCTTTATGGAAAACAAACAGAAAAACGAAGTGGGCATTCTGGTTTCCCTGATTCTAGCCTGCTCTGGGACAGAGACAAGATCCATGTTACTGAATCTGCAAAGCAGAGAGTGTCAGGTCCTGCACCCTGGATAGTGATGGATTTCCCAAAGTTTCGAAGTGGCAGATATTCCAATGCCATTGGAGATGTGTCTGCATGACAGTCTGGCTTTCTCTAGGTAGCACTTTCAGCATTGCTGTATTTTCACTGATTTTCCATTTACAATCACATCATATAGCTGTTAGAATTTAGAGGTCACATTTCTGTAGGAATAATACTGCTCTTTGTTTTCTATCTTCTTGGCTTTTTTTTTTTTGAGACAGAATCTCACTCTGTTGCCCATGCTGGAGCACAGTGGCACAATCTTGGCTCACTGCAACCTCCACCTCCTGGGTTCAAGCAATTCTCCTGCCTCAGCCTCACAAGTAGCTGGAACTACAGGTATGTGCCACCACACCCAGCTAATTTTTATATTTTTAGTAGAGATGGGGTTTTTCCATGTTGGCCAGGCTGGTCTCAAACTCCTGACCTTAGGTAATCCACCTGCCTTGGTCTCCCAAATTGCTGGGATTACAGGCATGAGCCAACGTGCCCAACCCCTTCTTTGCTTTTATACTGCTTTGATGGTTTTATTAGCCCATTCAGGAACCCATAATGGCTTCCTGTTGTCTGTGGTCAAAACTTCAGACCTCAAACTCTAGTATTCAAGGCTTTCCACATCATGGCTTCACTTTCCAGCTCTATTTTCCAATACTCTTATACCACTATCAAAGTGCAACATATGTTTTTCCATTTGATTAAAAAAAAAATCTGGTTCTTCCAAGATGGTGGAATAGGAACAGCTCCAGTCTGCGCTCCCAGTGAGATCGATGCAGAAGATGGGTGATTTCTGCATTTCCAACTGAGGTACCTGATTCATCTCATTGGGACTGGTTGGACAGTGGGTGCAGCCCACAGAGGGTTAGCCAAAGCAGGGCAGGGTGTTACCTCACCCAGGAAGTGCAAGGGGTAAGGGGATTTCCCTTTACTAGTCACAGGAAGCCATGAGTGACTGTACCTGGAGGAGCAGTACACTTGTGCCCAAATACTGCTTTTTTCCCATGGTTATCACAAATGGCAGGCAGGAGATGCCCTCCCATGCCTGGCTCAGCAGGTCCCACACCCAAGAAGCCTTGCTCGCTGCTAGAGCAGCAGTCTGAGAAGGACCTGGGACACTGGAGCTTGGTGAGGGGAGGGGTGTCCGCCATCGCTGAGGCTTAAGTAGGCAGTCCTATGCTCACAGTGTAAACAAAGAGGCAGGGAAGCTCAAACTGGGCATAGCACACTGCAGCTCAGCAAGGCCTACTGCCTCTCTAGATTCCACCTCTGGGGGCAGGGCATATCTGAACAAAAGGCAGCAGACAGCATCTGCAGACTTAAATGTCCCTGCCTGACAGCTCTGAAGAGAACAGTGGTTCTCCCAGCATGGCATTCGAGCTCTGATAATGGACAGACTGCTTCCTCAAGTGGGTCCCTGACCCCCATGTAGCCTGACTGGGAGATACCTCCCAATAGGGGCTGACAGATACCTATACAGGTGGGTGCCCCTCTGGGATGAAGCTTCCAGAGGAAGAATCAGGCAGCAATATTTGCCATTCTGCAGTCTTTGCTGGTGATACCCAGGCAAACAGGGTCTGGAGTGGACCTCCAGCAAACCCCAACAGTCCTGCAGCTGAAGGGCCTGTCTATTAGAAGGAAAACTAACAAACATAAAGGAATAGCATCAACATCAACAAAAAGGATATCCACACCAAAACCCCATCCATAGGTCACCAACATCAGAGACTAAATGTAGGTAAAACCACAAAGATGGGGAGAAAGCCTTTCACAGCAGAAAGGCTGAAAATTCCAAAAACCAGAATGCCTCTTCTCCTCCAAAGGAATACAACTCCTTGCTATCAAGGGAATAAAACTGGACAGCGAATGAGTTTGATGAGTTGACAGAAGTAGACTTCAGAAGGTTGGTAATAACAAACTTCTCTGAGCTAAGGGAACATTTTCTGACCCATCGCAAGGAAGCTAAAAACCTTGAAAAAAGGTTAGACGAATGGCTAACTAGAATAACCAGTGTAGAGAAGAGCTTAATTGACCTGATGGAGCTGAAAACCATAGTACGAGAACTTCATGAAGCATACACAAGCTTCATGAGCCAATTTGATCAAGCAGAAGAAAGCATATCAGTGATTGAAGATCAAATAAATGAAATAAAGTGAGAAGACAAGATTAGAGAAAAAAGAGTAAAAATAAATGAAGAAAGCCTCCAAAAGGTATGGGACTATGTGAAAAGACCAAATCTACATTTGACTGGTGTGCATGAAAGTGACAGGGAGAATGGAACTAAGTTAGAAAACACTCTTCAGGATATTATCCAGGAGAACTTCCCCAACCTAGCAAGGCAGGCCAACATTAAAATTCAGGAAATACAGAGAACGCCACAAAGATACTCCTCGAGAAGAGCAACCCCAAGACATATAATTGTCAGATTCACCAAGGTTGAAATGAAGGAAAAAATTTTAAGGGCAGCCAGAGAGAAAGGTCAGGTTACCCACAAAGGGAATCCCATCAGACTAACAGCAGATCTCTCGGCAGAAACCCTACAAGCCAGAAGAGAGTGGGGGCCAATATTCAACATTCTTAATGAAAAGAATTTTCAACCCAGAATTTCATACCCAGCCAAAGTAAGCTTCATAAGTGAAGGAGAAATAAAATCCTTTACAGACAAGCAAATGCTGAGAGATTTTGTCACCACCAGGTGACATAGGCATGGGCAAAGACTTCATGACTAAAACACCAAAAGCAATGGCAACAAAAGCCAAAATTGACAAATGGGATCTAATTTAACTAAAGAGCTTCTGCACAGCAAAAGAAACTATCATCTGATGAACAGGCAACCTACAGAATGGGAGAAAATTTTTCTAATCTATCCATCTGACACAGGGCTAATATCAAGAATCTACAAAGAACTTAAACAAATTTACAAGAAATAAACCTCAGTTTTTTGTAGGTTGACCCCAGTCAAATGTAGATTTGGTCTTTTCACAAAAAGTGGGCAAAGGATATGAACAAATACTTCTCAAAAGAAGACATTTATGCAGCCAACAGACATATGACAAAATGCTCATCATCACTGTTCATCAGAAAAATGTGAATCAAAACTGCAATGAGATGCCACCTCATACCAGTTAGAATGGCAATCACTAAAAAGTCAGGAAACAACAGATGCTGTAGAGGATGTAGAGAAATAGGAACACTTTTACACTGTTGGTGGGACTGTAAACTAGTTCAACCATTGTGGAAGACAGTGTGGCAACTCCTCAAGGATCTCGAACTAGAAATACCATTAGACCCAGCAATCCCATTACTGGGTATCTACCCAAAGGATTATAAATCATGCTACTATAAAGACACATGCACACATATGTTTATTGAGGCACTATTCACAATAGCAAAGACTTGGAACCAACCCAAATGTCCATCAATAATATACTGGATAAAGAAAATATGGCACATATACGCCATGGAATCCTATGCAGCCATAAAAAAGGATGAGTTCATATCCTTTGCAGGGGCATGGATGAAGCTAGAAATCATCGTTCTCAGCAAATGATCACAAGGACAGAAAACAAAACACCACATGTTCTCACTTATAAGTGGAAGCTGAACAATGAGAACACATGGACACAGGGAGAGGAACATCACACACCAGGGCCTGTTGGGGGGTGGGAGACTGGGGGAGGGATAGTGTTAGGAGAAATACCTAATGTAAATGACGAGTTGATGGGTGCAGCAAACCAACATGGCACGTGTATACCTGTGTAAAAAACCTGCATGTTGTGCACATGTACCCTAGAACTTAAAGTATAATAAAACAAAGAAACAAACAAAATCTGGCTGTTGATCATGATATTCTCTCTACCTGAAGGAATCTGGCCTACATCTCTGTCTACCAGAATATTAGTCATCATTCAGCACACCATTCAGATCCCACTTCTTGAATGAAGCCTTATCTAATGTCCTTCTCCAGAAATATTTGCTTTATCTTCTGAAATCTCTGCCTTTGAGATAATCTATTCCACTATGACTTGTAGAAGAATTAGTTTGTATTTTAGACATCTTCCAAAGTAGATTGTGGACTCCTTTAGGACAGGGCCATATCTTACCACTCACTATGTTTCTTCTTGCATCACTGAATATTGAGCCTTGGATACTTTTGGCTCCAAGACTAGTAGATGTCATCACAGTCAATGCATAAATAAATAAATTAGTGAACCACTCACAATAGGCACATTAGCTGTCAAAACAGAAAAAAATTAGTGTTTTTTAAAAAGGAGATATCTGGAAATTTCACTAGATCTTCAGGATTGGGGTGTTGTTGGATTGAAAGGACCACGTGGGATCACAATTCTTTAGCAGCACAACGTATAAACCTCAGTTATGACACATAGATTTATAGTATTGGAGGAATCCAATGTTCAATAATAATAGTTCAATGATAACTTGTGGGTGAGAGAAAAACTTTCTCCATCCTTTTACATATCCCTTCACATGTAGACTTGGTAGTACGTGGGGGTGCCTTCGGAAGAGTGGGAAGAACAGAAGTCTTAAGGGTCCAATGTCCTGGTTTCTTTAGTTTTGAATCTGCCTCAAACTAGCTGGGTGACCTTGGGCAAGTGATTTATTTTCTCTGGGCCTTTGTTTCCTCATTTAAAAGTTGGACCATAACAATGTTTCTGTTTCATTTGATTGCTGGTAAGTACAATTACTATATGAACACCTTGGAGGTAAAGGAGGGGAAGATGGGGATAGAAGTCAGTGGGGAGGGCAGAGAAAAAGGGATTAATAAGAAGCAGGAGGTAAATAAGGTAGGAGAGACAACGGTACAACAGAACCAGAAATTGGCTTAGAGGCACTGGAGGTGGAGGGACTCTTCTTCATCAAAAAGGCATCAGGGGGTCCTTCTGAAAGTGTTTCTCAGGGCTGTAGCAGAGATGGCTATTTGTCCACCAAATTTCATTCTCCTTCCTTCTTCACTATCAGACCCCTATATTGTTAGGGTTAGCCACCTTGGGAAGAGCAAAGGTTCTCAAACCTGGATCTAGGGCCTAGCAAAGCACTTGCATTTTCTAGGCATTCTGCAGACCTTGGAGAATCAGTGCTGTTGAAAGAGCCTTGTGAACTTCGTTGTGAAAAATTAGTTTGGAACAGAGCTTCAATAATAGCATGAGGCTGGGGCTCTTTATGTCTTGGGATATTAAAAGATCTCTTTTTACCTATTATCTGCTGGGGAAATATTTTCCCTTCCTCCTACCCCCACCCTTCCTTCTTTCCTTCCTTCCTTCCTTCCTTCCTTCCTTCCTTCCTCATACAGTCATGTAGTCAGTGTTAAGTAGCAAATAGCAATGCTAAGATTTTCTAAAAGATCTGTCATAAAAAGAACTTGAGTGTATTCAGGGAGCCCAAGCCAGCACATTTTAATCTACACTCTTACCTGTGCTCATTGTTGCTGCAGCCTCTTCCTCCTCTTTTTCATTCCGATGATGAATTTTCATCATGCTGTTTATCCCAAATGAAGAAAGATTTTAAAACACCCAGGTATAGTCTCAACCCTGTGGTCCTGCTTTGTACCAGCCTGGCCCGGAACAGGGCAAAACATTTGCGCCTCATTATCACCTCATCACTCAGTTCCCCTTGTCTGAGTCAGGTCAGGAGGTGGGGCTCGGAGCTGAGTGCAGGAGCTGAAGTGCTAATGAGGAGAAAGTGTTCAAGCATGACCCTGCCCTCTCACTCAGGCCCCATGGAAAATGGTAACACTGTGAGCTCATCTTTCTTCTTACTCCTAAGTTCAAATGGATTTTAATGCAGCTTTTCCCTGGAGTAAGTAGAATGTAGAGTGCATTAGTTATAAGCTATAAATTGTCCCAGGGGAAAGAAAATTAATCAAATATTAAATTGATACAGAAGGTTATTTTCTCTCTACCAAAAGAAAGTCATCATTTATGTGGGGGGAAATATTTTAGAGAACAAGGCATAGCAGTCAATCTGATATATAAACCAAATTTCTGTTAAACACACATTGGTGGGACACCTGCTATGTGACAAGCTTTAGGCTAGGTGATAAGAATATTTATACAAATAAATATTTAATATGTATTAAATGCTTTCTTTAAAACAAGAACCATGAGGTTAGAGCCTTTGTGATGGTTTTACACTTTGTTGACTAGGCTAACCTGAAGCCCTGTTTCCCAGGTTTCTTTCCTGGGATGGGTTAGGAGTGACTGCAAGAGAAATCTGCCTGAGACTTGGAAGGTGGGACAGAAGCCTCAGCAGGTCTGCTCCGGAGGTCGGGTAGGTGACCAGGGGCTGCTGCAGCTCATGCAGTGCCACTCACCTTGTCAGCATGGGGCAGCAGTGGAGCCTGCAGGTCCTCCGAATCCCACACAATCTCCCCTTTCTGCCTCCTGAACCAGACATGTGTGTGTCTTTGTGGTGTGGGGAACCTGCATCTTTGAGGTAGAGGTGATGAGAGACAGATGTGGTTTGCAGTTTGCCCAGTGGGTTCAGGTTTATGAATTCTATGTTTCCTCTCTGTCCTCACTTCGCATCCTGACTGCTGGCCCTGCTGAGCTACAGTCACTACACAGGCTCTTCCAGTTCCTACTGGAGTCCCTCTTGGTGACTCTTCTCTGATGCTGCAGATATCCCCTTTGGGACTTCTACTTCACGAGTTTCTCCCACAACTGTGCAAGGTGTAATCTGTATAATCCCTTGTTCACATCACTCATATGGCATTGGTTTGGGGACTGACAGCAGCTTGAAAAGTTTCATGGAGACTAGTTGTGAAGACTCGAAGGACAGTCAGGAAGTTGATTTTGGAGGCTGGAGAAAGGGCAACTCAAGTATATGGTGGGGGAAAGTTTGGGAACACAGTTGTATTAGTCTGTTCTCAAGCTGCTAACAAAGACATACCCTAGACTGAGTAATTTAAAAAGGAAAGAGGTTTAATGGAGTTGCAGTTTGGCATGGCTGGGGAAGTTTCACAATCATGGTGGAAGGCAAGGTGGTGCAAATCACATCTTACATGGTGGAAGAGAAGAGAGAGCTTGTGCAGGGGAACTCGTCTTTATAAAACCATCAGATCTCATGAGACTTATTCGCTATCATGAGAACAGCATGGGAAAGACCCACTCACATGGTTCAATTACCTTCCACTGGGACCCTCCCACGACACGTGAAAATTGTGGGAGCTACAATTCAAGATGAGATTTGAGTGGGAACACAGCCAAACCATACCAACAGTTAACTAGAACAATGTAAACAATAGCAAATATATCTAGTAAACTGGTAGATTTGGTTAAGAAGATTTCCAGAAAGAATATGGAAAGTGCCGACTGATTTCTTTTAGCAATGTATGATAAGGTAGAGATAGAAAGAGATGAGCTTAAAAGGAAACTATTATGTTTTCAAACACAGTTTAGAAGCAATATAGAGGGCCCAGGCAAAAGCCAGCAAAGGGACTTCAAAGCGAGAAATGGTCTCAGGGAGAGGATTAAACTCAGGGCAGTAAAACACGGTCTTAGAGTTAAAATAAAAGTCCAGGGCGTGACTGTGAAACCTGATGTTCAGAACTCTGAAGTACGTAATTAATTGTGTGTCTTGTGGACATCAGGTAGACAATAGTACTTCTAAGAATCGTAGTGGTATGCCTCTTACACATGTGCTTGACAGCAGAACTTCTAAGACTTTGAAGGGCTATGTCCTGCAGTGGCCTCACACCTGGCACAAGATAGAAAAGGGCCTGTCTGAGAAAGAAATCTAGATGTGGCATTTGCCTGGTAGAATGGAATATAGTCTGATACAATAAAAAACATATACTTAAAAGGGTTTGTATTAAATTGAAGTGAAATGAGCAGAGATAATTCAAAATGAAAAGAGGCCTGTGGGTCTTTCAACTTCTGTGGGCAGGAAGTAGGCTGAGAAAGCTACTCAGCTGTAGATGCAAACCAATTCTAATCGAAAAGGAAGATGACGGGGGCGGAGCAAGATGGCCGAATAGGAACAGCTCCAGTCTCCAACTCCCAGCGCGAGCGACACAGAAGACCGGTGATTTCTGCATTTTCAACTGAGGTACTGGGTTCATCTCACTGGGGAGTGCCGGACGATCGGTGCTGGTCAGCTGCTGCAGCCCGACCAGCGAGAGCTGAAGCAGGGCGAGGCATCGCCTCACCTGGGAAGCGCAAGGGGGAAGGGAATCCCTTTTCCTAGCCAGGGGAACTGAGACACACAACACCTGGAAAATCGGGTAACTCCCACCCCAATACTGCGCTTTAAGCAAACAGGCACACCAGGAGATCATATCCCACACCTGGCCGGGAGGGTCCCACACCCACGGAGCCTCCCTCATTGCTAGCACAGCAGTCTGTGATCTACCGGCAAGGCAGCAGCGAGACTGGGGGAGGGGCGCCCGCCATTGCTGAGGCTTAAGTAGGTAAACAAAGCTGCTGGGAAGCTCGAACTGGGTGGAGCTCACAGCAGCTCAAGGAAACCTGCCTGTCTCTGTAGACTCCACCTCTGGGGACAGGGCAATAACAAACGCAGCCGAAACCTCTGCAGATGCAAACGACTCTGTCTGACAGCTTTGAAGAGAGCAGTGGATCTCCCAACACAGAGGTTGAGATCTGAGAAGGGACAGACTCCCTGCTCAAGTGGGTCCCTGACCCCTGAGTAGCCTAACTGGGAGACATCTCCCACTAGGGGCAGTCTGACACCCCACACCTCACAGGGTGGAGTACACCCCTGAGAGGAAGCTTCCAAAGCAAGAATCAGACAGGTACACTCGCTGTTCAGAAATATTCTATCTTCTGCAGCCTCTGCTGCTGATACCCAGGCAAACAGGGTCTGGAGTGGACCTCAAGCAATCTCCAACAGACCTACAGCTGGGGGTCCTGACTGTTAGAAGGAAAACTATCAAACAGGAAGGACACCTACACCAAAACCCCATCAGTACATCACCATCATCAAAGACCAGAGGCAGATAAAACCACAAAGATGGGGAAAAAGCAGGGCAGAAAAGCTGGAAATTCAAAAAATAAGAGCACATCTCCCCCGGCAAAGGAGCGCAGCTCATCGCCAGCAACGGATCAAAGCTGGACGGAGAATGACTTTGACGAGATGAGAGAAGAAGGCTTCAGTCCATCAAATTTCTCAGAGCTAAAGGAGGAATTACGTACCCAGCGCAAAGAAACTAAAAGTCTTGAAAAAAAAGTGGAAGAATTGATGGCTAGAGTAATTAATGCAGAGAAGGTCATAAACGAAATGAAAGAGATGAAAACAATGACACGAGAAATACGTGACAAATGCACAAGCTTCAGTAACCGACTCGATCAACTGGAAGAAAGAGTATCTGCGATTGAGGATCAAATGAATGAAATGAAGCGAGAAGAGAAACCAAAAGAAAAAAGAAGAAAAAGAAATGAACAAAGCCTGCAAGAAGTATGGGATTATGTAAAAAGACCAAATCTACGTCTGATTGGGGTGCCTGAAAGTGAGGGGGAAAATGGAACCAAGTTGGAAAACACTCTTCAGGATATCATCCAGGAGAACTTCCCCAACCTAGTAGGGCAGGCCAACATTCAAATCCAGGAAATACAGAGAACGCCACAAAGATACTCCTCGAGAAGAGCAACTCCAAGACACATAATTGCCAGATTCACCAAAGTTGAAATGAAGGAAAAAATCTTAAGGGCAGCCAGAGAGAAAGGTCGGGTTACCCACAAAGGGAAGCCCATCAGACTAACAGCAGATCTCTCGGCAGAAACTCTCCAAGCCAGAAGAGAGTGGGGGCCAATATTCAACATTCTTAAAGAAAAGAATTTTCAACCCGGAATTTCATATCCAGCCAAACTAAGTTTCATAAGTGAAGGAGAAATAAAATCCTTTACAGATAAGCAAATGCTTAGAGATTTTGTCACCACTAGGCCTGCCTTACAAGAGACCCTGAAGGAAGCACTAAACATGGAAAGGAACAACCGGTACCAGCCATTGCAAAAACATGCCAAAATGTAAAGACCATCGAGGCTAGGAAGAAACTGCATCAACTAACGAGCAAAATAACCAGTTAATATCATAATGGCAGGATCAAGTTCACACATAACAATCTTAACCTTAAATGTAAATGGACTAAATGCTCCAATTAAAAGACACAGACTGGCAAACTGGATAAAGAATCAAGACCCATCAGTCTGCTGTATTCAGGAGACCCATCTCACACGCAGAGACATACATAGGCTCAAAATAAAGGGATGGAGGAAGATTTACCAAGTAAATGGAGAACAAAAAAAAGCGGGGGTTGCAATACTAGTCTCTGATAAAACAGACTTTAAACCATCAAAGATCAAAAGAGACAAAGAAGGCCATTACATAATGTTAAAGGGATCAATTCAACAGGAAGAGCTAACTATCCTAAATATATATGCACCCAATACAGGAGCACCCAGATTCATAAAGCAAGTCCTTAGAGACTTACAAAGAGACTTAGACTCCCATACAATAATAATGGGAGACTTCAACACTCCACTGTCAACATTAGACAGATCAACGAGACAGAAAGTTAACAAGGATATCCAGGAATTGAACTCATCTCTGCAGCAAGCAGACCTAATAGACATCTATAGAACTCTCCACCCCAAATCAACAGAATATACATTCTTCTCAGCACCACATCGTACTTACTCCAAAATCGACCACGTAATTGGAAGTAAAGCACTCCTCAGCAAAGGTACAAGAACAGAAATTATAACAAACTGTCTCTCAGACCACAGTGCAATCAAACTAGAACTCAGGACTAAGAAACTCAATCAAAACCGCTCAACTACATGGAAACTGAACAACCTGCTCCTGAATGACTACTGGGTACATAACGAAATGAAGGCAGAAATTAAGATGTTCTTTGAAACCAATGAGAACAAAGATACAACACACCAGAATCTCTGGGACACATTTAAAGCAGTGTGTAGAGGGAAATTTATAGCACTAAATGCCCACAAGAGAAAGCAGGAAAGATCTAAAATTGACACTCTAACATCGCAATTAAAAGAACTAGAGAAGCAAGAGCAAACACATTCGAAAGCTAGCAGAAGGCAAGAAATAACTAAGATCAGAGCAGAACTGAAGGAGATAGAGACACAAAAAACTCTCCAAAAAATCAATGAATCCAGGAGTTGGTTTTTTGAAAAGATCAACAAAATTGACAGACCACTAGCAAGACTAATAAAGAAGAAAAGAGAGAAGAATCAAATCGACGCAATTAAAAATGATAAAGGGGATATCACCACCGACCCCACAGAAATACAAACTACCATCAGAGAATACTATAAACACCTCTACGCAAATAAACTGGAAAATCTAGAAGAAATGGATAATTTCCTGGACACTTACACTCTTCCAAGACTAAACCAGGAAGAAGTTGAATCCCTGAATAGACCAATAGCAGGCTCTGAAATTGAGGCAATAAGTAATAGCCTACCAACCAAAAAAAGTCCAGGACCAGATGGATTCACAGCTGAATTCTACCAGAGGTACAAGGAGGAGTTGGTACCATTCCTTCTGAAACTATTCCAATCAATAGAAAAAGAGGGAATCCTCCCTAACTCATTTTATGAGGCCAACATCATCCTGATACCAAAGCCTGGCAGAGACACAACAAAAAAAGAGAATTTTAGACCAATATCCCTGATGAACATCGATGCAAAAATCCTCAATAAAATACTGGCAAACCAGATTCAGCAACACATCAAAAAGCTTATCCACCATGATCAAGTGGGCTTCATCCCTGGGATGCAAGGCTGGTTCAACATTCGCAAATCAATAAACATAATCCAGCATATAAACAGAACCAAAGACAAGAACCACATGATTATCTCAATAGATGCAGAAAAGGCTTTTGACAAAATTCAACAGCCCTTCATGCTAAAAACGCTCAATAAATTCGGTATTTATGGAACGTACCTCAAAATAATAAGAGCTATTTATGACAAACCCACAGCCAATATCATACTGAATGGGCAAAAACTGGAAAAATTCCCTTTGAAAACTGGCACAAGACAGGGATGCCCTCTCTCACCACTCCTATTCAACATAGTGTTGGAAGTTCTGGCTAGGGCAATTAGTCAAGAGAAAGAAATCAAGGGTATTCAGTTAGGAAAAGAAGAAGTCAAATTGTCCCTGTTTGCAGATGACATGATTGTATATTTAGAAAACCCCATTGTCTCAGCCCAAAATCTCCTTAAGCTGATAAGCAACTTCAGCAAAGTCTCAGGATACAAAATTAATGTGCAAAAATCACAAGCATTCTTATACACCAGTAACAGACAAACAGAGAGCCAAATCAGGAATGAACTTCCATTCACAATTGCTTCAAAGAGAATAAAATACCTAGGAATCCAACTTACAAGGGATGTAAAGGACCTCTTCAAGGAGAACTACAAACCACTGCTCAGTGAAATAAAAGAGGACACAAACAAATGGAAGAACATACCATGCTCATGGATAGGAAGAATCAATATCGTGAAAATGGCCATACTGCCCAAGGTAATTTATAGATTCAATGCCATCCCCATCAAGCTACCAATGAGTTTCTTCACAGAATTGGAAAAAACTGCTTTAAAGTTCATATGGAACCAAAAAAGAGCCCGTATCTCCAAGACAATCCTAAGTCAAAAGAACAAAGCTGGAGGCATCACGCTACCTGACTTCAAACTATACTACAAGGCTACAGTAGCCAAAACAGCATGGTACTGGTACCAAAACAGAGATATAGACCAATGGAACAGAACAGAGTCCTCAGAAATAATACCACACATCTACAGCCATCTGATCTTTGACAAACCTGAGAGAAACAAGAAATGGGGAAAGGATTCCCTATTTAATAAATGGTGCTGGGAAAATTGGCTAGCCATAAGTAGAAAGCTGAAACTGGATCCTTTCCTTACTCCTTATACGAAAATTAATTCAAGATGGATTAGAGACTTAAATGTTAGACCTAATACCATAAAAATCCTAGAGGAAAACCTAGGTAGTACCATTCAGGACATAGGCATGGGCAAAGACTTCATGTCTAAAACACCAAAAGCAATGGCAGCAAAAGCCAAAATTGACAAATGGGATCTCATTAAACTAAAGAGCTTCTGCACAGCAAAAGAAACTACCATCAGAGTGAACAGGCAACCTACAGAATGGGAGAAAATTTTTGCAATCTACTCATCTGACAAAGGGCTAATATCCAGAACCTACAAAGAACTCAAACAAATTTACAAGAAAAAAACAAACAACCCCATCAAAAAGTGGGCAAAGGATATGAACAGACATTTCTCAAAAGAAGACATTCATACAGCCAACAGACACATGAAAAAATGCTCATCACCACTGGCCATCAGAGAAATGCAAATCAAAACCACAATGAGATACCATCTCACACCAGTTAGAATGGCGATCATTAAAAAGTCAGGAAACAACAGGTGCTGGAGAGGATGTGGAGAAATAGGAACACTTTTACACTGTTGGTGGGATTGTAAACTAGTTCAACCATTATGGAAAACAGTATGGCGATTCCTCAAGGATCTAGAACTAGATGTACCATATGACCCAGCCATCCCATTACTGGGTATATACCCAAAGGATTATAAATTATGCTGCTATAAAGACACATGCACACGTATGTTCATTGCGGCACTATTCACAATAGCAAAGACTTGGAATCAACCCAAATGTCCATCAGTGACAGATTGGATTAAGAAAATGTGGCACATATACACCATGGAATACTATGCAGCCATCAAAAAGGATGAATTTGTGTCCTTTGTAGGGACATGGATGCAGCTGGAAACCATCATTCTTAGCAAACTATCACAAGAACAGAAAACCAAACACCGCATGTTCTCACTCATAGGTGGGAACTGAACAATGAGATCACTTGGACTCAGGAAGGGGAACATCACACACCGGGGCCTATCACGGGGAGGGGGGAGGGGGGAGGGATTGCATTGGGAGTTATACCTGATGTAAATGACGAGTTGATGGGTGCAGCACACCAACATGGCACAAGTATACATATGTAACAAACCTGCACGTTGTGCACATGTACCCTACAACTTAAAGTATAATAATAAATAAATAAATAAATAAATAAATAAATAAATAAAAGAAAAGGAAGATGACTCCAGTGTGGAGCTGAGAGCCTGGGGGCAGAGTCAAGAGCGGCCTTATGGGCTTGCAGCTCTCCCTTGCCAGGACCATGCAGATGCTCAGCCCATTCAGGAGAGCCAGGAAGTGCTGCAGACTTAATGTGCTGAAAGGCAACCCCGAAATGATAAGGAACAGGAGTCAGTGATAAATGTGCCATTTTCCATTTTTGCCAGAAAGCATATTCTTCATGGTTTTTCAAGGGCTTCCTTGTGGGAATGAGCCACAGTTGTAGAAAGTAGTTACCTCCTCATGAACGTACTTCACTGGCTTTTCTCACTTTACTACCTCACTTTCACCATTTCTCTATTTGTGCTTCCTGGGGACCATCCGCCATACAGGCCACCTGTAGCCCATCCTTGTGTCAGGGCTTGCCTTTGGAGGAATCTAAATTGAGACCAGGAGGAAATGATTACCTCTGACTAGGACTGTGTGAGGATGCGTCTGAAAAGGGTTATCAAGGATTAGGAAACTTTTACCATGCCAGCAGGATGGGCGGGGTCGGGTTGGACTTGGTAGCAGAGGGACAGCGTGTGTCAATGCCTGGAGGTGAGAGAAGGGATGCCCAATTTGGAGGACTGCTAGCTGCCTATATTGCTAGCCAATATAAAGCCTTTGTGTGGAATAGAAAAATATACCCCTTTCTGGGTGAATCCAGCTTCCTGAGCATAGAGTGCATTTGTCTGAATTAGAAAAACTTGCTTAGAAATGGGGAACCCCCACCGCACTCCCCGCCCCCCTCCTGAAGCTGCAGCCTATTACCAGAAATTAAGGCTTGGCAAATGGAGATGGCTGGGATTTCCACTTCCTCTTGACTCTTGGCCAAGTCCCCGTGTGTGACATGAGGAGATGAGATAGGACAGGTAGGCAGAGCTGATATGAGATGGGCTGGTGGGTCATGCCGAGAGAGGTATCCTGTAAGTAATGGGGATCTGTGAAAGTGTTTTAAGGGGGTAACTGGCATCACCAGGTTTGTGCTTTAAGATTTTATGTCTGATGAGGATAGAGGAGCTTTGGTTTGGGGTCAGCACTGAAGGCAATGGTGATGAGGGCTTGAAATCAGTAATATCTCTGGGGATGGGAAGGAATGGATGTATTTTGTAGAAACGGGGAAGGTTCAGTGAGTAGGCATTGGTGACTGGCTGGTCAGGGGTGGGGAGCTAGGAGTAAAGATAAAGGGGAATGTAGCTGATGTTTTTAACAATGGTGTTCACTTTAAATTCCACTTGATCCCTACATTTCCCAGCCTCTGGCAGTTAGGTGAATTTCTGAGGCTAATTTTGTCTTATGGGCTATAGTTAGAAGTGATGTATAAAATATTTATTAGCCTTCCACTGATCCATGATGAAGACGTAAATGAAAAAATAAACCATTTTAGTGAAGCCATCATGGTTTGCTATCACAGCATAGCCTAGACTATCCTGAGTGACCAGGAGTCCTCAGGATGATGAGGCACATTCAGAAGAAAAAATTAAATAATCAAGGCAAGTGAGCAGCCCAGAATGTGAGAGAGAGACAGCTGCTCCTGCTGGATGCAGGGAGGGGGAGATGAGTGAGTAGAGAGCTAGGCTTAAGCTTCCTGCAGTGAGAGTAAGGAGAAGAAAGCTCACTAGGACACACTACACTCCAGTCAGAAAACCAAGCTTAACATATGTGTGGCTACAAGACTGCAGAAAGTCACCGAGAAGTAGTAAATAGAGTGTAAGCCTGATACACATTCGCCCCAATAAAGACAATTGGAATGAACATGAATCCCATGCAAATTAGGGCAGATTTGTCATGGCTAGCTCAGACATTTAAAATTTCTTCCAGGTCATCTGTCCCATATCCCCAAAGATAGGTTTCTGGATACTCAAGTGATAAATGCCTCCATAGGACAGGGGTTGAAAGGGGTACTAGTGCTCGGATACAGAAAGGCTTAGAATGGAGCTGTTTTTTTTAATGCACCTTTTATTCCTTCTCCCCATCACCAATCCTCCCCTCAATATAAACACATACACAACACACACACACACATAGTCACACTCACACACGCTCCTCTTCCACTTCCTCCACCTTCCAGTCAGGAACACAGAGCATCAGCCACAAAAGAGCACAGAGACCAATGTCTTGAATTCCTTCACTCATGTGAGGAATCACTTTATAGGAAAGCAGGGAAAGGCAGGAGATTTTCCCTGGAGGGGCATATTTGCTAATCGGATGTTAACAGAAGAGTCTCCAGAATTTGTAATCTATGTGTTTACTTAGCGCCTGGATGTATGGCTGCATCAGCGCTAACTTTCCTCACTTGGGTTGTCTCTCAGCTTCATTCCCACTCCTGTGAACATCCGAACACCCGGCTCCCCAGTGCTATGGAGGCTATTAAATTAGTCTAGACAGCAGGCGGGCGCTAAAGAAATTGGAAAACAACAGCTGATCTCAGTCACAGTGCACTGTGGACTCCTGTGAAGGGGATGTGAGATATTGACTCTATCATGAGAGCCCATTCAACAAGGGGCCATCTCCCCCGACTCAGCCCCAGAAACATCGGCTCCAAACCATCGCTTTTAAGTGGGAGAAAGGAGTGCTTGGCTCCACTAGCAATGCCTTCAGCATCATCTCTTCATGGAGTTATCCAGCCTCTGAAGGCTGTCTTGGGCAGCGTGTGTGTGTGTGTGTGCGCGCGCGTGCGCATGCACGTGTGTGCGCATGTTAGGGACGGTTATAATCTGATAATTTTTTCTCCTTTTGGCGTCACAATCAAGGAGGTTCCATCTTACAAGAATGTAGGTGGGAATGAGTGAGGATGGAAGAAAGGAAATAACAAAAAGAGCTAAACTTTGTTGAGTTTCCACCTATAAGCCAGACACTGTGCATGACCTGCAATGCTTACCTGTAAAGTTTCACTTAGTTTTCCTAACAGCCCCACGATGTAGGCACTATAATTTATATGCGTTTACAGAGGAGGAGACTGAGGCACAGAGAAGGCCTGATCAGTAGTTGAACTTCAGCAATCTCACTCCAGAGCGTATACTTTTCACTACTGTGTTGGCAAGCAGCTAAAATGGCGAGGAGATAGCAGAAAATAAGTAAGTTCCTTGAGTGAGCTACTGTTAATGGGCAGGGAAAAACCAGATCCTAGTCCTGGGGAAACACCAAGCAGCACCTAGAAAGTTTAGCTGAACTGCCTGAAGAGAGCTGCTGCAGCCTTTGGGTTTTTGACTCAGAAGAAGAATGTAGATAAGGGCTTGCTGGCTCTGCAGAAATGATTCTGCCCCTAAACTCTCTGCTTACTGAAGATAGATTCCTTGAATTAGGTGGGTGGGGAGAGGAGATAATTTTCCCAGACTCTTCAGAATGGCTGGCCTGGAAGAAGATGAAACTGGACCAGCAACTGTAGAAGCACGGGAAGCAGTTGTAGGGGCCATGGAGAGCCTGGTCCTGTTTGCATTTTGTAGTCATTTGCTCTTGTGAGTATCCAGCTCTTAGTAGTAAATACAGTAATAGTAGTAAGGCTACTATGTGTATAGTGCTTTCTTAGATGCTGAGCACTAAGAATGTCCTTTTTAATGGCAAGAACTATGTGTGTATTGAGTGTTTCACTCATACTTAATCCTGACAATAACGCTATGAGGCAGGTATTGTTTCTACACTATAGATGAGGCAACTGAGGCACAGGAAGGTTAAACGACTTGCCCAAGCTCGCCTTGCTAGAGAGAGGCAGACTGCTAGGGTAGCCTAGCACCAGAGTCGAAGCCCTTCACCACTGCAAGCCCCCTTCATGGGCTTGTCTTCTGAGAGATGTCACAGATGCTGGTGGATGTGAAGTCTTTGTATCTGAAGAGCTGGGTACAGTGGCTCATGCCTGTAATTCCAGCCCTTTGGGAGGCTGAGGTGGACAGATCCCTTGAGCCCAGGAGTTCCAGACCAGCAATGGGCAACATGACAAAACCCCATCTCTACAAAAAACTAGAAAAATACCCGGGCTTGGTGGCACATACTTCAAGTCTAGCTACTTCGAGGCTGAGGTGGGAGGATTGCTTGAGCCTGGGAGATCTAGGTTAGAGTGAGCTATGGTTGTGTGGTGGCACTGCAGCCTGGGTGACAGAGTGAGACCCCATCTAAAAGAACAAAAAAAATAACAACAACGACGAAAAAAGAGCTATTCACATAAGGAGAGGAAACATTGGTTTTGCATATAAGTCAAAAAGAATATTGCTGGAATAGGGCATGACACATGAGTGGAAGGTCGTGGCCCAAGATTTCCATGGTTCCTAGAGATCCTCATGTGTGAGTAATCTCTGCGTTCTGGAAAAGTCTAGTTCCTTTCTTTCAAGATTCTACTCTGGTGGCTGTCAGAGGACATAACTTCTTTTGGGCCAGATGGTCAGCACATATTGTCAGTTTGCAGCCATGTCATGATTCAGCTTTAAAGGCACCATCCTGCTGTACTGCTCCGAGTCTCCAACCCCCATCCTCTGCCCTGCTGGGAAATTCATTCAGTTATAGAAGCCTGAGAGGCTTCATGGCTGAGTCCCACCTGGTCTGTGCCATGGGAGGTATGGGGCTCACCTCCAAGGGAGAAGGTTCAGGATAGCATTGCAGGGACCCTGGTGCACCAGGGAAGTAAAAAGGAGTGTATGAAACAAAAGGTCTCCTGTGGGAAGAGGAGCAGAGGGGCAGGGTGAGCTCCCCAGAGCTTAGGGCGAGCTCACTTTAGGTGGAAAGATACCACTATGCCACTATCCATGGAGAAGGAAGGGAATGAACACTTCACTGAATGTCCTTTTTATGGCAAGAACCATGCATGTATTGTCTCATCCAATATTCTCAACTCCTGTGTGAGGATAGTATTTTGTTGTTCTTATTATATATAAGGAAACCGGAACTCAGAAGTTAAGAAGCATATCCAAGAATGCCCAGATAAATAAGGGAAGAACTGCAATTTCAGGACACTCCAGCTGCCTTTAAAGCCTACAGTTGACTGGATGCTAAGCCAGTGCAGCCCACTGGACTGTACATGTAAACCAGCGCATCCACTGCTCTGTACAGGTAAGCCAGCACAGCCTGCTACTCTGGACAGGTAAGCCAGTGCACCCAGCTGATCTGTGCAGGTAAGCTGGAGCACCCCACTGCTCTGTACAGGTGAGCCAGTGCTCCCCACCGCTCTATGCAGGTAAGCCAGGATATCCTGCCACTCTGTGCAGGTAAGCCAGCACAGCCTGCTACTCTGGGCAGGTAAGCTGGAGCACCCAGCTGATCTGTGCAGGTAAGCCAGAGCACCCAGCTGATCTGTGCAGGTAAGCTGGAGCACCACACTGCTCTGTGCAGGTAAGCCAGTGCTCCCCACTGCTCTATGCAGGTAAGCCAGGATACCCTGCTGCTCTGAGCAGGTAAGCCAGGGGACCCCACTGCTCTGTGCAGGTAAGCCAGGACACCCTGCTGCTCTGAGCAGGTAAGCCAGCACAGCCTACTGCTCTGTTCAGGTAAGCCAGGGCACCCAAGGGCATCCCGCTGCTCTGTGCAGGTAACCTGAGAATCATCAGGCATGGTGTTCTAACCAGTGGATGGGATTTTACAGGATAGGGTATAGCAGAGATAAACTAAAATACTCACTTTGAAAAATGAGCATTATAGAGCAAAGGTGAGAGGACCCTGCAGGGATTTGGCCCAGGATACGGAAACATGGTAGAGCTGCCTCCATAACAGTTTTAAAGATTTTAAAGTTTTCTTGGTGGCACTTGGGAGCTACATTTGTCATGAGAATAGGAGATGAAGTGTATTTAGGTCAGAGTCTAAAGGGAAAATTCCCTTTTCAGTGCAAAGGGAATTACATTCTGGAAATTATGTAATGTCCTTCCTTGAGTTCTTCAAGTTAAAAAAAAGAAAAAAAGTTCATTAGTGAAGGTGGGCGGTTGTCTAATCCACCTTGTCTTCCCAGCCCTAGCTTGTGAACTGTGTAAAATACAGAGCTTCATCCCAGACTGACTGGGTCAGATCTGGAGGTGAGCCCTGGTATCTGTGTAAGAAACTCCAGTAATTGTTATGCTCACCTGGTGTTGACATCCAATGCTAGAAGTTTTAAGCCTCCTCTGAAGCTATACCTTCAAGATGTGGAATCCTTCAAAGCCATTTCCAGTCAAACACATAGCCATTCTGCAAACTATTTTTCCTTCCTTCCTTCCTTCCTTCCTTCCTTCCTTCCTTCCTTCCTTCCTTCCTTCCTTCCTTCCTTCCTTCCTTCTTTCCTTCCTTCCTCCCTCCCTTCCTTCCTTCCTCCCTCACTTCCTCCCTCCCTTCCTTCCCCCCTCCCTTCTTTCCTCTCTGTCTTTCTTTTTTTCTTCCTTCCTTTCTCTCTTTCTGTTTCTCTCTTCCTCCCTCCCTCCCTTCTTTTCTTCCCAGGATCTGGTTCTGTCACCCACACTGGAGTACACTGGCATAATCATAGCTCACTATAGCCCCCAAATCTTGGCCTCAAGTGAGTCTCCCACCTCAGCCTCCTGAGTAGCTAGGCCTATAGGCATGTGCCACCACACCTGACTAATTTTTAGGTTTTTTTTTTTTTTTTTTTTGTATAGGCAAGGATCTCACTATGTTGCCCAGGCTGGTCTTGAACTCCTGGCCTCAAATCATCCTCCTGCCTCAACCTCCCAGAATGCTGGGATTACAGGCATAAGCCACTGCCCCTGACCCAAACTAGGTTTTCTTAACCTGGGGTTCATTGCTGCCTTCAATATCACCAGGAACCCTGTAAAATTGAAGGTAAAATTCTGTATATTTTTGTATACAGAAGGTTCATTATAGTCAGATGTGCTGAGACATCTATGATTTTAAAAGTTTAAGAACCTCAGCAGTATATGTTTTGACAACTTTTCAGAGCTCATTTAAGATCCTTATAAGCAAAAGAGGTTGATTGATTTATAGACACATTTTTGGTTGTATGTGTGTGTTTGTATGTGTGCATATATATTGGTATATTTGGTGAAGTGCAAAATAATACTACACAAACTACTCAAGGTGTTCAAAATGTTTGGCTCACATTACTTAATAAAAAATTATATCCAGTAAAAAAATCTAATTAGAAAAAAAGCAAAACACATGAACCAACATTTCACTGAAGAAGATATACAGATGGCAATAAACACATAAAAAGATATATGACATCATTAGCCATTAGGGAAATGCAAATTAAAACCACAATGAGGTATCACTACATAACTACCATAATGTCTAACACAAAAAGGAGTGAGACTACAGAAAGACTGCATCAATAATTATTTGCTGGGAAATGAAAATGGATACAGCCATTCTACAAAACTGGCAGTTTCTTATGCAACTACCATACAACCTGGTGATTGCACTCTTGTGCATTTATCCCAGATAAATTAAAACATATGTTCATAAAAAAACCTGTACATGAATGTCAACAGTAGCTTTATTCATAATAGTTCCAAATTAGAAACCGTTCAGATGTCCTTCAATAGGTGAGTGATGAAACAAATTGTGGTACATCCTTACTATGGAATATTACTCAGCAATTGAAAATACGAAACTATAAATAAATGCTACAAGTTGGATGACTCTTCTGGAAATTTCATTGAGTGAAAAAAAGCCAGTCTTAAAGGTTCCATACAGTATAGTTCCACATATATAACATTCCGGAAATGACAAAAACTATAGAAATGAACAGATTAGTGGTTGCACAAGGTTAAGGATGGAGTAGGAGTATGTATGAGACTATAAAATGGGATTATGACAATCCTTGTGGTACCATAACCAGGATCTTGACATTGACACTGTCAAGATACAAAACACTGCCATTACCACAAGGCACTCTTATCTCTCAGGAAAACCCAAGGGTTTTAGAAGCTTGTGCCAGGAACTAGGGACAGAAAACAAATGAACTTCTTATTATACCACAAAGTCACATGGTCACATGAAACCAAAGAGACTTATTGAGTGAGTTGAGTGTTACGTGCAGGCATAAAAATCATACTTGCAGAGTGCCCACAGGGGCCAGCCAGCTCCCCCACTTGCATTATTTTGCTAGATTCTCATGAAGGCCCTATATTTTGAAGATGAGAAAACGAAGCCTTGGAAGGTAAAATGACTTGCCTTAGGTCACATAACTAGAAGGTAGCCCAGGTAGTATTGAAATCAGTGTTTTCTGACCTTAGAAACCAGGCGTGTCCAGCTTTTTTGGGTAAATCTTCACAAGAGCTCTTATGCGAAGGGGCACTTGCAGGAAGCAAGATGGGGAAGGAAAGCAATAGGACTTTTCCTTTCTAAGCCTTAAGCTGCTGGTTTGAATGACAGTGGAATTAAATAAAAGCTGTGACAGAGAATCTTTCTGAACTAAAGGAAAAAGGCGTGATTATTCAGAATCTTTAGGGGAGAAGCAGACTGATTTATCTGGCCTTTATCCGAACCTTTCTGGGAACTAAAAAGTTAACTCTGGCTCCCCCTAAGGGCTCCCAATTGTCTGGCACTTGGTTCTATGTCCTAAGGGGATAGTGTGTGTAGGTGCAGTGAGTATGCGCTGGCCAGCGTCATCTGTGCTCAGCCTGCTTCCCATCCTGGGCTGGCCTCTAGGGCTTACACCAGGGGACCACAGGGGGCTTGATGCTACATACCAGTCTGGGACAGACAGGATAGGGTGGCAACCTGGCAGCAGTAGCCTCTGGTCCCTTTACCCCACCCTTTTTGTCTTCCCCGTTGGAAAGAGAACTTGGTTGAACAAATAAGTAAGACCAAGATATAACAATGCAGTAATTACTTAAAAATAAAAGGATAACAGTGCAGCAATTATATGACAGGAAAACCAGGAACAAAAGTAAAAGCTAACAGTTAATAAAATAACAACTGATGCAAGAATAACTGTAACTGGAAATGCATGGATTCACAATTTTATTGATTGAGCACTGTGTGCTAGTCACTATGCTAAGGATTTCATAAGAATTATGTCCTTTAGTCCACTCAACAACCCATGAGGTGGGTACTGTTACTATTCTCACTTTACACACAAGAAATAAAGACACAGAGAAATGGTCACTTCTCAAAAGTCACGTAGTTAGTACAGGAGGGAACCAGAATTCAGATCCAGGTAAGTTGACTCCAAAGCCTACTCCTTTTTTTTTTTTGATACAGTGTTTCACTCTGTCACCCAGGCTGGAGTACAGTGGTACAATTTTGGCTCACTGCAACCTCCACTTCCCAGGCTCAAGTGATCCTCCCACCTCAGCCTCCAGAGTAGCTGGGGCCACAGGTACACACCACCTGCCCGGTTAATTTTTGTATTTGTTGTAGAGACGGGGTTTCACTATATTGGCCAGGCTGCTCTCAAACTCCTGAGCTCAAGAGATCTGCCCCTCTCCGTTAGCTTCCCAAAGTGCTGGGATTACAGGTATGAGCCACCATGCCCGGCTGAAAACCTACTCTCTTAACTACACTTTGCTACCAATTGAAAACCATATTTATAATGCCTGGTAACCAAACATCCTCCTTACCAATATAGCAGTAGAAGCTTTATGATTTTTCTAAGAGTTGCATGGCAGCCACACTTCTCAGAATGCTGAGTTAGTGTGTTTCATAAATTCTAGTGATCTGCTAATTTAAATTTGTGAATACTAAGCTTTAGTCACCCTCAGCAACTCATTCAGTGAATTATTTTTAAGGAGCTCTATCACATAGGTAAATATTGGAAGTCTCTGAAATTGAGCAACATTCTGAGGATCAAAATGATTTGCACTTTGGCATTTTGAGCAGTCAGGGAAGTCCTAGGAGCCCCAGACCATACTTTGAGAAATCTTGATATGTAGGACCTAGGCAGAATTACTGGACAGATAATTTCTTCTGGTACGCTCCCCGGTGAGATCCCTTGGGACACGGTAGATGCAACTCTCCAGAAGTTTTACTTCCAGTTAGAAGTCTGTAAGAATTTGCTCAGCTTATAAAACTAAGACAGTGCAACCAAGTTACTGGCTTTAGTGGTCAGAGGGTCCAGCCAATCTCCCTATAAACTCTGATTCAGGACCAGGTCTTGTAAATCAGTTTGGGTTATCCCTTGCAGCCTGGAATCTTCTGAATTTGCATGCCTGAAAAGGGACTGAGGATGATGTCTCACCAATAACTTAATCATATTTCCTTCAAAGCCTGGAGAGATCCTCGTGACATACAATATTTAAATATAGATAATTTCAGGCTCTTGTTAGGAGAGGGTTTCAGTGATTAAAGAAAATAGGAATTTTATTCAGATTCAACATTTCCCATTTGTAATTATCCTCTTGAAGTCCCTTTGTAATTATTCTTTTTTAAAAGATCATCTGTATTAGCATATTTAATCTAAAATTTTTAATTAGATGATGGTTTGCTCAAATTAGAGATGAATAAGTTTCCCATGTAACCCTCAAAAAAGCTTGTTTTGTGCTTTGATACACTGATGGAGAGAACATTCAAAAAAGCAAGGGAGGAAGGCAGGATTGCACAGACATTGCCAGGTAATGATGTGAATTTCATATCCACGATTTAAACCCCTCCAGCTTTATGTTACAGGCAAATATCAAGCTGACCACTTTACATTTTTTCCATTTACCCCTAGCTAGCCTGTTCTTGGATACATTAAATGCCTACAATGTGCCAGACAATAGGAGCTGGGGTGTGGTGGAGCAAAAATAGCACCTCTCATAGTTTTTATGAGCTTACAGTTTTGTGGCAAGACAGACTTTAACTGAACAATCACACAAGTGAGTGTTTACTTTCAAACTAAAATGAACACTTGGAGGCAGAGTAGAAAAAAAAGACTGTGGCAAAGCAGTATTTGAAGACAATTCTGTATGGGCCTCTCTTGTTTCTGCATGTCTTGTGTCAGCTTGTTCTGGACTATCTTTTCAAGAATATTTGTACAGCAAATAGCCTTAGAAGATAGAGATAGTATCTTCCTCCAGGGCAGAGGGCAGCTTTGTTTTCTGACAAGTATAACAAGATAATGTCTCTCTCTGGGACAAAGACTGGGCAGGTTTGCTAGCAGCCTCTTTATAAGATTGAAGGTTTCCTAAGATCAGGGTTCCTTAGCTGTAATAAAAACCCACTGCATGTGTAATAACCATCTAGGCATGTGCAGTATCCATCTGAGATGGTCCACATCTCCTCATGGGACTTGTGGCTTTGTGGAGAGGAGGGCAGGGGAACTGATGCAAATATGAAGCCTACGCTGCTTGCTGTGCTGTAAGTAATAAAATATTTTGTCTCTGATCCAGGAATCTTGTGTCTCCGGCCAACATCCAAGAAATGGTGGCAGGCTAACTTGTTAGCTCCCAAGTAGGGTAAAATCCCAGATCTTTCACAATTCTTGACACAAGACAGACTACAGTCCAGTATCATTCACACAGAACTGCTTATAGGCTCATTGGTACTGAGATAGAAAGTGAGGGTCGGTCACTGGTGAACACTTTTCTTTTGGAGAAGGGAGGAAATGAGGCCCAGAGCAGCCGCCCTGACAGCTCCCTCACCTACACATGCACAGCACTGAAAGTCCTGTGCTTCACTACTGCTACAGAGTATGTGGAAGACAGAAAGCACAGGTGCTGGACTGCTATCTATTGTTGCTTATACTAAGCTAAGAGATGGGAGCAGATCCCACCTCCCCAGCCTTCGTCAGAAAGGGACAAGTTCTTAGGGGTCAATGACAGAGTTATTCCTCAATAAAAGATACAGGGTCTGGGACTGCTCCCTAACTTCTGAACTCAGGGCGTGGCCACACCCAAACTGCCAGTTTCTGTTTTTGGTAAAATGTGAAGCTATTTGTCTCTTGCCCTTCCTGCAGGCTGGGCAGGACCATGTGACACCATCCTACCTTAATAGCTATATAAGGTAGTGAGGGAATAAGGTTGGTAGGGGAAGGGAAGACTGACTAAGTCAGGTATTAGGATTGGGTCTTTGCTTGATTTTCTCACCTTGGCAATCCCTGAATGCCCCTTTTTACAGTAGTTTTTCTTATCTTTTTTAAAATGACAGTTTCACAAGATAATTATGTATTTTAAAATTAGGTAATGTTAGCAGGCAGAAGTGAGGGAAACTAGAATGGTGATGGGTATGCAAAGCCCCTCTTAGCCTCTCTCCTTACATGTGGCCACTCTTCAGAAGCCAAAGCAGGCGCTCAGAGCTGGAGCTGGCCCCTTCCTTCTCAAACCCCAAGCTCTTGGGATACCTCAAACCTGTACCCCAACTATGGCATAGGCAGAATACATGACTGTCCTATCTGAAGAAAGACATTTGGGAAAAATAAATATCTTTGATTATAAAAAGCAGAGACCATCCCCTCTGAAGGATGTGCAGTAAAATAATAGAGTTTCTGAAACTGTATGGAAACATTCTTTGAGCAAAATTCTCTTTTGAGGAGAGGATGAAGGAGACAATGAAGCACACATCTCCAAAGATAGAGGCTAGGGGTGGAGACAGCATACTGAAGTTCCAGCATCATTGGATGCTCTCTGATGGGTCCTGGCCTTTATATATAGGTGAGGAGTCAGAGAGAGGATTAATGATACTAGATAGAAAAAAAATTGATAATATTAAAATATTAAAAGTCTCCCATATTGACTTGTAATTGTGACTTTACTTCCATGTAGTCTTGAAATTTGAACTTACATCACTTGCAGTCTGAGAAACATGTAATCCAAGAAATTAATTAAAAATGTTTGCAGGTTGGCAACTGCTTCCAAGCACCCAGCAGAAATCAAGACAAATCATCTCAATCCAAGCCCTTTGGGATTCCCAAAGTTACATGGTAATGATAAGCTTAGAATAAAATCAAGCAAACTTGAGGAATCAGACACATGAGCAAGAGTCAACACTAACTGCAAACTGCAGAAAAACATAGGCAAAGGCTGCAGAAAAAAATTACAAACTACTGTGTACAAAAAATGTGTGTTTTAAATGTTCAAAAAGTAAAGGATTGAACGTATACACAAAAGAACACAGTATCCAAAAAGACTAGGTAGTTCCACTTCCAAAAAGATGGGATATAAGTTCTTTTCCTTAATCCTCCTGCTAAGTACAGCTTAAAACTCTGGACATTATATGTAAAGCAAACATAAGAGGACCCTGAAAGGTGGACAGAAAAAGTCAGATGGACTAAGGACCTTGGGACTTGAGGAATAATATGGCATGAGGACAGCATCAGCAGAGGCTTAATAGGGAGCCAGAACTCCCACCGTTGCACAGCAGTAATGAGGGACCCTCCCACCCACTGACTGTTAACAGAGGCTGAATGGAATCTGACCTTTCACCCAGTCAGGCTGCAATGTGGTACCCTTTTCCTCAACCTGCTGGAGTGGAATTTGAGAAGGCCTGCCAAAACAGGAGATTTAATTAAGATCTGGTCTCAACTTATCCCAAGAACCTGATTAGAGTTAAGCCAATCAACAGATGCCAATGCCAATATGACCCAGATGTTAAAATTATCTGAGAGGCCGGGCCCACAGTGCTCACGCCTGTAATCTCAGTGCTTTGGGAGTCTGAAGTGGGAGGATTGCTTGAGGCCAGGAGTTCGAGAGCAGCTTGGACAGCGTAGTAAGAATCTATCTCCACAGAAAATTTAAAAATTAGCCTGGTATGGTGACATGCACCTATAGTCCTAGCTACTTGAGAGGTTGGGGCAGGAGGATTGCCTGAACCCAGGAGTTGGAGGCTGCAGTGAGTTATAATTGTGCCACTTCCCTATGGCCTAGGTGAGAGAGCAAGACCCCATCTCTAAAAAAATAAAATAAAATAATCTGAGAATGATTTTAAGGCAGCCATTACAAAAATGCTTCAACAAGCAATTATAAACATTCTCAAAACAAATAAAATGGAAAGTCTCACCCCCCCCCAAAAAAAAGAGAGAAAATCACAGTACAATAAAAATATAATATATAAAAGAAGAATCAAATGGAAATTTTAAAACCAAGAAATACAATAACAAAATTCTCCATGGATAGGCTTAACAGCAGAATCAAGGGAATGAAAGAATAAACGAACTTGAAGATAGAACAACAGAAATTTTGAACAGAGAGAAAATAGACAGAAACAAAACAAACAAAAAAGGGACAGTGCCTTAATGACTCACAGAACTG
Source organism: Macaca nemestrina (assembly GCF_043159975.1). Lineage (NCBI taxonomy): Eukaryota > Metazoa > Chordata > Mammalia > Primates > Cercopithecidae > Macaca > Macaca nemestrina. Next base: position 36,893,206 of record NC_092138.1, read on the forward strand.
TAACAAAAGACTTAACATTCATGTCATCAAGTCTGGGAAGGAAAGGAGAATAAAGGCAAGAAACTGAAAGGTATTCAAAGAAATAATGGCTGAAAACGTCCCAAATTTGACACACAACGTAAAACTGCAGATTCAAGAAGATGAGTAAACCCAAAACAGGATAAATCAGAGATCTATGCCAAGACACAGAATAAGCAAACTTTTGAAAATGAAAGTCTATTGGGGGAAGCCGCCCCCAATATTTCAATGTAGATTCTTTTTTTTTTTTTTTTTTTTTTTGAGACGGAGTCTCGCTCTGCCACCCAGGCTGGAGTGCAGTGGCCGGATCTCAGCTCACTGCAAGCTCCGCCTCCTGGGTTCACGCCATTCTCCTGCCTCAGCCTCCCGAGTAGTTGGGACTACAGGCGCCTGCCACCGCGCCCGGCTAGTTTTTTGTATTTTTTTTTTTAGTAGAGACGGGGTTTCACCGTGTTAGCCAGGATGGTCTCGATCTCCTGGCCTCGTGATCCGCCCGTCTCGGCCTCCCAAAGTGCTGGGATTACAGGCTTGAGCCACCGCACCCGGCCTTCAATGTAGATTCTTTCTATTTTCCATAAGTGTCAGCTGGTCTGAGAAATAAAGAGTGCAAAGAGAGGAATTTTACAGCTGGGCCTCCGGGGGTGATATCACATATCGGTAGGACCATGATGCCCACCTGAACTGCAAAACCAGTAAGTTTTTATTAAGGATTTCAAAAGGGGAGGGGCTGTAAGAACAGGGAGTAAGTTGCAAAGATCACATGCTTCAAAGGGCAGAAAGGAGAACAAAGATCACATGCTTTTGAGGGAACAGGATAAAGGCAAAGCAGAGCTACTGATAAGGGTTTATGTTCAGCTGTGCATATATTGTCTTGGTAAACATCTTAAACAACAGAAAACAGGGTTTGAGAGCAGAGAACTGGTCTGACCTCAAATTTACCAGGATGGGGTTTTTCCCCTACCCTAATAAGCAGGAGATCAGGGTTTATTTCAGTCCTTATCTCAACCACATAAGACAGACATTCCCAGAGTGGCCGTTTATAGACCTCCCCCCAGGAATGCTTTCCTTTCCCAGGGTCTTAATTATTAATATTCCTTTCTAGGAAAAGAATTTAGCGATATCTTCCCTACTTGCATGTCCATTTATAGGCTCTCTGCAAGAAGAAAAATATGGCTCTATTCTGCCCAACCCCGTAGGCAGTCAGACTTTATGGTTGTCTTCCCTTGTTCTCTAAAATCACTGTTATCCTGTTCTTTTTCAAGGTGCACTGATTTCATATTGTTCAAACACACATGTTTTAGTTTGTACAGTTAGCACAATAATAGTCCTGAGGCGACGTACATCCTCAGCTTACCAAGATAACAGGATTAAGAGATTAAAGTAAATTATAAGAGTATTATTTGGGAACTGATAAATGTCCATGAAATCTTCACAATTTATATTCAGAGACTGAAGTAAAGACAGGCATAAGAAATTATAAAAGTATTATTTGGGAACTGATATATGTCCATGTTAAAATGAAATCTTCACAATTTATGTTCCTCTGCTGTGGCTCCAGCTGGCCCCTCTGTTCGGGGTCCCTGACTTCCCACAACAAAAGACAAAGTCCTAAAAGAAATGAGAGAGTTTTACTGAAAGGGGGAAACAATCAGTAAGATAGTGGCTTTCTCATGGGAAATCATGAAATCCAGGAGAAGCAGTGTCTTAAGGTCACATGTTGAATCTGTTTGTTCTTTCTAACAGTAATCTGCCCTTTAGGCAGCTTTACTCCAGATAGACACCCCATGGGAACCTCAGAACTTACCCTCAGGTGGTGGTGTCTAGCATTTGCTATATTTGTTTTTGACTTTAAGGAATTACGATTCTTTGATCTAGAGAAAAAGGGATTAGAAGGGCCGTTATTAGGAGACAGCTATTCATTAGCCCCCTCAACTGCAAATTATCCTGCATTCTGAGAACTTCCAAGAAGCCTCCAGAACACATTACAGAAGCACAAAAAAAAAAGCTAAGCCAGCTGCCTTTTGGGGACATTTCATTCTGGGCCCAACATTATTTCCTTCAGCTCACACTCACCTTGCTCTTCCCTTTCAAACAGTTCTTAGTTTTTTGAAGTCCATACCCCTTCCTTCTCACAATTCTTTCTTTTCTGTTTTTTTTTTTTTTTTTTTTTTTTTGAGAGAGAGAAACTCTGTCACCCAGACTGGAGTGTAGTGGTGTGATCTCAGCTCACTGCAACCTCCGTCTCCTAGGTTCAAGGGATTCTCTCACGTCAGCCTCCCGAGTAGCTGGGACTACAGGCGCACACCACCATGCCCAGCTAATTTTTGTATTTTTTGTAGTCTTTTGAAAAAATTTTAACATGCACACATCTCCAAAAGATTTTTTTACAAAAGGAATGGATTTTGGGAAGAGACAAACGTTGGCCAAGGGAGAAGTATGAAATAGAAAATGAATATATGACTGGCCCTTGAACACCACAGGCTTTTCAACTGCTTAGGGCAATAAAAGTGACACCAAGTGTGCCTACCTCCCCTTTCACCTCCTCCCTCTCCTCTGCCTCCTCCGCCTCTGCCATCCCTGAGACAACAAGACCAACCCCTCCTCTTCTTCTTCCTCCTCGGCCTACTCCCTGTGAAGACAGCAAGGATAAAGACCTTTATGATGACCACTTCCACTTAATCCATAGTAAATATGTTTTCTCCTCCTTATGATTTTCTTAATTGTTTTTTCTAGCTTACTTTGTTGTAAGAATACAGTATATAATACATTAACATATAAAATATGTGCTTATTGATTGTCAGCTGGTAAGGCTTCCAGTCAATAGTAGGCTATTAGCAGTTAAGTTTTGGGGGAGTTGAAAGTTATATGTGCATTTTTGACTGTGTATGGGATCAGCACTCCTAATCCCTGCATTGTTCAAGGGCAACTGTAAATGTAAGGTAGTCTGTTAATTGTTTTATCACTCAAACTAGTACAGAGAATGCCCTGTACAACACTGTGCAATAAAGATTTAAAAATGGAGGTATTTCCTTTGAAAGACTGAAGATTTCAGTCTCTGCTATTTGGGACTGAGGCTGCAGTCCTTGATTTTGGATGGATCATTGGTAGTGTGCATCCAATTTGCTGTTGCTGTGGCTTTTTCTAAGAACAAGTGAAAAGCCCTCAGGTCCAGTCGCAGGGGAAGTCACACGATCTCCTGATGAAATTACTTCTCTTCCTTTTTTTTTTTTCTTCCTTCCTTCCTTCCTTCTTTCTTTCCTTCCTTCCTTCCTTCCTTCCTTCCTTCCTTCCTTCCTTCCTTCCTTCCTTCCTTCCTTCCTTCCTTCCTTCCTTCCTTCCTTCCTTCTTTCCTTCCTTCCTTCTTTCCTTCTTTTCTCTTTTCTCTTGAGATGGAGTCTGGCTCTGTCACCCAGGCTGGAGGGAAGTGGCATGACCTCGGCTCACTACAACCTCCGACTTCCAGATTCAAGCAATTTTTCAGGCTCAGCCTCCCAAGTAGCTGGGACTACAGGCGCATGCCACCAGGCCCGGCTAAGTTTTGTATTTTTAGTAGAGATGGGGTTTCAGCATGTTGTCCAGGCTGGTCTGGATCTCCTGACCTCAAGTGATCCACCTGCCTCTGCCTCCCAAAGTGCTGGGATTACAGCGTGAGCCACCTCGCCCAGCCTTCTCTTCCCTTCTGAGAAGACTGCTCAGTAGGCACATTTTTCTGATGTGCCTGGAGAAAGTTTGCTCTGGTTTCTAAAGCTTAGTTGTAGAACTTTAGAGTCATAATGCCTGTTCATGGCCTCTCTCCTCTTGGTAGTAGGGTCCATAAGTTTCTTTCATATAGGGTAGAGCAGACATTTGGTCTTTGCCAGGAAGAACCTGAGTGTGGTAGCAAGATCTTTCTAGAGAAAACTTGGGGCAGGATGATAAAGAAAACTAAACTGAAATTAATCCATAGTGTCAGTAGCTGAAAGCTACTTCTGGGACCTTTTGGTTGAGTCCTTCTGGTATAAAAAGCACTGGACAGTTGGGGTACTGGGTTCAAGTCTCAAAGCCTATGAGACTTTGGGAAAATCACTTTAAATTCTCTGTGATTCAGTTTCAAAATCTATGAAGTGACCCTCTCAACAGGGGTGGATGCAATGAGCTGAAATGTACAATATTAGACACCCATAGGTAGACAGCCCCAAGTTGTTATGGCAGTGCCTCAAGGGAGTCTTGAAGGACTTGGGCTCCCTGCCTTTCTGCTCTGTCTTATTGGCATGTGGTTGCTATTTCCAACATCATCTCATGGCCTTAGATGGCTGCTGGAACTCCAGTTCTCTTCTCTGACATTTTGGTATTATGAAAGAGGAAAGAGGGAAGAGCAAAAAGGTCATATCTCACTATAGAGTCAGGTTTCCTTAAGCACATTAGGTACAAGGGAGGCTGGGAAATGTAGTCTTTGGGTTAGGCCCACGGCTGCATCCAATGGCGCAGGTGTTCTGTTGGTGAGGAATGGCAGCATGGTGGGGAGGAAATGGTACTGGGTAGACAAGCAGCAGTTCCATAGGCAACAGTTACCTTAGATGAGGATAGGAAACAGTCACAGGGATGAGGTGGAGGGGAAAGAAAGTTGTCCCAGAGAAGGTGAGTTTTCTTCTATAGACATTTGGTATTTTGATTTTCATTCTGTCAGTTAAGCATGAGCATATTTTGCCCCACAGAAGGGATTTTTTTGAGACTCTGTTTGGCCCAGTGTGGAGATAGGAGGTTTGTATGGAAAACAAAACAACTCAGCCACCAGCTGGGCACACACAATAAATTACTTCCAGGTTGTGGGTAACGGCAAAGTTTCTCGGAGCCGTAATTCTCATCTCTCTTCCTCTTCAATGAACACAAGGCCACAAAAAGTCCTTCACAATGACAGTTGTTTTAGCATCAGGGTTCTGAGTGGCTAACCTACAGAGAATTTCAGAAGAGAATGTTGTTTGCCATTTCTCTTATCTGGAAGATGAAACTGGGACAAGATAGGGCATTTTAGGTGGGAAGTTTCAACTATAAGTACTGAAGATCTTTTCCACTTCCTTTTCTTTTGTCCTTTATACCCAATCAATCAATAACATTGGCAATTTTTTTCCTTCAGGTATCTCCTACTTTCATCTTTTCCTCTCTGGTCACATTGCTCATGGGTCTGGATTACTGCCCCAACCGCCTCCCAACTAACCTCCCACACTCACCTTCTCATCCTAACTTGGCTACCCATCTTGCAGAGCAGCAGCTCTTCATTAAATTAAATCTATTTCTCGTTCTGTTTTCTATCTGCTCAAAACCCTTCTACCACCTCCTCTTTTTTACAAGAAGTTATCAATTTTTTCATGGGCATAACAGTGAGAATTGTTGGGGGGTAAAGGAGCAGATTAATCAGACATTGGAGGTTAGATTTCCTCTGTAAGATAGCATGCCTAGGCTTGATTTTCTATGTTGATAAAGCATGGTTATTATTTGACATTTGCCCTAAGATAAATAAAATGATTTCCTGTTTTGTCTTTCTATTGTTTATTTTATGTATTTCATACAGTCCTATAACTTTTCTGATGTGTGTATGGTGGATAGGTTGCTTCTTGGCAGTTGGGTAAGCATCTATTTCTACTCCCTATACTATATTCATTCCCTCATTCATTTACTTATTAATTATTCTAACAACTATTTTTTGAGGGATTTTCTGCTCACCAAACATTACAGTAGCAGCTGGATTTATATTTGTATTGCAGTTGCAGGACCATTACTCAAATTGATGTGGATTTCTCTCACCTCTTCATTTAACTTATAAAAATTTTATCTTTCAAGGCCCAATCAAATGTTACCAAGAAGTAATGTTACCAAATGTTACCAAGAAGTGTATCAAATGTTATATCAAGAAGTTACCAAGAAGTAATCCCCCTACTCTCTAGCATTCATGGATTGATTCTGAATGTCTATAGGAATGTGATGCAGCTATGTTAGTCAAAGCTCTTTGAATGTCAGTGACAGAAACCCAACTCAGGTTGTGCAGACCCTCACAGCCAAATTACAGGAGGGACAGTTGCTGACATGTTGGGTTATTTGAAAGATGGAAGTTGAGGGCTCTCAGGGCTCTCCCCTCTCTCTCTGTTTTCCTCTCTTTCCATTTCTTTGCTTCCCTTGGCCCTGCTTGTTGCCTTCCTTCACCCCTAGAGGACACTGATGGGCCATCAGGTATAGTTGGAATGTGATCTATACAACCTTTGGGCTTATATCCTATAGCTTTGTAATCATAGAGGGAAAGGATCCCAGAAGAGGATTCCAGCTGACCCAGCTAGAATCCCAAAGCCATCTATCTGTGGCCTGTTGCTATAAGAAAGGCATGACACACTAGATTGGCAGAAACAGTAGCTACTACAAAGTCTGCCCTAAAAGAATTGACCTGGTCTTGTTTTGAGAAAGATAAAAAATTTTGCATTGACCAGTCGTGATCTTTCTGTGTTCACTGCAGGCTGTGATTCAATGGGCAATCTCTGAGGACAGCAATCACATCTTGTATTCTGTTAGATCAGATCTAGTCCTAATTAACACGAAGAAGGGTGAGGGTAGGGCTCATTAGACACCCATTCTGAGACATCACGAAGACCACTGGGGCCTCTTCCATTTGACAGTCCCAGAGCTTTTGGGAGGCCAAGGCACAAGGTCTTCTAACACTTTCAAGAGCAGCATGTTCCTGAGGCACACAGAAATTGCTGCCTGTCCACTCTGAGTTAAGTTGCAGTTGGTAAACTTGTATTCTGATCCACTGTATTAGTCCATTTTCACACTGCTATAAAGATACTATCTGAGACTGAGTAATTTATAAAGAAAGATACTATCTGAGACTGAGTAATTTATAAAGAAAGGAAGTTTAATTGGCTTACAGTGCCACATGGCTGTGGGGGCCTCAGGAAACTTACAATCATGATGGAAGGGGAAGCAGGCACCTTCTTTCCAAGGTGGCAGGAGAGAACGAAAGTGAGCACAGGAAAAACTGCCACTTCTAAAAGCATCAGATCTCACGAGACTCACTCCCTATCGTGAGAACAGCATGGGGGAAATGGCCTCCATAATTTAATCGCTTCCCTCCCTCCACACGTGAGGATTACAATTCGAGATGAGGTTTGGGTGGGGACACAGAGCCAAACCATATCGTTCTCCCAGCTCTGACCTACAGCCTGAGCTGGGGATGCGGCCCACTGAAGCCAGACTGATAGTGGTTGTTACATCCCAGTGTTTCTGCCCGGAGGGCTTGGTGAGGAGACTGTTTACTCAGTGTCCCTCGTGGGGGCTTCCTTCTGGTTAGAGTCACCCAGAGGCCAGTATGTGTTAGGACAGTTCACAGAGCTGGTCACCAGGGCTGGTCAAGGCAGACCAGGAGGACAATTCGGGATGAGCCTCACATTGAGAATTTTGATATTGAGACCGTGGATATAGTGGTTAAGTATGAGGTCAGAATACAGAATTCAAATCCTGTTCCTACAGCTTATGAGCTTTGAGATCTCTGATAAGCTACTTTATTTTGTGTGTCTCAGTTTCTTCAACAGTAAATCGCGGATAATCAGACATGCTGTTAAACTGTAATAATCTTCACAGATACCCAGTTAGACCAATCACAGTGGACTTGGGTGCTGGTCCTGGAGACAGGAGCCAGGGGCCCTTTCTAGTTCTTTAGTTGCTGAACATGGAGAGATGCAGAGGGTCCTAAGGGAAGTGCCTGGATGAATGCAGTGGCTGAGTTTTGACCACAGGGAGCTTGAGTTTTGATTTTTTTCCCACCTGTAAATATTTCAATATTTTAAACCACTGCTATATGTGTAGGACTGGCCAAACATTACCCTGGGGACAGTCATTGTACTTCACAGGCCTTTTGTCAGGAATATCAGTTAATGCGCAAGCCGTGCACTGCCCAACCCCAGCAATGCCATTCACTTCTGAGCCATGTAGAAGTGTGGAGTTATAATGACAATTTTCCAGCAGACAGTGGTAAAGTGTCTCAAGGAAAGAGCGTACTCTAATTTTCAGTATATTGCCATATGGATTAGTGGAGGGACTGGCTGCTATGAAGATTAAATGAGATAACCCATCCTAAGTGCTTAGAATAATGCAGGAGGGTAGTAAGACCTCAGTGTAAGTTAGTTATTACTCTCTGTAAATGAAGTACTGTTGATTCACCGACAGCATGCTAAGAAGTAATTATTCATCATTCAACTGCAAACTTGTTATACCACACTGCATGCTGTGTAAAATAAATTCACGTTAAAAAATTTGTTCTGCCTTTATCTTTTTCCCCCAACATGCAAAATTTCAAACATTCAGAAAAATTGAAAGAATTCTGCATTGAACATCCACATGCCCACGGTCTAGATTTTAAAATTAACTTTTTTCTGTATTTGCTTTGTCACACATCTCTGCACCTACCTATCCCTTTATTTAGACATCACTTTATTTTTAAGTGCATTTCAAAGTTTGTTGAAGGTATCAGTATACTTAATTATTGAACTTCAGCATTCATATCATTAACTAGAGTTCAATATTTGTATGTATTTTTTAAGGTAAAGTTTACACGTGGTGAAATGTACAAAGTTTAAGTGTATTATTTGAGGTTGGGCGCAGTGGCTGACACCTGTAATCCCAGCACTTTGAGAGGCCTAGGTGGGTGGATAACCTGAGGTCAGGAGTTTAAGAGCATCCTGGCCCACATGGTGAAACCCCATCTCCCTAAAAATATAAGAATTAGCCGGGGATGGTGGCACACCCCCGTAATCCCAGCTACTTGGGAGACTGAGGCAGGAGAATCACTTGAACTCGGGAGGCGGAGGTTGCAGTGAGCTGAAATTGCACCACTGCACTCCAGCCTGGGCAACAGAGTGAGACGCTATCTCAAAAAAAAAAAAAAAAAAAAAAAAAAAAAAAAAAAAAAAAGTGTGTCAGTTGATAAATATTTATTCATACATCTGTGTAACCCAAACCCCTATCAAGATTTAGAACATCAGCCAGGCGCGGTGGCTTATGCCTGTAATCCCAGAACTTTGGGAGGCTGAGGCAGGCAGATCATGAGGTCAGGAGATCAAGACCATCCTGGCTAACACAGTGAAACCCCGTCTCTACTGAAAATACAAAAAATTAGCTGGGCATGGTGGCAGTTGCCTGTAGTCCCAGCTACTTGGGAGGCTAAAGCAGGAGAATGGCACGAACCCGGGAGGCCAAGCTTGCAGTGAGCCAAGATCACGCCACTGCACTCCAGCCCAGGCGACAGAGCGAGACTCCATCTCAAAAAAAACAAAACAACACACAAAAAAGATATAGAACATCATCATGGCCTAGAAAGTTCCCTCAGGCCACCATGTAGTCAATGGCCACTGCCACAATCCCTAGGCAACCAGTCTTCTGATTTTTTTCACTCTATATTAGTTTTTTCTGTGCTAAAACTTTGTATGAATGGACTGTTACAGTATTTGCTCTTTTATGTAAGACTTCTTTCACTTAACATAACATTTTTGAGATATATACATATCATTGAGTGTATTAGTAGGTCTATTCCTTTCCATTGATGAGTAGTATTACATTGTTATGAGTATAGCATGGCTTCTTTAGCTATTCTCCTGCTGATGGACACCTGCAATGTTTCCCATTTAGGGCTATTATGAATAAAACTGCTGTCATCCTTCTAGTACAGGTCTTTTTGTGGATGTATGTTTTCATTTTGGGGGATAAATATGTAGGAGTAAAATTAGTAGAGTGGGTATATATGTTTCATTTTATTAAAAACTGTGAGACCTTTCCCCGAAGTGATCATATCATTTTATGTTCTCACCAACAAGGTATGACTGTTACAGTTCTTCTGCATCCTTGTCACTATTTGATATTATCACTCTTTTTCATTTTACTCTATGGGAGTATACTGGAATTGTGTTTTTAATTCATATTTCTCCAATGACTAGTTACTTGAGCACTTTTTGTGTGCTATTGGCCATTCATATATATCCATTTCCAAATTGTCTGTTCAAATCTTCCCCATTTAAAAAACCTTTTTATTTTGAATTAATTTTAGGCTTACAAAAAAAGTTTCGAAAGCAGGGCAGAGTTTCTGTATATGCCTCATCTGGGTTTCTTCTAATGTTAACATCACATATAACCATAATACAATGGTCAAAACCAGGACATTAACACTGGCACAATACTATTCACTAAACTACACTTGATTCAAATGCACCAGTTTCCATAGTTTTTGTGTTCCACGATTCTATCTAGGATCTCATACTGCATTTAAATTAAAAAAAAATTTTTTTTGAGACAGAATCTCACTCTGTCACCTCGGCTCACTGCAGCCTCCTCCTCTGCCGTTCAAGCGATTCTTGTGCTTCAGCTTCCTGAGTAGCTGGGATTACAGGCGCGCACCATGATGCCTGGCTAATTTTTGTATTTTTAGAAGAGATGGGGTTTCACCATGTTGGCCATGCTGTTTTTGAACTCCTGACCTCAAGTAATCAGCCTGCTGTGGCCTCCCAAGAATTACAGGCGTGAGCCACCATGACCAGCTTATACTGCATTTAATTGTTATTTCTTATGCTCCCTTCCCTTTTAAAAATTGAGTTGTTCTTTTTGTCATTAAATTCCAGGTATACTTTATATACTCTGGATACAAGTTATTTTAGTCTTACGCTTTGAAATTATTTTTCCCAGTATTTGACTTGCCTATTCATTTTTGAAATGTTGAATTTGATGAGCAGACGTTTTTAATTTTGATGGTCTAATTTATCAAATTTTTCTTTTATGGTTATTGCTTTCTGTGTTCTACTTCAGAAAATTTTGTCTCTCTTTAACTTGGGAAGATATTTTCCTGTTTTCTTACAGAGAAAATTTAAAGTTTTAGCTTCTGTATTTAGATTTATAGTTCATCTCAAAGTAATATTTATGGTGTATAGTAGTGGTTGAGACTAATTTTCTTTTCCTCATATGAATTTTTAACTGCTCTAGGACCATTTGTTAAAAAAGAATTTTCCGTCCCCATTAGGTTTTTTTGGTTCCTTGGTTGAAAACAAAGTTATTTTATAAGTGTCTGGCATTGGCCTATTTTTCTATTTTGCCAGTACTACAGTGTCTTCGTGACTATAACTTTAGGGTAAATCTTGAAGTTGGTTAGTGTAAATTCTCTAAAATTTTTTTCTATTTTAGGTCCTTTGCATTTCCACATAAGTTTTAGAATCAGCTTGTTGATTTCCACAACAAAGGCTGTGGCATTTTTGCTGAGATTTGGGAAGAAATGGTATAAAAATGTAGTCTTCCAACTCATGAATATGATAACATTTTCAACATTATTTCTAAATGTTTCCAAAATTTCCAAAAGACCTTGTCAGTTTTTTTTCCTAGTTTCTCTGGGCAATGTTTTGTAGTTTTTAGTCTTGTGCATCTTTTGAGGCATTTATTTCTAACTATATTATGTCTTTTGAAGCTATTGCAAGTGGAATTTTAAAACATTTTATTTTCCAATTTGTTTGCTACCAATATACAAAAATGCAATTGGTTTTTGTATGTTGACCTTGCAAAACTCTCTTAGTAGTTCCAATAGATTTGTAGATCCTTAGAATTTTCTAAGTAAACAATTATGTCATCTGTGAATAGAGATGAACTGGTTTTACTTCTTCCTTTTTGATCTTTATGCCTATTTTCTTGTCCACTGCATGAGACAGGATCTTCAGTACAATACTGAAAAGAAGTAAAAAAAAGTGCTTTTAAAAAAATTTTATGGGGAAAGCATTCAATATTTTACCATGGAGTTTAATAATGGTTTTCTTTCTTAGATGTTCTTTATCAGATTGATGTAGTTCCTTTCTATTTTTAATTTGCTAAGAGATTCCAGCATAATGGGCATTACATTTTATCAAATGTGTCTTGTATATCTATTGAAATGCTTGAATAGCTTTTCTCCCTTCATCTGCTAATATGATGAATTACATTGATTTTCCAATGTTAGAGCAACCTTTTATTTCTGGGATAAACTCCAACTGGAGTGTGTGTGTGTGTGTGTATATAAGTTTATATATATAAATTTTTATATATTTCTTTATTTGATTTATTAATATTTCTTTGAGGATTTTTTAGTCTGTATCCATGAGGGATATTCTATAATTTTTTAATTTTTTGTAATTTCTTCATCAAGCTTTATATCAATGTTATATGAGCTTCATAAATGAGTTGGAAAGCAGCTTCTTGCTTTCTATTTTCTGAAAGAGTTTGTGTTAACATTCATATTAGTTCCATAACTTTTAGCCAGAAGCCACCAGTAAAATCAGCTGGGCTTGGAGTTTTCTTTGCAGAGAGGTTTTTGATACTGGATTCAATTTCTTTAATATGTATGAGAATTTTCATATTTCTATTTTATTTTACATCATTTTGGTAAGTTGTATTTCTCAAGGAATTTGTACTTACACTCAAGTTGCAAAAATTATTTCCATAAGGCTGTTCTTAATTTTTTTTGGTACTTTTAATGTCTATGGGTTCAGTAGTAGCGATAGTCCCTCCTTCACCTTCATTCTTGATATTAGTAATTTGTTGTCTCTGTGTCTCTGTTTTTAAAAGACTTTAGTTTTTGGAGAAGTTTTAGGTTCACAGCAAAATTGGGAGGAAGATACAGATTTCCCTTATATTCCTTGCCCCAGCACATGCATAGCCTCCTCCATTATCAACATCAACCACTGAAGTGGTGCATTTGTTAAGACTGATGAACCTACATTGACACATCATCATCACCCCAAATCCATAGTTTACAGTAGGGTTCACTCTTGGCATTGTGCATTCTATGAATTTGGAAAAATGTATAATGATATACATCTATCATTTCAGTGTCATATAGAGTATTTTCACTATCCTAAAAATCCACTATGCTTCACCTATTTGTTCCTCCTCCTACCCTCAACCCCTAGCCACTATCCCTCTTTTTACTGTTTTCGTAGTTTTTTGTTTTTTAGCATGTCATATAGTTGGAATCATATAGTATGTAGCTTTTTGAGATTGGCTTCCTTCACTTAATAATATGCATTTAACCTTTCTCCATGTCTTTTCATTGCTTGATAGTGCATTTCTTTTTAGTACTAAGTAATATTTCATTGTCTGGATGTACCACAGTCTATCCATTCACCTACTGAAGAAGCAACTTGGTTGCTTGCAAGTTTTGTCAACTATGCATAAAACTGCTATAAATATTCTTATGCGACTTTTTGTGTGGACATGTTTTCAACTCCTTTGGGTAATACTAAGGGGCGTGGCTGCTGGATCATATGGCAAGAATATATTTAGTTTTGTGAGAAACTGCCAAACTGTCTTCCAAAATGGCTGTACAATTTTACATTTCCACTAGCAATGAATGAGAGTTTCACAGACTTGCCAGCATTTGGTGTTGTCAATGTTTTGGATTTTGGCTCTTACTATAGGTGTGTAGTGGTATCTCATTATTGTTTTAATTTGCATTTTCCTGAAGGCATATGACATGGTGCATCTTTTCATATGCTTTTTTTCCATCAGTATATGTTTTTTGGTCAGGTGTCTGTTAAGGCCTTTGGCCCACTTTTAATTCATGCTGTTGTTTTCTTACTGTTGACTTTTAGGAGTTCTTTGTATATTTTGGATAACGGTTCTTTATCAGATGTCTTTTGCAAATATTTTCTTGCAGTCCATAGCTTGTTTTCTCATTCTCTTGACATTGTTTTTGCAGGTAGAACTTTTTCATTGACTGAAGCCCAGCTTATCAATGATTTCTTTCATGAATTGTTACTTTGGTGTTTTACCTATAAAGACATCACCATACCCAAGATCATCTAAGTTTTCTCTACTGTTTTTTTCTAGGAATTTCATAGTTTTGTATTTTATGTTTAGGTCTATGATCCATTTGTGATAATTTTTGGAAGGGTGTAAAATCTATGTTTAGATTCATTATTTTGCACGTGGATGCCCAGTTGTACTAGTACCAGTTGTGAAAACATTTTTTTCACTGCCTTTACTCTTTTGTCAAAGATCAGTTGACTATATTTACATGGGTCTATTTCTGGGCTCTCTCTTCTGTTCCATTGGCCTATTTGTCTATTCTTTTACCAATATCACACTGTCTTGATTATTATAGCTTTATTGTAAGTCTCAAGGTTAGATGGTGTCAGTCCTTTCATTTTATTCTTCTCATCAATATTGTGTTGGCTATTTTAGGCCTTTTGCCTCTCCCTGTAAACTTTAGAGTCAATTTGTTGATACCCATAAAATAGTTTGCTAAGATTTTGATTGGGATTGCATTGAACCTATAGGTCAATGGGAAGAACTGACATCTTGACAATGTTGAGTTTTCCTATCCATGAACATGGAATATTTTTCCATTTATTTAATTTTTCCTTGATTTTTAAAATCAGATTTTGTGTGGTTTTCCACATATAGATCTTGTACATATTTTGTTAGATTTATACCTATTTAATTTTTTGGGAAGTGCTAATGTAAATGTTAGTGTGTTTTAAATTTCAGATTCTACATATTCACTGCTGGTATACAGAAAGGTGATTAATTTTTTTTTCTTTGAGATGGAGTCTAGCTCTGATGCTCAAGCTGGAGTGCAGTGGCACAATCTTGGCTCACTGCAACCTCTTCCTCCCGGGTTCAAGCAATTCTCCTGCCTCAGCCTCCTGAATAGCTGGGACTACAGGCGTATGCCACCATGGCGGGCTAATTTTTTATGTATTTTTAGTGGAGACAGGGTTTCACCATGTTGGCCAGGATGGTCTCAATTTCCTGACCTCATGATCCACCCCCATTGGCCTTCCAAAGTGTTGGGATTACAGACGTAAGCCACTGAGCCTGGCCAATTAACCTTTTTGTATTAGCCTTGGATGCTGCAACCTTGCTATAACTATGTATTTGTTCTAAAGTTTTTTTTTTTTTTTTAAATCTGTTCTTTTGGATTTTCTGCATGGATGCTCATGCCATCTGCCAAAAAACACAGTTTTATTTCTTCCTTTCCAATCTGTATACCTTTTACTTCCTTTTCTTGTTTTATTGCCCTAGCCAGAACTTTCAGCACAAAGTCAAAAAGGAGCAGTGAGAAGAGACATTCTTGCCTTGTACCTGATCTTAGTGGTAAAGCTTCTAGTTTCTTATTGTTAAGTATTATTTTTAGGTGGAGGTGTTTTGTAGATATACTTTATTAAGTTGAGGAGGTTCTAATTTATTCTTAGTTTTTTGGGAGTTTAAAAAAATCATGAATGGGTGTTGGATTTTGAGAACACTTTTTCTGCATCTATAGAAATGATCATGTTATTTTTCTCTTAGCTTGTTGATGTGATGGATTACATTAATTGAGTTTCAAATGTTAAACAAGTCTTGCATATGTGAGATAAATCCCACTTGGTCATGGTGTACAATTCTTTTCATACATTGTTGGATTCCATTTGCTAATATTTTGTTGAAGATTTTTGCATTTATGTTCATGAGATATACTGGTCTATCGTTTTCTTTTCTTGTAATATCTTTGTCTGGTTTTGGTTTGAGGGTAATACTGGCTTTATAGAACAAATCAAGAAGTACTCCTTCTGCTTCTATGCTTTAAAAGAGATTGTAGAAAATGGGTATAATTTTTTCCTTAAATATTTGGGAGAATTCTTGAATAAACTCATCTGGGCCTGATGTTTTCTGTTTTAGAAAGATATTAATTATTGATTCAACTTCTTTAATAGATATAGGCCTATTCAAATTGTCTATATCTTGTGAAAGTTTTGGCAGCTTATGTCTTTCAAGAAATTCACCATTTCATCTAAGTTATCAAATTTGTAGGCATAGAATTGTTTATAGTATTTCTTTATTATCCTTTTAATGTTCATGGAATCAGTAGCGAGGTCCCTTCTTACCCCTTTGATATTAATAATTTATGCCCTCATTTTTTCTTAGTTTGACTAGAGGCTTATCAATGTTATTGCTCTTTTCAAAGAATCAGCTTTTGGTTTTCTCCACTGATTTTCTATTTTCAATTTCATTGATTTCTGCCTAATTCTTATTATTTATTTTCTTTTGTTACTTTTGATTTAATTTGCTCTTCTTTTTCTAGTTTCCTGAGGTAGAAATTTAGGTTATTGACTTTAGATCTTTTTCTTTTCTATAAACTTTCTTCTAAACACTGCTTTTGCTGTATTCCACAAATGTTGATAAGTTGTGTTTTCATTTTCATTTAGTTCAAGTAATAATCAAAGTTTTGACTTAAAAATTTTTCTCAATGTTTGTTGCTTTTTATTTACTTTTGCTTTTATTATTTTCTTCATTTAAATTACTCTGGGTTTATTTGGTTTTTCTTTTTAAGGCTCTTATGGTGGAATCTTAGGTCACTGTTTTTTGTGACAGATTGCATTTTCCCAAGATGATCATAACAATCTCTTTCATCCTACGTGCTCTTCTAGAATTTTACCACACTGCATCAAGAGTAAAGTCTAATTTTTCTCTTCTTGACTTGTAGGGGATTGTGAATCACCTGTAACCAATACAATGCAGCAGAAGAGATGCTGTGTGACTTTCCAGTTAGGATATGAAAAGGGATGAAATAACCTTTTCCTTGCTAGCTGTGAGTTTTATTCTTGGAACCTAAGTCTTCATATAAGAAGCTCAGCTACTCTCAGGCCACAATGCTGGGAGGAAGCCAAGCTATGTGGAGAGGCATGAGTAGTGGGCAGTCCTAGCTTTTGAGTCCTCCAAGTCCAGGAGCCAGAGATATGAGTGAATGAGCATTGAGATGAATCTAGTCCCACCCATTGACTTCTCTTCAGACTTTGGGTTGTTTCAGCGGATGCCCCTTCAGTCTCCAGATACTGTAGGAACCCAAAATGTAGCACCCTGTGTGGTGTTTTTTGAGGCCTGCCCACCAGCAAAAAAGACTGTATTGAAAAAAAAAAAAGCTCATGCAAGGCAAGTTCTTCCACGTGTCAATTCCCTCCTCCAATTTCTGCTTCTTTTGGTGACTCTAGAACCTTTGAGTGGGTTGGTCTGATAGAGGCTCCTCAGCACTTACCAGAAGTGAAACTCAGCATCTATCTTTCAAATCCATGAAATTATATTATCTATATATTAACAGAGCATTAATCTGTTTAATACAAATACTTTGTATTTGTCACAGTTTTAGTAAATTTATTTAGGATTTTTCTCATTTTAAAATATATTAGGAGTCTCACTTTTGAAAGTCCAGTCTCTTAGCTTCCAGAGTGAGGAGAGCCTGAGCTCAACTTCAGCTGCTCTCTCTGCCTCTGAGTTTACACCAGAGGTTCACATGTTCCATCTTAGATTACAGGCCTGGGAAAACTTAACAGAGTTACCTTTTTCTCAAGGTATAATGTTAGGATATAGCCCAATAAACCTAACAAATAAACAAAGAAGAAATAAGAAAAGTGAAGGCTTCTAGGACTCAAGGAAAAAGAAATTAGAAAATATCCTCTAGCATGAGATTCTTTTGTTTTTTTGGAGATGGAGTCTCGCTCTGTTACGCAGGCTGGAGTGCAGTGGCACAATCTTGGCTTACTGCAGCGTCCGCCTCCCAGGGTTCAAGTGATTCTCCTGCTTCAGCCTCTCTGCTTCAGCCTCTCTGGTAGCTGGGATTACAGGCACCCACCACCATGCCCGGCTAATTTTTGTATTTTTAGTTGAAGTGGAGTTTCACCATGTGGCCAGGCTGGTCTTGATCTCCTGACCTCAAGTGATCCACCTGCCTCAGCCTCCCAAAGTGCTGGGATTACAGGCATGAGCCACCATGCCCTGCCATAAGAGATTCTTAAAGCTAGAGATGGGAGGGGCTGGGGCAGTTACGGAAGGCCTCACCTCTGGCCCGTGCTTCTACACCAGGGAATTTGTCTCAGCATTCCCATCCCCTTCTGGGCTGCACTGAGCTTGTTTCAGCAGCACTGAATGCCATCCTCTTCTTTGTAATGTCTAGCTTTTGCTTGGAACATTTTTGCCTGTGGTAGAACATCACATTCAGCTCTTCTCCAGGAGGTAGGGACAGAGATGGCTTTGCAGGAAACAAAAAGTGAGGCTTATCCTCTTAAGTCAATTGGAGCCTCTTATACTTTATTCAAAGTGCAATTCTAGTCTGAACCTGAAATGGTGATAATGGCTTAATGGGCACATAAATAAGTGTTGAAATATGCACAGCTGAAAAGGGACCCACAATAAAAGTGGAGAAGAGGTAATGATGCAGAGAGAGGACCAAAGTTTCTGATTAAAGTCATACCTAATCTGCTGTGGAGGTTATCACCAAGAATTTGAGAAACTATTTGCTTACAGGGAGATTGGTAGTGTGGAGTGTAGGGGTGTGTGTTTAGGGGGAAGGGTGGGTGTGGGAAGATGTGTAATAGGAGAATGGGCTAATTAGAGGAATTGGAGGAAAATTGGAATCTTCCCACTCACTCACTTTCTTTTCAACTACTACACCCATTTTTATTTTTAAACTAAAAGCAGAGTCCTAACTTATAGTATAGTGCAAATAGTCAAGATTTGGATTCAAGCAGCCCTACCACTTTCTATCTATGTGACCTCTTTTTTTTCAAATCTGAATAATGTGAAAATGATAAGCAAAGCTGAAGGACTGCTGTGACAACAGCAGATAAGATAAACTGAATGAGATAAACTGTCCAAATGCACCTAATACAGTGCCTGGCAATAGTAGCTGCTGAAGCTGGCTTAGTTTACTCTCCTGTCATCCTTATCTGCTGCTCAGCCAGGCCAGTTTCTTTTACCCCTAATTCAAGTGGTAATTGAATTTATTGTTATGGTGCTAGCATTTCTGTGTTACATAAAATTACAAACTCGTATAATCTTTAATGCGGACGGATCATAAGGTTCAAGGGTCTTGCCCACCATCTTTCAATTTGTTGTTGAATCAACAAGTATTTATTTAACTCTGTGCGCCAACCGTGCTAAGCATTAGGATAGGGCAGTGAACGATATCGACCCAGTCCTTGTTTGTGGAGCTTAGAAACCAGTAGAGAGAAAGAGACTTGAAGCAAAATATTATTACAGATGATCCATGAGAACAGTTCTCCGTGGTAAGAAGGAGAAGAGAAGAGCTCACCAAGTGAGCACAATGGTGAACTTGATATAGACTTGGGTGTTAGGGAGGGGAGCCCCAGAGAAGTGGCTTTGGGTTGAGCCCTGAGGGATGACCAGGACTTAGTTTGGTGAAGAGTGGGAGGAAAGGAGAGAAGACACCTTTGAGGGGCTGAAAGGTGTCAACGTAGCTGGATACAGATGGGGTGAGTGGGAAAGGGTTGAGGGAGTTGTGAAAGTTGGCTGACTAGGAGCTGTTGGGAGGAGAAGCTCAAAAGAAGTTGAAGAGGTGAGGTAAGCACGGGCCAGATCATGCCATAGAGGCACGTCAGGGCATCTGACAGTACAAGACAAAAACAATATACAGAACAGGACTTCCTTTCCTTGGGTCTTCTGGATGGTTCTCTGCTGCCCTCTATGGTAATCCAGGGCTGTAAAATTCTCTGTAGGGTAAGCACACGAATCTCATTGAGGGTCTTAAGCTAACATTTTAAAGGACTCAAAATTAAGAAGTCATTTTTCTCCAAATGGATTAATGAAATGCCAAATAGTGGATCTGAGTGC